>NC_134405.1:282501835-283836834 GCF_038048845.1 Mixophyes fleayi | reverse complement strand
TGGATCGATTGGAAAATTATACACATTACATGATTGGAAGGTGATTGGAACGAGATTATTAAACAGTACGACCAATCAAATGAATCGACAATCTGCACTTTGGAGCGACTTTCGACCGTCGTGTATTTATACACACTTAGTCGACCTCCGAATGTACAGTGGTATGTCGGCTGCTTCTTAAAGGTAATAGACTTGAGAGGCCTAAATGTTGGCATTTTTAGGGCTACAGAACAATGGTCAAACACAAAGGATGATTCTTAAACTGAACACGTCTCTTTAACCTCTGCACTGCTTAGTACATATAAAGCCCTGTCACTGCGCAGGGGTGGATCTACATTTTTTGAGGGGTATGATTTAGTTCCCGTCCCTTTTTTGCTTCTATCAGTGGGCTGCTTGCGGCCACACACTGTGTGCAGGTCTGTATTGGCAGGCAAAGTATGCTGCCCGGCTGCTCTGATCGTGTTTAAAACACATCCACCTGCACATAGTGTGCTGGGGGGACAATTGCCCTGATCCTATCCCCCCTCCCCCCGGATCCACCATTGTCTCTGTGTGCAGTCTGAGATATGCATGAGGGCAGCAATGCATCCACTCTCCTTTGCTCTTCTATGCTCTCTCAAGCTTGTGTGTATAGACATAAGTGATCAGAAGGTTCCCTTCAGATGTAAGGACAATGTCTCTAGTGGCTGGACACAAGTGTAGAAAGGTGGTTATGCAGTGTAAAAGTTCTAGCAAAGTTGGGCACCAGACCATCTCTTTATCACAAAATAAACTATTTACACTCCTTTAAAAAAACTTTTAATCGCCATTGGCATCAGAACGCCCTCGGTCTGCCCTTACTGCACATTGCCTGTGTTAGTCCGCCCCTTCCCTCCCCTGGTCCACCTGTAAAGTTGTAGGCGGTCGTCAGTGTAATTTGTAATGTAGAATTGTCCCCAAAATATTGGTAATATAAAAGAATCTATGGCTATGATTCACTATAGTAATCTGTCTCATGGTATAAATGGTGTTCACTCGAGGCAGTTATGCAGACAGACTGATAGTAACACTGTCCAAAAAGCAGAAACAATTGAGCACTCAGAAAGAATAGCGACACTACTGAGGCTCAAAGTTCCTCAGTGTGGTTGGAAGAAATGCTGAACCATGAGTATGTACTCTCTATGAGAGCTGTAGCAGACTTAACTCATATTACAGTGCTGTAGAAGGAGGCGGTATATGCAGGGCCGCAGAGAGGGGGGGAGCGGGTACATTTTACGCAGGCCCGGGCTTGCCAGCGGGCCCAGGCCGGGCCCTCACGTGCTAATTTGTAATTTTTTTGTTGACTTTATTTTTTTTTATTTTTCTATTTTATTTTTCCGTGGGGGGGGGGGGGGGGGGGGAGGGGGGGGATTTAGGAGCTGGAAAGAAAAAAAAAAAAAAAAGATTCATACCCACGTGATCGGCGCTGCGTCCCTCCTTCCTCTCTTCTCCATTCACACTGACTGCCGGGCATGACATCATCAAGTAACGCCCGGCAGTCAGTGAGGAGCGCCAGACAAGACCAGAAGAAAGAAGAGAAGAAAAGAAAGAAGGTGAGTAAAGAAGCGGAGAGGCAAGGGGAGGGAAACAGAAAGGGACAGTGCTATAAAGAAGAGAGAGTAAAAAAAACAGGAGGGAGGCAGAGAGTATAAAAAAAAAAAAAAAAAAGGGGAGAGAGACACTAAAAAAAAAAAAGGGGAGAGAAACACAAAAAAAGGGGAGAGAAACACAAAAAAGGGGAGAGGAACACAAAAAAAGGGGAGAGGAACACAAAAAAAGGGGAGAGGAACACAAAAAAAAAAGGGGAGAGGAACACTAAAAAAAAAAGGGGGAAAGAAACACTAAAAAAAAAAGGGGATAGAAACAGTAAAAAAAAAAAAGGGGATAGAAACACTAAAAAAAAAGGGGAGAGAAGCACTAATTAATGGGCGCTATTTTGTTTGTAGGGTGATGGTGGGGCAATTTAATAGTGGGGACTATTTATTTAAGATGGGGTGGTTTGGGGGCTATTGAATATGCGGGTGAGTTTAGGGAGAATGAGATCTATTTATTACATGTGACTATGAGTTATTTAATGGCAGTAATAATGATTGCGGGAAATAGGTATTGCTGTTTGCAGGAAGGGAATAGGTTTATTTATTAAATGTGAATACTATTATTTTAATGTTGGGGCTGGAGGAAGGCTTAATTATTAATCGTGGGTGCTATTGATTCAACACCGGAGCTGGCTGTAATTTTCTAAATGTAGCCATTTTTTTTTTCCAAATAGGTCCTTCAACATTCCAGGATCCGGACAAGCCGCAACTAAAGAAAGCAGCAGTCACAGGTGGTGAAAGTGAGAAGAACAGGTAGGAGAGAGCAGCAGAGTGTGTGAAATGTTGTGATTCTAGTAGGGACAATGTCAATTTTTGGTGAGTGTTGTGCCCAATGTAAGGTGCAAGCAAAGACTGAACTTTTTGTGTACACACTGCATTCTTTGTATACTACACTGTGGTGCTAGATGTCTTAAAAGTCAGGAGTGCTGGGACATATGTGACACTCTGGTGAATTCAGGACCTAGTGATTTTGATGTGCTAGCCACACCCCAACGGCGCATTGCCATGCCCCCAAATGTATGACCACACCCCGAAAATTTTTGCACCGCCGTTAGGCTAGCTACGCCCCTGAATGTATGTCCACACACCTAAAAAAAAATTGCGCCACCGTAAGTCGGGGCAAAATTTTGGGGGGGCTTACTCGACTATGAGGGGGGGCCCCATGAATTTGCTGTACCCGGGCCCTGAATTCCTTTTGGCAGCCCTGGGTATACGAAACTCAAGTTGAAGTTTATCACTCAGTATCATTAAAAGGTAATTAGCATTGCCCTTGCCTTATAAGAGAATAACTGCACCAAGACCATGCCAGCAAAATGTGCTTCAAAACATTACAGAATCACCATTTACTGTTGGGAACAAGCACTTAGGGATGTAGGGCTATTTAGTTTGACACCAACGGTGTGTTCTCTGCATTACTGTACTTATAAGCATGCATTGCCAGGTTTGATGAGCATTTTATGCATTGCGTGACAAGGATAACACAATAACAGTCTTGTTATATGCACATGAACAGACTTGCAGCAGGCTGTGAATCAGTGGAGGCACAATAGAGAGAAACAAAGTCTTTGTAATATGCACAAGGTGATACTTGCAGCAGGGGAGTCCCAGTAGAAGTGCACCAGCACTAGGCAGAGAAATTAAACTCATCCACAGCAAAGACACAGGTTCAGGATACACAGGAGTCCAAGAAATCAGGTTAGCAACAAGTTGCACTGACAGTGAGCAGATGTCAGTGCTGGGTTTAAATAGAGCAGGTTAGAGTGACACGCCCTGAGGGCGAGTCATGTGATGCACAGAAAAGCAGAGCAGACAGGGAAAGGAACAAATCTTGGTCAGGATTGTTACAAACTGCTTGCCTGCTTTTCCTTGCACCTTGAATTAATGCATGGATAACATGATCCTCAAGTATGCACTTCTGATTGCTGTTACCCTTTGCTGATGATGTTTTCAAATTTCAATGCCAACGTCACCATAGATACTGTTGTTTATAAAAAAAAATAGCAAGTTGAGCTGACTTGGTCACTGAAGCGCCCAGCAAATCATCTCATTGATCTCTTCTCTTCCAATGTCAATGAATGTCAAAAATATACTCTTGCAGAAATACTAGCCAAAAATTAATGGTCACCAATACAGTCCTAACATTGCAAATCACATATTGCATATAAATAACTCCATTCCAAAGCACACAATGCATAGAATTACAACTAGTTACAAACAATAAATATTATAGTAAAATACAAACCCAGAGTATATCCCTAATTGCAGACTATGGGTTAGATTTACTAAGCTGCGGGTTTGAAAAAGTGAGGATGTTGCCTATAGCAACCAATCAGATTCTAGCTTTCATTTATTTAGTACTTTCAACAAAATAACAGCTAGAATCTGATTGGTTGCTATAGGCAACATCCCCACTTTTTCAAACCCGCAGCTTAGTAAATCTAGCCCTATGTGTTGCAGAAATATATACCACTCCTGCAAAACACATATTACAGAGAAATATCCCCCTCATTGCAAGTCATATTTCAGATAAATAACCCCATTGCACACCATATATTGCAGATAAATATTAATGGGAAATTCACTCATTTGCAATTCCCCCAAGGGAGACCAGGCCAGGGTATTTTGTACCAGCTCTCCCATATATAGATTAGGGATGTGCACCGGCGACTTTTGAGGTCTCGTGTTTTGTGTTTTGGATCCGGATTTTCGTTATTTTTGAGGTTCGGATTTGTCTCGCAAAACACTTGACGAAAGGTCTCGGTTCGGATTTAAGGTATTGGATTCGGATTTTTTTTGAAAAAAACATAAAAAGTTTAAAAATCAAGTTTTTGGGCTTATTTTCACTCCTAGGCTATTATTAACCTCAATAACATTCAATAACAAGCATTTCCACTAATTTACAGTGTATTCTGAACACCTCACAATATAGTTATTAGTCCAAAACGTTGCAACAAGGTATCTTTCTGGACTGCGTAGAGGAGTGGGTCACCACAATATATATTAAAAACCCTGAACTTTTATGATTCGCACCAATAATTGTACCTGGACTGCGTAGAGGAGTGGGTCACCACAATATATTAAAAACCCTGAACTTTTATGAATCGCACCAATAAATGTACCTGGACTGCGTAGAGGAGTGGGTCACCACAATATATATAATAAGAAAACCATCAACTGGTTTGATTCGCACCAATAAATGTACCTGGACTGCGTAGAGGAGTGGGTCACCACAATATATTAAAAACCCTGAACTTTTATGAATCGCACCAATAAATGTACCTGGACTGCGTAGAGGAGTGGGTCACCACAATATATATAATAAGAAAACCATCAACTGGTTTGATTCGCACCAATAAATGTACCTGGACTGCGTAGAGGAGTGGGTCACCACAATATATTAAAAACCCTGAACTTTTATGAATCGCACCAATAAATGTACCTTGACTGCGTAGAGGAGTGGGTCACCACAATATATATAATAAGAAAACCATCAACTTGTTTGATTCGCACCAATAAATGTACCTGGACTGCGTAGAGGAGTGGGTCACCACAATATATTAAAAACCCTGAACTTTTATGAATCGCACCAATAAATGTACCTGGACTGCGTAGAGGAGTGGGTCACCACAATATATATAATAAGAAAACCATCAACTGGTTTGATTCGCACCAATAAATGTACCTGGACTGCGTAGAGGAGTGGGTCACCACAATATATTAAAAACCCTGAACTTTTATGAATCGCACCAATAAATGTACCTGGACTGCGTAGAGGAGTGGGTCACCACAATATATATAATAAGAAAACCATCAACTTGTTTGATTCGCACCAATAAATGTACCTGGACTGCGTAGAGGAGTGGGTCACCACAATATCTTAAAAACCCTGAACTTTTATGAATCGCACCAATAAATGTACCTGGACTGCGTAGAGGAGTGGGTCACCACAATATATATAATAAGAAAACCATCAACTTGTTTGATTCGCACCAATAAATGTACCTGGACTGCGTAGAGGAGTGGGTCACCACAATATATTAAAAACCCTGAACTTTTATGAATCGCACCAATAAATGTACCTGGACTGCGTAGAGGAGTGGGTCACCACAATATCTTAAAAACCCTGAACTTTTATGAATCGCACCAATAAATGTACCTGGACTGCGTAGAGGAGTGGGTCACCACAATATATATAATAAGAAAACCATCAACTTGTTTGATTCGCACCAATAAATGTACCTGGACTGCGTAGAGGAGTGGGTCACCACAATATATATAATAAGAAAACCATCAACTTGTTTGATTCGCACCAATAAATGTACCTGGACTGCGTAGAGGAGTGGGCACTGGGCACCACAATAAAATATATAAAAAACCTTCAACAGGTCTGCATTACACTACACATACGGCTGCTCCTCCATCCTCTCCATCATATACATGTTGGAGTTTTAGCATGTGACAACCTCTTGTTTTTGATAATGTCAGTGCATTTTGAATATTTTTCAATTTGCCCCACACCACTGAATGTACTTTATCTATGATACGCATCTATCTATCTTGACTGCGTAGTGTGGTGGCCCCGGTACACAATTTGGTACCGGGGCCACAATAAAATAAATACACCCTCCACGTGTCAGAATTCCACCAAACAAGTATCTGGACTGCGTAGTGGGGTGGCCCCGGTACCCAACTTGATACCGGGGCCACAATAAAATAAATACACCCTCCACGTGTCAGAATTCCACCAAACAAGTATCTGGACTGCGTAGTGGGGTGGCCCCGGTACCCAACTTGATACCGGGGCCACAATAAAATAAATACACCCTCCACGTGTCAGAATTCCACCAAACAAGTATCTGGACTGCGTAGTGGGGTGGCCCCGGTACCCAACTTGATACCGGGGCCACAATAAAATAAATACACCCTCCACGTGTCAGAATTCCACCAAACAAGTATCTGGACTGCGTAGTGGGGTGGCCCCGGTACCCAACTTGATACCGGGGCCACAATAAAATAAATACACCCTCCACGTGTCAGAATTCCACCAAACAAGTATCTGGACTGCGTAGTGGGGTGGCCCCGGTACCCAACTTGATACCGGGGCCACAATAAAATAAATACACCCTCCACGTGTCAGAATTCCACCAAACAAGTATCTGGACTGCGTAGTGGGGTGGCCCCGGTACCCAACTTGATACCGGGGCCACAATAAAATAAATACACCCTCCACGTGTCAGAATTCCACCAAACAAGTATCTGGACTGCGTAGTGGGGTGGCCCCGGTACCCAACTTGATACCGGGGCCACAATACCTCCTCCAAACATGCTACAGACAATTCGTCATTGAGATCCCATTAAGTATGTTAAAGACAGACAGGGTCCAAGTGTTATTAGTTGACTTTGTAAAGAAAAAAACTGTCCCTGTTGCACATAGTCGTGCAATGAAGACTTACTTTTTCATTTAAAGGCACGATCTTTCAAGTGTAGTGTTTGTAAGTCTAAGTCATATTATACTTTTGGTAAAATTGGTTTTTTTGGTTCCTCTTTATGGTAATTAATTAGTAATAGAATTAAAGTAGGAAATAGAATTAAATAGAATTAAAGTAGGAAATAGAGTGGTATAGAGTTGTAGTGTGGTATAGATAGAGTGGTCCACACAATATAATAATAAAACCCTCAACTGGTCTGAATTCCACCAAACAAGTATCTTGACTGCGTAGTGTGGTGGCCCCGGTACACAATTTGGTACCGAGGCCACAATATAATTAAAAAACCCTCCACGTGTCGGAATTCCACCAAACAAGTATCTGGACTGCATAGTGGGGTGGCCCCGGTACCCAATTTGATACCGGGGCCACAATACCTCCTCAAAACATGCTCCAGACAATTCGTCATTGACAGACCCCAGACAGACAGGGTCGTAGTGTTACTGTTTGACTTTGTAAACCCAAAAAAATGTCCCTGTTGCACTTGCACATAGTCGTGCAATCAAGACTGACTTTTTCATTTAAAGGCACGATCTTTCAAGTGTCAGAAAGAGAGAGAAGACACAGGAGAGGAGAGTTGTAGCTGGGGACCTGGGGTGGAAGCTCCCAGGCTCCCCCAGCATTGCCTGGAAGTCTGAGCGTGGTGACTGAGCCAGGGCAAGGAATGTGTGCCCTGGATGAGGGGGAGAACTCCATGCCACTATAGTGAACCCAAGAGAGAGGGGGACACTGCACATGGAAGAGGCCCTGGAGTGAGGGCTGCTACAAGAGGCATGGTAGCTGTAGTGTCAGATCCTGAGGCTGAGAGTACACAGAGTGACGTGTCAGAGCACAGGAGACATTATCCCCGCAGAGGAGGGATGAGCTGCAGTTGAGAGGTCTGCTGTTGAAATAGGACATGCACACTTTAACAAACCAATCATTTCAGCGACAGGGCCTACCAAACAACTTTGACTGAAATGATTGGTTTGTTTGGGCCCCCACACCAAAAAAGCTATTCATCTCTCCCTGTACAGACTAAACAGGCTCTACTGAGGCAAGATGTCGTCCTCATCCTCAACCTCTGATTCCTCTCCCCCTACAGTGTCTACTTCCTCCTCATCACACATTATCAATTCGTCCCCGCTGGACTCCACAACCACAGGTCCCTCTGTAGTATCTGGAGGGCAGTGCTGTACTTCATTGAGGAATTGATTATTCATTTTTATAAACATCATTTTTTCAACGTTGTGAGGAAGCAACCTCCTTCGCCGCTCACTGACCAGGTTCCCCGCTGCACTAAAAACTCTTTCCGAGTACACACTGGAGGGGGGACAACTCAGGTAAAATAGAGCCAGTTTGTACAGGGGCTTCCAAACTGCCTTTTTTTCCTGCCAGTAACAATATGGACTGTCTGACATGTCTACTTGGATGGTGTCAGCAAAGTAATCATCCACAATTTTTTCTATTGTGACAGCATCCAATGCAGCGAGAGTAGACATGTCTGCAATGGTTGGCAGGTCCTTCAGTCCGGACCAGATGTTATCAGCATCCCCGCCAGTGCCTCTTTTGGGAAAACTGAGCTTTTTCCTCGCAGCCATAGATGTGGAAGAAAATGAGGGTGGAGCTGTTGGCATGTCACGGTCCTCTTCAGAGGACAATCTCCTGACCAGCAGGTCTTTGCACCGCTGTAGATTTGTGTCCGCCGGAAACAGAGACACAACATACGCTTTAAACCGAGGATCGAGCACGGTGGCCAGAATGTATTCCTCTGACTTTAAAAGAGTGACCACCCTCGGATCCTGGCAAAGCGTACGAAGGGCTACATCCACAAGAGCTACATGCTTGCTGTAATCGCAATGGCTTACCAGCTCCTCCCTCACTTTCTCCAGCTGCTTCTGCAACAGCCTGATCAGGGGAATGACCTGACTCAAGCTGGCAGTGTCGGAACTGACTTCTCGTGTGGCAAGTTCAAATGGCTGCAGAACCTTGCACAACACGGAAATCAGTCTCCACTGCGCTTGACTCAGGCGCATCCCCACTCCTTTGCCTATGTCGTAGGTGGCTGTGTAGGCCTGAATGGCCTTTTGCTGCTCCTCCATCCTCTGCAGCATATAGAGGGTGGAGTTCCAGCGCGTCACAACCTCTTGTTTGAGGTGATGGCAGGGCAGGTTCAAGCTTTTCTGATGTGCCTCTAGTCTGCGGTAGGCACTGGCTGAATGCCGAAAGTGTCCAGCAATTTTGCGGGCCACCGCAAGCATCTCCTGCACACCCCTGTCACTCTTGAGGTAATGCTGCACCACCAAATTAATGGTGTGGGCAAAACATGGGACGTGCTGGAAATTGCCCATATTTAATGCCCGCACAATGTTACTGGCATTGTCTGACACCACAAATCCCCATGAGAGTCTAAGTGGGGTAAGCCACTGGGAGATAATTTCCCTCATTTTCTCTAATATGTTGGCAGCGTTGTGCCTCTTATTAAAGCCTGTAATGCACAATGTTGCCTGCCTTTGCATGAGCAGCCATTTTGTAGATGCTGCTACTGATGCAGCTGTTGCTGTTGCTGCGGAAGGGGATGCATCTACCCAGTGGGCTGTCACAGTCATATAGTCCTTCGTTTGCCCAGAACCACTTGTCCACATGTCCGTGGTTAAGTGGACAGTGGGTACAACCGCATTTTTAAGAGCACTGAGGACACTTGATCGTACTTCTCTGTACATTTTTGGTATCGCCTGCCTAGTGAAGTGGAATCTCGAGGGGATTTGGTACCGGGGACACAATACCTCCATCAACCCTCTAAATCCCACTCCACTGATGGCGGACACCGGGCGCACGTCTAACACCAACATTGCAGTTACAGCCGCAGTTATACGCTTTGCAATAGGGTGACTACTATCGTATTTGGTGGTCATGGCAAACGACTGTTGGACGGTCAATTGTTTGGTGAAAGACTTAGCGGTCTTACGACTTCCCCTCTGGGAAGAGATGACCGACTAACAGCAGCAACAGCAGCAGTGGCAGTAGTAGGCGTACCGCTGCAGGATTCCTCGGATGAATCCCGTATTGAGGAGGACTCAGTCTGGCTGGTGACTTGGGCTGCAGGACTGAATCTGATGGAGATTGTGGAGGAAGTTGACGAGGAGGGTGTTGCTGGTGTGTATCCAACTGGACCACGGGATTTAGGTGTCCCTGTACCGATGAGGGTCCTAGCCCCAGTTCCTGAACTAACCACTGAACTATGAAGGTTATTCAGGTGACGTATAAGGGAGGATGTTCCTAGGTGGGCAAGATCCTTACCCCTGCTTATTTGAGCTTTACATAAGCTACATATTGCCATACATTGGTTGTCTGGATTTGGATAAAAATAACTCCAGACCGAAGAGGTGCATTTTTTGGTCTTCTGACCAGGCATGACGATGGGCTTTTTCATCCCATGGACATCAGCTGTTTCCCCCCCTGGTGCCTCATTTACAATAACCACATCACCATCCTCATCATCAAGTTCCTCCACAGCGCCAGCTACATCATCAATAGCCTCCTCCCGAGCCACCTCTTCCCGTACAGTGATGGGAAGGTCAGGCTTGACAACCACCAACACGCTTGGACTCGCCTTGGGGATTTGTGATAATTTCTCTTTAGAAGGCAGAGTTGTTTGCTGTTTTGTTGCTGACAGCATAACTCTCTTCAATTTTTTGTAGGGGGGGGGAGGAGGAGGAGGGCTAAGATCCGTGGGTGAAGCTGAACCACTAGTCATGAACACGGGCCAGGGCCTAAGCCGTTCCTTGCCACTCCGTGTCGTAAATGGCATATTGGCAACTTTACGTTTCTCCTCAGATGATTTTAAGTTTCTCTTTTTGCTACTTTTTCTTAACTTGGGCTTTTTGGATTTTACATGCCCGGTACTACGAGATTGGGCATCGGGCTTGGAAGACGACGTTGATGGCATTTCATCGTCTATGTCATGACTAGTGGCAGCAGCTTCAGCATTAGGAGGAAGTGGGTCTTGATCTTTCCCTACTTTATCCTCCAAATTTTTGGTCTCCATTATATGTAGCACAAGATACTGCAGAATGTGTGAACTTGGTAATATTGCAGTACCAATGGACTTATAATGCTGGATTGGTTTTGCAAATTTGGTTATAATTATTATATATATTTTTTTTTTTTTAAATTTTTTATTTTTTTTTACTTTTTTTTTATTTTTTACAAACTTGGGAATAATGGGGAAATAACTATGCCCTTAGAAGCACAGAGCACAGGACACAGCACCACTGGACTGAACAGGACACGGCACAGGACCCAGCAGCACTACGGAACTCAGCAGGACAGAGCACAGGACACAGCACCACTGGACTGATACTGCAGAATGTGTAAACTTTGTAATATTGCAGTACCACTGGACTTTTACTGCTGAATGTGTGAACTTGGTAATATTGCAGTACCAATGGACTTATAATGCTGGATTGGTTTTGCAAATTTGGTTATAATTATTATATATATTTTTTTTTTTTTTAATTTTTTATTTTTTTTTACTTTTTTTTTATTTTTTACAAACTTGGGAATAATGGGGAAATAACTATGCCCTTAGAAGCACAGAGCACAGGACACAGCACCACTGGACTGAACAGGACACGGCACAGGACCCAGCAGCACTACGGAACTCAGCAGGACAGAGCACAGGACACAGCACCACTGGACTGATACTGCAGAATGTGTAAACTTTGTAATATTGCAGTACCACTGGACTTTTACTGCTGAATGTGTGAACTTGGTAATATTGCAGTACCAATGGACTTATAATGCTGGATTGGTTTTGCAAATTTGGTTATAATTATTATATATTTTTTTTTTTTTTTAATTTTTTTATTTTTTTTTACTTTTTTTTTATTTTTTACAAACTTGGGAATAATGGGGAAATAACTATGCCCTTAGAAGCACAGAGCACAGGACACAGCACCACTGGACTGAACAGGACACGGCACAGGACCCAGCAGCACTACGGAACTCAGCAGGACAGAGCACAGGACACAGCACCACTGGACTGATACTGCAGAATGTGTAAACTTTGTAATATTGCAGTACCACTGGACTTTTACTGCTGAATGTGTGAACTTGGTAATATTGCAGTACCAATGGGCTTATACTGCAGGATTGGTTGTGAAAATTTTGTGGTAATTAAAAAATATTAAAGTAGTTTTTGGTATTTTATAAAAAAAACTTTTTTTTATTTTTTTAAACACAGGGGAATATTGGGGAAATAACTATGCCCTTAGAAGCACAGAGCACAGGACACAGCACCACTGGACTGAACAGGACACAGCACAGGACCCAGCAGCACCACTGACCTCAGAAGGACAGAGCACAGCACACAGCACCACTGGACTGATACTGCAGAACACAGCACAGCACTAAACAGCACAGCACTAAACAGCACAGCACTAAACAGCACAGCACTAAACAGCACAGCACTAAACAGCACAGCACTAAACAGCACAGAACTAAACAGCACAGAACTAAACAGCACAGAGGACCACCTAACACACCCTCCCTCTACCCTGATCAATGCCCGAGTGAAGATGGCGGCGACTAGCGGGGAATTTATAGGATCCGAGTATCGCGAGATCCGACAACGGGATTATGAGTCAGAGCCTCAGTTTCACTTTTGAATTTGGCGCCAATACCCGGATCTGTCTCGGATCCGACTCGGATCCGCAACGTTCGGGTGGGCTCGGATTTCAGAAATCCGAGCGCGCTCATCCCTAATATAGATGGCTCAGTTTGCTAACCATCCCACAACTGTAATGGTTTGAGAAAATTGTCCTATTTTATCCTCAATGTTATACAGCATGAAAGTGTTTTCCAGTGTGCTAGAGTAAGGTAACATGGCCCGCCCTCTCTCTATGATATGTAGGTCCTGATGGATTGCTGTTGCTCCTGTTGCTGAAGCATCTAAAGTGTGGAATTTCACCTCATTACTACCTCTTGCTTCAGTTGGTGGCGTGGCAGGTAATTTTTTTGCACCTGCTGCAATGATCTACATGCAGTTGATGAATGCCAAAAATGCCCAGAAATTGTAAGGGACAAAGATAGCTCCTGCACTGATTTGTCATTTTTTAAGAAAATCTGAATAGTTAAGTTTATTTTGTGTGCATAGCATGATATGTGCTGAAATTCACCCAGTCACACACAATATTTGCTCCATTATCAGCAATAAGAAATCCCAGAGAGAGTCTCAGCTGGGTGAGCCATTTTGCTATGACATTCCTGAGTTTTTACAACAAATTAACACAGGATTTTCCATACTAAAGCCAGCAAAACAGAGAGTAACTTGCCTGTGGATTTAAACAATCTATATAGCAGGGTTTCCCAAACCCAGTCCTCAGGACTCCCCAACAGTGCAGGTTTTCCGGATCACATGTGACATAGTTAGGGCCACCTGTGGGTCTGTTACAATGTGTCAGTCAGTAATGAATACACCTGTGCTCCAGCAAGGAGATATGGAAAACCTGCACTGTTAGGGAGCCCTGAGGACTGGGTTTGGAAAACCCTGCTATATAGCATAAATGTAGGCTGTGTTCAGCATAGCTCAACAAATGAATGCATACCCTTCAATTTAAGTTATAATATAAAGTAATCTCTAGGTAGAAGCCACCTGAGAATAAAAGTAAACATATTAAAATGTATCCCAAATTTGCTATAAAAAAATCACAAATGAATATGTAATAAAGGCTTCCTTGTTAACAGAGTACCGATCACACTAATTATTTTTTTGAAAAAATGTTGATTTAGATTCAACTAGTAGGTACTGCTCAATCATGAGACAATGCAAACTACAGAATACTAGTTTAAATGCATGTACAAAGGAGCAGAACAATCCGACTACTTTTAATTATAGGATGCTCATCACAGATAAGTGAGTAACATATGGGGCTAGTTTTACTAGGAATCGAGTTTGATGGCGGCTTTAAACCACCACACATCACCGGCGGTTTAGTGGCTCAAACCGCCACATTTACTATAGGGCGGTATGAGGCTGCGATTTTAAAATGGCTGGCGATGTATGGCGGGTTGAAAAAGCTAAACCACTGGCGGTTTTGTCCAAACTACCAGCGGTTTGGTTAAAACCGCCATCAAAACTGCCATCCAAAAGACAGGACAGGACAGATTTAATACCTGCTTCTGAATGACTTGATAGCTCAAACATGTTGTTTGAGCTATTTTGCCATTTAGAACATAAGAGAGAGGATTATTGACAATTAAATTATTTGGGCAATCCTTATTTATTAAGGGGCAAAATTAATTTAATATTAACTTATGGGGGATTTTTTTCCCA
This sequence comes from Mixophyes fleayi, assembly GCF_038048845.1. Lineage (NCBI taxonomy): Eukaryota > Metazoa > Chordata > Amphibia > Anura > Limnodynastidae > Mixophyes > Mixophyes fleayi. The sequence goes on along the minus strand of NC_134405.1, from coordinate 283,822,420 downwards.
TTATATTAAGGGAACTAAAGTATTTAATTATTATATTATTCGGTCACCATGTAATGCCAAATTGTGCAACATAAATAATTACGCCCACCATTAACAATCAGTTAATATTATTATATATTCACATTTCCCCATAATACAATGCTATAATAGTGTCCCCTTAAAAAAAACCTGAGAAGTTAATATTTAATAAATTTTATCCCTTAATCAATTAATAATGATTGCCCAAATAATTTAAATGTCAATGGCGCTTTCTCTTATGTCCTTAATGGCAAAATAGCTTAAACAGCATGCAATTTGAACAATGTTGTCACTCACATTCACCTCTTTTGTTTTGGTAATTTGGATGGCGGTTTTGTGGCAGTTTTGCAAACCCCCAGCTAAATCTGTGGTTTGTATGTTCATCATTGTTAAAATTGGGATAGCGTTTTGTAAAATGGTGGTTTTGAAAAATGTCAATTCTGACTGTTTTAATGATGGTTTGGGCTTTCGTAAAAACACCACTTGGAAAATCTAAAACATCCTTTAGTAAATCAAGCCCATAGAGTATGATTCATGTACGGACATAAGTCCTGTTTGAAAAAGCTCTGCCCATACTCAGAAACAGATCTCACACCAATGAACGTAATTACATGCAATTTATGTTTGGATACAAAAGACACTTACTACTCCCTAGAGAGATGGAGTAGGGGAGGGAAGAGGCAGACTAATGTCATACTTACCAACTTTCTGTTGGTGAAATCCGGGAGCCTGCAGAGGAGGTGGGCGTAACTGGTGGGCGGGGCTCCAAGTGGCGTCATTTTGGACCTGCCCCCATGATGTGATGACGCAAAATGCGTCATTTGACAGCGGGGGGCGGGGCCAAATGCCGCGATTCACCGGGAATCGCGGCGTTTGGGACTTAATGCTGCCCACTTCACTAGGAAGTGGGCAGAATTATCCAGATGCGGGGGATTGCCACACTCGCCCGGGAGCCCGGGAGACTCTCGCAAAATGCGGGAGTCTCCCGGATATTTCGGGAGAGTTGGCAAGTCTGACTAATGTAGCCCAGGTATAGTAAGGGCATTCCCACACAGTATGCTTCTTGTCAGACTTAAAGTTTCACCAGCTCCAGGGCAGGTGTAACTGATGGATGATAGTAATGACCAAACACAGCATTACCTCTCACAATATAATGGGATGATTGCCAATTCAGCTGCACACCTGACATCACTCATCTCATCAAACAACAAGATCACTGCAGGGGAACTTGACTGTGCCATGCTGTTTCAAAACAGCCTTTCATTGTGTGCTAAAGAGGTAGGTGTAACTTTCACATATGCATCTCAGTAGCAATTTTTTTTATTTTATTTATAAAGCATTGCATACATTAGCATGTGCAGATATTTCAGATATTTTAAATTGTTTTTCTGACCCATTGAAAGTATTTGCATACATTCACTTTGCTATTTTGTTATATATAAATATATATATAAAACAAAACAAATGGGAGGGGGCGCCACATAGTATAATGCTGTATTTTAAAGCCAATACAGAATGGTGTACCACAAGCTGGAATATTAATCAACCACGTGGATATAGATAAAAGGTGATCATATGATACACAGAGTATACAGTATATAGTGTGCGTACCAGATAGTATAACTTTAAAGCTTATCTGTTGGTTTAAATTATGTCATCACTTAGATGAATGCTCTTTACCACTTATATGTGTAGTGAACAGATTCTTCAAACAACTCTTGTGAGGTCCGGTACAGGCACTTCATATATAGCTGTAATCTTTAATATTACTACTGAGGTCCCTCAGTGGTATACAGGATGTGTTAAAGGAGAAAGACTCACATAGTGTAATGCTGTATATACAACACATTTATTGCACATAAGATGTAGGTATCACACTTACATAAGTAAAAATATAAAAAGCTTATCTAGGTATCTTTGTGACAACCATCAGAGAATGGATCACTCTGTTTAGCTCGGCAGCTGTATCCAGGCAATAATAGCCACGCTACCAGAAAACAGGAAATGGAGTCTACAAGGTCCCATACACGATAGCACAAGTCCTCAACACGTTTCGTCTTATCAGCAAAAGACTTCATCAGGAGGTAATAGAATGTGTGACTCTCCTGGTCACAGACTTAAATAGTGTGCGCCGCGCCATCTTGCGCATGCGCACAAGCAGCGTCTTCCGGCGCTTTGTACAGGAACGTCTGTGCGTCGTAGGTTTAAGGTCACATGATCCAAGTATCAACAAACATTACTGCATTCACATTTCAAAACATGATGGGATGTGTCTATATCACTAGACTACAAAGAGGCTGACAAGTAGTACTAATACATTAGTTCAATGTTGAATGAACATTCTTCGTAAAACAGACATAGCACAAATATACCAAGATATTAGAAATCTATAAAAAAGGGGCTATTTCATAATTATCGTTAAACCCTTGGGGCATAAGTGTACCCAATGTATAAATCCAGAACATCTCTATTTGGGAGAGAAGTTTCTGCAAATTTCCACCTCTTTCGCCCAGCTCTACATGTTCCAATGCTGTGAATTTTAAATATTGGGGATCCGCAAGGACATTCTAAAAGGTATACAACAGATGGATATATATATATATATATATATATATATATATATATATATATATATATATGTAGTTGCATACATTAGCATTGTTATATATTTTTCCAAATGTATATACATAGTTGCATACTTTAGCATAGCGGTTTTGTTTCTAAGTGTAATATTTGTTCAGAAAGTATCTCTAACATTACACACTTTATTAATCTTAATTGCAATTAAATTTTTTCTTATAAAATAAAATTTACACACAGGACATTAGAAAAATAGTGAAACAAATATGGAAGATGCTGAGCTAGCTATATTTTTGGTTTATAATGTATCATTTCAAAGGGGCCCCAAAAATCTACAATGCATATGGTAATTTGTATTTATTATTTCCTCTCCCCTCCATCTTTCTCACATATAGCCATTTGTTGCGCAAGCAATGATTCTGGAGGATGACAGATGTTGTCCCCTCCAAAATCAGAAAATGGTGCAACGTTGCTGGGACCAAGGGACCATGTCTTCAAGACATGAGTCAGACTCATTGGAATGTCAGATGTTGTAATGATCCATTGCTATCAGTTTTCACCTCATGTTATAATGGATACAGAGTGACCAAGAATCTCTGCACAACATCCCGATAGCATTATCACCACTGACCAAACTCTTGGCAGTGGTACATTTCTGTGTGTCTGGATCATTCCACACTACAGTGGGTATAACGGTAGGACTTTACCAACCCACCTTTAGTTGTGGGTTGAAGGTGTTGCTGTCGGCTTTCCTGTTGCACATTTATCAATTTATCCATCTGCCACTCAATAAGGTGCCCATATATAAGCAGTTTTCTGGCTTTCTGCATGCTATAGGGGCAGTAGATGGTACAAATATAGCCCTGATCCCATCAATTGGAAATTAATCTATTTTTCACAAAAAAGCCATTTCCATTCGATACATTTTCAGGCTATATGTGATGAATCTCTCCAGATTCAATGCCTATTGCTAAATGGCCTGGAAGTAAACATGATTTCTTTGCACTCATGCAATCAGGCTCGTGGCACAAATTAGCCCAGAGGTAAGGAGGCGCAAGGCCACATGGAGACATGTGGCTATTAGGTGCAATTTAAATTTACATACTTGTTTATTGTTAGGCTAGTTTGGTTCCAAAATAGACTCGTATAAAATGGACTTTTGCAACTGTGCAAACCTTGTCGTTTATGTGAACTCTGTTTAAAGCAAATTGTGCTAGATTAATGCTAGGGAGAACCAAAGGCTTCCTAAATAAGAGTGTCAGCTCTTGTCCGAAAAACCTTGGTGGTGGTAATTAGTATCGCAAAGCTAGTATGTGGCATAGATAGGGAAGGATTTAATCATTTTAGACAGACCAGGTGGTTGTTGTTTGGTTAACCCTGTGTCACATAAGCATTACGCAGACTCAGGTGAGTGCTGTTCGTGACAATGTGTAAACACACAATTGAAGAATTTTAATAACACCTCTATGTCATACAGGGGCAGGCTGTGCTGGGGTTCAGGGGGGCAACTGTCCCCAGGGCCGGTCCTATGGTGGGCTACCTTGGGCTGGGTCACTGGGTCACCTGCATTTTTTTTCCTTTAAAATAGGCTGCTGAGTCAAATCTTGCCCCCCGTGCTGAAATTTGCCCCATATATCATAGGTACTGTATGCAAGTGCTCAGTTTAGTAAATAAAACAAAAAACAAACTATCTATCAATCTATCTATCTATCTGCATCTAAGAGAGAGAATATTTATAACAATAATGTGTGAAATTTATATTAATGTAAGTGTCTTAATTGAATAATATAGGAGAATATTTTAGCATGTTGCTTCAGGATAAAAAATTGGCCTCACAAATTATACTTTTCTCATTCTGTATTTGACTAGGCCTAGGGAAATGCTGCTACTATACAGGTGTATGAGTTAATGAGCCTAATAACTATTTGCCCTTAAGTAAAACAAGTCCACCCTAATAAAGCTGCATTAGTCCTTTCGCTAGTACTTTGTTAACAATAAGATGAATCTTTATGAAATAATAATGTAGCACCTCTCAACTCTGTAGAGCTCTAGAAATGTAGGACCACACTACACCCAAAGAGCTTAAATATGTTTATGTCATATAATAATGTTGTGAAGTTTATGAAAAATATAAATATTTTTGCATGTGCAGAACCACCTCCCCTGCACATTTTATTATTAAAAAAAAAGTAAAAATCCAAAAATACGTGGATCTGATTGAAAATATAATGTCAAGTTGTTTTTTATTTACATTTGTGAAAAGTTTAAAAATATTTTTTGATATAAAAGTTATATGTTGTGTCAAAATTTTTTGTGTATCGTTTATTGTTAAACTGCCAAATGTGTAATAATGAGACATATTTGATTAAGATTGTGATAAAGAGGTAAATGTTAGAATTATCCCTTACAGGTTAATGAGGCAATTCAGTGAAAGGGTTAATAATATTTCATTGTCAAGAAACATCAGTGTTAGGACTAATAAGAGCAAATAAGGAAATGCACGCATGTGCATTCAGATGTGAATTAGGAGTAAATACGAATGTGGGGGAAAACAGTGCAATTGCCCAAAACACCATACCAAGCAGAAAAGAAATGCACTTATGTATGTGGGCGACTTATGTCTTGTAAGTGATCTACTACTGTATTAACTTCCAACCGTATCTTAGGAAACATGTGCATTTTAATAAAAGCCTACATACGAAGTTCCGTTTTAAAAACTTATGCGCAAGAATTAGGCCCATAGTGTCCATCCTAAGACAGTTCTCTATTGCCTTGGTGATTCTAAGGTATATGCCAGTCAAGGTTTCTGATTCTAGGAAACTAACCTCAAGCAATGAAGTAAACCAAGTGTAACACCCCCCCTAGTGGCGTGTTAGTAAAACCCTGCACCTCAGTGAATTCAGGAGGGGTCACCTAGAGGGTATGCTAATAGTTTATGAAAAGTTACATAAACAGGTTACCATGGTGATAACCCAGCCCAGCCTGGAGACTGAGGGAGAAGAAGGAGGGGCTGTCAGCAAGGGGGAAAAGAAGATAGAGAGAAAGAGGAGAGAGTTGTAGCTGGGGACCTGGGGGTGGAAGCTCCCAGGCTCCCCCAGCATTGCCTGGCTGTCTGAGCGTGGTGACTGAGCCAGGGCAAGTAATGTGTGCCCTGGATGAGGGGGAGAACTCCATGCCACTATAGAGAACCCAAGGAAGAAGGGGACACTTTGCATGGAAGAGGCCCTGGAGGGCTGCTACAAGAGGCAAGGTAGCTGTAGTGTCAGATCCTGAGGCTGAGAGTACACAGAGTGACGTGTCAGAGCACAGGAGACATTATCCCCACAGAGGAGGGATGAGCTGCAGTTGAGAGGTACACAGAGTGTGTCAGAGCTGCATGGAGGAGAAGCTGCCTGCCTATTAGCATCCATGTGGGTGCCCCTGCAGAAAGGGTGATCTGCAGTGAGTATGGAGTGTAAGAGAGACCTATGATTTATGTTATATAACATCTGGATAACATTAAGAACTGTGCAGGAGGAGAAATGAGATATATTTGCAACCATATTCGTATTGCTCATTAAGAACTGTGCTGGAGAGAGTAAGGAGATGTACATATATTTCTTTATTGCTGCAACCACTATGATTATCGTGCTGGAGGAAGAGGAGTGTAAATAAAGAGTTGAGTTTGTTGTAGAGATGGTCTGGCGCCCAAATTATTGTGACTTCTATTACACTGCACCACAAAGTGACATTCCCTGTGTCCCACTAACTACAGAGAAACACCTGCATGTGCAGGGACCCCCTGATCATTTACACCCATGCCCATCAGCTAGCCAGGGCTTGAGAAGGAGGTGCACTGTGTACCCACTGCACCTCATACTACACACAGTGACAGGGGGTTACACAAGTACAGCATGTTAGTTAACGTTCATTGTGCTAAAACAGCTTCAAAATGATTAAGAGCAACATCTCTGAATAAAAATAATTGTGTAGGTTGTCTTGTATCAAAGAAGCTTTATAATAATTAAGAACAACACTGGACACCCTCTCTCCCAATCTAGGCTTGTAGGGGGCATTGTATGTATCATTGTGTTCAAGGTATGTGAAGGTCACTGTTTCAATCTGATATTCTCTATACTCCTTTCCCCCTCTTGGATCATCACCTAATCAGCTACAAGTTCTCCCTCAGTTCTTTAACATCTCTGCTGTCTAACACTATCAAGCTTTTTCATACACGCAGAAATCTTAACACTATTAATTTTCGGTATTGTTTCCACTGTTAATACACTTGTAACATTTATGTATCAATACTGTGTAACAGTAGTACTGCTGCAGTTAAGAGACTTGTTAAAAAGCGCAGAAGGCAGCTATCCTTCACTCACTGCTAATACCTATTATTCCTATTGGTTCATGGATTTATGCCATCGGTCATTCCTCGTATTATGTAATGCCTGTCAAATGGATACCAATTTTGTTTGGTTCTTAATTAATTGAAAATCTCATATATGTATATATAGAGAGAGAGCATTTGAGGTTTTTGACAATATTAAAAGATCAAATTCAAGAACAAAGCAGGTTATATTCCAAATGAAAAAAAGTCCAGAGTGTTCACAGTGTTATTAGGCCAATTCTTGCAAACGTACATCGCAATGTTGGCGGAAACATATCATTAATCCTTCAGGATTTTTATATACCATAAATAAAGAATATCCCGATATACCTAACATCTAAAAAGACATGACCCACAGCATTTGTATAATATTGTAAGTTTCCTGAAAATGCAGTGAGTAAAATGATCTATTCTGCCTGTATGCTTATTCTGGTAGTTAACCCAATGTGTTCAACCTGCTATCCATTAAACAGCTTCACTTGTAAAAAAAAAGCATCCTGCCGTTTCCAAATTGTATCTTATAACCTCATCAAAATTGCATTGAATAGCCAATAGGGATCAATTGAGTAAGCATATATACAATTAATATGTTTTTTTTAAAAATATTCCACTTACTTAAAGGAATGCTTCAGTGGAGATTTGCGTGTAATTACTAATTAGAAAATAATGTGAGTGGCAGTACTTAAACCCATATCTGTATATGAAGCTGAATAAATTTGACAGCGATGATACTGAGTGATAGATTGGATCTTCAACTTTTATCAGGTCTGTAATTTTTCTGTATTGTTTAATTAACAGCAGCGTCCAAGGTGACTGAGACCACTTTTAAATCACTTCTTATGGTGATATTATAGATTATAAAATATCAAGCTATCCGTGAACTTGTAAAAGTGTCACATATTTTCCAGCTGAAATAAAAATAGGATCTGATCTAATTTTCAGGTAAAGTGAATCCTAAACTAAATTCTCCTTAGCTTTATTTTTCCACATATTCTCTAAAAACCTAGCGTACATTTCACTTAGTGCTTCATCTTATCATAATGCTTTGAACACTGCAAAACAAACATGCTTCCAATCTCTCATGCTCGGGCTTCAAAACCCAAATGCCTTTTTAACATATTGAAATCTCTTCTCAAGCCTTCCACCACTAACCCCTCTGACTACTATCAGTGCCCAAGATCTTGCTTAATACATCAAGGACAAGATTGTTGAAATATTACTTGACATGGGATCAACTTCCTCGACAAATAGCCAGCTCAATTTCTTCCCAGACCATCTTACACCCTCTATTCATTTGATCCAACAAATGAAGATGAATTATCCACTTTCTTCTTATCTTCCTAACTTACCACCTGTCTTCTTGATCATATATCCTCACAAATCGGTATATCTTGTCTCCTTTGCTTATTCCACACCTAACTAAAATCTGTACTTTCCTCTCTCTTGGTATCTTTCCATCATTATTGAAGCACGCTGTAATTACTACTGTTTGGGAAAAGACAAAATTCTAACCTAAATTACCTTACCATAACTCAGCTCCCATGCGCCTCCACTCTTCTTGGGCAAGTTGCCTATACTCGGCCGATGATGATGATGATGAAGGTAGCGCAACTTTAACAGTTTATATTTGATTGCATCATATATGTCTTTGTCTATATTATCATATATGTCTTTGTCTATATTAAGTATTGTCCATACTTAAATAGGGGTTCTGGGTAATTATCAGGAAGATCCCTGTCACATGTCCTACAGAGGGCCGCAGTACCCGGTCCCACCCGGTGGCAGGAAGTCATGATCAACTGGTATCCAGGTTCTGGAGTAAAGTAAAGAAAAGGATTACATTTTAAGCCGCTCAGTCTTTATCAAGAATCAGATGCTTAGTTAACCTAATTGGGGCCCCATTGTTCTGTGCTGTTGCCCAGGGCCATCTTTTCCATTGGGCACGATGGGCAGCTGCCCGGGGGCCCCATGGGCAAGGGGGCCCCATAGGCGCGGCTCTTAAGGAGAATAAATAATCCTGCAAAAGAAAAAAACCTGCAAAAAAAATCTACAAGGGTCACTGAGCAAGTACATCTATCTATCTCTATCTCTATATATCTATATCTGTATCTGTATACATCTATATATCTATATCTATATCTAGGGGCCCCGGTGCACTGCTTTGCCCGGGGGCCCATAATGTTGTTAAGATGTCCCTGCTGTTGCCAGCTAGAAAGTCCAGAGTCATACCAGCAGGAGGGCCTGTGGTTAAGTCCATTTGGGAAAATACAGTCCCATAGCAGTCTCCGTTTTACAGCTACCAATTCCTGTTAGGAACCCTATCTAAAGATGCCCTAGTCAATAAGCGTGGGTACCAAACTGAATAAAAAAAAAGAAGCAAGGATCCAAGCTGAGAGGCTGTGTTTTGCTTGGGACAGTCTATGCATTGAAGGTTAGGCTTATGCTAGACTGAACATATTGTTATTGCTGTTGAAGATCACTGAAAACCTGTAAGTACTGTTACTTGGTGAGCATGCTGAAGCTGGAAGACCTTTGGCTTGATTCCTACCATGCTGGTAGAGGGGAAAATATTGGGCCAAGCAGCTAGGACCAAGGGACACAAAACTGAGATCAGTGAGTGTGGTTAATATATAGTAACACAAAAAAGAGTCTGCTTATTGAGGGGCACACTGGACATACAATAATAATAAAATAAATAAAAATGTAAGGTAACTTCCCACTAAAGATTGTGTCTAAGTGATTCTAAGGTAGAAAATAAATCTGGTTTATCTAGATGGAATTCTTATCTGAAAATAATGTTGAACACTGCTATAGCCTTCTACCTCAGTCATTAAAAGAGGAGTCCAATATAAATCACTCCAAATCCTTGCACAATATATTAAATATACAATAGGGGGATCTAATCTATCCAAAAAGAAAAGATCTATTAATTTGGCAAATGAACCCTCTAGGAGTTTTCAACCTAACAAGAAAGAAACTCATAGAACAGCAGCGCAGCTTATTAGGCAATGGATTAAACTTTGCCCCTGGCTCTTCTGTTTACAAATGTTTACAATATGTAAGAATGAACTTTATTGTTTACATAATATTCATCCAAAGATTCCAATCTTTTAGCACATACCTTAAGTACATGTGTGATTGGATTCTCTGCCAGGACACCCGAAAATCTCAGGCATTCTTTATGTGTGTGAATTTATCTAATTTTATAGATTTAAATCTACAACCTTATGTTGAGGTCATATTTGAGGGGCTTAATATCAGCTTTGCAACTGTTAGAGGGATATAAGTGGCAAAACAGTTATGTTTGGGTGACAATCTATGTAAAGGACTTATACACCTCCACTCCCCATGCTAAAGGTATCAGTACAGTTAACAATTTGTTAGTTACGGATGAGAATTTCATAGCACAAAATATCTGATGGTAGGAATACATTATATTCTTACCCATAATTACTTTTTTTTGATCACCAGTTCTTTTTACAATTTCAAGGCACAGCAATGGGCCCCCAGTTACGCCAACATTTTTGTGGGGTGTTGGGAGGATAATCATATTTTTTTATTTAATCCTTATATGAATGTATCAATTTGCTGCTTATACTACATTGAGAATATCTTGTAAATAAGGGACTCTTTCCTCCTTAATCAATCATTGATACAGATAATAGCACAATCGTGTAGAATGAATGAACAGTGAATGCCGTTTATACAAGATATTAAGCAGCAGTCTCTACAGTTTAGGCTGTCTGCTTGAAAACACTCTGGGGTTTTATGACTCTGAAGAGTAAAATTACTGCTCAATCTTTTCATTGTGAATATCTCGGGAGTGACTATATAGCATCCTTATATAACATTGTGCCCTAACATTATAAAGTATCATAAAAATACTATTGTGTGAATGAATGGAATCATGTTAGTGTACTGACAAACAAATATTTCATAATCTCTCCGCTTTTCAACAAGTATCACTCTTAGAAACAACAATGTAGTCTTCATAGTATAGATTGTAGTTAGACCTTGTCTCTGTCTATTTGAGGCTAAATTAGTGAATTTAACAGACATCATACATTGTGTGTTAAGGGATATAGAAGTATAGGAATTTGATATGTTATTCGAGTGAAAGATAGTATCAATAGAAATATTTTATGTGAGGTGCAGTACTACAAGTTTGATACATTTTCTGTATTCAATATTAGTTAAGATGGCAGCAGTTAGATTTATAAGACAAGAACCAATGAAGATCTGTTATTGGAGATAGGACTTCTAATTGACTCTGCGTGTATATTAAAAAGGTCAGGACTCCACTGACAGAGAAGAATCCATGGCCATTATATTATTTAGTGGGCAAAATTATTAGAAGGTCAGTATTCCCAAGGATAAGGACTAGATGCCTTTTGTAAGATAGATATCCCAATATATTATTGTAACATAATAAGCATTCAGAAAGATGAAGTGCTAGGAGGGACACCTCTGTGTCTAATTAACAAACGGATTCTCAGCATATTATGGAAATCACAATATTTTATTACACTATTTGAATTTCTTTTTGCATTTCAAAATTATTTCTTATATTTTAATATTTCGCTGTCTATCTTATAAGCCATGTGGAAATGTAATTAACTATTTTAATAAATTAAATTAAATAATTAAATTAAATTTAAAATTGCATAGATTTTTCTGGCTAACACAGTACTGTAATAATAATAACAAAATATTTTTTGCTATACATTTTAATACATTAAATAAATTTTTTGATTCTACAGGTAAATAAAAATGTTAGTGTGAGTTTAGAGTGCCCCCACATTTTTCTCCCATTTTTTCATATTTATAATTCATTAACTTATAATTCACTAGTAGTTCTACCAACATTATATATATATATATATATATATATATATATATATATATATATATATATATATATAACTGAAGAAACCACCCTTAGCGTGGGATTCAACTCACTCAGGCAGAACAGAATATATCCAAAATAAGACTTTATTACAGCCGCACAATACCATAAGATTTCCATTATAAAGTCCCCTTTTTCCTATTACAGTTATTCAGGTCCGTTTTGAACATAGAGCAATGGATTTGTTGGGGCCTTGGAAAAGTCTGCTCATGAACACCAATATATCCTAGTTTTTCTGGACTATGTCACTCAATATCCAGATGCAATTTTATTAAGAAATATAAAATCCAGTAACATTGCTAAGGAGCTGCTTCTTTTTTATACCCATCTGGGAATCCATCCCAAAAGAGATCCTGACGACCAGAGCACCCTATTCATTTTTAAGCTCATGAAGGATCTTTTATGAGTTCCTAAACGTAAAGTGCTGCATACTGCAGTTGTAGCATTCACAAACTGATAGTTTGGTGGACCGCTTTACTAGGACACAAATGTGCATGATTAGGAATGCAATGAAGTCATCTCTATCTATGAATCTTTGTTTTAGGAATTCAGATTGTTCAATAAATGTACCAAAACTAAATCTAACAAACAAATAGCTGTGGTACTTGTTTTAAAGGTAAAATAAAGATTCCAATCATACTCATTTAGTTACATCACAAATTTTTCGATTTCAAATAGCTGATCTGTTCCAAATCAAAATCAGGTGATTGTAACGAAACGGGGCCCTCTGGACTGAGGACTTTTTATTCATCACCCGTTTCTCACAGTTTACTGTACCTTTTTACTTTGGCTTAGTCTAAGTTTCTACACCAGTGCATCGGTGTATTATGTGTATTGTTATTTCAAGGCATAGATGCAGCCTTATCTGGTTCCCTTTCTTCAGTAGTTTTCTTGTTGACTCCCTTCGAAAGGACACAATAACCTGGCATTGGCTTTGGAAACCATGCCAGAGGGGGTTAATTTTATAGCCTTTGTTGAAGTCGTATAATTGGATGAACAAAAGTATATTGGTTTAATATTGTTTTGCCGTGTAATTGCGATCCGTACGCCACGTAACACGTGGCGTGGTGCGATCGCACGGTAAAATACGCACGCACACACTCGCATTACAACATTTAGTTATCTATATAATTAGTATTCATATTGGTACCGTTACACTGTAATTTATGAGCAGATAGTATTTGGTTTATTATTAGTTTATATAATATGATTATATGTACATTTTAGTGTTATTAAAGGATTAGGTTATAGGAAAGGTGTCATGCCTGATATCATATTGATCCCCTATTCATCAGCAGCTGTCCGGTGCAGTCGGCGAAGAGATCGCACATTGCATACTTTAGTTATTGATATTAGGGAATAATCCTTTGTATGATGCTGGCTATGAAAGGAGCAGACCCCCTGGAGAGACGACCCCCACCTTTGAATTCCTTAGATTGAATCAGCCTATGACCTGTTTACCCTGGACCCACCCAACGTCTGGACCTATAGAAACAATCTACGTCATCTCTATTGTTCACTGTGTAACACTGTACTGTATATAATCATCGCAGCACTCCCCATGGCTCTCAGTCAACTCTGACACAGTATTTTAACAGATATACTGTCCACCGGGTCCCGTGGGTACGCAGCGAGCGCATGCGATAGCATCGGTATGTATTTATCTTTTGGTATTGGCTGTACTGTACTGTATCATAATATAATAATGTATTGAAAAATTAACTGTTTACATCTGCTAAAATAAATCTCTTTGTGCTTTGGAAACACATACAATTGATTGGGCAATGCTTATTTGAAAATGATAAAATTACTTTAATACCTTCAATTGTGGATAGTCAGAGACTAGTGTCTCCTCCAAGTCCATGTTAGTGTCCTGGGCTTCCAAGTATGCTTCCACATCAACAAAAGCTGACATTTTCTGTAGACCCGTATCAGACTGAGTAAACCTGTCACAACTCAGCTGGTCAACTTGAATTTGAACGGATAGCTTTTCTGGATATTTATCTAGGATATTTATCTAGGACTTCTAAAGGAGAACCAAGAAGAAACATGCATTTATAAATCAAAATTGAAGTGACTTCACATATTGAAACTGCAACAACATTCCAAAAAGAAGCAATCTTTGGACAGGACCTTCAGATATGGAGGAAGGTACTCTGATTCCTGCAACCTCTCTGTGATGAAACGAGTTTAATAACAGTATAGTGGCTCAGTGGTTAGCACTTCTGCTTTACAGCACTGGGGTCATGAGTTCAATTCCCGACCATGGCCTTATCTGTGTGGAGCTTGTATGTTCTCCCCGTGTTTGCGTGGGTTTCCTCTGGGTGCTCGGGTTTCCTCCCACATTCCAAAAACACACTGGTAGGTTAATTGGCTGCTAACAAATTGACCCTACTGTGTGTGTGTGTGTGTGTGTGTGTGTGTGTGTGTGTGTGTGTGTGTATGTTAGGGAATTTAGACTGTATGCCCTAATGAGGCAGGGACTGATGTGAGTGAGTTCTCTGTACAGCGCTGCGGAATCAGTGACGCTATATAAATAAATGATGATGATGATCTTAACCAGCCTGTCACTCATTTAGTTTCTCACAAATTTTGGAGTATAACAACATGTACTTTTTATATGCATATAAAAGAGACTTCTTCATTCCATGTTGCCCACTGTAAAAATGTGTTTGTTGTTATTGCAGTGATGCTATTATTCATTATTCTTAAAGTGAAGCCAAGTAGGTTTTGGGTAAGGATCAGATTGCAGGATACAGTTGACGGGGTTGTAGCTACATTCGTTCTCACCCTCCTTTCTTTATAGGAAGCCATGAACAGTTGAAAGCTAGGTTGGGCTGAAAAAGCTTGTAAGGAGTTAATTTCAGGAGAGTCTTACTGCAATCCTATATCGGGAGGTGGGAAAGGCCAATAACTATCCATTGTCCTCCTCAGAATTAGTCCAGACATTTAGTCTAGAACCCAGCAAGGGAGCCATTGTGGAAGGACAGCTCATCTCCACTCCCCCTCCAACCCCTTGATTCAGAACCTCCCAATGTTTCAGAGAGAGAGAGAGAGAGCCAGGTGTTTGCCCAAGTAATAACCATAATAGTCTCACAATGTATGTATATGCATTTGATCCTGGAATTTAATGGATACATTTAACACATTTACATCTTATGGTGTCAGGTTATCATTATTAACAATAATATTAACATTTGTAATGAGTACATTGAGAACATGCCTGTAGCTCTACAGCTCTGTATGAGTGTGCTCTTTAAAGCTAAGAAAAGCCAGACCGGGTTAGTACCTGGATGGGAGACTTCTTTGGATTTTTAGATAAGAAGTCTATTTAATTGATTTTTTTTTACTTAATATTGGGTTTGGCATTTTTGTATGTTCATTTGTCCTATATAATATTAATCTTTTCTTTATAGTTTTGTTTGGTTTATAATTATTAAACTTTAAATGCGGGGATCATGAGTCTTTTCAAATTATAATATTGTTAGTATATTTAATACTGAATTATGTTTGTGATAGTATTTATTTATATTTGTTTTAATATTTTTTATATTTTAATGTATCCAATCCCTGTGGGAAAGGATATATAGCTCTGACACTTTATGCGGACAGAGACCAGTAATAAAGAACTGCGGGATGTCCATTAATAAAAGACACAGGAATTTTTCTAGGTAGCTATCACAGCGAGGTCATGTGATCATCTGAGACTGGATGTGATCAACAAAGTAATTGGACACCTGTGGGATCACTTAAATATCTTCGGAATTTTTTTAGGTTGAACTAGCTTCTGAAGAAACGGCTGTAGAGCCGAGAAATGCGTCAAGCTTTTGCTCCATACATGGTATATCTGTTTTGGCTATTGGACTCACTTTGTATCAGTACGGACTATTATGTGTTCCAATACAATCGGGTGCAGTGAATAAGACGGCTCCTCATACACCAGACTCACAAGTCGGATGAAGGAACAGGTGATTTAATATTACCGATATAATATCAGCCTTCATCTAATGCCTGTGTTGAGAACTGCAGGAATCCATATACACACACAGCTGTGTTGGACCAATGTACACGGAGTAAGGTTGACTACTCTATTGGCAGTATTATCGGGACATATGAATATATCACTAAAGGGATTTTGAGAATTATCTCTCCTTGTGCCACAGGCTGGAATGTATACGGACTATTGTGATACATCCCGTTTTAAGTTCCTTCTCCGCCATCATTATTCCTGTTATTCTATCATATATCTGTGAGCCTAATCTCTATACTAGCCCCGATATACCACATTTTCTAGTGTTGTGAATTGATTTTTTTTATATATATGTTTTTTATCAGCAATTATATGCTTTATATGCGATTGTTATGTGCTATTTTTAACATTTTATTTGTATTTAGATTTATAATAAATAATTGTGAAGTGATTTACCTAGCGCTCCTATTTTCTTTGTACATTTAGGTAGGGGAAAGCACTGTGAAAATGTGACCCTGGATATAATGAACCACTTAAGGGGGATGTTTATTCTTAGAAGTCATTCCTGGAAGGTGCAACATGGCTGGTGCTGAGTTGCCATTCTCTAGTGGACAACAGTCGTGGCAAAAAGTTTTAAGAATGACACAAATATTATTTTTCACAAACTCTGCCTTAGTTATTATGATGACAATTTGTATATACTCCAGAATGTCATGAGGAGTGATTAGTTGAATTGCAAACAATTTCAAAGTCCCTTTTTGTCATGACAATGAACTATATCCCATATACAAAATTTCAACTGCATTTCAGCCCTGTCACAAAAGGACCAGCTGACATCAGGTCAGTGATTCTGTCGTTAACACAACTAAGAGTGTTGACGAGGACAAGACTGGAGATCACTCTGTCATGCTGATTGACTTAGAATAACAGACTGAAAGCATAAAAATTAGGGTGGTGCATGAAATCATTGTTCTTCCTCTGTTAACCATTGTTATCTGCAAGGAAACATGTGCAATCATCATTGCTTTGCACGAAAAGGGCTTCACAGGCAAGTTAGTAAGATTGCACCTAAAACAACCATTTATCAGATCATCAAGAACTGCATGCACAATGAGGCGAACACTTTTGGAGGATGGCTTGGTGTCAAGAAGGCCAGCAAAGGAGCCACTTCTCTACAAGAAAAACATCAGGGACAGACTGATATTCTGCAAAAGGTACAGGGATTGAACTGCTGAGGACTGGGGTAAAGTCATTTTCTCTGCTAAATCCCCTTTCAGATTGTTTGGGGCATCTGGAAAAACGCTTGTCCGGAGAAGGAAAGGTGAGGGCTGCCATCAATCCTTTGTCTTGCCAACAGTAATTCATCCTGAGACCATTCATTTGTTGGGTTGCTTTTTAGCCAAGGGAGTGGGCTCACTCACAATTTTGCCTAAGAACACAGCCATGAATAAAGAATGGTACCAAAACATCCTCCAAGAGCAACTTCTCCCAACCATCCAAGAACAGTTTGGTGATGAACAATGCCTTTTCCAGCATGATGGAGCACCTTGCCATAAGGCAAAAGTGATAACTAAGTGGCTCAGGGATCAAAACATCAAAATTTTGGGTCCAAGGCCAGTAAATTCACCAGATCTTAATCCCATTGAGAAACTTGTGGTTGAAAAACCCCCCACAAATTCTGACAAACTCCAAGTATTGATTAGGCAAGAATGGGCAACCATCAGTCAGTATATGTCCCAGAAGTTGATTGACAGCATGCCAGGGCGAATTGCAAAGGTCTTCAAAAAGAAGGGTCAACACTGCAAATAAGGACTCTTTGCATAAACTTAATGTAATTGTCAATGACACTTATGAAATGCTTGTAATTTTGCTTCAGTACACCATAGCAACATCTGACAAAAAGGTCTAAAATCCCTGAAGCAGCAAACTTTGTGAAAACCAATAGTTGTGTCATTCTCAAAACCTTTGACCATGACTGTACATATGCAGCTGAGAGACTGTAACTCCTTAAACTAGTGGGGTAAGGGACAAATAATGTAGAAAACTGCCTGGTATTTATTTACTGTTTGTATATTTTATTCAAGTGATTGTTTTTATTACAACAAATGTATTGTGGTATATTTCCCGAGTGACTATGAGGACCCTAGGAGGTAATGGGTAGGCTTCACTGGCATAGTAAAGCACCCCTGGGTGGCCAGCCAGCATTAAGTGGGTAGAATTGGGCCAGATACACCTGGTATCCTCACACTCTCCAACATAAGTCAGAAGTGGTTCCATATATTCTTTTCAGTTTAGTGTGAACCAGATACCATCTGTAACATATTTTGTAAGTATTTTCTTTAACTAGAGAGGAAATAGAGGATTTGGATATCCCGTCTCTAATCATTGTCCAAGTAATCCCATCTGGTGGTTTGCCCAAGTCAGGTTCCCCTCTAATTTCATGTATAGGGTTGGTGGATTGTGTGGAGGAGATGAGGAGATTTTATAAAGTGTAGATAATACCTTTATGTAGGGGTCTCTATTGAAGTTAAAGGTCTGGTTATGTCAAGTTTAGGAAGGGAGTCAACATAGTTCCTCACTTGTAAATAAATAAATGGGCTTACAATTGGAAGGATACATATTTTTCTCATTTCCTGCAGTGAGATACACTGACCTGGGGTTATTATATTACCGACCATCCTGAGTCCTTTCTTCTGCCAGGATTTAAAATGAGAGAAGCATTGTCCCGAGGTGAAAGCGGGGTTGTCCCAGAGAGTTATAGAAGAGGCTATTGAGGCAGTTTTAAATTGAGGTCTACAATTGTTCCATATTTGACAAGCGAAAGTAGTGACAGGGTGGGTTCATAGTAAAGGAGTTCTGTCATCTCTCAAAATATTGACTAAGATTTCTTTAATCTTCTGTTAAGCAATAATTGAGATAAGCAGATTTCCAATATAATATCTTTTGTTTTAATATAAGATGAGATACAGCCATTTACTAAGCAAAGCAGAATGCTTAGGGTCTCAAATGCCAATTGACAATGTATCTTTAGTTAGATCATTTTTTTTTATAGAAAACGTTACTTATCATTGCCAAAACCACTAATTATTCTTTCCAAATCCAAACCCTTCCAGACAAGGCTGACATATCTTTTTTCATTACTCTTCATTAATTTGACACGTTGCACCTTAATTTTGGACCTTATTGTTGGAATTATTTTATCCAAAAAGTCATGGAAATTTACTAAACATCTAGGGCCTGATTCATTAAGGATCTTAACTTAAGAAACTTCTCATTTCAGTCTCCTGGACAAAACCATGTTACAATGCAAGGGGTGCAAATTAGTATTCTGTTTTGCACATAAGCTAAATGCTGACTGTTTTTTCATGTAGCACACAAATACGTGACAGCTTATTTGTACACTGAAGTCTAAAAATAATATTTGTGTGCTACATGAAAAAACAGTCAGTATTTAACTTATGTGCAAAACATGGTTTTGTCCAGGAGACTGAAATAAGAAGTTTCTTAAGTTAAGATCCTTAATGAATCAGGTTCTTATCTGTGTCATACAACGTGTTTTTATCTTATTTATTGTGTAATATTTTTTTGTCCTTTCTCTTAAAAGCACAGACATATACAATTCAAGTTCATTAGTTCATTCAAATAGGCTTTGTAATTGGTAATATAGGTTTTTGTTAATTGTTACTTCCCTAATTCCACCCTTTTCATATACACATAAAAAGGTACTTTTTCATGTGATTATAATTAGCTAAATGGGAGTATATAATTCTGTCAGCATAATGTTTTTGGGTTTAGGTCTGGTTTTCGCAAGTCTTTGTATACAATACAAACCATACTTGAAACAAACATAAAGAAACATTATTACCAAAATAAATTTATTGTAAAAATACAATAGGTTTGATAACCACTTTCCAAGTCCAAAGAACAATGTGCTGGATTTAACCATAATCATGATGTATCATTTTCAGAGTCTTTATCATAATTTTGTTGTTGAAATTCTTATTTCATATTGTGGGTATAACTTGTAATTACAGTTTCTGCATCAAAAGTGTCTTTAATCAGTTTAATAAACAATGGACTCTAAATTTAATCTCATGGATTAAACAATATCCGCATTTTTAAGCCATTAGTATAAGACTAAACGATTTTACAAAAGTTAATTTTTTTTTGGAATACCTGTAATTCATAACAAAAGAAATCATCAAAAATTCCATTTACATTATCAATAAAACCAGTTAAATGTTCAATTTCGTATTGATTAGTCATAAATCCAAAATTTCAATAAATAAACATATTGCCAGTACTTATACCAACTTTATTTCTTACTGACTTGTCAATAAGCGGAACATATGTTTACTGACTGGCACATTTTCCTTTTTCTTTCTAAACACATTGTACTTTTTTTTCAACTCATCATGTGATATTGTATAAAACTGAGGAACCACTCTTCCTAAATGGCATAATTTTTCAGAATTAATTGATGACCATTTATATACATATTTTCCATATAAATAATAAATGTCTCCTGGTAAAAGAAATGGAACATGATATTTTAACACCATGGTTAAGACTGACATACCTAAATGACATTTTGTATCTGGTATAGTATCTCCTTCGTCTGAATCTAGTTTTATAATTAATTTTATAGTAATACATAGTGCATTGTGTACATATTTTACTTTTAAGAGCTTTGCTGACATACAGGGGCAGGCAGTGCTGGGGGGCAGGGGGGCATCTGCACCCCTGGCTGGTCCCATAGTGGGCTACTTTGGGCTGGGTCACTGGGCCACCTGCATTTGTTTTCCTTTAAAATGGCATAGTAAGGCACCCCTGGGTGGCTAGCCAGCATTAAGTGGGTAGAATTGGGTCAGATAAACCCGGTATCCTCACACTCTCCACCATAAGTCAGAAGTGGTTCTATATATTCCTTTCAGTTTAGTGGGAACCAGATACCATCTATAACATATTTTGTAAGTATTTTCTTTAACTAGAGAGGAAATAGATTATTTGGATATCCTGTCTCTTATTGTTGTCCAAGTAATCTCATCTGGTTGTCTGACCAAGTCAGGTTCCCATCTAAGTTCATTTATAGGGTTGGAGGATTGTGTGGAGGAGATGAGGAGATTTTATAAAGTGAAGATAATACTCTTCATTAAGTTGACACATTGAACTTTAATTTTGGACCTTATTGTTGTAATTTTTTCATCCAAAAGGTCATGGAAATTTACTAAACATCTATTTCTTATCTGTGTTATACAACGTGTTTTTATCTTATTATTGTGCAATATGTTCTTGTCCTTTCTCTTAAAAGCACAGACATATACAATACAATCTGTTTTAGATATGACGCTGCCCAACTGTACTAGAGACTGCCAAGAACCGTGCCAAGAATGGTACTTTTACATTTGAAAACTCGCAAAATCCGATGACGCAACAATGACATTTTGCCTCGTTTTCACATCCAAGGGTGATTGAAAGTACCGGATACTCGGTACTCGGATCGACAAAGTTCTATTGGGCTCGGTTCTCGGAGAACCAAGTTCGAGCATCCCTAATTAAAATCCCTTTTCCCCTTTCCCCCACACTTATATTAAAAGTTCCTCCAAGCCTATGTTTACAAAGGTACTATTACATTAAATCCCCCCACATTAAAATCAAAGAAGAACCCCCCCACCCATACCCATACACACACACACACACACGCACACACACACACACACTCACCCTCTTCAACTAGTGTTATGTCTTGTGTCCTCCTGGTGGACACATGAGAAATGCAGGCAGTGGGAGAAAGGGGCAGGGACACACAGTAGGGAGAGAGGAGCAGGGACACACAGCAGGGAAAAGATGGCTGTGAATAGTGCAGACAGAAACGATCTGCACCCAAGCTGCAAAGTGGCTGGTCCCGCCACTTTGCAGTGGACAGGGTCAAGCCACCTCAATCATACAGTTCCCCAGGCTGGGAGGGGGGTCCAGGCACTAGGAACCCCCCCTCCCCCCTCTCGGTTTGCCTATGTTAGTAGGCGTTAGTAGTGCAATTTAATTTCCCATTGTGAAAACCTTGCTGCACACATAGTCTAATCTGTCCACTAAAATAACCCATAAATCTAAGTTATGTGTAAATTTACGTAAAGACTCTTAAACATCCTAAGCAGAGTTCTCATCATCAGTACAGTACAACTGAAAAGATTTCTTATAATTGGAAATGCCTAACTCCAGGGTAAAGGCCAAGAGTTTTTTAATCTCTTAAAAATGCCTCATGGATTCAGGAGTGTGTTCAACCTTATCTGGCATATAGCTAAGGCTGAAAATCCTGGTATCCACTAACAGAATTATCACATACCAAGGAATGAACTTACTCCTTTTTTTTTCTTCTCCTTTTCGGGGTAAAGAATGTTTAAGAATCAGGACCACCCTTTAGGAAACCTAAATGTTTCTGGCCAAGTTTCAAATAATTCAAACTTTTCAGTGCATAGCTACCAAGCCTAAAATGATTTGGAACACAGCAGAAAATTATCCAGAAATTCAGGACAGAACCACCTATGGGTACAAAAGATTGCAAATTATTTATGCAAACATTATGAAAAATAATTCTCTAAAGCCTTGTGAAGACAAGTCAAGGTGTATTCAACCCCTGTAGGTAGAAACAAAACAATGTATTGTGACTAGTTCTTATTAGTATTAAAAAGAACACTTCAGAAATCTTTGACTGTAATAAATATTTCTTATCTGCAGGGATCTGTATCAGAATACAGGACAGGGTTCAGTCATTTGTCCATTTTGTGGTGCAAAAGACTATGAGATATCCATATACTGAGCTCAAAACTCCTCTTGGCAAAAAACATCCAACTCATTCAATCGAATGAGAGAGATGGGAGGAGAGACAACTTTGTAACATGGGGAATAATACAACCAAATGAAAAAACTGACGCAGTCGAAGATCCCACTGTGTAACACTACACAGATGCTTTTTGCAAACGAGTTTATTATTTTGCACATAAGGAAAATACTGTCTGTTTTTTACCTCTTTTTTATGTAGCACACAAATTCTTGATAGTTTATTTGTACACTTAAATTTAAGGTTGATCTAGGACATGCCCTAACCCAAATATAAATCTGTCATCACATTTTAAATATTCCCCCCTCCAATGCAACATGGTTTTGTCTTACTTGCTTACTTTTGCCTAACTTTCCTTAATGAATCAGGCCCATGTGTTTTATGATCGAAGATTAGGTTCACACTGGGACGTGGATTTCTACAATGATGTGCCAAAATCCTAACATAGCACAAGCACATTTATCAGACTTTACATTTGCAAAATCACGATTTAAAACATATTTACTTAACTTGTTTTCTTTTGAAAAAAAAAATATTATTTTCATGCCTCACTTAATTCATCCATAAAAAGTCCTTTAATCAGGGGCGTGACCTGGCAGCCATCGTGAAAGGACACATAGAAGCAGAGCTCTGTCCTTGTACTTAACAAACACCCTATTTGAGCACCGAACTGAGCATTATAGAACCACGTCTATTGCTCCAGAGACCCACCAGATTACACTGCACACGTTTCTTGTTCCTGCTGGGGTCTCCTGCGGTGGCCATCAACATCCGCAGCTGCTGACACAGATCAGTACGCTGTGTCAAACCAAGTTGCATCAGGACTCAATACGGGCTAAGGCAAAGTGGCTGGTTTCCACTAGAAACTACCCTGCTCATTCGGAACCTCTCTGAACTGCTGACCTCTCACTGCTGCTCCTATTATCTCGTGCCAGACTTCTGTAACTGCAGTTAAACATCTGGACTGGTACTGAATGACAAGCCAAGTCACCTCTGGTCCTGGGACTGATCGGAAAGGAGATCACCACTCCAGTGGTTCTGGTTCCTACGGTCCACTGATGCATATTCCAGCAGCAATATCTTACTGCACTTAGAGGTACCTCAAGCCTGACATTGAGTGCTGCACTGAGGAGGACCTTTTAGGGATCATTTGAGAAACCACGATAACTAAATCGGTCCTGCACAAATATTCTTGTAATATCACAGTGTTAACGCAAAGAAGAAAAAAATCCAGTCTTTGCATTGTCTGTCAAGCTACTGCTCAATCTAGTCACTCTGCAAATTGTTTTTCTCTTTTTCCCGCCATTGCTCTCCCAGGCTCATAGCACTAGCCGCCATCTTGAATCTAGGTCCCTTGTATCTTTAATGCTGAGCTTATACTCAAATGTAATAGCTCTTTATTCCCACATTTATGTGAAACAAATATTTGTGTTAAACTATAGAACACTGCAAGGCTTCATTTCTTCATCCACATCAATAGACTTTTAAATATATCCAAAATATCTTAAATTGGATCTTCTGCTTTTCATTGGATATAGCAAGACTAAAAATATATGCCAACTTTTCATACTGTATACTAAATTTTGAGTGCCATCTCTTCAAATCATTAGATTCTCACCAGACATAAAGCTTTGTGGAACTTTACTGCCAACTAGAGGCTGTCACGGGCACTAGGAGTCTTTACCCAGGGATCACCAGGTGATAGGCTTACCAGAGCAGTATAGGTGGTAATATGGTACTCTGGTAGCAGGGTGATCACGGAACAGGAAATAGCAGATGATGAGATGCTCAGGAAAGTCTATGACTAGCAGCACTGGCAATATGGAAGTAGTAATACACGAGGAACTGTATGGACAAAGGACACGTGAAGGTAGTCAGTGGTCTGCGGTAGCAAGTTGTACCACTGCTATAGTGAGGAGGAATGTCCAACAGAAACGAGGAGGTGATGAGAGTCAGCGGTCTGCGGATAGCAAGTTGTACCGCTGTCTGAGTGAAGGAATGGAATCCAAGTGGAGGTATCCGGGGAGTCAGTGGTCTGCGTTTGCAAGTTGTACCACTGCTATGTGAGAGGATACTGGAACGGGTGAAACTGTAAACAGGAGTCAGTGGTCTGCTACTAGCAAGTTGTACCACTGAATATATATGTGAGGAGGTGCACGGGGAGAGACTGCAACACAATATATACACGGGCACCTTGAGTTTGATCCACAGTAATATGCACAATATAAATGTATAAATGACTGAACAACACTGCCAATATAGAAAGTCTCTTGAAGTAATCCAACATGAGATAACACAGTCAATGATGGCAATAGAGTCAGCAGATAGTACACTCCAGAGGAGAACCAACACAGTCCAGCAAGGTATGCAATACACAGCACAGTCAATGGGAAGTATGCATACCGTGGTTCAGGAGAAGCAGTCAGACAGGAGTGCAGAGATACCTGAAGGGCAGGAGGCCGGCAGGATCCAAAGTCCCTGGATGGGTGAAGCGGTGGTCTAGCAGGTGCAGAGCACAGGTAGGTAGACCAGCAGGGAACACAGGAAGGCGTGGAGAGCGGATCAGCAGTAGATGGATGAGTAGCGCTGAGATGTAACAGCAGCGGGTGTCTGCGGGAACACGGAGGTAGCCAATAGCAACCAGCAGGTGCAGTAACGATGGCACACCGGAGCAGAGATGAACTGGAACAGTAGGTCACGGAGAGTAGCGGGTAGCAATAGTGGCAGCAGACTCAAGGAAACACGGGAGAGTAGACAAGAGCTGAAGACTGAAGCGCACAGGGGCAGCGGATAGGAATCAGCCAAACAGTCACGATGAAACACAGACGGGTTGCAGGTTGAAGACTGTAGTGCACGGAGGCAGCGGATAGGAATCAGCTAAACAGTCACGATGAAACACAGACGGGTTGCAGGTTGAAGACTGTAGTGCACGGAGGCAGCGGATAGGAATCAGCTAGCAGTCACGATGATGAAACACAGACGAGTTGCAGGTTGAAGACTGTAGTGCACGGAGGCAGCGGATAGGAATCAGCCAAACAGTCACGATGATGAAACACAGACGAGTTGCAGGTTGAAGCCTGTAGTGCACGGAGGCAGCGGATAGGAATCAGCTGGCAGTCAC
The DNA here is from genome assembly GCF_038048845.1 of Mixophyes fleayi. NCBI lineage: Eukaryota > Metazoa > Chordata > Amphibia > Anura > Limnodynastidae > Mixophyes > Mixophyes fleayi. The sequence continues at coordinate 283,796,618 of NC_134405.1, read as the reverse complement.
AATCATGAACAGGTGAGTGGATGTGAATGAAAGACTGTAGTGCACGGAGGCAGCGGATAGGCATCAGCTAACAGTCCCAATGATGCATGGTAGAGTTGAAGTGATTAGAAGACTGTAGTGCACGGAGGCAGCGGATAGGAATCAGCTCACAGTCACGATGAAACAGTAGATGGTAGAAGTGGTATGGGAACCACAGTAGTAGAAGTGGTTTGGAAACCACAGAGGTAGAGGTGGTTTGGAAACCACAGGAATCAGCTGGGCTGAATAAACGAGGAAACACAGGAACACCTTCAGAGACTCATGGGGAATGAGACTCCAAGATCAGGCAACGTGGTGTTGACCACAGGTGCTTAATATAGGGAGGTTGCCTGATCTGCCAATTTAGTTAAAGGAACATACTCTGGAGGTATGGAAAGGGCTGCGCATGCGCAGTCCCTCAGGATGGAGGACGGCCACGGTTCCTAAATGTCCGGGAAGAGGCACTCACGGTCCGGTGAGTGACAGTACCCCCCCTTTTAAAGGTGGGCACAGAACGCCTGGAACCGGGTTTGTCCGGATTTTTGGAATAAAACTTCTTCAAAAGGGCAGGAGCATTAAGATCTTCAGCTTTGATCCAAGAGCGCTCCTCCGGACCAAAGCCCTTCCAATGAACGAGGAAACGGAGGACTCCTCGCGAAATTTTTGCATCCAATACCTCAGTAATCTCGAAATCCTCCTCCTGATGAACTTGAACTGGCTGCGGTGCTGAGGGAGGAGTCGAGAAACGGTTGATGATGAGAGGTTTGAGCAAGGACACATGGAAGGCATCGGAGATCCGAAGATTCTTAGGAAGAAGAAGTTTAACACATACTGGATTGATAACTTGAATGATCCTATATGGACCAATAAAACGAGGGGCGAATTTCATAGATGGAACCTTCAAACGAATATTTTTGGTAGATAACCAGACACGATCTCCAATTTTTAGTGGTGGAATAGCCCGCCTCTTCTTATCTGCGAAAGACTTATATTTGTTAGATGTTTTCTTTAAACAGGTTTTGACCTGAGACCAGATATTTTTGAAGGTCTGACAAGCAGTCTCCACAGCAGGAACTTGGGTGGGCGGGAGGGCAGGAAATTCCGGAAAAGACGGATGGTGACCGTAGACCACAAAGAATGGAGTTTTGGATGATGACTCATGGTACATGTTGTTATGGGCGAATTCAGCCCAAGGGAGCAATTCTACCCAGTTGTCTTGGTTGGCTGAAGAGAACATCCTAATAAAGGTCTCAAGATCTTGATTGACTCGTTCTGTTTGTCCGTTAGATTGCGGATGGTAAGAAGATGAGAGTGCTAATCGTATGCCCAAGGTTTTACAAAGGGCCCGCCAGAATCTGGAAACGAATTGTACTCCTCTATCCGACACAATCTCAGACGGACATCCATGGATGCGGAAGATTTCTTTAATGAAATGTTCAGCCAGAGTAGACGAGGAAGGTAAACCGGACAGAGGGACGAAATGAGCCATCTTCGAAAATCTGTCTACCACTACCCAAATAGTATTGTGATTCTTACTTGGTGGCAAATCAGTAACGAAATCCATACTAATATGGGTCCAAGGCTTGGACGGAATGGGTAGTGGTCGCAACAACCCTGCTGGAGTTCTGCGGGAGGATTTGAACTGAGAACATAAATCACAGGAAGCAACAAACTCTTTGACGTCTCTCCTCATTGAAGGCCACCAGTAACTACGAGAGAGAATCTCAAAGGTCTTGTGTTCACCGGCGTGTCCAGAAAAACGAGAGGCATGGAACCACGAAAGGATTTTCCTCCTCAGAGTAGGAGGCACAAGGGTCTTCCCAAATGGTAGCATTTTGGTGGATGAAGCAGCCAGAGAAATACATTTGGGGTCTAGAATAGCATGGTTGGGAACCTCCTCTACCTCAGAGGACGTCACAAAAGCTCGAGATAGAGCGTCAGCTTTCTTGTTCTTAGCGGCTGGTTTGAAGGTTATAATTAATTCAAAACGGGAAAAGAAAAGAGACCATCTTGCTTGACGAGGGTTCAAGCATTGAGCAGATTGCAAATATGACAAGTTCTTATGATCCGTGAAGATCGTCACCGGATGGCAAGCTCCTTCCAACAAGTATCTCCATTCCTCTAATGCAACTTTGATGGCCAGTAACTCCTTGTCCCCGATAGTATAATTTTTCTCTGCGGGCAGAAGACCCCGAGAGTAGAAGGCACAAGGATGTAATTTTTGTTGCTCCGAGTGTTGGGAGAGAATAGCTCCTAAGCCCACATTAGAGGCATCTACTTCTAGGAAGAAGGGGAGTGTCACATCAGGCTGTCGCAGAATGGGAGCAGACGAGAAGGACTCTTTAAGGATTTGAAAGGCTTGGAGAGCCTCAGATGACCATTGCTTAGTATTAGCCCCTTTCCGAGTTAGGGCCACAATGGGAGATGCAATGGATGAAAAGTCTTGAATGAAGCGTCTATAGTAATTGGCAAAACCTAAAAAACGCTGGATGGCACGAAGAGTAGTTGGCTGAGGCCAATGTAGTACAGCATTTACTTTGTCTGGATCCATCTTCAGGCCAACTCCGGAGACTATATACCCCAAGAATGGAATCTGGGGTAACTCGAATGAACATTTCTCCAATTTACAGAACAACGAGTTCTTCCGTAGTCTGGAGAGGACCTCTGCCACATGTTGGTGATGAGAAGGCAGGTCCTGTGAGAAGATCAATATGTCGTCCAGGTAGACAACGACACATACATATAATAAGTCCCGAAAGATCTCATTGATGAAACCCTGGAAAACCGCGGGGGCATTACACAGCCCGAAGGGCATTACTAAATATTCGTAATGCCCATCTCTGGTGTTAAACGCGGTCTTCCATTCGTCACCGGAACGGATTCTAATTAAATTGTAGGCACCACGAAGATCCAACTTAGTAAATATCCGAGCTCCCTTGATGCGATCAAATAGCTCAGTGATCAGCGGAATAGGATACCGATTCTTGATAGTAATGGCGTTGAGTCCACGAAAATCTATACAAGGGCGTAATGATCCATCCTTCTTTTTGACGAAGAAGAACCCAGCTCCAGCGGGAGAGGTGGAAGGTCGAATGAACCCACGCTGGAGATTCTCCTGTATGTACTCAGATGTGGCTTGAGTTTCAGGTAACGAGAGAGGATAGACCCGACCCCTGGGAGGAGTCTTGCCAGGTAGAAGGTCGATCGGACAATCCCAAGAACGATGAGGAGGAAGACGTTCAGACTGAGCTTTATCAAACACATCGGCATATGAAGCATACTGAGGAGGGAGTCCCGGGGAGGAAGATGAGATGGAAGATTGCTGTACTTTAAGAGGAATAACTTGAGAGAGGCAACGATGGTGACATTCAGACCCCCAAGACGTAACTTGAGGGGTGCGCCAGTCAATCTGGGGAGAGTGACACTGAAGCCATGGAAGGCCTAAGACAATCGGACTTGTCGTAACTGGAAGAATTAAAAACGAAATTTCTTCATGGTGTAGTACACCAATCTGAAGGGTTACTGGAGACGTACTCTGGGTGATGAGACCATTGATGAGGCGTGATCCATCTATAGCCGTCACAGTAATGGGTGTTTTTAAAGTGATCACTGGTAGGGACCATTGATTCACTAGTGATTTAGAAATGAAATTTCCTGCTGCTCCGGAATCAATCAATGCCTGTGACTCAAAGGATTTGGTAGCAAAGGAAATCGTAACATCGAAAGCGCAGACTTTAGATTTCATAGACAATGGAGAGGACTCCAGGGACCCTAACTTCACCTCTCCAGAACTAGTTAGGGCCTGGCATTTCCCGATCTCTTAGGGCAAGAGCTGAGCATATGCGTGGAATCAGCACAATAGATACAGAGTCTATTCTTTACTCTTCGTTTCCTCTCCTCTGAAGATAATTTGGAACGTCCTATCTCCATGGGAATCGCAGAGGATGGAGCTGGACGAAATTGAGGGTTAGAACGAAGAGGTGCTTTGACAGCCGTTGTTTTCTCAGACTCTCTTTCACGAAATCTCATATCTACACGATGGCAAAGAGAGATCAAATCTTCTAGTGACGAAGGAAGTTCTTGGGTAGTCAGTGCATCCTTAATTTTATCGGAGAGCCCCTGCCAGAAGGCGGCAACTAATGCTTCAGAGTTCCACTGAAGTTCAGAGGCTAAGATCCTAAATTGAATGACATACTGTCCTACTGTATGGGAGCCTTGTCGCAAACGAAGAATGCTGGAAGCAGCGGAGGTCACACGACCTGGTTCATCGAACACACTTCGGAACGTGGAAATGAATTTAGCACTATCTTGTAGAATTGGATCGTTTCTCTCCCACAGAGGGGAGGCCCAAGCCAGGGCTTGTCCAGAAAACAATGAGATAAGATAGGCCACTCTGGAACGATGGGTAGAAAAATTTTGAGGTTGAAGTTCAAAATGGACTGAACATTGGTTAAGGAAACCTCTACAAGTTTTGGGGTCCCCGTCATATTTTGACGGAGTAGGCAGGTGTAGCGTAGGAACTGTAGACACCTGGGATGGCACTGGGGAAACGGAGGAAAGCACAGGAGCTTCAACATTAGCTGTAACGGTCTGTCCAGATGTTCCTTGGGAGGTTAAAGATTGGTAACATTGAAGTAACAGCTGTTGGCGAGCATCCTGTTGCTCCACACGGCTGACCAGATGCTGCAGCATCTCTTTAGCGGTAGGTTCCGTATCTGGGTCTGTCATGGCCTGATCTTACTGTCACGGGCACTAGGAGTCTTTACCCAGGGATCACCAGGTGATAGGCTTACCAGAGCAGTATAGGTGGTAATATGGTACTCTGGTAGCAGGGTGATCACGGAACAGGAAATAGCAGATGATGAGATGCTCAGGAAAGTCTATGACTAGCAGCACTGGCAATATGGAAGTAGTAATACACGAGGAACTGTATGGACAAAGGACACGTGAAGGTAGTCAGTGGTCTGCGGTAGCAAGTTGTACCACTGCTATAGTGAGGAGGAATGTCCAACAGAAACGAGGAGGTGATGAGAGTCAGCGGTCTGCGGATAGCAAGTTGTACAGCTGTCTGAGTGAAGGAATGGAATCCAAGTGGAGGTATCCGGGGAGTCAGTGGTCTGCGTTTGCAAGTTGTACCACTGCTATGTGAGAGGATACTGGAACGGGTGAAACTGTAAACAGGAGTCAGTGGTCTGCTACTAGCAAGTTGTACCACTGAATATATATGTGAGGAGGTGCACGGGGAGAGACTGCAACACAATATATACACGGGCACCTTGAGTTTGATCCACAGTAATATGCACAATATAAATGTATAAATGACTGAACAACACTGCCAATATAGAAAGTCTCTTGAAGTAATCCAACATGAGATAACACAGTCAATGATGGCAATAGAGTCAGCAGATAGTACACTCCAGAGGAGAACCAACACAGTCCAGCAAGGTATGCAATACACAGCACAGTCAATGGGAAGTATGCATACCGTGGTTCAGGAGAAGCAGTCAGACAGGAGTGCAGAGATACCTGAAGGGCAGGAGGCCGGCAGGATCCAAAGTCCCTGGATGGGTGAAGCGGTGGTCTAGCAGGTGCAGAGCACAGGTAGGTAGACCAGCAGGGAACACAGGAAGGCGTGGAGAGCGGATCAGCAGTAGATGGATGAGTAGCGCTGAGATGTAACAGCAGTGGGTGTCTGCGGGAACACGGAGGTAGCCAATAGCAACCAGCAGGTGCAGTAACGATGGCACACCGGAGCAGAGATGAACTGGAACAGTAGGTCACGGAGAGTAGCGGGTAGCAATAGTGGCAGCAGACTCAAGGAAACACGGGAGAGTAGACAAGAGCTGAAGACTGAAGCGCACAGGGGCAGCGGATAGGAATCAGCCAAACAGTCACGATGAAACACAGACGGGTTGCAGGTTGAAGACTGTAGTGCACGGAGGCAGCGGATAGGAATCAGCTAAACAGTCACGATGAAACACAGACGGGTTGCAGGTTGAAGACTGTAGTGCACGGAGGCAGCGGATAGGAATCAGCTAGCAGTCACGATGATGAAACACAGACGAGTTGCAGGTTGAAGACTGTAGTGCACGGAGGCAGCGGATAGGAATCAGCCAAACAGTCACGATGATGAAACACAGACGAGTTGCAGGTTGAAGCCTGTAGTGCACGGAGGCAGCGGATAGGAATCAGCTGGCAGTCACAATCATGAACAGGTGAGTGGATGTGAATGAAAGACTGTAGTGCACGGAGGCAGCGGATAGGCATCAGCTAACAGTCCCAATGATGCATGGTAGAGTTGAAGTGATTAGAAGACTGTAGTGCACGGAGGCAGCGGATAGGAATCAGCTCACAGTCACGATGAAACAGTAGATGGTAGAAGTGGTATGGGAACCACAGTAGTAGAAGTGGTTTGGAAACCACAGAGGTAGAGGTGGTTTGGAAACCACAGGAATCAGCTGGGCTGAATAAACGAGGAAACACAGGAACACCTTCAGAGACTCATGGGGAATGAGACTCCAAGATCAGGCAACGTGGTGTTGACCACAGGTGCTTAATATAGGGAGGTTGCCTGATCTGCCAATTTAGTTAAAGGAACATACTCTGGAGGTATGGAAAGGGCTGCGCATGCGCAGTCCCTCAGGATGGAGGACGGCCACGGTTCCTAAATGTCCGGGAAGAGGCACTCACGGTCCGGTGAGTGACAGAGGCCCTACAGACATTAAGTCCTCACTACTCATTCTCATTGACTTTCATCTACATATTTAATAATCTACTCTCTTCAAACTCTTTGCATCTATTTTGTTTATTATCCCTGGAAGATATGCCTGTCTAACTATAGGATAATAATTGATGATCTTTCTTTTGATTTCAACACGTAACTTTACTTGAATATGTAATACTGTACCTGTACTGAGCTTAGGATTCATCTTACTGGACTCTTGCTTTTGACTCGTTCTTTATCTGTATTTTTCTAGATTAAGGCAATTAGTTGATATGTCGCATAGACAGAAAAAAGTAGTCCAACCCGTGATGTTCTTGCATAAAGAAAAAACAAACCCAGATTCTCGTGCATCATGGTCCTCGCAGTCTCCAAGTTTAGATCATGAAGAATGTCAGCCCTCGGGACTCATCTGTTCCACCTCAGAACTGATGAAACTGATATAGACCACTATCCAAACAGAAATGAGGGCAATAATCCAGGATATTAAATCCGAGGTTTAGGTTCTCGAACAGACTCTTTAGAACATAAAGTGGATGAAGTCTGGAATTATCAGGAATCTGTTGAGAGACAACTCACAGAATTATATCAAACCATGGTGGACATTTAAGATCACATAGAGGATGTTGAGAACCGCTAAAGACGTAACAACGTGCAGATCAAAAACATACCTTAATCGATGCTGACACCCTTTTCAAAATACTTAGAAGGCCTTTTCCACCAAATTCTTCCAGATTCTCCTCTATCAGATTTCCCTCTGGATCGGGTTCATAGAGCTCTCTGAGTCAAACCATCAGCAGATCAACATTCTTGAGATGTAATTGTGAGATTTCACTACTATAGATTTAAGAAACTGTTCATCACCTCCACACGCAATGCACCAGTCATCCCATACTTTACAATTTTTTTAAGATCTATCCCCCTCTACTCTTCGGAAGCGTTGTAGCCTTGTTAACATCTGAAAAGTTATCAGAAATCATCGCATCCAGTACCTGTGACAGGATGGACCGCCTATGCCACCCTGTCTGTTGTTGCTGCGAACCGGCTGGGCTTACTTTGCCACCGTTCCCTTTTGTTATCCCGAAAGCACCCTCTTGCCGCAGTAGGAGGGGCTTATAATGCTTATACCACTGAGCTCCTTCTATGGTACTCAGAACCACATTCCTTCTGGGTCACTGATGCTGCTACTGTACCTCGTTGCTGGTGTACCCAGGCTGGTAACTCCAGACCTTTTACTATGGATCTGGGTTGCTTTGAATGGATCCCCCCTGGCCTATCACACTAACCAGGCTGCATGGGTAGCAGGCAGAGCGGTGGTAGTGGAAAAGCTTGGGTCCAAACCTCAGACACAGTCGGAGAACGGATTAGATTTGGGTCTAATCTGTAGATCACAGGAATACAGCGATATTGAAGATGTTTCCAAGCAGGTCTTTGAAGCAAGATGGTTTATTTTCTCTCACCATAGTTGAAGGTACCAGGGTGATCAGGTCAGATGAAGTCAGAAGAATGATTACATACTCACACAGCTCATCTTTTATACAGTTCAGAAATAGTCTATTTTTAGAATCAGGATGGAACCCTGCTAAGCAGAATATAAATTTACATGTATTGCAAAGCTAACAATATTTACATTTATCTATGAAATTCTAAAAACAATGTGATCGTTTTCAGATGCCAAGAATCCAGGAGCCAGTCTTAATTAAAAATTCCTGCCTTCAATGTTGAACCTTCATACATCAAAAGATCTAATTAACATGTGGAATTTCATCAGACCATTCGGAATACATATTCACACAGAACAACAAAAAACAAAAACAAGCTAGTTTCCCACATCGCAATGCACAATAGGCTTTGTAAACACAGGCTCATTGTATCTGATATATATATCAGAAATAGGCATATCCTATAGCAAGGTTAGACAAGAGACAAATTTCTTCCCTGGTCTCAGAAATAACGATTACCTGTCCCACAATATAAACAATATCAAAAAATAAGTGCAAATGCAATTACATAAATAAATGCCCTGCGCTATTTGCTTTAAATAAATTTTTAGCAAAAGTTATTTAATAGTGATCCAGTCACAGTACCATTGGGGGCTTCCAATTTCTCTTCATATCTCCCACAATGATACCACTTACAGAGTCAAAACTCACCAAGAGCGCCTTTCTGTTTTCAAAAATTGGGAGTGCCTTTAGCTCCCCCTAATTCTACAAATGACACCTCTTCTATGGCTCGGAAAGCACTCTTGGCTTCCTGGACTAAAGCCTAAGTTTCATTGTGGGCCCAATGTCAGCTGGATCAATATGTAGTGCATATATTGTTGCTTTCTGTTTCTCTCTTGATATTTTCTTTTACAGGTTCTTCAGTGCTTTTCAGTGCCTACACAAATGAAGTTGAAATTGACTTGGTCTTGCACAAGAATCTTCTCGTGGTCTGATTCTTCTACACAGTAATTGATGATTGATAATATATCTTTTCCCAATGTTTTCTTGCAATAGTTAATGTAACAAGTTAGGCTCAGCAAGTTATTTTTTCTGCAGTCTGACATGGGTCCACCGTTTGGCTCCTCTATTCAAATGTTTAAATGATCAATTGTTCAAAGTTCAAGTATTGTTCACTTATAACATTTTACTTGGTAAGATGAGATAAACAGAAAATTATTTGTTTGACTAGTTAAACAAGATTTTATATTCTTATTCAATTTTCGTTTTGTGGGTTGCATAGCGGCAACTGGAGTGGCTTATTGCGTTTTTTTCTTCTGTACTGAAAACTATCACTTTCTGTCGTAAGTTTAACATATACAGTTTTGGCTGCCCTGTTGCTGGGATGCCATCCTGTATGCTTGTATACTTGCTATTTAATTGCCCAGTCTCTTAATATGTGCAACCTCTTCATTAGCTCACTACTCACATAATTGCCTCACCGATCTGTTTCTTTTTCTTCCCCAGTAAGTCCCCCCCCATGGCTCAATATCTCTCACTTATTCAGTTATGTGTTTCCACTTTCTTCTCACATTATCACTTTGGGTTTCAGTTACAGCCCCCACTACCCTCTTTACACACAGGATGTGTCCTACTATCTACAACAGACTGGTAGTTGATCACTCAGCTTTCGTCCCAAACCGACTTACCTCCCCTCTTCCTTACTAACATCCCCATTTCCTAATAACTCAATTATTTACTTCTCAATCTATGTTTTCAGACTCGGTCTACACAGCATCCATTAATACCATTGTTGGAGTATCGGAGTTCACCGATACTTCTATCAATCACCTTCAATGTCAGTCAGATCTTCCTTGAGTTTTCAGTCAACTTGTGAACAGAAAAATACTCAACACCTGTATGATATAATGCTGAGCAGCTTTTATTCTGTTCCAATTTGAGACCACGTCAGCATCCATATTTATACATATAAGTCTAGGGGTATAGATGCTGAACAACCAATTATAAGACAGTAGATTATGAAAGTAAGTCAATCAACAATTATATATATATTGCAGTTTTCCAACAAAGTTCAAACAATTCTTTCTTCTTTCTGCATTATCTCTTTCCAGGTGTTCTGCCAATATACTTGTGCTACCCCCAGCTTTGAGACCTTGGGTTTTATCTGTAAAGAACGTCTCACTTTGCTGTGTGTCCTTGGTCTGTTTCTGTTCATGGGAACATCCTGCTATGTAGTTTCACAACCTTGAATAATTCGTCTTTAAAACTGAACATAATATATGCTAATTTCTCTTAAGGTTATAGCATAACATATTAGTTTCTAAAGCTTAATATATGATAGATATTGAATCAATAATCATACAATTTTACCCTTACTCTCCCTTCTTTGATTAAATATCTACTATTAACTTTTACCTATCAGTCATGGCGATACTCAGCAGAAGACAGTTAGTACCTACCTTTACACCATATGGTATCTTAAGGACCCCATATAGGTAGAGCAATAATTCATTAAGCACATATCTCTGGTACTTTATCACCATAATTTTTTTCCCTATTTAATGTTTTATCTAGGTACATAGAGGGGAATACTTTGCTGATATCTATTTAAAAGCTTTCTTGTATTACATGTTAAGTAGCAGTTCCATATAATCATTATAGTTAGTACAAGAACAATTAGTAACAATGGATGAATCAAGATATTCATTGCTTTTTTCATAGAATAAGATCCATTAACAAATATGTCCCACTAATGATGTGACAATTCATTTTTCAATTTCATCCTACAATTGTCTGTCCATTCTGCTGATATTTTTTTTTTTAACCAACTTAGTATTTGACCCAAGGTCCACTCCTGCCCTAGGATTCTCATCAATACTATCACAAAAAGAATATAAATTTTCACTCTGGTTTCTCGATGGTCACTGTCAATCTCTTGTTGCAGGCTGTGCAGGTTTTTGGTTTGATTGTTGACCATTGTTCATAATGTTCACTGTTTGTCTCAGGCATTAAACTTGTAGAAATTTCTGTGATCCTTACTGGTTCAGGAAGCTCATTATTTTTCCTGCAGGAACAACAATCAAGTGTCAGTAATTTCTTAATTAGCCATATAACAATTTTCTCTACCACATATACAATGAGCAGGATTGCCAAACCCTTTGCTACTAATGGCAATATTCTCAAAATCCAAAATGAATCATTGCTGACAACTTTGCCAATGAGTTTATGTATTCACAAAGGCATTTTCAGAGTTTACTCTCCTATGAGTGCAAATTGTTGAGCACTCCTTCCCCTTTTGTTTCTCACAGTGGCATAGAATTTTTTTTCACTTATCTGTCTGTTTCACACTGGGTTAGGGAGGCCTTGATCCCTACTTCAGTCACAACTATTCTGGTAAGACATATCAATACCATAAGAAAGTACATTTTTATTTATCAGAACAAGACTCCCCTGATTTGAAGACTTTGCAGTGTGATACATGAATTCAGGTGTCTTATTCCCTGCACTTTCACTGCCTTGGGAGTTGTCAACAGGACTTGATAAGGACCCTTGTATCTGGGTTCAAGACTTCTTATGACGTGCTTTCTCATGACCACCCAGTCCCCAGGTTGCAGTTTATCGGTACCTGTATCAAAATTAGGGTCTGGAATGGAAGAGAACACTTTACCATGTATTTCAGTTAGTTGTTTCTGTAATAAGGCAACATAGTTCAACAAATCACCACTTACATGTTGTAATTGCTATGGAAAATATCAGCCTGTTCTGTGTGCTGTGCCACACAGTATCTTTGGTGCTAAACCTGTGTCTCTTCATAAGTGTAGTTCTAATGTTAAACAGAACTATTGGTAAACATTCTAACCAAGTATTTTTGGTTTCTTCCATCATTTTCTGTAGTTTCAATTTAGTGTCACCATTAAGCCGTTCTACCCACCCACTTGCTGGTGGCTATAAGGAGTGTGAAAAGCTTGTGATACTCCAAAGTCCATCATTACATGCTTCATTATCTCTCATGTAAAGGTTGTACCTCTATCTGATTCAATAACTTCAGGTATGCCATATCTACAGATGACTTCTGAGATTAATTTCTGTGCTGTATTTTTGGCAGTAGCTTTTCCTGCTGGCCAGACCTCTGCCCAATGGCTGAAAATGTCTGTGGCTACTAACACATACTCATAGGTACCACATTTAGGAAGTTGTGTATAATCGATCTGAAGTCTCTGAAAGGGATAGAAAGCCTTTGGAATGCTTCCTCCTGGGGTCTTTACACTTTGCCCTGGATTGTGTATTCCACATACCCAGCAAGCTGCCACATAATTTGTGGCCGCAGAGTTGAATCCAGGGGCAATCCAGTTTTTCCATACCCTATTAGTCATTGCTTCTTTAGAATGATGTACTTGTCCATGTGCAATTTGAGTCATTACTGGGTATAAAGCTCTTGGCAGGCACCATTTATTTTCTTTTGACCATATTCCTTGCTCATCAAGCTGTGCACCTTCTTTTTCCCACTTTTTCTTTTCTTCCTTTGATGCTTGTTTCTGAAAGTCATTAAGGCTTTGTAGGTCTGGAAATTGAAATACGTCTGCGTCCCCTTCCATTGAGTCTGCTAGAAAAGTAGTATTCTTTTGTTGGAGGGCTGCCTTTTTTGCTGTGTGATCTGCAAAATTATTTCCTCTTGCTTCTGGAGTTTGCTCTTTAGTGTGAGCTTGAACTTTTATAAATTCCCACTTGTTTAGGGAGTTCGAATGCTCTAAATAGGTCATTAATTAAATTGACGTGTTTGATGGGTTTTCCACTTGACCCTTGAAAGACTCTACTTTTCCAAATGGGACTGAAATCTTGCGCCACTCCCCAGGCATAACGTGAATCTGTATATACATTGGCTATTTGTCCTTCTGCATATACACAAGCCTTAGTTAGAGCTATCAATTCTTATTCTTGTGCTGATGTTCCATTAGACAGTGTTACCGATTGAAGCACCTCTTCCCCAGTAGTGATGGCATAGCCTGTGTATGGAACTCCATCCACATAGTATCTAGATCCCTCTACATAAAGAGTTAGGGTTGCATCTAAAAGTAGGGAGTCACTGACATTATGCAAAGCTGAAGTTTCTAATTTCATAAGTTCCAAACAGTCATGTGAAAATTTTTGTGTGTGTATTGTTTCAGCTTTTTCTGTTTCTTCTTCAGACGCTTCACTCAGGTCCTCATATCCCATCTGATGATTCATCTCCTTTGTGACTCCCCTGAATCCCCTCTTCTGAATCATCAATGGGGAGCAGGGTTGCTGGATTGAGGACTGTGCATCTAGTAAATGTCATGTATGAGGCGCTAAGCAAGTGTTAAGTGCGTAATGTAGCTAACCAATAACGATTGTCGAATCTCGATTTGTGTTTCCAACGCACAAAGATATATTCTCAAAAAGTAGCAGTAGATATTCAAGCGAAAATTATAATAAGTACAGCCGTTCAATCCTGAAGTCTGGGGACGAGATGTCTGCACACTAGATGAGGAGCTGCTGTTTATATGCACACAGAAATACAGTAAAACAATGCAGAATGGTATAGCTTGCTTCTATTGGTCCAGGTTTCAGGAAGGTCCAAGGGGTTGTCAATCATTGGCTAGTTCAACCTAAAGAATCCAAAGGAGGGGGTCATCTCCTCAGGGGGTATGCTCTGATCTTCCCGCCAAGATTCCTTAGTCTTAAATAGTTCATAATTCCCTATCATTCATAACTTGCGTATGCACTCTGCGATTCCTTCGCAGTGTGGCCCGGACAGTTGCAAATGTTAAGAGGAGTATTATGATACCACACATGATATGATTCCTTCAACCTGTAACATATGTTTTACTGATATGCATATAACTTATGATATTACACATAAATACTACTATATTTCGACATAAATGACTATGTGTTGCAACTACCATTAATGTGTACTATTTTACAAGTGTGCGTGTGTGCGAATGTATGTAAAAGACTAAATACTTTTGTTGCCACGTGTTGCAGCTGCGTACGCCCTTTTACGCCGTAGCGTGCCCTTTTACGCTGTAGCGTGCCGTACGCATCTTTTCAGACAAAGACAACCAAGTTTGCTCGATTTTAATTGAAATATCCAATATGCTGACTTCGACACAAGGCTACCTCATATTTAGTTAGTCTAGCTGCAGACAAATGTCTTGTCCTTGCTTGATTGATAATTTCTGTGACTGCATGTGGAACTTGAATAACAAGTGCATGGTCCAAAACCATATCTGCTACCTTTTCTTTTACTATTGCTGCTGCTGCTACTGCTTTTATACATGATGGACAGCCTCTTATAACTGGATCGAGTTGTGCCAAATAATTGGCCAGTGGTCTTTGTTTCATTCCATGTTTCTGTGTGAGGACTCCTAGAGCATGTCCTGACTGCTCTTGGCAGAACAATGTGAATGGTTTCAGGTAGTCTGGTAGTCCAAGTGCTGGTGCAGTAGAGATGGCGTGTTTCAAGGCTTGTACTGCGTTTTCTCTTTCAGTTAAACTTTAACTCTTTCAGTTGTAAGATGTCTTGCTCCTGCAGAGATACAATGTCCCAAGAATGTTACTTTTTCCTGTACTAGTTGCAACTTGCTTGGTGATACTCTGCAGTCTTGTTGAGCTAGGAAACAAAGTAATGACAGTGTTTCTGCTTTGCATTCTTTTTCAGTTTCCGCAGCCACCATGAGATCATCTAATGAGTTGAGTAGTTGGATTAATAGGCCTCCATCCTTGGAGAATTAGTGCCATTGCCACTGAAAATTCTGATGGGCTGGTGGCTCCTCTTTGAGGCAGTCTTGTAGAACAGTATTGGTTTCCATCATGGGTGAAGACTAGAAGAAGTTGACTATCTTCTGTAATGGGGACTGAGAAGAAGGCGTTTGCCAAGTCTATTACTGAGAACCATTTTGCATTTGGAGGTATCTGATTAAGCAAAGTGTGGGGGTTGGGCACAATGGTAGTGTTGATCAGTAATCTTTTGTTGACCTCTCTTAGGTCATAAACCATCCGGTATTGCACCCCTTGTCCGACATCTCATTTCTTTACTGGGAATAGGGGTATGCTATAAGGAGAGCGACATTTTCTTAACACCCCTATTTGTAGGTATCTTTGTATTTGTTCTGAGATTGCTTTAGTTTGAGCTGCAGCAAGTGGGTACTGTTTAATTGAGACAGGATGTGTTTCTGGTTTTAGTGTCAGTTTTATAGGACTTACTTTAAGTGTACCCACATCCTGTTTTCCTTTGGACCATAACTTGTCTGGTACTATGTTCAGCCAATCTGGTAGATTAACAGTCTTATCCTTTTGACATGTGCTAATCTGCTCTAGCATGTAGATTGCTGCTGTAAGCTCTTCTCGGACTGGAGATGGGAGTTGACTTTGGAGTTTTACTCCCTTTGGGGTGTATTTGATACTGGATTGTATCATTGAAAGTACATCTGCTCCCAACAGATTAGAGAGACAAGACGAGGAAGTGAGAAATTGTATTGGTACTTCAATTTTCTCTTCACCTACTAAAAGTGTGGCTGGTTTACTTTCTGTTAATTGTACTTCTTTTCCTGCTAGGCCTGAAGCAGGTAAATCAATTTTTGCTAATAGTTGTTGACGTACCTCCTGTTTTCTTAATACAGTGCGACTTGCTCCAGTATCAATTAGACACTTACATTTTTGACCATTAGGTAATATGACATTCACTAGGCCTTTAGTCAAGTCGTCTTTCAGAGTTTTGTTATTTGTGAGCTGGAGGTACGTTGGAGTGCCAATTTTCTATGCCAGTTGTTGTTCTGTAGCTTGTTGATTTCTTCTTTCCAGCCATTTCTTATGCTTAGTGCAATCTCTTTTCATGTGGCCTCTCTGTTTGCAAAAGAAACAAACTCCTTGTTTTTTCACTTCTTCCATGTTCCATGAGTCATGTTTCCTTTTTGCTTTATTTGTTGCTCAGGTGCACCTTTTGTGTCTGTACGAACCTTCCAGTCTTGATTTTCTGGGATCACATGAATGGTTTGGCACTTGTCTTTGACTTTCCTCTGCTTCTCCTTTTTCCGGTCTGCTATACCTTCCAGGACTTGGAGCATGGATTGCATTTCCATTGTCGCTGCTTCTGGTCTTATAAGGAACAATTGTTGATGATATGTTTCAGAAAGGAATCTCGTCTTAAACAGTCTGCGATGTTGGGCATTATCTCGAGTAAAACCTTCATCTTCATGTGCTTAAGTAGCTCTGTCATAATCTGGCAAAGCTGATTGGCAAACAGTGCTGGTGCTGAAGTTACTTTAGCTTAAAATTTGTTAAACATTTGGTTCTGCTCAGCGGAGAGTGGAAATGGCTTACTATCATCCAGAAATGCTAATGCAGGAGCACGGATAATAGCTCATAATGTCTTAAGTTTTTTTTTAAATTTATGTACAAACGTTGAATTCCCAACAATGCATTACCATACCCAAGATACAAAGAAGTACTTGCAGTATATGACGATTATAATGCAGTAAATAAGGGCAGTGAATGTGTTTACAACACTGATTGCCTCAATACTATTATGAGGATAAAAATAAAAACCTTTTTATCTACCATAATTTAACATTACATTGCATTACTTTCTTTCAAACCATCTAATGAAAAATTTGGTTAAAAAAAAACAAAGACAAACACAATCACTATTTCATATGCAACTATGTTAGTCCATTTCTCCTTTTTTCTTTAAAAACATACCTTCTGACCTTCTACGACATACAGAAAAACCACCTAGTTCATGCATTTGCTATGCGAATAGCCCATAAACTCTAATATCTCTTTCCAAAACAAGGTAATCATTACTCAGCAGAGTCTACGTCATTTAAATCCTTCATTCAAACTTCTATTCATTGGAAGTTTGTTAAATTCAATCTGGATTGAAGGGGTCTTTGTAGCTGGAGACCTTCTGTGAAGAAGAAAAACTTTTGCATAGTGATTAACCTTTATTCATTAAAGATTACAGTAACTATCATTAATTCTCATTTCCCAATCATTGTGTATTGCATGTAACATGCTTGTCAATTTCAGTACACTATTATCAGGTAACCAGTAAACATTTTTTGCAGTGAACGGCTGCTAATAACTGTGACGTTATGCGTTCCATGCGATGAAAATATGATTTCCTCAATGGGGCAGTCCCTAATCTCACAAACAGGGAATGTCAAAGTGACGTGACCTGGACTAGTATTCAAAGCCGCTCCTTTTCTCATCATCATCTAGTACAGCCTCCTTGAATGACTCCATTAAAATCCAGGAAGAAACAATCATTCATTCACCAACAGACCCTGGAAAATTTTCTAAGCATTTAGCCATTTTAAAAGCAACACTGCTCCTCTTATAAATCAGAGTACTCTCGTTAGACACCTCCCATTGTGTCTGCAAATCACTCAGCATTTTCTCAACAGAATCTCTCATCACCAAATATTCACACATATTTCCAGATTCTGTGATTTCCATGTTGAAAGTACAAATATATTCACAATTCTCACTCACAGGTGACATTTTATCTCATAATATTTCTTTATGGGCATAACAAACCCTCCTGATTTTTGAGAACATTTATTAGCACCATTTTCACACAGATTAAAACCACTTGTAATCTGCATGTCAAAGCTCATTCCCACAATTCTCTTTTAACTTAAAGTGAAAGCTACCTTTCTCAACTTCAGAAACAAAATTATTTTGTTCCAATACAGAAACGACTTGTTGGACCTCAGCCAGCTTGTCCGTCCACTGAATCGTGCAGTGATGGACCAAACATTTCAACACTTGTTTTGCATCTCTTCAAATTCTAACAATTAAGCAATGCAGGCATTATATTTTTACAAATGTATGTTACAGCTCACGCCCCAGGTATCAACTCCTAGAACCGCTTCAGAGGTCTTCGCCTATAGGAACCACTTTTCCCATAGAGCTAGGTGCGCTCACAGGTACTCTGATGCCCCCAGGTCTTGTACTCTAGTAGTAGGAGCTGATAACCTACCTGATAACGTAGCGCAGATGTTCACACAGAGGTGGAGTGAAGATCCGGCAAAGGTATTGAGGGTCGCCGGCAATACAGTAGCGTCTAAGTCCAGGCCAGGGGTCAAACAGGTCACAGGCAATACGGCAGAGTCAGTATTCGAGCAATGGGTTAGGGTCACAGGCAAATAAGAGGCGTCAGTATCCAGACAAGAGGTCAAGGGTCACAGGCAAAACAACGGTGTCAGAATCCAGGCAAGGGGTCAGCAACGATAATAGAAATGACAGGAGCAACAACTGAGCAGGAGAAGTATGCAGGGTAGCAGGTATTATAACCAGCAGGGAGGCTAATCTGGTAACATATGATTTTGTGGCCAGTATGTAGTATTTCTTCACTCAAATGGCACCCCAACGTACAATTTAGTTCTTTTTCTTCACTTACAAAACCGTAATATGCATTTGTAGTTGTAACACCCTCTTGCAACCTGAATATTTTCTCAGAACAATGCAGCAGAATCAATTCTTACATACACCTCTCTTATTATCTTCTAACTCAAATTGTCTACATCCATCATAATCTACAGTATCCATACATTTATAATTTCATTATCTTTTTCTCTGACTGACCAATGGGTTCATAGAATACCCTCTAATCACCTCAACTGACTTTCCTTAGACATACAAAGAAATACTGAACTGAGTAAGATGATAGAAATCTACACTTTTCTTACTCACAATACGGAATTTAGTTCAGCAGTTCTCCGAACATCATTGGAGTCTGCTGTCAGGGGTGGAGATATTGGGGCATCTCAGATGCTAGCCCCCAGAAATGTTGGGGTATCGGGGTTCACCGATACTTCTATCAATCACCTTCAATGTCAATCAGATCTTCCTTGAGTTTTCAGTCAACTGGTGAACAGAAAAATACTCAACACCTGTATGATATAATGCTGAGCAGCTTTTATTCTGTTCCAATTTGAGACCGATTCAGCGTCTATATTTATACATATAAGTCTAGGGGTATAGATGCCGAACAACCAATTATAAGACAGTAGATTATGAAAGTAAGTCAATCAACAATTATATATATTGCAGTTTTCCAACAAAGTTCAAACAATTCTTTCTTCTTTCTGCATTATCTCTTTCCAGGTGTTCTGCCAATATACTTGCTACCCCCAGCTTTGAGACCTTGGGCTTTATCTGTAAAGAATGTCTCAGTTTGCTGTGTGTCCTTGGTCTGTTTCTGTTCATGGGAACATCCTGCTATGTAGTTTCACAACCTTAAATAATTTGTCTTTGAAACTGAACATAATATCTATTAATTTCTCTTAAGGTTATAGCATAAAATATTAGTTTATAAAGCTTAATATATGATAGATATTAAATCAATAATCACATGCGTTTTACTCTACATCCCCTCGCAATACTTGTGGTACCGCCATTTTAATTCACCAATCAATTATGCTTACAGTACATTCCTTGATATTAGATGACCAAGGAAGATACACGCTCTTGATTGGATCGATTTCCCAGACACCAATGACTATAGCTACTCTCTACGCTCCAAATGGGGAACAGGGCACCTTCTTTACTGACTTTTTTGCCAAGCTGTTTCAATTTGCCAAGAGAAAAATTATTCTGTATAGAGACTTTAATACCACGTTAGATGCAAAATTGGATCGCTCTCCGCCCTCTCCATCCTCTCTGTGCTCCTCCAGAAACTCTCATCAACTGAACTCCCTGATTAAGCTACATGACTTATACAACACATGGTGAGTTTTGAATTCATCTGCACATTTCTCAGTTCCTCACAACATTCATACTCACATAGACATGATCCTCACTGATAGATCTACCACTCCCTTGTTTCACTCCTCGGATGTTGTTTCCATTACCTGGAGGGACCACTTAGCGGTCTTGCTTTATTTTGATATTTTTTCTACTGTTTACCCCTGCCGATTTTGGCATCTATATGATAGCCATCTTTCCAAAAAAGAAAACAAACAAAAGGTTATGCAGGAGATTGTGGAGTTCAAGGAACTAAACACCTCCCCAGATATTTCTTACTCTGTAACATGGGAGTCTCATAAAGCCACAATTGGTGGTCTACTAATCAGCATGTCCTGAACTCTGAAAAACTTCAATCATCTCGTATACAGGACCTTGAAACCGAGATATCTTCTCTCACTGAAAAACATCAGCGACACCCAAAAGTTAAAACCTATTTAACAATCTTGGCTCTTTAAGGCAAGCTACAACAAATGTTATCAACCAAGCCTGCCAATATGCAGAAATGGCTACGCCAAATATATTACGAAATGGGAAACAGTGCTGACTCTCTTTTAGCTTGCAGCTTACGCTCTAAGAGAACTCGTAATAGAATTATCTACATTCAGGATGCTTCTGCTAACAAACTACGATCCACAAAAGATTGCCAACCGTTTCCAAGATTTTTACTCAAAACTTTATGATTTGCCGGCAGATAATCCTCCCCCTAAGGACCTCAGACCAAGAATTAAACATTTTTTGGTAACATGTAATCTTCCTACGTTGAGTGACACGCAGATGTCCACTCTAAACCAAAAGATAACGAACCGAGGAACTGAAACTTACAGTCAAATCCCTCAGAAACGCATTTGACCCAGGCCCGGATAGCTTCACAGCTACAGATTATAAAACAAATGCTTCCTTCCCTTTCTCCCATGTTTATAGACCTATTTAATTCTATTCTCCTCGGAAGGAAATTTGATGGAGCCACTACAAGAGCGAATATAGTTGTAATTCCAATGGAGGGAAAATACCTGCGTCAGTTTGCGAGCTACCAGACAATTTCTTTATTAGATGTTGATTTAAAGCTTTTTGCCAAACTTTTAGCTAACTGTCTTGCCTGTGTGATTCCCTCCCTGGTCCACCCAGACCAAGTGGGTTTCATCTCTAACCGCCAAGCAGTGGATAACACAAGAAAAGTCATTCATTTAATCCATGCTGCTAATAAATATAAGACTCCTGTTCTGGTGGTGGCTCTTGATGCAGAGAAAGTGTTCGACCGTGTCTCGGGGGCCTTTATGTGCAAAATTCTTAACACATTCAAAGTTCTTTCATCATTGCTGTATTACAATCTCTCAGCAATAGTCCTGGCTAATGGCTGTGCCTCTCCGGCTTTTACAATACGAAATGGTACTAGACTTCCTCCCCCTCCTCTTTGCATTAATGATGGAACCCTTTGCTGCTAGAATCTGCCTTAATAAAAACAGTACTGGAATTGTATCTGACTGTAGGTCACCTAAATTAACCCTTTATGCGTGACAATGTACTCGTTACCCTCATGAATCCATACGTTTTAGTTCATTCTGTTTTTTTCTGAAACTAAAGATTACAGTCTATTCTCCAACTTTAAAATTAACTCAGACAAAACTGAAGCCCTAGCTCTTAACTTTCAACCTAATACCCAAAAACTCTTGCAAGACACCCTTAAGTTTAATTGGAAATCACAGCATATTAAATATTTCGGGATCAAGCTAACCAAATGTTATGATAAGCTATTTGCGGCTAACTTTCCCCCTTTAATAGCCATCTTGAACCACAACCTCTGCTCTTGGACACCTCAATGCTTATCATGGATTGGTAGAGTCGCCTCAATAAAAATTAATATCTTACCCAGACTTCTTTATCTATACCAAACCTTACCAGTACGAGTTCGCTCATTCTCAAATATATACAGTCTAGCATCTCCCAGTTTGTATGGTCTGGTAGACACCCAAAAGTTTGGCTAAAAGTTCTTTTTCGACATGGTAAAAATAGTGGCTTGAGTCTTCCCTGCCTCCATAAATACTACTTATCATCACAACTCACTCCAGCTGTTTTAGCTCACGCACGTCCCCACACAAGAAAGTGGGTCGACACAGAAGCCAACCTTCTCCAGATGTTATCTCACAGTATTTTGTTCTGGCTTGATATAAAAGACCATCCCCCTCTTCACACTCTACCTACAACAGTTCGCTTTTCACTTGAAATATGGAAATATTGTACCTTCAAGCTTACAGACAATGCCAACAAATGTTCCCTCTCTGGAATAACCCAGTATTTCCTCTAGGTATTAACCCCAAATCTTTTTCCCACTGGACAAAGCATAACATTATGTTTTTACCCAACATAATTCAGATTGCATTTTTCCCGACCTTCACTGAGCTCCGCAATCGTCTCCATCTTACATCCTCAAACTGTTAACAATATTTGCAAATACGTCACCTATTCAACATCCAAATAGACCTGCAAAGTCCTTGGCGTCTATCTCCTCTAGAGTCTTTCTGTGTCCATAGATCGACTTCTAAAGGCCAAATATCCACCTTTTACTCGCTATTGATGCTGATGAATAGCAATTTATCTGATAAAGAGTTGCATGAGCTGCGTTGGGAGGAAGATATGACCGAGGTTCAAGATCCTGAAGAATGGACAGAAATCCGAGAGGCAGTTGCCAAATCTTCAATTTGTACTCAGATAAAAGAAAATTCGCACAAGCTATTATTTTGTTGTTATTTAGTCCCTTCCAGATTGAAATTTATCCGACAGTTTTTGATTTTTGCTGGCATAATTGTGGTCATCGGGGTTCCCTGTCTACATCCACTGAAATTGTTCAAAAATAATCCGTTTCTGAAGAGAGATAGCTGATCTTATCCACAAAATATCCTAATAATCTAAAGTTTCCATTCCATCTTTCTTACTGTCTTCTTCCCCGTCTTCCCCTCCTGACACTCAAACTTATTTGGAAACTCCCGGCCCACATACTCACCGCTGCTAGATGTGTGATAGCTAGAAAATGGAAACAAACTGAGAGTTCTACAACCCAGAGCTGATTCAGAGCGTGTGGCAAATATATAACTTAGATTACATGACTAGCATCTTAAATGATAGCTCTAACCAGTTCCTCTCAACATGGGATAGTTGGTAGGACCACTTTGCCTCTTCACACTACATTTCTTAATGTATTACACCACCAGAAAGTTTTGAGAACATGACTATTTGCATTGAGTCTCTCTTTACTTTCCTTTACCACCTCCTTTTCTACTCAACCCTTTACTAACAAACCCTCCTCTCCGCCCCATCCCTTTTTTTTCTTTATCTTCTTCCCCCTTTCCTAGTCCTTTCCTCTTTCCCTCCCTGGTACAGATTCTCCCTCACAATGATATTTACTTAATCTGAACTATCCCCTTAGCTTCACTCTAGACTGAGATATGTAAAATATTTGTGCTATTATTTTAAACTTAACTGAAATGTATTTGTTTTTTTCTCATATTATGGGATCTAGTTCCATTTCATTTTCTGTACCTCCTACCTTTGAAAAACCTCAAAAAATATATATTTTTTAAAAAAATTATTCAAATTTACATATTCCTTAATATATAGCAATATATTGAATATGCTATTCAACAACTGTTTCTGACACACATATGAATACAACTTTCCACTGAATCTGAAAACTGCTTAATTGTATCTCCATGCCATTCTGAAATTAAAGGCACAGAAACCATTTTCTTATATGATCTTTCTACCATCTGACATTACATTACTAAAACCAGCTGTTTCTAATCTTTCTAAATACACACACAAAACACACAAAAACTCCTGCTGGAAACACTAAGCTTGATCTTTGCAACAGGACACATTGATGTATATAGACTTTAAAACCAAATTTGATTACTGCACAAGTCTTAACAGGAACTACAGAACATCAGACTGTATTTCACAAATAGACTTATTACACATACAAATATTTACAACTGCTGTAAAAAAAAATTAGGATCGGGAATTGCAATTGCAAATCTGTTTATCTCCAAGGTGACTCCTGCATCATATTGTATTAGATAACCTGTCATATCACGTCTGTATTAGATAACCTGTCATATCACGTCTGTATTAGATAACCTGTCATATCAAGTCTGTATTAGAGCCTGTCAAGTGTAGAATAGTATGAACCGGGACTTTTTTGTCATAGAACGCTCAGAACGGCGTTCCAGCACCTTTTTTCCATGGGTTTTCAAAGTTTAATTAACTTTTTAACACTTTATTTGTTTTTCTCTGTGTGTTTTTTTCATCTTAGTGTGTGTCTTGCTTCTGGCTCCGGCAGCGGTGTGACATCACAGCGCTGCCAGTGAGAGGGGCCACGATCAAGCAGAGAAGTGAGAAAAGAAGCATAGAAGGTAAGTACAGACTTCAGAAAGCGGGGGAAGAGCCGCAGAAAGAGAGGGCTACAGAAAAATGAGGGGGCAGAAAGAGTGGGCTACAGAAAAATGAGGGGGCAGAAAGAGTGGGCTACAGAAAAACGAGGGGGTCAGAAAGAGAGGGCTACAGAAAAATGAGGGGGCAGAAAGAGGTGAGTTCCAGCTAGGGATGAGCGGGCTCGGATATCTGAAATCCGAGCCCACCCGAACCTTGCCGATCCGAGCCGGATCCGAGACAGATCCGGGTATTCCCGCCAATTGCAAAACTGAAAGCGAGGCTCCGAGTCATAATCCCGTTGTTGGATCTTGCGATACTCGGATTCTATAAATTCCCCGCTGGCCGCCGCCATCTTCACTCAGGCATTGATCAGGGTAGAGGGAGGTTGTGTTAGGTGGTCCTCTGCCCTGCTATATCCTGTGCTGTGCTGTGCTGTGCTGTGCTCAGTCCAGTGGTGCTGTGTCCTGTGCTCTGTCCTTCTGGGTTCAGTGTGCTGCTGGGTCCTGTGCTGTGTCCTGTTCAGTCCAGTGGTGCTGTGTCCTGTGCTCTGTCCTTCTAAGGGCATTGTTATTTCCCCATTATTCCCAAGTTATAAAAAATTTTTAAAAAGTTATAAAAAAAAAAAAAAAATTATAAAAAAAAGAAATTAAAAAAAAATATCCAAAAACAATCCTGCAGTATAAGTCCATTGGTACTGCAATATTACAAAGTTCACTGATTCTGCAGTATAAGTCCACCAGTGGTACTACAATATTACAAAGTTCACTGATTCTGCAGTATAAGTCCAGTGGTACTCTCCTGTGCCGCATATAATTTTTAAAGGCTTTGCCGAGTGTGTGTGGCTTAGGGGTACGCTCTCTTGTGCTACATATAATGAAAAACAAAAATTTGGAGGATAAAGCTGCGGGGAAAAAGCTCAGTTTTCATAAAAGACCCGCTGGCGGGGATGCTGATAACATCTGGTCCGGACTGAAGGACCTGCCAATCATTGCAGACATGTCTACTGTTGCTGCATTGGATGCTGTCACAATTGTAAAAATGGTGGAGGATTATTTTGCTGACACCATCCAAATAGACATGTCAGACAGTCCATATTGTTACTGGCAGGAAAAAAAGGCAGTTTGGAAGCCCCTGTACAAACTGGCTCTATTTTACCTGAGTTGTCCCCCCTCCAGTGTGTACTCTGAAAGAGTTTTTAGTGCAGCGGGGAACCTGGTCAGTGAGCGGCGAAGGAGGTTGCTTCCTTACAACGTTGAAAAAAGGATGTTTATAAAAATGAATAATCAATTCCTCAATGAAGTACAGCACTGCCCTCCAGATAGTACAGAGGGACCTGTGGTTGTGGAGTCCAGCGGGGACAAATTGATAATGTGTGAGGAGGAGGAAGTACACACTGTAGGGGGAGAGGAATCAGAGGTTGAGGATGAGGACGACATCTTTCCTCAGTAGAGCCTGTTTAGTTTGTACAGGGAGAGATGAATTTTTTTATTGGTGTGGGGGCCCAAACAAACCAATTATTTCAGCCACAGTTGTTTGGTAGGCCCTGTCGCTGAAATGATTGGTTTGTTAAAGTGTGTATGTCCTATTTCAACAACATAAGGGTGGGTGGGAGGGCCCAAGGACAATTCCATCTTGCAACTCTTTTTTTGGCATTATGTGACCATTCAACAGTCATTTGCCATGTTCAAAAAGTAAAACAAAATGTCAACAAATTCAAAAAATTAAATCAAAAGTTAAATGCCCTGTCATTATTTAAAACAAGAGGTATTGATGTGCTAGAATTAGTGTAGTGTTAATATGTTATAAACACTACACTTGGAACTTGGAGGAGGTATTGTGGCCCCGCTACCAAATTTAGTACCGGGGCCACCCCACTACGCAGTCCAGATACTTGTTTGGTGGAATTCTGACCAGTTGAGGGTGTATTAAGTATATTGTGGCCCCGGTATCAAATTGGGTACCGGGGCCACCCCGCTATGCAGTCCAGAATTTATTTATTTTTGGGAATTCAGACCCGTGGAGGGTTTTTTATTAATTATATTGTGGTGACCACTCCTCTTCGCAGTCCAGATAAATTATTTGGTGTGATTCAGACCAGTTGATGGTTTTCTTATTATATTGTGGTGACCACTTCTCTACGCAGTCCAGGTACATTATTTGGTGCGATTCATACAAGTTCAGGGTTTTTAAATTATATTGTGGTGACCACTCCTCTACGCAGTCCAGGTACATTTTTTTGGTGCGATTCAGACCAGTTGATGGTTTTCTTATTATATTGTGGTGACCACTCCTCTACGCAGTCCAGGTAAATTTTTTGGTGCGATTAAGACCAGTTGATGGTTTTCTTATTATATTGTGGGGACCCACTCCACTACGCAGTCCAGAAAGATACCTCGTTGCAACGTTTTGGACTAATAACAATATTGTGAGGTGTTCAGAATACACTGTAAATTAGTGGAAATGATTGTTATTGAATGTTATTGAGGTTAATAATAGCGTAGGAGTGAAAATAAGCCCAAAAACTTGATTTTTTAACTTTTTATGCTTTTTTCAAAAAAAATCCGAATCCAAAACCTTAAATCCGAACCAAAACCTTTCGGCAGGTGTTTTGCGAGACAAATCCGAACCCAAAACCTCAAGCAAATCCGAATCCAAAACACAAAACACAAGACACCAAAAGTCGCCGGTGCACATCCCTAGTTCCAGCACCATTTTTCTTACAAAAAAAGCACTGGTATGAAAACAGTGGGGGTGTTTACAAGCAGCTAAATAGAAAATGATATATGACATGTTTTCTTGTTTAAATGCTGCAGAAGACTGTCACGAAAAGTGCTGGAATATAATAATCCATGTTAATGTGTTTCTGTAGGTAGGGGGCTGCAGTCATTAGCTGTAGTGGCGGATGGTCTGTGACGTGGCAGCAGTAGGCGACTGCTGTTTTTTTATTACTGGACTCGCTAACCATGAGCTGCAGCTTCTTGATATGTTAATTATGGTTAATTTTCTTTCCATGTACATGGGAACAATCAATAAAATAAACACACATTTTCTTTCAAAACAGCATTTACACTGTGGTCTCAAATATTTGCAGATTCAGGTTCATTAGTGACCCTTCCTGTGTTCATTTAACAGCAGTGGTTCTAAACAATTTACGATCCCTTTTCTGAGAGAGATGTTGCATGTAATTTATAATTCCTGGCACCAAACACTACGAATCAGTTAGAGATACAACTTCACAAATTCTTTTGTTTTCTTCTTCTTTTTCTTTAAGCATCCTCTTCCACATTTGCCCCTCTCACAAATAAGCATGGCGGTACTGTTAAGCATGCTTTGTGATTGCTCCTAAGTGTCATCCACTTTATTCCCTTCTTCCACAGCTTCATCTTCTTTATACTTCCACGTTGTCTCCCTTCTCCACCCTGAAACAAGCATAGGTCTCATTATGTTCTATGTATTATATGCAGATTGTGGCGGTGAGTTTTTTGTATTACCTATTCTTTTCCTTTAGCTACCTGCATAATCATCTCATATTGCACAGTCTGCGTTCCCGCTGGTTGTGAAACTTTAGCTGTAGTTCTCTGCTCAGCCGATCTCGTCCTTATCCTACTAACATATTGGGTGACCTTCTGCCGGTGACTCCTGCATCAGTTTACAAAGCTATGGATGAACAGGTGAGAAGGAATTTGAGAGGCTGAGGTGGCAATGAGATTATTTTTCTGGCAGTGAGACCAAAATGTTTTGGAGGTCAGAGGAAATGGTCAGATGCAAAGATGGGGATATAGGGGCATACCACTGTGTAAGCTTACGCCCCATAATAGCATAGAGATATTGTAAAAGTTTGGCTTGACAGTGTTAGTAGTACATGATAAAGTTGTATTAACTTATTTTGAGACATTATACTAACTCTATTATTTGCTAGATACACTTGAGAGAATAGAGTAGAGCACATTTCAAAATATATGGTAAATTTGTATTTTACATAGTAAATTTAATTTGATATAACCTGAAATGCAAATCAAAAAAGCATATGCAATGTTTTTCATTTAAAAATGGCAATCATCCTTCCTTTAGTACTGCAATTGGAAATGTCAAGTAAGTGTTTTAATTTGTTTTTTGCATATGTCAAACTATACCTGAGCTCCATAATGTTAACTGAAAATATATTTATTTATTTAATTAATGTACATAATGAGAGAAATAGCCTTTAATATATTTTCTCACTTTTGCTACATTCAAACATATTTCCAATAGTCATACACCCATAAAAGAAATATGGATCAATTTGTTATTAACAATTAATAGAAGATTCAACACAGTTGCAGCTCCTATGAATGTTGAATTTAGTGATTGGCTGTGTGTGTGAACAGCTGGGGGTGGCTGTTGGCTGTGTGTGTGTGTGTGAGAGCAGCTGGGGGTTCTGTTGGCTGTGTGTGTGTGTGTGTGTGTGTGTGTGTGTGTGTGTGAGAGAGCAGCTGGGGGGGCCTGTTGGCTGTGCGTGTGTGAGCAGCTGGGGAGGCCTGTTGGCTGTGTGTGTGTGAGCAACTGGGGGGGCCTGTTGGCTGTGTGTGTGAGAGCAGCTGGGGGGGCCTGTTGGCTGTGTGTGTGAGAGCAGCTAGGGGGCCTGTTGGCTGTGTGTGTGAGGGCGGGGGAAGATGACAAAGTTGTGTATGTGAGGGCAGCAGTGGGGGGGGGGCTGATGGCAATGTTGTGTGTGTGAGGGCAGCAGTGGCGGGGGGGGGCTGATGGCAATGTTGTGTGTGTGAGGGCAGCAGTGGGGGGGGGGCTGATGGCAATGTTGTGTGTGTGAGGGCAGCAGTGGCAGGGGGGTTCATGGCAATATTGTGCGTGTGAGGGCAGCAGTGGGGGGGGCTGATGGCAATGTGTGTGTGAGGGCAGCAGTGGCGGGGGGCTGATGGCAATGTTGTATGTGTGAGGGCAGCAGGGAGGGGGCTGATGGCAATGTGTGTGTGTGGGCAGCAGGGAGGGGGCTGATGGCAATGTGTATGTGTGTGTGTGGGCAGTAGGGGTGACTGGTTGCAATGTTGTGTGTTTGCAAAGGGGGCTTGTGGCAATGTAATGTGTGTGTGTGTGTGTGTGTGATGGCAAGGGGGCTTGTGGCAATGTAATGTGTGTGATGGCAAAGGGGGCTCGTGGCAATGTAATATGGGTGTGAGGTAGGTGTTTAATAGCGGGGCCTATTACTTTAAGATGGGGTGGTTTGTGGCTATTAATTGAATGTGGGGCCAGCTGAGTTTGAGAAAGAGGACTATTTATTAAATGTGAATATGAATTATTTAATGCAGGTATGGTTGTGAGAACTGGCTATATTTATTAAACGTAAATGCTATTAAATTTATTGCTGGGGCTGATTGGAGGGAGTGAAATTGGTTTATTTATTAAATTTGAATACTAGTATTTTAATGTTGGGGCTAAGGGAAAGCCAATTTATTAAATGTGGGTGCTATTGATTTAACACTAGAGCTCATTGGAGTTTTCTAAATTTCATGTACTCATTTTTTTACCCAAATAGAGCTCCAGCATTTCAGGATCCAGACAAGCAGCAACTGATCAAGAGACACCAGCAGCCACAGGTAGGGAAAGCAACAAGAACAGGTAGGAGAGAGCAGGACAGTCTGCCAACTGTATTTTTCTATATTGGCAGTTCCTCTGCACCATTTTATTAAATAAACACGAATATGTATATTGTGATGACATTCTCTGATATTGGGTTGCTACTGCTACATTTAGTTGCTCATTTTGTCCTACTTTCTATGTATTCATGTACCCATCACTTGTACACAGAGGAGTGGGTGAACCAATAATCATATATCCCAATTTCAGCGGGTCAGTCCTGTTTTAGAGCTTTGTCCCGTGAGAGGGAATGTTGGGAGAAGGGTGGTATGTAATGGGCATTCTAGCACTTTACAGCCCTCTGGTGGCATATTCAACTTTGTACTAATCCCGCCTACTTTTATGTTTGCCCTGCCTACAGTTGATTTGGTCCCGCCTACATGAGGCCACTTCCAGATTTTTTTCCAGGGACACTTTATGTTCCCAATCCACCCCTGAGAGTCAGTATATCAAGAAAATACATGGCAAGTATTTTGCAAGTAAACTTACATGCTGGCAAAGCAGAACAGACCTTTCACTGATTTGCCAGTTCTTTTACGTTTACACGTTGGATGTATCTTGCAATCTGATTATTCATGTGCTGATTAGAAATGTTCACTGGCCCCCGTGTTCTGTCTTTGGTTTCGGTTTTTTATCTGGATTAACTTCGTGGTTTGGTTTTGGTTTTGGCAGAACTGCCCTTGCGTGTTTTGGTTTTGGTTTTGGATCCCTATTTATTTTAAAATCCCTATTTTTTTGCTAAAATCACATAAGTTTGCTCTTTTTTTCTACATTATTATTAGTAACCTCAATAAAATTAATTTCAAATCAATTGCAGTCAATTTTGACCACCTCACAGGTCACAATATTATTTTCATACACTTTCAAACAAAGACTGCAGCGACCTGGCGGGATGCTAAGCGACAGAGGAATGACACAAACACACAGCAGTTCAAAGCACATCTAGGAAACATTGCAGTGGCTGCAAAAAAAAGAAAAGTGGTGCAAGATGGAATTGTCCTCCCACCCACCCGTATGTAAGATATTGAAAAGGACATGTACAAAGCAAGCACTCCTGCGACAAGCAGTGCCACTTTTGTGGCTGAAGTCCTTGTTTGGGCCCTCACAAAACAAGCAAACAATGGGCTTAAGGAACCTAAGCAAACAGTGCTGTCAATGAACTCTACTGTGGCAAGTCATGCACAAGTGGAAGCAGTTCTTGTCAGTGATAAGAAGAAGACCATTGTCATGCCTGGGCATGGAATTATTTTTACATAAATCCTGACAACAGTTGTCTAAAATTTGTAGCATTGTAAAGTCACAGTCAGTAGAGGTAGGGACCTTAACCATCTAGGAACCTCATCCATGTTACGCCATTTGAAGCGACTTCATGGACAGCTTTAGTTAAAATCAGAAACTTATGCTAAAAAATAACAACAAGCAGTCCAGCATCAGCTACCACCCTTCTCTCAGCTAGATCCCAGCACCTGCAATCTACAACCCCAACACCATTATCATCATCAATATCCTCACAAGTGATCGGAGTTAGTCCTGCATCCAAGTTGCTAAGGAGAGATGACTCCTCCCCTATCCAACGCTCCTCATAAGAATCCTTGAGCATTAGGTCCACTGCTGCTGCTCTTGGTGCTGGGGGGTGGATCTTCAACCCAGAAGTAGACCACGAAGAAGACTACTAGTTGTTTGCAACAATTGACTGCTAAACAATCCTTTGCAAGAGGAAGCAAGTATGGCAACTGTCAACCAGTTGCACAGCGGATCACAGGCGCCATGGCGACTATACTAGTATTTGATCTGCGTCCAATATCCACCATTAATGCAGCAGGAATAAGACAGTTAATTGAGGTCCTGTGTCCCCGTTACAAATTCCATCTGAACACCATTTTACTAGACAAGTAATTCCTCACCTGTATCAGGAGGTTACAAAAAAGAAAATTATTGGGCTAAAAAATGCCATTCAACCCACTGTACACATAACCACAGATATGGGGACAAGCGGAACTGGGGAAACTAAACATTATATGACTGTATATATGACTGTATATGAGTATAATCTGCTTCACTAAGAAGCATATTATTATTATTGTAATTATATTATTATTATTATTATTATTATTATTATTATCATAGATTTGAAGGCGCCACAGTGCTCCACAGCGCAGTACAGTAGGGAATACAAGGACATACATAAAACAAGACATACGTAAAACAAGAACAGACAAGGCAGACAAAATGAATGGAGAAATGAAAACAAGGGGTATGGAGGACCCTGCTCTTTAGAGACCTTACATTCTGAAGGGAAGAGCTGAAACACGAGGAGCGAGTGTGGCTCAGAGTGGAGACTGGGATAGTTG
This sequence comes from Mixophyes fleayi, assembly GCF_038048845.1. NCBI lineage: Eukaryota > Metazoa > Chordata > Amphibia > Anura > Limnodynastidae > Mixophyes > Mixophyes fleayi. Next base: position 283,764,255 of record NC_134405.1, on the reverse strand, counting down.
TGAGAGTGCATTAGTGTGAAAAGTGTTATCGAGGATAAGGTCACCTCTAAAAAGGAAATGGGTTTTCAAAGAGCATCTAAAGATTTAAAGCCTTTGGGAAAGTCTGATTGAGCGTGGTAGGGAATTCCATAAGTGGGAAGCAGCACGGGACAAGTCTTGTAGGCGGGAGTGAGAGGAGGTTATCAGAGACGAGACAAGGCACAGATCAGAGATAATACCGCTGACAACCTGTTTGAAAAATTAAGGGATGTCAATGCAACATGGCTTATCCTGCTTGGACTCTCCTGTGGATATGTGATTTCTGATAACGCCACCAATATTGTTAGAGCATTACAGCAGGGGGTATTCCATCACATTTCCTGTTTTGCTCACACAATAAACTTGGTGGTACAGAACTTTTTAAAAAATGACAATGACATGCAGGAGATGCTGTCTGTGTCCCAAAATATTTTGGGTCTTTTTCGGGATTCTGCAACAGCATGTAGCAGAATGCAGCAGCTGCAAGAAGAGTAGAGTTTAGGGGGAATGTACATTAGTCCAACGCAGTGGAGAATACTTTCCGTGCTGTGCAAGGTGCTGAAACCACTCAAAGTATTCACCTGTGAAGAGAGTGCAGACACTGTTTGCTTGAGTCAAGTGATTTACCTAATTAGACTTTTTGAAAAGCAGCTTGAGAAATTGAAAGAGGAAATGAAACAAAACAATTCCGCTAATTATGTTGGACTTGTAGATTAAGTACTATTCGCTTCGCCAGGATCAAAGAGTTGTCAACATCTTGAAATCAGATCATTACATTTTGGCCACTGTGCTTGATCCTAGATTTAAGAGCTATGTCTTCTCTTTCTTTAGAACTGACCCAGTTTTCAAGAGATGCAATGAGCTCCTGATCAGCAAGTTGACGGCTCAAGTGGTACATGACACAATGACGTCTCCTCCTTCAGTTTCTCTGGAAATTGATGCTAGGAAAAAACTTAGCTTTCCCAAGACAAGCAGTCGTGATGCAGATGAGTATGTACAAAATTTTGACATTTGGTTTGGTGTAAAACTATTGCCGAAAAATCGTGACAGCTCTTCCGTAAAATTAACTACAAATTCCATGAGGAAGGCCATTACCGGCAATTACATCAAAGTACATAGACTTTCGTGATGGTGGATTCCAGCGAGGATGAATTAGTATTGTTTGAGGATGAAGTACACAATGATGAGGGTGAATATGATGACATTGTAGATTGCAGGTGCTGAGATTTAGCTGAGAGAAGGGAACTAGCTGATGCTGGTATGCTTGGTAATAATTTGGGTAGAATGGCATGTTGGCGATTTTATGTTTTTCTACAGTAAACTTTCAGCTTTATTAGAGAGGTTTTTTTTCTTTAAAAAGGTACAAGCTTTTTATTTACATTTTTGTTTCCCTGACTTAAAACCACTATGCACTTGAAATAGTGCTGCCTACAATTAGCGGCGGTGGTGATGCTGAACACCACCACCGGAATTACTGGAGAGCCCAGCAACGGAACGCGACCGCCGACCCGGAAGTGTGCTCGGTTGCCTAGACCAAGCAAATCTCGAAAGACATAATTTATAAAATGCTGGAAGGTGGCAGGGGCATTACATAACCCTAACGGCATCACGAGGTACTCATAATGTCCATACTTTGTTCGAAAAGCTGTTTTCCATTCATCACCTGGTCGAATGCGTATTAGGTTGTACGCTCCTCTTAAATCGAGCTTTGTGAAAATACTTGCTGTCTGCAGTCTTTCCAATAATTCTGGGATGAGAGGAAGTGGATGTCTATTCTTTATAGTAACTTTATTTAATTCTCTATAATCAATGCATGGACGCAAAGAACCATCTTTATTTTTCACAAAAAAAATAGGAGCCCCTGCTGGAGATTTTGAAGGACGTATAAAACCTTTAGTTTCATTTTCCTCCAGGTAAGTCTTTAGAGTCTTTAATTCAGGTTCAGCTAATGGATAAACCGAAAGGAATAGCAGCCCCAGGTAGTAGGTCAATGGGACAGTCACATGAACGATGGGGGGGGGGAGGGTAACTTGTCAGCATTCTGTTTGTTACAGATATCTGCAAAATCCTGATATTGAACAGGCAGTTTTTGCTCCACAGAAGAGGGGGAGACTGAGATCTGATTCTCTTTTTGTGCAACAAGAGGGACCACACTGATTATATCTTGAAAATGTAAGGTTTGATACTCCCAATTAATGGAAATTTTGGAGAAGAGATGAGAAAAAAAAGTGAGTTCCTCCTTATGATTAGGTTCTATCATCAGGGACATAAGTTCTGTCTCATGTGTGATGGGACGAGAATTCAGAGGGGAACCATCAACTGTCTCCATCAATAGTGCCAGAGTATTAGGTCCCACCTGTCTCCTTTCTTGCTTGAAATACTATATTGTTTTGTTTAGCAAAATCTATATCCATGAAGTTACCATTGCCTCCAGAATCCAGCATTGTCATGATTGAAATAAGTCAAGAGTTTATTTGAAGTTGTATTGGAAATGAAAAATGATTTTTTATTCTTCTGCTCTCTCTCTCATTTGTAGACAGCGAAGAGATTTGAGGAATAATAGCATTCAGTTGATGTGAACAGCTTGAAATAATAGATTATTGGTCAGAATCTTTAGGTTCCATCAAAGTAGCAACTGTCTTGCGAGGTCATTGAGAACAATTAGATACATAATGTCCAGATTTACCACAATACAAACAGAGATTATCTTGTCGTTGTTGATCTCTTCTTTCAATAGAAATCTGCTTGCGAATGGTATCTATTTGCATTGGCTCAGGCTCCTCAATTTGTTGTGTTGCAGGAGTTGCAGAGTAATTTGATATTAATGGTTCTGAATAATTAGGGTGAGTCCACATGGAACCCCATCTATCCTGTTTCCTCTCCATTTGACGAGCATCAATACGAATACAAAGTTTAACAAAGGCTTCAAATTCAGTCGGTGCATCAGCTCTAGATAATTCATCTTTAATGAACTTAGCTAACCCCTTTCGATAAACAGACAGTTTAGCTGCCGAATTCCAATCTGTGTCCAAGATCCATCTTCGGAAATCAGAGGTGCATTCAGCCACTGAACGTCTTCCCTGACGCATCTTTAATAAAACTGACTCAGCAGTAGCACTTCGATTTGGATCATCAAATATCTGATTCATTGCATCCATAAAATTAGAAAGATTTTGTAATATTGGACTTTTTGCTTCTATCAAAGGAGAAGCCCATGCCAAGGCATCATCTTTCAACAATAAAAGAATACAATGTACTTTTTGTACATCAGTCAAAAAATAAGTAGGATGTAAATCAAAATGCATATTACATTGATTAATAAAACATCTGCATTCTTTACGATCACCTGAGAATCGAGCCGGAGGTAGTGGAAGTGTGGGCTGATGTACTGCAGCCGAAGGTGCTACAGCATTAACTTCTTGAAGCCGCATCTGTAGTTCTGTAATAACTCCATTTTGTAGCATTATTTGATCTTTGAGTTCATGAACATTTATTTGCAACTGTCACACTTCTGGTATCACAAACGGAACCCAATAGCCAGGTATTTCTGAAATCAACAGGATTTATTTTGGTATATAAATAAATCTCCAGTGTCCAACAAATAAAGTCCAAAGTCACAAGAGGATAAAGGTCTGGTGGAAGTATCAAGTACTTGTAGTCCAAATCACAAGGAAGCAAGGTTCTGTGGAAGCATCTGGTTCAGATACAAACACAATACACGTTCAAAGGCTTCATAACAGGAAGTGCCTTTTCTAGGCCCAAACAGGAAATGGGATCCATCTTGGATAAGGGCTATTGTAAGGGCAAGTTCATAACAGAGATCCAAGATGGAAACTTCATGAGGCAATCATGGCCATCTTAAATGAGGGCAAATCTAAGGGCAAGTAAATAACAATGGTCTTCCTGTCACGGGCACTAGGAGTTTTACCCAGAATTCACCAGGTGGAATTTCACTTTACCAGAGGCGTGGAGTCTGCAGAGTCGACAGTGGCTGGTCTTCTTCAGGAACACCCGCAAGGGAGTATGGTTTTAGCGGCTGTCACTGTGCAGGTCGCGGCCCTCTGGGAAGTGTGGTGAATATACGAAACTGTACAACTGAATAGGAAAGAGAATGTCAATGATATAAATGCAGCGTCTCTGAACAATGGAAACAATGGTAACACGGTAGACTGATGAGCAGTAATAAAAGGAGGAGAAAGTTCCAAAGTGCATTAGCACACAGGTAGCATACAGCAGACCAATATATGACAACTGGATAAAGTCTATGGAAGGACCAATCAATAATGCAGCAGGAGAGTCAGCGACTCGCAGCTATACTTCAGAGGCACTATAGGCTTTAGTCCTAATAACAGGTACCATGCAAAATAGTAGGGTAAGCTACTCCTGATGACATATGTTCCCGCTGGTAAATGTAAAGACTTGTGCAGATGCTGGTATAATACTAAATAGCGTGGAGCGGTCTGTGACCGGTAAGTCTCACCACTGAGGTGGAGAGAAGACTTGTCCAGGTGCAGGTATATTACCGGGTAGCATAGAGTGGTCTGCGGCTGGCAAGTTGTACCACGATATGGAGAGAAGGCTTGTCCAGGTGCAGGTATGTAACAAGGTAGCGTGGAGTGGTCTGCGGCTGGCAAGTTGTACCACGATATGGAGAGAAGGCTTGTCCAGGTGCAGGTATGTTCCACAGCAAACAGAGAGCACGAGTAGAAACCGGAAATGCCTCGGAGTCACAAGGGAATGAGAACCAAGAACAGGCAACGGTAATAGAGTAACAGGTGCCTCAAGTAGTGAGAGGTGATTGATTGACCAATGAGACTACGAGCAAGGTTTTAACAGTCCGTGGTTTCTGCACATGCGCAATCCTTGGTCAAGATGGCATACGGCCGCAGCGCAGAACAGGTGCCGGCAAGAGAGAGAGAGACCCACGTCCCAAACCAGAGGTACTAACCGTCCGTGACTGACACTTCCAAAGTAGACATTTGTTTTGAAGACAATTCATTGAAACAGCTTTGTGCTTTCTTCCAAATTCCAGAAGTCCAGGGAACAGTAGGCAGTTTTGGGAGTATGTCAGTTACTTATCAAACAAAGATGACACAATATATGAGCAAATAGATGTTTTCAACACAATAATAATATCCGCCGGCGAATGTGAGCGCTCTTTCAGTGTTATAAACGACATTCTGACAAATAGATATTCATTGTCTGTGGGAACAACATTTAAGCTTATATTCATAAAACTGTAGGATGCCCACTTGAGCTTTTTAAACCAGGAGCCTACTTTCGCTCTTGGCTGGGAAAAGGTCGGCGACATGCGGACTTCACTGGTTGTTGCTTACGACGGAGAAATAAGGCATCTGAAGTCACGGCAGCCATAAAATTGGTTTGGGAGCTGCTAGGTTGATAAACATTGTAACTAAAAGGGTGAACTTGAGACATCCAGGAGGCTATGACCATAAACTATAATCTTTATTATATCAAAAATGTAATTATTTTATCTATCAAGTCGTAGATTGATATATAAACCAATTGAATTGTAGTCATGAGACTTATTTTTTTTTTAAATAAAAATGATTATTGTTTTTCTATTATCTATATAAGGATACTTCCATGATAATTTTCTTCTTATTAAATAGATACATGAAAGGAATGTTTTTAAAATAAGTGTCCCTTTGTACAACTTATATGTGTAACTCTTAACACAAACTATAACACAGGAAGCGCAAAGTTTAGTTAAGGATAAAAAGGTACAGTTTGTGTAAATTGAATTGTACAGACCATAAGCAGTGATAAAAGTGGGGTAATATGTGGTGGTATGCCAAACCACCACTTCTCCTACTCCCTTCATAGTAAGATTATCAAATTCCATTCACTTATATTACATTACATTTTTAAGGCCGCCACTTCAAAATTTCCATACCCCCACTTCTGAATTTCCTCTTTGACACTGGATGAAAGACAAACAAACTTGCAACCCTAGCACTGACTAACACAGCAATACTGTCTAGTCACTGGCCCACTAGTTAGGCATTGGTCACTGAGCCCCCAACAAAAGCACACATTTACATACCTAACTTTAAAGCAAGGAAAAATCAAATCACCCATGAAACATAGGACTTCCACTTTTGTGAGTTTACACTCTCTGTATGCCTGTCTATGGCGATCACCCCACACTGCAATATGTCACCCACCCTTTTCAGCCTTAACATATAACAGTAATGCCCTGTTTGCCAATATGAGTATATATATATATATATATATATATATACATACATACACATATATATATACATACACACATACAGTGGTCTTCTGGGGTGGTTTACTTTTTTCCTAATGCTTTCATTGTAAAACTAGAAAATTCAAATCACTCTTAGGCTGCTAGTGGTTAGATAACGAACCTGCAGAACAGACTGGCGGAGGTCTTTGCCTATAGCAGCCGCTTTTTCCGTAGAGCTAGACACGCTCACAGGTACTCAGATGCTCCCAGGACTTAACTCCTGTTAAAGAGTGCATAAATAATATATTATTTATGTTTAATTTTATAATATATAACAGAGATTCAGTCACAGTTGAATTAGCACACTAGCTTTGCACAAAATCAGCCATCCTGCCCCCACTGGAAATATTTGGCCTGCTTGTAAAAACTTGATAAACAGGTTTGAACATTTGGTCTGTATTTAGCATATGAACGCCTGTAGCAAGCTTCTAGACTCCGCCCACAAGAGGGGTTTACACTGTACAGAGAAATTAGCCCTCACTCCATGCTGGATTTCGGACTGATGCAGGTCATGCAGCTCCTAGGTGAACAGGCCAACATAGGCCCTAAGTAGTGTGAATTATGGAACTGGAATGTAGTAAAATGTGAGTGAGTGGATACATGAATGTTGTAACTTTAGAATGAATGTTGTAAGTGAAAGTTTAAGTGAGAATGAAAGTGTGACATAAATGCATGCCTGGTTGGAATAAATGAAAGCATTTATGTTATACATAGGCAATGCTGTGATTTGTGGAGTGCTGTACTATACATAGTGTGAATTTGTGTTTGAATTGCGATCGATTGGTTAGGCATTGGTCATGGAGACATTTGTGCTATGTGTGAAATATCATGTGTTAAAATTGGCCAGTGGACATTGTGTGTTAACGGCTGAAGAGAGAGCTATTTGTGGTGGATTGGCTAAATACTGCTTGTAATGAGTAATGGGTCTGTACTGAGTTCACATTGTTAACTGAGGCCTTGTGGGCCTACAATGCATGGCAAGTTAGCCATTTTGGATGGTGACTACATTGCATAGAAAGTGATGGATTAGGAAGTGATCAGATCGTTAAATATAACATTTTGTATTGGTGTTATACATAATCCTGTGTGGTTTTGTGTTGGTTTAAGGAAGTGATCAGATTGTTAGATATGCATAGAAAGTGCAGTAGTTTGAACTGGTTAAAACCATGTGTTTGAAAATGGCCGCTGAGTGAGATGAATGGAGTGAGTGTATCTGTATGGATTCTTCCCCTCCCCCTTCACTACACAATGCATGCGCACACACACACACACACACACCTTTAGACAATAGTTAGTCGACACACACACAATTACATATATATCTATATTACAGGCAATGTGTATGATATATTGCACTAAAATCTATATTGTGTGTACAATATTGTTACGCTGTTTATTGTTCTATAATATAATACAACACACTTTAAATGAATCTATATCTTGTCGTGATTATTCTTGAAACTTGTCGATATAAAGAAATATAAAAATTATATTTCTTGGGTTAATTCAGAAATACCTTTTGCGAGGAGTTGGTTGATGGTAATAGTCATATATATATAACGGTATTAAATGGTCATACATACATTTGCCAGTATATTAAGGAGATTGTAACCCAAAAGGAGGGAAAAATCCTTTTATAACTCCAATGTAGTGTAGGTTCGTTATACTAACCGCAGCGCAGACCTGAAGACAGTATAGATGGTAAGGGATGGTCAGACGAAAGCCAAGGTCAGGTGTCACTTGCTAGGTGGAATAGTGAGAAAACACGTCAAGGGTCGGGGTCACAAGCAAATCAGTAGAATCCAAGGTTCAGGCCAAAAGATCAGGGGCACAGGCAATAAGGCAAAATCCAGTAAACAGGCAAAAGGGTCAAAACAGGAGTCCAGCAGAATATCAGAGCAGGTCAGCACATGTAACACACTAGGATGCTATAACCGGCAGGGAGGCTAAGCCCTCCCTTCCTTATATACAGAAATTGGCCAATCAGGGCTCAGCCCTGTAAAGAGCAACAGGCAGCTCTTCCTAATGAATGGTGATTCATTAGCCCGCAGACTATACTTGCTGCAGCACTTGCCGGGGCGCAGCGCATAACACACTTGGCGTCTGGCCGTTGCCTTGGCAACGGTCGGGCCCGAGTAACTGTAAGTGACGCCCCGGCCATCGCCATGATGAGTGGGGCGTCACTTACAGTTACCCAGGCCTGACCGTCAATACAGGAAAGGGGAGAGGCACTGCCGTGGCTCCTGACAGTACCCCCCCATTTGAGGAGGGGTTAAGAAACCCCGACATCCTGGTTTTTCAGGAAATTTTTTGAAAAATATCTTAATAAGTCTATCCGCATGTAGACATCTCTGCGGCCCCCAAGAACGTTCCTTCAAGTCACGGCCCTTCCGTTGAATAAGAAAGTGAACTTGTCCATGGACTTTCTTGAAATCCAATATTTTTTGTATCACAAATTCTCGGTGTCCTTCCACATCAACTGAAAGAGGCCTCCGAGGGTGAACACGTTTGAATTTACTAGAGGAAATTACAGGTTTGAGTAGGGAGCAGTGGAACGTATTAGGGATCTTCAAGGAGCTTGAGAGCTTCAATCTAAAGGCCACCGGATTTACTTGTTTGATAATGACAATGGGACCGATGAATCTGGGACCAAGCTTTTTACAAGGTTGTCTAAGCATGATATTACGGGTGGAGAGCCAGACCTTCTCACCCACTTTCAAAGAGCATGCACTACGGTGTTGCTCTGAACATTTTTTTGAGTAAAAAGAGCCCTATTTTAAGGCAGTGTGAACATTTTTCCAGATGTTCTTCAGAATTGCAGCCGTAGAGCAAATGCCAGGAAGCCCAGAGGAGTCAAGCACAGCCAGAATGTTGGATCTGGGATGAAATCCAAAGTTGCTGTAGAACGGGGAGGTACAAATGGAGGAGTGACAGGAATTGTTGTAGGCGAACTCTGCCCAGGGTAACAGAGTTGACCAGTTGTTGTGGAACTCAGTGGTGTATAACCGTAAAATTGTTCTAAACACATTAGACTGTGGATGATATGCCGAGGAGTGACTGATGTTCTTTCCCAGGAGACTACAGAAGGACTTCCAGAACTGAGCAATGAACTGGGAACCGCGGTCAGAAACAATTTCCAACGGTAAACCATGGAGCCAAAAAATGTGTTGAACAAAAAGTGAGGCCAAGGTCTGTGCGCTAGGGAGTTTGGTCAGAGGTATGAAATGGACCATTTTACTGAAGCAGTCGACCACTACCCAGATAGTATTGTGGCCTGCTGAGGAAGGGAGTTCCACAATAAAATCCATCTACAAGTGAGTCCACAGTCTAGTAGGGACAGACAAAGGTATAATCTGGCCAGAAGGACGACTCCTGGGGGTCTAGTTTTTAGCACAAATTTCACATGGCAAAACAAAATCTCAAACATCCGAAGACATGGTGGGCCAACAAACAGGCATGAGAGATTTTCTATGGTTTTCCGGATACCTGGATGTCCAGCGGTTTGATGGTCGTGGACCTCAGTGAGGACAGAGTTCCGGAGATGGACCGGTACAAATAAGCGGTCAGCAGGGGTCTCTGAGGGTGCCAATTTCTGGAATCTGAGAAGGGTTACCCCCAAGTCCTGAGCTAGACCGGCATGAATAATTGAAGGTGGTAAGATAGGCAGTGGTTTAGTAACTGATGCATGATGAGCGGTAAAGCCTCTGGATAATGCATTAGCCTTAATGTTCTTAGACCCTGGTCTGTAAGTAATAACAAAGCGAAAGCGGGTAAAGAACAATGACCAACGAGCTTGTGTTGGATTCAATCGCTTTGCTGTTTCCATATATTGCAGATTCTTATGATCAGTAATAACTGAGATGACATGGATGGCCTCTTCTAGCCAATGACGCCATTCCTCAAACGCCCATTTGATGGCTAAAAGTTCTCGATTACCAACATCATAGTTGGCCTCTGCGGAAGAGAACTTACGGGAGAAGAAAGCACAGGGAAACAGTCGGTAGTTACCAGGATCCTTCTGAGAAAGTACAGCACCCGCACCAATGTCAGAGGCGTCCATCTCCACAATGAAAGGCAGCTCCGGATTAGGATGCCTTAAGACAGGAGAAGATATAAATGCTTTTTTTAGCGCCTAAAAGGAACTGATGGCCTCAGAAGACCAATTATCAGGAACTGCGCCCTTTCTGGTGAGGGCCACGATAGGAGCCACCAAATCAGAGAACCCCTGAATTAACTTGTGGTAGTAATTGGCGAAGCCTAAGAATCTTTGTATGGCTTTCAGGTTAATGGGTTGCACCCAATCTAAAATAGCTTCCACCTTATTCGGGTCCATAGATAAACCGGAGGCGGATATGACATATCCCAGGAAAGATACTCTCTGGAGCTCAAACTCGCATTTTTCAAGCTTGGCAAACAAATGGTTGTCCCGTAACTTGAGGAGTACTTGCTGGACATGAAGCCGATGTTGAGACAATGAATGAGAGTATATCAATATATCATCTAGGTATACCACGACGAATTGATAAAGTAATTCCCGAAGAACTTCATTAATAAGATCCTGGAAAACTGATGGTGCGTTGCAGATGGACACTATAACCGGCAGGGAGGCTAAGCCCTCCCTTCCTTATATACAGAAATTGGCCAATCAGGGCTCAGCCCTGTAATGAGCAACAAGCAGCACTTCCTAATGAATGGTGATTCATTAGCCCGCAGGCTATACTTAGCGCAAGTGCTACAGCCGGGCGCAGCGCTTAACACACTCAGCGTCCGGCCGTTGCCTTGGCAACGGTCGGGCCCAAGTAACCGGAAATGACGCCCCGGTCATCATGGCGACGGCCGGGACGTCAATACAGGAAGGAGGAGAGTCGCGGCAGTGCCCGTGGCCGCCGCGGCTCCTGACAATCACTTTCAAACTTCCACTTCAACCACTATATATACTATGCATTCATATGTCTATATCTATATATATTTATATATTTATATATATATATCTATCTATCTATCTATATATATATATATATATATATATATATATATATATATATATATATCTACAAGATCAGGGTATGGATGGCAATTCCTAGGGTAGATAGATGGGCAACTAGTCCCAGGAACAAATAGCAGTTTTTCTTCTCTCTATGGGGGAATACAGCCTCTTTCCCTAGCTAATGAGAGAAACTAGCTTAGCAAACAGACTTTTAAACTACACTTTCTAGGTGCAACTATTAAATCACCAGCTGCGATCCGAAATGGACCCAAAAAACCAACTTGGGACATACGGTAGAGAGAAAAGCATGAGCGCTTACATACATACTGTGTATATAAATTAGAGATGGGCGGGCTTGGTTCCCCGAGAATCGAACCCACCCGAACTTTGCCTATCCGAGTACCGAGCCGAGCAGGCTCGGTACTCTCCTGCCTGCTCGGAATCCAAATCGAGGCCGAACGTCATTGTGACGTCATCGGATCTCGGGGCTCGGTTTTCGCGATATTTGAAAATTATAAATCCCTGCTTCCACAGCAATCCATCCCCATTTGACAGAGGGAGAGAGCGGGGTGTAGTCACAGGCTGATTAGAGCAGGGACAGAGAATACAATTCTGATTACAATTCTGATTACAATTCTGATAACAATTGATAGAGAAGAGAGGAGAATAGAGGAATCTTTTTTTTCAATATTTGGCACTACAAGTACTTTGGGGTGTCCCCCATGCTTTTGCATTAATATGTCTGGCTGTCAAATATCCTGTTTATCAGCAGTCTCAAAAAATAATATTTAGCACTCCCAAGTGCTTTTGGGGTGTCCCCCATTCTTATGCATTAATATTTTTGGCTGTCAAATATCCTGTTTGTCAGCAGTCTGAAAAATAATTTTTAGCACTCCCAAGTGCTTTTGGGGTGTCCCCCATTCTTTTGCATTAATTTTTGTGGCTGTCAAAAGTCATATTTGTCAGCAGTATCTAAAACAATTTGTAGCACTACAAGTGTTTTGGGCTCATAATGGATTCAAAGCAGTCCACATATGTGCAGAATGAGCAACCAGGTTCTGTCACCAGTCCTGATGGTAGTGTTCCCAGTACTTCATCTGGGAAAGGCGATGTCAAACTACACAGTCTTTTGAAATCAGTCCAAAAAACACACACCAATTTTTTTTTTACCGTGTTGAAGGGAAATAGAAGTGTAACTGAGGAAAAGTTGACTGCCGATAAAAAAAAATTGCCAACATGCCATTCTACACACGCAGTGGCAAAGAGAGAATGAGGCCTTCACCTTTGTCTATTAGTGGCAGATCAAAAAATGTTACTGAGCCTTCTTCTTGTACGGACACTCGTGACAAAGCAAACCCAAGTAATTTAGAGTCTAAAAGTGGTACACAAGTTCTGTTATGCGTGAAAGCCGAGCTGCAAGAAAACAGTAAGGCATTAGAGGATAATGTATGCTCTGAATCAGAAATGACACCAATCCCTGTGGAGAGTCCATCCACTAGTGGTATGTCTAATCGTGAGCATTCTGTTAGTGACAGTGTACCCATAAAGAAGGTTCCTTTCAGCAGTTCTGCGGATGTGTGCCAAAACAGCCCGAGTGTAGTTGGTGATACACCAATTGAGGATGCCACTTTTGAATTAGAAGAGGATGAGTGGGACATTTGTGTAGGCGACGAGGACACTAATGATGATGTTGATGATTATGATGCAGACAGATACCAAATTGCCTTTCTCAATTTCTATTTATATTCTAGACTCTATAACGGCTGAATAGTTTTCTATTTTACTCCTAGTGGAGAGGGGGTCTGAGGCAGACAGATACCAAACTACCTTGGTCCATTTATTTTTACTTTCTAATTCCACAGTCTATGCAGGCTGCTTTTTTTCTATTCAACTACAAGTGGAGGGTGGGGGGGGGGCATAGATAGCCACCAAACTACCGTGGTCCATTTATTTTTACTTTCTAATTCCACAGTCTATGCAGGCTGCTTTTTTTCTAGTAAACTACAAGTGGAGGGCAGTGGAGGCATAGATAGCCACCAAACTACCTTGGTCCATTTATTTTTACTTTCTAATTCCAAAGTCTATGCAGGCTGCTTTTTTTCTATTGAACTACAAGTGGAGGGCAGGGGGGCATAGATAGCCACCAAACTACCTTGGTCCATTTATTTTTACTTTCTAATTCCACAGTCTATGCAGGCTGCTTTTTTTCTATTAAACTACAAGTGCAGCGTGGGGGGCATAGGTAGCCACCAAACTACCGTGGTCCATTTATTTTTACTTTCTATTTCCACAGTCTATGCAGGCTGCTTTTTTTCTATTCAACTACAAGTGGAGGGTGTAATATATACCCAAAGACGATGGCTACATTGCCAATAATCAAAGATAGAGGAGGTAGACAACCAGGTTTGTCTGTATAATTTGCAGGCAAGTGTTCGCATTAAGGGCGGCCTACCAGGAATTAAACTGGTTTTTTTCATAATTTATTAGCTGTAGAATTACCTCACTTATCCAAGAAACTAGTGGAGCACTAAATTAGGTTATTTTAGACGAAAAAAAATTGTATTATTTTCAAAAACTGGCAAAACAAAACCAAACAAAACCAAAACCAAAACACGCAATGACGGTTTGGCAAAACCAAAACCAATACACGACGGTCATCCAGATCCAAAACCAAAACCAAAACACGGGGGTCAGTGAGCATCTCTAATATAAATATATCATTATCTAATGTTGGGTTGAAGTCCTCCATTAATGTTTATAGAACATTTGCTAACCATGCTCTTCCTCATAAAACCAAACAATGCATTTCTTATTATTTTTTTCAGAAAGTTCTCACCTGCCAATGTAACAATTTAGCAGTATAAAATACATGATTCAATTATGCAGTCAATACTTTCTTACTGTAAACAGTGGAGTCAGAATGGGAAAAATTAGTATTGACTTTAAAATTCAATATCTGGATACGAAATAACAGCATGCAGTTTTCTAAGATTAATTATTTATTCATTTCTGAAAATGTAAAAAAAATATTTTTTGCTGTAATACTGATATAAAACAATACATTATGCAAATGCTTAACTTATATATAATGCTAATATATAAAGATCTTATAAAATTATACTTTTACTATACTCTTCATTTAGTTACCATTGTGTGGCAAAGATGTAACAAAGTGTACCTGCACCGATGGCCAGAATGATCAAGGGTCCATTTGCAGCACCCTAATGTTCTTTCATGATAGCACATACTGTAGGTTCGTACCAGCTTCTAATTGGCCACTCTGATGGGCATATGCATGGCATTTTACTATCAATGAGCAACCCCTGGGAAGCATTCAAAACCTTTGGATTGCTACTGTCATTCTGATTGGTCATTCAGTGATTACCAATTTTAACTTTAAACCATTCATAACATTGGATTAATAAAACCATGCACACATTAGACAACCCAAGCCAACATTAATTTGACCACCCCTTGGGCAGAATGTGTATGTGGGCACAGCTAATTACTGTGTATATGTGGGCATAGCATGTATATGAGCACTCGTACGCATTGACGGGCATAATGTGCAGCTGGCAATGTCCAACATAATGCTTATGTGGCCACTGCGGAACACAGTGAATCTGCTGAACAGTTTGAACTGTCTGAGTACATTGGGCACAATGGGGTATTGACATCTGCTAAATATATTGAGTATGTGGGTTCTGCTGGGCACAATATACATAGAGTAACTGCTAGACACAATGTTGTGAGCACTGCTGAGCACAATATGTGTATACGTGCTATTGGAAAATCATAGAATGTATTATAGAGGAAATATAAAAATTAGGAATGTGCTATACACACTTTTTCAAACTCAAGGGTGGGTCCTCACACTAATTTCTTTTGGTGGGCACAGTCTAAGGAAGAGTGCTATATTACTACCGAAGGGTATATTGGCATATTACTGGCATGTTTCTAGTAAAGGATATATTCCTGGGCATTACTACTCTTGCTGTACATTATAATGGGCATATTAGTGGCATATTCCTACCATTTATGTGCATAATATTATTGTATTACATTTCATACTTGCAACTTTTCTAGTGGATAACATGTTTTCACTGAAGCGTTGAGGTCTTTAGAAAGCGAATAGCTGAGAACAGGACTGATCATGAGGCACAAAGTTCCTGCAAGAATACCGCAGGTCTTGTTCGTGGAACAGGTAACACAGGATACCAACTGAGAAGTGGTGAACTGCAGAGAACTGATGCACGGAGATCCCTGGAAAGTGAATAGCTTGAGGACGGAACCGATGATGAGGCACAAGGTTTTTGCAATAATACCACAGGTCTTGATTGTGAAACAGGTAACACAGGATACCAATGTGCAGACAGGTGCCTCGGAGAACAGCGTCCTAACAGATAAGGAGACCTGAATATGTGGCAAGTTAGTTAAAAAGCAGGTGCTTTAAATAGACAGAGCTGACAGGCATCTAGCCAATCAAGAGAATGCAGGAAGTTTTGAAAAGACCAGGGGGTAAATGTATCAAGCTGAAAGTTTTCCGGCGGGTTTGAAAAGTGGAGATGTTGCCTATAGCAACCAATCAGATTCTAGCTATCATTTTGTAGAATGTACTAAATAAATTATAGCTAGAATCTGATTGGTTTTTCAAACCCGCCAGTAAACTCTCAGCTTGATAAATTTACCTCCTGGTGTGTGCATGCTCAGTTCAGACCAGCAAGTGAATGCAGGGAGTGAGAACCAAGGGAAACAGGTAAGAACAGTGATTAAAATGCAGGTTAGCTGGTGCAATGTGTGACAAGAGGTCAGGAACATTCCAGGTTAGGGTTAATTCACAAGAAATACTGAAAAGCTAGAGTAAAGATTTGGAGCCTAATACTCTGGAACAGGACTGAGCACTGAGCAAACTTAATTAGCTGAGCTGATGAATGGGGCAGGTCTCAGGTCAGAACACATGATCACAGGTTCAGAGCTCTTAAAGGGCCATGCAACTTCAGTTAGACAAAGTATTATTATTACACAAGGTTCTGCGCCAGGACCTGAGGAAACAGTAGAGGGCAGGGCCAGACTGGGACTAAAAATCAACCCTGACATTTAAAGAACACAGACCCACCTTAGTTCCAGCAGGAAAGGAACTATGTGCCGCCGCACAGTGGCTGCTCCGAAAAGAGTGTGACCACATTGTGTTGTGGGTGTGGCCAACATGGGGCATTGATACATACATTATAATAAAACATTACATTTATCACGCCCTCTCAGCCACATCACTCCATCCTCCCCCAGCCCACTATACTTATCTATGCTTCTGGTGCTGCTGACATCCATAAGGGTGGGAACTTCCTGTAGAGTGAGCAGGGAAGCTCTTTGTCTCACGAGATTACCAAATCTTGTGATACTTAGAGCCTCTTTAGCTTGCTCTACAGGCTGTGTCCTGTCCGGGAACTTGGGGCATCTAGCAGTTCCCTTCCCCTAACTAGAGGTGGATTAAGGCTAAGGCCCCTATTATGTACATGGTTATTATTTTAGACAAATACACAGGCAATACTGTGTGCACTACTGTTAGAAGCACACTGCTCTGCCTTCACAAGCAGTACGTTGTGAAGCGTGACATACCTCCCAACAGTCCTTGCAGTCGGACCAAATCATGACTATGTGAGACAGTCACCCAAATTCAAGACTACCCCACCAGATTCAGGACAGTTGGCAGACTGTTCTGTTCATTCCAGACTGTCTTGGTCACTTTCACCACTTGTAGCAGCTGGTTTCTTTAGCTTAGTACCTTCTTGTCTTGATCCTGGATTATTGGATGCCCTATTTTGAAAAAAAATGGGTACATGAAAACTCCAACCAGCCCCGGTGTTAAAACAATAGCACTCACGTTTTATAATTAGGCCTTCCTCCAGTCCCCACAATAATAATATTCACATATCATAAGTAGACCTATTTCCCTCCAACCAGCCCCAAAATTAAATTAACAGTACACACATTTACTCAAAACATATTTCCCTCCCTCCAAACAGTGCCAGCAGAAAATTAAATATCATTAAAGTTTAATAAAAATAGCCATTTTCCACAACCATCCCCGGCAATAAATAATTCATATTTACATTTAATAAATAGCCCTCCTCCCCCAAATCAGCCCCATTCAAGTGATAGCCCTAAACCACCCCAGCATTAAATTAAAGGTTCCTTCACCTCACTAATAATTAGCCCCCACCTACACTCCACCATTAAATAGCCTACCTCCCACACTATATTAAGATCCTCCTCTCCCTCACATATTATATTAAAATACTGCGTGCACACATGCACACTATAGGAGCATGGCCCCACACACACACACTATAGGAACATGGCGCCACGCACGCACACTATAGGAACATGGAGCCACACACGCACACTATAGGAACATGGCGCCCCACACACACGCTACAGGAACATGACGCCCCACACACACACACTATATGAACACGGCTCCACACACGCACACTATAGGAACACTGTGCCACACACGCACACTATAGGAACCTGGCGCAACACACGCACACTATAGGAACATTGCGCCACACATGCACACTATAGGAACATGGCGACACAGACTGACACATAGACAGAGACACACACTTACCTTGTTATCCCTGCTCGGCAGACAGAGTTTCAGTGATGTGCGGCCGATGCAAGTAATCACATGGGACGCGCACAACATGACAAATGTCATCCCATGTGATTAAAATCACATGGCTGCACATCACTGAAAGTCCGTCCACGGAGCAGCAGCAGCAGTCGCTGCTCGCGGGCGGTCATGCTTCCGGCTACATCAGTCCAACTAGCCATTGGCCCTTCTGGCATTTGCCAGGAGAGGCGGATGGCCAGTCCGGGCCTGGTAGAGGGAGTGTATTGGATAGCAGGTTTGAAAAGTAACAGACTGACTCCAATGTGTGACACATACTACTGTGCATGATTCAGGATATATCAACATTGCTGCCATCATACCTTACCTTATACAGCTGAAAAGACTGATATCAAACCTTAATATTGTTTCTTTCGCAGCTACATAATCTGGGCCTTTGTGATTAAAAACATGTTTTTGTGGCTCCAAACTATAGCTAGTGGCTCTTTATTATGACATCTATTGTAGCTCTTTAATGTGTGATCTATTATTGCTTTATAAAAAAAATGACAATTGAATATTATTTGGCTCTGTGTATGTGGCATAATATGTAAATATTTTGTGTGTGTTACCATTTTTGTGCTTCATTAAATATTGTTTACATACTAAGTTGGGTAATACCCCTTTCATACTGCACCAAAAACCCGGGTTTTTGCAGAGGCACGCTGAAAAACCCGGGTCTTGGTGCAGTATGAATAGTCCAACCACAAAATCCCGGGTCTAAAATCCCGGGACTTAGACCCGGGATTTTGCGAGGGGTAATTCCCGTGCTGGACCCCGCTAGCCTGCAGTATGAATGGTGCAACCCGTGTAATTCCCGGGTCTCACCATTCATACTGTAAAAAAAAAAAATTGTGAGGTAAAAAAAAAAGATTTTAATTA
Organism: Mixophyes fleayi; assembly: GCF_038048845.1. Lineage (NCBI taxonomy): Eukaryota > Metazoa > Chordata > Amphibia > Anura > Limnodynastidae > Mixophyes > Mixophyes fleayi. The sequence goes on along the minus strand of NC_134405.1, from coordinate 283,745,418 downwards.
ATAAAAAATACATAAGAAATGTTTACTTAACTTATTTTCAGCCAGCGGTGTCTCCGGTGCGTTGCCGGCTGTCAGGGGGACCTCTGGGTACTAAAATGACGTCATTTCTAATGGACTAGAAATGACGTCATTTTAGTACCCAGAGGTCCCCCTGACAGCCGGTAACGCACCGGAGACAACGCTGGCTGAAAATAAGTTAAGTAAACATTTCTTATGTATTTTTTTTTAATTAAAATCTTTTTTAACACTTTTTTTTTTCTAAAACCTGGGTCGGGCAGGTGCAGTATGAACCCGCCCGACCCGGGAATCTTGTTATCTATACTGCCTTGTGCCCCGGCAATATCCCGGGTTAACAACCCGGGATATTGCCGGGGCGGCAGTATGAAAGTGGTATAATTGTGAGCACCAAGCACAACAAGCTCTATTGCGTTACTGGGTTAGTCGACGACTGCCACTACGAAATGTTTTCCTGAGGTCACACCATCACGATTACACTGTCCACAAAATATACTTATCACAATTCAAATGCTCTGTATACACTTTCCCTTTTTGAAAAGTCAAATCATCCTTTCTTTTACCTATACTTTCAGCACCTAGACAATGCCACTTACTGTAAAGATAAGATTGGAGCCATCATCACTCAGTCCTTAAACTTATTTAATTCCTCTTCCAAAAGAGCACCACTACAGCTGAAAACTCACACCAAACCACAAATCTCTACTTGATCTTATGTATTTTGTCAAAACCTCTCTGCAGTCACTCAGTCACACTTACCTCAGCACTTATACAAATATTTAACATCTCATTCTCTATTTATGTATTTTACTTTGCGTTCTAAAGTCCAATAATCATTCCAAGTTTTGGAAACACTATTTTGGTCATATTACTACCAGCTGTCATATTGTCTCCTTAACGTCTCGTACTCCATATTCAAAATCTGGTTTAAAGACTAAGTTTATCTTCTTACAACTATCTTCTGTGCTCCTTCTAACAGTGATTCTACATTTAATACTACATCAAGTCAACACTTAAAAGTTGCAAATGACAGTCAAGTTCACTGGACAGTCCTTCCTAATTAGATCTTTCTTTTGCTTTTGATATGATCAACCATACATTATGTCTCACTAAATCACAAAGCACCTTAATGAATTTTTATTTAAAGCGGCAATGTCAGGGCCCCTCTCTTAACAGTTAACATGCATGGTCCCGACATTGCCGCTTTAAATAAAAATTCATTGAGGGCGCACTGACGTCAGACACTACTGCCGGACACCTGCGCATTCGGAAGAAGCTCCTATCATTGTTTTGCTAGGATTGGATATGTGGACAGTCGCTGATCAGGTAAGTCTGTGTATATTCTTGTCGTTTTCTTCTCAAATCGGTTTTCTTTTGTAGGTGTCCTCAGCGTCAGATTGATCAGCATCGGCGAAGAGACTGCCACCGGCTACAACTTGCTCATATCCAAGCTGTATTGGATAATTGAAAGGGCATTTATGGTAGATATTTTTTATCCCTGTGACACTGCAAGTTGTCGCTTATACTTGTGATACACAAACACAAAATCCAAATGTATCCTTACATTCGTAAGGATACAACATATGGTCAGTCAACAGATTACATATTTCCCCAAATTCTCAGGGCAATCAAAGAATAACCAGATAACTAAAATATAAAAATCTCTAATTTCTTAAACAATGAATATAAAATATAGTTTCTTTTTAAACTGGGAATAATGTAAAATATAATATACAGTTAGTATGTATATATATATCTGAATATATATATATATATATATATATATATATATATATATATATATATATATATATATGTCAGTTTACTAAGTACACAATGTTTATATTCTGAATATATATATTTCACTATTTATTTTTATCTAAAGTGAACTTGCGCTAGTAATATATCCTTAGACATACAGTATGTTACTGTTGTCCAGACTTAGTGGCTTTTAAGAGAGGGACTCTAGAGACTGGCTGAAAAAATGTCAGCTTCTTAAACTATTGATTAATTTATACATTTATTCAACAGTTCTATTGACAGGACTATCCAAAGCAGTGTATCTGAGCTTTAGTTTATTGCTTTCCCATAATTTTTAGTATATGCATGTGAATGTGCTGAGTGCTATGATTTGTGTTAGTGGAGTATAGAGAAGTCTAATTATCTTTTTGCTTGATTAATGTATATTGTAGTTTTTCAATAATAGGCTTTAAAACATAGACTTATTTCCCAGCATTTAAAAAATATAAAAACAATTATATTTAAACACAGTATGTGCTGTTTATACGTGCAGCTGATGTTTTTACATACTAATAACTTTATTTCTCCCAGAACTGTATAATTATTTGCTAAATATATTAATAGTGAGAAGTCCCATAGGTTCACAGATAACCAAAATAGTCATGTTCTTATTCCTACACACCCACGCAATTAGATCAACATTGGTAGAATGTGTACACTGATGATGCTGTTGTATGTTATTAAAGTACCCTCATATTATAGTATGATAGACAGATTTTAAATATGTTTGTTTGCTAAACGTTAGATTTCGTCAATTTGCGTCACCAGATCATAAATGATAAATCATAGGATTATGCAGCAAATTAGACAGCGACCTACTTTATAGAGTACAAGCCATCAAGTCTGTTCCCTAGACCAGAGTATGCGGGAACCTCTTGGAATTACACTGCTTTCACACATTTGTTATACATGTCTCTTACAGAATGCATAGGATTATATTTCTCCCAGACTTGCTTTGGCTACATAAACATGCATGGTTTACAAAGAGGTGAAGGTGCTACAATTCAGTTATCTTCAGACACAATGGCCGTTGCCTCCTTCTGTGGCCCATTCTCCAGGCCCTCCTGTTGCCCCTCCTCAGATACCTCATCTGGCACCTCCTCTGCTACCTTTTCAATACAGCTTAACTACACAGGTCTAATCACACTTAACTTTTCTTTAATTGTCAGTATGGTAAAGTAATTGACAGCATAGGGTTCCACATTCTTCTTGTGATCCTAACACTAGATAGACAGAGACCAACTACCTAGCCACCGGTCACTATCTGACATTGATCACAACAGTGCAATGAAACAGACAGGTTCAAAAAGTTTACACTCCTCCCACTGCCCTAACTTGATGGACAGATGACACTCCCACCTTGCCTTTAAAAGGGAGTTTGTTGCTGGTGTTCTGTTTGACTGCAGATTCACCCTGTCAGGCTGTTGCTTGCTGTGGAAAAGACCACTTCAAAATATGTAAGTTAAATCAGATTGGTTACTATTATTTTGTCACACATATGTCCTCCTCCTGTATCTCTTTAACTTAGGTGAACTACTGTACAAATGTGTAACTCGGTTTGCAGCCTTTCTCTGCAGATTGCCCGCTTAATACCTACCTCCTCTTTTAGAAGCTTGTGGAAAACACGTCCCTTTGTCACACTCCAAGGTAAAAATCTTTTAGGTTTTTTAAAGGAACTACTTTAGCTTTACTGCATTACTTTATTACACTTTACGCATGGTGCAAGTTCTTTTATTTTGAATTGTAAATTTACCGAAGAAACCTATCCATGCACTCTTTAATAATCAGAAAATCCTCTCTGCACTACTTAGCAGCTTGCATGCTTACATGCTTGTTAATGTACTCAAACTGACTCGCTGATGCGGAATGCCTAAATCCCTTAATTAAAATGGTGATTGAGCAAACATTCTTGATCAAAACTATAACAATACTTGTTATTAAGGCACAACACTACATAATTGCTACAGCATACTAGAAAAAATAGCACCAGCCATTTGTGTGAAAATTTCCTAGAATATGATCATACACATATCTACTCATTCTGGGCCCAATTCATGTCCAAACACAACTTGGACATAAGTTCCATGTTTAAAAAAAGCATGCAACTTGTGCGTAGTTATTATTATTATTATTATTAATTTTGATTTATAAGGCGCCACTCAGTGTCCGTAGCGCCGTACAGGGATAAACAAGTACAGTACAAGGTGGGACGGCAAAATACAGTAAACAATAAGCACAGTAACTCAGTAAGCTCAGAGCACAGCTAGAGAGAGGGGGGAGAGAAGACCGGCAGGCGCCAGAGCCCAAGAGGAAGGGCGCGGATGACGGGGAGACCCCCAGAGGGGTGGGGGGAAAGGTAGCTGGAGAGCAGAGTAAAAGGTGCAGGAAACAGGAGGAGAGATGGCCCTGCTCAAGGAAGCGTACAATCTAAGGGGAGGGGTAGACAGACAGAGAGACATGGGGTGAGAGGGAGAGAAGGGGGAACGGAGGCAGATTCAGGGGAGGGGGAAGAGGGGAGGGAGACAGAAAAGGTAGGAAGTTAAGTGGGAGACTGGAAGGCTTTGAGAAAGAGGTGGGTTTTTAGAGCCAGTTTGAAACTGGACAGAGTAGGGGATGTTCTGATGGAGGGAGGGAGCTTGTTCCGCCTGTATACTAAAGCATGCATATTTCAAGATACATTGCAATTTCAATATGGATGGAAATACATTCTGTCTAACCAGTACTTGCTGTACAAAGACATACAGTATATACTCGAGTATAAGCCGACCCGAATATAAGCCGAGGCACCTAATTTTACCACAAAAAATTGGGAAAACTTATTGACTCGAGTATAAGCCTAGGTTAGGAAATGCAGCAGCTACTGGTAAATTTCTTTAATAAAAAAAACTTGTCAGCTGACCCAATGCCACTGTTTGCAGGATAGACTGTTATAATAGACCATTATGCTAAATCAATCGCTAACACTAACATCAAATAACACTAACACTTTTTAAGACACTGTGGTACACTATTCAGAAGAGCATACAACTCAAACTTCAGGACAAGTCAGGCAGAGTAGACAAATACTTAGAATACCAATTTATAGGAAATAAAACTGTAACCTTCATGATCTGCGCTTGTACAGAAATGTTCTAAAATTGAATGGAGCTCATTGATGCACTGCAAACACTCACAGATTCACAAGTGTATGTGCCACGTTATCAGCACGGTAAGAGACACTCCTCTATCATCCCACACCTCACTCAAAGGGAACTAACTGTTCAGGAAGTACTTGCTTTTCTGTATTAAACAGAACATTATGCAGCATGCAGCAGCTATATTACACACAATACATAACATACATGTCCTTTATATATACACAGTGTCCTCACATTAACCGTTTACTAGCCACTGACTACAGGATCACGCAGCCCTCTAGGAATCTTGTGGATAAACAAAGGCTGCTTATAAACAAAGGACTTCAGTACTACTGAAGTCCTTTGTTTATAAGCAGCCTTTGTTTATCCACAAGATTCCTAGTCCTTTGTTTATAAGCAGCCTTTGTTTATCCACAAGATTCCTAGAGGGAGAGAAAAAGAGAGAACTTTCACTTACCTCCGCAGTGGAACGCATGTGCGTTCCACAGACAGGAAGTTCGGCATTTGGAACTTCCTGTCAGTGGACATGCGTTCCACTGCGGGAGTTAAGCTGTTGACTCGTGTATAAGCCGAGGGGGGGCTTTTTCAGCATTAAAAATGTGCTGAAAAAGTCGGCTTATACACGAGTATATACGATACATAACAAACTGCAGTATACGCATATGCATACATACAAGAAAAGTTCACATCAGAAAGTATAAAACTTTTATTTAATCATAAATTAAAATTAGATTTGTTAACTGTATAAGGGGCCAATTCAATTCTCAGGGTGTGTAGCCAAACACCATAATGTCCAGCCGTAAACATTTACATGTACTATGGTACCAAACATAACAAATTTTCCTGCATACCTCTGTGTGGTTCGAGGTAAAATGTTACATTGCCATGGAGTGTCCCCGCGATCGTTCCAGAGGCACTCCCTGGCACATTGCCAAGAATTGAACTGGTCCCTAATAATGTAAAAATGTATTTTTGTACGTACAGTACATACAATGCGTCTATATGTTATATAGTTGTATACAGTTGTTCTGTGATCCACCACGACCCTTCCCCGTAGGGATTCACAAGTGTCACTTGTGTGCTGATATGAATTGCCTGCAATTTTATTCATTGATGTAATATCTGTTTCTGGGCATGTGCAATGTGAAATAGTGCAAGAAATGCTATGCAAATCGATATACGTCTGAACATGAATCAAGCTCACTATATATAAGCCACCATAGGCATATCACAAATTGAAATGCTTGTAATTTTCATAATTTTCATAATATAGCAATAAATTGCAAATTATTTAATAACACAAAAAATAAAAAAATGTCCCAAAATGAGTAAAAGGGACTAAACTTATTAATAAAAAATGGCAATAGCTGCAGAGTAGGCATACACAACGGCTTAGCCTAGCCAAATACAATTGTAATGCAAGTTCCTAAGTATAAACATTTGTGGACATTAGCTGTGCTAGAGAGACACGCATGCACTAATCGGTAAACTCACTCTGCATCTGCACCTATATCTCAAGGTTATGCTTCCCACTTAATGTTCTAATAGCATACACTAACAATTATGTAGCTGTAACTAGACATACAACATTTTATGCTGTTGCATAATACGTGTCACATGATACAATCCTGCATATTAGAATAAAAATATAACCATTTTGATTTATGCTTTAGAGCGGGTAACCTACTATATTTATGTGGCGTCATATACAGCCTCTGACTTCAAAGGTCTCCCCTTAAATTTGCTTAAAATGGTAGTGTCAGATGACTCCAATGAAGTCCAATAAAGTTACTATGATTTGGGGAAAACTCGCCTTGAAAAGTTTTGTTTAGGTACAACTCATTTGTAAAAAGCCTTGCAATAGCTGTGTTGAAATTCTAATTGAGTACACGTACAATTTTAAATAAACATTATTTGAATAAACAGCTCCCCAAAACCCTTTTCTAAAATATATTAAATATAACATAAAATCTTCTTTTCTTATTTCTTGATCTTCAGCAAATTAAAAGAAATGGAAAACCGTAAAAAATCCTCCATAAAAACATTACACACCCAAACACTAGTGCTGACTGTCACTTATATGTTCTAAGTCAAAAGTCCCTGAATTAGTACTATCGCTGGGCAACGCTGCTTTATTAATGGGAACAGGGTTGACTGATTCTCCAGTTGGTGTTATATAGTAGCAGAAATTTCAGAATCAATATGCAAGTTAATTTAAATCTCTGAAATTTGGTTAAATTTGCCCATCTCTATTTATATTTTCTATATATAAAAAAACAATGAATTTTCAGAACAGCACTACTGTTACATTCACAAAGCATATATACTCCAAATGTGTGTATTAGAGGGTAAAATACAAGAAGAAAGAAACAGGAGAGGCACTTTAGTCCTCAGAAAAGTCATTAATGTTAAAAACTTAATTTTATTGAAAACTTGATTAAAAATATTTAATTTTCAGACATAAAGGTGAAATACTTGTTAAAAGTAGTAGTATGTATGCATGTATGTATGTATGTATGTATGTATGTGAACCTAATGTATATTAAAAGATAATAGAGAAACCCTTCAGCGGCGTTGCCAGCTAATATTAGAGCAGGATGCTTGTAAAAAAAATTATCTTATATAACAGTCATCCATTGTGTGTTCGAACGCAGTACGCACATTATTCCAACAAATGGTTAATCAGTACTGATGTGTCTTAATAATAATAATTTAAAGTGCTAGACCTCTTATTTGCTCATTTAAAGCATTCAAAGTCCCAAATTGGGTAATTGTGGGAGTGGGCATAAAGTATCAAGGGCCTTGGAGGAAGTAAAAACACTAGAAAGGAATACCCTATTGGAATAAAAAGAGAAAGTCCATTTTAAAACTGAGGATGTTAAATTTATTACCCAATGTAAAAGCAACATAGGGATCTTCAAATCCATCATTCAAAAGCACTGGCATGTGTTGAAGATGGATGAAGATGATAATAAAATTTTCAAAGACCAACCCCGCATTGTCTATAAGAAAGCTAGAAATTTGAAGACTATCTTGACCGACAGTTACATTCTGCCTATTGTAGTCAGTCAAGATACCCTTTATACAAAAGGGTTTTTCTTTTGTGTGAATTGCAATGTCTGTAGAAATTTAGGTCATAAAGATACAAAATCTATTAATAAAATTAAATCTAAAAGTAATGGAAGAAGTTTCTCAATCAAATCACATATCTCATGTAATACTGAGGGAGTTATCTATGTATTAGAATGCCCTTGCGGCCTTCAGTATATTGGGATGACCAAAAGGAAATTAAAACAAAGAACAACTGAACATATTTATAATATTAAAAGAGGATTGAAAACTCACATTGTGTCAGATCATTTTAGCAAAGCACACAAACAAAACCCAAAGGGTTTAAATTTTGTGGGAGTAGAATATATTCCGCCTGATTGGAGAGGAGGGGATCATGTAGAAAAGATTGCAAGGACTGAATCTAGATGGATTTTTAATATGAAAACATGTACCCCCTATGGATTAAATTTGGACTTTGATTTAAGTAATTTTCTCTGATTCATTGTCTTTTTTTATCTCTTTTTGATATTTTTATATTTTTCTATATTTTTATACATTTTAAATATATATATATTTTATAATTAATACTTTCCTTCCATTACATTGTTTTTGATATAGCATTGATATCTGTTCACATTTATTGGTTATATCTGCCTGAATCAAGCTGCATCAGCGCATATAGTACTTCTTAATTTTTTAATATTACCTTCTATTAAAGTAATTTTATCGTTTTCCAATAAGCATTGTCTAAGCGATTTCTTGTGTTTCCAAAGCACAAACAATTTATTTAGCAGATGCAAAATTTAGCAGTTCAATACATAATTATAATACAGTACAGCCGATACCAAAGATATATACATACCGCTGCGCTCGCTTGCTCAAGCTGTGCTCTGCTGGTACCAGCTTACAGTACTTCACTCCAGAATACTGTGGTCAGAGAATGACTGAAGCCAGTACCAGCAAACCTGTATTATATACACTTAGTGTTACAGAGAAAACAATGCAGATGATGTGGCTTGCTTCTATTAGTCCAGGCTTCAGGAAGATCTAGTGTACTGCAGGTCATAGCCAAGTTCAAACCAAAATATCCAAAGGTGGGGGTCATCTCTCCAGGGGATGTGCTCCGACTTTCCTGCTAAGAATCCAGTTTCAACTAGTCTATTTGCATTTTACAGTCTGGATCACTTTAAACATTTATTCCCTAACATCGCTAACTAGAGTATGCAATGTGCGATCTCTTTGGCGAATGAACCGGACAACTGCTGATGAATAGGGGATTAAAATTATACTAAACATGAAATAGTTCCTGCAACCTGAACCTTAAATATCACTAAAGTGTACATATAACCTTAAAATATATATAACTATAACTTAAATACCATCTGCTCATAAATCACTGGGGAATGGAACCATTATAATATAAAATATATAAATAACTAAATGTGAGAGTGCGAGTGTGTGCGCGCGTATTTTACCGTGTGATCGCGCCATGCCACGTGTTACGTGGCATACTGATCGCAATCGCACGGTAAAACAATACTAACCAATATACTTTTGTTCATCCAATTATACGACTTCGACAGTTCTACCCTTTGATAGTATAATAAACTATCACCTTAAAGATTTTATATGCAGGATCTCAGTACCAAGTTTCATTGCTCTGTAATGTAAGTCCCCCTTGGTGTATGACCACGCTGTCTGTAGATCTAAACAGGTTTCCATAAGAGAGAGTCTTAATCCTCAAAACTTTTACTATAGATCGTATACCTCTGGAGCTTGGAGATAACCTTGTTGTATTCCCTTCAAGGGTACAACAAAACATGTAATACATTATTTGGAAGGGTACAGAGTACGATAGAACATGTATCAGCAATATAGAATATTCTACTACAGTTCTTCATGTCTAACAGGTTCATCCGTCCAACACATGTCTTTAAGCTCAGACAACATTTAAACACTTCATGGTCACTAATAACATCATCAACCTGAGTTAAAATATATAGATGTTGATTCAATCGTGATCAACATCGGGATCTATTTCAGGGGGTAAATGTATTAACATGCAGGTTCTTCAACACCCGCGAGTTCAGCGTCTTCTGCGATTAAATTTAAAGCGGCGCTGCATTGTAAAGGGAAACTTCCCCTTACAATGCAGCGCCGCTTTAAATTTAATCACCGAAGACGCTGAACTCGCGGGTGTTGAAGAACCTGCATGTTAATACATTTACCCCCAGATGTTTTAATATATGTGCTTTATAAGATATTTTGTGATACCCACATAAGAGTGTAAAAAATTGAATCTTTTTATAATTATAATCTATGCTTTGCGCTCCCTTTTTTACCTATGGTTAATTTGCAATTTTCATGACAGATCCAGATCCTGTCTTTAGAGAGCTGCAGCATTGAAGTATACTATAAGGGTCTTTTTGCAGCGCCTTACATTGGCTTTTTTGGCTTGTGGAAAAAATCCTACTTCCAATGTTCTACACAGAGATGCATATCTGTATTTCTAACCTCCAGCAATCTCCTGTCTCCACCCGTTGTGCATATATATAAAAGCACACTTTGCACAGGAGACAAAAAAGGCAGATATGCGATCTATAAAACATGAATCATATTTCCACAATAAAAAACCTTTCTGCTTAAACTCAGCAGCTTCTATACACATAAAAACAAACCCCTAGCTGCTTCTGTGACTTATGTCAATCTAGTGTGTGAATCCCTGAGTCCTTCTGAATCCCTGAGTCCTTCTGATGTCACAAACATCTTAGCCCCATGAATGAGACCATGTCTATGTCTTTTTGTATCTCTATACAAGAGAATAGAGAGATACTAACAGAGATGTAAAGAATGAGAAATAGGAAAGCAACAAATAATACGAATACAAGGATTTGAATACAAGGATTTGAAAACAAACAGAAAGGCAGAAAGGAAGATTTTACAGCAAACATGACAGCAGGATTGGACACTATAGGAAAATGGCTGTATTTATTCCACTAATCCCCTTTGCTATTCGCTAAACTATGACCCCTCCCATACTTAACTAGAGGGTCTTACGTCAACCGAGCTATCCAGTGTCATTCGTCGTTAGCTCATATGGAACTCGGTATCACCATAACCATATACCTTTGTGACAGACTTCCTAGCTTATAATAGAGAAGCGGAAAATTAACTCTGAGTGACTCATACTTAGTATCTCACGTGTTTCTATCTGAAATACATAAAACGACATTTTAGAGCAAAGTATGTACATACTTCATTTTTGAATAATGACTCTCAGCCAAACAAATTATCATGAGCTACTACAGCCTAAAACAAAGAGTGTTACAATGATCCATTGTTAATTAGTCTTTCAAGAGTAATTTTTTCACTTCTCCATCTCACCCTTTAATTACTAAGCCTATATTTCTTTTGTTTACCCTTATCTGTGAGAAGAAAAGACAAGATAGTTATTTTTAAACAACAAATGAAACAAACATTTTCATTCTTTACCATCGGCCAACGATCGGGAAAGCAAACATATGACAACATAAAACAAACAAGCACTAACAACAAAATATATTTTTAAATCTGTTTCTTTCTAAACCTGCACACTGATACTTACCATTGATTAGCATTTGCACTGGTCCTAATTTTCTAGCTTTCGCTCTAATATTTTCTTTGCAATCTTTCCTCAAGTGTCCCTTCTTAAGGCAGATTCTTTTGTCCCTTATAGTGGTTTTTATAAATCTGAGGTTGTGAATGTAATCTTTCTAAAGCCTGGATACTCACCATCATTAGCTTATCCCTCTGCGCTTTTTCCTTCTTACATATATTTTTATCATGTTCTACGGCATGCTCTCTAATTTCAATTACCGAGAGACCGCTCCAATTAGGAAAAGAGGCTTTTATCCTGGTCTTTAGATCCTTCCGGAGACCATTCACTAGTACTGCAATAGCTACTTCCCTGTGTTCCACATTTTCCTTTATATCTGATATCCCTGTGTACTTAGTCATGGCTGCTACAGCCCTAGTGAAATAGTCAGCTGTAATCTCACTACCTTTTTGTTTGATAGTGAAAATTTTTCCCCATTCCACTATCACTGGAAAATATATGGCCAACTGTGTGATTATACGTCTAATATTGTCCTGATTATCATCCTCGGTTAAGGATTTATCCTTCTCCAACATACAATCCTTAATGAGCATTTGTATATCAGTATCGCGAGGAAGACAGGCTCTAAACACCACTCGCCAATCTTTATTAGTAGGGTCATGTGCATTACCTAAATGTCTGATAAATTTCTGACACTTGGCCAAATCTTTTCTAGGATCAGGGAAATCAGACAGACATATTTGTAAACAGTTCCGTCCTAGTTCATGGAAAATGCATTGCTACATGTTTTATGGGAACTACACCATCTCTGTCCGCCTTCCCATTGGAAACTGCTGTTGTGCGGACAGGTTGCAGACCTACCAAATCACTACATTCTGAACTAGTTGCTGGAATTGCTGTTGCAGTATAATTGATGTCCCTCATTCTATTAATTTCTATATTATTCTCACTGATTTCAGCCACTGCCCCTGCTGGTGAAACCGTTCCCTTTCCTTGTCCGTGTACTGCTTCTTGTATGTTACTGGCATGGGCAATGGCTGAAATGACGGTGGGTACATTTTCTTCTTCTAAAACATTACTCTCATCATAACTTAAGACATCATACAAATTACTCATTACATTTTTAACATTTTTGGTGTCGGCTGTACTTACCACCCAACGCATTTGGCGGCAAGGGCGCACATGCCCTCAGTTCTCCACACTTTGCAATGCTCACTTCCATTGTGCGTGCACTTTGTGCCACGCCTACTTCCGCTGAGCACGCGCTCCCTTGCCACGTGTACCCTTCTTGTTGCCACAATTTTAAACAGTCATGTTCAATTCTCGTTTTTGTTGATTTAATCAACCGCACTTTATTTCTAACATTATTTAACACCTCTGACTCGAAAAACTACCGATGTTTGGGAAAGGTTTCACACACTCCCGGGTCATCTTGACCAATTTGTCACAGTACGCCGTTGTGTATGCACCATACTTATTATGCATAACATACTTTGCCGCAGCAACTGGCCATTCCTTAGGCAGTACACAATTAGCCATCTCTTCTTGGCCCTGGACGCTTTCAACAGATACGTCCCCTCAACTCCACGTTACTAAGTACCACTGAACAATAAAACGCAATTGTCAATGTACTCACTGGAGAAATAACCTAACACAAATGGAATCAGACAAGTACCAACTTCGCAATACCCTGCCTTTCCTAGTTTGAGTACTTTAGAACTGTTAGCACCCGATACTTATTATGAATATCAGTGGTTGCAGAGTATTTCCCACATCTACCAAGTCACAAAAACGGCTGCACAATCAACCATGCAGTTCGATTGCACCGCCTACAGATACTAACTATCAGTAAGCTTTGCAATTACTATTGGGAATGCCGCGAAAACCTGTTATTTATGCTTCGAGTATACCAGCTGTGTATACTCTGTGGCATCTCTTTTTCTCCTGTTCTTTGTTAGAACAGAACGCCACTCACACAAAGATTTCTTTATATCCTGTTCACCCTTAGAACAGAACCTTTGTTTTCTGTTCCTCTTTTTGCCATGCCTTGTCAGACACACCTGAACAACATTTCTGTCTCTTTTCAACAGTAAAAAGGCCCCAGGAATACTGCAGTACCCTATGTATCCAGCCACTAATTTTACTTTGTCTCTTTTAAACAGTAAATAAAATCTTGTCTTTATGCATACCATTCACATACACATACAACCTTTTGTTTTCTGCACATAAAAATTATTCCCAAACAATAGTAATTTCTTTTCAGAGGCTGTAGCAAGTCATTATACTATACATATAACAAACTATAAAAACGACTGTTTAAACACGTGGCAATATCACCAGAAGTGTGCATACTCAATGCATGAAGTACATATACGCTATGCAATGCAATACATTTTAAAACTGACATTAAAAAGAAACAGTTTTCTTTTTTGTCCCTAGATTCAAGTTAGCGCTCCTTTAGATTATGCAACAACGGACATTCGGTATCACAGCACAGAATAAACAACAGGTTTTGAACACATTGCATTCTTTCCCGTATGTGACGCGTCTTCCACCCTTTGTTGAGGAACCGAAATCCGTATACGTTGCATATCATACGGTAGCGTAACTTCCGACAAGAGCCCCCAAATTATTAAAGTAATTTTATCATTTTCCAATAAGCATTGTCTAAGCGATTTCTTGTGTTTCCAAAGCACAAACAATTTATTTTGTAGATGCAAAATTTAACAGTTCAATACATAATTATAATACAGTACAGCCGATACCAAAGATATATACATATCACTGCGCTCGCCTGCGCTAGCTGCGCTCCGCTGGTACCAGCTTACAGTACTTCACTACAGAATACTGTGGTCAGAGAATGACTGAAGCCAGTGCCAGCAAAGCTGTATTATATACACTCAGTGTTATAGATAAAACAGTGCAGATGATGTGGCTTGCTTCTATTGGTCCAGGCTTCAGGAAGATCTAGTGTACTGCAGGTCATAGGCCAGTTCAAACCAAAATATCCAAAGGTGGGGGTCATCTCTACAGGGAATGTGCTCTGACTTTCCCACCAAGAATCCAGTTTCAACTAGTCTATTTGCATTTTACAGTCTGGATCACTTTAAACATTTATTCCCTAACATCGCTAACTGGAGTATGCAATGTGCGATGTCTTTGGCGAATGAACCGGACAACTGCTGATGAATAGGGGATTAAAATGATACTAAACATGAAACAGTTCCTGCAACCTGAACCTTAAATATCACTAAAGTGTACATATAACCTTAAAATATATATAACTATAACTTAAATACCATCTGCTCATAAATCACTGGGGAATGGAACCATTATAATATAAAATATATAAATAACTAAATGTGAGAGTGCGAGTGTGTGCGTGCATATTTTACAGTGTGATCGCGCCATGCCACGTGTTACGTGGCATACTGATTGCAATCGCATGGTAAACAATATTAACCAATATACTTTCATTCATTCAATTATACGACTTTGACACTTCAATAAAGTGATTAGGGAAGAATGAATAAATAGCTTCTCTTTCATTGCATCATAATTCTTGACAAAGTCCCAAAGTGGATGAAACGCATTAAAACTGACTGCCTCTTTTTGACCCAATGATTACACTGTTTAACAGGAAACTACCACCGAGAGAAGTTGCGAACACACAGAGGAAGCATGTGTACCAGCAGACCTTGGTAAGAAGATTTGGACCAGTGCTACCCCGATCCAATGCATTACTGAAGGATAGGGTATGCACAGTTAGTTAGGTTGAGGGTGAGACCTATCTGAATGAATTTAAGTGGACCTCCGAAATCTCGGCAAAAGGCTATAAACATTAAACATTATACCATTTATTACACTGTTATACCTTCCTTCTATTAGCATTTACGTCTGCCTACCATTGCATCTATCCATCTTTTGCTGTCCTTTCTTCTTTATTTTTGGAATCTGGTTTATAGGAGCAGCATTGAGTTCTCTAGAGAGCGCTCACCTGAAGTGTATTATGTTTATAGATATGCAGCAGTCTGTAATAATTGTGTGACCTTTAGTCAGAAATATAGAGACATATACACCAATCAGCCACATTAAAACCACTGAAGAGAGAATAACAGTGAATAATAAAGATTATCTCCTTAAAATGGCACCTCTCAAGGGGTGGGATAAATTAGACAGCAAGTGAACAGTCAGTTCTTAAAGTTGATGTGTTGAGAGCAGGAAAAATGAGCATGCATAAGGATCTGACCAACTTTGACAAAAGGCAATTTGCGATGGCTAGACTAGGTCAAATTATCTCCAAAACGACAGGTATTGTGTGATGTTCCGGGTATGCAGTGGCTAGTAGAATCTTCCAAAATCCAAAATTGGTCCATTAAAGGATAACTGATGAACCAGCAACAGGGTCATGGGCAGCCATGGCTCATTGATGTGCCTGGGGAGCGAAGACTAGCCAATCTGGTCCAAATCCACAGAAGAGCTACTGTAGCACAAATTGCTGAAAAAAGCTAATGCTGATTGATAGAAACACACAGTGCATTGCAGCTTGATGCATAAGAAGCTGCATAGCTGCAGACCATTCACAGTGCCTATGCAGACCTCTGTCCACCGCCAAAAGTGTCTACAATGGGCACGTGAGCACCAGAACTCGACCATGGAGCAATGGTAGAAGGTGGCCTGTCTGATAAATCACATTTTCTTTTACTTCATGTGGACAGTCGGGTGTGTGTGCGTCGCTTACCTGGGAGCCAGGATGCACTATGTGAAAAAGGCAAACCAGTGGAGGCAGTGTGACGCACTGGGCAAAGTTCTGCTGGGAAACCTTTGGTCCTAGCACTCATGTGGATGTTATTTTGACTCTTACCACCTATGTTCTGTCCTCATCATAAACTTTGGCCTGAGTATAATCAGACAGACAACATAACCACTCCTACTTAAATAATCCAATCCAGACGTGATGATCTGAAAAATGGTGTTTATCTAAGAAGTAAAGAACATGTGAAATCAAGTGGTAAAACTGTAATAAATAGATAGTAGAATGCAATCAAAATGTGAACAGATATAATGTAATGCAAACTAAAACCATGCAATAAATACATAACTTGACAGGAATATTACCATCGATGCTGTGCTAAGGGAAGAAATATAGTGCATATCTGACTTAGCATGTTAAAACTGAGATGGTGACCTTCTGTCATTCACCGAAGTTGACCTGATATTAGGCTGGCCACTAGATGGACTTTACATAGAAATAAATGAATATGTAAAACAACACTGTTGAAGGCATAAAAACTTACCTAAACATTGTTGCAGACCAATTAAACCCCTTCATGATAATGGTATTCCCTGATGGCAGTCACCTCTTTCAGCAGGATAAAGAGCCCTGCAAAATGTGTTTAGGAATGGTTTAAAGATCATGACAAAGAGTTGAAGGTGTTGACTTGGCTTCAAATTCCACAGATCTCAGTCCGATGGTGCATCTGTGAGATATGCTGGAAAATTAAGTCTGAGCCATGGAGGCCCCACCTCGCAACTTACAGGACTTAAAAGATCCGCTGCTAATCTCTTGGCGGCAGATATCACAGGACACCTTCAGAGATTTTGTGGAGTCCTTGCATCAACATTTCAGAGCAGTTTTGGCGACTCAAGGGGGACTGACACAATAATAGGCAGGTCATTTTAATGTTGTGTATATGATATATAATGTATACAATGTGTATATAATGATCGATGTATATGTGTATGTCTGCACCAGTATTTAGTAAATATTTGCCACTATACATAGCAACATTCTAAAATTTGGACATTTCGCACAGGTGGCAGAAGTTTAAGTGTTGAGTTAAGGACAATCTCAAAAATAACGTGCAAGGGGGATAGGTGGTAGTCCAATGGTGTTTCTGGACCTGACCCCTCTGGTCCACAGCATTGCCCTGCATCAATGAGCAACTTGTGCAGGGTGTGAGACTGTGAGCTCCTATATCGCCGCTGATGAAGCAGTCGCGGAGAATGGAGCTTGAACCACACATAATGGCCGCTAGCATTCCACTACTGTTTACATGCACCGAACTTATGTGCAGATTAAGATATGAACTGGCTGAAAGCCAGAGCAATTCAACCAAAGAAATTGTCTCTCATATATGGCTCCACAGTAAGTTAGGTTCAAACAAAGGAAAAATATGTGCTCACAAGTTAAGAAACACAGAGCAGCGAGTCACATTGCAGGCAATGTCCAGCTGCGTGGTGTGGTAAAGGTCACAAGCCCCACCTGAAGCAATGCATTCTGGGTACAGGTTTATAAGCCATTGAAACAGGCAATCGAGTCCTCTTTTGATCATACCACATACACACTTGGAAGTTGGGGACTTATCTTCCGCCTGGAACCCACAGGACACACATACTCCACAGTAAGATTATACCTTATCTGTCTGCAACTTTTATCTTCTTATATCTGTCTGTATATCTTATTATTATTAACGTATCTCTTTATTTACCATATATGTATTATTAATGCAACTTATAATTACTTTGCTTGCACGTATATGTAAAGTTTTTCATTTAACGCTCTGAATCTTTAAGTAACCTTTTCACACATACTTTACAAAGACTAGCTTCTCTGGAATGCTTGCTATCTACACTACAATGGATTCCCATCCCCCATCTTTCTCTCTAGGCAGCACCACATGATACACACACTTGCATTATGTATTCTCTCATTTATCTCATATCTTTCTCTCTCTCATTTAATCTTTGTTTACCTACCACTTAAACACATTTGTACACATTTAAATATACACTAATGTGCTTGTTTACACATTTAAACATACACGAACATGTGCTTGTTTACATATTTAAACATACACGAACATCTGCTTGATTAAAACACATTCTTTCTCTCTCTTGTTACCTCTATACACACACTACACAAAAGGGCAATACTGACAATACACTCCTATACATTTCTGTCTTACAGCATATACACTAGTACATATAAATATATATATATATATATATATATATATATATATATATATATATATACACACAACAGAATATCATATTATATACTTACTTCTGAAGTTTTAGCATTGTCTGTTTAATCTATAATGTATTATCTGTATTGTATGTATGCATTTATGTACTGTTTGTTTTATTATCTTTATAAAGTAAAAGACTTGTATCTTTATGTCTGTTTTGTATGTTTAGATAACTGGAATGAATAGGATGAATGGATGTTTATATAGATAATGCAGTATAGGGAGGTATATATAGCCTTGTCAAACACAGGGATCACTTAAGTTGCTCTCACAGATCTCTAGTTGGGATGCGCAAGCATAAGAACTGGGATACCTTGTTTATGGTTGGCATGGTATTAGGCGAAAAACGCAAAAGATTGAGTGCAATAATGTCTCTAAAGTACATCTGAGATGTCACAGGTGCGTATTATTCGACGTGACTAAAATAGCGAAAAAGATGCAAACTGCATTATATCCCAATAATTAATGAGATTAGTTATTAATAAGATCAAAGGCATTATATCATTATTATGGCAGATCCCAGGATCCTATTACAAGGACGGATAGATAATGGTGAGAGTCCTCCTCAAGCCACACAATAATCGGCCTTTGGGTAAATATCATATTAATGTTGTGACTAAATAAATCTTAATACTAGACCAACAATGCTTATTTTCCAGTATTTGGCAAATCCTCTCCACTTGGCTTTTTAAAAAGGTTGCAATGATTTTGAACCACCCCCTTTAAAGATTAGTACCCTAGACTGCAGCCTAGTCACCTTTTTGGATAAACAGGCCCTGTGGTCAAGTTTACTATGAATTTTCTGTTATGAATAACTAATTAAAATATATGCATATGTAAAATTGCTATCAAGCCAAATAAATGAAGTTTGCACTTTATGTATATTGTCAATCTATTTGGTCCTTTACTTTTTCTCTAAATGACTCTACATAAACACATATCAAATAAAGAGTATACATCTCACAGTGAAATTACTAATGTGTGTAATGAAGTTTACAAGTAAGGTAATCTACATATATGATGCAAATTTTTGGATAAATTCGTTTAGAATGTTTATGACCAATAATAAAGTCAGATTATGGACTAAAACACACATGATGGTAATTACTTTTGTTGTTTCTATTATGTGAGCTGTAGATGGTGAGGGTGAAGATTAACTCCGTGCCAAGGACTGCCGTGACGGTTAGATAGATCAAGAGACGCCTCAGAAAAGCCGAAAAACTGCAGCTCCTGATAGTAAAGCTATGACAATTACACAACAAATCATAAGCAAGATGAATGTGAGCAGCAACAATTTACAAAATAAAATGAATATGTCAGAACCTAAAACATATTAATTTTACATTACAAAAATTGTGTGAAGCAATCATCACAATTTGAATAAACAGAGTTGCGCAACACCAGCCCCTGTGGTCCCACTGATTCTGGGAAGCCTGAGCAGGCAGAGCCAGAGGCTGTATCCTCTGCATTTGTGCCTATTCCATGCCCTGCTTGGGTGGCTAGGAGGCAACTGCGATCCAGCAGCGCTGGGAATATTGGGACAGGGTGCAAGCGAATGCGCAAGTCAAAATTATTTTTTGTGTTTCATTTGTGTTTGTGTGTGTCACCATTTTGCCTGTTTGTTCCACTAAATGTACTGTTTTGGGAAAATAAATAGTATCATTGCTTTTCGTACATTTATTGTAAGCATTAAATTTTAAGTCAAAACCAGAAATAAGGCTGCACTCAGTATATCCCATATTATGTATGGTACCAGCTGCATGGCAATATAAATGCCCATATATATATGGAAAGCAAAAAGACAATAGTTGTCAGGGCTTATCCTTAACACTGCATATCAATGTGTATCTAGCAAAATGAAAACATGACTTATTAGTTAAAATTTTGATCAAAAGATTTAAGGTGAGTGCATCTAATTGACAATGACGCAGTCTTAAATGTTTAGATTAAAATATAAACTAAAACCTCATGTTTTCATTCATGTGTATAAATGAGAGCGAAACTTTGGCATTGTATGGCACTATTATAATCAAATAGTATTCCACACATTCAACCATAATGCAAACAATCTGGAGAGATGCATCACATATAGCCTGAACATTAATCCAGTGGAAATGTTTTCTCTCACAGAATATAAATCAGAGCTATATGTGTACCATCCACTGGCCCAATAATGTGAGGAAAGGCAGCTATTTTTAAAAACTGTTGCTTTATGGGCACCAGGGTCTGGGTGTGGGGTAACAAAATATGTTTTAATATGTTTTAATAATAAACACACCATTTGTGTTGGCATACTACAGCTCGCAGGGCCCTCAGGTTCCTCAAGTGCCAGCATGCCCTGGCAGCCATGAGTATGCTGGTGTTTATAGTACTACAAGCACCAGCATTTCCAAACTGTTAATGGCAGCCTGGACTTGCTGGAATATGTAGTGCACCAATACAAAATGGTGTCTTTATTGTTAAAACAAATTTTATTACTCCACACCCACCACCCAGGGGAGTGGGAAGAGCCGTAGTGCTTTCAACACGGGACTGGTAACCCCTAAGTGGGGCCTGCATTTTAATTTTGCGTACCTCATCTCCCTAGGGCAGGGGCCGGCAACCCCTAGCACTCGTGCCCGATATGGCACACAGCGCTGTGCTGTCTGGCACGTCGGCGCGTCTTTCACTTATGCAGAAGATACCACAGAGAGTGTCACCATTAAAAGAGATTTATATTTGACAAAGCTAAGGAAAACTGACTCCAATGAGTCTGGAGCCTTTTCTATCATGCATGGTCTACTGTTACTGGGATAGAGAAGTGGAGAGATATTTGGTTGTCATTAATTTCTTCATAAGACCACTAAATTGCTTTGCATGCTAAATATGCATATGTTGATGTATAGCATGTTAAGTTAGTGGAAGCATATGTATAGAGTTTAGAATGTGCTATTGCTAGACATTATTACAGTTAGACAATAATTGCAAATAAGCATTTAAGGGAGAGGTACTATATTTCAACTGTTTTAAAGGGATACTTTTAAAATACAGTTTATATAATAAGAGATAATAAGAGAGAATATAAGAGATAATATATTTTTTTGATATATAAAAATTCTAATGAGACACGAAAATCCTTTAAGAGCACGTGCCTAATCAATAAAAGTACTGGTGTGGCTTTCAAATACCAATTTGCCAATTGTTGTCTTTTTCCTTATGTGCCTGTGGTTTTGTTTGTAGGGGGTCCTTGTTTTCCCTCTGGTGTTGCTTGTCAAGAACACTACCCAACGAAGAGCCTACTGCACTGAGACCTAGGTGAAGAAATTGCACTAACTGAAAATAAAGGTAAAATAAAGGTAATAGAAAAACCACAGATCACAAAACATTTTACTTAGACACCCAACTGATCTACTGGAAAGGGGGTGCTATGTTGGAGGCACTGCTGTGATCGAGTCCCAAGCTCAGACTTGCTTACAGAAAAGAAAGCAGTTATCAAGAGATATGGATAGTTGCTTTACACTGAATGATGAATTATTACAGATGAAGAAATGGTCAAGATGGCTGCTGAACGGATATGGATGCCGAGGCCTAAAGTCATTGACAAGAGAGGTGATATACAGAGTTTACCACATATTGTGCTACTAGAGGGTCAAAGCAGGTTAGACAGAGAACTTCTTCCTGACGCCATCTCTGACATGGAAGAACAACGATAGAGTGTGATACTACGCCTAAGACACAGTGAAGAAAGAGTCGCACCAGACCTGAGTTCCAGTGATCAGGAGAAACGTCACTTGGGTGTACAACATCTAGACACCCAAAGTCAATTGTTTCTAGCTACAATTGATAGGCTAGCTGAACAGTTAGGGAAGTTTCAACAGGACGATAGTTACAAAAGGTTGATATGCTTCTCAGGAAATCAGCTTGTCCCAGCTGGAGAAGTTTCATATGAGATGTAGAAAGACTCTGCAATGATATATCTAGAGGAGTGACACTGTTCTGAAATCAATAAGAAGCAGAGGTTAATGGAAACTTTGCAGGATCCTGCAATGGAAATTGTACAGGCTGTTCCTCAAAGTGATCCATTGGCTATAGCAAGAGTAGGGGGAGAAATTGTCAACGTATATATACCGGCTGGATAAACTGATCTATCGTATTGTGGAAAAAAGCTGGCTAACTTTAGAAGAAGTGGATGAGAGACACCTGAAACAGTTACTAAGGGGAGCATTGTATTTGGACCCACTCACTTTGAAACTGAGAGATAGTTGTGCTGCAAAGACTGCACCCACTTTCAAACAACTGATGCAGGAGGTCAAAGAGGAAAAAGCTTTAACAGAAGCCACAGATTGGGTGACAAAGAAAGTGGAAGTGGTCAGTTTAAAGCCTGAGCCCAGCACGAGAGAGGAAGAGCTAACTAAATTCTTTCATGCGCAAAAAGAGCAGATAGATGATTTGATAGCTTTACAACTTGCCAAAGAAACTCCAAAGCCAATGATTACTCCATAAACAGATAAGAACAGTGACCAAAATTCAGGTTAGCTTGTGCAATGTGTGACAGTAACCCCCCCCCCTTTTAAATGTGGACACCGCACACCTAGCTTTGTTGGGATACTTGGCATGAAATTTCTTGACCAAAGATGGAGCATGACATCAGAAGCGTCCACCCAGGACCATTCCTCAGGTCCATATCCCTTCCAATCCACTAAATAATTGGTCTTGTCCCAAAAGTTTGTGCAATCCAGGATCTGAGAAACCTTGAATTCTTCAGATTGCTGAACAGCCAGAGGAGGAGACCTATTCTTATCGGAAGAAAACTGGTTAATGATTAGAGGCTTGAGGAGTGAAGCAAGAAAGGAATTCGAGATGCGGAGTGAGCTAGAAAGCTTGAGTTTGACGGATACTGGGTTGATGACCCAAAGAATTCTGAAAGGTCCAATGAATCGGGGGGCGAACTTCATGGAAGGGACTCATAGGCGGATATTTTTGTGGACAGCCACACCTTGTACCCACCCTTGAGGGGAGGAACCGCCCGACATTTTTTGTTGAGACACTCAATCGTCTGGTTCCAAATAGCAAGTAAATCGTGATGGAGATCATTAGCAGCCAGAACCTGGGTGGGAGGGAGGGCTGAGAAATTGGGAATATTAGGATGAAGGCCATAAACAATGGAGAACGGAGTGGAAGAGGTGGATTCGTGATAAAGGGTGTTATGGCCAATTTCTGCCCAAGGCAAAAGATAAACCCAATTATCCTAGGAAGCAAAAGAATATAGACGAATAAAAGTCTCCAAAACTTGGTTCACTGTTTCAGTTTGAAAATTGGATTGTGGATAGTAAGATGACGAGAAGTTCAGCTGGATATCCAGGAGTTTACAGAGTGCTCTCCAAAATTTGAATGTAAATTGGACTCCTTGGTTGGAGACAATCTCAAGAGGACATCCATGTAAGCAGAATATTTCCTTGACAAATATATTTGCTAAACAGGATGCTGATGGAAGGCCAAAAAGAGGGATACGCCATCTTCGAGAAACGGTCTACGACCACCCAGATTATTTTAAACTTCCTGCAGGGAGGTAGATCAGTCACAAAATCCATGGTTAAGATATATGGATGTGACCATGGTTTGGATGGAATAGGAAGCGGCATGAGAGGACCAGCAGGTGACTGGCGAGAGGTTTTATGTTGTGCACAAAGCTGACAAGCCGCCACAAACTGTTTAACATCTGACTTGAGGATGGGCCACCAATAACTCTCAGAGATGAATTCAATGATTTTGGTGGATCCGGTATGACCGGAAAATCGAGAACAGTGAAACCAACGCAAAAGCTTTTTTCGAAGATGCCAAGTCACAAAACGTCTCCCAGGAAGCGATACTGGGTCAGGAGACAAAGACATGCCCAGAAGAAATTTGGGTTAAAAAATAGGCCGATTCACAACATCCGGAGATTAAGGTTCACAAGGGAATGCCCTCGATAGGGCATCATATTTTTTTTTTCTTGAGCAAAGAAGAGAGACCACCGGACCTGGTGGGGGTTAAGAAATTGCGTTGACTGGAGATACAGTAGGTTTTTCTGACCGGTAAGAATGGTCGCTGGAAAACGTGCACTTTCCAGGAGATACCTCCATTCAGAAAGTGCCAACTTCATAGCTAGGAGTTCTCTGTCACCGATGGTATAATTATTTTCAGCCGGCAGGAATTTGTGTAAAAGAATGTGCAAGGATGAAACTGTTTCCCAGCAGATGAGTACTTGCAAAGAACTGCGCCAACTCCCACTGCTGAAGCGTATACTTCAACTAAGAATGGTTGAGAGGGATCAGGTCGTTTGAGAACTGGAGCTGTGGAGAACGCCTTCTTGAGGGTGCGAAAAGCAGACAGAGCCAGCTGAGACCAATTCTTAGTGTCAGCGCTTTTTTTGGTCAAAGCAATAATGGAAGCAACAATAGAAGAATAACTTCGAATAAACTGTCTATAATAGTTTGCGAACCCTAAGAAGCGTTGAATGGCCTTCAGGCCTAACGGAATAGGCCACTCAATGATGGCTCATGCTTTCTCAGGGTTCATGCGTAAGTTGTCTTCTGAAACAATGTATCCTAAAAAAGAAGTCTCCATGACATCAAATACACATTTCTTGAGCTTGCAATAGAAGTGATTGGTCCTGAGCCTTGAGAGTACCTCAGCCACATTTTGTGTGTGAGAAGGTAGATCCGGGGAAAAATTAAAATATCGTCCAAACAGACTACTACTGAAGAGTGAAGAACGTCTGTGAACAGCTCGTTCATAAAACTTTGAGCATTACTAAGCCCAAAGGGCACAACCATATATTCGTAGTTTACTTAGATTTTGCAAAGGCCTTTGATACAGTGCCACACAAGAGGTTGGTTTGTACTTGGATCGAAAACTGGTTAGAGAATAGGGAACAGAGAGTTGTGATAAATGGAACATTTTCTAATTGGTCAAAAGTCTTAAGTGGAGTACCTCAAGGTTCCGTGCTGGGACCACTCCTTTTTAATATATTTATTAATGACCTTGGTGATGGTTTAGAGAGTAAAGTTTCTATTTTTGCAGATGACACTAAACTCTGTAAGGTAATAAAATCAGAGCAAGATGTAGCTTCTCTACAGAGGGACTTAAATAAACTGGAGCATTGGGCGGCCAAATGGAATATGAGGTTTAACACAGATAAATGTAAGGTTATGCATTCAGGGATCAAAAACAAGAACGCAATCTATAAATTAAATGGAATTAATTTAGGAGAATCTATAATGGAAAAGGATTTGGGAGTGTTCGTAGACAGTAGACTTAGCAATAGTGCTCAATGTCAAGCAGCAGCTGCAAAGGCAAACAAAGTATTGGCATGCATAAAAAGGGGCATAGATGCAAGGGAAGACAGTGTAATTTTGCCACTGTATAAATCGTTGGTAAGACCTTATCTTGAATATGCAGTACAGTTCTGGGCACCACTCTATAAAAAAGATAATTTGGAACTAGAAAGGTTTCAGAGAAGGGCGACAAAATTGATAAAGGGTATGGAGTCATTAAGTTATGAGGAAAGGTTAGCCAGTTTAGGTATGTTTACTTTAGAAAAGAGGCATCTAAGGGGAGATATGATTACTATGTACAAATACATTAGGGGTCAATACAGAGAGCTTTCATGGGAACTTTTTACCCCAAGGACCATACACAGGACATGTGGTCATCCCCTAAGGTTAGAGGAGAGGAAATTTCACAACCAGCAAAGAAAGGGGTTCTTTACAGTAAGGGCAGTCAAGATATGGAATTCATTGCCAGGGAAGGTTGTGATGGCAGATTCAATAGATATGTTTAAGAAAGGGTTAGACAAATTTTTAGCGGAAAGGTGTATCCAGGGATACAACCGTTAATTTAAAATGAAGGATAGTAGTGGATATAGGGTAAAAATAGGACTGCAATATTGAGTCTGGGGGGATTTTCAAAATTGAAACAAATTGGCGGTTGCTTACTCTGGATTAATTTCAAATATAAGTGCAGGATCGCAGGAGATCCAAAATAGGTTGAACTTGATGGACTGGTGTCTTTTTTCAACCTCATCAACTATGTAATGGCCGTCTCTGGTATTAAAAGCGGTCTTCCACTCATCTCCTTTTCTAATTCTGATTAATTGTATGCACCCCTCAGGTCTAACTTGGTAAAGATTTGAGTTCCTTTTATCCGATCAAACAGCTCAGTTATCAGAAGAATTGGATAACAATTTTTCTGAGTAATAGTCGATGCAAGGGCATAATAATTTACAAAAAAGAAACCGGCACCAGCTGGGTAGGAGGAAGGATGAATGAACCCCCATTGAAGGTTTTCTTTGACGTAATCTGCCATGTCCTCTGTCTCGGAAACCGACAGAGGATAGTCACGGCCCCTGGATGGCATCTTGCCAGGAAGGAGATCAATGGAGCAGTCCCAGATACGATGCGGAGGTAAAAATTCAGATTTCTGTTTATCGAAAACATCAGCAAACAAGGAGTATTGGGAAAGAAGAACCTCTCTGGTAGATTCCTCAATAGTAGCAACAGAATGTAAGGGCTTAACATGTACCAAGAACTTGTAATGACAGGATTGACCCCAAAACAGAACTTGAGCGAACGACCAATCAATATGAGGTGAATGCAGACAAAGTCAAGGTAAACCAAGGATAACTGGACTGGAGGTGTCCGATGACACTTAGAAAGATATTTTTTTGAACTGCAGTTCTCTGACTTAGAGAGACAATGGTTCCGTATGTGTAAAAATTCTCCCATTAGTAATCTGACTCCCATCAATGGCTGTGAGCACCACTGGGGTAGGTACTAACGTGGTAGGGAGTGACAAGGATTTCACTAGATCGGAAGAAATAAAATTCTCGGCTGCCCCAGAGTCCAGAAGAGCAGGCAGTTGTTTAGATTCCCTAGGACCATGAAGGGTAATGGGAATTAAACAAGCAAATGATTAAATTCTGGAGAGGACTTGAAACTCCCCAATATGACCGCTCGATCACAGATTAAGGTTTCGCATTTCCCTGGCATTTAGAGCATGATACCAAGTGATGCCCAGGTTCAGCATAATAAAACTACACTTGAAATTCTTCTTCCTCTCTCTTCAGGAGAGAGCCTAGAACGCCCTAACTGCATAATCTCCTCTGTGGCACTAGATAGTAAGGTCTGTTTTGATTTTGCCAAGAAGGTTCTTTCTCTTAAGCTAGGATGCACAGAATAGGGCGCTAGGATAGACCTAGAAAGTGTAAACAGCTGTCCCAAAGATTAGAATACAAGCCTAAAATGTAACAGAGAAATAAAAATAGGGCACTAGTATAAACACTTCACAGTAATTTTATTAAAATACAAATGTAAATAAAATAATCAGATACATGGCCATAAATACCAAAGGAGAAGAACAATCAGTGCACATGGAGCTGTCTCTTATAGATAGTAAATATCTAAACAAATGCAGCTACATCGGAAGAATGAAGCAATGACCATTGATAGATTGTGATGAAAATATAAACGTCAATGTTCACATTTAGAATCCAGTGGAGCAGAACCGATGAAGGAACAGGTAAAAATCAACAGATTGCAGAGGTATGAACTGCGTATAGAGAGCTTGTTGGAGAAAAGTTGTAGTCGGTTTCCTTGGTATAAACGGGACTTCAAAGATATATCACATTTATTCACATATCTCCAGCCTGTGGAATATAGGGAAGATGTAACAAGTATCCCTCATTGTGATGAATTCAAATGTCCCACTGTAAATGCCAATATAACGGTGGAATAATTCCGAATAAAATCGATCCAACCACTTTGCTTAATAAAGCAGTCTTTCAACCTGCACACAAGTGCAATCGGCAGGTCTGATGAAATAAATTGTACTTCAAATCTGCATTATCTGGCAAGACTGCATAGATGTAAAGTGGTCTCGCTAACAAAACATAGCGTGTATTGTGCCCAACTGAGCCAATAGAAAAGAATGTATATCACCTGTTCGCTTGTACGGCTAGACGATCCAACCTGGATAAAGTTCTCTCCTGTATTTCACCATAAGGAGTGCGGTACGTACCAAACCAAATGTTTCTTCCGATGTAGCTGCATTTGTTTAGATACTTACTCTCTATAAAAGACAGCTCCATATGCACTGATTGTTCTTCTCCTTTGGTATTTATGGCCATGTATCTGATTATTTTATTTACATTTGTATTTTAATAAAATTACTGTGAAGTGTTTATACTAGCGCCCTATTTTTATTTCTCTTTTTCTTAAGCCCTCTCTCAACATCAGATGTTAACTCTGTGGCACAATGAGATCAGAGTCTAGGGTAGTAGGCAGTTCCTGCGAAGCTAAAACATCTTTATTTCGGTCAGCCAGCCCTTGCCAGAATTTTGCCATGAGGGCTTCATTATTCCATTGCAGCTCAGATGAAAGTGTACGGAACTGGATAACATACTGAGTAAGGTTACGGGATCCATGTCGGAGTCTGAGTAAACTTGAAGCGGCTGAGGAAACGCGACCTGGCTCATCGAAAATTTTTCGGAAGGTTGGAGTAAATTCAGCATAATCCTGCAATAAAGAATTGTTCCTCTCCCACAGAGGGGAAGCCCATGCCAGAGCTTGTCCAGAGAGGAGCGATATGATGTAAGACACTTTAGTGCGATCAGTGGGTGAATTTTGCAAACTAAACTGAACATTGGTTCAAAAACCCTAGACAAAGTTTAGGGTCACCATCAAACTTTTGAGGAGTAGGTAAACGTAGAGATGAGGATGATTCAGTCTGGGTAACTTTACTGGGCTCGGAAACCGGTGATGCCTGGGCGACCGGTAAGACAGTTTGCAGAGAATCTAACCTAGAGGCAAGGGCCTGTATGCACTGAAAAAAATGCAGTTGCATAGCCTTCTGATGTTCACTGTAACCGACCAAGAGTTGCAGCATGTCTTTAGCAGACAGTTCCGGATCAGGGTCCATTCCTAGTTTGGCCATATCTTACTGTCATGTTTGGAATAGACCTCAAAGCCCCGCTCTAGTTAGACTTACCCCCGGAGAGGTGTTGAGTCTAACAGTAGAGAGGTATTCACTAGGGATCCCCGCAAGGGAATATGGACTTAGCTGCTTTCTAACCGCAGGTCGCGGTCCTCTAAGGGGGATTAGAGCAGGGTGAGATGGAACCGTTCAGTGGAGCAGGACTGCTGGACGATAAATGCAGAGATTCAAGTGGACAGCAGTGAACCGAAGCATTTAAGTCTTTAGAAAGTGAATAGCTAAAAACAGGACGGATAATGAGGCACAAGGTTCCTGCAACAATATCGCAGGTCTTGTTGGTGGAACAGGAAACACAGGATACCAACTGAGAAGTGGTAAACTGCAGAGAACTCATGCATTGAGATCCCTGGAAAGTGAATATCTTGAGAATGGGACCGATGATGAAGAACGAGGTTCTTGTAATAATACCACAGGTCTTGATTGTGGAACAGGTATCACAGGATACCGTTGTGCAGACAGGAGCCAGAGAGAACAGCGTCCTAACAGGTAAGGAGACCTGAAGATCAGGCAACTTAGTAGTGAAGCACTTGCTAAAAACAGACAGAGCTAACAGGCAATTAGCCAATCAAGAGAATGCAGGAAGTTTTGAAAAGAACAGGTGTACGCATGCTCAGTTCAGACCAGCAAGTGAATGTAGGGACAGAGAACCAAGGGAAACAGGTAAGAACAGTGACCAAAATGCAGGTTAGCTGGTGAAATGTGTGACAAGTATATCGCTCTGTATTGTACAGTTGAACCCATTCAAGGTTCAAAATTCAAAGTTTAAAATTATCTAGGCAAGTGTCTAAAATAATATAAATAGGTTTATTTAACAAAATGGTAGCACCAAATAGCAATAATAATATTGAAAAAATAACCCGCAACCAGTGGAGGCCTGGCAAATTTTAACCCGGGGGGCAAGACTCGACTCACCAGCCTATTTTAAAGGGAAAAAAATGCAGGTAGCCCAGTGATCCAGCCCAAGGTAGCCCACTATGGAACCAGCCAGGGCCGGATTTACCGCTAGGCAACTTAGGCAACTGCCTAGGGCCTAGCGGTACCCAGAGGGCCCAGTCAGGACTGGCGGTGAGCGGGGTAGGCAAGGCGGAAGGCCTGCCATCCCTCTCTGTCCGCCGACATACTAAAATAAACTGCGGCCGGAAACAGACTAAAAGACAAAACAGTCACGTGGTCGCATGCGCGGCTCCCAGCAGTCTCTCCTGCTGTCTGTTCCCACTGAATGAGGAGGAGAGACTGCCGGGACCTGTCGCGCAATCACGTGACTGTTTTTTTTTTAGTCTGTTTCCGGCTACTGTGAGGACTAACCGAGGAGCCACGCGCTGGAGAAGAAAGAAGACAAGAAGACAAGAAGACCAGAAGACCAGAAAAGAGGAAAACAAAAGAGAAAAAGACAGGTAAGTAAAACGGAGGCACATTGGGTGAGCTGATAATGAAAGGGAACAGAGTTGACATAATGAAAGGGCACAGAGGTGAACTAATGAAGAGGCACAGAGGTGACATAATGAAGAAGCACAGAGGTGACATAATGAAGGGGCACAGAGGTGACTTAATGAAGGGTCACAGGGGTAATACAATGAAGGGGCACAGAGGTGATACAATGAAGGGGCACAGAGGTGATATAATGAAGAGACACAGAGGTGACATAATAAAGGGGCACAGAGGTGATACAGTGAAGGGGCACAATGGTGATATAGTGAGAGGGCACAGAGATGATATTGTGAAGGGGCAAAAGCGGCATTAAATGGGCATAGTGTGATGATTGAGGGACAAAAGTGACAAGGGCACATCCTTGGAATTATGTGTATTATTTTTCCAAACAACTTAATAAGTATTTCTGTCCTGACTTAAATACTTATTAGGTTGTTTTGACCCAACTACTTAAAAAACAGGATTGCTCTGTAATTATTTAGGGGTGCCTTTTTCTGTAGCAGGGTGGCCTTGCTCTTTTCACATGTTAGGTATGCCCCCAAAGATGCAAGCCACGCCCCCACCTCATGTGGCGGCGTGCCGCGGCGGTACATGCTTTCCCTTCTACTTAACTATAGGGTTATATGGACAGCACGGTGGCTCAGTGGTTAGCACTTCTGCCTTGCAGCACTGGGGTCATGCGTTCAATTCCCGACCATGGCCTTATCTGTGAGGAGTTTGTATATTCTCCCCGTGTTTGCGTGGGTTTCCTCCGGGTGCTCCGGTTTCCTCCCACACTCTAAAAACATACTGGTAGGTTAATTGGCTGCTAACAAATTGACCCTATTCTGTGTGTGTGTGTGTGTGTGTGTTAGGGAATTTAGACTGTAAGCCCCAATGGGGCAGGGACTGATGTGAGTGAGTTCTCTGTACAGCGCTGCGGAATTAGTGGCGCTATATAAATAAATGATGATGATGATATGGTAGGCTACAAAAATATAGTGCTATGGATTGTTTCAGGGAGAGGGCCCAAAACCAGTATCCTGCCTAGAGCCCTATGAGGTCTATATCCGGCTCTGGGACCAGCCCAGGGGAAAGATGCCTGCCTGCCCCCCAGTCCAGCCTGCCTCTGTCCGCAACAAATAGCACTACAGTCTGGCACAGACAACATACAGGGTATAATGAAAACACCTCGCCAGTATCCTAGTCACTCTCAGTGCCATCTATCCAAACTTCCCCCGGGTGGCAGACCCTCTCTCCTCTGAAGCTACCAACAAGGCAGCGGTCTTGGGTTACTGTCACTCTGCTTTTGGCAGACACACAGTTCCCCAAAACCTGGACAGGTAGATAAGAACAAATTTAGTACTCCAGGGAACGATTGTCACTTGCCCATCTCATGGCAGAGATGTAAATCTCAGCGTCAGCCTAACATGTATATACAAGATAAGAAAGCCATGCTACCCGACATATTAACACTTAAAAATACAATATATACAAGTTTAAACATGATTGACAAATATGGGGAGCCAGAGGGCTAGAAAATGTATACGTTTTTATAGCCCACACTTTGTGAGAAAAAAAGAGTAGACTGGTTGAGGTGATATTAATACCTCAATTCATCACAACTTGCACCAGCTACAGGGCAGGTGTAAGCGCTGACTGATAGTGATGACTGACATATGCATGCCAGAACATGTGATTGCTAGTAAGAGAAAGTATAGAAGTGCATTTTATGTGCAGTATGCATTGAGTTGTTAATTTATTTGAAAGAATAATAATCTAAAAAAAAATTTCATGCGTTCTGATGGGACTTTATATTGCACATACGCATTTGCATATCCTGCAGTGTGTCCTGTCTGTTTGCATACGGCAAGTACTGTATAGCCCAGATATGCTTATACTCATATTGAAATGCAAGCGTTTCTTGAGATGTGCATTTACTTGAATATGGGTGGACGGGCGTTACATCAGATTTTTTTAAGTGCAATTTGCGTTCATATTGAGTTCAGAGAGGATTTAGACCCTATTTAATCAATGGAAATCTGATAAAAAATTTCTTACTGCTTTTAAACAATAAAATCCTATATTATTATCCATCTCCTAACATGCAGAAAGTAAAATTGTGTATACTTTTTTACTGCAGTTATGTAAAATAATAAAACAAAAATATTCTAGCCCTTTAAATGCAGATATCAACCATCAGTGCTCAATCTGTGAGCTGCTTTATGTATTTCTGTGCACAGTAACGCGCATATCTCACTTTTCCCTCACAGAAAAGGACGTAGGCAAAACGATGGATCTTAAATAGACGCACACTGTCTGCTGCGGTCGTCACCAGCATCCTTATGACTCCTGCATTAATTGCTGCATTACTACTGCCCGGTTAGACAGACTCTCATTCCTCTCAACTCCACTGCTCTTTACTGAGTCTCCCGGAGTGCTACAATTTATCAACTTCTATTCATGACACCCCAGAGCCACAGGACATGAAATATTGTGATTCCATTCATACAGTGTATGCAAAAAAAAAAGGAATGAAAACGCATTCAGGACGGAGATACCTAGCCATAGCTTAAAAAGCACATTTAAAGGGAACATCACAGATTAATAGAAATTTTGATCTGTTCAACCCCAGATGAAAACCATCAGCATTGTTTTATAATTTGAGTAGTTTTCTCTCTGTTTAAAAGTTTTGTAAAGTCTTCTCTATTTACTGACACCGGCTTCAGGAAGATCCAGGACTGCAGAGATCATGAGTGGCAGCTGTTCTAGGAGATGTAAGCATGGACTCTTTCGTTGTTTCCAGACCCTTTATAAGCTCCTGACAGGTACTCTCCATAAAGGTAAGACACGGTGTCCCTTCTTTTATCATGCTGGTTTCGGAGCTATACAGAACGCAGGTACAGTTATGCAGAATGAGTATCAAGGAAGTTCTTGTGTATGTTACTATATTGGTCTGTAGATTGAGGCAAACGTGGTGCACTGCTTGCGTTGTAGCAGTGAAGATGGTGATATTTATCGGTGTTGTCGCTGACTTTGGCATATCTGGTGCAATGTTGTCCTGCACCAACCTTGCTTTAGTAAAGAATTACTCAGGTGTATACTGTTGTTAGACATGAATCTCTGAGGCAGTTACTATTGGATTTAAGTCACAGAAAGCAGATGCACAGCCTGCGCTGTGGGCTATGACATTTGTTCTGAAATGAAATGGTTGGAGTGCTGTTAGAAGCATTGGGATATCATTTCATCTGCTGCTGATATCTTTTCTATGAAATACAATGACATTGTTCCAGATAGAAAATGAAGTTCTGCCTGGCATGTCCTTGCTGACCTGAAATTTTATGATTAGCTCAGACTTCAATTGCTGGATGCTTATGACTAGTGAGATAGATGGTTAAGGTTAACGATTCATTTAATGATGTGTCTAGCTAATTGCATTTTAAAGGTACAGTGGTGTCGATTGCACCGTTCAGCATGAGAAAGTACATATATTAATTAGTTCATAGAATTGTTTCCACCTACTGTGTTTTGTGTAGCACTTTGCAATGCCTACAAATGTCACATTATTACTATGACTATTACCATCATATCATAGCTCTCCGTATCTGTTACTGTTTGTCTTGTATTATAAAATTAAATATATGGTAGAATGCCAATAATAACTATGCTGGCTTGTTAAAATATACATTAATAAAACATAAAGCATGCTGCCATAAATGTGTGCAAAATCTGTTTTTTTATATGAATCTTATCTGCAAACATAATTTTAAAACATTTTCACATAATTTATTTTAAACTAATACATGTTCATTTATACTTATACTTGATTGAATCTGCTTATCATGTATAACCACTTAATTGAATAAGTTGCTAACTACAGGCATGTGAACATTTCATCATTCTGCAAATAGTTTATTTTATTTTGGTCAAGTTTGCCTTCAGTTGGATGCTGGAGTCATCATTTTAAGTTGTAGGGTTTTCTGAAGAAAATATGTTGGCAGTTCCAATCATACATATTAAATGAGTACAGTTGAAATTCCCCATCATGGTTTCACTTATCTTGAAATTCATCTCCACTCTTGTGTCTATTCACTTGATAATCTATATTTATTTAATGGGTTCAAATTTCAGTGTATATAGCATACTCCTGTAGAACAGAATTGATAGATACTTGCTGAATACTCTTAGACCTCATACTTACTGGCGTTGTTAAAATGCGCTTTACAAGTTTTTAACATTTGTGAGGCCATGTACCTTCCGGGAATTCATGTGCTAGTAGAAAGGCTATTAAAATGCTCCAAAAAAACTTGATTCGCACGTCATGTGTATTTTTCCTAGAATTAATAGGCTTTCCGATGCA
The DNA here is from genome assembly GCF_038048845.1 of Mixophyes fleayi. Classification (NCBI taxonomy): domain Eukaryota; kingdom Metazoa; phylum Chordata; class Amphibia; order Anura; family Limnodynastidae; genus Mixophyes; species Mixophyes fleayi. Next base: position 283,710,009 of record NC_134405.1, on the reverse strand, counting down.
AGTAAAAATGGCAATGGGTATGGTAAATCTAGAAATAATGTTTTTTGCACATTTTAAAAAGATGTGTAACTAAAATATATCAATAGGTATGAGGTCTTATACGCTTGTAAACAAGTATGGCACTAGAAATCTGTGTTAACTACGCAGTGGAGTTTTTACTTCAGTTGCCTTCCATTGTACTGCAGTAGTGTGTTTTTGAAAAGCCACTTTTTTAATTCCTGTGCCCTCCGGTGTTTTAAGGCATTAGAAATCCTATTAACGTTCAAACGTGTTTTAGATGCGTTTCTATAAGCATATTTACTAGCATTGAAAATAAACTTATAAAACGCCAATGAATATGTGACCCAAGCTGTCTTATGTAATAATTTGAAATTGCAATAATAATCCATTATATAAATAAATATATATATCTATATATATCTATATATATCTATATATATATATATATATATATATATATATATATATACTAGGGATGTGCACCGGCGACTTTTGAGGTCTCGTGTTTTGTGTTTTGGATCCGGATTTTCGTTATTTTTGAGGTTCGGATTTGTCTCGCAAAACACTTGACGAAAGGTCTCGGTTCGGATTTAAGGTATTGGATTCGGATTTTTTTTGAAAAAAACATAAAAAGTTTAAAAATCAAGTTTTTGGGCTTATTTTCACTCCTAGGCTATTATTAACCTCAATAACATTCAATAACAAGCATTTCCACTAATTTACAGTGTATTCTGAACACCTCACAATATAGTTATTAGTCCAAAACGTTGCAACAAGGTATCTTTCTGGACTGCGTAGAGGAGTGGGTCACCACAATATATATTAAAAACCCTGAACTTTTATGATTCGCACCAATAATTGTACCTGGACTGCGTAGAGGAGTGGGTCACCACAATATATTAAAAACCCTGAACTTTTATGAATCGCACCAATAAATGTACCTGGACTGCGTAGAGGAGTGGGTCACCACAATATATATAATAAGAAAACCATCAACTGGTTTGATTCGCACCAATAAATGTACCTGGACTGCGTAGAGGAGTGGGTCACCACAATATATTAAAAACCCTGAACTTTTATGAATCGCACCAATAAATGTACCTGGACTGCGTAGAGGAGTGGGTCACCACAATATATATAATAAGAAAACCATCAACTTGTTTGATTCGCACCAATAAATGTACCTGGACTGCGTAGAGGAGTGGGTCACCACAATATCTTAAAAACCCTGAACTTTTATGAATCGCACCAATAAATGTACCTGGACTGCGTAGAGGAGTGGGTCACCACAATATATATAATAAGAAAACCATCAACTTGTTTGATTCGCACCAATAAATGTACCTGGACTGCGTAGAGGAGTGGGTCACCACAATATATTAAAAACCCTGAACTTTTATGAATCGCACCAATAAATGTACCTGGACTGCGTAGAGGAGTGGGTCACCACAATATATATAATAAGAAAACCATCAACTGGTTTGATTCGCACCAATAAATGTACCTGGACTGCGTAGAGGAGTGGGTCACCACAATATATTAAAAACCCTGAACTTTTATGAATCGCACCAATAAATGTACCTGGACTGCGTAGAGGAGTGGGTCACCACAATATATATAATAAGAAAACCATCAACTTGTTTGATTCGCACCAATAAATGTACCTGGACTGCGTAGAGGAGTGGGTCACCACAATATCTTAAAAACCCTGAACTTTTATGAATCGCACCAATAAATGTACCTGGACTGCGTAGAGGAGTGGGTCACCACAATATATATAATAAGAAAACCATCAACTTGTTTGATTCGCACCAATAAATGTACCTGGACTGCGTAGAGGAGTGGGTCACCACAATATATTAAAAACCCTGAACTTTTATGAATCGCACCAATAAATGTACCTGGACTGCGTAGAGGAGTGGGTCACCACAATATCTTAAAAACCCTGAACTTTTATGAATCGCACCAATAAATGTACCTGGACTGCGTAGAGGAGTGGGTCACCACAATATATATAATAAGAAAACCATCAACTTGTTTGATTCGCACCAATAAATGTACCTGGACTGCGTAGAGGAGTGGGTCACCACAATATATATAATAAGAAAACCATCAACTTGTTTGATTCGCACCAATAAATGTACCTGGACTGCGTAGAGGAGTGGGCACTGGGCACCACAATAAAATATATAAAAAACCTTCAACAGGTCTGCATTACACTACACATACGGCTGCTCCTCCATCCTCTCCATCATATACATGTTGGAGTTTTAGCATGTGACAACCTCTTGTTTTTGATAATGTCAGTGCATTTTGAATATTTTTCAATTTGCCCCACACCACTGAATGTACTTTATCTATGATACGCATCTATCTATCTTGACTGCGTAGTGTGGTGGCCCCGGTACACAATTTGGTACCGGGGCCACAATAAAATAAATACACCCTCCACGTGTCAGAATTCCACCAAACAAGTATCTGGACTGCGTAGTGGGGTGGCCCCGGTACCCAACTTGATACCGGGGCCACAATAAAATAAATACACCCTCCACGTGTCAGAATTCCACCAAACAAGTATCTGGACTGCGTAGTGGGGTGGCCCCGGTACCCAATTTGATACCGGGGCCACAATACCTCCTCAAAACATGCTCCAGACAATTCGTCATTGACAGACCCCAGACAGACAGGGTCGTAGTGTTATTGTTTGACTTTGTAAACCCAAAAAAATGTCCCTGTTGCACTTGCACATAGTCGTGCAATCAAGACTGACTTTTTCATTTAAAGGCACGATCTTTCAAGTGTAGTGTTTGTAAGTCTAAGTCATATTATACTTTTGGTAAAATTGGTTTTTTTTGTTCCTCTTTATGGTAATTAATTAGTAATAGAATTAAAGTAGGAAATAGAATTAAATAGAATTAAAGTAGGAAATAGAGTGGTATAGAGTTGTAGTGTGGTATAGATAGAGTGGTCCACACAATATAATAATAAAACCCTCAACTGGTCTGAATTCCACCAAACAAGTATCTTGACTGCGTAGTGTGGTGGCCCCGGTACACAATTTGGTACCGAGGCCACAATATAATTTAAAAACCCTCCACGTGTCGGAATTCCACCAAACAAGTATCTGGACTGCGTAGTGGGGTGGCCCCGGTACCCAACTTGATACCGGGGCCACATTACCTCCTCCAATTTCCAAGTGTAGTGTTTATAACATCTTAACACTACACTAATTCTAGCACGTCAAAACCTCTTGTTTTAAATAATGACAGGGCATTTAACTTTTGATTTAATTTATTGAATTTGTTGGCATTTTCTTTTACTTTTTGAACATGGCAAACGACTGTTGAATGGTCACATAATGCCAAAAAAAAAGGTGCAAGATGGAATTGTCCTTGGGCCCTCCCACCCACCCTTATGTTGTTGAAATAGGACATGCACACTTTAACAAACCAATCATTTCAGCGACAGGGCCTACCAAACAACTGTGGCTGAAATGATTGGTTTGTTTGGGCCCCCACACCAATAAAACAATTCATCTCTCCCTGTACAAACTAAACAGGCTCTACTGAGGAAAGATGTCGTCCTTATCCTCAACCTCTGATTCCTCTCCCCCTACAGTGTGTACTTCCTCCTCCTCACACATTATCAATTCGTCCCCGCTGGACTCCACAACCACAGTCCCTCTGTACTGTCTGGAGGGCAGTGCTGTACTTCATTGAGGAATTGATTATTCATTTTTATAAACATCATTTTTTCAACGTTGTGAGGAAGCAACCTCCTTCGCCGCTCACTGACCAGGTTCCCCGCTGCACTAAAAACTCTTTCCGAGTACACACTGGAGGGGGGACAACTCAGTTAAAAAATAGAGCCAGTTTGTACAGGGGCTTCCAAACTGCCTTTTGGAGTTCTACCACGTCACTACCTCTAGTTAATTTAGATTGCAAGGCTTGTAAATATAAATACTTTGAAGATAAAAAAAAGCAGGCTGCACAGACTGTGGAGCTAGAAAGTGAAATTAAATGGACCACGTTACTTTGGTGGCTATCTATGCCCCCCCCCCCCCCCGCCCTACACTTGTAGTTGAATATAAATAAAGCAGCCTGCATAGACTGTAGAACTAGCAATTCAAATATACAAAGAAATGGACAAAGGCAGTTTGGTATCTGTCTGCATCAGATCCCCTCTCCACTAGGAGTAAAACAGAAAACTTTTCAGCCGTTATATAATCTAGAATATAAATAGAAATTGAGAAATGCAATTTGGTATCTGTCTGCATCATAATCATCAACATCCTCCTCAGCGCCAGCTACATCAATATCCTCCTCCCAGTGCACAACATTCACACCTTCATTAGCCAAATCTGTAACTGGACTGTGGGTGATCCTTCCAGCATATGCAGAGGGCGTGCTGCAAATGCTGGATGGAGTCACCTCTTCCCGTACAGTGATGGGAAGGTCAGGGTTCACAACCAACAACACCCTTGGACTCGCCTTGGGGATTTGTGATGTCATCTGTTTAGAAGGCAGAGTTCTTTGCTGTTTTGTTGTTGTTGCTGACAGCATAACTCTCTTAAATTTTTTGTAGGGGGGGGGAGGAGGGCTTTGATCCTTGGGTGAAGTTGGACCACTAGTCATGAACACGGGACAGGGCCTAAGCCGTTCCTTGCCACTACTTGTCGTAATTGGCATATTGCCAACTTTACGTTTCTCCTCAGATGATTTTAAGTTTCTTTTTTTGCTGTTTTTTGAGAACTTGGGCTTTTTGGATTTTACATGCCCTGTACTAGGAGATTGGGCATCGTGCTTGCCAGACGACGTTGATGGCATTTCATCGTCTATGTCATGACTAGTGGCAGCAGCTTCAGCATTAGGAGGAAGTGGGTCTTGATCTTTCCCTACTTTATCCTCCAAATTTTTGCTCTCCATTATATGTAGCACAAGATACTGCAGAATGTGTGAACTTGGTAATATTGCAGTACCAATGGACTTATAATGCTGGATTGGTTTTGCAAATTTGGTTATAATTATTATATATTTTATTTTTTTTTTAATTTTTTATTTTTTTTTACTTTTTTTTTATTTTTTACAAACTTGGGAATAATGGGGAAATAACTATGCCCTTAGAAGCACAGAGCACAGGACACAGCACCACTGGACTGAACAGGACACGGCACAGGACCCAGCAGCACTACGGAACTCAGCAGGACAGAGCACAGGACACAGCACCACTGGACTGATACTGCAGAATGTGTAAACTTTGTAATATTGCAGTACCACTGGACTTTTACTGCTGAATGTGTGAACTTGGTAATATTGCAGTACCAATGGGCTTATACTGCAGGATTGGTTGTGAAAATTTTGTGGTAATTAAAAAATATTAAAGTAGTTTTTGGTATTTTATAAAAAAAACTTTTTTTTATTTTTTTAAACACAGGGGAATATTGGGGAAATAACTATGCCCTTAGAAGCACAGAGCACAGGACACAGCACCACTGGACTGAACAGGACACAGCACAGGACCCAGCAGCACCACTGACCTCAGAAGGACAGAGCACAGCACACAGCACCACTGGACTGATACTGCAGAACACAGCACAGCACAGCACAGCACAGCACTAAACAGCACAGCACTAAACAGCACAGAACTAAACAGCACAGAACTAAACAGCACAGAACTAAACAGCACAGAGGACCACCTAACACACCCTCCCTCTACCCTGATCAATGCCCGAGTGAAGATGGCGGCGACTAGCGGGGAATTTATAGGATCCGAGTATCGCGAGATCCGACAACGGGATTATGAGTCAGAGCCTCAGTTTCACTTTTGAATTTGGCGCCAATACCCGGATCTGTCTCGGATCCGACTCGGATCCGCAACGTTCGGGTGGGCTCGGATTTCAGAAATCCGAGCGCGCTCATCCCTAATATATACACTATATACTATATGCTGTTGGTCTCTGTTATTAGTAATTTGGGCTTATATAGCCTGACACCAATCTCCTTCAATGGTCATGTAGGCAGGACGTTTAGTGCAGTCCATAGGTAAAACATCTCTACCATGATGAAAGCCTCATATTAAATATCTTTAGTTCTCACGTGTGCCCACATTGTTGGCATATACAATTGGTAGTTTGTTATATAAAGTAAATATCACAACTTTGATTTTAGGTTCAGTATCCAGGTAACTTCTGTTATTTGGATACCTTTTATTCTGATATTATAGTACAGTGTTATGCAGTCAACCATTACACGTGCATTTTAAACAATGTTTAATTGATCCTGCTCTGACACATTGTGATTGATGCATCTTAAACATACAGAGCCTATGAGGACTATTAAGAGTGTGTAAGTGGTAATCCTGAAACACCATTCATTACTGTTTATCAGTTTGGGAGTGGATACATTTTGTGTTTAAAACAGGCATATATTAATCAACAGTCTAACACTAAATTTAACTGATTTTGATATAGGAAGATTCTCATTTTATACAGTATGTCTTCACAGTGTTATCAAGGTTTGCTTCAGTAGAACGTCTCTAGGATAATCAATATGTCCTGTTATGAGTTTGCTGAAACAGGACTATAGCACATAGGAGTCAGCAGTAATGATAGGTTTCTATAATACGTAGGAGTCAGCATTGATGACAGGGTTTAGTAGTACAGTGGACCACAGGTAAATGCTTAGAACTGTTGTAACAGATAATGGAAAAACTCTGCTGATGATTTCAATAAACATCTTCCCTGATCACAACATAAATCCTGACTAGTAACAAAAGCCAAGGTGATGAACTGAAGTAGTTTTCAAAATAACACAGTACTGAAATAGTGTAAATGTATATTTGTATTTGTAGTCCAGGTCTAAAGACTTTTTGTTGTTATTTTAACAATTCTAAAGACATTGACAGCTTTATTATCTTATGATAACATACCTTTCCTACTTTTATACATGTATGTTTATTATAGTAAACAAATTCATCTATTTTTACATTTCAAGTAGTGGCCTAGGATTTAAAGAGTACCGCAGGCCATTCTGCAGATGAGGTAAGGTAATAATCTCATTTCATGTGGCACCATTTAAGGGGTTTCACAACTGGGATTTTCACCCTTATGCTCCAAGTCTACATATGTCCACCTAGTATAGGTCTGGCAGTATATCTCTCCTGAAACATTGGACAGTAATGGGATCGCAATCATGTAAACTCACTTGCACAGTCAGTTTACCCCCCTGACAAAGTTCTATATAATGAAACAAGTTGGGGGTTGCCTAACATCATTCACACTTAGGTAACAAATAAAACGTCCATTTATCATGATGTGATCTTCACAGATCACAGATTTCTACATGTTTTGTCATTGTGTTTATCCGCTATGAATCTTTAAATGCACAAGAAGGGTTTTTAAAAATAATGTAACATTAGTGCACAATTATGGAGCAGCACTGTTGTGTGTATAAACGTATATATATATATATATATATATATATATATATATATATATATATATATATATATACAGAGAGAGAGAGAGAGAGAGAGAGAGAGAGGGAGAGACTAAGTAGAATAGATAACACTAGGTATTCTCCTTTGACCTTTGAACAGTTTTTAGATAAGCTGGGATATATATGTATATATATATATATATATATATATATATATATATATATATATATATATATATATCAATATATATACCCAGCTTGACTGAAAACTTTTCAAAGATCAAAAGAGAATGCCTAGTATCGTCTTCTCTCTCTCTCTCACTCTCTCTCTCTCTCTCTCTCTCTCTCTCTCTCTCTCTTTCTCTTTCTCTCTCTCTCTCTCTCTGTATATATATATATATATATATATATATATATATATATATTTATATATATATATATATATATGACATGGATTACTGCTGTGTTTCTTTGACATTAATATATGTTTATATATCCCACCATGCAAGTTTAAAGGATGTGCTGTGGTAAAAGGTAATGTGTTACCTTGTTTATGTTTATGTAAATTTACACTCCTGAGAGGTATGCTGTTTACATTGACATTTACATTTAGCTCTTGACTTGCATAAAAGCTTGTTCACGACCTCATCCACATGATCTCTGAACACTCATAGAAGGAACTCATGTGAAACTCGTAGAAGGAACTCATGTGAAAAATGATCTCTTTGAAAACTCACTTGTGTATGTTGGGGCACAATGATACCCACAGCATTGACAAAACACAAAAATATTTGATGCATGCAGCTGGTTGGACAGTACTGCATGTGTATACTCCAGGCCTTTATGTGTAATAGTCAGGAAAGTTACATCTATTGTATGTGTTTACCAAGGAAAGCCAGCTGAAAATGTTCCCTCCCCATACAATGGAGGCATCCATTTTGTGGACTGAACTAATATGCACCCTATCAATCTGATTAACATTCATGAGACCTGATTTCCATTCATGAGGTATTCTTTCCTAGAGAATACGAGGCTAGATTCTTATGAATATTAGTCCAGTCTACAAAATAGATGTGTAGCCGGTAGGTCCATCTAAACCTTTATTAGACATATATTACTGAAGTAAAAGAGTTGCAAACTTCAACCTTTGCTTTTTGTAGTTGAGTGCTCAAGCTACTGAGGTGTAATACAATTAATGCCAGATGATGGCTACCTGCATTATTTGCTTCCTACCTTTACAATGTTAGAAAACAGCAAATCAATAAAGTCTGTTAAATTCTAAACTCACTTTGCAAAGGTTTATATGAGTAAAATAATCTTATATACTTCTAAAATAACTGAAGCATTTAGAATGGGGTCATAAACCTATTTATGGGCTAGGTGGTAAATTAGGCAGATTTGCATGTAAAAATATGCTAAGCAAATGGAAAAATCCTGCTTCTATGATGCATTGATGGCTGTACTTAGTGATAAGAGCTGCACTTCAGTGATGACATCACTTCTTAGGTAATGGCTATAATAAATATTACAACCTGTAGGCAGTCATGATACCAAATATATCTTATTATTATTTCTGATGTATATTATTTTATCTTACGTGTCACTTATGAGTGTATATCAATGTGCGCATTCTTTCTTCAACACAATTACTGACGTTTGCATTTCCATAATACTACAAATGTCCTTACATTTTATACTTTAGTATTTTCCTTCATTAGATACGTGAATCTTAATAAAGAAGGTAATAGTAATTATTGCACTTTACCTGTACTCTGCTTAACATATAGGAACTACTGTATATTGACATCTTCAGGATTTAACTCATTCCCCAGCATGTGCCTTCATTATAGTCCCATTTCTCTTTTTAACTAGAATGAGTATTGATTTTCCTAGTCATACAAACACTGAGGCATTATAAACCATATTGTCTTGTTTAAAACAAAGCACATATCACAGTAAGCAATAAAAAAAAATGGCTAGAATCAGAATTTTGTTAATTCCCCTTGTACAAATATATCTCTATCTATCTATCTATAAATATACACACACACACACACACAGTATCAGTATATATATATATATATATATATATATATATATATTGTATTTTATTTTATTGTCTACCACATACTTGCCAACTCTCCCTGAATGTCAGGGAGACTCCCTGAAATAGGGGTGGTCTCCCTCACTCCCTGAAGAGTCTGGCATTCTCCCTGAGCCAGTACAAGATGTGGTTGGCTTCGTCATCTGTGGCATGATGACACAGTTCAGAAATTGTGTCCTATGTCCATGTATTGATGCCTATGGAGGTGGCCATTTTAATGGAGACCAATATTTAATTAAAGACTGATAGGTAAGATAACATGACTTCAGTATTGGAGACTGAAATGTAAAAGACACTTCAGTCTCTAGAGATTCATTAGCTGATTTTCTTTAACGCACAGTTGCCTACTCTCCCAGAATGTCCGGGAGACTCCCACATTTCTGGGAGACCTCCCGGTTCTCGCCCCCGCAATTGATAAGTGGCAGGGGCGGGGCTTAATGACTCAAATATTGCATACTTTTAGCCCCACCCCCTGCTGTAATTGGCCACAATTTTGACAATCGTTTAGGGGCGGTGTCAAAATGATGTGATTTGTCAAGCCCCACCCCCGCACGCCCACCTTCCCCGGGATCTCCCTTAAGCCAACGAGGAAAAGTTGGCAAGTATGGTCTACCATGTGCAGTTGCAAGTGAGGCACAGAAACAATATAACATAATATGGGCAACCTTATCTGTGGGTGACAAGTCTAGTACTGACCACTCTCTGGTTGCAGGGTATCAGAACAGATGACCTGCTTGTTTGTGCCTTGTCTGATTCAGAACACATGGAACGGGTCATCAATAGACAACACATGTGCTGTAAGCACTTCATGAACCATAATTAGCCATTTGTTTTTAGGTTGATATTAAGTTGCTATCTGTCACTCCTGTCTACACAATGAAGGAGTAAAGTAGGTCTGTTTGGAAACTTCTTTCTGACAATTCACATGAGATGTTCTGTGAGGTCTTTATTCCTTACCTTTGGGTGTATGATGTCCTTAAGCAGATATGTAGTTTGAGATTAAATCTAGTTTACAATGTACCATAAGCACCTACATGAGGACCAGTAGTCCATCTGACTTCATCTGCCTTTATCATTGAAACTTTTGATAGTAATCACTTCTCTTTCTCAGTCAGTGGGTGACACAAATCAAATAAAATATGTGTGTGCAGCAGAATCCTTCAGAAGTAACTGTGCCCATTTCTCATTTTTATGTTTCAGCAGAGCAGATAATTTATGGGGCACTTGTGTGCAGATTTTTGAATTGTGGTTGAAATGCACATCTACAAATATAAAATCAGCCTCTTAAATTGCTGTCTAATATAACATTTGGACCAATTCATTCATTTCAATTATTGTTTTTCTTCTTAACTATGACTTTTTGGACTCTCTTTTATGCATTATAGCTCATGACAGTAACGGGATATCAGAGCTGCCTTTTGAGTTACACAGTACACTGGTCTATGTGCACTTATTTTCAGAAATGTGCCTCGACTGCGAAAAATAGAGAATGCAACTAAATATGAAGGTCACAAGAATATTTGGTCTTGCAAAACGAAATCTTGTGTATTTGTGTGTGAACTTTACACATGGTCATACTTGCCTACTTTCAGTAGGCGACGTCCGGGAGAGGAGCGTGACTAATGGGCGGGAGGGGACTAATGGGCGGGAGTACAATTACATTTTGTCGCGGGGGGCGGGGCTAAAATGAATTGCATCATTTTAACAAGAGAATTCCAGTATGCGGAAGAAATGTCAGCTCTCACGGGAGCCCGGGAGACTGACCCGAAGTTTGGGAGTCTCCCGGACTTTCCAGGAGAGTTGGCAAGTATGCATATGGTATTGCAGATATCCTACATTTTGCATGGATTGCCATGGTCAACAGATATTTGCCATGATTCCATATCATCCTGCTATTGGCTTGTCCACATTCAAACCCTTTTGTAGTGCTAATCAGTGAATGACTCTATATAAACAGACGATAAGTAGGTACATGATGTCACAAAGCAGGAACAACTTCACCACCACAAACGTGCATTTCCCCCACAATTCTTAAAGACTGAACGCCTGATTTTGAGTTAGGAGCAAAAAAAAGGAGCAAATTTGCACCTTGACAAAACCATGTTGCATTAGAGGGGGAGGTAAATTTAAAATGTAGGGACAGATTTATATTTGGGATTCGCCATGCCATAGAGAAGCTTTAATTTCAGTGTAAAAATAAATCAATCAAGCATTTGTGTGCTACATGAAAAAAGTCAGTCTTTTCCTTGCATGTAAAAAAATAAGTCATTTTGTACCCCTTGCATGTAACATGGTTTGTCCAGGTGCAAAATTGCTCCTTTTCTTTGCTTTGCTCCAAACTTAAATCAGGCCCTGAGTTCTCATGTTGCTTAATTACAACACAAAGTACACATTTGTGGTTTATTATTACAGTATAGCATACCGTTTTGATAAGTTATGTCTGTACAAGCTAATGCTTTTTTCCAATCACTTGCATATTTACTGTCATTTTTGTAACGTAGAAGTGCATGCATAATGCAAGAATAAATAAATGGAATGTGATTACTGCTATTGGGAGTGTTAATCACAATCAGCAGTGTGTATCACTGAATTAATTATGTTCAGTTCATAAAAAGGAATTCTGTATATGCAATCTTGTTTCTGTTTTACCTATGGGGTTATAAATGGTGGAGCAGGAGGAAAAAGTTCTAACGAAGTACAATCAGACTCCCACTGCAGACAGGCTAAAGAGTGGAGGTAGAAGAGCAAATATGGAGAGTTAAGGACAAAATAATCAGGGCCAGCGCTGCCATTACACTAATGTGATGCCTTGGGCACCTCCTGGGCTTGTGCCAGCCTGGAGTACAGTGGTTACATAAGTTTGAAATAAATATGTGGGTAAATAAAATGTTGGCCTAGAGGAGACAGAAAGACACAGGGTGATAGAAAAGACAGAATACAGGGAATGTAAAGGGCCCTATTTATTATCCAAGGGTAACACCCTAAATTATTTATTGCTGCTTATCACAGCGAAAGACCTCATAACTTATGAACCAATTTTTCTCAGCCCCCCAGCAGTACAAGCTGGCAGTGACAAGAGGTTTCTTACCACTTTGGCAGCCAGTCCAGGGAGCCTCTGCGCATACATGACCTGGCATTGCTGGTTCATATATATATGTGCATTGGAACTGGAAGCATTTTTTCTTTTGTACTGTCTCTGCTATCGCCATCCTGAGATGCTGATAGTGATAGGAGGACAGTGGCGGTACTTATACCAAGGCTATCCTTGTTAAATAGGCTTACCCATACTTTGCATCTGGAAGCTTCACCGGAAGCCCCTGGCGATCAGAGCCGGATTTAGACCTCATAGGGCCATAGGCAGGATACTGTTTTTGGGCCCCCTCCCTTAACCATCCATAGCACTATATTTTTGCAGCCTACCATATACCTCTATAGTTAAGTAGATGTGAATGCATGTGCCGCCGCGCTGTGGCGGCACGCCGCCAAAGGAGGTGGGGGCGTGGCTTGCATCTTTGGGGGCGTACCTAACATGTGAAAAGAGCAAGGCCACCCTGCTGCAGAAAAAGGCACCCCTAAATAATTACTGAGCAGTCCCGTTTTTTTAAGTAGTTGGGTCAAAACAACCTAATAAATATTGAAGTCAGGGCAGAAATACTTAAGTTGTTTGCAAAAATAATACGCATAAATCCAAGTATGTGCTCTTGTCACTTTTGTCCCTCTATCATCACACTGTGCCCCTTCATTGTCACTTTTGCCCCTTTACAGTATCACATGTGCCCTTTCACCATCACCTCTGTGCCCATCACCATCACCACCTCTGTGCTCATCACCACCTCTGTGCCCCTTCACCATCACCACCTCTGTGCCCATCACCATCACCACTTCTGTGCCCCTTCACCATCACCACCTCTGTGCCAATCACTATCACCACTTCTGTGCCCCTTCACCATCACCACCTCTGTGCCAATCACCATCACCACTTCTGTGCCCCCTTACCATCACCACCTCTGTGCCAATCACCATCACCACATCTGTGCCCCTTCACCATCACCACCTCTGTGCCAATCACCATCACCACCTCTGTGCCCTTCACCATCACCACTTCTGTGCCCTTCACCATCACCACTTCTGTGCCCCTTCACCATCACCACCTCTGTGCCTCTTCACCATCACCACCTCTGTGCCAATCACCATCACCACTTCTGTGCCCCTTCACCATCACCCCCTCTGTGCCTCTTCACCATCACCACCTCTGTGCCAATCACCATTACCACTTCTGTGCCCCTTCACCATCACCACCTCTGTGCCTCTTCACCATCACCACCTCTGTGCCAATCACCATCACCACTTCTGTGCCCCTTCACCATCACACCTCTGTGCCTCTTCACCATCACCACCTCTGTTCCAATCACCATCACCACTTCTGTGCCCCTTCACCATCACCACCTCTGTGCCTCTTCACCATCACCACCTCTGTGCCTCTTCACCATCACCACCTCTGTCCCTCCGTTGTTTTACTTACCTTTCTATTGCCTTTCTTCTCCGGCGCGCTGCTCCTCCTCAGTTAGTCCAAACAGATTAAAAAAAAAAAAGAGTCATGTGATCGTTCGTCGGGTCCCGGCAGTCTCTCCTCCTCTCTCTCTATCACTGAGACACTGAGAGGAGGAGAGGCTGCCGGGACCCGACGAGCGGTCAGCTGACTTGTTTTTTGTTTTTTTTTAAATCTATTTTCTGCCGGTTCTTGTGTATTATGCCGGCGGCCAGAGGAGGATGGCAGGCGGAGGGGAGTGTCCCTCTGCCTTGCCTACCCCGCTCACCGTCAGCTCTGGCAGGACCCCCTGGGTACCGCTGGGCCCTAGGCAGTTGCCTAGGTTGCCTAGCGGTAAATCCGGCCCTGCTGGCGATAGCTGGCTTTAGTCTTTAAACACCTGATATAGGGCTTTTCTCTGTTTTATAAATAGACCCCTAAGCGATCAAAGAGAAAGTATGAGAGAAAAGGAATACAGTTTGTGGAAAGAGTATTGCAGAAACTAGCCTTATGGAGGAAATTACACTGAATGATCATATATGAAGGATATGCCTTCTGTGTAGCAGAATAATAATTGCTTGCTACTAATCTTCACATAATCAGATGTAACATCAATCTCAAACAGCATACATATATTAAGAGTATAATGGCAGTCGCAAGCAACATATAGTATATAAACAATCCTTGTACCTCTGGTACCAGAGAGTCCTCAGAAAGAGTATGTATCCAGTGCCCAAGTCAAAAGGGAAGTCATGCATTAATGAATAGCATAGTTATCCAGAGCCAAGGTCACAACACAGGTAAGCAATCCAAGGGAGGCTTCAGTAGCACAGGGCCAAGAAGTTGAATCAATAAACTGACAGCAGCAGGTATATTGCTCAGCAGAATACAGCACCAGGAATATAGTTTGTCAGAGTACAGCACTCTGGGGTCTATGCATCAAGATAATTTCCACTTAAAAGATGAAGAAACGGCTGTTTCTGCATCTTTTAAGTATATTTGCTATGCATTAACTGCCTAACGTAGGAGATATCACAGAAATCTCCTCCGTTTAGGCTAATACCATGCAGCATTGCAGTCCCCATAGATGTATATGGGGACTGCGATGCTCTGCAATGCATCAAACTTTGCTAAGCTTCTAAGGATGGCGTTACCTGTCATTTCCTATGGGATTCTGCGGAAGCCTCTTTGGCTTTGCAGAATACGATACAAGGTGAGTGCTATGTGGATGCGCACTGCATTTCCTCCTGTTCCTATAAGCAGGAATAAAAAATTCGCTCTAGAGAGGTCACTTCGCCAGGGCTCCCAGAGTAGCCCCTACATGATGCATCTTAGCTGTCATAGGCAAACCGAGGGGGGGTTTCCTAGTGCCTGGAAACCCCCTCCAAGCCTGGGGCACTGTATAATTGAGGTGGCTGGACCCTGCTCCCGCTTCACACGGCTCTGCTTGAAAAGGGAGAGCTGCGTGCACCTAACAGTAGTACACGCAGCATTGCCCATGTATATTATGGGGATAAGAAGAGTTGGAGAGCAGCCAAGCACTGTCTAAAATTATAGCTACTCCACCATGCATGCTGGTCACGCCCACTGGCGGCGTGGTGTGGAAACCCCCCTCTACAAATCCTGCGTTTGCCCCTGGCTGTACATAAATATGCATCACTGCGATGTGCACCAATGCATATTTAGTTGTTCCACATCAAATTGTTGCATAGACCCCCAAGCATATAGTTTTGGCAGGATAAATATGCATATATTATTTATGGTGAATATAGTGAAACCAGGCTCACCGAGGGAACAATGATAATGCTCTGACACCTTAGCAGTGCACAGAGCAGGTTTACATAGGTAAGTAATAGGCTAGGAGGGGATGTGCTTGGTCATATGAACAAGTCTGTAACAGAATGGCTTGCAAGTGCTCCCACTCATGAGTTTCTGGGACGGGAGCAATTGGCATCTGTGGGAGCACAGGTGGATGATGAGGAGGTTACGATGGCAATGCTGCAGTTTATAACACCAGAGTTCGATTTCCTGGTGGTAGCTTTGGAGTCCAACGATACCAAACTAATGACAGAAATCATGAGGGCCAAATGGTGTAAGTGATGCGCAGAAGAAGGTTGACAAACCAAACGAGTCAGTGTTAAATATTGCAGCCAGTCACAAGGAGGACTGATGGTATATGGACTTGGGGGCCACTAGACACTTCAGCTGCAATCAATAGTGATTCACTTTACTGAAATCATATGAACCCATATCTGTAAAAAAGGATTGGAGACAAAGTCCATATTGCCACAAAAGTCAGGACAATCACATTACTCCTAAGCATAAACAGTGACAGTGTCATCACAGACATCCAAGACGTGCTGTATGTACCAGATTTGAGAACCAATCTTGTTGCTATAAGCATCCTAAAAAGCAAAGGTCAAATTTGCAGAGGGCAAATATGTGTGTGATGCAAAATCTAAGAGGGACTGTAATTACGACAGCAACCTGGTGCAACCAACTATATGTCCTAGACACCGAACAGTGTTGTGCAATCCATAGAGCTGTGGCATAAGAATCTGGGTCATCTGGGATATGACAAAATCCACAAATTGGTTGATAGGATGGTGACAGGGATCACTGTGAGTAGTCCTGAGAGACTGGCACGTAAAGGGTAGGCATACCCGTTGTTTCTTTCCAAAGTCAGCAATTAGGGCTGAAGTACCATTACCTCTAGTACATACAGATGGTCCAATGGAGGTGAAATCGGTTAGTGGCTACAGATATTTAATGACACTCATTGATGACACCACAAGGATGACACATGTGTACTTCATTAAAGCTAACAGTGAAATGGTCAACAAAATTGCGGAATACAACAGCTTGGTAGAGAATTAAACGGGTCTAAAATGAAAAATCTTGAAATCCGACAGTGGCGGAGAGTATGACAACAGGATTTTAGCTGAATTCTTGAGAAAATATGACATACAGCAACAACTAACAATTGCCTACACGCCAGAGCAAAATGGTGTCTGTGTGTGAACGAGCATATCGCACAATTGTTGAAAGAGCACGGACTATGTTAAATGATGCAGGTCTGGAGAAAAGTTTTTGGGTGGAAGCAGTGTCCACTGCAGTATACCTCAAAAACCGTGCTCCCACAGCAGCTGTAAAAGATAAAACTTCACTGGAGGTATGGTCCGGAAAAAGTCCAAGTGTCAGTCATCTCTGTGTCTTCGGCTGTAAGGCATATGCACATATTCCTAAAGAATAGCAGAGTGGTCAAACAACAACCACAACAAAAATTTGGTTGTTGTTTATACAGGCAGCAGAAAGCATGTCTGACCCTGAGAGTGTTATTGCAGCGAGCAGGAGTTCTGTAAGGAGTAACAGAGGTCTTCCCCCTACAAGATAATGCAAGGAATTCACTAATATACTCTTCTGTGAACAGCAAAGCATTGAGGAAACAAAATCAATTAGTTTCTGGGAAGAGTGTAAGTCAGTAATAGGTACAGAGCTAGTAGCTTTGGATGACAACCAGACATGGACTGTAGTTGACAGGCCGAGTAACCGTAAAACAATCTAAACCAAGTCGGTCTTTTGCAAAAAAAGATAAATGCAGATGGAACCATTGCTCACCATAAAGCTCACCTTATTGCTGGAGGATATACCCAAAATTCCGGTATTGACTACGGAGAGATCTTATTGCCTGTCGCAAGGTACAGGACCTTAAGTTTAGTTATTGCCATTTCTACACTCCATGATCTATTACTGAATCAACTTGAATTTGACTCAGCATTCCTAAATGGGGAGTTAGTTGAGAAGATTTACATGGAACCAGTGGCGGATCCAGGGGGGGTAGCCCCCTAGCAGGGGCTTGCTGCAGGTGGCTGCACACTATGTGTAGGTCCGTTTGGTAGAGACAGGCAGGGAGAGTGTGCTGCCTGGCTGCTTTGATTGTGTTTTAAAAACAATCAGAGCGGCCGGGGAGCGCACACTCCCTGCCTGTCTCTGACGAACAGACTTGCACACAGTGTGCAGTCGTAGGCAGCCTTAGCTGTCAAAAAGGGGACTAAATCGCCCCCCGATAAAATAATTTTTTAGATCCGCCCCTGCATGGAACCACCTGAACACTATGGTATAATTGTGGTGTGTTCCAAGAGGGAAAGTCTACCTCCTAAAGAAATCCCTATATGGCCTAAAGAAAAGTCGTTGCTTCTGGTATATTAAACTGGATGCTATACTGCTAGAAATGGACTTTATTTGGTCAGAGACTGATTACTGTCTATATAAAAAAAAACTGTAGAAGAAAAATTGTTCATCATAGTGGTATACGTGGATGATCTATTGCTAGTAGGTCAAGAAAAACATAGCACCATTGTAAAGGATCTGATGAAACAAAAATTTACATTGAAAGATCTAGGACTAGGTCCTGAAATTGTTAGGCATGATTGTGAAAGACATACATAGAGGCAATACAAAGTACGGAATGTCTGATGTGAAACCAGTGACTTCACCCCTAGGCAAAAGCTTAAATATGGCCATTGACGGTTATTGGAGATATTGTCTTGACAAATATATAAAAGGACCAGAGGTTTATATCTAATAAGAGGCCTGTTCCTCAAAACAGTTTACAGCCATTATAAGTATACTGCACATACATGCGGTAAATAATATAAGTGCTATACCAACTGCAATAATGACCTATATAAGCCTGCCTGTCTATATAATAGACTGTGTTACTGCCTGACTGAAAATATAACTGTGAATACCTGCATATACCATCTGCTGCAAGTTCTGAAATAAAACTAACATCTTGGTTAAGTTTAAAATGTGTATGACTTAACATCCATACCCAATACTGCTACTGCACATTTACCATAGTTGCCTTCTTTCCCGGAATGTCCGTGAGACTCCCGAATTTCTGAGAGTCTTCCCGGACTCCCAGGAGAGCAGAGAAACCTCCTGGTTTCTGGCCCGTACGTTTAGTTGACAGGTGGGGGCAGGGTTTAGTGACGCGAATCACGCGTTATCACGGCCCTGCCCCCTGCTCTAATAGGTCAAACTGAATGTGACACATTAAGGGGAGGGGTCAAGTGACATGTCCCCCCAAAAAGTTGCCAGTGAGATCTTCCCTTCCAGAAGGGAGTTCTCAAAAGTTGGCATGTATGATATTTACAGACACCCACAAAGGCTCATTGGTACAATCAACTTGTACTGAAAGCAGAAAGATTTGCAATATTGTTTGTCCTGTACTTACAGCCATATCAGTTATGCAGTTACAGGAGTTTTGGTCAACAGAATTTCCACATGGTGGGAAATGTTATGAGGCCCATATGTTTTGGAATAATTTCAAAATTTAATAAAATAGAAACTTTATAAAATGTTGATAACTCTGTGCGTAAACACAGTCTGTATTATGAGAGTTCTATTCGTGTTTACCTCCATCAATACTTTGATTACTACTTTGCACTTCACAAACAGGGGTGGCAAGTAAAGCTAGATATTACTGTTGTTACTATAGTACAATATGTAAAGGAATATAAGTGTACTTCTTATTTCATGTCTGTTGGAAAACATTAATTAAACATGATTTTCACACCTGGTTATCTTCTTTGCTTTACTGCACTAAATGTCACTAAACTTTGAATATATAAATACAAGGAATAATTATTAGTGTTGATGTTATCACATAAGACTAATAAATAAAATTAAATGGCATAAATGTTTCCACTCTATAGGAAATGATTAATGACTACGTTCAATTTACCTGTTTTCCTTAGTGAATATAACAGGCCATTATAAAAATAAAATAACACTTTTATCTTTGTCATGCTGTGCTAATTATAGTGAGTATGTTTTAAAGCAAAGATTGAAAAGCATTTTTAAAAGTGTATAAATCTCCCCATTCTTTGCACATCAATATACTGTAAATTTCAGTTACTACAATTTATTTAAAAATCTGACATGTAAAAGGACACATTCATTCTTTTAAAGATAAACTAAATATAGCAGACAGCATATTAACTATATATGTGGATTTATATACAGTGTATATTGCAGTATTGATTTCAAGGCACCTTGGATGACAGAATCCATACTTAGGATATCAGAACAGCTTTGCTTACTCCAAACATCGTTTATAAGCTGCTTGATGCACTTGATCTTATTTTTTTACATCATTGGGACTTATTTACAAAAAAGCACTTTGTTGGTGGAGTATTGTATATTTTGATTGGTCTGGTCATACACAGTGCCGTAACTAGAAATTTTGGTGCCCTGGGCGAGACAGGGCACCGGCGCCCCCCCATGTAAGTGGGAGTGGCATTTGACAAGTGGGTGTGGCTAGCACTTTACTGAATATATATATATATATATATATATATATATATGTGCGCACTTACTTACATAAACTGTAGTGGGCATGATTTGAAAGGAGGGGGGGGGGGGTAAGAGAGAGAGATATGAATATGTGACCTGCTGTGAAGTTTTATGTTATATCACTACACTGGGGTTATGTTATATCACTACACTGGGGTTATGTTATATCACTACACTGGGGTTATGTTATATCACTACTCTGGGGACGGTACTGGGAGTGCACACTATATACTGGCCTGTGGTTGGTGCTGGTGATAACCTCTCACTCTCCCACACATTCTCCTCGCCCGGCTCCAGCATCCCGGCAGCTCGTCCCCCCTGCACAACCAGCGGCTACAGAGTCCTGTATGTACTCCGCGGTCCGCGCTGATCCCCTTCACACTGACTGCGGCCAGCACTTCCAGAGTTGGCGTCTCCATAGAAACCGGCTACAGCGGCCGGAGCGGACCAAATCTAGTAACTCTGCGAAGTGATGATGAGCGGAGGAGAATACGGGAGGCGGACATCCAGTTGTCACTGACCGGTCACCACCTCTTATTACACATTGCGGCCGGGGAGGTCACATTATGGTATTGGGGCAGGTAGCGGGCGGCTGCTGCGCCCCCTTGGCCTTGCGCCCTGGGCGATGGCACCGCCCGCACCACCCTCGTTACGGCTCTGGTCATACACACACTCTCTTGAAAAAGTTCTTGGTCCATTTGTGCATTGAACAATTGTTGCGGTTTTCAAAATGGGATTCATATCTTAAATGAGTTACTACATCACCACAAAGCAGCGGCCAATGTCACATTTGGCAGTCTCCTCTGTGAAAAGTGTGCAAACAGATGGCTCCTCACACAGGTTTCTGCTGAAGCACTTTGACGTTTATTTACTTGTCAGGGTGGATAAACAGTCTTGGCAGTGTCTTCAGCAATCAAATATTCACAGAAATAAACATAGTTCCATAGCCCGAAACTCTTTCTATCACAGATAGGTCCCTAACTGGTCAATGGCCACTTGTTGGCTTCAGTCTCTCCCACACAGATCAAACCCAGCTTTTTAAGCTTCCTGTCAGGCCTTGTTCTGGCTGACTGCTCAATTGACTACACCAGGTTCTCCACCTGGTCTCCTGGGGAGGGCGGGTGTGTGTGTGTGTGTGTGTGTGTCTGTGTGTGTGCAGATTTATCCCTCTCTGCACCTTTAGGCTGTAGTTTCCGAGGGAAACCACCACTCTTTCCGCTATTATAAGGTAGCAAATTGTCACAATTGCCACACCTCTAAATATTTTACGTTTATTTGATCTGTGTGGTGTATTTTGTTATTTTTTTTAATTGCTTCACATAATTCTGAAAAATAAGGGAACATTGGGGATTGCATTTATTTGAAGTGATAATTTGTCATTGTTGCATTGTTCCAACCATGTACTGCTCAATAAGAGAGTTCAGCATTACAGCCTACAACATGTAGATGTTTTCATATGGAATAATAATAGAAATGTTCTCATTTCTCCAGTTTGGTTCACCTTTTAAAGTCCATCCTAACTTACATTTTGCAAATTCACCTATCAACACTTCAAGTGTTATATTGCTTAGTTTTCAGCAAAATAATAGATTATTACCCTGATTGAGTATTTGAAAACCTAAAAATATTAAATAGGGCAAAATCGGATCTCATTTGGAGTTAGGAACAAATCCAGCTAGTGAGTGGAAATAGGCATCTGGATAAACCATGGTCCACTACAAGTTGTGCAAATGCATATTATGCATGGAGTGAAAATACTACATCCTTTTGCATGTGAACACAAATACTAGGCTAGGCAGCTTTATTTTTGTACTATAATTTAGAGTTGATCTAAAATGCACACTCTTTCCCAAATCTACATTTGCTCACCAGTCAGTGCAACATGGTTTTGCCAAATTGCTAAAGTGCACTTGCTAACTGGATTTACTCTGAACCAGTTCTCGAAGTATGCCTATTTTCAGATGGGCAGGGCAGAAGATGGTGCAGAGAGGCATGTGAGAGAGACAGGGAAGAAGACGGTACAGCGGAATTTATGAGAGGAACAGAGGAGAAGATGGTACAAAAAGCATACTTGCCAACTCTCCCGTAATGTCCGGGAGACTCCCGCATTTTGCGAGAGTCTCCCGGACGAGTGTGGCAATCTCCCTGATTGTAAGTGGGGAAAAAATCAGTTTAAACGCCGCGATTCACTCGGAATCGCGGCGTTTAGCCCCGCCCCCGCTGTAAAATGACGCGATTTGCGTCATTCCGTAACGGGGGCGGGGCCAAAATGACGCGATTTCGCCGCCCCGCCCCCTGCACGCCCACCTCCCAGCCGGCATCTCCCGGAAAAAGAAAAAGAAATGTTGCCAAGTATGACAAAAAGACATGTGAGAGGGATTTATCATTATTGAACCGTTTACCTGAACAATAATGTGATATCTACATTGTGATTTTTAGCGAGTATAGGTGCTAAAACACAAACTAATAGCAATGTAATTTGGGCAACTATTTTTTTTTCTTTTGTACTACTTGTTATACCTTCATGACAACAGTTTATTTTTGAAGTTTTATTGAAGATTGCTGAAAATTTTTCTGTGGGATTTAAAACAACAATTTTATTACAGTCCTGCCTCACAGTCTTCCTCCCTCCAGTTTCAAAGTGTGACCCCTTGTTTTGCAAATGCTCTTAGTTTTAAAATATAGCCCTCCTAAACTCTTTTAAAATATATTTCATTAGCTGTCTAAAACAATGCTCCCATTAGACAAACCAGAGTGTTGTTAGAAAAGCAGGACAACTTACTTGTGTTTACCCCCCCCCCCCCTACCCCACGCAAGGCTAAAAAATGTCAGCCCTCCCCTGTCTGATTCTTCCAACTGCAACACAAACTCTGCACGCCATTAGATGGGTTGAGGAATTATAGCAGAAGCTTTTTTCCTTTTCTCAAATGATACTTTAGTAGCATATTAGATGCGTAATCATGGAAGGAAGGCGCTTTTCATTATTCACATAAGGCCCTACTTGGTGATTCTGTTTTCATTCCTATGTGTATGGGCCTGAGCACCGTGATAACCTTTGTCAAGTTCCTGCATTCACACAGGACTTGTCAAATGTATTTGTTACCATCAGAACACATACTGTACAAAATGACTTTGCAGACAAGATAATGATTGAAAGCTTTAACCCAAGATTTAACCCTAATTTGTGTTTTATGAGAAATCTTTGTACTGACAACAGCGCTTAATGAAGCAATGTAGAATTATGAGAAATGTTTTTCGGGAGAGTAATGTCCTGAGCTTAACACTTGAAAGATGAAAAAAATAATCCAATAATTGAACTTCTCGGATTGTGCTTGCATTTCCATTAGAATAAATGTATAACAATGAACATGACTAATTAATAGATGGAAAATGCATGACCATGTGCTGCAGTAGTTTTAAGCAACAACGACCTTTACTCTCTGTTGTGACTTTATGCAACTGCTTTTGCACCTCATTGTACATTGTTGAGCAGAGTTTTGCTTACAAGATGATGTGTCTTTCAAAAAAAATGATATGCAGTCAAAGAATTATCCTAACCATAACAATCTACTCGCATTTGTAAGTCAGTTTAAATGCCCATCACACAATAACAAGATTTTGTTATGTACATACGGTATTTAAACAAGTTCTGTCACAAAACTTACTTGTTACACACTCCTGTGCTGCTGATTTCCTCTGCCGCTGTGTGGAGGTCAGCACTTCCTGATTTGGGTGGTCACATGATCATGCCTGGGAGGCAGCATATTCAAATCTGCAGATTATATAAAGTTCACTCTGATACTGCAGCAGTGTAAGTGCAATAGGTTTCCACGACGGTCTTACTTCCTGTTATGTTGCTGAGCTTTCCTGTGCTTCTCCCTTGAAATGCTTCTCTGCCCATTAACTCCTCATGTTCCAGTCCTTGCTTGTATACTACCATTCTTTCCTGGATCCTGATTTTGTAGTGCACTACTGCCTGTGTACCAGTTCCCGACTTGTTATTGGACATCCCTTCTGCATACTGAGTTTGTACCTCATTACTGCCAGTGTACCGTCTTCAGCCAGCTGTCCTGATTGCGGATTACCCTTCCTCTTTTCCTCTGTGTTACGCCTAGTGGCATATCAGAGGGCCGCGACCGGTGCCATTCCCGCATTGTGGCGGTTCTCGGTAAAGACCAAGAGACACTTTAGACTCCGCATCTCTGTTTGGCCAGCGCTAAACCAGGCTAGCATGTGTATTCATCACCCAATGACTCTCCTTAAGATACAATCATTACAGTTACAAAGGTTGGAATTAGGGAAACTTAAAGGTAGCCCCAGGCCCGGCGCTCCCATTAGGCAAGGTTAGGCACTTGCCTAGGGCGCCGGGCTCTGGAGGGCGCCTGGAGGGCGCCACAGAATTCTAAAATACTTTAAAACTGTGCGGCAACCGCTGACCATACCTGTCACGGCCGCCGCACAGCATTCAGATGGACGGGGAGGGGGGGGGGAAGAGGCTATTTTGTCACCACCGCCGCCTCTCTGCTCCGTCTCCTCCCCTCCACTTACTAGTGTCAGTGAGTGGAGGGGAGGAGACGGAGCAGAGAGGCGGCGGAGGTGAGACAAGGTAAGGAGAGGAGGGAGGAGGGCGGCGATTTTTGCTGGGGGGGGCGCTACTTTTTTAAAAATGCCTAGGGCGCCGTTGTGTGCGCAGCCATGAGTAGCCACGATCCAGAAAGGTAATTGATTATGCCCCTTATTGTCAAACATTCTATTATATCAGAGTGATGATTTTGATTTGAATACATCAATACAAGGAGCACTGATGTTTAGGAAATGACAGTCAGAATCTAGATCACTTTTGGGATTGTATAAAAGTTTAAGATACTGATTGCGATAGAATAATAATAAAAAAAAGGCAGCACACACTATTTCTAAGTAAATAATTGCATTTTATTTTAACGATTTCTTACATGTACACTTCTTCAACGTTATTTTATTTTGCTGTTTTGAAGAATATATTCACATTGAGAGCAACATTTATTTTTAATGTATACCAATAAAGATTATTTGTTTTAATAAATATTCTAGTGCAACGTGACAAAAATAACCACTTGCTTCTTTTGGAATCAATTTGTTGAAGCATAGATATATCTTATACCTTAAAATGTGGCTCAGAGGATGCTCTCGAGCAGTCAGCTGGGCTCTTTGAAATAGCAGTCATCTTAGCAGTAGTTTTTGATTGGTTAGGCTCATTCCTAGTGCAATCACGAGATCTCCTGGAGCATTCAGATTTGTACTCTATTTACCACAGGCTTTTTCCTTCATTCTTTGTCAGTTTTAGATGTAGTGCATCTTGCGTCGGAGTATCTGGTATGATTTATTTTCTGTCTAATGTCTCTCCCTTAATCTTAACCTTGCCCTTATTTCTGATTGCCCTGACCAATTGTTTTGATTTTGTCCGCTGAAGTTTGCCCCCTGACTTGACCACTTACCTGTATACGATTACTAAAACCTGTTGCCAGACCTAAATTTGAAATCCCCTCTCATCTTCTCTACCAAGGTGTTTAGTATAAGCTCTTATCTATGGGTTAGGCGGGGCGATGTCCATCTCAACTGTGATTAATAAAAACAAGGATAATTGTAATAAATAGACCAAAAATGGTCAATTATCACAAAATCTTAATGAATTAATTGTCATTAATCTAATGACATCAGATAAATCCCATATTGTTACTAGTTTTACAATTTTAAGTCTGTATTTAATCTATTAAACATCACTCCCACACATGGATATCTGCCATCCAAAATACTAGTTGCTATCCGGGCAAAGTTCAGTTATATAGATTCAGAGAAGGAGGTGTCTTCAAATGATTACATAAACCAATATCAAGGACAAGAGACAATTCAACCACATACCAGATTGGTACTTGATAAACACTTTTCAAATATCCTGGGGTAGGGGATCTCTCCTCATGTCTTTTATTTTAGCATGATAATCTCACTGGGGACTTCCCCAACTCCAAAAACAAGCTTGTAGAAGTAGTGTCACATATATAAAGAGAGTACAACAAACTGCACAAAAGGGTAGTAGTTTTTTTAAAAACATCAATTTACTAAAAGTCCAATATAATTGTATACATAATTAATAAAGCATGAAGGCTATCTTTGACCTTTGTTTTGGTTCCAAACTCGGAAAAACTACAAAAGTAGTAGTTTCTGTGCCCAAAAAGACAACCACTGCAGAAGTGCACCCACATCCAAAGCAAGATAACTTTTCACACAAAGTATCCACAGAGATAGGTACAACAGTACTGCTTCCCAATGTGTTTCGTCCAAAGGGACCCTCAGGTGGATGTGCTTCTGTCTTAACTTAGGGAGTCTATATAATGTGGTTGTATACTAGCATATCAAAGGGCTCCGAATACAGAAATCACAGTCAGAGACTCTAATAAGCAGGGGCAGGCTGGACTGGGAGGCAGGGGGGCGTCTACTTCTGGGACCGGTCCCATAGTGGGCTGCCTTGGACCGGGTCACTGCTCCCCTGCATTTGTTTTCCTTTAAAATGTTCCTAATAGGCTACTGAGTCGAGTCTTGCTCCCCAGGCTAAAATTTGGCACCCCTCCCCAATTAATAAAAAGGATAGTTGAAGTCCACAGCCTCATACGATTTTATTAAGATCATATTGCTAACTACAATTGGGATCTTGCAAAATTGTGGAGTTTCAGTATAAGTCTCTAGTGAGGGCATGAGTTCAGTCCTACAAACCAAAACCCCTATATAAATATTAAAGTGATAAAACATCTAACAATCCTATTAGGCTTTGGTCTTCAACTGTCCTTGGACATGCAGCATTTTAATCCTAAGTAAAAAAAAAAAAAAAGTAAAAAAGACAAAAATCAAAAAACTGTCATTTGTGAAAGTAATAACACTGCAAAGCAAGATGAAGAAGCTTAAAGGTAATTTTTCTTGTGCTTTATAAATTTTGATCAGCTGGATCTTTTGTCTCCATAAAGCTGAGCCCTGTTAGTTCCCACTGTCCCTAAATGTACATCTTTTGCTTCTTAAATTACCATACTTTATCTACTATCCAAACTTTATCTATAGAGACTGACCTTTTGTATTTAAGAGTAATACTTTGCTATCTTAATCAGATATTTGTTTTCTTCTCTAGGCATGCACAAAATATACATTATAGCATTCAATTATTTTATTAAAATGGTCTCTTCAACTTACCCTTCCTCTCTAAAAGACAGTCTGGTATAGGGCTGTGACATCATATGCAAGCGTCACACTCCCAGATAACACTAACATGGAGGAGCAGCAGCCAACAGCTTCACATATAAGAAGCTGCTGCTGCTTCACCTTCATGTCAGCAGCCGGACTTCATGTAGGGGCACAACGGGGGCTTTAAGATCACTGGATGAGGCAAACCTTGGCAACCACATAGATTTGCATAATGGTAGTGCAAGGCCCTGGGTATGAAAAAATAATGAAAAGGTCATATAAAGCAATCAATTATTTAACATATCAATTAGTTGGTTTACTGTGTTGAGCTCTATTATACCATCACATGCAAGCCTTAATATAGAAATTAAAGTTGCCCTGTCACTTTTTAATTTAATCATGCTACAGGTGACAGTTATTTAAAATTTTCGTGGAAAAATAATCCTTTAATATTACTGTAAATTGTCACCTTTTTGAGTATGTCTTAAAGGTAAGAAGACCATTTGCACTTAATATGTTTTTTTATTACCTAGTAGAGTCACATGATAACTGTGAAGGTATTTCATATTTAGGCACCCATTTTACCAGATGGTTATCCATAAAAACTGTTATCGTAAAACTAATTCTGTTATTATGACTGTACCAGAAGTCTGAATGCTAGTTCTAGACAAAACGTTTCCAAATATTAACTGGGAAAAACAAGATGGGAGCCATATTCATGATGAAATCATTGTGTCTGAAGACAAAACCCACAAACAGTAACCTACTTCATTATTTTGGAGGGGAATATTCTGATAATCAGATTCAATGTTTTACTAAAAGGTTGGCAGTGCAGCTTTAAAT
The DNA here is from genome assembly GCF_038048845.1 of Mixophyes fleayi. NCBI lineage: Eukaryota > Metazoa > Chordata > Amphibia > Anura > Limnodynastidae > Mixophyes > Mixophyes fleayi. The sequence goes on along the minus strand of NC_134405.1, from coordinate 283,681,532 downwards.
TAAAATCATGGCTTTGTTATTAAAATGTAGCAGGCTGGTTTTGGGGTGCTAGACACCATTCTCAAAAGATAACTCATAGCAGTCATCCATGCTCTTGCAATTTCACTAGACGGTCAGACTGACAGCACCTGCCTAGTCTGTGCTTGATTTTATTATCTGATGGTCTGATTTGCAGTAAACCAGCTATTGATTTCTAGGGATGTGCACCGGCGACTTTTGAGGTCTCGTGTTTTGTGTTTTGGATCCGGATTTTCGTTATTTTTGAGGTTCGGATTTGTCTCGCAAAACACTTGACGAAAGGTCTCGGTTCGGATTTAAGGTATTGGATTCGGATTTTTTTTGAAAAAAACATAAAAAGTTTAAAAATCAAGTTTTTGGGCTTATTTTCACTCCTAGGCTATTATTAACCTCAATAACATTCAATAACAAGCATTTCCACTAATTTACAGTGTATTCTGAACACCTCACAATATAGTTATTAGTCCAAAACGTTGCAAAAAGGTATCTTTCTGGACTGCGTAGAGGAGTGGGTCACCACAATATATCTTAAAAACCCTGAACTTTTATGATTCGCACCAATAATTGTACCTGGACTGCGTAGAGGAGTGGGTCACCACAATATCTTAAAAACCCTGAACTTTTATGATTCGCACCAATAATTGTACCTGGACTGCGTAGAGGAGTGGGTCACCACAATATCTTAAAAACCCTGAACTTTTATGATTCGCACCAATAATTGTACCTGGACTGCGTAGAGGAGTGGGTCACCACAATATCTTAAAAACCCTGAACTTTTATGATTCGCACCAATAATTGTACCTGGACTGCGTAGAGGAGTGGGTCACCACAATATCTTAAAAACCCTGAACTTTTATGATTCGCACCAATAATTGTACCTGGACTGCGTAGAGGAGTGGGTCACCACAATATATTAAAAACCCTGAACTTTTATGAATCGCACCAATAAATGTACCTGGACTGCGTAGAGGAGTGGGTCACCACAATATATATAATAAGAAAACCATCAACTTGTTTGATTCGCACCAATAAATGTACCTGGACTGCGTAGAGGAGTGGGTCACCACAATATATATAATAAGAAAACCATCAACTTGTTTAATTCGCACCAATAAATGTACCTGGACTGCGTAGAGGAGTGGGTCACCACAATATATATAATAAGAAAACCATCAACTTGTTTGATTCGCACCAATAAATGTACCTGGACTGCGTAGAGGAGTGGGTCACCACAAGATATATTAAAAACCCTGAACTTTTATGATTCGCACCAATAAATGTACCTGGACTGCGTAGAGGAGTGGGTCACCACAATATATTAAAAACCCTGAACTTTTATGAATCGCACCAATAAATGTACCTGGACTGCCTAGAGGAGTGGGCACTGGGCACCACAATAAAATATATAAAAAACCTTCAACAGGTCTGCATTACACTACACATACGGCTGCTCCTCCATCCTCTCCATCATATACATGTTGGAGTTTTAGCGTGTGACAACCTCTTGTTTTTGATAATGTCAGTGCATTTTGAATATTTTTCAATTTGCCCCACACCACTGAATGTACTTTATCTATGATACGCATCTATCTATCTTGACTGCGTAGTGTGGTGGCCCCGGTACACAATTTGGTACCGAGGCCACAATATAATTAAAAAACCCTCCACGTGTCAGAATTCCACCAAACAAGTATCTGGACTGCGTAGTGGGGTGGCCCCGGTACCCAATTTGATACCGGGGCCACAATAAAATAAATACACCCTCCACGTGTCAGAATTCCACCAAACAAGTATCTGGACTGCGTAGTGGGGTGGCCCCGGTACCCAATTTGATACCGGGGCCACAATAAAATAAATAGACCCTCCACGTGTCAGAATTCCACCAAACAAGTATCTGGACTGCGTAGTGGGGTGGCCCCGGTACCCAATTTGATACCGGGGCCACAATAAAATAAATACACCCTCCACGTGTCAGAATTCCACCAAACAAGTATCTGGACTGCGTAGTGGGGTGGCCCCGGTACCCAACTTGATACCGGGGCCACAATACCTCCTCCAAACATGCTACAGACAATTCGTCATTGAGATCCCATCAAGTATGTTAAAGACAGACAGGGTCCAAGTGTTATTAGTTGACTTTGTAAAGAAAAAAACTGTCCCTGTTGCACATAGTCGTGCAATGAAGACTTACTTTTTCATTTAAAGGCACGATCTTTCAAGTGTAGTGTTTGTAAGTCTAAGTCATATTATACTTTTGGTAAAATTGGTTTTTTTTGTTCCTCTTTATGTTAATTAATTAGTAATAGAATTAAAGTAGGAAATATAATTAAATAGAATTAAAGTAGGAAATAGAGTGGTATAGAGTTGTAGTGTGGTATAGATAGAGTGGTCCACACAATATAATAATAAAACCCTCAACTGGTCTGAATTCCACCAAACAAGTATCTTGACTGCGTAGTGTGGTGGCCCCGGTACACAATTTGGTACCGAGGCCACAATATAATTAAAAAACCCTCCACGTGTCGGAATTCCACCAAACAAGTATCTGGACTGCATAGTGGGGTGGCCCCAGTACCCAATTTGATACCGGGGCCACAATACCTCCTCAAAACATGCTCCAGACAATTCGTCATTGACAGACCCCAGACAGACAGGGTCGTAGTGTTATTGTTTGACTTTGTAAACCCAAAAAAATGTCCCTGTTGCACTTGCACATAGTCGTGCAATGAAGACTGACTTTTTCATTTAAAGGCACGATCTTTAAAGTGTCAGAAAGAGAGAGAAGACACAGGAGAGGAGAGTTGTAGCTGGGGACCTGGGGTGGAAGCTCCCAGGCTCCCCCAGCATTGCCTGGAAGTCTGAGCGTGGTGACTGAGCCAGGGCAAGGAATGTGTGCCCTGGATGAGGGGGAGAACTCCATGCCACTATAGTGAACCCAAGAGAGAGGGGGACACTGCACATGGAAGAGGCCCTGGAGTGAGGGCTGCTACAAGAGCCATGGTAGCTGTAGTGTCAGATCCTGAGGCTGAGAGTACACAGAGTGACATGTCAGAGCACAGGAGACATTATCCCCGCAGAGGAGGGATGAGCTGCAGTTGAGAGGTCTGTTGTTGAAATAGGACATGCACACTTTAACAAACCAATCATTTCAGCGACAGGGCCTACCAAACAACTTTGACTGAAATGATTGGTTTGTTTGGGCCCCCACACCAAAAAAGCTATTCATCTCTCCCTGTACAGACTAAACAGGCTCTACTGAGGCAAGATGTCGTCCTCATCCTCAACCTCTGATTCCTCTCCCCCTACAGTGTGTACTTCCTCCTCATCACACATTATCAATTCGTCCCCGCTGGACTCCACAACCACAGGTCCCTCTGTAGTATCTGGAGGGCAGTGCTGTACTTCATTGAGGAATTGATTATTCATTTTTATAAACATCATTTTTTCAACGTTGTGAGGAAGCAACCTCCTTCGCCGCTCACTGACCAGGTTCCCCGCTGCACTAAAAACTCTTTCCGAGTACACACTGGAGGGGGGACAACTCAGGTAAAATAGAGCCAGTTTGTACAGGGGCTTCCAAACTGCCTTTTTTTCCTGCCAGTAACAATATGGACTGTCTGACATGTCTACTTGGATGGTGTCAGCAAAGTAATCATCCACAATTTTTTCTATTGTCACAGCATCCAATGCAGCGAGAGTAGACATGTCTGCAATGGTTGGCAGGTCCTTCAGTCCGGACCAGATGTTATCAGCATCCCCGCCAGTGCCTCTTTTGGGAAAACTGAGCTTTTTCCTCGCAGCCATAGATGTGGAAGAAAATGAGGGTGGAGCTGTTGGCATGTCACGGTCCTCTTCAGAGGACAATCTCCTGACCAGCAGGTCTTTGCACCGCTGTAGATTTGTGTCCGCCGGAAACAGAGACACAACATACGCTTTAAACCGAGGATCGAGCACGGTGGCCAGAATGTATTCCTCTGACTTTAAAAGAGTGACCACCCTCGGATCCTGGCAAAGCGTACGAAGGGCTACATCCACAAGAGCTACATGCTTGCTGTAATCGCAATGGCTTACCAGCTCCTCCCTCACTTTCTCCAGCTGCTTCTGCAACAGCCTGATCAGGGGAATGACCTGACTCAAGCTGGCAGTGTCGGAACTGACTTCTCGTGTGGCAAGTTCAAATGGCTGCAGAACCTTGCACAACACGGAAATCAGTCTCCACTGCGCTTGACTCAGGCACATCCCCACTCCTTTGCCTATGTCGTAGGTGGCTGTGTAGGCCTGAATGGCCTTTTGCTGCTCCTCCATCCTCTGCAGCATATAGAGGGTGGAGTTCCAGCGCGTCACAACCTCTTGTTTGAGGTGATGGCAGGGCAGGTTCAAGCTTTTTTGATGTGCCTCTAGTCTGCGGTAGGCACTGGCTGAATGCCGAAAGTGTCCAGCAATTTTGCGGGCCACCGCAAGCATCTCCTGCACACCCCTGTCACTCTTGAGGTAATGCTGCACCACCAAATTAATGGTGTGGGCAAAACATGGGACGTGCTGGAAATTGCCCATATTTAATGCCCGCACAATGTTACTGGCATTGTCTGACACCACAAATCCCCATGAGAGTCTAAGTGGGGTAAGCCACTGGGAGATAATTTCCCTCATTTTCTCTAATATGTTGTCAGCGTTGTGCCTCTTATTAAAGCCTGTAATGCACAATGTTGCCTGCCTTTGCATGAGCAGCCATTTTGTAGATGCTGCTACTGATGCAGCTGTTGCTGTTGCTGCGGAAGGGGATGCATCTACCCAGTGGGCTGTCACAGTCATATAGTCCTTCGTTTGCCCAGAACCACTTGTCCACATGTCCGTGGTTAAGTGGACAGTGGGTACAACCGCATTTTTAAGAGCACTGAGGACACTTGATCGTACTTCTCTGTACATTTTTGGTATCGCCTGCCTAGTGAAGTGGAATCTCGAGGGGATTTGGTACCGGGGACACAATACCTCCATCAACCCTCTAAATCCCACTCCACTGATGGCGGACACCGGGCGCACGTCTAACACCAACATTGCAGTTACAGCCGCAGTTATACGCTTTGCAATAGGGTGACTACTATCGTATTTGGTGGTCATGGCAAACGACTGTTGGACGGTCAATTGTTTGGTGAAAGACTTAGCGGTCTTACGACTTCCCCTCTGGGAAGATGACCGACTAACAGCAGCAACAGCAGCAGTGGCAGTAGTAGGCGTACCGCTGCAGGATTCCTCGGATGAATCCCGTATTGAGGAGGACTCAGTCTGGCTGGTGACTTGGGCTGCAGGACTGAATCTGATGGAGATTGTGGAGGAAGTTGACGAGGAGGGTGTTGCTGGTGTGTATCCAACTGGACCACGGGATTTAGGTGTCCCTGTACCGATGAGGGTCCTAGCCCCAGTTCCTGAACTAACCACTGAACTATGAAGGTTATTCAGGTGACGTATAAGGGAGGATGTTCCTAGGTGGGCAAGATCCTTACCCCTGCTTATTTGAGCTTTACATAAGCTACATATTGCCATACATTGGTTGTCTGGATTTGGATAAAAATAACTCCAGACCGAAGAGGTGCATTTTTTGGTCTTCTGACCAGGCATGACGATGGGCTTTTTCATCCCATGGACATCAGCTGTTTCCCCCCCTGGTGCCTCATTTACAATAACCACATCACCATCCTCATCATCAAGTTCCTCCACAGCGCCAGCTACATCATCAATAGCCTCCTCCCGAGCCACCTCTTCCCGTACAGTGATGGGAAGGTCAGGCTTGACAACCACCAACACCCTTGGACTCGCCTTGGGGATTTGTGATAATTTCTCTTTAGAAGGCAGAGTTGTTTGCTGTTTTGTTGCTGACAGCATAACTCTCTTCAATTTTTTGTAGGGGGGGGAGGAGGAGGAGGGCTAAGATCCGTGGGTGAAGCTGAACCACTAGTCATGAACACGGGCCAGGGCCTAAGCCGTTCCTTGCCACTCCGTGTCGTAAATGGCATATTGGCAACTTTACGTTTCTCCTCAGATGATTTTAAGTTTCTCTTTTTGCTACTTTTTCTTAACTTGGGCTTTTTGGATTTTACATGCCCGGTACTACGAGATTGGGCATCGGGCTTGGAAGACGACGTTGATGGCATTTCATCGTCTATGTCATGACTAGTGGCAGCAGCTTCAGCATTAGGAGGAAGTGGGTCTTGATCTTTCCCTACTTTATCCTTCAAATTTTTGGTCTCCATTATATGTAGCACAAGATAATGCAGAATGTGTGAACTTGGTAATATTGCAGTACCAATGGACTTATACTGCTGGATTGGTTTTGCAAATTTGGTTATAATTATTATATTTTTTTTTTTTTTATTTTTTTTTATTTTTTTTTACTTTTTTTTTTTTTTAAAAAACTTGGGAATAGTGGGGAAATAACTATGCCCTTAGAAGCACAGAGCACAGGACACAGCACCACTGGACTGAACAGGACACGGCACAGGACCCAGCAGCACTACGGAACTCAGCAGGACAGAGCACAGGACACAGCACCACTGGACTGATACTGCAGAATGTGTGAACTTGGTAATATTGCAGTACCAATGGACTTATAATGCTGGATTGGTTTTGCAAATTTGGTTATAATTATTATATATTTTTTTTTTTTTAAATTTTTTATTATTTTTTACTTTTTTTTTATTTTTTAAAAACTTGGGAATAATGGGGAAATAACTATGCCCTTAGAAGCACAGAGCACAGGACACAGCACCACTGGACTGAACAGGACACGGCACAGGACCCAGCAGCACTACGGAACTCAGCAGGACAGAGCACAGGACACAGCACCACTGGACTGATACTGCAGAATGTGTAAACTTTGTAATATTGCAGTACCACTGGACTTTTACTGCTGAATGTGTGAACTTGGTAATATTGCAGTACCAATGGGCTTATACTGCAGGATTGGTTGTGAAAATTTTGTGGTAATTAAAAAATATTAAAGTAGTTTTTGGTATTTTTTAAAAAAACTTTTTTTTATTTTTTTAAACACAGGGGAATATTGGGGAAATAACTATGCCCTTAGAAGCACAGAGCACAGGACACAGCACCACTGGACTGAACAGGACACAGCACAGGACCCAGCAGCACCACTGACCTCAGAAGGACAGAGCACAGCACACAGCACCACTGGACTGATACTGCAGAACACAGCACAGCACAGCACAGCACAGCACAGCACAGCACAGCACAGAACTAAACAGCACAGAACTAAACAGCACAGAACTAAACAGCACAGAACTAAACAGCACAGAACTAAACAGCACAGAACTAAACAGCACAGAGGACCACCTAACACACCCTCCCTCTACCCTGATCAATGCCCGAGTGAAGATGGCGGCGACTAGCGGGGAATTTATAGGATCCGAGTATCGCGAGATCCGACAACGGGATTATGAGTCAGAGCCTCAGTTTCACTTTTGAATTTGGCGCCAATACCCGGATCTGTCTCGGATCCGACTCGGATCCGCAACGTTCGGGTGGGCTCGGATTTCAGAAATCCGAGCGCGCTCATCCCTATTGATTTCCATAGAAATGATCTTTATATTTTTCAAGTGAAGTGGGTATAGAGTTGACTTTGCAGTATAATTGAGAAGGTGTGTGCAAAATAGACCCTAAATATAACTCGTCTCCTACCTGCATCCATTAGTTAGAGACACTTTCAGTAAGGTTTATAGAGCACTTGCGTATGTGCGGCCCGAGGTTTGGGTCCAGTCCAGAAAAGAAGGAGAACCAATCGGCTTTGCCATGGTATCTACACCCCCTCCCAACTCCTAGAATTCACTACCATAAAAGATGAACCATCGAAAGATTTGAGGTTTGCGGTTTCAAGTGGGGGGTGCAGCTTATGTTAGTTCTTTGGAACTTTGTAAATTAATACAAATTTGTGCCAGCAAAAGGAGACTATCACAGGACAGCACCAAAAAGGAAGCCGTAGAGTTGACTTGACAAGTGGACACTGTGAGACTCATTTAGAGTTGGATGTAGAGTTTCTCCCTAACATAATAAATCTTGCATCAGATCTATAAATGATGATGCAGTCTTTAATCAGAACGTACACAATTTTTAATTTTCATTCTTATCACAACACTGAGAAACAACATTATCTCACTAAATTATTTTCCACTAACATTTAAGTCATATTATAACAGTAGTAGAACTTTGTTTTCTAAATGCCTATGTCAGCATTTATTTGCTACTTGCCTTTGGACCCCATGTGGCTTATTTTATTATGTTTTCCATCATGTTCTACTGTAGTTTTATTTTAATGACTCTCTTGTCTTGAACATTAACACAATGGTATCGTAAAGGATAATATCTAGTATTTTGAATATGGAATATTTAATGTCAGTACAAGAGCACATATTGTATTAACAGCTCCGTTGTAGAAGATCTTGTGAGAGTTTTTTGTGCAGTTTCTCTGTCTTAAATTTTTTATTTATAATTTCTGATACAACACATTTTGCTGTTAGTATATTTTATTGATAACTTTTTCAAAGACGACACAAGATGTATAAACATATATAATTAATCATACAAGTCAATGTTTTGAATAAAAATATGCATTTCTGTACTGCCATGAATGTAAGAAATGTGTAAGCGTAAGTCCCTGTACAGATTCACGCACATTACAGTTATTACTTTGCACGCTTAGAGAGGCAGATGTGGGAGTGAAGGGGCAGGCGAGCTTAGGACAAGTACATCAAGGGTGTGCTAACTAATTATAGCACATTCAGAGGTGGTATCGCCCACGGATATGCCTGTCCAGAGGTGTATCTGTTGCCGATGCTCAACTCCTGGTACAAGATAATAAGATGATGATCACCTTTGGGTCAGAGCAATTGGAAAGCTGTTCTGTATTGGTGAGTAGTCATGAGACCCCATGTGGGGTACATCAATCAGTTACATTGATACAGTGTAGTTGATTGATACATAAAAAACATCTGTAATGACAATGCAATGTTCTGCGAGTTGCCCCTATGCAACGACAGGCTTGCTGTCTGTTAGACTTTAATTACAGAGTAGCTTTACTTTGATTGGTCATGGAGTGGGTATTATCAATTAACTACATTGTATCAATGTAGCTGAGTTTCCAGTGCTCAGACCTCACTGGAGACCCAAATAGCTTTTTGTATGTATAAGCTGCTTGTTTTACTCAGTAGCATTACTCTTTTTCGCATGGAGGCTATAGTTTACTTATTTTGTGGCTCTAAGGAGAATATTAACTGAATTTACAGTTTACAGTCAAACTAAGTGTGATTAACATAGCTTATATTCCTCAAAAATAGTTTTTTATATAGAATTTAGAGGAAAAATACAAGTACAGTTAGAGGACAGCCCACTATATTGCATTAGAGCCCACCTCAAAAGTCGCTCCTAAACAGTGTGGAATAAATATCAGAATCAGATTTACACCTCTTAACCCTTTGTTTGTCTACTGCCCTTCATGTTTTTTCTGTTTTCTAATCCTCACATCTTTACTCATTAGCCACATCATCAATCCTATACATTTGTCACTTCTCTTTGACACTACGCAGGACCTCTGGGACCAGGGAATGCTTTAGGATCTATACAGTGCCAAAAATGTAATCTTTGAGATGATGTTTTGTCCTAAACAGTTTCATATTTAGATTTCCAGAGTACTATCAGAAGTGTCAGGAATTGCTTGGCTGAACATAGCTGATAGCTTAATAGCAAAACACAAATTTAAATCCTATAGGTGGTAATCTTGCAAGCAGGGCCTTCTTACCTCTCTAACTCTCTGTATTGGGCCCAGCATTTCACCCCGGGTGATGTCTCTCTGACGCCGGCTGCAGCTCTCTGGTGCCTGCTGCTACTCTGGTGCTCGGGTGCCTATGGCGATTGTTACCCGCAAAGTCGTCCACCCCTCCCCGGCTGCCACCTCCACTCTAGGCCGCGGCTTGGGGCCCTACCTTACTTCCACCTGGATCTACTCCACTCCACCCAGGAAACCTTTGCCTACCTCTACACCCAGCCGTGCCCTACTCCTGGTCTAATCTCCAATGGGGGTCTGCTGTCTCTTACCCGCCTGCCACCGTTCCAGCTCCTCTGTCGACGCCAGACGCCTCTCTCTGCTCCGTCTGAAGGCGTCTACCTCTCCGTGCTCCGGCCCACGCTTCCAAGTGCCGCACCATGTGTTTCTCTGGCTCCCGCTGCAGGTGATGCTCTGGCTACACGCGTTCCTCTGGCTCCCATTTCCTCGCGCTTCTCTTACCTCCGGCCTCCACGTACCCTCGAAGTGCCGATTCGGCTCCACGTGTTCCTCTGGTCTCCATGTCTCTTCCAAGTGCTGATCCGGCTTCACGTGTTCCTCAGGCTGCCGCTTCCGTGTTCTGCTCCGGCTCCCACATCTCTGGCCTCCACTCCTCTGGCTCCCAAATGCTGCTCCGGCTCCATCTGCTGCACCAGCTCCGTTCCTGACGCTGTTCCTGGTCTGCTTGCTGCCACGTCTTTCTGGTGCCCTGTGTCCCGCAGCTCCGGTCCCGACGCCATCCCTGCCTCCGGCCACAGCTGCCTCCACGCTGCCATACCTCGAAACCGGTGTCTTTCTGCTTCGGTTCCAATGCTGTTCCCCTTTGGCCATCCTGATCTCTGTCCACCTGGACCCACATCATCTCTGGTCACCTGTACTTTGGTCCTACCTGACTCTCTGGATCATTCATCTAGCCTGAACGCTGATCCCCTAGACCATTGTCCCTCCAGCAACTACCCGTGACCTGCCTGGACTCGCCTGCCTGGACTATTGAGGCCTGGACTCGCTGGTTTCCTGTGGTCTCCTTCCTCCTGGTACCTGGCTCTCTTTGTCCTTCTTACTACTTTTACATTGTCTTTTCATTCAATTTTACATTGTGATTTTCAGTTAAATTTTACATTGCATTCTTCATTCCAATTGTACTATTATGTCACCTTAACCTACTCTTATTTTAAGCCTATTTTACTGTATTTTATTTTACTGCATTCCATTTTATTTTTATTTCAATTTTAATTATATTTTATTTTATGTCTACTGAACTCCATATTGTTTTCTGACATTGCCTCTCTATTCCACTCTGGTCCATAGCCCTCTACTGTTCTACTCTCTGTTTGTTACGAGCCGCGGCTCCCCGACGGGCCGTCGCGGCTCGCTTCCGGCTCTCTCAGACGCCCCGGCCGTCTCCATGACGACCGGGGTCTCACTTCCGCCTCTGACGTCCCGGTTGCCTAGGCAACAACCGGGACGCTGTAATCCGGAGGCCGCAGCGCCCGGCCAGCGGGCTCACACCCGGGCATATTCCTGCAGGGAAAGGTAGGGATATTTATACCTTGGAGCAGACTCTGTCAGTGTCGTTTTGACTCAGTATTGGTGCTGTCTTGTCTCTGTCAGTATTTGTCTCGGTGCAGTGATTATGCTGTGGGAGGGGTTGTATTACTACAACTCCTATTGGTTCTCCTTGCTATTTAAGGCAGTGAGGACTTAGCCTCATTGCCAGTTATAGCTTCCTGTTTAGCTAGGCTCCTGTTCCTGTTTTCCTGCTCCTGTGTTTACCCTATTATTGGATTTCCTGTGTATGACCCCTGGCTTGTTTTTTGGACTTCGTTGTATTGCCTGTGACCCCTGACTTCGGCTCGTTTTCTGATATTCCTGTCTGCTGCCGGCCCTTGACCTTTTTGCCTGGATCTCACATCGCTGTGTTCTACCACGCTGCCTCTGGGTTCTCCCCAGTCAGTGCACACTACACGACCCTCCGTTTGTCTGCAGCCCAGTCTGTCCCCACCACTAGGGGCTCCAGTGAACACCAGACATCGGAGCAGATTCCGGGTTCTGTCGTGCTGACTGAAGGAGTGCCTAACATTATAACTGGCCCAAATAAATAACGATCCTATTCTCCACTGATGGAACCCAGTCCAGCTCAAGTCCTAGCAGGGCGGATCCAAGTTGTCTCGCAGATGGTTCAGGATCTTTCACACAGGCTTTCTGCTCAGGAAGAAGCCGCCAAGGCCTCACAAGCAACCCCGGCACCTGAGCCTAAGTTAAATCTTCCGGACCGGTTCTCTGGAGACAGAACCTTATTCCGAAATTTTAAGGAGGGCTGCAAGCTGTATTTTCGTCTCAGGCCCCGCTCCTCGGGCTCGGAGCAACAGAGGGTCGGCATTGTCATCTCCTTACTCCAAGGCGATCCCCAATCCTGGGCGTTCAGTCTGACTCCTGTGGATCCAGCTCTACAGTCCGTAGACGCCTTCTTCAACGCACTTGGTCTCTTATATGATGACCCAGATAGGGTGGCCTCGGCTGAGTCCCACCTAAGAGCGCTAAAACAGGGGAGGCGGACGGCGGAAGAATATTGTGCCGAGTTCCGACGTTGGTCGGTCGACAGTCAGTGGAATGACCCCGCACTACGGAGTCAGTTCCGGCTTGGGCTCTCGGAGCAGATAAAGGACTCCTTAGTCCAATATCCTTCATCATCTTCCTTGGAGGCCTTAATGCAACTAGTTATCAAAATTGACCGCAGGATCAAGGAAAGAAGGTCCGAAAAGGAGGCCGTCTCACCATCCTGGCCCTCTTCAGCCGTCTACTCAGTTCCTCAGGATTTACCGGAGCCCATGCAGTTAGGGGCTTATCGCCTGTCCCCTGAGGAGAAATCCAGGCGCCGGTCACTGGGGCTATGTCTCTATTGTGGCAATAAAGGCCATCTCCTGCGTAGCTGCCCTAACAAGGCGGGAAAAGACCAGGCCTAGGAGTAAAGGAGGAGGTACGCCTAGGTCTCCAGATGGTCTCTTCCAAGAATTCGGTCTTAATCCCTGCTCGGATCATGTATGGTAATCGATCCGTTTCTATCCCTGCCTTTCTTGACAGCGGGGCAGCTGGAAATTTTTTGGATATAAACTTTGCCAAGAGACTTGGTATTCCGTCCGTAAACTTAGACTCAGAAATCACGGTCTGCGGTCTGGACGGTAAACCGTTAACTGACGGAAGGGTCTCATATCAAACACCACCTCTGCAGCTTACGGTGGGAGCTCTCCATTCCGAAGTCCTCTCGTTCTTTCTAATTCCCTGTTCCTCCGTACCATTGATCCTCGGACATCCCTGGCTTCAACTTCACAACCCTCACATAGATTGGAGCACGGGGGAGATCATACGATGGAGTAAGGCTTGTTCCTCAACCTGTCTTGCTCTTCCTCTCCGGATTGTTCAGCCTAGCCCTGAATCTCTTCCATTGCCTTATCGTGAATTCCACGACGTATTCTCGAAAAAAGAAGCAGACGCTTTACCCCCACACCGTAGCTACGATTGCTCCATTGATTTGGTTCCAGATGCCAAGCTTCCTAAGGGAAGATTATATGCCTTGTCTATTCCTGAAACTAAGTCTATGGATGACTATGTGGAGGAAAACCTACGTAAGGGATTCATTCAACCCTCCAAATCACCCGTAGGAGCGGGCTTCTTCTTTGTGGCAAAAAAAGATGGAAGCCTCCGGCCGTGCATAGACTATAGGGGTCTAAATGGGGTTACCGTGAAGAATACTTACCCGTTGCCACTCATCTCCGTACTTTTTGATCAGCTCAAATTAGCCACGATATTCTCCAAGATCGATCTGCGGGGGGCATATAATCTGGTTCGAATAAAAAAGGGCGACGAGTGGAAGACGGCCTTCAATACTCACTCAGGCCATTATGAATATCGGGTCATGCCCTTCGGCCTATGTAACGCCCCCGCAGTGTTCCAAGATTTTATTAACGATGTCCTGCGAGAATTCCTGGGGAGATTCGTTGTAGTTTATCTTGACGACATTTTGATTTATTCCCAGTCACTGGAGCAACACCGTACTCATGTCAAACAGGTACTTCTGAAACTCCGCCAGCACTGCCTCTTCGCTAAACTCGAGAAATGCGAGTTTGAAGTCACTCAGGTCACGTTCCTCGGATACATCATCTCACCTCGTGGCTTCTCCATGGATCCCGGTAAAGTACAGGCAGTTCTCGATTGGATCCGGCCTAGCAATCTTAAAGCCATTCAGAGGTTTTTAGGATTCGCTAATTATTATAGGCGATTCATCCAGTCATTCTCTGTATTGGTGGCTCCAATCACAGCCCTTACACGTAAAGGGGCTGATACCGTTAATTGGTCCTCTACGGCCTTGACGTCCTTTCAAAAGTTAAAAGAGGCCTTCATCTCTGCACCTGTCCTCCGACACCCCAATCCGGAATTACCATTTGTTCTCGAAGTGGATGCCTCTGACGTCGGGGCAGGTGCGATCCTTTCCCAGAAAGATATCACTGATCACTGTTTGCATCCCTGTGCCTTTTTTTCCAGAAAATTTTCCTCCGCTGAGACCCACTATGACGTTGGGAATAGAGAATTGCTAGCTATCAAGTGGGCATTTGAAGAGTGGCGCCACTGGCTAGAGGGAGCTAATCATGTGGTTACAGTATATACTGACCACAAAAATCTACAGTATATTCAATCTGCTAAAATTGTGAACTCCAGGCAAGCCCGGTGGGTCCTTTTCTTCTCCCGTTTCAACTTTACAATTACGTTCCGGCCCGGATCCAAGAACATTAAGGCAGACGCCTTGTCTCGCAGTTTCATCGCCTCCCATCCTTCCCTCACAGAAACCGCTTTCATTATTCCGGCATCCAAAGTAGTCCTTGGCCTAACTCAGGATCTTGGCACAACCCTCCGGGGTCTCCAACAGTTGGCACCATCAGCTACTCCCAGGGGTAAATTATTCGTACCAGCTTATCTGAGGAGGACGGTCTTCACTGAATGTCATGATAATAAAACCTCAGGTCACCCTGGAGTATCCAAGACATTGGAACTTCTGTCTCGTTCCGTCTGGTGGCCTTCCTTGGCAGCCGATACCAAAGAGTTTGTGTTATCCTGTGAAACCTGTGCCAGGAATAAATCTTCTCGCAGACGTCCTGCCGGGCCTCTTATGCCACTATCCGTTCCAACGAGACCCTGGACCCACATATCGATGGACTTCATCGTAGAATTACCACGCTCATCCAGCTTTAACACCATCTGGGTGATAGTAGACAGATTTAGTAAAATGGCACATTTCATCCCTCTTGTAGGATTGCCATGCGCTAAAACCTTGGCATCCCTATTCATTCAGCACGTTTTCAAGCTCCATGGACTTCCTGTTAATATTGTCTCGGACCGCGGCTCCCAATTTGTAGCCACATTCTGGAGAGCATTCTGTGCCCAATTAGGAATTAAACTCTGTCTATCTTCGGGGTATCACCCACAATCCAACGGACAAACGGAGAGGGTTAATCAATCCCTTGAGCAATTTCTCTGTTTATATGTAACTAAATGCCATAGTGATTGGGCTGCTCTGCTTCCATGGGCAGAGTTCGCCTACAACAACTCGTGCCATTCATCTACTCTGGTATCGCCATTCTTCTGTAACTTCGGATTCCATCCTCGGTCCAACTCGCTGGAAGTCTCGAATCAAGCCAAATCTAGTTCTTCGATTTCTTATCTGTGCCGGATATGGAGAAAGGTTCACCTTGCCCTCAAACAAGCTTCATTTAAGTCTAAACATTATGCTGATCAGCATCGTGGACCGTGTCCTTTCAAGGTCGGGGACAAGGTGTGGCTGTCTACCCGCAACATTAAACTTAAGCAACCTTGTAGGAAGTTAGGTCCTAGGTTTATTGGACCCTTCTCCATTATTAAACAGATTAATCCCGTGGCTTTCAAGTTGAAACTTCCTCCTTCACTCAAGATTCCTAACACATTCCATTGTTCCTTGTTGAAAGCAGTTACATGTTCACATAAATTCAGACCACGTCAATTGCACAGACCTCGTCCTGTCTCAGTCAAAGGACACCAGGAGTTCATTGTTGAAAAGATCCTAGACTCCAAAAAGGTGCAAAGTCAACTCCACTTTTTGGTCCACTGGAAAGGCTACGGCCCGGAGGAACGGTCTTGGGTACCGCAGAGGCATCTACATGCTAACCAACTCATTAAGGACTTCTTTAAAAAGTATCCTGGGAAACCTGGAAGTCGGGGTGCATTGACCCCTCCTCAAGGGGGGGGTACTGTTACGAGCCGCGGCTCCCCGACGGGCCGTCGCGGCTCGCTTCCGGCTCTCTCAGACGTCTCCATGACGACCGGGGTCTCACTTCCGCCTCTGACGTCCCGGTTGCCTAGGCAACAACCGGGACGCTGTAATCCGGAGGCCGCAGCGCCCGGCCAGCGGGCTCACACCCGGGCATATTCCTGCAGGGAAAGGTAGGGATATTTATACCTTGGAGCAGACTCTGTGAGAGTCGTTTTGACTCAGTATTGGTGCTGTCTTGTCTCTGTCAGTATTTGTCTCGGTGCAGTGATTATGCTGTGGGAGGGGTTGTATTACTACAACTCCTATTGGTTCTCCTTGCTATTTAAGGCAGTGAGGACTTAGCCTCATTGCCAGTTATAGCTTCCTGTTTAGCTAGGCTCCTGTTCCTGTTTTCCTGCTCCTGTGTTTACCCTATTATTGGATTTCCTGTGTATGACCCCTGGCTTGTTTTTTGGACTTCGTTGTATTGCCTGTGACCCCTGACTTCGGCTCGTTTTCTGATATTCCTGTCTGCTGCCGGCCCTTGACCTTTTTGCCTGGATCTCACATCGCTGTGTTCTACCACGCTGCCTCTGGGTTCTCCCCAGTCAGTGCACACTACACGACCCTCCGTTTGTCTGCAGCCCAGTCTGTCCCCACCACTAGGGGCTCCAGTGAACACCAGACATCGGAGCAGATTCCGGGTTCTGTCGTGCTGACTGAAGGAGTTCCTAACACTGTTCTACTCTGCTCATCAGTCCTTATGGAACTAAACGTCTAATTTGCTCTGTTCCACTACAATCTCCCTTTGCTGCCCTCTGTGTTACTCCCTCACCCCTCCCCTGCCTCCTCTGGCCATTCTCTCATCCCTTGTCCCCCATCTCTCATCATGCCACCTCGCTCTTTTCCTATACCAATCCTCTCCTCTAGCCCCCTTCTATGGCCTAACTCTCACAATCCCATCTCTCACCCTCCCCCTTGCTCCATCAACCCTGACAATCTCATCCACATGTCCCCCTCTCCCTCCCTCCCTTTTTCGTGTGCTCTCTGGAACTCTAGGTCTGTCCGTAACAAACTGTCCTCCATCCACGACCTCTTCATCTCCAACTCTCTCAATCTTCTTGCCATTACCGAAACCTGGCTTACTCCCTCTGATACTGCCTCTCCTGCCGCTCACTCCTACGGGGGCCTATCTTTCACTCACTCCACCAGAACAGATGAGCGTCCAGGAGGTGGAGTGGGCCTCCTCCTATCCCCTAGCTGCACTTTTCGGGTCATTCCCACTTTACCTTCCCTCACCTCCTCCTTTGAAGTTCACTCTATTCGGCTCTTCTCCCCCATCCACCTTCGTGTCTCCGTCATCTACCGTCCCACAGGCCCTACCTCTCTTTTTCTTGACAACTTTGCTGCATGGCTCCCCCATTATCTTTCCTCTGACCTTTCATCCATTATACTAGGAGACTTTAACATCCCTTTTGACAACTGCGCTGACCCTGCCACCATCAAACTTCTCGCCCTTTCCTCCTCTCTAGGCCTTACTCAGTGGACCTCCTACCCCACCCACTGTCTTGGTCACACCCTTGACCTTGTCTTCTCTCATCTCTGCGATCTCTCTGACTTCTCCAACTCTCCCTTCCCACTCTCTGACCACCATCTCCTCTTCTTCACTCTGTCCTCCTCCCCCGCTCCCACCTCGCTTAAAGCCACCCTAACCAGGCGCAACCTTGATGCCATTGACCCCATCTCTTTCTCCTCCTCTCTTGAAACTCTCCTATCACCGCTGCTCTCTATGGCCTGCCCTGATCAGGCGTCCTCTGTCCACAACAAATCCCTCACTACTGCCTTAGACGCTGTCGCCCCGGCCTCTTCTATCCGCCGCCGATGCCTTATTCCCCAACCCTGGCACTCCAAACTTACCCGCTTCCTTCAAAATGCTCTCGCACAGCTGAACGCCTCTGGAGGAAATCTCGTTCCCTGGCTGACTTCCTCCACTTTAAATTTGTGCTCTCCTCTTTCTGCTCTGCCCTGTCCCTTGCTAAGTAATCCTTTTTTAAGTCCCTCATTTCTTCTCAGTCCTCCAATCCCCGTCGTCTCTTTGCCACCTTCAACTCCATCCTCTCTCCCCCCCCTTCCCCTCTCCCACCTTCCCTCTCCGCCTCTGACTTCTCCACCTTTTTCTCTTCCAAAATTGAGGCCATCAGACTGAACATTTCCTCCTCCAATCCCTCTCCCGCCACCACCATCACTTCACCGCCCGCTATTAAACGGCTCTGGTGCTCCTTCACCCCTACATCTGGTGATAATGTTCGCTACCTTATTCTTTCCTCTCCACCCTCTACCTGTCCTCTTGATCCCATCCCCTCTCACCTCCTTCGCTCTCTCTCTCCTACTGCCTGCTCTCACCTGGCTCACCTTTTCAACTTATCACTCTCCTCTGGCATAGTCCCCTCTTCATTCAAACACGCTCTCATCTCTCCTATCTTCAAGAAAGCCAATCTTGACCCCACCTCCCTTGTGAATTATCGCCCTATCTCTCTTCTCCCCTATGCCTCCAAATTACTCGAGCAGATTGTCTGCAGCCGCCCCACCAGACACCTCTCGGTCAACTCCCTCCTTGACCCACTCCAATCTGGCTATCGCCCCCTCCACTCCACTGAAACTGCCTTGGCGAAAGTTACTAATGATCTACTATCAGCCAAAGCAAAGGGTCACTTCTCCCTACTC
This sequence comes from Mixophyes fleayi, assembly GCF_038048845.1. NCBI lineage: Eukaryota > Metazoa > Chordata > Amphibia > Anura > Limnodynastidae > Mixophyes > Mixophyes fleayi. The sequence goes on along the minus strand of NC_134405.1, from coordinate 283,662,687 downwards.
ATCCTCCTCGACCTCTCCGCGGCCTTCGACACTGTAGACCACCCCCTCCTGCTGCAAACTCTTCTCTCTCTTAGCCTTTCTGGTTCTGTCCATGCCTGCTTCACCTCATACCTTGCTAACCGCTCCTTCTCTGTATCCACGTCTGGTTCTTCCTCCACCCCCTCCCCTCTCCCTGTTGGAGTCCCTCAGGGCTCTGTTCTTGGCCCTTTACTCTTTTCGCTCTACACTTCCTCCCTTGGCGCTCTCATCTCCTCTTTCGGTCTTCAGTATCACCTCTATGCTGACGACATTCAACTCTACATATCTTCTCCTGTTCTTTCCTCCTCCCTCCTCTCTCGTGTATCTGACTGCCTCTCAGCCATCACCTCCTGGATGTCCTCGCTCTTTCTTAAAATTAACATCTCTAAAACCAAACTCATTGTCTTTCCCCCACCTAGACTCCCTTCCCACCATGACCTCTCTATCATTGTTAACAACTCCACCATCTCCTATGTCACCCAACTCCGCTGCCTTGGGGTCACTCTTGACTCCTCCCTATCTTTTGCCCCCCATATTCAATCCCTCGCCCAAGCCTGTCGCTTCCAACTCCGCAACATTGCCCGCATCCGTCCCTTCCTCTCTTAGGATGCCACCAAAACTATCATACACGCACTCATCATCTCCCGCCTTGATTACTGCAACCTCCTCCTTACTGGCCTCCCCCACTCCCACCTCGCACCCCTCCGCTCTATACTCAATGCGGCTGCTAGACTCATCTTCCTTTCACGCCGCTCCTCCTCTGCCTCTCCTCTCTGCCTTGCATTACACTGGCTCCCTTTCCCCTCCAGAATCCTTTTCAAACTCCTTACCACCACGTGCAAGGCTCTCTCTCAGTCTACGGCCCCTTATATCTCTAACCTCCTCTCCATTTACACTTCTGCCCGCTCCCAACGCTCAGCAAATGACCGCCGCCTCTCCTCCACTCTTATTACCACTTCCCACTCCAGAATCCAGGACTTCTCCCGTGCTGCCCCCCTTCACTGGAACGACCTCCCTCGCTCCATCCGTCTCTCTCCTAATCTGTGCTCCTTCAAACGAGCACTCAAAACTCACCTGTTCCTCAAAGCGTACCAACCTTCTACCTAACCCCGCATCTCCTCCTAACGTTCTATCCTCTCTCCTCCCGGTCCTTCTCCCCACACTTCAACTTCCTTCAATTGTGTCTGGTTCGTTTCAACCACCCTTAGTATGTAAGCTCGAATGAGCAGGGCCTTCTTCCCTCTTGTCTCCACAACTGTTCTTCTACTCCGCCTCTACTGCATTAACCTGCCTGGAGTTTCTGAAGCATTGGTATTTTTGTCTATTGTTCTGTACTGTCTCACCCTGTATAGTCTACTGTTTGTTTTGTGTACGGCGCTGCGGAAATCTTGTGGCGCCTAACAAATAAATGATAATAATAATAATATTGCCCAGTATTGTTTAATTACTGTGTTTGTTCCCAATTGTATAGCACTACGGAATTTGCTGAAGCTATATAAATATATGTTGATGATGATGATGATGATGAATTAAAGGCAGTAAAGGGCAACTTTGACAAGCTCCACCATCTACCAGTGTAATTTGAGTGCCAGATTAAGGCACTATGCAGAATTAGACCCATACCTCTAATAAATGTGTGCTACCCACTCAGCAAGATGCCAGCTCTCATTGGCTAATGCTCCTCACTGAGTTATCCTGGCGTAAGTCACTTTAAGCATGATAGATACATTTTACATTAATCTTCCAGTAAAAGTAAAAGTATTTTTCAAATATACAATCTCTTTCTTGTTCTGAATATTAATTTTTGAGCTTTAAATCTTGAACACCTGGAGCAATTTAATCCAACATATTTATTTCTTGAGATGAATGAACAGCTCACATTTCAGGTTTGTACTGATATTTTATATTGTTTATAATATTTTCCTCACAATGCCCTAAAAATATAGAAACCAGTGTGAGGACACACATAGCTCACATTCTACTGCACTGATTGGAAATGAGGAAAGATCAGTATAAATTTAATATCCAATTAGTGATCTTCCCCAAGTGCTAGTCAACCCAGATATTGGCCATTAGAAGCAGTGACAACCGAGGATACTATAGTATTATTAAGAACCCCATTGCAGCAACAAGTCTGATTGTTTTTGCAGCTTTTTCGTGGCAATAAGAAACCAGTTATCAATGCAATATAACACAAAAAATGTTGTGCAGCTCAATAATACTCAATGGCACTGTTGATACTGGTCCTGAGTGGTCTAATTTACTGCTTTGCTAGGTCAGTATTTGCAGACGTACAGTTCATGTGTGGGCCAGTTTGCAAGATTTTGGCTTTGGTTCTACTGATGAAACATAAGTAATAAAAGTATTAAAATTGATTGAACACACATTTCACTGGCAACAGGGCTTTTCACCTGTTGATAAATATGTCCAGATGAAAGTTAACACCTCTCTGCTTCCAGTCTCCAACTATTATATCCAGGACAGCGCGATGAATGATACGCAAAAGACAGAGAGGGACGGTTCCTATCTTGTGATACTTTATCTTCCATAGACGTGGAAAAAGATGTTTTAGTATATATTGTCAGAGATTGCTGTAAAGTTTGAAAGTTTTCCTTTGAAAATCAGCCAGTTGCATAGGAAGGATGTGAGTGACATCTAATGTTATTCTAACTGACACCAAACAAGGGTAGATAACTCTGGGTCCTGGGATGCAGTGCTTAGATGTTGGGACCCAGCAACAAGTGATTTGCCTACTGCTGTATGCATCATGTTTATTCTTCTTTTGCTTTCTTTATGTTATAACCAGTTTTTCAAGAACCAATGTTGAAAAGGTTTCTGATTTTTATGTATTACAGTAAAATTAATTTATGTTATGAAGAATAACCATATATTCAGATTATTTATTGTCACACACCCACATACACAAATATTTATGCTGCTCTTTATATATCACATTAGAATAATCAGGCAATAGAGGGGAATGCAGAAAAATGTTTAAAAATATTTTAAACAAAATCCAGGGCTTTTGGATTTGACACTGTTTGTAGTTTTTTTTTAATTGGCTTTGTCTGCTATAAAGTGTCACATGTCATATGGTTAATTTTCCTTTATTTAGCTCTAATTCGGAACTGGAAAGTATTAAAATCCCTCCATGGTTCTCCTTTCTGTTAATAGCACTAATTATAGTTTCTTGGTCTTTTGCTTGGTGAAATGCACGCTTTCCATTACAGTATCTATGGGAGATTAACAGTTTGAGTGTTTTTAGTTTAATACATCTAATGGAGCAGAAATCGCTAATCACTTGTCTCCAAGCATCATAGTATATTGAAGTATATTGAAAAATAATTACATAAGAAACATTGAATTTTAAAATTTTCAGAATTATTTTTGTGTAGTACATATCATTTAACAATAATTATAACATACAACAGTGTTGAAGTTAAATAATTGGACGAAGGCGGTAATTAATCATTTATGTACTCTACAAACAGTTGTGATGCGATCCATACGCAACAAAATTTTTATTATAATATTTAAGTATGTTTAATGTATTTTCTATCTTTTAAATATAAAACTATAATGTGGTGAAGAAGCTAGAAATCTGACAATCTCAAGGAATAATGACTAGAGGAATTCACCACTGCCACATCGAGTTCTTGGGCGATCAAGACCCTTCGACCTATGAATGAAGACCTTACTACTGTAACTGTGTATATTTGTCACTGCTTTTTACAACTGTACAGTGTGTAAATTGTTTACTTCTGGCTTTGGAAACCAGAGCGTTCTGATAGAAATGTGTGTTGCTGCCAACAGGCACAAACGTATGTATGCCAAACTCTGCCTTTTAATAATTTGCTAATAAAACCTACATGCTTTGCAACCACAACGATCGCATTGTAAAATATTGCAAACGATACATATGAACGTATCAACAGTATGACCAATAGGCAATAATTTATTGAGCAAGTGAATCAACTACTACATGTTAATATAGCTTAATGGCTGACCTAAATATTATACATGAACCACCTGGAGTGTTTCTATTTAATTAAATAAGCCTATCATGTCACGTCTCTGCGGCGGGTTGACATGTTAGAAGGGTGTCAGGAACTGAACTGCCAGTGTCTGATCCCTGGTCTACTGCCTTGCTTGTCTGCCATTTAGACAGTTATTTCATCAGCATCTCTTAAGAGACAATTTACAGGGATTTCTAATTGCTCAGTGAACTTCTACTGTTCCTAATCAGTTTAAAATTAGAGGAAACACTGGGATATTTAGTCACACTAGCTTCCTGTTCCCTTGCTTGATCATTGTTGTTTTACCTGTCATCTCGCCTTTCCATTGCTATGATTGTGGCCTGAGTACCAATCAGGCTATTAGTACAAGTCGATTTTTGAAACGTAGTTACTAATTATCACATACGTGGGCAGCACAGTGGCCTAGTGGTTAGCACTTCTGCCTCACAGCACTGAGGTCATGAGTTCAATTCCCGACCAAGGCCTTATCTGTGTGGAGTTTGTATGTTCTCCCTGTGTTTGCGTGGGTTTCCTCCGGGTGCTCCGGTTTCCTCCCACACTCCAAAAACATACTGGTAGGTTAATTGGCTGCTATCAAAATTGACCCTAGTCTGTGTGTGTCTATATTAGGGTATTTAGACTGTAAGCTCCAATGTGGCAGGGACTGATGTGAGTGAGTTCTCTGTACAGCGCTGCGGAATTAGTGGCGCTATATAAATAGATGATGATGATGATGATGATGATGATGATGATGATACAACATGTAGGTGTGCACCCTGGAACTCTACCTGAGCTCTGCAATACAAGGCAGAGTGAATGAGAATTACTATATAACATAGATGATTGGCAGCCCGGCAATGTGGATTCCCATTATGTTATAACTTTTTAAACTCCAAAACAGTAAGATTCTTTGTATGTTCTTTCCTTGGCACCTCCCTTCATGGTGCAATATGTTCTCCTGATCCTCTCTATATTCTACCCCGCTAAAGAACATTTATATTCAGGCTCAATTCTCTTGGTCAACATCCTGAGAGATGTTCAGTAGGTTTTTGCATTGTTGGCAGAACTCAAGTTTTCCTACTAAAGATAACTGTTTAGTTACCCTGTGAGACACTGTTTGTACCTTTAATTCAAACTTTTATAAATTCTGAAGTAGATCACAGTGACTCCTTATAGTTTAATGCTGTGCACCGTAGAAATAGGGCTACAAGGCTATTTTATAGGATATTAACATACGATATTGTTAAAAACATAATAATGACATTGACCTCAATTCTGCTCAGAAAACCTGTGTTTTTACATTACATTTCTAGATGCACATTAAGCATAACTTCATCCAAGTATAAATTGTCAGTATAAAAATGGAAAAGCAGTATTCAACATCCACTTCTGTACACCAAATTAACTATGGGTATTGAATCCATCAAGTTATAAGCTGTTGAGTTTGTGAGACTACAGCATTCCTTTTGAAGGTGTTACTTTCTCTATGAAGTTCTTTGGAGCTTTTACTCTCAACTTCTAAACTATACACTGTATCAGTTTGAAGATGTTAATGTGTTTTGCATCATATGGGTTGTTAATTTTACAACACTCTTAGCTGCTTCACTAACTGACAAATCTTCGTCTATTGTAATCCTTACTTTCCTAATTATTTTAGAAATATAATTTAACCTGCATCTAGTATACTACATACAAGCTTCTACAGTTAATGAACTGTTATGAACCACATTATCTTGGTGAATCAATATGTCATATAGCTTGGCAAACAATTTCTGAAAGTCTTTCCATTGTGAATTATTACATCTCAAAATGCAAAATGTCCACAAGGAATTTTCTTTTGAACTGGATCAGGAATATAGTTTAAAAATGACATTTTCTGTTGTGAACTTAAAGACATTGACAATATAGTTTTGGCAAATGGTCACAGTTTATTGAAACATAAATTATTGTAAGTAATAGCCGGACCAAAACAGTGTATACCCATTCGGCACTAACCACTGGTTCCAGAAGATACTCCTTTATGATTTGGCTGGTGCTATATCTGGAATAAGGGTGACTACTTCCCTTCTGGACTTACAATGATGTGCCCACACAAAGCAGGTCAAGGGATCCCCTCACAAAAGCATCAAGAGCTGCGTTACTTCGAAAGGGGCAATGACCTGCAACCAATCAGCGATAGCACCGTTTATATTAGTTGCTGACCGCAATAGCTTTGCTACCTACTATGTCAGTAAAGGGGAAGAGAAAAAGGTAACTCTACCGAAGATGTGCACCTAAATAGGGGAAATAAACAGCAATAGTATGAAAAAGACCAAAGAAGCACTGCCGCTGCATATGGGATGGTGGGAGGGAATTTGTGCAGCAATAATGGCCCAGTAGCCACAGGGGGGATAATATTTAGGGCAGTCACAGGCCCTCCCCACTGGATACAATTGGCTGTAGTATGCAGTGAAACTTAATCCCTGAGGTAAGTGAATGACTCAGAACAAACAAATGCGTTTTAGTGCATTTGGCTTATGGCCTTACTTGTCAAAGTGTAGTTAGACATGGTTTGGGTTAAGGTGTTTAAAATTTAGCTACATCCCATTTCTAGTTATGGCCACAATGAAATAATGTACAGAAAAACAATTACAGATTTGGTGGTGCTTCTAGGCGGAACTTTTTATATATCGCTATAACTAAATAGTATCCCTTGAAATTGATAATAATCAAAGATAAATAAGGCAGATTTCATGGTCTTTATGACTATGAAACTGTCAACTATTTGTCTATCACAAAACACATGAATATACAGATGCTTGATACATGATGAATGATAAAATTCAGAAAAGCTGTAGCAAAAAAAGTTTTGTCTTTCAGTAGTAAATAAACAGAGCTAGAGGATGCTACGGTCATTGTAATGCAGATTGCGTTCTTACCTCCATAATGGTGTCTGTACATATTGATAGTGATAATATTTTCCAACGGAATATTCTCCTGAAATGGAAATCTTATGAAAAATGCATTCAAGATAGAAGACTGCAAGAATAAACATCTCTCAGAGTGCTGGCCTAAAAGTTTCCTGAGTAAATTATAAACAGATTTATGGTGAAAAAGAGTTTCCCTATTTTAGTATGTTTCATTTTTTTTCATATATGTTAAACTTTAAAAAAAGAACACACAAATATGTTAGTGCAGTAAATGTATCACTAAACAAACTGCACTCAGAGGTAAACACACCAGAAGCGGCCTCTGAAATACCACCACTTCCATCATTTATATGTAAAGATTTATGTTAGTGCAATATACACTATAAAAAAAATGCTGCTTAAATAATTATAATTAATTTATATTATGCCATTATGAAAATTAGGATTTTGTAAATCACTTTATTTGTTTCTACCACCACCCCTGATTGACCTCGTAACAGACACAATTACTGTGATTTGTGTGTGTTTTTGTCGTACTATAATTCAAGTACAACCCTTATGATGTGGTTACTCAGCTCAGAATATAGTTGTTCAGGCTGAAATAGCCAGAATCCTATTCATTTCAACTTCTCAGATAATCCACTTCCAATTAACCTCCATGGGAACAATAGAAAATCTAAAAGCATCAATCCTATTTTTGTTCTTCAGGGCCAGATTTAAATTAATGGAGCCTGTAGGCACACAGCCTTTGATATTGCAAACCTCCCTCCATCAATATGCTACACTTAAAAAACCCAACAATAACTTTATTTAAATGGTTAACATTAGTAATCATAATGACATTAGATCATATAAAATACTTAAATTTTTGTGTATATCATTACACATTGTAAGAAATAAAGTGATACATACAAGTATGGTATATAAAGTATAAATATTAGAGATGGGCAGGCTCAGTTTCCCGAGATCCGAACCCACCCGAACTTCGCCTATCCAAGTACCGAGCCGAACAGTCTCGGTACTCTCCCGCTCGTTCGATATCGAAATCGAGGCCGAACGTCATCGTGACGTATTCGTATTTCTGAGCTCGGTTCTCGCAACATTTGAAAAGCATAAATACCCGCCTTCACACCAATCCATCGCCATTTGACAGAGGGAGAGAGCAGGGTTAGGTCACAGGCTGTATTAGAGCAGGGACAGAGCAATAATTGTACACCTTATTCTTTGTATTATTCTTTCATGTCTAATCTATTCAATTCTATTATTAATTCAAATTCTATTAGCAATTGTTAGAGCAGGAATAGAGGAGGATAGAGGAGGCTTAATTTTCGATTTTTTTGCACTACAAGTGCTTTGGGGTGTCCCATATTCCCCAGTGTGAAACACTAATTTTTCTGGCTGTCACAAAAAGTCATATTTATCAGCAGTATCTATCTAATAAAATATTTTGCACTACAAGTGCTTTGGGCTCATTAAAATGGAGTCAAAGCAGTCCACATATGAGCAGAATCAGCAAGCAGGTGCTGGCACTAGTCCTGATGGTAGTGTTCCCAGTACGTCATCTGCTAAAGCCTATGTAAAAGTACATAGTCTTTTTAAATCAGGGAAAAAAACACACATCAAAATTTTTTTTACAGTGTTGAAGCGAAAAAGAAGTGTAACTGAGGAAAAGTTAACTGCCGATAAAAAAAAATTGCCAACATACCATTCTACACACGCAGTGGCAAAGAAAGATTGAGGCCTTCGCCTTTCTCTATTAGTGGCAGATCAAAAAATGTTACCGAGCCTTCTTCTTCTACGGTCACTCGTGACCAAGCAAGACCAAGTAATTTGGAGTCTAAAAGTGGTGCACAACTACTGTTACGCGTGAAAGGCGAGCTGCAAGAAAACAGTAAGGCATTAGAGGATAATGTATGCTCTGAATCAGAAATGACACCAATCCCTGTGGAAAATCCATCCACCAGTGGTATGTCTAATCGTGAGCATTCTGTTAGTGTACCCATAAAGAAGGGCCCTTTCAGCAGTTCTGCTGATGTGTGCCTGAACAGCCCGAGTGTAGCCGGTGATACACCAATTGAGGATGCCACTTTGGAATTAGAAGAGGATGAGGGGGAGATTTGTGTAGGCGACGAGGGCGCTAATGATGATGTTGATGAGGATGATGCAGACAGATACCAAATTGCCTTTCTCAATTTCTATTTATATTCTAGACTCTATAACGGCTGAATAGTTTTCTATTTTACTCCTACTGGAGAGGGGGTCTGATGCAAATAGATACCAAACTGCCTTTGTCCATTTCTTTTAATATTCTAATTCTACAGCCTATGCAGGCTGATTTTTTTTCTATTTAACTACAAGTGGAGTTGGGGGGGGGTCATAGACAGCCACCAAACTACCTTGGTCCATTTATTTGTTATATTGTTCACTCTATGCAGGCTGCTTTTTTTCTATTTAACTACAAGTGGAGGGTGTAATATACACCCAAAGACGATGGCTACATTGCCAATAGTCAAAGATGGAGGAGGAAGACAACCAGGTTTGTCTGAATAATTTGCAGGTAAGTGTTAGAATTAAGCACAGCCTACCAGGGATTAAACTGTTTTTTTCATAATTTATTAGCTTTAGAATCGCCTCACTTATCCAATAAACTGGTGGAGCACTAAATTAGGTTATAGGTTAGGTTATAAAAGCAAAACAAAACCAAACAAAACCAAAACCAAAACACGCAAGGGCGGTTTGGCAAAACCAAAACCAAAACATGATGGTAATCCAGATCCAAAACCAAAATCAAAACCAAAACACTGTGGTCAGTGAGCATCTCTAATAGAGATGGGCGGGCTCGGTGCCCCAAAATCCGAATCCACTCGAATTTCGCCTATCCGAGTACCGCTCGGTACTCTCCCGCCCATTCGGAATCAAAATCGAGGCGAAGCGTTATTGTGACGTATTCGTATTTCTGAGCTCGGTTCTCGCGAGATTTGAAAAGCATAAATACCAACCTCCACAGCAATCCATCGCCATTTGACAGAGAGAGAGTGCAGGGTTAGGTCACAGGCTATATTAGAGCAGGGACAGAGCAATAATTTTACACATTATTGTTTCAATTCTATTCTATACAATTCATTTATTATTAATACCAATTCTATTAGCAATTGTTAGAGCAGGAAGAGAGGAGGATAGAGGAAGCTTTTTTTTCAATTTTTTGCACTACAAGTGCTTTGGGGTCTCCATATATCCCCGGTGTTTTAGACTAATTTTTCTGGCTGTAAAAAGTGATATTTGTCAGCAGTATTTCTAAAAAAAAATTGCACTGCAAGTGCTTTGGGGTGTCCTATATTCCCCAGTGTGAAACAATAATTTTTCTGGCTGTCAAAAGTGATATTTGTCAGCAGTATTTCTAAAAAATAATTTGCACTACAAGTACTTTGGGGTGTCCCATATTCCCCAGTGTGAAACAATAATTTTTCAGGCTGTCAAAAAAAAGTCATATTTGTCAGCAGTATCTATCTAATACAATTTTTGGCACTACAAGTGCTTTGGGCTCATTAAAATGGATTCAAAGCAGTCCACATATGAGCAGAATCAGCAACCAGGTTCTGTCACCAGTCCTGATCGTAGTGTACCTAGTACGTCATCTGGGAAAGGCGATGTAAAAGGACATAGTCTTTTTAAATCAGGGAAATAAACACACACCAAAAAAAGAATTACTGTGTTGAAGCGAAAAAGAAGTGTAACTGAGGAATAGTTAAATGCCGATAAAAAATAAATTGCCAACATACCATTCTACACACGCAGTGGCAAAGAAAGAATGAGGCCTTCGTCTTTCTCTATTAGTGGCAGATCAAAAAATGTTACCGAGCCTTCTTCTTGTACGGTCACTCGTGACCACGCAAGAACAAGTAATTTGGAGTCTAAAAGTGGTGCACAACTACTGTTACGCGTGAAAGGCGAGCTGCAAGAAAACAGTAAGGCATTAGAGGATAATGTATGCTCTGAATCAGAAATGACACCAATCCCTGTGGAAAATCTATCCACCAGTGGTATGTCTAATCGTGAGCATTCTGTTAGTGTACCCATAAAGAAGGGCCCTTTCAGCAGTTCTGCTGATGTGTGCCTGAACAGCCCGAGAGTAGCCGGTGATACACAAATTGAGGATGCCACTTTGGAATTAAAAGAGGATGAGGGGGAGATTTGCATTGGCGATGAGGGCGCTAATGAGGATGTTGATGAGGATGAGGTTGTTTGTGTAAGTCCCGCACCAGTGGCAGCACTTCTGGCACGTGACAAGAAAAAGGCCATTGTCATGCCTGGCCATAAAACAAAAAAATCCACTTCTTATGTGTGGAATTATTTCTACCCAAATCCAGACAACAATTGTATAGCCATTCGTAGTGTATGTCAAGCCACAGTCAGTCGAGGGTGGGACCTTAACCATCTTGGAACCTTGTCTATGTTACGCCATTTAACGAGAGTTCATGGCAAAGTGTTGGGAAAAGCTGAAAGTTCTTCCCAAAAAATTACAAGCACTCCATCATCAGCTAGGACCCTCCGGTCACCGACCTTCCGACGGCTACAAAATACACCAACAACACCATCCTCATCAATATCCTCAGTAGTGCTCGGAGTTAGCCCTGCATCCCACTTATTAAGGCTGGATGACTCCTGCACTATTATTGATTCCTCTGAAGAAAGCGTTAGTCCCACTGCTGCTGCTGTTGCTACTGCTGGGGGTGAATCGTCAGCCCAGAGGAAGGCCAAGAAAAAGAGCAGTCCTACATTTCAACAATAACCTGTGAAACAATCAATTGCTAGGGGAAGGAAATATGACAGCAGTCACCCAGTTGTCAAGCGAATCACAGATGCCATGGCTGCAATGTTAGTGTTAGATCTGCGTCCAATATTCACAATAAACGCAGATAGTTTTTCACAGTTAATTGAGGTTTTGTGTCCGCGTTACAGAATTCCATCGCAACACCATTTTTCCCGTAAAGCTATTCCACAACTATACCAAAAAGTGTGTACAAATATAGAGATTGCGCTGAAAAATTACATTCTGCCCACTGTCCACTTAACCACAGATATGTGTAGAAGTGGAAGTGGTCAAACCAAAGACTATATGACTGTGACAGCCCACTGGGTTGGTCATTCATCTTCACCAGCAGGAACAGCAGTAGCATGTACACCACTACGTAACATTTGTCACAGGCAGGCCACTCTTTGTATCACCAGCTTCACTAACAGGCATACAGCAGACAATTTGTTACGCAAACTAAGAGATGTGATTGATACATGGCTTATACCACTTGGACTCTCCCCAGGATATATATTATTTCTGATAATGCCAACAATATAGTGCGAGCATTACAGCTAGGTGAATTACATCACATTCCCTGTTTTGCTCACACCATCAAATTGGTGGTGCAGAGCTTCCTATGAAATAACCGTGAGGTGCAGGAGATGCTTTAGGTGGCACGTAAAATTTCAGGCCATTTCAGGCTTTCTGCCACAGCATGTAGGAGATTGCAGCAGCTCCAAAAACAGTTTAACTTGCCCTGCCACCAACTTAAGCAAGAGGTGGTAACTAGGTGGAATTCCACCCTGTACATGCTTCAGAGGATGGAGGAACAGGGCAAAGCCATCCAAGCATATTGCACAAGCCATGACATTGGGAAAGGAGGGGGGATGTATTTCACTATTGCACAGTGGGGAATCCTTTCAGTGCTGTGCAAGGTGCTGAAACCATTTGAAGTTGTGACATGTGAAGTGAGTGCAGATTCTGCTAGTTTGAGCCAAGTCATTCCTTTAATTAGACTATTGGAAAAGCAGCTTGATAAACTGAAGGAGGAGATGAAAGCAAGCAATTCCGCAAAGTATGTTGGCCTTGTAGATCAAGTACTTAATTCGCTTCACAATGATCCTCGAGTTATTAATATTCCTAAATTTTGACCCCCCTCCAGCGTTGCGCCCTGGGCGGTCGCCCCTGTCGCACAGCCCTAGTTACGGCCCTGTGCAGAGGGCAGACCAGAACAGTTTAACATCTGGGCTGGTTTGAAAGATTTTTCAAAAAAATGTGTGACCTTGCACATAACTCAATCCAATATGAGTATTAACATGCAAAGGATGGTGGAGGATTATTTTCAAGAGGTAATTGATATGAAAATGTTAGACAGTCCCTTTTCTTACTGGGAAGAATAGCAGGCCATTTGGAAACCCATGTACAAACTTACATTCCAATACCTAAGCTGCCGACCCTCCAGTGTGTTCTCTGAACGAGTGTTCAGCACAGCCGGGAACTTAGTCAGTGATCGCTGTAGAAGGTTACTTCCCAAAAATGTGGAAAAAATGATGTTTATAAAAATTAACTATATCTTCCACGAGGAAGGCCTTCACCATCAAAGACATCCAAGCACTGACTGTTCTCTAATGGCAGATTCAAGCGGCGATGAATTGATAGTCTGTAATGATGATGATGACGTACACACTGATGAGGGTGAGGGTGAGGATGAAGCTGAAGATGATGATGATAACATCTTTTTAAAACTTTCTATTTAAGTGTAGGGTGCAATCTACCCCCAAGGAGGAAAGGGACTTGGGGCATTTCTATATCACTTACCATCTTGAAAGGCTGCTGTTTGTTTATCATTAAGGGTAGGGTGTCATACACAGACTGACCCCAAACTGGCTTTGTCCATTTCAATTAATATTAGCTTTACAATTACAATACTTATCCAAGAAACAGGTGGAGCACTAAATTTGGTTATTTTATGCCCAAAAGCATTGATTTTTAAACAAAATAGCAAAACAAAACCAAACAAAACCAAAACCAAAACACGCAATGGCGGTTTGGCAAAACCAAAACACGGGGGTCAGTGAGCATCTCTAGTAAATATAAAACTATCAAGTGTTTGTGTGTTACATGAAAAAACAGCCAGTATTTATCTTCTGTGCAAAATAATAAACTAATTTGCACCCCTTGCATTGTAACATGGTTTATCCAGGAGAAGATTTACTCCTTTTTTTGCCTTTCTCTCCTTAATGACTCAGTTTGCAGACTGGGACACCAATGAACATATAGAATATGTTAGCATGCATCAGGCAGTATATCTGTAGTTACAAGCAAGTTTATATACATAATAATGGGAATAATTCAATATGCATTCTGTACTTCATGTGGTAATAGGCACCGTCCCAATGTGCACACTGAAAATGCAAAGCAAAATATATAGATTTTGGTATAGTTCATAAATTTATATTTCTGTAGAACGTGCCTCGTTTCAAATGCAAAATAATAAATACACTTCAGCATGCAGACAGCAAGCACTGATGAAGTTACAAGCACTGATAAAGTTACAAGTAAGGGTGTGCACCGGGCACTTTTAATGTTTTGTGTTTTGTGTTTTGTGTTTTGGGTTCTGATTAGCTTGAGGTTTTGGGTTCTGATTTGTTTTGCCAAAACACCTGACGAAAGGTTTTGGTTCTGATTTAGGGTTTTGGGTTCTGATTTATTTTTAAAAAAGCATAAAAAGTGCTAAAATCTAGTTTTTTGTTGGTTTTTCACTCCTACGCTATTATTAACCTCAATAACATTCAATAACAATCATTTCCACTAATTTCCAGTGTATTTGGAACACCTCACACTTCACAATATTGTTTTTAGTCCAAATTGTTGGACCGAGGTAGCTTTCTGGACTGTGTAGTGGAGTGGCCCCGGTACCCAATTTGGTACCGGGGCCACAATAAAAAAACATAAACTGGTCTCAATTCCACTGCACAGCTATCTGGACTGCGTAGTGTAGTGGCCCCGGTACCCAATTTGGTACCGGGGCCACAATAAAAAAACATAAACTGATCTCAATTCCACTGCACAGCTATCTGGACTGCGTAGTGTAGTGGCCCCGGTACCCAATTTGGTACCAGGGCCACAATAAAAAAACATAAACTGGTCTTAATTCCACTGCACAGCTATCTGGACTGCGTAGTGTAGTGGCCCCGGTACACAATTTGGTATCGGGGCCACAATAAAAAAACATAAACTGGTCTCAATTCCACTGCACAGCTATCTGGACTGCGTAGTGTAGTGGCCCCGGTACCCAATTTGGTACCGGGGCTACAATAAAAAACATAAACTGGTCTCAATTCCACTGCACAGCTATCTGGACTGCGTAGTGTAGTGGCCCCGGTACACAATTTGGTACCAGGGCCACAATAAAAAAAACTTAACTGGTCAGAATTTCACTCTACAGATGGCTGATCCTACATCCTCTGCAGCATATACAGGGTGTAGTTCTAACGCGTCAAAACCTCTTGTTTTTGACGATGACAGGTCATTTTAATTAATTTTGGATTTGGCCCCAACATTGAATGTAGTTTAATATCTGATACGCATCTATCTGGACTGCGTAGTGGAGTGGCCCCGGTACCCAATTTGGTACCCGGGCCACAATATAAAACCCTCAACTGGTCTGAATACCACTGCACAGATGGCGGACACCGGATGCACGTCTAACACCAACATAGCAGTTAAGGCCGCAGTTATTTTTTTTGGAGCTACAAAAAAAAAAAACGTAGCAATACAAATGGCAGTTCCTCTTTTTTGGAAATACAGAAAGAAAGAAAGTAGTAATAGAAATGGCAGTTCCTCTTTTTTTGAAATACAGAATGAAAGAAAGAAAGTATTAATAGAAATGGCAGTTACTCTTTTTGGGAACTACATATAGAATTAAAGTATTCAATAGAAGTGGGAGTTCCTCTTTTTGGGAACTACATATACAATTTAAGTATTCAATAGAAGTGGCAGTTCCTCTTTTTGGAAACTACATATACAATTAAAGTATTCAATAGAAGGGCAGTTCCTCTTTTTGGGAACTACATATACAATTAAAGTATTCAATAGAAGTGGCAGTTCCTCTTTTTGGGAACTACATATACAATTAAAGTATTAAAAACTGTGGCTGAAGTGATTGGTTTGTTTGGGCCCCCACACAAAAAAAGCTATTCATCTCTCCCTGAACTATGAAGGTTATTCAGATGACGTATAAGGCAGGATGTACCTAGGTGGCCAAGATCCTTACCCCTGCTTATTTGAGCTTTACATAAGCTACATATGGCCATACATTTGTTATCCGGATTGGGGTAAAAATAACTCCATACAGAAGAGGTGCATTTCTTGTTCTTCTGACCAGGCATGACGATGGGCTTTTTCATCCCATGGACATCCACTTTTTTCCCCCCTGGTGCCTCATTTAAAATAACCACATCAGCATCCTCCTCAGCAAGTTCCTCCACAACGCCAGCTACATCAATAGCCTCCTTGACACCTTGATTATCCAAATCTGGATCTACACTGTGGGTGATCCTTCCAGCATATGCAGAGGGTGTGCTGCAAATGGTGGATGGAGTCACCTCTTCCCGTACAGTGATGGGAAGGTCAGGCTTCGCAACCACCAACACCCTTGGACTCGCCTTGGGGATTTGTGATGTCATCTGTTTAGAAGGCAGAGTTGATTGCTGTTTTGTTGCTGACAGCATAACTCTTTTAAATTTTTTGGAGAGGGGGAGGAGGAGGGCTTAGATCCTTGGGTGAAGCTGAACCACTAGTCCTGAAAACGGGCCGGGGCCTAAGCCGTTCCTTGCCACTCCGTGTCGTAAAGGGCATATTGGCAAGTTTACGTTTCTCCTCAGATGTTTTCAATTTTCTTTTTTTTACTAATTGTAGTGAACTTTTGCTTTTTGGATTTTACATGCCCTCTACTAGGAGATTGGGCATCGGCCTTGGCAGACGACGTTGATGGCATTTCATCATCTATGTCATGACTAGTGGCAGCAGCTTCAGCATTAGGAGGAAGTGGGTCTTGGTTTTACCCTACTTTATCCCCCAAATTTTGGTGCTCCATTATATGCAGCACACGTTGTATTACAGTACTATTTTTTAAATACTGCAAGAACAGTGAACAATTTTTAATAGATTGCAGTATTAATGTTAATGGACTGAAATAATTTTTTTTAGACTTTTTAGAATATTTTTTAATATTTTTTTAAAAGGATTTTTGTAGAATTTTTCTTTTTTTTTCTTTTTATGGAAGAATTTTTAATACTTTTGAACTTTGGCCCTTCTCCTGCTGAATCCCTGGTTTATCTGCATCAACTGATCTACTGTGTACCGACCCGGCTTGTCAATTAACCCTTCTCCTGCCGAATACCTGGCTTATCTGCATCAACTGATCTACTGTGTACCGACCCGGCTTGTCAGTTAACCCTTCTCCTGCTGAATCCCTGGCTTATCTCCATCAACTGATCTACTGTGTACCGACCCGGCTTTTCAGTTAACCCTTCTCCTGCTGAATCCCTGGCTTATCTACATCAACTGATCTACTGTGTACCAACCCGGCTTATCAATTAACCCTTCTCCTGCTGAGTCCCTGGCTTATCTGTATCAACTGATCTACTGTGTACCGACCCGGCTTGTCAATTAACCCTTCTCCTGCTGAATCCTTGGCTTATCTGCACCAACTGATCTATTGTGTACCGACCCGGCTTGTCAGTTAACCCTTCTCCTGCTGAATCCCTGGCTTATCTACATCAACTGATCTACTGTGTACCGACCCGGCTTATCAATTAACCCTTCTCCTGCTGAGTCCCTGGCTTATCTGTATCAACTGATCTACTGTGTACCGACCTGGCTTGTCAATTAACCCTTCTCCTGCTGAATCCCTGGCTTATCTGCACCAACTGATCTACTGTATACCGACCCGGCTTGTCAGTTAACCCTTCTCCTGCTGAATCCCTGGTTTATCTGCATCAACTGATCTACTGTGTACCGACCCGGCTTTTCAGTTAACCCTTCTCCTGCTGAATCCCTGGCTTATCTACATCAACTGACCTACTGTGTACCGACCCGGCTTGTCAATTAACCCTTCTCCTGCTGAGTCCCTGGCTTACCTGTATCAACTGATCTACTGTGTACCGACCCGGCTTGTCGGTTGGCCCTTCTCCTGCTGGGTCCCTGGCTTGTCTGCACCGGCTGATCTATTGTGTGCCGGCCCGGCTTGTCGGTTGGCCCTTCTCCTGCTGAATCCCTGGCTTATCTACATCAACTGATCTACTGTGTACCGACCCGGCTTGTCAATTGGCCCTTCTCCTGCTGAGTCCCTGGCTTATCTGTATCAACTGATCTACTGTGTATCGACCCGGCTTGTCAATTAACCCTTCTCCTGCTGAATCCCTGGCTTATCTGCACCAACTGATCTACTGTGTACCGACCCGGCTTGTCAATTAACCCTTCTCCTGCTGAATCCCTGGCTTATCTGCATCAACTGATCTACTGTGTACCGACCCGGCTTGTCAGTTAACCCTTCTTCTGCTGAATCCCTGGCTTATCTGCACCAACTGATCTACTGTGTACCGACCCGGCTTGTCAATTAACCCTTCTCCTGCTGAATCCCTGGCTTATCTGCATCAACTGATCTACTGTGTACCGACCCGGCTTGTCAATTAACCCTTCTCCTGCTGAATCCCTGGCTTATCTGCACCAACTGATCTACTGTGTACCGACCCGGCTTGTCAATTAACCCTTCTCCTGCTGAATCCCTGGCTTATCTGCAGCAACTGATCAACTGTGTACCGACCCGGCTTGTCAGTTAACCCTTCTCCTGCTGAATCCCTGGCTTAACTGCATCAACTGCATATAAAACATTATTTTATATGCCATTATTTTGTTTTTCCTGATTGTACATATACAAGTTTCTACTTTTTACCTGTTATTATTCTACTATTTATATGCCTTTATCTTGTTTTTCCTGATTTTATATTTACCAGCAACTAGTTTTACCTGTTATTATTCTTGCCTATTTCCATTGTCCTTATTACCTCTCCTTCTATTATTCTTTGCCTTCCACGCCCTAATTGGTTATTGTCCTCCATCTTGCTATTGTCTCCCTGCTTATTCTTACCTGTTATCCGCTGTCCTTATTATCTTACTGTTCTGCTATCATTCTTACCTGTCTTCATTGTCCTTATTATCTCACTGTACTGTTGTTCCATGCCCTCCACGCCCTAATTCGTTATTATCTTCCACCTTTTCATTGTCTTCCTGCCTTTGTTCTTACCTGTTTTTCACTGTCCCCACTATCTCACTGTTCTGTTACTCTCTCTCCCTACTATGCCTCCCCGCTCTCACTCCATACCCATACTCTCCCCCCGCCCTACCTCTCCCGTTCCTCCCCGCCATCCCCCGCGCGCTGCTCATCTTGCTAACCTCATCCCCATTTCCCCCCTCTCCTCTCCCCCTTTCTTCTGTGCCCTCTGGAATGCCAGATCCGTCCGCAACAAGCTGACTGCTATCCACGACCTCTTTCTATCCAACTCCTTTAACCTTCTTGCCGTTACTGAAACCTGGCTCTCCGATTCTGATACTACTTCCCCCGCTGCCCTCTCCTATGGTGGCCTCTCCTTCACCCACTCCGCCAGGCCTGGTGCCCGCCCTGGCGGTGGAGTTGGCCTCCTCCTCTCCTCCACCTGTACTTTTCGTGTCATTCCCCCTGAACCCTCCCTCTCCTTCTCCTCTTTTGAAGCTCACTCCATCCGCCTCTTCTACCCCATCCATCTCCGCGTCACTGTCATCTACCGCCCCCCTGGCCCCACCTCCCTCTTCCTTGACAACTTTGCTAGCTGGCTTCCTCACTACCTCTCCTCCGATCTCCCCTCGATCATTCTCGGTGACTTTAATATCCCCATCGACAACCCCACCTACCCTGCTTCCAGCAAACTGCTCACCCTCTCTTCCTCCCTTGGTCTCACCCAATGGACCTCCTCCTCTACCCACTGCCTTGGTCACTCCCTTGATCTTGTCTTCTCCTACCTATGTAATCTCTCCGACTTCTCCATCTCTCCCTTTCCTCTATCCGACCACCATCTCCTCTCCTTCTCTCTCTCCTCTTCTCCTGCTCCCCTCCCCCTGCCCAAACCTACTCTGTCCATACGCAACCTCGATGCTCTTGACCCTGCCTCTCTGTCCTCCTCTCTCGATACCCTCCTTTCTCCCCTTTCCTCCCAGGCCTGCCCCAACCAGGCGGTCTCCCTCTACAATCACACCCTCACCTCCGCTCTGGACGCGGTTGCCCCTGCCCACTCCGTCCACCCCCGCTGCTCCAAACCCCAACCCTGGCACTCCAAATTTACCCGCTTCCTCCAAAAATGCTCCCGTTCTGCCGAACGTCACTGGAGAAAATCCCGCTCCCTGGCTGACTTCCTCCACTTTAAATTCATCCTTTCATCCTACAGCTCTGCCCTCTCACTCGCTAAACAATCTTTCTTTAAATCCCTCATCTCTTCCCAGTCCTCTAACCCCCGCCGCCTCTTTGCCACCTTTAGCACTCTCCTGGCCCCCTCCCCTCCCCCCACCCCCTCCTCCCTGACTGCCTCTGATTTCGCCTCCTTCTTCTCCTCTAAAATCGAAGCCATCCGACTTGAAATCTCCTCCTCCACTCTCTCTTCCACCCCTCCCACTCTTCTGTCCTCCCCCCCCAACCACCTTCCCCTCCACTCCTTCCGTCCCACCACCGGCGAGGAAGTCCACTCTCTCATTTTATCATCCCCCCCACTACCTGCCCCCTGGATCCCATCCCCTCCCACCTTCTTCGCTCCCTTTCCCCCACCACCTGCTCCCACCTCGCTCACCTCTTTAATCTCTCCCTCTCCACTGGCATCTTCCCCTCCTCCTTCAAACATGCTCTCGTATCCCCCATTCTTAAGAAACCTAATCTCGACTCCACTTCTCTCTCGAACTATCGCCCCATATCTCTTCTCCCATTTGCCTCCAAAATTCTTGAGAGGCTCGTCTGCAGCCGTCTCACCTCCTACCTTTCTGAATACTCCCTCCTTGATCCTCTCCAGTCTGGTTTCCGCCCCCTCCACTCCACTGAAACTGCCCTGGCTAAAGTCACCAATGACCTCCTCTCTGCAAAAGCCAGGGGCCACTTCTCCCTTCTCATCCTCCTTGACCTCTCTGCAGCCTTTGACACCGTTGACCACCCCCTCCTCCTTCACACCCTCCAGTCTTTCGGCCTCTCCGGCCCAGTCCTGTCCTGGTTCACCTCTTACCTTACTCACCGTTCCTTCTCTGTCACCACCTCTGGGTCTCTCTCCCCCCCATCCACCCTTACAGTCGGGGTCCCTCAGGGCTCTGTTCTGGGACCCTTACTCTTCTCTCTATACACCTCCTCCCTGGGTGAACTCATCAGCTCCTTCGGCTTCAGCTACCACCTTTACGCTGACGACACTCAACTATACCTCTCCTCTCCTAATCTCTCTCCCTCCCTCCTCTCTAGGGTGTCCGCCTGCCTCTCTGCCATCTCCTCCTGGATGTCCTCTCGATTCCTCAAACTTAACCTTGCCAAAACTGAGCTCATAGTTTTTCCTCCCTCTCATACCCCATCCCCTTCTGACCTCTCCATCACTGTCGACAACACCTCTATCTCCCCTGTCCCCCAACTTCGCTGCCTTGGTGTCATCCTCGACTCCTCTCTCTCCTTTGGCCCCCACATCCTCTCTCTTGCTAAATCCTGCCGCTTCCAGCTGCGCAACATCGCTCGCATCCGGCCCTTCCTCTCCCAAGATGCCACCAAATGCCTTATCCACTCTCTGATCATCTCCCGCCTGGACTACTGCAACCTCCTCCTCACTGGCCTCCCCCACTCTCATCTCGATCCCCTTCGATCCGTCCTTAACGCTGCAGCTAGGCTTATTTTCCTCTCTCGCCGCTCCTCTTTTGTCTCCCCCCTCTACCTAGCCCTTCACTGGCTCCCATTCCCCTTCAGAATCCTCTTTAAGCTCCTCACACTCACCTACAAGGCCCTCGCCAACTCCACTGCGCCCTACATCTCCACCCTCCTCTCTATTCATGCTCCATCCCGCCCTCTCCGTTCTGCCTCTGACCGTCGCCTCTCTTCCCCCCTTATAACCTCCTCCCACGCGCGTATCCAAGACTTCGCCCGCGCTGCCCCCCTCCACTGGAACAAGCTCCCTCCCTCCATCAGAACTTCCCCTAATCTATCCAGCTTCAAACGGGCCCTAAAAACCCACCTTTTTCTTAAAGTCTTTCTGTCTCCCACTTAACTTCCTACCTTATCTTCTGCCTCTGTCCCCCTACTCTCCCTCTCTCCCCTGCGTCTCTCTGTCTGTCCACCCCTCCCCTTAGATTGTACGCTCCTCTGAGCAGGGCCATCTCTCCTCCTGTTTCCACCACTTCTAACTCTGCTCTCCAGCTACTTAGCCCTCCTCCTCAAAGGTCCTCCACCCCACATCCACTTTCGCTCCCTCCTCCCCCCTGGGGGTCTCCCTGTCTTCCACGCCCCCCTTCTTGGGCCCCGTCATTTTCGGATCCTCCCTCCCCCTTCCCCGCCCTCTCTAGCTGTGCATTGAGCGTACTGAGTTGCTGTGTTTACTGTACTGTGCTGTCTCCCATTGTATTGTGATTTTGTTTGTCTCTGTACGGCGCTGCGGATGCTTTGTAGCGCCTTATAAATAAATATTAATAATAATAATAATAATAATACTTTTGAAATAAATATGCACTTAGCAGAACAAAGCACAGGACAAAACGCACCGCTGGACTCAGCAAGGACAGAGCACTGGACTGATGCACCACTGGACTCAGCAAGGACAGAGCACTGGACTGATGCACCACTGGACTCAGCAAGGACAGAGCACTGGACTGATGCACCACTGGACTCAGCAAGGACTTTTTTAAAAAAAAAATTAATATTATTTTAAAAGGATTTTTGTAGAATTTTTCTTTTTTTTTCTTTTTATGGAAGAATTTTTAATACTTTTGAAATAAATATGCACTTAGCAGAACAAAGCACAGGACAAAACGCACCGCTGGACTCAGCAAGGACAGAGCACTGGACTGATGCACCACTGGACTCAGCAAGGACAGAGCACTGGACTAATGCACCACTGGACTCAGCAAGGACAGAGCACTGGACTGATGCACCACTGGACTCAGCAGGACAGAGCACTGGCAAAAGCACCACTGGACTCAGCAGGACAGAGCACAGCACAGCACAGCACGAGAAATAGCAGGACAGAGGACCACCTAACACACCCTCCCTCTTCCCTGATCAGTGCCCGAGTGAAGATGGCGGCGGCAAGCGGGGAATTTAAAGGTTCAGAGTATCGCGAGATCCGACAGCGGGATTATGACTCAGAGCCTCGTTTTAAGTTTCGGAATCGGCGGGAATACCCGGACAGTGCTCGGATCTGACTCGGATCCGCGCTGTTCGGGGGGCTCGGATTCCAGGAATCCGAGTCCGCTCATCCTTAGTTACAAGTACTGATGAAGTTGCAAGCTGTGTTAAATGTTCATACAACCTATCACCAAAGTGACTCAGAAGCACCAAATTTATGGTTAACCATAGATTACTGAATTCAAGGCTTACAAGTATTGGAATTTCCCAAGGTTTCAGTGACAGCAAGAATACTGATCAAACACCAATAATAATGCAACTGTGAATTGCCTGAGACAGGTTTTTATATCAACTCCCATTTCCCTTGATGGCATCATCATTCACAATGATTCATCAATCTGTCTGCTAATGCTGCAAAAGTATAGGAGTGGTATTTCAATGTCAGCTTTCTATAATAAGCTTCTCTTAACAAGTATGACTTTTTAGTCCACTGATTACTTGTCAAAGCAATGTGTGCTATTTTATGACACACAGGTCTGGGTAGGCTTTATGTTATTTTATGATTTTGATTCAAGATCTTGTAGTTTTGGCAAGTTTTTTTTTTAGAGGTATACTTATCAGGTGTCCCCTTAGAATTGAAGCATGAACTGTCCATAGGGTTGTGGTTGAGGTATTGGAAATATAATTTAAATTAAAATACTCAGTACGAAGATTTTGAATTTGGTTTTTATTATCTTTATCAAGGATGAGTGTTTCATCAATGTGACATGTCATGGGACAGGGTCTGGGGGCCATACCATGGAGATTAGTCATTGTCTGACTAGACAATTACATACATTTTTATTGAGCCTAATAAGTTACATTTTTAAAATCAAACATTCTGTAGCTTTGCCAGTCCTCTGACAAAGCAGTAGTGATTCTAGAACGCTGAATGTACAGTGTGCCCTTCACAGATAAACTGGTACAAGTTTTTCATTTACTCAGTTATTTCTTCTTTTTGATGGTAAAAACCAAGTTTGACAATGGACTGTATGGGTTGGTAACTTTAGCAGAGCTAGCAATGTTCCTAAAGTATTGACTTAATATAGTCTGTTTTGATGGGCAGCACGGTGGCTTTGTGGTTAGCACTTCTGCCTTACAGCACCGGGGTCATAAGTTAGATTCCCAACCATTGCCTTGTGTGGAGTTTGTATGTTCTCCTTGTGTTTGCGTGGGTTTCCCCCGGGTGCTTCGGTTTTCTCCCACAATCCAAAAACATACTAGTAGGTTAACTGGCTGCTATCAAATTGACCCTAGTCAATCTGTGTGTATGTTAGGGATTTAGACTGTAAGCTCTATTGGGGCAGGGACTAATGTGAGTACATACTCTGGACAGCGCTGCAGAATTAGTGGTGCTATATAAATAAATAATTGATGATGATGTTCTGGGCTGATGCAGGCATATTGCAGTTCTTTGCATGCGTGCCTGGACATCTTTGTTTGACCTTTTTTTTAATATCATTTCCAATAAAAACTGATTTTCTTGATTTGAATTTTGAACACGTACAATGATGCTTTTGGAACTCGTATATTGAGCAGTTTTCCACTAAGCCGAATCTTGCCCCCTCAGCTAAAATTTGCCAGCCCTCCCCTTACATGATCGCAGTACGTATTAAATAGTTAAAACAAGATTTAAGCACTTTTCCCTGGTGAATGTACCAATGAATTACATTGTATCAATGAATTATGTTGTAGTAATATAATACATTGTGACAATAACAGTCATGGACAGCCAGTGCATGTTGGCACTTGTAGTGCCATTAGAGATTGCGCTATATTTTGAAATTTAACATATCTTTGGACAAAGAAGTCCTGTTTCAGGTGCCTTGATATATTTGATAGTGTGGTCTCTATGCCCTTGCAAAGGTGGCTGACATTTTAGTTTCTTGGGGATTACTGCACAATCTGGCTTTAAATCAGCAAGAAAGCAGAAGTTTTTGCATCATCATCTGGTATTACCAAGGGGGACGCAGGTCAGACACAGACTTATTGTCAACTACCTTTAATGTAAGATCACATTTGATTACAAAAAGTGTACTTATGATCAGAGCAGTTGTAACTTTTAAAAATGGGCACTTTTGGGATTTACAAATTGTTGCACATGGACGAATATCCACAGTGGTTTTAGTTTACTACCTCCAAATTCCTAGATAGTAAATCTGGGGCTTGGAGGAACAAGTTGCCAAATATGTGCGGCAGTTTCATAACCACCAACGCATATACATCTTAATAAATTTCTTGACAGGTGTCAGCCAAAACCAATTTTCATGCCTTCATCTGAAGAACATTGATTCTCCTAAAAGATCTTCCTATACTCATCCGTGTATTTGTGTACTCATGTTTGAACTATAACTATGCACTCTACCTGGGTCCCCCAGGAAAGAATTGCACCGCCTGCAACTGCTAGAGAATACAGCAGCCTGTTATTTAACTGGCCCAGTTCTTTTCACATAATACCTTTTCTCCATTCTCTTCACTGGCTGCCTGTAAGATGGTAATTTATGTTTCGATATTGACTTATTGACATACAAATCCAGGATCCTAGATAATTGAAGCAGTTTCTGCTTCCCTATGCTCCTGCTCACTTCGATCCAGAGGCAAAATACTATTTTCATTGCCTAAAATCTCCTATACTTCATATGGGGCCAGAGGTTTTAGCTGTGAGGCTCCCACTCTTTGGAACTTGCTGCCTCACAGAAGGCCTCCTCCCTTGAAATCCTCAAACACAGACTCAAGACCTAGTTTATATTAGTATTAATGCACCTCTACATTCAGAATACCCAGTACTTAGCTCTCTGTTCTGTTTTCTGTTATTCTTAATGGGCCTGATTCATGTGCAGACACAACCTGTACGCAATTTGTATTTAAAAGACGAGCACAGATCTTGAGCGTAGTTCTGAACGTAATCAAATCCAAGTGGACCTTAAGATATATTATTTGCCGGATGTTAACAGACAGGACAGAGTGCAGGATACACACATGTATATGTGCAATATAAAGTCCCACCAGAACACATGCAAAAAAACCCAAAAAACTTCTATAAAGTAAATTAACAGCTCATAATACTATAATCATTAATTAAAATGTTTTTATAAATATATATATATATATATATATATATATATATATATATATATATATATATATATATTTATTTATTTATTTACATTAAATACATATATCAGGATGTTCTTAATGTGTACTATACATACAGTGAGGGTTTAAATTCTCTCTTGCTAGCATACAAATGTTCTTTGCTATCTAGTGACACACATACATGAAGTTTTTAACACAAAGCTGATGAAGTGACAGTCATCACTATGAGTCGGCACTTACACCTGCCCTGCAGCTGGTGCGATAAATGCGAATAAAAAAACCCTACTTTAGAGTAACACAGGACTTGAATCTGCCACATTTGAATTGACACGCCCTCAGCACACCCTTAATGTACACTGCCTTAATGTTCATCCAACCCTTCCCACCCAAGTTTCGCCCTTCAAGTCGTAGGCAGTTGTATATGGTATTTGTGTTTGGACATGAATTGCATGTAATTGCATTCATTGGTGTAAGGTATTTCATTGGTGATGGGCGATTTCACTCAAGGTACGGCACGCAAAAGGACTTCACTTAGGACTTAAGACTTAGCGCCTGAACATGAATCAGGCCCAATATGTTTATTTTATTATGTCTTTTTATTCTGCAAATGTAAATTGCTTTGTCATGCTATTATTATTATTATTATTATTATTATTATTATTATTATTTTGCAAACTAAATAAAATGTAAATACTTATTGAAATCAATGAACCCCCAATATAAGTGAGAAATGGTGTCACATGTTTCAACCTTTGTCTTTGTCGGTAAGAACCCCTGGCAAATCCGAAAAATGAAGCAGGCAGGTTTGGGGGGCTTTCCTCTATTTACTCTGCAACCAGCCTGTGAGGATCAGTCATAAATTTCAATTCTTTCTGGGAGCTCTTAGATTGCCAGGCAGCTGACCGCTTATTGTATAGCATTTATTTTTATTGCTATGTAACCAAATATAGAAGCAGATCTTCCACACTGGAGTAGTTCTAGGAATCTGGTGACGTCAACACTTCTTATTACCACCTCTCTGTGGTATAATGAGTGGTTTGGCTAGCTCTGTATGGGAAGTGTGTATTGACTATATGGTGAGTGCATTAGAATAATTTTGCTCCAGAGATTAGTGCTGTTGGATGTTAAAATGTCTTGGCACCTGGGATATATATATATTTATTATGCAACATTGACTGATACAGTTGCTTACCACAGAGCTCAGAGCATAAGAGTCTATGGGTTATTATACAAAATGTTTTACTGATTACCCACCCTCCCTTAGGATGTAAGCTCGTATGAGCAGGGCCCCTCTCCCCTCCTGTCTCCAGACCTGTTCTTCCGCTCCGTCTTTACAGTATTTGCCTGCCTGGAGTTTCTGAAGTTCTGGTACTTTGTGTTTATTGCTCTGTTTTACCCTGTATAGTCTACTGTTTGTACCATGTAAGGCGCTGCGGATACCTTGTGGCGCCTAACAAATAAACGATAATAATAATAATAATAATAATACCGTCATGCGTTTAATCAGCTTGCATAAAGCCCAATACAGCTCCTATATTTTACAAATTATGCAAATAAATATATACATACATACATACATACATACTAATGCTGGGCTGTTCTGTCCCAGCCATGACCCATTTTACAAAACTTTGTATATGTAAATTATGGTTTTATAAGAGGCTAATCCTGATTCTAAATAGCAAAATTAACAATTCATATATGCACCAAAGAGGTGACTGATATACAGTAATATCTCATTGTTAATGCAAAGAATGATTTATGATCGACCTGGTTTGTATATGTTCCAGTTCTCCTCAGAATGAGCTTTATAATAAATATGATCTTTATTTGGATGACAGATAATTACCATTTTGTTTTTCATATTGAGCTAATAATACTGAGCAGTAACTTTAATGCTATATTTGGCTATTTGATAAAAAGAAACTGCTATACGCTCTTAAACATAACATAAGTTTATGGGCCTTTCTTGAGAATACACTATATGGATAAAAGTATAGGACACTTGACCATTACATCAACAGGGACTGTAATGAAATGTTTACACAAGATGTTGGAGTGTTTCTGTGGGAATTTGTGCCCATTCATTCTGTAGAGCATTTATGAGATCAGGCACTGATGTTGGAAGAGAAGGCCTGGCTCGCAATCTCCGTTCCAGTTCATCCTAAAGGTGTTCGATGGGGTTGAGGTCAGGGCTCTGTGCGGCAGGGCTCTCTCAAACTCAACAAACATGTCTTTGCAGTCCTTGTTTTGTGCACTGGGGTACAGCCATGTTGGAATAGAAAAGTGCCTTCCCCAAACTGATGCCACAAATTTGGAAGCATTGTCCAAAATGACTTGGTATGCTGAAGCATTAAGATTGCCCTTCACTGGAGATAAGCGGCTTAGCCCCAACTCTGAAAAACAGCCCCATACCATTATCACTCCTCCACTAAACTTCACTGTTGCCATAATGCAGTCAGGCAAGTAAAGTTCTCCTGTCATCTGCCAAGCCCAGACTCACCCATCTGACTGCCAAACAGAGAAACGTTGTTTGTAATTCCACAGAACACATTTCCACTGCTCCACAATTCAATGTCGGTGTGTTTTACACCACTCCATCCGATGCTTGACTTTGGTCTTGGTGATGTTAGGCTTGCATGCAGCTGCCCGACCATGGAAAGCCATTCCATTAAGTTACACTGCCGCACAGTTTCTATGCTTACATTAATGCCAGTGGAAGTTTGGAACTCTTCTGCTATACACACAAATTCCTTCCTTCAAGGAGTGTCTACTTTTGAACTACCCCTCCTTAACTTCCACATATAAAATATGGGGATTCCACCTCTCTTACTACTACCTAAAGCCAGGAGTCGGCAAACAATAAATAGCACTGATTTACCCTGCAGTGATGCTGCACTAAAATTACAATGCCCATAGATGATTGAATTCTGTAGCTCTGAGAGGCACAGTGTAAGCCAGCTCTAAGCCTATCTGTGGGGCGACTAGCTTACTTGCTGCTCTTAGGGGTTATATTTGAGATAGAATGGGTATCCAATGTCAATCATTTTAAAGAGAGCATGGTTTATAGGTCCCTATAGATTTGCTCTTCCATAAAAGTTATTGAGTACCTTAAAGAATAGGATTATATTTTCATGGATTCATTTTTTTGGTAGACAAATCACTGATGTTTATCTAATAGCGGCTGCTGAATGTGAACATAAATATAAAGAGCAATAGTTAAGCAAGCCTATATGAGGTCACATTTAGTGCCCAGTGTTCACATAATGAAAGCTGCTGATGAAATCTTTTTTTAAGCTGGAATAGTCTTGTTTTATTAGCAACTTACTTAATAGTATTTGGTTAATTAAGCCAGCTAAATTAAACATGTTTTCCTTTTTTACATTTAGCTGAATAGAAGGAAGAGAGTCTATTTAGTTGAAAGCATATCATTGATTTTATATTCCAGACAGCAAAATATCAGTAACGGGCATTGTGGGCCTTGCACTGCACAAAACAGTCAAGACACAGCACAAAATCCTCTCTGAAGGTACTATGTGCTAGATTTCCAGCAACATGCATACGTTTACCAATAAAAATGGCAGCAGTTTGCACCAGCTGATGGGATAAGTTGGGCACTGCGAGTGGGTTTCTTACCAATTCTCTTAAGTAAGCTCAATGGTATGCTTGTTTTTGCAAAGCTGTGCAAACAGCATATGTCAATGTGCAGAGTGTGATTACTGAAATGAGCTAAAGGGGTGGAGAACATTTTTACTGGTGTTCCTTGCTGTGTGGAAGGGTGCTTGCTCATTTTTCTTCTATTTTTGCTCCAACTCTGATCTGGTTGTCTTATCCATACTTCTCGGCACACCTTGTCCAATGTAAAACAAAGCCTCCAACACACCACCATGCCACATGTAAGTCCTGATGTTCCCACAGGATTAAGTGCTACTTCGTAAGACCCTCTTCTTATACATATTTTCTGATTTGTGATCATACATTTCCAATTTTTCAAACAATTGTATATTGGTATGTTTATTAGCTTATTTAAATGAATATGTTCTACAAGCCCTATTCTTCCTACAGTTGTTACCATAGGCAGGGGCGAACGGAGGATTGTCGGGGGGGGGGGGGGGGTTCCCCCCTGACCCCCCAAAAAAAAACACCCCCGCAAGAGCTGCTGCGCCTGCGCTCCAGCTCCGTTTCTTCAGCGCTGTCCTATACAGCAGCCACGGCGCTGTCTAAGAAGCGTCCGCGGCGGTGCTGTATATACTACAGCACCGCCGCGGACGCTTCTTTGACAGCGCCGCGGCTGCTGTATAGGACAGTGCAGCTATAGCGGCCACTTTCTGGAGACTCAGAAACCCCCCCTGCGTGCGCCACTGATAGGAGCCAGGTCTGTGGGTGCATCAAAACCCCCCAATATTTGTGCTTCCACAGCAACTAACCGTGTCTATGAATAACGTTTTTCAGTGATATGGGGAGGATGTCAGGAACATGAGCGTCCCCAATCATTTTAAACAGGTTGGTTCCCATGGTTGTTACCACTTTGCATGTAAACAGGTCAAATTGCATACAAAATATGTTATTGCACACTAATGTGTTTGTTGACTGCATATAAATGACTATATGGCTTTAACCAGTTTATTGCCGTTATCACTATCTAACATTTGTAAAAAAATAAAAGTTTTGTTATGTAAACCTTCCAGAAATCCTTTGTTGGTGGTGTTCCACAAAATTGAGCATGCCAGCGATTTCTTCTACTTAGCTTCACTAAGCTAGGAGGAAGTGAAGCCTGGCTCATGTAAGGGAGTGATTGGGTGTCTTCTTGGACAATCACCTCATAAACTCACTGGCAGAGAGGTTACTAGATCACTCTGTACTGGGTGTATGAGCTACTTCTGGATTTCCCTGGTGGATGGAGAGACTGGAGGATCTATTTATAGAAAATCTTTTCTCGTACAATTTAGTAATAAAATGTCACTGGGGCAGCTGAGCAATGATCAGCCCCTCCAGTGATACTGACTGGCATTAGTAAGAGGAGTCTTACCGCTTGCCAAGCGAGTTCTGGGACCCTCATGCCTGCTCAAGCATGCGAACTGGAACTGGAAGCCTGTACTTGGGCTTAAAGTTTAGATTCTAAAAAAAGGAAAAAGAAAAGAAAAATAGAAAAAAACATTTTAAAAAATAATAATAATAAAAAAAATTGATAAAGTGCTTTATTTTAATAATAAAGCTTTTTTTTTTTTCTGTAGGTACCCCCTGATAATGCCATCCTGTGAAAAATCCCCTTTTCACAGGATTTTCTGCTTACCTCCCTTTAATAAATGAACCCCATGGCGTTAAAAGACCCACCGTGCCTTTAGTGTTAGAGATTGTCACTGATATCAAAGTTCATGCTATAGATTATCAACATAAACTGAACAAAAGTCAAAAAAAGTATAAGAACCAAATTCACAAAAAATGTATACACTTTATTGTGACCCATATACATAAGCCAAATACTGTGATATTAGGCAATAATGTGATAAGTACAAGTAATAAATAATTAGGTGAATAGTATTAAAATAGGAAATTTGGATGGCGGTTTGTCTTTTGTATGTTAACAATACCCACATTGCCTATTTAAAGTAGCAATTTGTGATACTCCTCATATTGTCAATCATGGGGTCCAAACTGATATGTTGTGATTGTTGTTTTGTTACAGGCTTCTTGAGTTGGTGAATATCTATGTAAAACATAACTATACCACTTTAAGATGGCTGTGGTGTAAGCATAAGGTTCAATCAGAACCTGAAATTTTTTGGTCCACCAGCTCACACAGTCCATCTGCAGTGTCACAACATTTTCATCTATGCTGTGAGAGGAATCATGGCGCCCCAGGAGAAATGGCTGCATGGAGAAACATCTGGGGCACCAAGATGGGAGAGAAGCTAAACATCTCTAGGTGATAATACAGCCTTAATGATGGATATATAAATGTCAACATTGGATCCAATCTGCCTCTCATTACTTAATCGCCACTATCCTGCGCCTATATTGTAAGGTAGGGATCCATTTTTAAAAGTATGTTTCCTAAATTGGAAATGTTCTTTAAGGTTCCAGGCTGATTAAGGTGAATTGACCAATAGCTTTTTGGCTTTTTTTCTTTTAAACTAATAGATGGTCCAGTGTTTTGTTTCTTGTACATTATAAATGCTTATGATGCAAGTTTATTTAATTATAGTAATTGTTTTTAAATTATTCACTTTATATATTTTTGTGTAGTTTATTGTGCTAATTGGGGCCGCCAATGAGGTCACTAAGGGGATGTTCTAACAGTGAGAGTTGAATGTCTCACTCAGTGGGGTAGGTGCCGGTGACAGGGACGGCCACTTCATCTGTGGGAATGTGGCCAATGGTGTAGTGCAAAAGCGCCAGTGTTGGGTATGCTCTGGCTTCCTGCCTTCTGCGGTCAGTAGTCATCTTTAGTAAACTGGGACCTGGGAAGTGGGCTGCTAGTTTTGCGATGGGTGCCGCCAAATGCACTTTATAGACCACAGAAAGGGGAATTAAAAAAACCCACATTGTGTAAGAATCCGTGAGAAGGGTGGTGATAGAGGGGATTGAAATCCCCATAGTAATAAAAGCCCCATAGAGAGGGGTAGAGGAAGCAGAGGGAGATCCCCACCTTCAGGGTTACCCCAAGAGGAGGCACTAGTGTGGACGGGTGCATCAGGTTTTGGCACAGTGACAAGTGTGCACAAGAGGGCAGAGTCACCACACACAAAAGTCCTAAAAGAAGGATTCTTTGGATTGGAGTGCCTGTAAGAGCTTGCCTGAGGAGAGGAATGTATTGACTGAGAGAGACCCTTGGAAGGAGTGAGTATGTTTGGCTGAAAGAGTTATCCCTATGTAGAGCCCCCTTGTAAAGTATGTAAATAAGTATATATAGTGTATATATACTGTATATTGTTACAAAGAGGTTATTTGTCACAGCTCTCCTGCATAAGGATAGGTAAAATCCCAAAGTGTCTGCAGAGACCTGCTTAAGTTCTTGTAGACTCTAGAGTTGAACATAAACAGATTGTATACAGGGTCTAATGAGGTAACTAGACCAAAGGGAGGAGTTTATTTTATGTAAACCTGTATTGTTTCATTGTGCAGTGAGACCGAAGTCAGCTAGTTGGCCTGTGACTAGACAGCGAGACAGTGTCTAGCCAGAGTTAGGGACGCCTGTTGTCATTTTCACAAAAGAATGCTGTGTTATTTGTGATGTGAACGATAAAAACACAGTAAGAAGTGGTTGTGTCTGTCATCTGTCGAGTGTCAGCACCACAATATATATATATATATATATATATATATATATATATACATATATATATATACAGTATATACACACACCCCTGCTGAAGTCTACAATGAAATACGTACAGAGATCTCTGTTATAACTTTTCTGCAACGTTTCATCCGGTCTCAAACCAGAAAGTGGTAGAATAACAGATAACTGCAGTGGAACACCACAATTATAAGGCCAACAACTTTTCAGATAGGCTTTTATTTATTTCTATACAAATTATGAGTTTTCAGTCTTTTTGATATTTAATAAAGAATGTGACATTACTGCACATAAGTGGCCTTATGAAGTTTTTGCTATGTTTTTGCTATGTTTATAGTATTTGTAAGTATTATTGGAACCAATAAAGGATTCAATTTGTTTAAATGAGCCAAATCCTCCAAAAACACCAGTATTGGTGTCCCTGCAACATCTTCACAGTGAGGTCTCGATCTCCAAAAGAATCATTTCCTTATTCCAGACAAGTAGAATTGTAGAATACAAGTTATGTTGCAGTACTTTAGAACCATTCTTATAAAATCTACTCTAAATACTACACTACTGGGCTTTGGTATTTGTTTCTCTTTTATTTCTTGAAAGTGTCCAAAGGTCTATTTGGGTACTGCAATTATAACCCGTTACCAAAAGAAGAGACCATATCCTAAAAAGATTTTTGATATATAAGCATCAGATATTCACTTAATATTATGCAGAACTTTATTAGATAAAATAACATCAAATTTGTGTTCTTCTTCTTTCCCTTCATTTCCTAAACAGGTCCCTTTCTTTAATAAGAAACTGAAAAGTAATTCCTAGTTCAAAACTGTGAAAATAGGTCTGGTCAAAAAAGTGTAAATCACTTCTGGGGGTAAATGTATCAAGGTCCGATTTAGCAAATCCAGCGATTTTATCGTGAGAGTTGAAACTCGCAGATGTATGAAACTGAGATTTCATGCAAAATCGCCAGAGTTGTACTTCTGTCAAAATCGTATGACAGGCCAGTGTAACAGTGATGTGTTTACAACTCGCTGCTACAACACAGGAGAGTTAGCTAAACACGGGAGAATTTACATAGCAGCCAGGGCCATCTTAACAACATTATGGGCCCCCGGGAAAAGCAGTGCACCGGGGCCATATATATATATATATATATATATATATATATATAGATATAGATATAGATGTATAGAGATACAGATATAGAAATATAGATATAGAGATATATAGATGTACTTGCTCAGTGACCCTTGAAAGTTTTTTTTGCAGGTTTTTATTTTTTGCAGGATTATTTATTCTAATTAAGAGCCCTGCATATGGGGCCCCCTTGCCCGTGGGGGCCCCGGGCACCTGCCCATCGTGCCCAATGGAAAATATGGCCCTGATAGCAGCAAATCGCCAGAGATGAGCAGCGATTTTGAAGATCTGGGTCAAAATCGCAGCTTGATACATTTCTGTTTTTTTTTACTAAAATAGCGTGTTAACATCCGCGATTTTAACACGCTGTCAAAATTGGACCTTAATACATTTACCCCCTGATCTCCAAAGTGGTAAACCGGCAAAAAATAAACTAGTGGTCTTTTTAATGCTACATGTTCTTCCTGTACATCTGTTTATTTCTGTCTGCCTGCATGTATTTACCTACAGCTACTTAAAGTACAGAACTGTATCTGAAAAAAGGCACTTAATATATTTCCCCTATAGCAACAACCCAGTGATGGAAACCTGTAAAAATGATCTGCAGATGATCTCACACTGCAGAAGATGTGTATATTTTTTATTATTGATCTGTGTATTTATGATGCAGTGACTGTATATTATATATAGCATCTCATCAAGTGTAATGCATTCATCTTCTATACTGTGAATGCTAAGTCTTCGTTTTCTTAATATATGGGTTTTTGACACGTAACTATAAAACTGTGTTCAGGGAAATCTAATTAAATAGAAAAAATATGTGTTTCGAACCAGGGACATCTGGATTTGGAGGGTATTAATAATTTCCTTTGCTTGTTTGCACAGAAATCATGGCAAAATATTGACTTATTTTTACAATAATAACAACACAAAGTCCAACTGTAAACATTGATGTTGGCCAGAAAAAATATGAAATCAACTTTTGAGGTCCAAATTTTCTCATTAGAACAATGCTCTTCTGTCTTCCCTTGGGATCAAAGTAACATGTAAATGAGGACGATTTATTGAATTTCCCCTGAATCTCTTGTACGTGCAATGCCACTTCTGTGTAATTTTCCTTACATTCAGGTATGTATGAACACTGCAAAGATAAAAGAACATCACTGTTTGGTTAATATTAAAGAAGTTTGGTAAAATGAGTATTACTAATAAAATTACATTGTTGTTGCCCAGCATAAACCATAGTTGTAAGTGGGAGATTCTATGTAAAGTGCCACCGGAGCCTCACGTGATGAGGTCTGGCATGCAGTCTTTACTTATTCTGCAAGCATCTGAGGTGAAACGAGGTATTAATATCACCTCAACCAGTCTGCACCTCGTTTCTCACAAGTGGACTATAAAAACATATACTTTTTCTAGCCCTCTAGTCCTATATTTGTCAGTCATATTAAAACTTGTATATATTCGATTTGTAAGTAGTTAGGATGTATGCCAGCATGGTTTTCTTATCTTGCAGACTAGTCCCTTTTTTCAGCCTAGGCAAGAGGATTATTGTCCACCATTCCTGTATGAATGTACATCACACCATGAGGTCTCATGCATTAAGATGGGAAACCGGTCCACTGATAGAGCTCTATGTTTAGTTACAGAGGACTGCATTGTGTATTTAAATATAATCTGTCTGGATTGTGATATCTCCTGTTTAAACAAACTCTGCTGTATAGCCACAGAACAATACCTATCCCCAATTATATAAACAGTGATTTACCTGCTATTCCTTTGTCTGTATGTTTACCTGTGAAAAGGTAAACACCGGAAAGGACCAATCAGGCAGGTCCTGAAACTCCTGAGTAGGTAATTTTTGGGCTTAAAAGTTAGCTCCAGAGGACATTCACTAACTAGTGATAGCTAAAGTCAGGTTGACATTGAGGCCCCGGTCTCTTCCCCGACAGGAAAGGGACAATCAGTCCCTGGAGTACTTCCTTTGCCCCGATCTACCTCTCCAGGTCTTGGGGAGTTGTGTGTCCGCCAAAAGCGGAGTGACAGTGACTCAGGACCACTTGCTTGCTGGTAGCCTCAAAGGAGATAGGGGTAGAAGTTTGAATAGATAGATCGCAGTCCTTGAGAGTGACTAGGATACTGTTGAGGTGTTTTCATTATACCCTGTATATTGTCTGTGCCAGACTGTAGTGTTATTTGTTGCAGGCTATTATTTAAACATGTTTATTGCTGCTTGGTGCTACCATTTTGTTAAATAAACTTATTTATTTTATTTTGGATATTTGCCTGGGTGATTTTGAACCTTGAATAGGTACCGGTTAGTCCAACTGTACAGCGCAGAGGGTTACCCTAAACCCAGTATCATCACAACATCTTATAAATGTGCGGGCATGAATAAGTGAAGATTTCAGTACTGTATTAACTAGAAATGCACACATGAGCACATTGCACAAGCTTCCTGTGGCACTTTACGGTTAATTGAATTTGATCGTTTGGAAAATATGTATTATAGTGTCATTATGGTAAAACATATTGTGTTTTTTTTGAGACTATGCTAGTGTATGCAGCTGACAACTCTACCTGGGCATAATGTTGTTCCTTTAGAATAGTTTGTAAGAATTGCTTTCAACATACAGAACACGAATTTTCTTGTGCATTGAACTGGAGGCACATTTTTAAAACCTGGGCTGTCCCTGGAAATTGTGGATGGTTGGAAACCACACAAATACCAGTTAAAAAATAGAACATTAATTAGAACTTTCTAACCGACTTCAGTATGCTTTTCATTAGCCATCTTTTCTGAAGCATAATTTGTTGTTTGTGATGGTCAGAGGAAGGAAAACAATTACATTTGACTTTTTATTAAAACTCCACGGTTTACTTATTAAAACATTTCTTAATTAAAAGTTTAATTTCTTAAAGTTACATTTCTTAAGTAAAAGATAGTATTCAATTTGCTAGATGTGTAATTAAAAATGTATACACCACTACGTAAATACACAGTTCAAATGATTGTTATAGAATGGGGTGCAGGTCCCCTGTCCTGGGATAGAAAGTAGAACTATTGTGCCCAGCAATTTTATTTAAGGCATAAAAACAAACAGTAGAATAAATCCTGCCTAAATCGAGAGGACAAAGTATCCACCCCACACAACAAGTTTTTGCCAAGAAGTAATTTCAGGTCACTCACAAACAGTAGCAGATTTCACTCTCTCTGTACAGTCATGGCCAAAAGTTTTGAGAATCACAAGTATTGGTTTTCACAAAGTTTGCTGTTTCAGTGTTTTTAGACCTTTTTGTCAGATGTTGCTATGGCATACTGAAGTAAAGTTACAAGCATTTCATAAATGTCAAAGGCTTTTATTGACAATTACATTAAGTTTATGCAAAGAGTCAATATTTGCAATGTCGATCCTTCTTTTTGAAGACCTCTGCAATTTGCCCTGGCATGCTGTCAACCAACTTCTGGGCCACATACTGACTGATGGCCGCCCATTCTTGCCTAATCAATGCTTGGAGTTTGTCAGAATTTGTGGGTTTTTGTTTGTCTACCTGCCTCTTAAGGGTTGACCACAAGTTCTCAATGGGATTAAGGACTGGGGAGTTTCCTGGCCATGTACCCAAAATTTCGATGTTTTGATCACTGAGCCACTTAGTTTGCACTTTTGCCTTATGGCAAGTGCTCCATCATGCTAGAAAAGACATTGTTTGTCACCAAACTGTTCTTGAATGGTTGGGAGAAGTTGCTCTTGGAGGATGTTTTGTTACCATTCTTTATTCATGACTGTATTCTTAGGCAAAATTGTGAGTGAGCCCACTCACTTGGCTGAGAAGCAACCCCACACATGAATGGTCTCAGGATGCTTTACTGTTAGCATGACACAGGACCAGGGCCGGACTGGCCATCTGGCACTTCTGGCAAATGCCAGAAGGGCCGATGGCTGAATGGGCCGGTGCAGGGAGCAGCCGAAGCAGGGGTAGATTGGCCATTACTTTCTTCCAGATCCCGACAGCTTACAAGTTAGGGCACGCCTCCTCACAACATACGTCAAACAGGAACAGGAAACTGTTTGTGCCTTCCACTGTGGAACGCATGTCAGAGCTCTGATCGTTTTCACATTTCTCAGCTACAAGAAAACCAAACAAACAACGGCACCTAGTTCAGATGGAACCAAAATGTCCTACTACTGTTTCCCTCCAGACTGCAATTAAGGATACACCTGTCATACACTGCCGAAGAATGAGGGAAACTACTGGAGCTGTTTGCTGGCAGCAATCTGTTACTGCAGGAGTGAGTCTATATGTGAGTTTATCCCCTCCAGAGGGGAAATATTGTACCAGCAAGAATAAGTATATTTTATCTCTCCTGCTATGGGACATTCAGACTACTTAAGTACTTGTGGCTTTATTTTTCATCAGGATTTGTTCCACCCAAATGGATTCAGAGTTTTTATCCTGTATATATTAACCTTAATGTTGCTGCATCATTTTGAAACCTTCTGTTTATGATCTAAAGATTTTGTACTTCAGTGAGGTGGTGTTTATGTTTTTATTTATATTAGCTTCATTTTATGTTTTAATATTTTATTGTAACATAGTAACATAGTAACATAGTTGATGAGGTTGAAAAAAGACACCAGTCCATCAAGTTCAACCTATTTTGGATCTCCTGCGATCCTGCACTTATATTTGAAATTAATCCAGAGTAGGCAAATGCCCATCTGTTTCAATTTTGAAAATCCCCCCAGACTCAATATTGCAATCCAATTTTTACCCTATATCCACTACTATCCTTTATTTTAAATTAACGGTCGTATCCCTGGATACACCTTTCCGCTAAAACTTTGTCTAACCCTTTCTTAAACATATCTATTGAATCTGCCATCACAACCTTCCCTGGCAATGAATTCCATATCTTGACTGCCCTTACTGTAAAGAACCCCTTCCTTTGCTGGTTGTGAAATTTCCTCTCCTCTAACCTTAGGGGATGACCACATGTCCTGTGTATGGTCCTTGGGGTAAAAAGTTCCCATGAAAGCTCTCTGTATTGACCCCTAATGTATTTGTACATAGTAATCATATCTCCCCTTAGACGCCTCTTTTCTAAAGTAAACATGCCTAAACTAGCTAACCTTTCCTCATAACTTAATGACTCCATACCCTTTATCAATTTTGTCGCCCTTCTCTGAACCCTTTCTAGTTCCAAATTATCTTTTTTATAGAGTGGTGCCCAGAACTGTACTGCATATTCAAGATGAGGTCTTACCAATGATTTATACAGTGGCAAAATTACACTGTCTTCCCTTGCATCTATGCCATTTTTTATGCATGCCAATACTTTGTTTGCCCTTGCAGCTGCTGCTTGACATTGAGCACTATTGCTAAGTCTACTGTCTACGAGCACTCCCAAATCCTTTTCCATTATAGATTCTCCCAAATTAATTCCATTTAATTTATAGATTGCGTTCTTGTTTTTGATCCCTGAATGCATAACCTTACATTTATCTGTGTTAAACCTCATATTCCATTTAGCCGCCCAATCCTCCACTTTATTTAAGTCCCTCTGTAGAGAAGCTACATCTTGCTCTGATTTTATTACCTTACAGAGTTTAGTGTCATCTGCAAAAATAGAAACTTTACTTGTGTAAAGTTGTGTTGTGTTTAATACATTTTTATGTCATTATTATTCTTATGGTTACATCATTCAGCTATTTGGATGTTATCCTTAAGGGGGAATTTATTTCCACAGCGCTTTCTTCTGCTTTTTGTTTGTGTTTGGTTTTCATGTATAGGGCCATGCAACAGGCCCGAGAATAGCAGCCGTGTTAATATTTATCTGGGGTATTTATCAGATCCATGTTGGCTCTTATTTATAATTCTAATATATATTTTTTATTATTTTTTGTTATATTGTGTATTATAGCCTTGCATAGTAGCGCAGAAGTGTGTCCTTTCTATACAGCTACAAGGACTCGTGTGGACCACAAAATAGCAAGTATCTGGTACCCAGCACTTGAATTATTTTTTGGCATTTTTGGGACAATATAGATGGACTAAGAGACTTTCTCATTTTGATTTTAGTTTAATATTGTACATACAGTCAAAATTATATGGATTTTAGAAAACTGATATATGGTTTTATTAGATTATTGTTTTAGGAATAAATTGTTTATTAGCTTTTTAAAAGAATTTTCCCTTTGAGCTATATATAGCCAATTCTCTTATTATTTGAGAGAAAATGGTACTTGTTAATTATGTGTGTCTTATGTGTGTCTAACTACTCTGTTCTTGATATTTTGTGGGAGATTTGAAAAAAGCAGAACATTGGTTCCCTACAGTGGTGACCATATAATTGGTGGTAGTGCTGCAGTGTGGCGGTGGCATGGTGGTAATGTTGTAGTATTTTTTGGGGTTTAGTATTGTTAATAAGTGGGAGAGGGTATTGCTGTAATGTGGGGGTATTGCTGATTGCTGTAATGTGGGTGGGTATTGATGTAGTATAAGTGTGTGTGTGTCGGAGGGGTTATTTATTGCTGTAATTTGGGTACTAATAATGTATTGACATAGTATTTATTGTTGTAATGGAGGTGCTAACAATGTAATGTTGGTGGTCATTAGGAGAAATAGTCTTATTTGTTACATGTGAATGCTATTGGTTTAATTTTGGAGCTGGTTGGGGGGAGTAGAGTGTTTATTAGTTTCGCAGCAACAGGGCCTATTTATTTAAGGTGAGGTGATGGGACCTTCAATTTAATGCTGGGGTGGTTTAAGGATATTTAATGTCAGGGCTTGTTTGAGGGAAATAGATGTATTTATCAAATGTGAATACTATTATTTTAATGTTGAGGCTGGAGGGAGGCCTAATTATATAACGTGGGTGCTATTGACTTAATGCCAGGGCTGATTGGAGTTTTCTATATTTCATGTACCCATTTTATTTTTAAATAGGGCTCTCAGCATTCCAAGATACAGAAAAGCAGCAACTGAGCTAAAGAAACCAGCAGCCACAGGTGGTGACAACAACAGGTAAGAG
Organism: Mixophyes fleayi; assembly: GCF_038048845.1. Lineage (NCBI taxonomy): Eukaryota > Metazoa > Chordata > Amphibia > Anura > Limnodynastidae > Mixophyes > Mixophyes fleayi. Next base: position 283,620,961 of record NC_134405.1, on the reverse strand, counting down.
AGAGCAGAACAGTCTGCCAACTGTCCTGAATGTGGTGGAGACTGTCCCGCTTAGTCAGGATTTGACTGCAAGGATAGTTGGGAGGTATGTCCTGCTTCACACTGTACTGCTTGTGAAGGCAGAGCTGCGTGCACCTAACAGTAGTGCACACAGTATTGCCTATGTATTTATCTAAAATTTGTCTAATAACTATATTACATCATAGGAGCCCCCTGTCTTGAATGCCCTGAGCCTTAATCTAGCTCTGGTTAGCAGGAGGGAGCGGATAGTTGCTCCCAGTCCCTGATAGGACACAGCCTGCAGAACAGGCCGAGGAGCTCTAAGTCTCATGAGATTTAGTAATCTCGTGAGACTAAGAGCTTCCCTGCTCACTCTACAGAAAGTTCCCATCCTGATGGATGTCAGCAGCACCAGAAACATAAATAAGTACAGTGGTTGTGTCAAAATGTGTTTGGGGGGCGGGGTCGTGATGTGGATGGGGAGGGCGTGATAAATGTAATGTTTTATTATAATGTATGTATCAATGCCCCGTGTTGACCATGTACCCAATGCAATGTAGCTGCGCCTCCTTGGCGGCGCCTCTGCGCAGCGACGGCTCATGGTTTATTTCCTACTCATCAACAGAGGTGGGCCTGTATGCTGTAAATGCCAGGGCTGATTTTTAGTCCCAGTCTGGCCCTGCACAGGACTGAATGAAGCGCTAACCTTTTCTTCTCTGGACAAGCGTTTTTCCAGATGCACCTAACTATCTGAAAGGGTAATTATCAGAGAAAATGACTTTACCCCAGTCCTCAGCAGTCCAATCGCTGAACCTTTTGCAGAATATCAGTCTGTCCCTGATGTTTTTCCTGGAGAGAAGTGGCTTCTTTGCTGGCCTTTTTGACACCAGGCCATCCTCCAAAAGTCTTTGCTTCACTGTGCGTGCAGATGCACTCACACCTGCCTGCTGCCATTCCTGAGCAAACTCTGCACTGGTGGTGCCCCGATCCTTCAGCTGAATCAACTTTGGGAGACTGTCCTGGTGCTTGCTGGATGTTCTAGGGCGCCCTGAAGCCTTCTTCACAACTATTGAACCTCTCTCCTTGAAGTTCTTGATGATTCGATTAATGGTTGATTTAGATGCAATCTTACTAGCCGCAATATCCTTTCCTGTGAAGCCCTTTTTGTGCAAAGCAATGATGACTGCACATGTTTCCTTGCAGATATCGAAGGTTAACAGAGGAAGAACAATGATTTCAAGCACCACCCTTCTTTTAAAGCTTCCAGTCTGTTATTCCATCTCAATCAGCATGACAGAGTGATCTCCAGCCTTGTCCTCATCACCAATCTCACCTGTGTTAATGAGAGAATCATTGACCTGATGTCAGCTGGTCCTTTTGTGACAGGGCTGAAATGCAGTGGAAATGTTGTTTTTGGGATAAAATTCATTGTCATGGCAAAGAGGGAAATTAATTGCAATTCATTTGATCACTCTTCATGAAATTCTGGAGTATATGCAGATTGCCATCATAAAAACTGAAGCAGCAACTTTGTGAAAAATAATAATTGTTGCATTCTTAAAACTTTTGACCATGACTATAGAGCTATTCAGCCTCTTTCCCCATGATCGAGAGAGAGGAAACTAATCACACTTACAATTTTTCAAGCACATCTTACAGGTACCACCATTTGTCCGTCTGTTGTCAGACTGCAAGATCAGATGACCAGGTCTGGGCCTAATGAATGGAGCCCACCCTCTCTCTCCATTCATACCCTTACTCCTGCTTAGAAAGCTGTCTTTCCCAACATACAAATATTTCCCAATGGGCTTAAAATTCAGGACAGAAACCTTGGACATATATACCTTCCTTCATTCACATTCCCAGTCTGTCACAGTACTCATAGTCTTCATGTTTCAAAGTTTTGGAATATGGGAAACATTTAGTTGGTGTCTAAGCAGCTTCATACACAGTAAAAAGAAATTACAGGTTATGGTAATGTATTTGATATATTGGGTAATACCATCACATTATAATATATTTAGACAGTTTAAGTAAAATATAGTTTAGTTGAATCAAATGACATTTAAATTTACACAGCTAACTCACTAAGATTACAACCTGACCACTTTCATTCAGGAGCAATTTGTCAACTCCCGTACTTACTACCGACCTTCTACCTTAATTAACCTAAACTTAATTAATATATGCATCTGAAACAATCCTTTAACAGAACATGAATGAATCTATTGAATTTAAATTAATCCCATCAGAAAGTGTAAATTATCATTGGAGCATAACAACAAACATGAGACCATAAGTCCTTACTTCACACACTTTTAATGCCTGTCTACTTAGTTAAACCATCATAATTATTTCATACTCATATACAGTCTGGCTTACTTTTCAGCTTATGTTCTCATTAAAACACAACAGACCTTCAACCTAAATATATATTCATTAGCACAATAAGCCTCATATCCAAAATTAGTAATTAAAATCAATAGCACTTCCCCAAGTTTACTGTAATATTAGAGATGGGCGGGTCCGGTTCCCAGAGAACCGAACCCACCTGAACTTTGCCTATCCGAGTACCAAGCTGAGTAGCTCGGTACTCTCCCGCCCGCTCCGAATCCAAATCGAGGCCGAACGTCATTGTGATGTCATCGGATCTCGGGGGCTCGGTTCTCGCGATACTTCAACATTATAAATACACGCCTCCACAGCAATCCATCGCCATTTGACAGAGGGAGAGAGCAGGGTGTAGTCACAGGCTGATTAGAGCAGGGACAGAGAATACAATATTCTTCTTGCAATTGCTCTAACAAAAATCGCTAGAGAAGAGAGAAGGATAGATGTTTATTATTTTTTTTTTAATATTTGGCAATCCCCAGTGCTTTTGGGGGTGTCCCCAATAATTGTGCATAAATATTTCTTGCTGTCAAAAGTCATATCTGTCATTAGTATCTACCAACTAATTTTTAGCACTCATCAGTGCTTTTGGGGTGTCCTCCCTAATTGTGCATAAATATTTCTGGCTGTCAAAAGTCATATCTGTCAGTAGTATCTACCAACTAATATTTAGAACTCATCAGTGCTTTTGTGGTGTCCCCCATAATTGTGCATAAATATTTCTGGCTGTCAAAAGTCATATCTGTCAGCAGTATCTACCAACTAATTTTTAGCACTCCCCAGTGCTTTTGGGGTGTCCTCCCTAATTGTGCATACATATTTATGGCTGTCAAAAGTCATATCTGTCAGCAGTATCTACCAACTAATTTTTAGCACTCAGTGGTTTTGGGGTGTCCCCCATAATTGTGCATAAATTTTTCTGGCTGTCAAAAGTCATATCTGGCAGCTGTATCTACCAACTAATTTTTAGCACTCCTTAGTGCTTTTGGGGTGTCCCCCATAATTGTGCATAAATATTTCTGGCTGTCAAAAGTCATATCTGTCAGCAGTATCTACCAACTAATTTTTAGCACTCCTCAGTGCTTTTGGGGTGTCCCCCATAATTGTGCATAAATATTTCTGGCTGTCAAATGTCATATCTGTCAGCAGTATCTACCAACTAATTTTTAGCACTCCTCACTGCTTTTGGGGTGTCCCCCATAATTGTGCATAAATATTTCTGGCTGTCAAAAGTCATATCTGTCAGCAGTATCTACCAACTAATTTTTAGCACTCCCCAGTGCTTTTGGGGTGTCCTCCCTAATTGTGCATAAATATTTCTGGCTGTCAAAAGTCATATCTGTCAGCAGAATCTACCAACTAATTTTTAGCACTCCCCAGTGCTTTTGGGGTGTACTCCCTAATTGTGCATAAATATTTCTGGCTGTCAAAAGTCATATCTGTCAGCAGTATCTACCAAATAATTTTTACCACTACAAGTGCTTTGCGCTCAGAATGGATTCAAAGCAGTCCACATATGGACATGATCAGAATGATGAGAATGAGCAACCAGGTTCTGTCACCAGTCCTGATGTTAGTGTTCCCAGTACGTCATCTGGCCAAGGCGATGTCAAACAACAGAGTGTATCCAAATCAGTGCAAAAAACATTAACCAAAATTTTTTTTACTGTATTGAAGCGAAAAAAAAGTGTTACTGAGCAAAAGTTAAGTGCCGATAAAAAAAAAATTGCAAACATGCCATTCTACACACGCAGTGGCAAAGAGAGAATGAGGCCTTCACCTTTGGCTATTAGTGGCAGATCCCAAAAAGTTACCCAGCCTACAATTAGTGCACAAATACTGTTACGCGCAGGGCCGGACTGGCCATCTGGCACTTCTGGCAAATGCCAGAAGGGCCGATGGCCAGATGGGCCGTTTGCTAGCTGGCCGGCCCCATTGCTCAGCGCACAGACTGTCATGCCGGAATTCGGCATGACAGTCTGTGCGCTGAGCAATGGGGCCAGCACTACACTTACTGATTGCCGCGCGTCCCCTCCTCCCCTCCGATGAAATGAATGGATATGCCGAAGACTGTCACATGGGACGTGCACCATGTGATAAGTGCCGTCCCATGTGATAGAAGACACTACAGAGCGCGCCGCGGAGCGCACAAGGTAAGGGGGGGTAGTTTGTGTACAGGGGATCTATGACAGATTTTGTGAGTGTGACAGGGGATCTATGAAAGGTTTTGTGAGTGTGACAGGGGATCTATGACAGATTTTGTGAGTGTGACAGGGGATCTATGACAGGTTTTGTGAGTGTGACAGGGGATCTATGACAGGTTTCGTGAGTGTGACAGGGGATCTATGACAGGTTTTGTGAGTGTGACGGGATCTATGACAGGTTTTGTGAGTGTGACAGGGGATCTATGACAGGTTTTGTGAGTGTGACAGGGGATCTATGAAAGGTTTTGTGAGTGTGACAGGGGATCTATGACAGATTTTGTGAGTGTGACAGGGGATCTATGAAAGGTTTTGTGAGTGTGACAGGGGATCTATGACAGATTTTGTGAGTGTGACAGGGGATCTATGACAGGTTTTGTGAGTGTGACAGGGGATCTATGACAGGTTTTGTGTGTGTGACAGGGGATCTATGGTAGGTTTTGTGTGCGACAGGGGATCTATAGTATGTGTGCGACAGGGGATCTATAGTATGTGTGCGACAGGGGATCTATAGTATGTGTGTGTTTGGGCCAGTGTATGACTAAAGTGTGTGTGTGGGCCAGTGTATGACTAGAATGTGTGTGTTACAGTGTAACTATAGTATGTTTTGTGTGTGACAGGGTATGACTATAGAGTGTGTATGTGTGTGACAGGGTATGACTACTGTATGTGTGTGGGGGCCGGTGTATGACTATAATGTGTGAGGGGGGAGGGTCTTAATATATTTGTGGGAGTTAGGCTATTAATCTAATGGTGAATTGCAGGTAGGGGCTAATTATTGGGTGCTATTTTATTTGTGAGGTGATGGTGGGGCTATTTAATAATGGGGCCTAACAATTTAAGATGGAGTGATTGGATTTTTAATTTAATGCTGGGGTGGTTTGGGAGCTATTAATTGAATGTGGGGCTGTTTGGGGAAAATGAGGTCTATTTATTAAATGTGATTATGAGTTAATGCCTGGGGGGGTTGTGGGAAATGGATATATTTAGTAAACGTAAATGCTATTTAATTTCTTGCTGGAGTTGTTTGGAGAGAGGTAAATAGTTTTATTTATTAAATGGGAATACTATTTAATGTCAGGGCTAGTTGGAGAGAAATTGATGTATTTATCAAATGTGAATACTAGTATTTTAATGTTGGGGCAGGAGTGAGGCCTAATTTTAAAACGTGGATGCTATATTGATTTAACACTGGGGCTGAATTTCATGTACCCATTTTTTTCCAAATAGGGCATCCAACATTCCAAGATCCAGACAAGCAGCAACTGATCTAAAGACACCAGCAGCCACAAGTGGTGACAATGACAAGACAGGTAGGCGAGACCAGGACAGTCTGCCAACTGTTCTGAATTTGGTGGGTGACTGTCCCGCTTAGTCAGGATTTGGTCTGACTACAAGAACAGTTGGGAGATATGTCCTGCTTCACACTGTACTGCTTGTTAAGGCAGAACTGCGTGCACCTAACAGTAGTGCACACAATATTGCCTGTGTATTTGTCAAAAATGTGTCTAATAGCCAAATTACATCATAGGAGCCCCCCTGACTTAAGTACCCGGGCCCCCCGAGCCTTAATCCAGTTCTGGTCAGCAGGAGGAATCTGTGCTCCCAGTCCAGGGCAGGACACAGCCTGCAGAGCAAGCCGAGGAGCTCTAAGTTGCATGAGCTTTATTAATCTCGTGAGACTAAGAGCTTCCCTGCTCACTCAACAGGAATGTCAGCAGCATTAGAAGCATAGATAAGTACAGTGGGCTAGGGGTGTCAAAATGTGTCTGGGGGGGTGACGTAATGTGGATGGGGAGGGCCTGATAAATGTAATGTTTTATTATAATGTATGTATCAATGCACCATTTTGACCACGCCCTCAACATAATGTAGCCACGCCCTTGGCGGCGCACCAAATGCGCTGTGGCACGTGTTTTTTTTCCTGCTCATCAACAGAGGTGGGCCCGTGTGCTTTAAATGCCAGGGCTGATTTTTAGTCCCAGTCCGGCCCTGGTTAGACGTCAAAGCCGAGCTGCAAGATAACATTAAGGCATTAGAGGAGAATGTTTGCTCTGATTCACAAATGACAACAATCCCTGTGGAGAGTCCATCCAACAGTGGGATGTCTAATCGTGAGCATTCTGCTAATGTGTGCCTTAATAGCCTGAGTGTAGCCGGTGATACCCAAATTGAGGATGCCACTTTAGAATTAGAAGAGGATGAGGGGGACATTTGTGTAGGCGATGAGGGCGCTAATGAGGATGTTGATGAGGATGAGGTTGTTTGTGTAAGTCCTGCACCAGTGGCAGCAGTTCTGGCACGTGACAAGAAAAAGGCCATTGTCATGCCTGGGCATAAAACAAAAAAATCCACTTCTTATGTGTGGAATTATTTCTACCCAAATCCAGAAAACAATTGTATAGCCATTTGCAGTGAATGTCAAGCCACAGTCAGTCGAGGGAGGGACCTTAACCATCTTGGAACCTCGTCTATGTTACGCCATTTAACGAAAGTTCATGGCAAAGTGTTGGGAAAAGCTGAAAGTTGTTCCCAAAAAAATACAAGCACTCCATCATCAGCTAAGACCCTCCGCTCACCGACTACCCGACGACAAAATACACACACCACACCACCCTCATCAATATCCTCAGTAGTGCTCGGAGTTAGCCCGTCATCCCACTTAAGGCTGGATGACTGCTGCTCTATTATTGATTCCTCTGAAGAAAGTGTTAGTCTCACTGCTGCTGCTGTTGCTGTTGCTGCTGCTGGGGGTGAATCGTCATCCCAGAGGCAGGTCAAGAAAATGAGCAGTCCTACATTTCAGCAATTAACTGTGAAACAATCATTTGCGAGGGGAAGCAAATATGACAGCAGTCACCCAGTCGCCAAGTGAATCACAGACGCCATGGCTGCAATGTTAGTGTTAGAACTGCGTCCAATCTCCACAATAAACGCAGCTGGTTTTTTACAGTTAATTGAGGTTTTGTGTCCGCGTTACAGAATTCCATCGCAACACCATTTCTCCCGTAAAGCAGTTCCACAACTATACCAAAAAGTGTGTAAAAATGTAGAGATTGCGCTGAAAAATGCCATTCTGCCCACTGTCCACTTAACCACAAAAATGTGAACAAGTGGAAGTGGCCAAACCAAAGACTATATGACTGTGACAGCCCACTGGGTTGGTCATTCACCTTCACCAGCAGGAACATCAGCAGCATGTACACCACTACGTAACATTTGTCACAGGCAGGCCACTCTTTGTATCACCGGCTTCACTAACAGGCATATGGCAGAAAATTTGTTACGCAAACTGAGAGATGTGATTGATGCATGGCTTATACCACTCGGACTCTCCCCAGGGTATGTCATTTCTGATAACGCCAACAATATAGTTATCAACTTGGTGGTGCAGAGCTTCCTACGAAATAACCTTGAGGTGCAGGAGATGCTTTAGGTGGCCCGTAAAATTTCAGGCCATTTCAGGCATTCAGCCACAGCATGTATGAGATTACAGCAGCTCCAAGAGCAGTTTAACTTGCCCTGCCACCAACTTAAGCAAGAAGTGGTAACTAGGTGGAATTCCACTCTGTACATGCTTCAGAGGATGGAGGAACAGCGCAAAGCCATCCAAGCATATTGCACAAGACGTGACATTGGTAAAGGAGGGGGGATGTATTTCACTCTTGCACAGTGGGGAATCCTTTCAGTCCTGTGCAAGGTGCTGAAACCATTTGAAGTTGTGACGTGTGAGGTGAGTGCAGACTCTGCTAGTTTGAGCCAAGTCATTCCTTCAATTAGACTATTGGAAAAGCAGCTTGAGAAAATGAAGGAGGAGCTGAAAGCAAGCAATTCAGCAAAGTATGTTGGCCTTGTCGATCAAGTACTTAATTTGCTTCACAATGATCCTCGAGTTATTAAGATCTTGAACTCGGATCAGTACTTTTTGGCCACTGTGCTTGATCCAAGGTTTAAAACCTACATTGAGTCTTTACTTGTAAATGAGCGAGATGTGAACTTTTGCAAGGAGCTATTGCTCAGCAAGTTGGCCGCTGAACTGGGCCTCGGCTTGACAACGTGTCCTCCTTCACTTTCTCAAGCTGCTGCTGCTCGTTAAAAATTAAATTTACCAAAAAGAAGCAGGGAAGACGCAGGGGGCAGACCAGAACAATTTAACATCTGGGCTGGTTTGAAGGATTTTTCAAAAAAAAGTGTCACTTTGCCCATAACTCCATCCAATACGAGTATAAACATGCAAAGGATGGTGGAGGATTACTTTCAAGAGGTAGTTGATATGGAAATGTCAGACAGTCCCTTTCCTTACTGGGAAGAAAATCAGGCCATTTGGAAACCCATGTACAAACTTGCTTTGCAATACCTAAGCTGCCCACCCTCCAGTGTGTACTCTGAACGAGTGTTCAGCACAGCAGGGAACTTAGTCAGTGATAGCCGTAGAAGGTTACTTCCCAAAAATGTGGAGAAAATGATGTTTATAAAAATGAACTACATCTTCCACGAGGAACGCCTTCACCATCCAAGACATCCAACAACTGACTGTTCTCTAATGGCGGATTCAAGCGGCGATGAATTGATAGTCTGTGATGATGACGTACACACTGATGAGGGTGAGGATGAAGCTGAAGTTGATGACGATAACATCTTTTTAAAACTTTCTATGTAAGTGTAGGGTGCAATCTACCCCCAAAGAGGAAAGGGACTTGTGGCATTTCCATATCACGTACCTTCTTGAAAGGCTGCTGATTGAGCAATTTATCCTTAAGGGTAGGGTGTCATAGACAGAGTGACCCCAAACTGCCTTTGTCCATTTCTCTAAATATTGTACAATCTATAACGGCTGATTTTTTTGGTATTTTATACAAGTGAAGGGGGGCCTAGAGAGACAAAAACCAAACTGGCTTTCTCTATGTCAATTTATATTGTACAGTCTATAACGGCTGAATTTTTTTGTATTTTATACAAGTGGAGGGGAGCCTAGAGAGACAGAAACCAAACTGGCTTTGTCCATTTCAATTAATATTGTACAGTCTATAATGGCTGAATTTTTTTGTATTTCCGACAAGTGGAGGGGGGCCTATAGAGGCAGAAACCAAACTGGCTTTGTCCATTTCAATTAATATTGTACAGTCTATAACAGCTGAATTTTTGGGTTTTTTAAACAAGTGGAGGGGGGCCTATAGAGACAGAAAGCAAACTGCCTTTTTCCATTTCTTTACATATTTAACTATAAGTGTAGGGTGTAATATACATCCAAAGACGATGGCTGCATTGCCAATATGCATAGATGGAGAGGAAGACAATCTGTTTTGTGTGTAGAATAAATGAAGGCCTACCAATGAAGAATTAAACTGTTTTTTGGATGATTTATTACCTCTACAATTAGATTACTTATCTCTAAAACAGTTGGAGCACTAAATTGGGTTATTTTAGGCCCAAAACCATTGATTTTCCAACAAAATAGCAAAACAAATCCAAACAAAACCAAAACACGCAATGGCGGTTTTGCAAAACCAAAACCAAAACACGACGGTAATCCAGATCCAAAACCGAATCCAAAACCAAAACACAGGGGTCAGTGACCATCTCTATGTAATATACTGCAAGCTCTCTCACAAAGTTTACATTTAATTTGTGAATTTCTAAACCCCTTACAACCTGTAACTTGGGACTATATCCCCAAAAGTCCTTATTATAATCAACCACTGATTACTACAATATTTATTTTAATTGCCCACAAACGCACGTAACACTAATTCTTCTTTGTATTTCACTGGCACATATTGCATTTTAAGCCGGCTTACTAAACTGACTAAAGTAAAAGTAAGGTTCTACTAAGTATATTTATTTGGGTGGAGAGGGGAGGTAGCTAAAAATACAATGTAAATAAATATACTGTATGCATGTTTGTCACAGTGTATGGTAAAGTACAGTGTATACCTTTACAACTCCTCAAGGTTTTTTTGTTTTTCTAATTACGCTGCTAATGAGTAATGAATATAATTTGCTCTGTAAAAATACTACTAGCTCAGCAATTTTGAGGATGTGAGAGCTGTAATATTGCTTAATTTAATTCAGATTTAAAAAGGAAAAGTGATTTCAGTGCACAAATAAGTTATTCAACAACATGTATTATGTAAAATTCTCGTATGGCTTTACCAAGAAATTACCAAGAAATAACTTTTAAAGAAAGATATGGGATTATCATTGTTTTACTCATTAGTAGTATTTAAGCCAGTTTTCAGAAACTGGTTTAAAGTGGAAGGACTGTGGTGGATTATATATTTGTCATGTTTTGTGTTATATTTCCTGACAATTGAGAATTGTGGCAGGTGATATCCCATGTGTATGTTTTCTATTTAAAGGCATCAAATTATGTTTCAAAATATAATTTATATATTTTTTTAAGATTTTAAAAAAGTGACTGTTAGATACGACCAGCACTATTCAAGATTTTCATGTCATGAACTAAAATGCTGTTTGCATGTGTATTTATGTTACAAGCAGATGTTCAAATCACAAAAAATAGGCTGTGGGAAGCTAGATGTTAGAAAAAATATGTGGAGGTCAAAATTTAATCTGTGGGCCACAAGTCTGAGTATTAGCTGAGAACACAATGTTTTTGCTTGAGGAAAGAAAAGTGCAAGCCCTATAATTGTGATCCCAAGCAAAAGTAATATTCACGAGTTACACGGCCCGTGCACTATTACCGTTACTACGGTAATAGTGCGCATTATTACCGTTACCACGATAATTTCAACGCTAATTTTTGCTCACAGCTCTGAAAGTCGCGAGCAGAAATCCACGTTAAAATTACTGTACTAAAAGTAATAATGTGCACTATTACTGTAGTAACGGTAATAATGTGTGGGCTGCGTTACTCCTGAGAGTCAATTGAATTCCCCCCATAATGTAACAATGCCACTGAATGTAACAAAACTAATTAACAATCAGTATACTTGTATACGGTCCTATTTAATAAACAAGGAAAGGCCCTATCTTTGGCAAAAATGGGTATTTTCAATAGAGATAGGGCTTCTACCTATTTATCTCCTGAGAAAGCTTCCTCAAGCATTAGGAAGTTTATTTAAGAAGGACTACAGTGGGACACGTACCACCGCATCCTACTTTCTCTATCGCCATCAAAGCAGAAGATAATGAAAGGAAAAATGCTTAAAATTATTATTTAAAGTCAAAGTCTGAGCATTCAGTAACATTGTGAATACATGAGCTGGCTAGCTCACATGCACAAATGCCTCAAGCCTAGCCCAGAAAGCACTAAGGAAAGCCTTACCGCTCCCAGCCAGTATCGCCAGGCAGCAGAGTATTTGTCTAGTAAATTGCAAAAATTTCTGCGAAATTTACTGTTATCACTGCATATAAATTAATAGGTGCCATAGTGTTTTCATGTAACTGTTTCCTTTACACATCACCAGGGGGTACACTTTCACTCTGACTGATTCCCTGCTGCAAGTGGTTAGGCTGTGCTTACGGACAGAATGTCAGATCAGACACATGAGAAAGGTTTCCATTACCTTGTTATTCCATTCTGAAGATTCCTCTGTGTGATAAAGCATGAAAACGTCTTCTGAAAAATTCAAATTTACCAGTACCTCCAGGCAGGGGTATTTTAATATGATTTCAGATTTTGTGTTGGTGTTATGGATACAATTGGCTCTTTCTTTGAAAGTAGCTTGGACAAGGGTACATTTAGATTCTTCAGTCCACACACTATGAAAACAAAGCAAATTTAGTTTGCTATAAATTTAGTTATACATAATCTTATTGAAATTACAGATATAGTATGCGTCAATTTGTCTTTGTGAATGTATGAGATTACATTGAGAATGACAATTTACTCTAAATGAAAGCATATAGAATATGATGGATGAAAAGTACAGACTTGTGGCACTACAAGTGCCAGCATGCACATCAGCACCTCTAGTGTCACAAGTCTGTAGTTTTAATGGTGTCTGCATCAGGAAATGTTAACTGTTGACATATCATAAAAATATACATATTGCCCAACTACTGATGAAATAGTAAGCCACTGTAAAAAAAAAAAAACACTTAAATTTAATCTATAATTAAATTTGGGCAACTAATTTATTCTTAATATAAATTATCCACCGTTAGAAAATTCATAATAATTTTTGCCCCTCTACAACAAAAAATATGGTTTATTGAAGCTTCCACTGTGCCGCCTGTTATATTAGCATTGCCCTGCAGTGTAACAGTGATGTGTTTGCTAATCTCACCTATAGAAAGCAGCGTGTTGTAAATGGCCATTTTTAATTCAAACCGGGGCGAGTTTGTGTTTAATCTCCCGCAAGTTTGATTATAACATAGGAGAGATAGGGATTTTAAAATCGGCATAAATCGCCACAGATTGAATTTAGGAAAATCAAAATTGCTGGTTAATACATATGGCGATTTTGCACTCCAAACCGCAGGTTATCTCCTGCGACTTTAAATCGCCAAAAAAATTGCAGCTTGATACATTTACCCAGTGGTGTTGTTTCATGATTTATCGTTTTGTCTTATTCATGCGTAGCTTTTTCATGTAAATTTTTGCTCTATTCCATGGTTTAATTTACTTTATGATGACATAAAACATGTGTAAAACTTGTTTGGAGAGAGCCTGCGTTTGATTCCAAAATCTCACCCTACTACTCAAATTGTACTAATAAAATAATTTGATTAACAACACAGCACACTACAAAATATATCTTTCCATTTTCACAACATGTATTTAATGTTTCCTATGTGCCTGCCGTGCTATGCCTGCCATTTAAAGTATTTTGTTTTGCAAAGTATTATGTTTGATGGCTCATACTGTGAAAATGTTTTTCCAAGTTGGCAGGTCTTGTACACTGAAATGTGCATAATTCAGTATAGCTATAGCCATGGGTGGGTAAACGTAAATGGTGTTTGGAATACGATCACCAGAATCTATTGAAACATTTTTTAATCAGACTCACCATAAAGATAAGTAAATAAAACATACCTTTTAAGATATTTAGGCAGCACAGTGACTCCCAGTAGAAAAAACATCAGCACTGAACAAATGATCATTCCAATGCCCAAGCACACTGCTCGTGTTTCCCCTCGTTTTTGGGCCATGAAAAGTTTCTTCCCCATCCTGTATACATTTATGTCCCCTGGCCAATGACTGTTTCATCGATTTAAGGAGAAAATGTCATTTTCCATTCCCCTGTAGCTGTAGAAATCAGAATGTATTGATTACCCTTCATGAAAAAGTATAACATGTAAATAACAGAACATGAACATTAAAATGTATAGCACTTATGTGATAGAAAGAATGGATTGATCATAACATACAACTTAACAGTCATTTATTTTTACATATTAAATAGAGCTGGTATTTTGGAAGGATAAAGTGGACATAGAGGCCACAACCACAGCAGACTACAGTGCATTTCAGCTCCTAAGGTGGTTTTATTGCTGGATTTACATGAAAAATTGTATTCTTGCATTCAGTGGTTGCAAACAAGATCCTGAAGCAAGTTCTCCAAAACACCCAAGGCCAGTGTCGGACTGGGGCATGAAGGGCCCACAGTGGGACTGCAACGGTAGGGGCCCACCGGAGGGGGTGTGGTCAGCCACCATAGAGACGAGACCAGACACTAGAGGGGGAGTGGTCAGCCCATGAAGGGCATGGCTAGCGGCATAGTGTAGTATATAAAGAATGCAGTGTATATAAAGGGTGCATAGTCTAGGCCCCACCCTTTAGATCGGGCCAAAGTCTTGCCCCACTAGAATCAGAACAGTTGGCAGACTGTCCTGCTCTCTCTTACCTGTTCTTGCAGCATTCACTAGATGCTGCTGGTGATGTCTTAAGCTCAGTTACTGTCTGGACCCTGGAATGTTGAGGTCCTGTTTTGAAAAAGGGATATGTACATTAAAAATGGAAAGCCTAGCAATGAGGGCACACTCTAGCCCCCTTCCCCAACCAGTCACAATGTTAAATCAATAGCTCTCACATTTAAAGGGTGCGTGTGAGTGTGAAAAGCACTAGGCCACTTTTCTACAGCAAAAAACTTGCATTGTTGCGTAAACCATCGACAGAAGTGTAGACTGCCTGCTCAAAGAAGTGTGACATATCTCCCGGCAGGCAGAACAGAAGTCCTGAGTTTCAGGGCAGCGGGACAGTGCCCTAAAAGCACTACATACATAGTGGAAAGTATGTAGATATTATAATGAAAGAGACAAATATGAAAAAGTAATGATTCAAAGAAAGACAAAACTTGAAGACACACACAAAACACATATACAAGCAGAGGGGCACCTTGTCTCAGAATAGTTACAATTAACCTGTGTATCCGCATACTATTACTACCCTTAGTAAGAATATACAGTGTCACCACCAAACTTGGCTCCATGGGAATTACCTTTGCTGCAGATCAGGGGTTGGCAAAAATCTAGTCAGCCCAGGTGTGCCAATTTTGCATTTAGATAGAGAAATTTTATATTATATATATATATATATATATATATATATATATATATTATTGATAATAATGGAACCAGCAAATAAACGTTGATATTATGCCACACAGTAGTGCCCCAGTTCAATTTATGCCACATTGTTCAATTTATGCCACAAATCATATTATGCCACACAGTACTGCCCCCAAATCATATTATGCCACACAGTAATGCCCCCAAATCATATTATGTCATAGAGTAGTGTCCCAGTTCAATTTATGCCACCAATCATATCATATTATGCCACAAATTAGGCCCCCAAACAATATTATGCCACAGAGTAGTGCCCCCAAACAATATTATTCAACAGAGTAGTGCCCAAACAATATTATGCCACAGAGTACTCACCCATCATATTATGCCAAGAACAGGCTACCCCCCCCCCCCACCCCCCAGGTAAAAAGGGAACATTGTCAAAAAAAAAAATCACAATCGAATAAAATAAATGTGACTTACCTCTGCTTCATCTCCTCTCTGTGGTCGGCTGGCCAGGGTCCTCGCAGCTCCTGCACGCTGCCAGCATCGCAACGTCATGACGTGTGCAACTCTTAAAGGTGCAGGTGACTTGCGCTATTCAATTTTTGGACTAGGGTGGGCCCTACCTACATAGAAAAAGGCAGGGGCAGATTGGGAACTTAAAGCCTGAAAGTGGCATCATATAGACGGACTAAAGAAATGTTAGGTTGGGCCCAGCATGTGTGTGCGCCTACTGTATGTACCTTAGAATGTGAGTCCTTTTCTTGTCGCTTTCCTGACCTGTGGCTGCTGGTGTCTTTAGCTTAGTTGCTGCTTGTCTGGATCCTGCAATGTTGGGAGTCCTATCTGGAAAAAAAAGGGTACATGACATTTAGAAAACTCCAACCAGCCCCAGCGTTAAATCAATAGTACACACGTTTAATAATTTGGCCTCCCTCCAGCCCCAACATTAAAATAATAGTATTCACTTTTGATAAATAGATCTATTTCCCTACAACCAGCCCCGACATTAAATTAATAGTATCCGCATTTAATAAATAAACCTATTTATCTACCTCCAAACAGGCCAAGCAATAAATAGCATTTAAATTTAATAAATATAACCATTTCCCACAACCATCCCTGACTTTTAAATAATTCACATTCACATTTAATAAATAGCCCTCTTGCCCAAAAGTAACCCCATATTCAATTAATAGCCCCAAACCACCCCAGCATTAAATGTTCCACCACCTCATCTTAAATTAATAGGCCCCACTATTAAATTAATTTGGCCCACCATCACCCCACAAATAAAATTGCACACAGAAGCCACCACCTACCTCACACCCACATTATATTGCCACAAGCCCCCCTGCCCTCACCCCCCTTTTCACCTGTAACAAATCCTCCTGCCCTCACCTCAATTTCATTTATAACAAGCCCCCCTCCCCTCACCCCCATTTCACTTATAACAAACCCCCCTGACCTCACCCCAATTTCACTTATAACAGACCCACCTGTCCTGACCCCCCATTTCACTTATAACAAGCCCCCCCTGCCCTAACTTCCCATTTCACTTATAACAGCCCCCCTGTCCTCACCTTTAGTTCACTTATAACAACCCCCCCTGCCCTAACTCCCCATTTCACTTATAACAAGGCCCCCTGCCCTCACCCCCATTTCACTTATAACAAGCCCCCCCTGTCCTCACCCCCATTACATTTCCACAGGCCCCATTGCCCACACACATAACACACACATTAACATAAACACACACACACCAACACAAATTCATTTCTCATACACACAGACACACACACTAATACATTTATCATGCACACTGAGTCACCCCCCTCTCTCATACACACAATTTTCATACACACAGACACACACAAACATACAGATTAATTTCTCATACACACTGACACACACTCACACAGACACAATAATACATTTATTATGCACACTGACTCACTCCCCCTCTCTCATACACACACTTCTCATACACACAGACATACACACACACACTAATACATTTATCATTCACACTGAGACACATTCTCTCTCATACACACACTAAACTTATCATACACACAAACACACATTCTCTCTCATACATACAGACACACATCTTACCTTTCCTGCTTTGCTTCCTCCAATTGCAGTGTGGGTAGGGTGCGTGTCTGCTCTGATTGGCTAAGTGACTGTGTCAGCCAGTCAGAGCATAGCAGAGGGGGTGATGGGAGACAGTGAGGAGTTTCTGCCTGAGCAGGAAGCTCCTCTGCTTTACCAGCAGCACAGGTTGCTACTACACTTACCTCTCCGTGGGGGCCCTGGTGATCGCATTCTGGCCCCACCCCTAGCAAAAAGGGACGGGTCCATCGGACAGTGGGGTCTACCGGGTATTTCCCTGGGACCCCGCCGGGCCAGTCCGATACTACCCGAGGCACCTTCCCTACTGCACTCTCCCGCAAATGTCAGCAAACCACCAAACTGTAAAAATACCTCCAAAGGCAAGCATGTATCTACATTACTACTAAGGGACACCATTGTTCATGTAACACTAGCTTCCATCCATTAAAGGCTATTATATTCTGGTATGCAGCAGTGAATATAAATGTATATGCTGCAGTTGTGCATAATTTGCTGACTGGCTCAGATGTGCGTAAGTCATTTGTAAGACTACCTGGTTCTCACACTACTCATAAAGTATATGCACAAGCGTTTAGATCTGTAACATAGAGCATGACTGAATTCTACCAGTTTTATTGTGTAAGTGAATACAGTACAATTTTCAGACACTGTAAATGTCAGCAGGTTAAATGCAAACACTTGCATTGTGCAGACAGGTGGACAATGTTGTCAGTCTGATTTGTGACAATCACAATGTCGCCATTCACAATGTCGACATTAAAAGACCCATGCCTTCAAGTTCGGGGTATAACCGCAGAACCCAGCAGCATTGGTCTTTTAATGTCGGCAGATGGAAAAATGTGCGCCACTGGTGTAGGCAGCATGTGTGGCAACCTTTATACCACACTGGGTAATAAATGCAACTGATTATGTAAGTGAGTAACTTCAAGTGTAGCAATGTTTATAGAGCCAGATGGTAGTAGCTTTAACTGTCCTGTTTAACCTCATTCTGCCACATCTTATTCACTGATCATACAGCTTCCCTGGTGCAGGTCAGCACATGGTATAAAAAAAAGCACTGATAGTGTGTATTGTTTTTCAGTTTGTTCCAATGCAATAATAAAAGTGTGCTAACCTGTGAGAGAGTTTAAAACGAGCATTCAACATATACGCTCAGTTGCCCCTTCATCAAATCTTCCACTCTTAGAATATGAGCACACAGGAACTTGTTGTGTAAACAATTTTATACTAGTAAAAACTAATTCAAATAGTGAAAAACCATTTTAAAATACAAAGTCACAATACAGGTTTCACTCACTGGTGTATCAAATGTTAAAGCCCATATTAAGAATTAGAGTGTCACTTGGCACACAGAAAAACATCACTTTGATGTGTTTTGAGAAACTCCGCCCACCTCCTCATAACGAGATCTTTGGAAGTCCAGGGTCTGTATAAATAGCCCCAATGTAACCTCCTATGGTTACCTTACCATAAATTGCACCAATATATATTCCAACTTTAAAATGCTTTAAGACTTAGGGCTAGATTTACTAAGCTGCGGGTTTGAAAAAGTGGGGATGTTGCCTATAGCAAAAAATTGTTTCCACAACTCACTGAAGTTCCTGAGTGCTCCTATTCTAACAGTGGAAGATTTGAGGAAGGAGCAATAGAGAGTGTATGTTGAGTGATTTTTTGAAACTCACCCACAAGTGAGCATACTTTTGTTATTGCATTTGAACAGATTGAAAAACAATACACACTATTGGTGTTTTTCTTTATTTCATGTCAAAACATTTGTCACAATAATTCAATAAATAACTGAATAGATTAAAACATCATAGTAGAGACAATGGACCTAAGTCATTAAGGAGAGCAAAGCAAAAAAAGGAGTAACTTTCTACCTCAGCAAAACCATGTTGCATTGGAGGGGAAGATAAATTTAAAATGTGGGGACAGATTTATAGTTGGGGAAGGGTATGTCATAAATAAAATGTATGTGCTACATGACAAAAAAGCCAGTATTTTATTTATGTGCAAAACAATAAACTATTTTGCACCCGTTGCATTGTAACATGGTTTGTCCTGGATCAAATTTACTCCTATTTTTGCCTTACTCTCCTTAGTGACTCAGGCCCAATGTATTTAGTGATATGATAAAAAGACACGTCCATATTTCTTAATAGGCATGGTATGTGGCTATAGCTGGTCTATGTCCACAGAATGCTCTTTCTAGGAGAGCACTTTTGTGTACTCCCAATCCAGTGAATACAAATCCCTACTCAATCCTAATTTCTGCTGCTGAGCCCAGCTTCCTACTGTTTTGCTGCACAGGAGGGAGGGCAGCCCGACCTTAGAGTATATAATCACACTTACAAGTTGAAGTTTCTATAATGTCTTGAAACAAAGGAACTGTGACAATGCATTTTGAATAAGTTTCATGTAGGAAGCACGATTAACAGTCACTCTAATTATGGTTGGAACTATTTATTAGGATCCATGTGTTGATTATGCAAAAAATGCATGTACATTTTATAGGTATATATGTATTCAAAGTAGAGATGGGCGGGTCCGGTTCTCCAAGAACCGAACCCACCCGAACTTTGGGTATCCGAGTACCGAGCTGAGCAGCTCGGTACTCTCCCGCCCGTTCCGAATCCAAATCGAGGCCGAACGTCATTGTGACGTCATCGGATCTCGGGGCTCGGTTCTCGCGATACTTCAACTTTATAAATACACGCCTCCACAGCAATCCATCGCCATTTGATAGAGGGAGAGAGCAGGGTGTAGTCATAGGCTGATTAGAGCAGGGACAGAAAATACAATATTGTTCTTGCAATTGCTCTAACCAAAATCACTAGTGCAGAGAGGAGGATAGAGGTTTATTATTTTTTCTTAATATTTGGCACTCAGCGCTTTTGGGGTGTCCCCCATAATTGTGCATAAATATTTCTGGCTGTCAAAAGTCATATCTGTCAGCAGTATCTACCAAATAATTTTTAGCACTTCTCAGTGCTTTTGGGGTGTCCTCCCTAATTGTGCATTAATATTTCTGGCTGTCAAAAGTCATATCTGTCAGCAGTATCTACTAAATAATTTTTAGCACTCCTCAGTGCTTTTGGGGTGTCCTCCCTAATTGTGCATTAATATTTCTGGCTGTCAAAAGTCATATCTGTCAGCAGTATCTACTAAATTTTTAGCACTCCTCAGTGCTTTTGGGGTGTCCTCCCTAATTGTGCATTAATATTTCTGGCTGTCAAAAGTCATATCTGTCAGCAGTATCTACCAAATAATTTTTAGCACTCCCCAGTGGTTTGCGCTCAGAATGGATTCAAAGCAGTCCACATATGATCTGAATGAGCAACCAGGTTCTGTCACCAATCCTGATGTTAGTGTTCCCAGTACGTCATCTCGCGAAGGCGATGTCAAACAACAGAGTGTTTCCAAATTAGTGCAAAAAACAAAAACCAAAAAAAAATTTACTGTATTGAAGCGAAAAAGAAGTGTAACTGAGCAAAAGTTAAGTGACGATAAAAAAAAATTGCAAGCATGCCATTCTACACACGCAGTTGCAAAGAGAGAATGAGGCCTTCACCTTTGGGTATTAGTGGCAGATCCCAAAAAGTTACCCAGCCTACAATTGGTGCACAACTACTGTTACGCGTCAAAGCCGAGCTGCAACATTACAGTGAGGCATTACATGAGAATATTTGCTCTGATTCACAAATGACAACAATCCCTGTGGAGAGTCCATCCAACAGTGGGATGTCTAATCGTGAGCATTCTGCTGATGTGTGCCTTAATAGCCCGAGTGTAGCCGGTGATACCCAAATTGAGGATGCCACTTTGGAATTAGAAGAGGATGAGGGGGAGATTTGTGTAGGCGACGAGGGCGCTAATGATGATGTTGATGATTGTGATGCAGACAGATACCAAATTGCCTTTCTCAATTTCTATTTATATTATAGATTATATAACGGCTGAATAGTTTTCTATTTTACTCCTAGTGGAGAGAGGATCTGATGCAGACAGATACCAAACTGCCTTTGTCCATTTCAATTTATATTGTACAGTATATAACGGCTGAATTTATTAGTATTTTATACAAGTGGAGGGGGGCCTAGAGAGACAGAAACCAAACTGGCTTTCTCCATGTCAATTAATATTGTACAGTCTATAATGGCTGAATTTTTTGTTTTTTTAAAAAAGTGGAGGGGGACCTATAGAGACAGAAAGCAAACTGTCTTTTTCCATTTCTTTACATATTTAACTATAAGTGTAGGGTGTAATATACATTCAAAGACGATGGCTGCATTGCCAATATGCATGGATGGAGAGGAAGACAATCTGTTTTGTGTGTAGAATAAATGAAGGCCTACCAACGAAGAATTAAACAGTTTTTTTGGATGATTTATTACCTCAACAATTAGATTACTTATCTCTAAAACAGTTGGAGCACTAAATTGGGTTATTTTAGGCACAAAAACATGTATTTTCCAACAAAATAGCAAAACAAAACCAAACAAAACCAAAACCAAAACCAAAACACGCAATGGCGGTTTTGCAAAACCAAAACCAAAACACGACGGTAATCCAGATCCAAAACCGAATCCAAAACCAAAACACGGGGGTCAGTGACCATCTCTAATTCAAAGTCAGTGTAAGCACGTTGGCATTGGCTCGAGTTCTTCCAGGTGAGTATACATATTACTTTATTACTATCAATGTTCATTATAATATTGCATAATGTGCTATTATAGGTTGATGCATACATTGCATTTATTTACATTAAAATTCTTTTGCTACAAACTGCTGGACTTTTGCAACCCAGTGTTAGAAATGGTAGAGAATTTCAGAAGGCCCAGTTAAAAAAATGTTCTATTTTATTACTGCCACCTCAAATGTAGAAGTTGTCTTGTATTAAATCCTCATGGACACAAGGGCCACATAGAACTCTTTCATAAGTCATTTACTCTATATCTTTGTTCTAATTAACCAATTAATTTGTCAATGCCTTGTTGACATCTCTCTCTCTTTCTCTCTCTCTCTCTCTCCCTCTCTCTCTCTGTGTATATATATATTTATATATATATACAAAAGACAGAAAGAAAAGCGCCAAACATAGTATGATAACGTCAGGTAACAATAATAACCAAAGGCGTTCAAATTGGCCTCATACCAGAAGTATATAAAAAACTGGCTCATCTGAAGGTTATCCCACTGGGATTCCAGTCCCCTTTCTTGTACAGATTACACCTTCTTCTCCAAGGAATCCATACTAAGACTCAAAAGAGAAATAGCAGACAATAGTGTAATGCGTTCATGACAAGTAGAATAATCATTGGATAGTATCAACTTTTAATCAAAAGCTAAATCCGTAAAAGACAATAAAATGCCCGTACATCGGGTAAAAGTAAAACAGGGTTATCTGTTTAGGTAGCGTTCATACAAGTCCTCTTATGAAGCCTCTCTGGCCACGGATAACAGGGACCTCCTTTTCACCACCAATTGCCGATAATAAAGATAAGTACTCCCTTGACGAGTTTCGTCTGTAGCAGACATTATTGATAGGGTATATGTCACCATACACATACATTTTTTTATGTACTTCTGGTATGAGGCCAATTTGAATGCCTCTGGTTATTATTTTTACCTGACGTTATCACACTATGTTTGGCGCTTTTCTTTCTGTCTTTGGTCTACATAGGTTTACATCTGCAATTTGATGTTACAAGCGAAGCAGCCTACTCTATTTGACTTATGTCTATTTAATCACGGTGGTTCACGTGAATTATTATTTTTACACTGAGTGCCTTCTGTATTTTTTACTTTCTGTTTTATATATATATATATATATATATATATATATATATATATATATATATATATATATACAGCTGTTATTTTATGAATAATCATTGACAATTATCTTTATAGTACAAAACACATTGATATATAGTTCAACAGGAACTTACATTATTATTCTTTCTCCACAAATGTATATAAACTTGTTACTTACTTGACACATTTTTTCAATATATCGGAAACTTTTGCTGCAAATATTGTGTCCATTACTGAGTTCAATGCAATCCTAAGCAACAAAAATCACCACACTGAACAGCCAAAATGTAACTGAGTTGATGTTTCACGTATTTGGTTCATTAGACAAATTAAAAAGAAGTGAACCGTATAACGCTGACAATGCATTATCTGTATCCAAATACAAGGTATTTCTTGAGGCTATTTCCGTACTTTAAGTTATATTGTAATCGTTGTGTTTCATTGTATAAAAATAAATCTATGCTTTAGCAATAGAGAATAAAAGAGTAAATTAAGTAAAAAGTAATCTATAAAAAAAGGCCAGATATAAAAATGTAAACAAAAAGCTAAACCTGCAGCACAAATCTCATTTCCCTTCACATTTCATAGTGAACCAAAGTGAAAGTATAGTAAAATATATTAAAGTTAATGCATAGTTAAAATGTGCTGGCAGCAGTAAATGATCACATTCATATACTTGAAATTTCAATAACATATACATCACAGCAGTGTCACCCATACATTACAAAGGTATGTCTCATATCTGGTCCTCAGGAACCACTAACAGTGCATGTTTCTAGATGTCTTCACAGAGTCATAAATGAAATAATTAATACCAACTTGTGGATCTTTTAACATGTGTATGTATTTGAGAAACGCTGCCTTACAGCTCTATCAGAATTAAAAACAAAATTAAGGGGTCTATATGCCAATCAGGGATAGAAAATCTTTGACTGCACAATTCATCAATAAAAGCACGCCAGGGCAGCGGAGTGATGATCAGCTCACTGGCGATACTGGCTAGTAGCGGTAAGAGAATTCTTTCCGTTCATTGCCCCAATCTGGGGTCAATCTGCCAGCTCGCACATACTCACAGGAACTTGAAACCAGGGGGTAAATGTATCAGGCTGAGAGTTTTCCGGTGGGTTTGAAAAGTGGAGATGTTGCCTATAGCAACAAATCAGATTCTAGCTATAATTTTGTAGAATGTATTACATAAATGACAGCTAGAATCTGATTGTTTTTTCAAACCTGCTGGAAAACTCTCAGCTTGATACATATACCCCCAGAGGGTAAATGTATCAAGCTGGACTACTAGGGGCACTAGAGCACGGCATAATATGAACTGTAATAACTACTGTTTGGTATAATATGAAATGGGGGCACTACTCTTTGGAATAATATGAATATCGGGCACTACTGTGTGGCATAATATGAACTGGGGGCAATACTCTGTGACATAATATGAACTGGGGGCACTGCTGTCTGGCATAATATGAATATCGGGCACTACTGTGTGGCATAATATGAACTGGGGGCACTACTGTGTGGCATAATATGAACTGGGGGCACTACTGTTTGACATAATATGAACTGAGGACACTACTGTGTGACATAATATGAACTGGGGGCACTACTGTGTGACATAATATGAACTGGGGACACTGCTGTGTGGCATATTATGAACTGGGGGCACTACTGTGTGACATAATATGAACTGGGGGCACTACTGTGTAACATAATATGAACTGGTGACACTGCTGTGTGGCATAATATGAACTGGGGACACTACTGTGTGGCATAATATGAACTGGGGGCACTGCTGTGTGGCATAATATGAACTGGGGGCATTACTGTGTGACATAATATGAACTGGGAACACTACTGTGTGACATAATATGAACTTGGGGACACTACTGTGTGACATTATATGAACTGGGGACACTACTGTGTGACATAATATGAACTGGGGGCACTGCTGTGTGACATTATATGAACTGGGGACACTACTGTGTGACATAATATAAACTGGGGGCATTACTGTGTGACATAATATGAACTGGGGACACTGCTGTGTGGCATATTATGAACTGGGGGCACTACTGTGTGACATAATATGAACTGGGGGCACTACTGTGTAACATAATATGAACTGGTGACACTGCTGTGTGGCATAATATGAACTGGGGACACTACTGTGTGGCATAATATGAACTGGGGGCACTGCTGTGTGGCATAATATGAACTGGGGGCATTACTGTGTGACATAATATGAACTGGGAACACTACTGTGTGACATAATATGAACTTGGGGACACTACTGTGTGACATTATATGAACTGGGGACACTACTGTGTGACATAATATGAACTGGGGGCACTGCTGTGTGACATTATATGAACTGGGGACACTACTGTGTGACATAATATGAACTGGGGGCACTACTGTGGGACATAATATGAACTGGGGCACTGCTGTGTGACATTATATGAACTGGGGACACTACTGTGTGACATAATATGAACTGGGGACACTACTGTGTGACATAATATGAACTTGGGGACACTACTGTGTGACATTATATGAACTGGGGACACTACTGTGTGACATAATATGAACTGGGGGCACTGCTGTGTGACATAATATGAACTGGGGGCACTGCTGTGTGACATTATATGAACTGGGGACACTACTGTGTGACATAATATGAACTGGGGGCACTACTGTGGGACATAATATGAACTGGGGCACTGCTGTGTGACATTATATGAACTGGGGACACTACTGTGTGACATAATATGAACTGGGGGCACTACTGTGGGACATAATATGAACTGGGGCACTGCTGTGTGACATTTTATGCACTGGGGACACTACTGTGTGACATAATATGAACTGGGGGCGCAACTGTGTGGCATAATATAAACTGGGGGCACTACTGTGTGACATAATATGAACTGGGGGCACTGCTGTGTGGCATAATATGAATATCGGGCACTACTGTGTGACATAATATGAACTGGGGGCACTACTGTGTAACATAATATGAACTGGTGACACTGCTGTGTGGCATAATATGAACTGGGGACACTACTGTGGGACTTAATATGAACTGGGGACACTACTGTGTGGCATAATATGAACTGGGGGCACAGCTGTGTGGCATAATATGAACTGGGGGCATTACTGTGTGACATAATATGAACTGGGGACACTACTGTGTGACATAATATGAACTTGGGGACACTACTGTGTGACATAATATGAACTGGGGGCACTACTGTGTGACATAATATGAACTGGGGGCACTGCTGTGTGACATTATATGAACTGGGGACACTACTGTGTGACATAATATGAACTGGGGGCACTACTGTGGGACATAATATGAACTGGGGCACTGCTGTGTGACATTATATGCACTGGGGACACTACTGTGTGACATAATATGAACTGGGGGCGCAACTGTGTGGCATAATATAAACTGGGGGCACTACTGTGTGACATAATATGTACTGGGGGCACTGCTGTGTGGCATAATATGAATATCGGGCACTACTGTGTGGCATAATATGAACTGGGGGCACTACTGTTTGACATAATATGAACTGAGGGCACTACTGTTTGATATAATATGAACTGAGGACACTACTGTGTGACATAATATGAACTGGGGGCACTACTGTGTGACATAATATGAACTGGGGGCACTACTCTGTGGCATAATATGAACTGGGGGCACTACTGTGTGACATAATATGAACTAGGGGCAGTACTGTGTAACATAATATGAACTGGTGACACTGCTGTGGGACTTAATATGAACTGGGGACACTACTGTGTGGCATAATATGAACTGGGGACACTGCTGTGGGACTTAATATGAACTGGGGACACTACTGTGTGGCATAATATGAACTGGGGGCACTACTGTGTGACATAATATGAACTGGGGGCACTGCTGTGTGACATTATATGAACTGGGGACACTACTGTGTGACATAATATGAACTGGGGGCGCAACTGTGTGGCATAATATGAACTGGGGGCACTACTGTATGACATAATATGAACTGGGGGCACTACTGTGTGATATAATATGAACTGGGGACACTGCTGTGGGACTTAATATGAACTGGGGACACTACTGTGTGGCATAATATGAACTGGGGGCACTACTGTGTGACATAATATGAACTGGGGGCACTGCTGTGTGACATTATATGAACTGGGGACACTACTGTGTGATATAATATGAACTAGGGGCACTACTGTGTGGCATAATATAAACTGGGGACACTATTATGTGGCATAATATGAACTGGGGGCACTACTGTGTGGCATAATATGAACTGGGGACACTACTGTGTGACATAATATGAAAGTGCGGAGCCAAAAAAAAACCACAAAAATAAAATTAAAGAAACAACAACTCCATATGATCTCTTCATTTTCTGTAGCCATGTGCAAGTTTGCTGCCTACTCTGTGAATTTTTGTCTGATTCAGGAGAAAAAAAGTTTCTAAAACTAAAATAGATATACTTGTTTCCAGCCTTATAACTGTGTCAGACCTTGTACCAAGTATCACCTTTTACAGGCTAGTCAGTTACATTATAGGGAAATTGACAAGTGTTGTACTAATAGCCTAAAAGCAGTTTTGGGAAAGCGATTTTTTTCCCTGTATCCCCGTATAAAGTAAATTATAAAATAAATTATAAACTGAAAATATCTGGTAAAAAGTACTGAACATGCGGATTCCTCTACACTAGCCAGATGTTGTAAGCCATAAGACATATAGATATGATTATCATCAGACATTGTCGACTGCAAGTTACAGTGAATGCTGAAACTTAAGTCAGGGAACAATTTTAAGATCTTGGCAGCTAGCCATGAAACAAAGTCCTGAAATGTTATCAGCACCACAAGTTGGAGCAAAGCCTCATAAATAAGCCTAACTCTAAACCGAAACCATCAGTGTAACTCTATTCATGTAATATTCTGTTTTGCAGTATTAAGCTGACAAATGTCAAAAAGTCATCCTCCTTCTCATGGTAATTCTTCTGAAGGGGGACTGAAGAAAGTAATCTGATAGGAGAGTGTCTACTGATACTTTCCGGGAGTCGAAGTTTAACTGGATTTGCTGGGCTAGTCTCGGTTCATGCATGGGCAGTGGAACTGGAAGCCCAGGCATTGGCTTTCAGATCATCCTCTTTAAAAAATAATGTATAAATAGCTTTTAAATATACATGTATTATTGAGGTCCTTATTAAATAGGAATCTGGAAGTTTTTTGCCAGAGAATGTGTTCACGGTGGGGTCTGCTGCCAGCTTTATTTTTTGATAGATAGGCAGAAGCTCTATATCCAGTGAAAGCACCTATTTTCCTTCAGAGATAGGGCTTTCCTCCCTCTGCTCAATAGGCCTGTATGAGCCTGATGAGAGCATTTGCACTCAACTACTGAACTTTCACTTACTATAGTAATTTGTAATCAGCATGTTTATAGCCACATATTCAAGCTTTGATATACATGTCTATCTGTAATAGCATTTATGCTGCCAGTTTTAATAATTGTTCATGCAGTAAAATAAGGAATGTAATAAGTAAATGTTTATGTTTAACTGCAGACATCACTGTAAAAATCCATACACTCCATGTACAGAATGCAATTGTAAAGCTAAATGTCTGTCACTGGGCAAAACATGCATGAATGCAGGCCAAGCCAGGGAGAATTGTACATACGGAGTCTCAAATGTATGCAAATAGAGGCTGTAGTTTTCAGAAAGGTAAAATTTATTTTCTATGTTTGTAGAACAGTTGCTCTGTGCTAACAGAATTAGACTTGTGTATTGATACAACGAGAAAGTGAGACCAAACTTCCTCTCTAAAACTACACCTATGAAACACCCCACAGACTATCTCATTTTCTTTCCACCACCACAAACATGAGCATTTTCATGATTAATAAAGCCGTAATATAGGGCCTATTCATTAAGGAACATAAATGTCAATACATGCTGTATTTTGCGTAGAATCATTCTGCTTATACTCATAATCAAACCATACGCCAGAGAAAGCAGCAATGTCCAATTCATCTTTGAGCGCAAAGGACCTTTACTACAGCCTATAATTTCAGGGGCAGAACGGGGAGGGGAATGGGTGTATGCATATAGACAATGTACAGTAAGGGCATGCCTAGCCCAAGTGCACGCAGGGGCATCTGATTTAAACTCAAAGGTAACTCAACTCAAAGGTAAGTGTTTTTCTATCATACAACTTGCACAAGTTAGAGGTCGGGCGTAAATGCCGATTACTGGTGATGACGGTTGTGTATGCATGCTAGAATATGTGTTTGCAATCAGGAACAACTGTAAAAAATTATTTTATGCACAGTAGACATTCATAACATCCTCTTAAATGTATTTCTTGATATTTTGTCAATAATGACTATATTATTAACCAGTGACATTAATTGAATAGTTTTTTTTCTTCTTATGTGACTTTATATTGCACATATGTATTGGATGCATCCTGCAGTGTATTGTCTGTTAGACCAGTAATATGTGTTATCTAGTACAGCCACATATCTACATCTCTTCACTAGATCAGCATGTCAGTAACAAGCATCTTCTGGCCTGAAGTTGCCCATGATTGCCAATGAGACTCTGTAGTCAATTCTAGTTATCATTTGTTTAGTACACTCTACAAAATGACAGCCAGAATCTAATTGGTTGCTATTGGCAACATCTCCATTTTTTTCAAACCCACAGTTTAGTAAATATACCCCTATAAGTGAAAACGAATATACCATTGTTAAGTATCATTAAGATATGTCGTTGATAATGTCCTGCAGATCTAATATGCCAGTCATTAAATCCTAGTGAACAGTACACCGGCCTCTATCCATAGAGTCCATTTATATCTATGTGAGCTACTGTTTTTCCTTTCAGCAGTCAAAAAAGCAATAGAGAAGATACTAAAGCTAGTGTGGACAATCCTTTATACTATTTTCTCAGTTGCCATCTATAAGCACCTTTTCCTAAATCATGGTAATTATAGTTGCATGAATTATTGCATTTAATCTGTAATATAAGGCAATATATTGGTATGTGCTCTATACCATTCATACTGATTTATGTATTGATATTAATTACAGCTTTTAGTGAATTGTTTTCAGAAAATTTTTACTATAACAGATGATTGGCTGTCAGTTACATGAATAAAGTGGAACATGCAATATAACAACTGCAATCCCATAATCCTCACAAAGTGCTAATGCAATTAAGAACCAGTCAGGCTCACATATCTCCTATGCAGGATTTTTAATTGAATTTCAAACACTGTTATTGGTTTTTAATGATTTTCTGAAATACTATGTTGTCTTATGGAGGAAGCAAATTTGGTAAACAGTTGATTCTGCACTTATCACCATGTGCAGGAAACATTTTAAACCTAAAAAAGGATGATATTGATGCACCATACAATACCATTGTTGGAAATATGAATTTCTTTATTTTTGCTGTTTAGTGTAAAAGAGTATTAAGATTATTATTATTATTATTCCTATTATTATTATTAAATACACAACTCTTTGAAATGAAGTAAATCCCACATTGCTAGGTCATTCAAGAGGTTGTTCACTTTGGAATAACCCCAACATCTATTTAATACCCAATCCTTCTGTATGAGATGCATTTGATAGTTTTAAAAAGAAAGGGCTGTGGAGACTAACAAGAAGTGTCAGATCTGCACTGGAACTGGAATAAGGAAGCAAATGGAGCACCTGTTTGTAGAGGAGGCATAGCAATCCACTCAGATGCCACATTCACTCCTGACTTCCCATACTAAAACACTTTATTTCTGGGTTGGATTTAGTCCTGAGAAACACTCTCTCTTTCTTGTATAACTTTGATCTGATTACTGTTATTAGGTTAGTGGGATCACTTCCAAATTGGGCATGACTAAAAAGGAGGTTGTTTCAAAATGGGCAACACCTTTAAAAAAAATAAAAAGTATTAGTATACAGTTTGTCACAATTTGCCTCTGTTTGCAGTAGAGCAATTCTCCTGTGGATGCTGCTTTGCCTAAACCAGACTCTGCCTTTAAAGGGTTAAGTTCTTATCATTGGATCTGGATCATGATCACCTGTGTCTGGCCTTTATAGGATTGCCTTTTCCTGCAAACTGGACCAGTTCATCAATTGTCATTGTTGTTGGTCTCTCTGAGAAACTTCTGTGATCTGGTCCTGATTTGTCTTCTGGTATCTGACCTGTTTGTCTCATGGCATTGCACCTATTCCTGTGACCCTGACTTTGCCTTTGTTTGACTTTACTCATGTCTTGCAACATGCTCAGTTGTTGATTGTCTAGCTTCCCAGATAAATCTGGTTATTCTGGTATCCTGTACCTGCAGTTACCCTAGCCTGGTCTCCAATAACACCTGCTTCTCAGCTAAGCCTGGAAATCCCGGTATCTACACCTCCAGTTCTCTAACTGTGCCTGGTATCCATTAACTCCAGCTTCTCAGCTAAACCTGGAGATCCTGGTATCCTGTATCTGCTGTTCCGTTACCATGCCTGGCCTCCAGTAAAAATGAATAATCCTGATATCCTGTTTCTATGGACCTGTGTTAGCTGCCTTAGCATCTCGCTTATATCTGTTTGATCTGTGTTTGAAATAAAGACACTCCGTTTCATTTACACTACTCTTCGTTGTCTTCATATTGGGATTCCTGACACAGTGCACTAGTAGAAGTATTTATGTTGGTTTGTGTAATGAATGAAAAGATTGTAATCTTATTTGTAGTCACAGGCAACAGAATGTCGAGGCCTAACTTTACTGATGTCCTTCCCAAAAGCTCTACAATTAAGTTGTTCTGCACAGTTTGTCCAAAATTACCTATGCTGAATAAATGGGAAGATTGTACAAAGCGACCCCCAAAAAATAGCCAAAAGTAGACAAACTATAAAGAAAATGAGCATAAAGCCTATGTCTGCTGTCCAAAATCTTAACCTATGTAGTAGGTGTAATCCTGACTTATACCTAAGAAAATGTAACAAACCAAGCAGTGCATTTACAAACCCTACAATTAATTTCCCAAAAATTGTACAAAAAGACTTTTCCTTACCCTTTGTTGCCAGTTGTTGTATAAGCAATATCATGCACTCCATACTGAGTCTCTATTCTCTGTGCGTTTAATTATACTTTCCCATTCTAATGCTACTTTGAAGTAAAAACATAATATGTAACAGCCGAAAATCAAAACCATAGCAACAACACTTATTTTTAAAGGTGTGTGTATGCTGGAGAACTTGTAAATGACAGCATTTTGCTAAGCATCCATGATAAAGTAATATTTACTTTAGTTTTTATAACATAATTCTTAAACACATACAATTTGTTTCTTTATTCTATATACCTGAATTGAGTGTTTAAAACCATACCAAACACCAAGCCTATAACAGCTGACAGACTGAGTCTTGTAATATATCTTATATATGAAAATATCCTAAGACCTTACATTATACATGTCAATCAAGTGTGAGCTAGAGAAGCTTCATGCATTAGTACATAATAGGAAAGAGGTCTCTGAACAAAGTGTTTGCAATCTAATTGGATACTGTAGTTGGAGACATACATAAAATGGATAAATACAAAGTAATGCTACACAAGCGCTGATCACAGGTGAAGATATAAAGTGTGTGCAGTCATAATTGATGCTAATAATGTAAAATGTAGCATTTTAATACATGGGGTCTCATTCATATTTGGGCGTATGTCAATATTTGTAATGTAAATATATGTATTTCCATACTACGCAGGAGTACCAAAATGTATCCACATCTAGATTTGTGCGTATCTAGGCTTGCAACCTCTTATGCCTCTAGAGGCTTCATAGGAATGGGCAAGCATAAATTAAATACTTTAAGGGCTTATACATGTAAGTAGATCACATTCCTGCAGAAGAAACCTAATGAGACTTGAACACATCCTGAGATACATTTCTTAGAAGGCGTACCGTTTATGGTTTCTGTAGGCCTGGTAAAGATACATGGTGATGATGATGATGATGATAACACCAGCAGCACTATTTAGCAGCTTCTGATTGACTGCTTGCATATAAACCCCCTCTTCTTGTGTATATGACACTTTATTACAATACATTTGTGTAGATTAAATTCCCCGCGTTGCTCAGAGAGCTGAGAGCAAAAATCAGCAGTGAAATTACTGTAGTACCGGTAATAATGCACAGCTATTACCGTAGTAATGGAATTGAATCTGCCCCATTGTGTACGAATAAATGTGACTTTTGCATTTACTACTAGCACAGTCAAGTCACAATATTGTGGCCCTTAAGTGTAGGCATTTGTATGCCTGGTGCATAAATATTGCTGTGTTTTTGTGTGTCGATGTTTATTGAAATATGTGCTACACTGCATAAATATATGCATTTTTGGTGTATGTGTGCATTTGGAGTGCAAAATGCATACAGCTCTAAATACATATATTAGAGTGTCTTAAAATGCAAACTGGTAAAAAAAAATGAAGATGGAGCTAATCCCACTGTAGCTGCAGAGCTTTGGATGGGCTAGAGGAGTAAAATAATAACAAAAAGTAAATTGTGATAGCATGTGGACATGCAAGAGTGGCTTTAGGAAGGAAAAGATGGATTTTCTCTATATTACAGAGGGAAGAGAGGCCCACTGTCGGTGGCAGTGCACATATTAAGTTATAAATTAAGGAAAGTCCACAGGTAATATCTCTCCTCCATCAACAAGTATTATAAGGCGTAGTTAAACCTCATCATTGACATTATCATATATAAAGAACAGAGGCAACACACAGGAACATAAATTAAGTTGTCATCTGCATATAGCTGATAAATTGTGAATTGCTACAATAATCCTATGAAAATGCTGAATACAAACAGTAAAAATATGATTTTGTTCTTTTCTTTTCAATCCAGGATAGTGTCATGGTTACAAAAAAAAAGTTTATTTTCTCAATTATCGTATTGATTTAGAATTGTGTATGCAGGATGCAGACAATGAGGAAGTAAGGTCAGGCTACACATTGAAACACTGCGATTGTGGCATCAGGGAACAGTTACAAATGTTCCTGATTATGTCCTTTTATTTGCAGGCAGTGTGGGGCTTCTCATGGTAATGTGCAGTCACCATAGTTAGTCATTGTAAACTATATAACAATAAACTATAATCACCCTGGAGCAGACTAAAAAAGACAATAAATGTAACATTTAAACATATTTAAATCAAAGGAGACTTTTCTGGAATGACTTTCCCAAAGTTCTGTCAAGTACATCCAATTGTAAAGCACTGTTAAATGAAATGTTTTTATTAAACCAGCAGGCTGAAAGTTTCCAGTATGGAGTATGAGATAATGCCAAATTTTAATTATAGAGGCCTATTACTGAGAAGAAGCGTAGAGGCTGTTTGTCTTTTTGCAGAAAAGGGGTGTTTTTTCTGTCTAGAGTGATCTTGTAAAACCTGCACAAAGGTGCTCTGGCGCAAGGAACTGTTAGAGGATGGGTCAGCTACTCAATCTTCTGCTTCATTTAGGCTTCTTCAGGCATGGCCTGTAGCAGAAGTGTCAAACTCGCGGCCCAAATGTATACATTTTGTGGCCCCGCCAGGGCCCAGAAAAAATAAATAAAATGAAATAAAAAAAACACTTATCTGACGCGGGGGTGTCCGGCGCCCTCCTGCCTTCCTCCCTTCCCTTTGAATGCTGAGTGTGACGCTATCACGACTGACATTTGCAGTGATGAGCTCACAGAGAGGAGCCACGAGAAGAAAAGAAGAAAACAGAAGAGAAGAATGAAAGGTAGGTGAAGGGGGAGAAAAAGCAGCATGGAGAGCGCAGTGTAAAACAGCAGACAGGTGAAGTGGAGCAAAAGCAGCATGGAGGGTAGTGTCAAGCATCGGGAAGAAAACATTAAACTTTATTTTTGTTTTTTCTTAATAATAAACCTTTCAAAATTGGATATGAGACTCTCTCTTTTCTTGCAGCCCACACAATCTTAGACTTTGATTATTTGGCCCATTGGGGGTTTTGAGTTTGACATGCGTGGCCTGGACTGTTTTTTACATCCTGCAGCAGTGCAGGCTCTGATGAGAAGCATAATATACAAAAGTATGTATGAACCAGGAAGGTTGCTACATACAAGTGGCAGTAGAACATAAAATGAGCTTATGTCTTGTTCGGGTTAATTTGCTGACCATAAAAAAGAGTAGTGTTAGTATGTCCGCCTGTCTTATTAGTCTGTCTCCCAATCCTAGCTGTGAATTTGTCTCCCAGTCTGATCAACGGACCTGCACATGTTACTTAACTGATATAGTGTCAGTCTATTACCAAACATTAGTATGTCAGTTACATCAATTATGTGTTTACCTTGTGGGCCCCATAGCAAAACTTTGTAAGCATGGTCATATGGTAAAAAACACATATGGGCTTTGACATTGAAGGCAGGCCTCCCAGAGCTATGGCTTGCACCCCCTGTATCTATGGGGGTTACGCCCTTGACTTAGTGGGATAAGCTTATATTCTTTTCATGAATTTACGTCAATTTGTATTTTTGGGATGTTGCAGGGACTGTAACTAGGGCTGAGTGGCAGGTGCCACCATCCAGGTTGTAAGGCTGAGAGGAATGCCACTCTGACTGTCACAGTAACAGTGACAGCAAGAGAGGATCTGAGCCACTCATTCTAATTATCATAGTGCCTCTGATTAATGCACCGTAGCACAGGGGGAGCCAGCCGGCGCTTGCAAGTCATGTTATTCACATAGCTGTGCTTCTAGTAGCTGATTCCTTTCCCCGGGACCAGCAACCTTATTCTACATACTATGATGCAGATCAGAGATCCCTTTCTCCCCTTCCTATCTCTTTCCTCTCTTCTACTCTCTCTCTCTTTCCTTCTTTTTAAATATGTACAGTGTTAATCCTAATCTTCAATTAATACAAAAAACAAAATCAATTCATGAACAATACTAAAAGCATTATTGCACTGATTCGGTGCAGACCATGAATGTGATGTCCATTCCTGTAAAATGTCTTTTAAAACCTTTATAAAGGAATTGGTCCAGCAGCTTAGTTTCCTATATCCAAAGATGTCCCATGTATTCCAGTCTGTATTGGACATCCCGGTTTACGTTCTTGCAAAATGAGCATTAGTGTTCTTATGAACAGCCTAGTGGCACAGTGGTTAGCATTTCTGCCTCACAGCACTGGGGTTATAAGTTTAAATCCCAACCATGGCCTTATCTGTGTGGAGTTTGTATGTTCTCCCTGTGTTTGTGTGGGTTTCCTTCGAGTGCTCTGGTTTCCTCCCACATGCCAAAAACAAACTGGTAGGTTAATTGACTGCTATCAAATCTTTAGTTAGAGCTTTATGTTTTAATATATGAATGTTACACGAATGAATCATTATAATGTAAATAAATATTCAATATGGGTTATATTTTAAATAAATAAGACTGTCCAGCTCTGCTGTATTTTATGGCACCATATAAACAAATGATAATGATTATGATTATAGCCAGGGTTTCCAGGTAATACACACTGGGCTTGATAGAGATTGGGACCAACAGCTATTTACAGTAGGTAACAGAAAATACTCAAATTTGCACTGCAGATGCCCACATGCAGATTTGTTCGCATTTGACATTTCACCTCCTTACGATTATAGATGTGAAATGGGTGAGGCAGGGCCGGATTAATATTGGGCTGAAGGGCTGCAGCCCCAGGCCTCCCCACAAAATTAGGCCCATGAAGATCAGTGGTTAATATAGGGTTATGGTTAAATCCTACTGGCTTAGAACGGACACGATCCGGCAGGCACTATAAGTTATGAGTCATTATTGTGACACGTAACTTATGCACCGGTTGCTGGCTGACTTCACGCAGGGCTGAAGTATGTTTCTTTATTAAATGGGAATATTATTAATTTACTGTTGGGGCTGCTGGCGGCGAAGGAATATTTTGGTCTATTAAATGGAAATGCTATTAATTTATGTTGATGGTGGTGGTGGGCAGTAGATCTACATAATAAATGGGAATGCTATTAATTTAATGTTGGGGCTGGTTGGGAAGAAGGAGGATTATTTATTAAACGTAACCACTATTAATTCAATGTTAGTTTGGTTAGGGGGAGGAAGGCCTTATTATCAGGCAAGCGTGCTATTGATTTATTATCAGGGCTGTATGTGGGGGGAATAGGCTATCAATTAAATTCTGGGGCTGATTAGGTGGAGGAAGGCTTGGATTGTTCACTCACTGCTCAGATTTCCAGGAGATGAATAATAACTATATTTTTTCAAACAGGGTCCCAATATTCCAGCATCCAGTCAAGCAGCAACTGAGCATAAAACACCGGCAGTAGCATTAGGTTATCAAAGCTGAAAGAACAGGTTTATTTTTCTTATGTTTTCATGGTATGCACCCTGCACTTTGTTCAATGTAAAAACTTGAAAATTAGAATTTTTTTCTGTATTTTTATGTTTAAGCGCTTTATAAATAAAAAATATATATTTTTTAATAATCAGCCACAATTTGTATTTTTGTCTTCAATGGTCAATAAAATAACATAACTTTACCTCCCAACTGTCCCAATTCCATCAGGATAGTCCTGAATTTAGGGATCTATACTGATCATCCAGGAGCTTGTCCGAACATGAGGGACAGTTGTGTGAACCATTTAGAGGTGTACTCTTCGTATAAGGGAAAGTGGAAGGGAGATGTTGGTGAATGGAGGGAGGGGCTAGCTATGCCCTCCATGGTGCTGACCATGCCTACAAATCACTGGTCACACCTTCATTGGGACAGCATTTTTCACAATAGGTATGTTATAATTTTCAGTTACAGGCCATTATTCTAGCTCTGGGAAAGCAATAGGGCAGTATAATGTAGGTACAGTATGGGCGTATTTACGCAAACGTGGCAGACCAGAATGGATATGCATATACACCTTTCTTTTAAAAGTCTCAAAAATTGTTACCTTTGACATAAGTATATTCCAGCTGTGAAGTTACAGATTAAAACAACACAAGATATTTTGATTGTCTGTCTCACAAAAAAGTTACGCAGAGCACAAGCCACACAGATGGCTTAGGCCTGAGACAAGGAGGTGATGGAGGAGAAGTGGCAAGTAGAGGAGGTGCCAGAGCAGGAGATGTCAGAGGAGGCCCAAGAAGAGGCGGAAATGGTGTAAGAGAAGTCAGATGGGGAAGCAATGACTGTTCTGGAGCTGGACCATCAAGGTTAATTATGGATGAAGGTAAATGATGTAGCATCTCATCTTATTTGAAAACCATGTTTGTTTTTGGAGGCATAGCACTGTAGGCCTTAAATAAGTCAATGTAGGTCAAGCCAACTGATTGTGTAGTTGTAACTTCAGAGAGTGTGTGTAGGTGTTTGCATTGATAGAACTTTAATCTGTTTTCACTTTTCTGACAAGCCTCCTCTTTGCCCAAAAAAATCTAAATAAAGCTGTATTTGCTTACAGAAGCAACTCAGGGAGAACTGTACATTTTGGTAAACTACACTCTTATGGCATTCTGTAAGAGATATGTAGAAGTAATGTGTGCCAGCAGTGTAATTCATACAGATTTCCACATGTTCTATGCACTGGAACAGACTTGATGCCTTCTGCTCTATACAGTACAGCTATGTATAATTGTTGTTTTGGTGCATAGACATATAATTGTAAATTTCAGAATCCAAAAGGATATAGCAATAACAAAAATGCATTAAATGTATATAAACAAAGACTAATTTGCCAAAATAATGAATGTACAGTGTAATTAGCAAATGTTTAATTAGTGAAAATAAATGATTATTGCAACACTAATTTCCATTTTCATCTACAGGGGCTGGTGACAAGGACGTTACTCTTTCTACATGCAGGCAGAGGACATAGGCCTACCTGGATGGCCTATGCAAAGAGATTAGAATTATGCAGGACTGCTAGGCCATATGATGCATTATGTGGATTTGCTAGAACAAAATTATTAATCATTTATAAAAATAATATTAAAAAAATGTATTTTCTCCCCAAAAAAGTAAATTTATAAAAGTGAAGTGATTGCATTCTTAGTAAACAGTGCAGTGCGGTTAATGTGAGATATTAAAACTGCAGTGGCAATACAGTATACAAATACGGTGTTAATAGTGAAGGTGCAAAAGTGTTTATTTGTTAAAAATAGGACACATTGCTTGTCAATGGGCAATATATAGACAAAGAATACATATTTAATATATAAAAGCCTAGCGGTGTGTGTGTGTGGAAAAAACTACCGGGTGACAGAGTGCTAAAGCTGCAGCGCCACCTGCTGGGCAGAGTTATATACTACACTGACCTACTAAATCCTTAGCATTATCTAATATATAAAAGCCTAGCGGCGTGTGTGTGTGGTGAGGAAGATGACAAGAACCTTTTTAACACCTTAAGTAGCTTGATTTGACTAGAATGCATGAGTATCATGCACGGGTTAACTTGTATAATATATGTAGTAATAAAAAATAAACACAAGCAATTACTAATGAGGATGTGGAAGAACACCAGAAATGTGCAGTGTTAATGCAACATTTGTGTATTCATATAAGGAATCCTTTGTTAATTATTAGTAGTCTCTATTCAGAAAGACGGCATACGTTGCACTCAACACTTGCTAATAAACATATTTCACATTATACGCACATGTAAGCTCTGGGTTGATTTAGGTAAGAATATTTGATATATGTCTGCTGTAAACATGCAGCGTATGTTATTAAGGCAGAACCACACATCATTTAAGCTAATCATATGGACATAAATATTTTTGCACTTGACATAAACTTGGCACCTATGCTGCTGATACAGAAGCATCTTGTGATACGTATTGCTCAGCAAATGGGCAGAAATACAATATTTTTGCATGTGCTTTTGTTTAGGTTAAATTAAGTGTAATTTGGTTCCAGTTCAGCATCAGGCCCACTATTAACATGTCGGACAAAACTTACATAACACCAGAATATATATATACATATATGAAATATGGAACGGTTTAATGAGATTGGTGTAAACACTGATTCTGAGAATCATAAAGACCCTCATGACTAAGACACCGCATTAATTT
The DNA here is from genome assembly GCF_038048845.1 of Mixophyes fleayi. NCBI lineage: Eukaryota > Metazoa > Chordata > Amphibia > Anura > Limnodynastidae > Mixophyes > Mixophyes fleayi. The sequence goes on along the minus strand of NC_134405.1, from coordinate 283,580,830 downwards.
CAAGGTGTGTAATTCTTTTACTAGTAACACAAACATATTCAACTTTTTACTTGTGTCACAACAGTTTACTTATAATTAGAATGTTCTACAGAAGACCATTGCTATTATTACTAGTGATCTGATAATTACTGGTAAATGCTAGTCTTCACATAATTTAAGTCTTCCTGTTGAGCATTTTGACAAACGTGCTGAAAATTTCACTAGTATTTACAGTATAAGTGTTCAAGGTCCAGGGCAGTGTATATCTGGATATTCAATTCTAAATATGTCTATGATTTTCAATTAAATTATTCTTATTTATGGATATCTAAGCAACTGTAAATGTAGGAGAATCTGTCTTGGAGGGACAGTGGTCATTAGTACCCAGTGCTAGGTATACAGAGTATGTAATATGTCTGGCAGAAAGCAATTCATGACGTGAATATGCTGTAGGTATTGCTTACATTTTGAAAATGACTGCAGTGTTTGTCAGTGAGAACACTGCATACAGCTCAGGGTAAAAGTCAGAAATTCAGCATGAAGGAAAGTGAAAAATAGTATGCCAATGGTCCGGAGAACGAGGCAATTCATTTTTTGTGAGTAACTTTCTGGTGTTGCACTAATTGTGCAATTTTGATAAGCATAAAACATATACAATTTACAGCCATTCCTACTTATATAATACTTATATAATGCACTTAAAATAAATCAATTATTTATTTGTTTTCTATATGCTCCCATAAGAAAAAGGATATATCCTAAAATAGAAATGCAACATTGGTACATGAAGCATTTCAAAAATAGCTCCCAATATTCCAATTACTGATCATAATAATGTTCTCAGTCATTAATTGATTAAACAATAGCCAAGATGTTAAGGACATGGACTTATAGTTATAATGAATTATTTTATTTCAGAGGAGGTTTGGTGAAGCCAGACCCCAAATGCCCTCATCCGACTGGCTATGTAATGAGGAAATGTCTTGTACATTTTTATACAACAGTTCCACCTGTATGGTACACAAACAGAATACAATAGTTTCCAAAAGCATTGCATATACTGCACTTAAAAAAACAAAAAACACAAGTGATACTAGTGGTATCACTAGTGGCCTAGTGGTTTGCACTTCTGCCTCACAGCACTGGGGTCATGAGTTCGATTCCCAACCATGGCCTTATTTGTGTGGAGTTTGTATGTTCTCCCTGTGTTTGCGTGGGTTTTCTCCGGGTACTCCAGTTTCCTCCCACACGCCAAAAACATACTAGTGGGTTAATTGGCTGCTATCAAAATTGACCCTTGTCTCTCCCTCTCTGTCTGTCTGTATCCCTCTGTGTGTGTGTGTATGTTAGGGAATTTAGACTGTAAGCTCCAATGGGGCAGGGACTGATGTGAATGAGTTCTCTGTACAGTGCTGCGGAATTAGTGGCGCTATATAAATAAATGATGATGATGATGAAAAGAATTTCCCACAAAGCGGGTGACTGGTGGATTATTAAGATTATTTTTTTCTGAGGGGTTTTTGCTCCCATTTGATGACTTAATTACCACATCTAAAAATATATATATTATGAAAAAATATGTTTTTATATAGTGCTCCCAATAGGACTCAAAGGGCCTGATTCTTTAAGGAAAGTAAGGCATAAAAGGAGTAACTTTGCTCCTGGACAAACCATGTTACAATGCAAGGGGTGCAAATTAGTTTATTATTTTGCACACAAGTTAAATACTGGCTGCTTTTTTCAAGTAGCACACAAATATCTGACAGTTTTATTTTTACATTGAAATATAAACTATACAGACTCTACCAATGCAACATGGTTTTGCAAGGTGCAAGGTTACAATTTTTTTTGCTTTACATTCCTTAATGTATCAGGCCCTATGTGTCAACATTATTTCATTAGAATTATTAACTCATGTACTGTCTGTCCTATACTTAGGAGGTCACTTATGTACATTCAGTCTGATGGAACTTGCTCCCAATGTGTTGGATGAACTAAGAACTTCACCTTGACTAAATAGAAACCCCGTTTAGCTTGTATGGAAGACCTGTTCTATCACCAGGCCTCTATGATGTTTTCAACACAGACTCTGAACATTTTCCAGAAATAATGGTGGTTGTTTCCTGGGCAGCAGTTCTAATTAACAAGATCTATGTGCGTACACATATGCAGCTAGAAATGAGTGAAGCTGCTGCTTTCCAATTTGTGGCTCATTGTTTAGATAGACTGCCCCCAGCACTTTGGTTTTCTACAAAATGAATCGATAGAAGTTCTGCATCAATAAGAAACGTAGTGTAATAAATACATTTTTCATCACCTTTTTCACTTATAGAAGGGACATTAAAACTTTTATCACACTTCACTTTTGGAACACTGTTAAAAACATACACACCTACAATACTCTTATGATCACCTCAAACCACCCACTTTATCATTCTGTGTCTTGCATGCTCTCCCATTCTTTCCAAAATGCGTATATATCTATATGAATAATGCCATAGATCCTATTAACCTAAATAGCTCTGTGTCCAAGTGACTGGCCAATTAATGGAAACAAGAAGTAACTTTATTAATTAAAATGTTCTATTAAGGTTGTAGTAGTTTCTGATTTCTCTGCACATCATTTATAAGAATGTTGTCATAAGTCATAAGCAAAATCAATAAGTGCAGCTTTGTAAAATTATATAAAAATATATCTAGCTGATCTTTTTTCATGAAAAATGTTTGAATATATATATAATGCTTTGTTCTGATGCACTATGTTGCTAAGAAGATTTCACTGATTGATTATAAAGCAATGTTCAATTTACTTATTTATACACACCAGCTTAAAATGCGTGTCATGCTAATACTTTTTCTTTAAATACATACTCGGTGATTCATTTTTGGTAAACAATTACCATTATAGTAGATTTCTTATATATATATTTGTAATAAATTTGAAATTTCCATTATATTATTTAACTGAAATGTCCAATATTATTGCAATACTAAGATAACAAACTGCTTTAATATAATAACCACCAATCTCTATTGCAACAAGTGAATTAGAATATGCACCGAAATCAAAATGTACCAAATGACGTAAAGTTTTAACAGTAAAGATTGTTAGCAATACAAACAAAATTCACTCAATAAAATTATACTTACAATGTGCTGTAGTAATCTCTTATTAATGTCTCTTGAAGTTCTGTTCACTTTTCCAACAAAAGAAAAAGTAAATATCTGTCCCGTGAAGGAACAGAACACTGTACTCAGGGTGGCTATTCTAGGCTGACTTCACTGTGTTTCCATTAATCACAACAATTATACTCATCTTTTGGCCATAAATGGTAAGGTATGAATCTCAGGATGGCCTTTCAAATACAGCCCCATAAATTAATGTTAAGCAGCTAAACTGCCATTAAGACTAAAAAAAAAATAGTGTTTAAATATTTAAATGCAGAAACTATCTGGTCTCGGTATCAGTCCTTGCAATAACACTGAAGTTAACTTGTTATTGAAAACATTTTACTTGTGTCCTTATTTTAGTATGAGCAAAGAGTTAAACAAAAGTCTACACATTTTGTTCCGCTCTAGATATTTTCATCTCCTGTAAACTGTTAAAATTTGAGAACTAAAATGCCATGTACTATGCAGATCCTGGATAGTGTACCTGTTAAAATTAATAGTACATAAAAAGTTGATGCTTCACATCTGTCAGTGCTGCTCTTGATCTTAAGAAAGTCAATCTTGCTGTTTACGGTGTGATGTAAGGAATTGAAGCGTAGACGAGGCATAAAAAAACGTGCAGAGGGGATGCAAAAGTAAGAATGAAACTTGAAGGAGGCACCAGTGCCTGCTGTTATCAGCATAGGTGTTGAAATCATGAGCAGTAAGGTCTCTGAGATATACTCTGTAGCCTGCCGTGTTGATTTCACTGGTAATTGAGATGCTACTGGTGTTAGCATTTAGAATTAGAACACTATAGATCACATCACAACAGTTTTCTACCTTTGTCGCTGGCATGCAGTCATCTACCAGGATTTATTTTGTTGTTGTAAAATATACACTGTGATTTCAGTTGTATCATATTTCTTTGCCTAAATACTATTTAGATCAGAACAGTTATATCCAGTTACAAAGAAAACAAAATATTTTTTTATGTTCAGCAAACAAATCTCTTGTTTTCTTTTTTTGGCCCCAAACCCCTTTCCTTCTCTAATGTCTGTCCTTTCAGTATAAATTTTCATGGTGTTGTCCATATTAACGTAAAATAATTTGCTGCAAGATACGACAAAAATAAGTTAGTTTACTAGCAACACTAATAGTAGTAGCTAATATTTGTGAGCTCTGATTAAATAGGATACACAGCTCTGTTTGCCAAGTCAACCATGTTAATTAATTGGAACATTTCTGAGATACACAGGCTGAATGGATAAACTGAAATTAGCTGAAACGCCTGCTGCATGTCTGCGTAGTAAAGACTGCTGTCACAGAGTATGTACAGTATGTCAATGACTTGTACTGCAGCCATGCAGCATGTGTGTAGTCAGTGTAAGTGGATTTATATGGCTGACCTTAGCTCACAGCTTTAGTCAAGCTAGCCTTTCAAACTTCAACTTGTGACAATTATCAAACTTAAACATAGCATTCAGAAATAGTTTTTTCTACAGGAACTAGGTGTTTCAACCCCAGAGACGTTTTGTCCTTTTTCTGATGGGACTAATGTGAAGGTACGCTAGCAGGGGCGAACGGAGGATTGTCGGGGGGGGTTTCCCCCCCCGACCCCCCCCCCCCAAAAAAAAACACCCCCGTGAGAGCTGCAGCTCCGTTTCTTCAGCGCTGTCCTATACAGCAGCCGCGGCGCTGTCTAAGAAGCGTCCGCGGCGGTGCTGTATACACTACAGCACCGTTGCGGATGCTTCTTTGACAGCGCCGCGGCTGCTGTATAGGACAGTGCAGCTATAGCGGCCACTTAGTTAGCTTTTTTCGGCTTTTTCTATTTATTCCCTTCAAGCTAACATTATGGGTTTGAAATTACTCATGCATTTGGCAAAATACAAGTGTCCTTCATTTTATATCGAACTAAATGTATTTACAGAAGCCCCAACACTACATGCATTTACCGAACAGCCAGGGGGCTCACCACAGAAGAAGCTTACTAGACAACTCTATCCTAAAGGGGCTATCATTACCAAATTATCTGGATTGATGTTCCTGATCATCTGGAGCACTGTCTCACCCACAGAGTCACACTGTTCCCTTCTGTGCTAGCTGGGCATGGACTAAGTAAGATGTCCTCCTGCTTTTGTCAGGTAAAAAATGTAGCGAGGTCTATAGATGCTGGAAAGCCAATCCTTGACCAGTCCAACAGGAGCATAACCCCTAGTCAGACTGTCCCAGAGTATAATACACATAGGACAGTTCACCCTTCTAAACCTGACCTGGTTTCCACCATGGTTTGGCCTCAGTGGGGCTGGTTCTAGATAATCAGGTACTCAATCCGGCAGTAAAGTTTAATCAGATGCTGGCTCCTGAGCCTTCTCCCAAGTTCTCGGTTTGCAGCAGGCACTTTGCAGAGAATGACTCAGGGAAGTCTGGCTTGGTATGAAAATGGACCTACAGCTGACTGTCACTTCTGGCACAACATGGCCGGTAGTGGAGGTAATAGAGTCTTTAGCCAGGGATTGGCACCCTGCTCTCATCTCACCCTTCATTACCAAGTCAATGTTTAGGTTTGCGATGAGCCATTTTCTTCATGAATAACATAAAGATAGGCTTTTTAGTAGCAGAATGGAATCAATATAAGCATCAAGAATAATCCCAACTTCCAAGAATATTCTTTTTGGGAATTTTAGTGCGAGCTCATTAATTTAACTACAATTTAATGATTTAGTCTTGCTGAATGTAGCGATACTTAATGTATAGTATATATTTTACATTTTAAGAAATGATAGGGTAAATAGTTGTGATTTTCTACTGTTCTGTTTTACTTGGGGAGCCCTTGGTTTGTTTGATTGATCTCCCCATTAGGCAGCATTAAAGTATTTCAATGCTGTAGTCACAGTTTGTATGAACCCAACACTTTATATTGACCCAATAATTTTAGTCACTGGAGAGCCTTAAACAGCTGTCTTCACTACTTCTGCTAGGGTAAATCCTTGTAGTTTGTCCTTTCACACAACCCTCTGCCATTTTAAAGTGTATTACAGAATCGACAGAGTTGTGGGAAAAATGCATGTAGCAGTGCCAGTGGCTCCAGACTAGTGGTAGGGTGACATTTTTTTTTACCTTGGTTGTAGTGCAGCTTTAAAGACAAAGGGTATGATGCTGAGTTGAGGATGCATCTTGTGTGTAATTTTCACTCAAAAAAAATGCCTTTAAAAAAATGTGTATTTATGCCAATATGCTGAATCCAAAGCATCCAGCTCAGAACCTGTAGCATATGCACCAAGTTCACATTAGACATACATGCACACAGATACACATACATACAAACAGGTCATAAACACAAGATAACTTTGTTAATATTTGTTTTAATAGCGAAAAACACATTTGTTATTTGGCTTGATATAATACAGCAGATATAATATTCCTTCTTGCAAACGAATGAATGTAGTAAAAAAAATAAATATATATATATTTGTACACAAATTCCTATAACATGTATAGTATACGTGATCAATGCAGAAAGCATCTATCAGCTGCAGAGGTGAATCACAATCAGTCAATCAGGAGAGGCTAGCCAGTGTTGGCGACTGTCATCATCCTTGAGTATTTACACCTGCGCTCTAGCACTCTAGCAGTTGCAAAATATATGGCTCCTGCAAAAGATATGGCTCAATTGCAAGTAGACACACAGCTAAACCATAGAATACTAAAGTGAAGCCCCAAGCCCTAATCTCTTGACTGATGCATGTGATTGGTTTCCCTGCTTACCAACCCCCTAAACTCCCCAGTCCCCCCTTCCCCCTTGGCTGTAAGAGGAACGGAGACGTTCCAGTAAAAATTGGCTTGGGAGGGCACCTTCGTAAAATCTCCTGCAAAAAAAATGTCCAAAATTAGAGGAGACATTGCACCACAATTAATCTATAGATTTTAAAATAAGTTAATCTAGACCTTCAAAATACTTTTTCTCAAATAAATCTTCCTGTAGGTTTGGCTTATATTATCAGAATACAGTTTTTACTAACTGCCCATAATAAATGCCTGTTTTATGAAGACCATTTTTTCACTCAAATACAGCAGGCTTCTTTTTCATTGAATTAAAGTTGCAGTAGATATAGGTTTGAAATATTCAAATTCTGTATGTGATAGAAAAAAAGCCTATTTCTCTTTTTAATAAAAAGCACAATAAGGGCTAGATTTACTAAGCTGCGTGTTTGAAAAAGTGGGGATGTTGCCTATAGCAACCAATCAGATTTTAGCTGTCATTTTGTAGAAGGTACTGAATAAATGAAAGCTAGAATCTGATTGGTTGCTATAGGCAACATCCCCACTTTTTCAAACCCGCAGCTTAGTAAATCTAGCCCTAAGAGTGCTTCAGATAATTTTAATATACGTTCTACCAACTGCACCTTAAAATTGCCTGTCTTATAAACATCTATTTTTCACTTAAATAAATATCTCAGTAGGTTGATGTTAAGAAAAAATAAATATCTCAGTAGGTTGATGTTAAAATTCTTAAAATCAATATAGTCAAAATAATCAAATTTGATTTAATAAATAATAAGGATTATTTGTGGAGAGGTTGCCTATAAACTCTGCTCTAGATTTTAAAATGGAAGTAAAAAAATAGAGTCTAGAATTTTCTGAGAGCATGGACACCGCTAGTAGAGGGGGTTTTAAAATGAGCTCCAGGAACTGTTTAATCTGGGGCCTGGAATTGCAATTGCAGCACATAGCATATAAATTGAACACAATGTTCAGCATCCTCATTTGGCTAAGAATTCCTGAGATGTCACTGCAGTAATATCACAAGCCTTTTCTTCCTTTTAATTAGGAATAGTGTTTTACAATAGGCTAATACATCATCTAGTTGAATAAATAGAAAACGTTTTGAGAATTATTTGAAAAAACTAGTAGAAACAACCTGGGTGGTATTATTGTGTCACCTGCGACCGCACACTCTATGTCAGTCCGTGTCAGCAGACAGAGAATCCTGCCCGGCTGCTTTGATTGTGTTTTATATACTCTGGCTTCCTGTCTCTGCCGACATGGACCTGCACGTAGTGTGCGGCCCATTGATAGAAGTTAAAAAGGGTGCGGGGACTTACCACTTCCCCACCCCCTAAAAAAAGAGATATCCGCCCCTACCAGGAATTGCCCTAGGCTCTGTGCTTGTATTTTTTTAATAACAGAGCATAGTTATTCAAAATATATACAATACTGGTATGTCTGCGCTGACCAATCAAAAAAGCGGCCACTATTCACTTACATACATTCCATCAACGTATGACCACAAATTTACACATACAATATTAGTAAATAGAGGTGGCACTAATGATTGAAGGTATTATTCAAATCACAACAATGTCCAGAAAAATCGGTGAAATATTGTCTGATTGGTGTTACAATTGCAAGGCCATGCACATAAAAGTCCACAAAACACAGTTTAAAAGGATTCCCACTTCAAATGATGTAATTGTCCTCAAAAAGTACATAAAGAAAGTGAATAAATCGTATATGATGTAATATAGTACTCCACTTATATTCATCTGCGATCAATGTTTCTCCGTTGTCAGTCCAATATAGAAGAGAAAATCTCTCATGTGTAAAATCTTACATACTTTTATTGAACACTAAACAAGTCTCAAACTGACATAAAACATATAAAATTACATAAAAAACCAGGATCGATTAGTAAGGGTGCACTCTTACCCCCACTCAGAAAAAAACGGGCGTGTAATGGATGTTAAATGTCCAATCCTGGACCGCCAGCTCGATACACTACAGATCCCGCTAGTGATCCTGTTTTTTTATGTAATTTTATATGTTTTATGTCAGTTTGAGACTGTTGTCTAGTGTTCAATAAAAGTCTGTAAGATTTTACACATGAGAGATTTTCTCTTCTATATTGAACTGACAACGGAGAAACATCGATCGCAAATGAATATAAGTGGAATACTATATGACATCATATACGATTTATTCACTTTCTTTATGAACTTTTTGAGGACAATTACATCATTTGAAGTGGGAATCCTTTTAAAATGTTCAGTTTTCAGCATTTATAATATGGTTTAGGATAATACATTGTGAATACATGTTATTTAATAGGAAATTAACTTTGTAAAAGTGATGATATCTATTAAGTCTGCAGTGAGCTGTGAAATTAAAGTGATTGTTTAGACCATACTCTAATGCTGTGAAGACCAAATGCTGTGTTATAGTATAAACTGTATGAACCATAAAAAGATCTGTTTAAGTATATATCTGTACTGTTTTTAAAAATAATTTCATTAACTGAATATGTAGCCAAAACTTACAAACTCGAATCTCAAAACACTGAGGGGTCTATGCATCAAGCTTTTTTTACACTTAAAAGATGCGGAAACTACTAAGGGATGTGCAGGAGTGGTTTTTTTTTTCAAATAAATTTCTTTTCAATCCTGTGTATATATTATTTACATTCTCCATGGTTCAACAAGTGCCAGCATGCCCTGGTAGCAATGGGTATGCTGGCGCTTCTAGTACCAGCATGTCCAAACACTTAATGGCAGCCTGGGACCTAGAGAGCACTATGGACAAATGTTTTTCAAAAATACTTTTTTTATAATATTACCCCACACCCACTGAATCAGGGATGTGGGAAGATGTGGGAAGAGCCCTAATACTTCTCAGCATGGAGCTGGTTATACCTGGTTGCCACATTTTTTATTCCTCCTAGAGACTCCAGCCACATGCTGATCAGCCCAGGGTGGGTTTGGCATTATGCCAGTGGGACTCCGTGTTTGTGATGTTCCCTGCTGTAGAGCCACCAGCCCTGGCTGGCAAAGCCTACTATTGGTACTAGTAAATTCAGAGGGGGGGTTTGTCTCTCCAATTTTGCTAGTAGTAGCCTAGGGTGGCAACACTAATGCTGTTTAAGCTGTTTGGGGGCGGGAAATTTGAATTTATTTACCTCATTATTTTTTTTAACAAAGTCTGTGCTGAAGGTCATCATCATCATCACTTCTTGCAATGTGGGGAGGCAGCCATAACAAATATGTCTCCTATTGGCATATCTGTGGCTACTTCCCCTTGAGCACACTGTGCTAGGCTCACCCACTACCTACCCGGTCAGCCTCTATAAGTATGGAGAGGCTCAAGGGGAGATACATGACAGTTTGAGACTAAGCTTAGATGTATCTTTGTGTACTGCATATGCGCAGATTGAAAAGTGCTTTCTGCGCTTACTAGTTGTACTTACGTCCAACTCTACATGAAGCCCACTGTCTTTATATAAAGGTCTAATCTATTAAAAAAAAGAAGTAACAAATTATCTGCAAAGAGGGCAACTGTTACTTAAACCTGACTACTATTGCCCTCTATTTTGTTATATCTTGCTTGATATATTGAGATATACTGAGAGGGTTTAATAGCTAAGCAAAACATAGGGAGGACAGTTGGCATCCTTGCCTGGTTTCTTTATGTAATGGAAAGGTTCGAAGCACTCTGAGCTTTTGGTACTTGTTTCACTGCACTTGAAAAGCCTTCAAATTGTCCATCTATCCCCATAATTTTTAACACTCAAACCTACTATAAATAATTTATCTGCGTCTTTCATTAAAATGACTGAGTGGGTGTTATCTTGGGTTATCTCTTAACAATTTGACATCCTGGTTTATTTAAAATATAGGGTGATAAAAAGTAGATAATTGTGAGTCCCTACTCTGCTGCAATAATTTAATGAAGGCAGTTGTTTCTTATCCCAGAAATGTCTCCTTCACTAGCATAGTAGTATATATAGAATATATATATATATATATATATATATATATATATAACCACCCCCCTCAAGAAATTGGATAATTAATTTGGCAAGCCACCAAGGCAAAGTTCCTTAGCCTTGTCTGCTTACCCATGGGTCAGGATTAAGTCTATTAAGTAAGGGCTAGGTTTTTTTTTCATTTGACCCAGGACTCCTGATTGGTTAAGTGATAATGAGATAATAATGTATTCTAGGTAGACACCTGTTTCCTACAACAAGTGTCTACCTAGAATACATGGGGACTGCAGCAGAAGTTATTTTGAGCATACTATGATGTCTGATGGTGAGCACTCTGAAATGGTGGGCACAAGGCAAATGTTCCAATTTACCCTTTGTTAAAACAGTCCTGTAACTAGCAAAAAAATACCAATGGCTGATGACAGTAGGGTAACATACATATTAGGAATCAGTACTGTTTCCATTCTCACACTTTGCATTAGTATGGTAACCAAAATGAACCCGAAAAGCATTCAGAGCAACAGAAGACTGCTTTATTGAGGTCCCAGGCATAAATCCAATTACAATTTAAGATGATGCAGTAAGGGTATTCCTTGCAAAGTATGGAGTAGACTCATTTTGAGGAGCAATTCTAAAACAAGATAGCCTTTTGCGGAACAAGATTATTAAAGATATAGGGGTGAAGAGGGTGCATCTTGTGGATATTCCTTGTTGTAATAAAAGCAGTACCCATATCATGTCACTATCATTCAAGCCATAAATTATGCTAAACCAAGCCGTATTTTAGGAAAATAATGGAAAACTTTATTTATTTATTTATTTATTTATTATTCATTTATTTTTTAAACTTTATTTTACGAGGAAACAGGAAAAAATAAGTACATTGAACAATTATATATGAACACACTAAACCTTTCCTTCAACGTTTGCTATTTTAAGAGAGAAAGAGAGGGGGAGAGAAGATCAAGAGAGAGAAGGGTTGAGATGGGTGGGAAGGCGGGCAGATGGGAGGAAGTGGAAGAGGGGTAAAAGGGATGAACAGGCATGGGAATAGAGAGGCAGCTCAGAATCTAGATAGCTGGTAGTCTGCCGCTACTGGAACTTGGAGCAGGGCAGTTGTGCATAGGCAGCTAATGTACAAAGGGGCCCATCATCTTATTGGACAAGGCACTCTTATCAGGTAGAGGACAACAGAGAAGGAAAGTCCAGGGGTCCTTAGACAGTTGTTGTTCGGAAATGGAGTTAATGATCAAGAGGACTATATTCCAGAATGGGAAAAACTTTATTTTATTATAAGGATTGGTACTAATTTGGTAGGTGATTGGTCTTTGGTGTAGCATATACACTATTGCATAGTGCGCTCCTCTAGATTTTTCTAGCACTCCATATATATGACGCACCTCTAGGTTGTGGAGGCATATCCCAAGAGCAGTGGGTAGGTATGCACCTTAATGTGTCCTGTGAAAACCATCCTGGCCCAACTGTGCAAAACCAAGGCGTTCTGTGGTGCAGCATGTAGCATGTACTGCAGTGCGAAAAGCAGAGCCAGATTAGCATATGTATGGGATTACTGTGAAGGTAAAACACATGGAGACTTTATTTCAGACTTTTTAAGGCAGTCTAATTACGCTGGTGAAAGCTGAATTGGTGAACCCCACAAAATACCAAGAGAATACAATTGGAGTAATTTGCATATATATATAGACATTTGTGGGTACATTACAGCTAAGAACATAGTGACTGCTTATGATTCAACTGTCTCTACTGTGGGATCATCCCCTTTCTTATTGCATGACACTAATCTGGAGGAGAGGGATCTACCACACTTCTGAAAATTGTGGGAAGCATTTAAGGGAAGCCTATACATGATTATTCATATACCTCTAGAACAGGGTAGAATAAACCATATCTGTTTGACAGTCTTGTTGACAGTATGTCATTGGGCTTGTTCTCCTAAAACCTTGAAGCCCTACTTTTTTCAAGTATGAATGGGGAGACGAATGTTGATATAGACAGTATAGAACAATGTGTCACTTCCGGTTTCTTCAGACGTCCTGGCCGTCTCCATGACGACCGGGACGTTACTTCCGCCTCCTACATCCCGGTTCCCTCAGGGCCATCTTTTCCATTGGGCACGATGGGCAGGTGCCCGGGGGCCCCACGGGCAAGGGGGCCCCATATGCAGGGCTCTGAATTAGAATGAATAACCCTGCAAAAGAAAAAACCTGCAAAAAAAACCTTCAAGGGATACTGAGCAAGTACATCTATCTATCTCTATCTCTATATATCTATATCTATATCTGTATCTCTATACATCTATATCTATATATATATCTATATATGTGGGGGCCCCGGTGCACTGCTTTGCCGGGGGCCCATAATGTTGTTAAGATGGCCTTGGGTTGCCTGGGAAACAACCGAGACGCTCTAATGTTACTGCCGCAGCGCCCGGCCAGCGGTCTTGCAGCCGGGCGCGTGCGCGCAGAAGAAGATGACACTGTGTCAGATGATCACCTGTGTGGGGGAAGTTGCCCAGGAACAATAGTTTTTGTACCATGTTGTGGCAGATCTGACCATGGTAATGATATCATGTTGCCTGCAATAGTGAGTATTATTTTGGTGCAGTAGGGAGGGGTTTCACTGGCACTCTCTCCTATTGGCTCCTCTCACTATTTAAGGCAGTGAGGACAGAGCCTCATTGCCAGTTTTAGCTTCCTGTGTAGCTAGGATCCTGTTCCTTGTTTCCCTGCTCCTGTGCTGTATTCTAGTTTGGATTTCCCGTGTATGACCCCTGGCTTGTTTCTGGACCTTGTTGTATTGCCTGTGACCTCTGACCTCAGCTCGTTATCTGGTATAGCTGTCTGCTGCCGGCCCTTGACCTTTGCTTGGATCTCACGCTGCTGTGTACTACCTCACGCTACCCCTGGGTTCTCCCCAGTCAGTGCACATTTCACGACCCTCCGTTCGTCTGCATCCAAGTCTGTCCCCACCACTAGGGGCTCCAGCGAACACCAGACTTTGGAGCAGATTCCGGGTTTTGTCGTGCTGACTGGAGGGGTTCCTAACAGTGCTATTGTATTTCTGTACTGAAAAACAGAATGTTGTTTAAGATCTTTAAGTGAAAAAAGACAATTTTTCCTGACAACAGGTGAAAGACCACACACTAGCCATAGAAAGAGGAAATGTAACACAGATTGAAGGGAAGCTGGTAGAAATTGATGTTAGACTTTTGTTCCCTTACATGTCTATAGAACAGAACTTGTTATAATCATCTCTCTGACTGTGGACATTTAATTCATCATTCGTTTCTCCCAGCAGCATGTACTTTTTAGTCCTTAGCCCAATTTAAGTTTATACTCCAGTTGTGTATTATGTTATATATTATTCCATGTTATACTGTACATTTTACCCTTTCTATTACTTGTAATACTCTGTTTATTGGAAATGAAAAGACAGTTGCCACATTGTTCAGATGTGACCAAAATGCTGTATTGTTTCAGCTAAACTCTTAGCTCAGTCAGTTTTGAAGTTAGACTTAAGCATTATTAATTAACCACGTCTTTCAATGGTACTGAAGAGGTCAGGGTCTATTGTTTAATCATAGTTTATCTGTCCTTTAGAAACCAGACATGGAAAAGTACATTTTTTAGGCTAAGGCTGGGTACACACTACGATTTTTCAGCTGATTATTGCTTAATTTAGTGATAAATGACCATTGGTGCTATTAGTGTGTATAGTTAAACGATGAATGACAAATGTTCCAAAGTACTATTGTCATTTTATTGTTTGTTCAGCAAAACTATAAATCTCATTCCAACCACCTTCCAATCCTGCAGAGTGTAGGAAATGACCAATTGCTCAACCAACTGCCGATAATTCCTCAAACAGCGACTCCTTTCTGGGAGTGTATACTTAAATTTATGATGTTGTCTCCACCTCTCTCACATGGTGTAGTGTCAAAACGTCAGTCAAATGTGAATAATGCGCTTTTAATGAAGAAGCAATAGTAAACCTGTTTTATACGCTCCATATGACATTTATGTGTTCCTGTATGCAAGCATATACAACATGTATTCTTACCTCATGTGAAACATTATTATATTCTGATTAAAGTATAATTTATTTCCTAATGTGTCCATCTACTTTATTTGGTATTATTATATGTAATTATTTTTAAAATACAGTGACATAATATTTATATATTTATGTGTATTAATTGTACATGTTATGGCCTATGTATACAGAACTTTCTTAAAGTAATGGCTGAGTAGGAAGCAATTTCTATAGATGTGTATTGCATATCCTGTGTGTCTCCCAAAGACCATAGATGTGTATTGAAAATGTTAATTGGTTTTGCCTTACTTAAAGTTTCTTTCTTGAAAGTACACCAAATAAACCACAATGTTGTTATCGATAGCATTTATTTTTAAACAATATCCAGTGAAATGGGTGTAGAAAAAAAAGAAATAGCAAAACTTCTTAATTCACTAATATATTTAACACTTAACCTGGCTACTGCATTCTAACATTACTTTTATATATATTGGAAACAATTCCAGGTAATTGAAATCACTTTATGCTGTTGTCCCTATTGGATTTGGCCAGGCATGCTGCTGTTCTAGTCCATAGCTACTTAAATATAGATGTCATTTTTTTTTACTATAACAGAACAGGGTGCACCTTATGTTTTCTTAAACTTTTTAATGGTTTTTAATTACCTTTTTATGCTCCACTTTTATTTCTCCAGTTCAGAGATAGCTCTGTGATTTCTTGTTTTATAGTCCTTACAGCATCTTCTATTTTCACGTTTTGAGTACCTAAGAAGCACACTTCCTCATGCATTCTTATTTCTGTAAATAGATGTTTAAATTGTATTAATCGCCCTCTTTTTTATTGGAAAAAAGATGTCTCTAATAAAAAGTTTAAAAAAAATATTTTTTTTCTATTAATCATACTAATGGTCATTGGAGCCGTTGATTACTAACACCATTTACTAACTAGATTTAAACATTTTTAATAACCACTTTTAATGCTCACTATTTTCAAAGTTCTATCGTTTTCTCAAAAGCCTTCTTTGGTCTTTATTTTTTAAGCTGGACCACCATTTTTGGATTTAGAATTTTAACCTTTTTTTATCTCTGATCTGATTTATGAGTTTCTGCAACATTACTTCTTTTCTGTGATTAACTTTTCAGTATCTTCACTTTTGACAGTCGTTGTTTGTGCTGGTCCAGCACTCTCACCATCATCTTCCATTTCCCTTGGTACCTACTTTATAGCACAAGACTTTCTGTAGTTTCGTTTAGGGTATGTATGTTAAATATGATGTTGCTTGTTTTTTTTTTGAGACGGAGAGTAGTTTCTCACCTGAACTTCTACAAACAGATGACATACCTGCAAGTGGAACAGTAAGTGAAACATACAACATTGTAAAGGCGTAAAATATTTATTTACTTACATGTACCTCACAATACAGTTTACAAACATACAATGCTACTGCCAGGACACAGCAGCCTCATCATTAAAATATGGTAAATAGGCCTCCCTATTTAATTTTGCCATGTGACTGCAATTTCTCAATTGGGATGAGTCCAGTGGTGTCAACCCTACAACTTCCCTTTCTTCTAGAGTGTTTATTGTGATAAGGTTTTAATACATTGGTGTGTAGCACAAACGCTTAATCAGCTACAAATACAAAATTTAGTTCATATTTTGTGTCACTTTGTGTTGGCAAATTAAGTTAATTGCTTTTAAGTTTGGCATGGAAAGGAGGCTGCTCCAATGCCTCGCCATCTGACACCTTCCCGTTTTTTCCAATGACCACAAATAGGAATTCATAATTGGCTTACACTATGGCCATCAGATTCATGCTGAAGAATCCTTTATATTTGTAGTAATAGGATCCATTTTTTGAGGGTGGCATAATTCTAAAATGTTTGCCATCAATGACTCCGCCACAGTTTGGGAAATTCCAAAGACTTTCAAAATCTTCAGCAGTAACTTGCCATTGCTCTTCCGTTGCAGGAAACTGAAAGAGAAAGATGGTTGAAATGTTAAATCGGTACATGCATGCAATATTATATTAACTAGTTTACATTCTGTTTTCATTACACAGCCTGCTTTCTTATCTGAAGCCAGATTTTGTGATGTGCTAGAGCAACATGGCACTACAACTCATGCCAGGCAGCTGACATTAGACAGACAGGACATCACAGATCTACCCAAACAGTCACAAGGGGGGATCTCTTACCAGACATTAACACAATTTTCCCACACACACGAGTAAGGACATTTCAGGCCGGCCCAATCATATACATATCGGGCACTACCAATCCACATGCAGCATCCCATTGTGGAGGACAATGTGTTACACCATCAGCCTACAGAACTTCTACACCTATGGGTAGCACAAGTATGCTACAGTATACAGGTAGTCCATCCCCATTGGAAAACAGTAAATTTTGCATTATGAAAAGCTATGACCCCTGTTTTTTTTATTACACTGTTTTTATATGGTTTAAATGTTTATGTAATATTTAGTTTTAATTTTAATAAAAAAATATATATTTAAAAAAAACAGAGTATTTGTTTTACCAACCTTCATATACTATCCACACAGAACTTGAACTATAGCATCACAGGTCTTGGGTATTATCAAACCCAGAGCTTGTGGTGAAATTGCTGTGCTGTATTTGAGACCAGCCAGTCTCCGTCTTGTGGCCAAAATTATCAAGGTAGCAACCAGTCTCTACTCTGAAGACATAGGTCTCCTTAAATCCACATTCTGGATGAGGGGGGTGACAAGTTGGAGCAGCTCCTGGAATGTGGGTTCATTCATCCTTAGGAATATTTTTACCCCAACCCAGACAATATTTGTCAAAACACCTGCAGCCTTGGTGATGTAGAGGTAGGCACGTTGACCATCTAGTCACCTCCTCCTTGTTACTTCATTTGCAGCAAGTTATTCGAGTGGTCTATCAAAAGCAGGGAAATCATGTTTAGTAACAAGAAGTCAAGCATCAGCTACCAGCAAAATGGATAGATACCTTATGCAATCCTCACAGTGAATACCTTCATCATTAAACTCCTTATTATTAGTATGTAGTCCAGCATCCAATTTGTAAATGTGACCTGACTGCCGTAATGCAATCCCTGATTCCCAAGAAGAATCCTTGCATGCTAGGGGTGAAACTTCTATACAGAAGGGGACCAAGAGTAAGCATAGTTTTAAACAACAGCTGTTTATGAAACAATTGTTTACAGGAGGAGCCAGATATCACAGTCAGCGGACCACTAAATTCATGACAGCTATGCTAGCAATTTCCTTCATAAATCCATCAGGTTTTAATAGATTAGCTGAGATCATGTGTCCATGCTACCAAATTCCATCTCTATTCTATTTCTCCTGAACAGCAATACCTCAGCTGTGCTAGAAGATTAAACACAAAGTCATTCAGTCACTAGAAAATGCCATTGTACTGACAATCCACTTATCTACTTTTATGTGGGCAAGCGGTATTAGTCAAACAAAAGATTACATGACCGTGAAAGCACATTGGGTAGGTGCATTGCCTTCAGCAGCAGCAGTGTCTGTAACATCATTATCATCACCCTCCTCATCTTTTCAGCATAGTAATGCAACCACACAATACTAGGTCATTAACAGGAAAGCTACTCTTTGTTTCTCTGGCTTCACTAAGAATATCATATGTGTGGAAAAACTTAGGAATGTTGTAACAAAATGGCTTAACCCCCCTAAGACTCTCCTCAGGATTCCTCATTACCAATAATGGAATGAACATTGTGGGGTAAATGTACGAACATGCAGGTTCTTCAACACCCGCCTGTTCAGCGTGTTCGGCGATTAAATTTTAAGCGGCGCTGCATTGTAAAGGGAAGTTTCCCTTTACGATGCAGCACCGCTTGAAATTTAATCGCTGAACACGCGGGTGTTGAAGAACCTGCATGTTCATACATTTACCCCTGTGTGTGTATTACGATTGTGGGACTTTCAACACATACTATATTATCGTAGATTTGTAAGGCACCACAGTTCTCTGCAGCACCATACAGTAGGGAAAACAAGACATATTATTAATACTATTATTATTACCGTAGATTTGTAAGGCGCCACAGTGCTCCGCAGCGCGTACGCTAGAGAAAACAGTACATACATAAAACAGAGACATAAAAGGTAGACAAAATAAATACAGACAAGAAAAGAAGAATATGGAGGACCCTGCTCATTAGAGAGCTTACATTCTAAGTGGAATAAGTCACAGCTGAAACAAGAGGAGCCAGTGTGGCTCAGAATGGAGATTGGGATAGTTGTAAGAGTGTGACTAGTATTATCGAGGATAAGGTAAGCTTTAAAAAAAGAGATAGGTTTTCAGAGACCGCCTAAAGATATGAAAGCTGTGGGAAAGCCTGATTTGGCATGATAGGGAATTTCGTAAGGGGCAAGCAGCACGGGAGAAGTGTTGTAGATGGGGATGAGTTGGGGTTACCAGAGATGAGACAAGGCGCAGGTCAGAGTTAGATCTAAGAAGAAAGGAGTGTGAGTATTTTGATATGAGATGTGAGATGTATGAAGTGGTATTGTTGTTGATGGCTTTGTAGGTAAGGATGAGTATTTTGAATTGCATTCTAGAGGACAGAGTGAGCCAATGTAGAGATTTGAGAGAAGAAGATCAATCTTGCAGCATCATTTAGCATGGATTGAAGTGGGGATATATGGGTGTTGGGAATGCCAGGTAGCAGAAGGCTGCATGGTCAAGATGGGAGATGATGAGAGTATGGATAAGAGTTCTGGTAGCATGTTGGATAAGAAACGGGCATATTCTGCAATGTTTTTAAGGTGGAGTTGACAGGACTGAGAGGAGAAAAGGGGTTTTTATGTCACACCAATTTTTTTTAGAAAATATTAATTAGATAGGAGTCACTTTATCCTATATTTAAATTCCTGAAATAATACTTATCTTATTAAATGTAGGGCCGACTACTAAACTGAATTAGATAGCTACGAAAGAAAAATAGTCTGTTCGATGTTGTGCATATCTGTTCCACCTAATTACTGATAACTAGTAGATTGATGACTCGTTATACTTAAAAACAACTTTATTATTCTTTATTTATGCTTATTAAGTAGAGAAAAACAGTGAAAAATTTGAATTTATGTATATGTGAATAAAACAAATGTGAGATTAAAGTTGCTGGATGCACAAAATATTTTAGTTTCTATAATTTGTTGAGGTATAAGTTACTTGCTGGCTCAGCATTTATAGATTGTTATATTGAAAGTTAGTTAATCTAGTTATATTACTACTACTGGTATAGGCTTTTTAGGCTTATCCACTATTGGTACTTGGAATATAGATTTTATTGGGAGATATCTTTCCTTGTTCAAGGTTCTAGCGTTCACTCACATTTCTTTTAGTAGATACATTTGTTACTCCTTTGTTTTCATAAAACTTATGGCGTCTACAAATGTATCAATTGAACTTTCACTATATAGGTGGGTTTACAGAAAGCAATGTGTTCACATTCATTTATGCAAATTGATAGCTGCCTAATACATGCTTCATTCTGTCTGTGGCCAGTTTGGAGCTGTAAAACACATAGGGCTAGATTTACAAAGCTGCGGGTTTGAAAAAGTGGGGATGTTGCCTATAGCAACCAATCAGATTCTAGCTTTAATTTATTTAGTACTTTCTACAAAATGAAAGCTAGAATCTGATTGGTTGCTATGGGCAACATCCCCACTTTTTCAAACCCGCAGCTTAGTAAATCTAGCCCATAGTGTTCTCTCGGCCTGTCAGCATTTTCTCTCGATGTACCTCATATTAATATTTCAGGAACTCCGTACAGCCAGCTGAAACGTGTTTCACAGAGTAAACTGCTTTTTGCAAGCTGCAAAAAAGCTAGAACCTTGAACAAGGGATGATATATCCTAATAAAATCTATATTCAAAGTACCAATAGGGAATAATGAAAACTTTATGTGAATAATTAATCCACATTTAAAGCATTAATAGGTGATAGTGGATAATCAATTATAATATAATCTACTATCCACATACAAATGAATGCCAATCCAAATATGGTCTCCCAACCCCTCTCATAAGCCTGTACCAGTAGTAGTAAAATAACTAGATTAACTACCTTTTTAAATAAGACAATCGTCAAACGCTGATTCAGCAAGTAAGTTATACCTCAATGAATTATAGGAACTAAAATACTTAGTGCATCCAGCTATTTTAATCTCACATTTGATTTATTCACATATATGCAAATTTACATTTGTTTTATCTATGTAGCAAGTTTTAATAAAGAATAATAAAGTTTTTTTTAAGTATAAAGAGATGTCAATCTAATATCAGTAGTTATTAGATGAAACACATGTGCACTACATCAAAGTATTTTTTCTTTCATAGCAGGACTGAGAGAGGGTCTGGATGTGGGGAATAAAGCAGAGGTGGATTCATTTGTGAGGGAGATTTGAGGGGAATAGCACAATAAACTCGGTGATTCCGAATTTCTTAAAAAATTAGAGTTTAGTGCAGGAGATGCTGTCTGTGACCCATATTTTTCATAAAAGATCTGAATTTTTTATTAATGCCTCTGGGGTCATAGATCAGAGACCCCCTGTTGTCTCTTGTTACTTTGATGGTTTGTGATGCCTTCTTGACTTTCATCTTATTTGCCAGGAGAGTATCTGGTTTATTGCTTTTTTGTAACATTTATGTTCTCACCACTGAAGACTCCTTTCAGTTTTTACCACCATTAGATTTCATAGTTCAAACTTAAGCTTACTCAGTTGCTCCAGAACAGTTCTATAATCCCACCTCTAATTACCTCTTTATGTGCTTCTTGCATTGTTGAGAAATTAACTTTGACTTAGTATTGTAAAATTTTAGAGGCAATTAGTTCTTTAAACTGAGGGATTTTCAGAAGGGTTTCATTGAGTCTCCAAAAAGGCCTAGCAGTCATAGAGGTTCTTAAGTCAATAAGAACCTCTATAGCTGAATGATCAGACCAAGGATTAGAGTGAAAAGAGGCTGATGTGAGTGAAGGGATGGGAAAAACACAGGAAAGGAACAAAATTCAAGTCTTGTAGGTGTGAGTAAAAGATGAAATTGCTAGCTGTAGAGTAGAGAACTCTCAGTTATCAAACAAGCTTGCCTCGACCATATATCTATTGAGAGTTTTGGAACCAAGAGTGTTGGTTCCAGTTGAAGCGGGGCTGATCTTTCTAGGGAATGAGATAAGGCACTATTGAAATCTCCCCTCTATTAAATAATTGACTTTTTGGCTCATATAAAGCTTGTGGTAAAAGGAGGAGTGTCCTGTGTTTGGGGCATAAATATACTCTAGTATTATGTTGTGAGAGTCTACCTTTCAAATACGTATGAGGAAACACCTTTAAAACTTGTGTTTGGAGTCAAAAATCACAAGAGGGACAGGGTTATTAATCTTTATAACCTTTCCATTGCACTTGATGCTATGATTGGAGTAGAAGTTGGAAATCTTCTCAAAGACAATGAGGGATGGGTCTCTCCCCTAAGATGGGTTTCCTTTAAACAGATAACATCAGAATGAAGTTTATTAACATAGGCATGAAGTAGAATATATTTTTGAGGTGTATTTAGACCGTTTGGTGCCTATCAAAAGAAATTTGAGGGGCATACTACTAAGTGTTGAATTTGAACTGAAGTAGAATACTGGGAAAGTCCAATAAAGAGACAGAAATAATTAAGCATTGGGAAAGGTTAATCAGATAAACTATTGTAAAAAGGGGGAGTCCTGGAGGAGTGGGAAGGAAAAATAAGACGGAAAAATAAGGTACCAAAAGTAGGAGGAGGAGGGTATGTAGCTTAGGGAATCCAGAACTGGCTACTCTTTTGGACTCCAGTGAAAAGAGACTCCAGATTGAGATTTATAACTGCCCGGAAGGCAGACAGTATAAACAACTATACTAAACTAAACTAGTAATCCCTATTTGGCAGCAACTTGTAAAGATTTATGATGACCAAAGGGCATATGAAAAAAAAATAATATTAAAGACCAAAAACATATGTAACACACACTGAAACACAAATTAATGAGTAAAGACTGAAACAATAAAAATAACAGCAACATCTAGAAAGCTAGTGACTTCTAGAATTTAAACTGATAGATGTACTGGGATTAAACAATTATTACCTAGTCAGAATGCGTATGCCGGTGGAGTGGAGGAGGCGCACATGCCCAATCATATGAACTCTCCAACACTCCATGAATGTGGAAAAGTGAAAAAAACAATAACCGTAACCATCTCTAGGTGAATTGGGAATATAGATTCAATCAGTGCAGGAAGCTTCTGAAAGGAAGGAAAAGGAAAAGAGGGCTATAAAACAAGAGACCTATACTTGTATCCTTGATCATGAAGAGTAAGAGTCACCTCCTTTAGGTCCTGCATTTTCACTATGGTGATTAAGACCAGGTCTTGAAAGACTTGGAGCCTTGAACCCTCAAAGAGGATAGTATTGGATTTCCTTGTTGCTGATATAACCTGTTCCTCGACTTTAAAGGAGAGAAGTTTCAAGATACCGTTCTGTGGGAATCAGAATGGTTTTAGACCTAAGGGCCCTTCAATTGCATTTTTTGAGTTACAGAGAGACAAGTCTATGCCCTTTGGTCCGATAGTCTCTGTAATATTCCTTATGCGAAGGTTGTTCCACCTTTCCTGATTCTCTAGCTCCTCATTCTTATCTTTTAGGATTTCTAGTTCTCTGTTGAGGTACTCAAGGTCTCTCTCTGTTTCTACTTGGAAATTTTTATGCTGAGTAGAAGTATTTTCAAGTGCAAAAGTGCGCTGTGTAAGGGCTGCAATATTTTTCTTTAGTTCAGAGACTTTTTTTTTATATGAGGGAGTTTTCCAGTTCCATAAGAAGGTAGCACAGTTCAGTATTTTTTTTTTTATTTGTTGGGTTCTCCTACATGTCTGTATCTGATCATGGGAGTTATATTTTGTTTAGATCTATAGGTTGAAAATAGGATCTGTCCTTTACTCCAATTGTAGTTAAATAATTGGTCACTAGGTGCTAGCAAAGTGATCTATTTATATCACTAAATGGCAAGCACAGAGATTTGTTTTATTGTATGCCTATATTAGATATCTCAGTGTAACTGATAGGTGTGTCAATACTGGAAGTAGCAAATATGTTGTTAATTAAGGTGTAGGAACAGGGATTTTGTTTGTCCAGTTGGTGCGCACTGTAATGTAGTTGCTGCCTTTTTGGAAAGACAAGTTTCCACGAGCAGTTCTGACCTTAACTACATGGACTTTGAGATTGAGATAAGACCCAAGAATTGTAGTGAAGCCAGGCAGGGTGATGTCTAAGCAAGATACTGTTGCTGATAGGCAGGGGCACTGTGATGAGTAAAGCACACTGAAAATCCCCCTGGGTTTGTTAAATCTTGAGCTGCAGCAGTAGGGACAGTTAGGGCATACCCCTATTGCATGGGACCAAGCAGTCAGGGACTGGCGTAATGGATGCGTGTCAGGTCGGTATTATTTTGGGCCATGAGTAGCTGGTCTGAGACCTACACTTGGAATCCGCGAGCCTGGTATGTGTGGCAGTCTTCATGAGCCTTATGAGGGGGCTCCAGTGGGTGTAGGTATGCCCAACTATTGTAGAAAGGGGCCCGATATAAGTAATACCTACAGTGTGAAGTACCAACTTAAGCCACTCATGGGGACCCAGTGAAGGATCCTACCAGGTTAGCCTCGTAGAATTGTACCATTTTTTGGTGTTGGTCCACCCTTGGCTTAGGGATCACAACAAAGGGATGGGAGCATGTATATATTGGAGTCGATGGTGGGAACAAAGCCCCAAATGCTTACTGTTTCCAATGGTTGCATGCAGGTAGGCTACATGTCTGCTGAAGCACCCACACAAGCACACAAGAGTCGCTGGGCATCAATTCAGGTACAGCATTTACTCCTGTACTATGAGCATCAAACATGTACCTGCAGTGCACCATGGACAAAATGTTTTTTTAAATACTATTTTTATACTATTATCCCACGCCCACTGCACCATGGGATTCGTTATACCTAGGGGGAGGCCACATTAGTTTTGAGCCCTGTGCTAACCAGCCTAGGGTTAGTTTGACATTATGGAAGAGGGAACCCACGCTGCAGTTTTCCCTGTTATAGTGCCAAAAGCTCTGACTGGCCAAGACTAGTGCTGGTACTAGTAAATTCAGGGGGGGACATACTGTTTTCCACCTGATTTTGCTAGCACCATCCTAGGCTGGAAGACCTAAGGCTGTTTAAAATGTTGGGGGGGCATGATGTTTTTTTAAAAAAATTGATTTACGGGGCCAGAACGACTGATACACTTAAAGCATATCAGACACTGATAAGTAGAATACGCTTTAGGTAAATCTCATGAAATGTGTACAATTTGTGTTCTAATCTAAATCTAAAGAAATGCGTGGCTCTTAATTCTAAATAGGTTACAGGATGCAATTTATGCTTATACTGTAAGCGTAAATTGTTTCCAACTCTGCATAAGGCAGTGTTGGTTTTACTGGTTAGGATCATTTTCTGACTCTAGAATAAATCAAACAAAATGTAAAATTCTCCCCCTGACATATCCTGCAGTAGGAGCATAAAACTGATAATAGCATCTCACTGAACTGCCTATTGAAGAGTTAAAATATATTAGATTCTGGCTTATATATACACCCTTAATTATAATACAGTAATCAGGAAAATATAACAAGAATTGGGAGGATGGGAGACTTTCCATTTATCACCATAAGGTAGATACAGATTAAGTGAAATGATACGGTTTGCTACCAATTGCAGACAATTCTGCTTCTTATCAAAGACAAAGAAACATTACAACTGACATGCAGCTGATTTATATTGAGTGGTAAAGCTCCACAGATATCATTGAGTAAGCTTCAGTTATCGACCCAGGAGAGGGCGAATAAGGTTACCCAATCATAAGACTGATAACCTTGCTTACATTGTAAGACACATATGGGCATACATCTGTTTTATTTGCGTAAAAATCCACATTTTCTTACTGCTCATGTGTTCAAAAAAAGTATGTTTTACTTATAACTCCACTTTATAACTCCTTGTTTTTGGTGTGGTGAAAAGGGAGGAAAGGGTGTGAGGCAAACATATGACAAGTGTTCACATATCTGTGACTTAAGTAGACTTTGATGCAGACGGAGATATATCTGTTAAGAGTCATATCACTTGGGGGGTGCTGGAGGGATGGTGCAACAATCCGCAATGATGATATTAATTACAATCAGCAGCACTACCTAGCCACTTCTAATTGGCTGCTTGTGGGTTAACCGCACCCCTTGTTTAAAGTAAATCATCAGTGTTTCTGCTATATTACATGAAGTTGTAGCTGTCTGTTTGCATTACTTAATTGATATTCCTTATTAGATTAAATCAGTAAAGGAAAACAACGTGGAAAACAACAAAGTGAAAACAACGTATGTTTTTATTTCATTTAATTTGTTTTTGTGTTGGTACATTTTATGTTTTATAGTGTGACATTCACATTTATTTACTACTGCCCAGACATTATTTTCTCTTGTATATATGACACTTTACTATATTAATTTATTCTGTTTAATTTAAATAGGGTAATGCAACTCTTGTAATTACTGCGAACATTTGCAAACAACATATTTATTATTTCTCTACACTTTCTCTATGCGATTGTGCCACACACCTGTCACAAATCCTTGTGATGTACAGCTGGATGCATCTTCAATCTCAGTGAACTTATGCAATTTTATTCCTGCACATCTTTTTCTTCATAGGTTCAGGGCACACATACGTTCAACTCTACATATTAGAATGGGTAAATCAAACTAACTGTTTAAACACTTACCTGGAATCTCAGTTATCACAACATAGTGTTTGTATATGCTAGTGTCAGGAATCTTGTATTTAGATGCAGGTCTCAGTATTCAACTATCACTGCACTGACTGGCAAGCACAGCTGATGCCAGTTTACCGAGGTAGCAATTAGGAGATTACTGACATCACAGAGGCTGGATTTGAAATTCCAAACAGTATAGTAACCTGCTCTGCCTGTCATTCCCTACCAAGTTATCAGTTTTGCTGTTCTGAGTTCCTGATGTCTTATCCTTGATTCCTGATTATTGATTATTGATCCGGCTTGTTCCTGACTTCATGATACTTGGATCCTGACTTTCTACTGCACTGATATGGTTTTGATTTGTAACCTTTCCTGACTATTCCTCTGCATGCTATTTCTGTTCAGTTTACCTGCCTCCTGCTGACCTTGGCTTGTCTGAGTATTCTGCCAACAGAGCTAGATACCTGCTCTGCCCACCATGCTAAGAGCCAGTTAGGTGGACCGCAGCCTGGTTATTACATGGAGACAAATTCATCCTGATTTGTGGCAGGCTCTGGTGAATACCTGTAGTAACTTAGACTTTACACCACTGCTCTATTGCTGAAAATGCTGTGGTTAGAAAATAAACAACAAACAAATAACTAAAGGAAAATGTTACAAGTGCAATACTCATGAGGCAAATATAAAATATTGCCTCTGATTGTCCTGTTATTGAGCAATTTTTTTTAGTAAAAAAAAATATTAAATATGTCAAAAATGCTGATGTTTTGACGGATTCAAGCCTACTTCTTTTTGACTATGTCCCATGAGAAGAATCTTTTTCCTTTAAGGTTATATTTCTTAATAACATAGTTCACATAGAAATATTGGTGGGGGAAAATACATATTAATGATTTGGATTGCTGAAAGCACCATTGTAAGACAATTGAAAAAGACACTGTTCACACTGATGTCTATAGAGGTCAAAGTCCGAAAGACATACAGAAAATAAGCATGTATTTGTTTTATTTGTAAATGCTTTCACAGAGCAAAGTTAACTCAAATTATGCATTTAATTCTGTAATAAACTGGTAATGCCAAGCTCAATTGTGCAGTTCATTGGGAACATTGGAAATAGATAACATGACATTATGGAGTTATAAAATAATTCATATGGTGGAGATATGTAGCATATAAAGGAGAGTAGTATGAAAACGACACTGTTCCCTATTTATAGTTCCTTTCATTTTTTTAAAGTTTTGCTGACTCCGAGAAGGAGAGGGGGGAAGGGGGGTACAGTAGGAGTGAGGTACATTTATGTCAATATCAATCTCTTCTAAATTTTTAATGCATTACATTGTAGCTTTACTATTGATTTATATTTTGGCTTTGAATGTACAATTTGAAAACGCAATATAGACTTAATGTCAGCCCAAGCCATCTTCCATTAGAAACTCCTAACCCTACAATTAGCTCTGATTTTAGAAAAACTGAATAGAGATTACTAAAATTGTAAGAAACACTCACTGTCTAACTTATATCAATAGTAATATTAGGACAATATCCGATGAAATTATGTGACCCCTAGAACAGCATCACATGGTCTTCACTTATAGCAGCTCCCATTCTTGTTGAGCATGATATGCTCATGAATACTCAGTTGCACCCTGGAACTGACTTGTCGTAGGGGTGAAGTTAAAGATAGACAGTGGCAGGCACTATACAAAACAGAGTTCAGTAAACAATCTGAGGTTAGGGGCAGGCAGCCCCTGGATTCCAGTGACACCTTGAATTCCATGACTTGAGTTCCAGTGATGTAGCCTTGAGCTGTTTCAAGTCACATAGTCTATGTACAAGCATTCAAAGTGAAAGCTGTGTTAAGCTCAATGCAGATACATATATATATATATATACATTAGTGACATTACTAGAGTTTTTTCTTTGTGTGCGGAAGACCTTTGGACTGTAGGAGATACCTGTTTCTACTTTCTTTGGTCTAAAACTTCTGATAGATCCAGTGTAACCTGGATCTAACAATGATTAGCATGTCAACTAGTGAAATGCCTTAAAAAAAAAATATTTTTCATCTCCACATGCTATTAAAAGTAGAGATGCTCACTGACCCCCGTGTTTTGATTTTGGATCTGGATTACCTTCGGGTTTTGGTTTTGCCAAAACCGCCCTTGAATGTTTTGATTTTGGTTTTGTTTAGCTATTTTTTACAAAAATCAATTTTTTGGGATAAAATCACATAATTTCGGTATTATTTTGTACCTACATTATTATTAACCTCACTAACACTAATTTCCAGTCATTTCCATTTAATTTCGACTATCTCACAGGTCACAATATTATTTTCATACACTTTCAAACAAAGATTGCAGCAGATCTTGTCAGTGATAAGAAAAAGGCGATTGTCAGGCCTGGGCATAAAACCAAAAATCAACCTCTTATGTGTTAAATAATTTTTACACAAATCCTGACAACAGTTGTCCAGCCATTTGTAGCATTTTTAAAGCCACACTCAGTAGAGGTAGGGACCTTAACCATCTAGGATCCTCATCCATGTTACGGCATTTGAAGCAAATTCATGGAAACCTGTTGGGAAAATCAGAAACTTATGTTAAAAGAATAACAACAAGCAGTCCAGCATCATCTATCTCCCTTCTCTCACCTAGATTCCAGCACCTGCAATCTACACCCCCAACACCTTCATCATCAATATCCTCACAAGTGATGGGAGTTAGTCCTGCATACAAGTTGCTAAGGCTAGATGACTCCTCCACTAACCATGATTCCTCTGAAGAATTATTGAACGTTAGTCCCGCTGCTGCTGCTGGTAGTGGATCTTTAAACCAGAAGATTATCACTAGTAGTTTACAACAATTGACTTTTAAACAATCCTTTGCTAGAGAAAGTAAGAAAGCTGTCACCCAGTCGCAAAGCGGATCACAGATGCTAGTATTAGATCTGCATCCAATGTCCACTATTAATGTAGCTGGTTTTAGACAGTTACTTGAGGATTTTCTGTCCCTATTTCCAAATTCCATCACGACACCATTTTAATAGAAAAGCTATTCCTCACCTCTACCATAAAGTTTGCAAAAATGTAATTATTGGGCTGCAAAATGCCATTCTACCCACTGTACACTTAACCACAGATATGGGGACAAGCGGAACTGGGCAAACTAAAGATTATATGACTGTGACAGCCCACTGGGTTGGTGATTCACCTTCACCAGCAGGAACAGCAGCAGCATGTACCCAAGTATGTCACATTTTTCAGAAGTAGGCTACTCTGTGTATCAGCGGCTGCACTAAGAGGCATACAGCTGACAATCTGTTACAAAAAGTAAGGGATGTCATTGCAACATAGCTAATCCTGCTTGGACTCTCCTGAGGATATGGGATTTCTAATACCGACACCAATATTGTTAGTGCATTGCAGCAGGGGGGGGGGAGTTCCATCACATTTCTTTTTTTCTCACACAATCAACTTGGTGTTAGAGAGCTTTTAAAAAATGACAATGACATGCAGGAGATGCTGTTTGTGTCCCGAAACATTTAGGGTGATTTTCGGGATTCTGCAACAGCATGTAGGAGAATGCAGCATCTGCAAGAAGACTAGCATTTGAGGGGAATGCACTTTAGTCTCTTCACAGTCACCTGTGAAGAGAGTGCAGACCTGGTTAGCTTGAGTCAAGTGATTGCCTTAATTATAATTTTTGAGAAGCAGCTAAAGAAATTTTACGGGTGAAATAAAACTAAGTAAATCTGCTAACTATATTGTAATTGTAGATTTAGCACTTAGTTAGCTTTGCCAGGATCCAAGAGCTATCAACATCTTGTAATGACGTCTACTCCTTCAGTTTCTCTGGCAACTGCTTCTCGGAAAAACTTAGCACAATGGTGATGCAGATGAGTAAGCACAACATTTTGATATTTGTTCTGCTGTAAAAGAATTGCCCAAAAATCGTGACAGCTCTGCCATAAAATTAACTACAAAATCCATGAGAAACGCCATTATCGGCAATTACATCAAAGTACACAGACTGCTGTGATGGTGGATTCCAGCGGGGATGAATTAGTATTGTTTGAGGAAGATGTACACAATGATGAGGGTGAATATGATGACAGTGTAGATTGCAGCAGGTGCTGAAATCTAGCTAAGAGAAGGGAGCTACCTGATGCTGGTATGCCTGGTAATATTTTGGGTAGAATGGCATGTTGGCAATTTTATGTTTTTCTACAGTAAACTTTCACCTTTTTTAGAGAGGTTTTTTTTTTATTAAAAGGGTATAAGCTTTTTATTTACATTTTTGTTTCCCTGACTTAAAAACACTATGCACTTGAACATAGGCTTTAACACATGAGACTGGAGAGTGACAACAACAATGTCATCCCTCCTGTTTCTGTATGAGCTATGACACAGTACAATGTCACTGGAAACTTTTAAGAACACTGACAGCCCTATTAATGCAATTTCTGTTTCAGCACTGAACCCTGGCACCTCTCCTGTTTCTGAGTGAGCTATAGTACAATAAAATGTAACTGCAGATTTAAACCAAGCTAGGCAGGCCTATAATTTCTATTTCAGCAATTACAATTAGAAATGGAGCAATTGAGCACTCGTCTTTGGGTGTTATCTATATAACGCAATAGAATTTGACTGCAAACTCTACAGACAAGCCTGCTTGTCTTGCTCTTCATCAGTGACTCTTAGCAATTGAGCACTTCTATTTGGGTGTATATTAGACCCTATACTTATTAGTGCAAATTAAGAAAAAAAGCCTGCAAGGACTTGTACATTAATAAAAATGACCAAAACACCTCTTATCTTTGGGTGTATATTAGACCCTACACTTTGTAATGCAAACTCAGAAAGAAAGCCTGCAAGGACTTGTACGTTAATAAAAATGACCAAAGCACCTCTTCTCTTTGGGTGTATATTAGACCCTACACTTATTAGTGCAAATTGAGAAAAAAAGCCTGCAAGGACTTGTACATTAATAAAAATGACCAAAGCACCTCTTCTCTTTAGGTGTATATTAGACCCTACACTTTGTAGGGCAAATTCAGAAAAAAACAGTGCAATGACTGGTATATTAGGATTTCAGCAATAAGCAACGCAGCTCTTCTATAAGGGTGTATATCAGACCCTACACTTTGTAGTGCAAATTCAGAAAAAAACAGTGCAATGACTGGTATATTTACTATATTAAGATTTCAGCAATGAGCAATGCAGCTCTTCTATAAGGGTGTATATTAGACCCTACACTTAGTCGTGCAAATTCCCCAAAAACAGTGTAATAACTGGTATATTTACTATATTAGGATTTCAGCAATGGAGCTTTCTCTAACACAGCTACCACCCTCCTATTTCTATTCTATCACTTTGCCTGCTCTATACTCTGACCTAACCCTTCTCTTTCCCTCTCTCAAATGACGCTTGATCGCTGTGGAGGCGGGTATTTATTGATTTCAAAACTCACAATGACGTTTTGCCTCGTTTTGGAATCCGAATAGGCGCAAGAGTACTGAGCCGACTCGGCTCGGTACTCGGAACCCCAAAGTTCAGGTGGGTTCGGTTTTAAGGAAACCGAGCTCGCCCATCTCTAATTAAAAGAATCCCTAAATGTTCCCAAATATCATGTTAAATTCACTATAGTAAACACATATCTGACATCATTTAATTCGCAACTGCTATTATTATCTTCTTTGTCAGTGGTGTACTTTAACTCTTGAGACCCAAGGACTTTAAATGTTTAATATAATGTGTTTATAGCATAGCTGCATGTTTAAGGTTGTGTTTGAAGCTTACTTTAGCCTTAAACATCTACTTTGTTCGCAATTGCTTAAATGTGTATTCTTTCCTGGAGGTAAGCAGTTGTAGCTGATATATAATAGCGCTGTGTCTATTTTGAAAGACAATCAATATATAATTCCAGCAAAGTTACAAATAAATTAGCAGACTCCACAGCTTTGAACAATTTGCTAGTTTGCATTTTGGCAGGAGAAAATCTGCCATCTTCATCTCTTTCAATTTTTATTCCACAATAACAACTAACATTTTGAAATCCCTTATCTCAAACTTTTGGTTCAGTTTTTTGAATAATGTTGACCCCTGCCCCCTTTTTCTCATAAAATAGTTTGCATGTTATCCACCTAAACTAAGACTTGTCTTAGTCACAATGGATCATTGATATTTAAATACAATAAGGATGAAAACAGTAGATGGATAAGTGAGTAAAAAGAAGATCCCCTCCCTCCAAAGAACTGGAAGCTGGCCTGCTGGAAGAATAGTACAACATTCCCTTTACGTGGGTCCAGCATGTATTTTTTAATCTGCTTCATATAAAATATATAGGCTGTATTGATTATTGGCAGTCTAATAGCACATCATTAAATACTTTTTTTGTAGAAGT
Source organism: Mixophyes fleayi (assembly GCF_038048845.1). Lineage (NCBI taxonomy): Eukaryota > Metazoa > Chordata > Amphibia > Anura > Limnodynastidae > Mixophyes > Mixophyes fleayi. The sequence continues at coordinate 283,547,634 of NC_134405.1, read as the reverse complement.
CGCTGCAATTTTTTATCAATCACTTGTACTTGTCATGAACCGCTGTGCTGCACAAGCCGCCGCAACTCATCCCTCTCTGGTTGCATTTCAGCCATCTCCCCTCCCTTTCCCACTCGTACTAGTCATCTCAATAGCAACGGCCGAGGCGCTCTTGCGTTTACCGCCATGTCCCGGCATGAAAGACAGTCGGGCGCTGGCGCAATGATTAATTAATTATTAGCCTTCTGTGGCTAATTGTGCCACCAGGGCTTTCTGTCCGTGCCTCACAATTTGCTGACCTTTTCCTTTGGATATCTTACTCTCTTAAATTTGTTTACCTGTTCTGACCTTGGCTCATTTCCTGGACCCTGCTCATTTGCCTGTGCCCTTTTGACCATTTGCCTGTTTCCTGGATTCTCCTTGTTTGCTGCCTGCCCTGACCTTTGGCTTGTATTCTGCCGCGGTCTTAACACTTGTATTTCTTTTAGATGCGTAAGATTGTGTCACAGTTGCATGTTTTACCTCTGGAGCAAAAGTTTTAACATAGTCAAAGACAAATTTTTGTTAGTATTATTTGGCAAGTAGTCCAACATTATAGAGCAATAATTATTCTTTTGTATTGTATTTTAAGTGTACATAATAATACTCTTTGACCTTATGTCAAGAAGTCAAGGACCACAAAATACCATAAAAGTGAAACTCTTTTGTAATGTTAGTTGCCTTCTTTGCTCAGGTGCACCCAATTTAACAGTGAAGCACAGGGATATGTGTATCTTGATTACAGTGTTTGCAAGGGTGCAAAAGTTTTCAAAGTAATATTGGAGGAGTTGGGAATATCGGGGCCTCTTCTTGGTTTCAGTGCATGGGTGCGCATAGTTTTCCATCAATAATTTTAATGAGATTATGAGTGAAGAGGGTTCATTTATAGAGATTTCTGTCTTCTGCTTTAAACATACGAAGCTAATATAGACAGTCCTGATGTCCTATCACTCCCATAATTAATATAAGATATACATAAGGCTAAATTATGCAATATTGTTGAGAAAAACTAAACATTTAAAATAACAAAGTAGTAATGGATAGTGAATGTTCTACTCTTACCACCATTCAAAATGTTATGTGTAAAGCCACAAAAAAACTCAGAGTACGTGTACCTTGAAATGTTATAGCTGGACACACTGACTTGTGCACATAAAGAAGCAGTGAGGAACCAGATTTTTCAGTTTGTAAATGAATGAAAAATGTTTGTTTATTTTGTATGCATGTAATAGATTTCCTCTAGTCCTGTTATTGTGCATTGATTGACTACACTTTAGCAGCTGGTTGATCTTGTAACAGGCGCAGTAGGGTAAAGGACAACACTAACAGAAAATCCTTTCCCTACACCCCACATACTTACCCGATCCTGAGGGACGACTATGGGAAAATCTGTATGCACCTCACTAAGAGACCCTGGTCCAAACTTGGTATAGGGAAGAAACCAGACAGATTACTGAAAGGAAGGAATACTGGATGGGAGAAGAAGGAGTGTCTTAGGCAAAGACAGAGACTAGAGACAGTTCCCTCTACCCCGATTGCCGACACCTAATTTTTGTTCTGGACCTGTGCACAGGACTACGGACGGATCTTTGAGACAGGGAAGAATCCTACTCACTGCTGAACAAGTGACGGCCCCTCCAAGAGACGAAAATGAAAGATGGCACTCACCAATGAATGGTCACCTTCTCTTGATGGTCATCTGCAACTCTGCAATTTGACACCTAGAAACAGGGGCGACACAAAACACAACAATCTGTCAGAGCTATCTAACATCTAAGATGTTTCTCTCACATTAGTGCAATCTACAGTAACAACAAAGCAGCACTCTGATCCTAACAACTTACTATGTGATCAAACACTGCGCAATTGTAACACTACTACAACTAGGTGTGGTGCACTGCCGTAGCTTGCATCATACAGTTCACAGACACAAATCACAGTTTGCAGATGGGGAAATGGATACCAAAAGCCTATCTTTAATGAGAGCCCAACTGCTGGATCCTAGAAAGGAAAATACATAAACACAATACTGTACCATGCAATATATTAAGTATTGACCACCACACAAATAACCACCTAAATGCACTACAAAGGGGAACAGATTGGGCGCAGTATTGATATCATCTCCTTAGGTCTAAAGCTCGAACTAACTGACATCACAGGTCTAAAGTCTGAATCTACTTGTGCCACAGGTCTAAAGCTTGAATTAACTTAGTGCTTACTGCCAATATAACCTCTACAGGCCTAGTGCCTGAATTTCATGCCCATAGGTCTAAAGACTGAACTAAATGCAGCACAGGTGCCTCCTGACTTGCATGCGGCACAGGCTTAAAGCCTGAATTTATTTATTCTCACAGGCTAAGCCTGAATTTACTCTGTTTGCAAAGGCCCAATGTATACATTAAATAATGCACCTGAAAGGAAAATATAAGACTTTCTAAAATGCCCAGGGCCTTATGTCTACTGCTGCTGCCCAGGCCTAGTGACCATTTTGTGTCATGAGTCTTGTGCCAGACCTATCTAGCAGGAGCCATCATCATTCATTTATTGATATAGAGGCACAAATTCCGCAGTGCTGTACAGAGAACGGACTCACATTAGTCCCTACTCCAATAAAGCTTAAAGTCTAAATTCCCTAACACACACTCACAGACAGACTGGGGTCAATTTGATAGTAGACAGTTGAACTACTAGTATGTTTTTGGATTGTGGGAGGAAACCAGAGCGCCCGGGGGAAACCCACGCATACACACAGAGACCATACAAACTCCACACAGATAAGGCAATGGTCGGGGATTGTACTTATGACCCTAGCACTGTCAGGCAGAAGTGCTAACCACTAAGCCACCATGCTGCAAGCGGTGTCTCTTCTTCTGTTCTGTGCTCTTGACTCTTCTATCTTGGAGATTGGTCCTGGACAGCAGTGCTCATGATTGGGTCACCACTCCCACAAATGATTGTGAAGACAAATTTTATTCCCCAGTCTGTACAATCACATAAATATACAAGTGAGGCATATACACTATATGGACAAAAGTATTTGGATGCTTGACCATTACACCAGTCGGGACTGTAATGACATTGTATTCAAATACACATACTTTAATATGGAGTTGGTCCCCCTTTTGCAGCGAAAACAGCTTACACTCTTCTTGGAAGGCATTCCACTCTTCTTGGAAGGATTTCCACTTTGTGTTGGAATGTTTTTATGGGAATTTGTGCCCATTCATTCTGTAGAGCATTTATGAGGTCAGGTACGGATGTTGGACGAGAAGGCTTGACTCGCAATCTCCATTCCAGTTCAGCCCAAAAGTGTTTGATGGGTTTGAGGTCAGGGCTCTGTGCGGGCCAGTCAAGTTATTCCACACCAAACTCATCAAACCATGTCTTTGTAGACCTTGCTTTGTGCTCTTGGGAAGTCATGTTGGAATAGAAAAGGACCTTCCCCAAACTGTTGCCATAAAGTTGTAAGTATAGCATTTTCCAAAATTATTTGGTATGCTAAAGCATTAAGATTGCCCTTCACTGGAGATAATGGGTATACCCCAAATCCTGAAGAACAGCCCCATACCATTATCCCTCCACTACCAAACTTCGCAGTTGGTGTAATGCAGTCAGGCAGGTAACATACTCCCGGCATCCACCAAACAAAGAATCGCCCATCTGACTATCAAACAGAGAAGCGTGATTCGTCACTCCACAGAACACGTTTCCACTACTCCACAGTCCAGTGTCGGTGAGGCATACATGCAACTGCTCATCATGGAAACTCATTCCATTAAGCTCCTGCTGCACAGTTTTTGTGCTTACAGTAATGCCAGTGGAAATTCGGAACTCTTCAGCTATGGAATAAATGCTCTGCTAGCAACTTTTACGCACCATGCACCAGACGGCCCATTTTGTATCTCAAATGTTTGCAAATGGAAATTGCATGGCTATGTGCTTGATTTTTTACACCTCTGGCAACGGGACTAATTTAAACACCTCAATTCAATAATTAACAGGTGTGGCCAAATACTTTTGTCCATATAGTGTGTGTTACAATCTTAACAGTTTCTATACAATTATTTTCAGTCAGATGATTGCTTTATACCCATTACAATCTTTATGTGACACAGCAAGACATTTCCAGTGCAAGCGCAATATAGGATCATACGATTATAATACACACTATTCAATGAGCTATCATACAAGGCTTCATTATAGTAAAGCTGAACTGCTTTGAGGTTTCTAAAGTCACGTTTACAGTATCTTGGCAGTAAGATATCAACACTTACAATAAAAGCAAGGAAATAACCCTATTAGCGTATGGGGTGAAGCAAAAACATCAGGTTTTTAAAGCAAACATGACTTTGCATTTCAATAAATCCCATTATAATCACCCAGGTATGTTTAAAAAAAAAAGTGGTATAGGGAGAAGTAACATATAAAATAAAATGCAATATAAAGTGATGTCTGTTTTTTGTTGCATTATTTATTTTTATTATTTAAGATTTCTTATTTATAATGATAAAGTATCGCTGGATTAAACAACACTAAAATAAGCTCTTTTTATATTGATAAATATATATTGTACCAAAAACCACCCTTTAGGGATAGGCCGCTACTTATGGGCCAGTGCTGTGTGCTTGTTCCCCGGGCTAAAGTCTGCCAGCCAGCCCCTGATGTTCAGACTCTTGTGAATGACGATAGATGGACACACTCAGGTAAAATTAATTCAGCTAGATAAGTATTTAGTATCCACAAATAAGCATAACATCACAAATTGCCTGTAACACAAGCAGAGAAACAAAAGGGAACATAACACATAAACAAGAAGGAGAAAGCACAGAGATTAGGTAACAGAGAGAAGTCCCTCTACAGAGCAACCATTTCCCCACCTTTAGTAATAAAGTATTTGCAACTATTAACATACCTCCCAACAGTTATCTAGGCAAAATTGGGAAAAAACGCCCCAAACATTTAAAGCATATGATTCAGATGAATCAGTGGATGTCATGTCATATGGCAGTCATTCTGTATTCCACAACTTTTACACTTGGAAAGGATTTCAGCAGAAGTTAAATAGTTAAACATGGAGATCTAGCTCTTTTGATATGTAATCTGGGATCCATAACAACTAGGGGTGTGCACCGGCCACTTTTCGGGTTTTGGGTTTTGGGTTCTGATTAGCTTGAGGTTTTGGGTTCAGATTGGTTTTGCCAAAACACCCCACTAAAGGTTTTGGTTCTGATTTTGGGTTTTGGGTTCTGATTTTTTTTTTTAAAAAGCATAAAAAGTGCTAAAATCCATATTTTTGTTTTTTTTTCACTCCTACACTATTATTAACCTCAATAACATTCATTTCCACTAATTTCCAGTCTATTCTGAACACCTCACACCTCACAATATTGTTTTTAGGCCAAAAGGTTGCACCGAGGTAGCTGGATGACTAAGCTAAGCGACACAAGTGGGCGGCACAAACACGTGGCCCATCTAGGAGTGGCACTGCAGTGGCAGACAGGATGGCAGTTTGAAAAACTAGGCCCCAAAGAGCACATAATGGCAAAAAAAGAGGTGCAAGATGGAATTGTCCTTAGGCCCTCCCACCCACCATGATGTTGTTGAAATAGGACATGCGCACTTTAACAAACCAATCATTTCAGCGACAGGGCCTACAAAACTGTGGCTGAAATGATTGGTTTGTTTGGGCCCCCACACAAAAAAAGCAATTCATCTCTTCCTGTACAAAGTGAACTGGCTCTACTGAGGCAAGATGTCGTCCTCATCCTCATCCTCTGATTCCTCGCCCCCTACAGTGTGTACTTCCTCATCCTCACACATTATCAATTCGTCCCCGCTGGACTCCACAATCACAGGTCCCTCTGTAGTCTCTGGAGGCCATTGCTGGTCTTGATTGAAGAATTGATAATTCATTTTTATGAACATCATCTTCTCAACATTTTGAGGAAGCAACCTCCTTCGCCGCTCACTGACCAGGTTCCCCGCTGCACTAAAAACTCTTTCGGAGTACACACCGGAGGGTGGACAACTCAGGTAAAATAGAGCCAGTTTGTACAGGGGCTTCCAAACTGCCTTTTTTTCCTGCCAGTAAAAATAAGGACTGTCTGACATGTCTACTTGGATGGTGTCAGCAAAGTAATCCTCCACCATTTTTTCAATGGTGACAGCATCCAAGGCAGCAACAGTAGACATGTCTGCAATGGTTGGCAGGTCCTTTAGTCCGGACCAGATGTTCTCAGCATCCCCGCCAGCGGGTTGTTTATGAAATCTCAGCTGTTCAGCATCAGGAGGAAGTGGTTCTTGATCTTTCCCTACTTTATCCTCCAAATTTTTGTACTCCATTATATGCAGCACACGTTGTATTGCAGTACTAATTTTTTTATACTGCAGGAACAGTGAACGTAGTTAAATATTGCAGTACAAATTCCTTTTTACTAGGGGTGTGCACCGGCCACTTTTCGGGTTTTGGGTTTTGGGTTCTGATTAGCTTGAGGTTTTGGGTTCTGATTTGTTTTGCTAAAACACCCCACGAAAGGTTTTGGTTCTGATCTTGGGTTTTGGGTTCTGATTTTTTTTTTAAAAAAGCATAAAAAGTGCTAAAATCCATATTTTTTTTTTTTTTTTTAACTCCTACCCTATTATTAACCTCAATAACATTCATTTCCACTCATTTCCAGTCTATTCTGAACACCTCACACCTCACAATATTGTTTTTAGGCCAAAAGGTTGCACCCAGGTAGCTGAATGACTAAGCTAAGCGACACAAGTGGGAGGCAAAAACACGTGGTCCAACACGTGGCAGGATCAGTGGACTTAAACAGCAGTACCACTGTACTTATACGGCAGGATCAGTGCCTTGCTTGTAGTCTCCTAGGTAACGCAAATAATCTGTACAAATATGCACACAGGGCATGGCCAGTAAAATATGGAACACATACTTTATGGATAAACAATGTCACTACACTTCATTCTTGTTGCATGAGGGAAAACAGGAAAGTCAAAGGCGACAGGAATAGACTACAATTTTTAGGAGACTTCCTAGAATTCAGGAAAAGTTGAGAATATTTGTGCACAATAGGTTTCAGGTATGATTTGTTATAAAACAGAATGCAACACCCCCCTCCCCCCCCCCACACCATCACCACAAGACACACACACACACACACACACACACACACATACACATACCTTTCAGGAGGGACTGTATCCTCCTAGTCTGCCCACACTATCTACAAGGGATAAACTCACCTACAAACATTTGTGGACACAAAGTGATCATATGGTCACTTCATTCATAAGAGTTTGCAATGGCATCATTACCTACCATTGATGTATTAAACACTACCTCTATGATACTATTCACTACTAAAAACTATGATAACAATATTTCCTCTATGGAAACAGAGAAACTACTTGAAAACAGAGCTAATCACACTGAGTGTTATAAAGTGTATTTCATATATGATGAGTAAATGATAACAATAAACATATCAAACCACCAAATCTGAACTCACCTCGCTAAAGAAATTATCCATTGTCGTGTATTCCAGCCTCTAGTCTACAGTAGGATCCTGGAACACCATGTGCTACACGTATGTATGTATTAAGTGTGTATAGTTAATACATTCCACTCTTTTCCCAAAACACCATGGAAAGCACCTTTATCCGGAGTCTTTGTTTTACGGGGTATCCTGAGTATAGTTTAGCTGTATTGGGACAACTTGTGACACATGTTCCTCTTGTGTCAGGCACAGCAGACACAAATTCTGGAATGAAAAGATCCTTACAGAAAATAGTTTGGAGCGAGTTAGGTTTCCTTTTATGTCTCAGGATTAAGTTGAAGCAGATTTTGTGCAGACTTGTATAAATCAAGCGCAGACTTCCCGAGCTCTGTCACTGTGCTGACTCTGTGCTTTGCCTCGGCTGCAGTGTACACTTCGCTGGAAGCCTGGCCCTCTCCTCCAGTCACAGTGTGTGAGATCCCTCCCCCGGAGTCTGCATGCTCTACCAATCATTACAATCAGCTCTATCCTGTAGACGTCCTTGTATTGATACAAACATTAGCATTCGCTCCTGTCAAAGGTGCGTTTCTAAATTTTTTGATTGGGGGAAATTAGGCAATCCGAGTCTCGCGAGATCCGACGCGAGACTTGGACGTCATAGCCTCCGTTTCAATTTTTTTGGCCGCCGGAAACACCCAAACAGTGCTCGGATCCCGTCGGATCCGCACTGTTCGGGTGGGCTCGGATTAGTGCAATCCGAGCCCGCTCATCTCTACTTTTTACTGCAGGAACAATGAACGTAGTTAGATATTGCAGTAGTATTTTTTTTATACTGCAGGAACAGTGAAGTAGTTATATATTGCAGTAGAAATTCCTTTTTACTGCAGGAACAGTGAACGTAGTTAGATATTGCAGTAGTATTTTTTTTATACTGCAGGAACAGTGAACGTAGTTAGATATTGCAGTAGAAATTCCTTTTTACTGCAGGAACAGTGAACGTAGTTAGATATTGCAGTAGAAATTCTTTTCTACTGCAGGAACAGTAAACGTAGTTAGATATTGCAGTACTAATTTTTTTTATATTTTTTTTATAATTTTTTTATACCAATGGACTTAGCAGGACAGAGCACAGGACACAGCACCACTGGACTCAGCAGGACAGAGCACAGGACACAGCACCACTGGACTCAGCAGGACAGAGCACTGGACAAAGTACCACTGGACTCAGCAGGACAGAGCACAGGACAAAGCACCACTGGACTCACCAGGACAGAGCACAGGACACAGCACCACTAACAAAACCCAACCTCCCGCTTCCCTGATCAATGCCAGAGTGAAGATGGCAGCGGCAAGCGGGGAATTTATAGGATCCGAGTATCGCGAGATCCGACGGCGGGATTTGGACTCATAGCCTCGTTTTCAGTTTTTCTCAGCGGCAGAAATACCTGAACAGTGCTCGGATCGCCCTCAGATCCGCACTGTTCGGGTGGGCTCGGATTGCGATAATCCGAGTCCACTCATCGTTAATAACAACACAGAATTCACAATTCATATTTATAAGGAATGTTATTTCACACTTATCAATTAAGCCAAACTCACTCTTTAGCAAGTTAACAGAGACTATTTTCCAATAGCATGCTTGGCTTATCATTGTCGCTGGTATATCCCTGCCATGTATTTTTACTTGTCTGCATGTGAGGGGACAATAGATCAGAAAACAAATATAACAAAGATATAAGTATTATATTTTATAGCAGAAAAGTTATCAAAATATTTCAATCTTTTATGTCTATTAATAATGTTGTCAATTCTGTTTTAAACAATTAAATTGGTTCAGAAAATCATTGGCAGCCTATACACTCCACTAACTAAGCTCTTATTTCAAATTTTTGAATGTACTAATTTTCAGAGCATGAATTCATTGTTTACTGAGGTACAAATCCCAATAAACCTCATTTACAGTTGGGCATCTGTCCAGGGCCTGATTAAGAGTTCTGGCCACCTGTACCACTTTTCATTACCTCTCTCCCCTGCAGCCATTTTCATTACACTCCTAAAGCCATTTTCATTACCCCGGCAGCAACTATTTTCATTATCCCCCTGTAGCCATTTCCATTACCTATCACCACTGCAGCCATTTTCCTTACCTCTCCCCCTGCAGCCATTCTCCTTACCTCCCCCTGCAGCCATTTTACTAACCTCCCCCTACAGCTATTTTCCTTAACCCCACAACCATTTTTCTTACCTATTCCCCTTCAGCTATGTTCTATGCCGTAATTTTTGTTACCCAACCCCCCCCCCCCCTGTAGCCAACACCTCTTCGTACTCCATTAACTAAGTCGCAGCAGTCTTCCTCTTCTACATGACAGGCAGCCTGGCAGCAAATCTGCTTGCTGTAGCTGCATGTCAGTGTGGGAATGGAGAGTACTTAGTCCAGTCTTGTGAGATGTGGTAATTTTGCGAGACCTGACTAAAAGAACCTGACAGACTTTGAGTAATTGTAAACTTTCATCTCCCAATGCTGTTGGCTTTTTGTAGTCATATGTGACACCATTAAATTAATTACTTTTTTGATCAAATTCTGCTGTTATTAGAGCTTTTGAGTGTGTGGCAACATTAACACAGCCACTAAATGTTAGCATTGTATCATCTATTTCATGCACTGCTGCTGCTACTAAGGGAGAACAAAGGAACACTTCAATCTTTTAACATGGAATTTAGCTTGATACAACCTGGAACTTGTGTGACTAAATCCAGTATGAGTATTCATTTTTACTACAATGCTCAAAGTTCCAGTATAGCAGCTGAACATATGAGCAGCAAAGCAGGATTAAAAATAGCCAAATATGTCCTCCAGGAACTCTACTTGAAGGAGCAATTAAGGAGATTATCCCCACACAAGATTAATCCAGGTAACGAGTCCCATATATATGCTGTTCTTAATAAAACATTAGTGGTTACATATCCATTCCCTTGGCTAACTTCAGGGATATCAATGTCGTTGGTCTCAATGAAGGCATTGTTCATCACCAAACTGTTGTTGGTTGGTTGGAAGAAGTTGCTTTGGAGGATGTTTTGGTACCATTCTTTATTAATGGCTGTGTTCTTAGGCAAAATTGTGAGTGAGCCCACTTCTCAGCCATGGCTGTCTGCTGCCTTTCCTGAGCAAGCTCTCCACTGGTGCTGTCCCGATCCCACAACTAAAACAACTTCAAGAAATGGTCCTGGTGCTTGCTGGATGTTCTTGGGCGCTCTGAAGCCTTCTTCACAACTATTGAACCTCTCTCCTTGAAGTTCTTGATGATCCAATAAATAGTTGATTTAGGTGCAATCTTACTAGAAGCAATATCCTTGTGTGTGAATCCCTTTTTTGTGCAAAACAATGATGACTGCACATGTTTCCTTGCAGCAAACCATTATTTAAAGTGGAAGAACAATTATTTCAAGCACCACCCTTCTTTTAAACCTTCCAGTCTGTTATTCTAACTCAGTCAGCAGGACAGAGTGATCTGCATCCTTGTCCTCACCAACACTCTCGCATGTGTTAATGAGAGAATCGCAGACCTGATGTTAGCTTTTGTGGTAGGTCTGAAATGCAGTGGAAATGTTGTTTTTGGGATAAAGTTCATTGTTATGACAAAGAGGGACTTTGAAATTAATTGCAATTCATCTAATCATGACATTCTGGAGTATATGTAAATTGCCATCATAAAAACTGAGGCAGCAGACTTTGTGAGAAATAATACTTGTGTCATTCTCAAAACTTTTGGCCATGATGTATGTAATTATAATAATGAAATATTTCTTTATAAAGGTAGATTTACAACAAATTATTGCTTTATTTGCTCTTTTGGGATTTGGGAAGATCCTCACATCCTTTTTCTCAATTAAATTGATTATCACGTTATATCCTGATTTGGGGCTTTAGGCTCAAAAAATGAGTTAGTAGATCAACATACATAGATCCTATGTCACAAAAGTCTGGGTTTGTTCTGATGCACACACTAATGTTTTTACATGTTCTGCCAACTGTTTTCTTAGGTGTTAACTATTAAGAATATTACATATGGGGGGGGTGGTTTGGACGCCATGTAAGTGGGTCGAGGTTTTATAGAGCTCCTCACAAAAAGCCTTCTCTACCCTTAAATTGGCGATTATCCCTTAATAATCCGGGCCAGAACGGGGGCTGAATACCCCAGGAACAGATTGGGATCCTTGGAGCCTCAGGGGAAGGAAACCCCTGCTTACACGGAGCTGCAGCAGAGAGATACCACCCTGGGCCGACAATCCATTAGGCCCTGCTGCATTGATAGGAGCTGGAGCTATTGGGAGATCCCTCGGAGAGGAGACACTGCACCTTACCTCACCTGGCTTGGAGATCTAGACCCTCCAGCGGCGGATTCGCAAGCTGCGGCCTATCCGTGGGCTCAAGGCCGCGGTTTGAGGTACAGAGGACTCCCGGCATGCTCAACTTCCGGTTTTCGGAAGCAGACTTCCGGTCGGCGAGCGCAATTGAAAGAGGTGCCGGCGGTGGGGATCTGGCTGTGGGGACCCTCCTGAGCGGTGCCAGCGATTCCACAGGAGCCCATCTCCCCCCCCCGGCGTCGGAGGAGAGCCAATTGGGGGTTAGAAAAAGAACACCAAACTGGTGAGTCACACCTGTTGGGAGTTCTGTCCAGTAGTCCAGCCAATCCTGGAAAATTCGGGATCACCCATCCCCAAAAAAACTTAACTGGCTCCCTGGGCAGTAAAGAGGCGCTTACCCTTCCATTAATACACTCAGGACCAGATAATATCTTGTTTGCCTGCGGGAAGCCAGGTCTCCCCTGCACATCGCATAGTCAGAGTGGAGGAGATAGAAACCCATCGATTCACAGAGGGACGTTGAGAAGAGCTGAGATTGCTCTTTCTGTTGCAGCATCAACTGCTGAAGTTGCCAACATCAAGATACATAATTCTTGTTACCTCGGGGGTCCAGTTGATGAGCGGATGCTGAAGGTCCCTTGATAATCCCTGTCATGCCGGCTCAAACGCGTCTCCGGTACTCCTGTATCTGACATGGCTGTCTAGGCCTCAAATGGGGGGACGGGTCTAGTGACGACTCATCTATATGCTATAGTACTGCTGAGGAAGACCAGTCTATGTAATGTAAGAAGAAAAACATTTTTTGTAACCTGCCATGGGTATCGGTCGGTGGCCCAGATGGGCAAGGATAAAAAAGGTTCCACCAAGAAAGCTTCTAAACAACCTGCGACTACACCTCAGTGCTCGAATCTACGTGCCTTTCTGAAATCTTCATCTGGATTTGAAGCAAGCGACATGGCGTCATCCACCAGCCACTCTTGGGCATCTACACCCGAGTCGCCAGTAGCCGTCTCCCAGGCCGCTGGAGCTTCTCCTGCAAAAGACCAGCTAGAACTATCCCAGATCTTGGGCATGCTCCGGACCCTGCCAACCAAACAAGAGGTCCCTTCCAAAAAGGATTTCGAGATGTTGGAGACCAGGTTGAAGAAAGCGGTCCGCCACGAGGTGCTACACTCCAAGCAGATCTGGCGCACATGGGTCACAGGTTGGTGGCTTTGGAAGAAAGCAAGGAGGCAGAATCAAGCCGTTATACCACCCTCCAATCCACAGTAACAGCACAGGGGAAAGCCCTACAGTGGCTGCATTACAAGATGGATGATATGGACAATCGAGGTCGCAGAAATAAGGATAAGCGGGTTGCCTGAGGATGTCCCCATACAAGGTCTGGTGGACGCCCTCACGAAAATATTCAATGAAATACTAGAAATGCCATCGGAGAATGTCATCACCTTCGATACAGCACATACGGCATTATGTCCATGAGGGGCTCCGACAGAAAGACCCAGAGATGTCATCTGCCGCTTGCATTATTTCACACAAAAAGATGAGATCGTGCGGAAGCTGCGATGCTTGGATGGCCTCCAATTCAACGGTCATGAGATCCAGGTCTTTCAGGACTTATCATGGCACACGCTCCAGCAAAGGCGAATGCTAAAGCCCCTTACAGAAGAACTACGGAAGAATAACATTAAGTATCGCTGGGGGTTCCCCTTCCAGCTGCAGGTGGTCCATGAAGGGAAATCGGCCGCGCTGGTGGAACCGTCGGGCCTCTCGGATTTCTGCTCATCACTGGGTATCCCAAAGGTTACTCTTCCAGAGTGGCAAGAGTCCTTCTCCCGCTTGACGCTGATGGAGGCTCCTCAGGGAGCGGAAAGGTTCCGACAGGTGGGCAGGTCAAGGAAGAGTCCTCAAAAGCGCCAAAGTCAGCCAAGCCAAGATGGCACTTGACCAACTAATAACAGAATCAAGAGTCCAAATGCTGCAGGGAGTGGATCTAGGAGGACCTGATTTGCTTGCCGCCTTTTGTTTCTAAACAAGAGACACAGTAAAGAAGCCTCGCAGACAAGCCATTTGTCCTCTATGTTTCCTTGTCTCTCCCTTCCACCGTACCCATCCCCTCCCCTTCCCTTCTCTCTTTTCCTGTATCTGTTCCCACAGGTCGAGGTGCTACACCATCAGGAGAAGGGTCAGGAAACCACAGAAAAGAACTGACAGCTAAATGTGATCTGTTTCTTTGAGGGAGGCTGGGTGTAGGGGGGGAGGTTGCTCCCTGCAGAACGTTTTTTCTAAGTTAGAATATTTGCAAGTTATGATTGCTCTGGTTCTTGCTTATATATATATATGTATATATATATATATATATATATATATATATTTACATATATATGTACATTTTTTCTTTGACCGTCTGTTTTTGGTTTTCGAAATGTTAGGTTACACATTTTCTCACTAATAAGCTTAAATAACAGTACAGAAGAATTGTTATACAAATTTGTCACTGACGTTAAACCCCCCCAGTACCCCCTGACCCGCAAGAGTTTTTTCCGAGGCTTGAGAGGTCAACGGCCTCTCAGGTTTCCCCGGAGCGGGCTGATATTTCTGTTTAAAGTTGCTTATACTATTTACAAATGTTTTTGTTATATGCATTTTTCTTCTCCTTGTCCCTCTTTCCCACTCCCCCCTTTTTTCCTTCTCCACATTATACTCCTCTACCACCTTTATGGGTTACACGGACATATCCCCCACAGAGCAGCTGCCATGCCACCACATGTTCCACGTTCCACTTAGATGACAAGAGATAAACTTTAATTGTATGACCCTTAATGTTAAGGGTCTTAATATACCAGAGAAAAGATCTAGGCTTCTAAGGGACCTCATAGCAACCAAAGTAGATGTGGCTTTTTTTACAAGAGACACACTTTAAGCAGGGTGCTGAGCCTCGCCTTCGTAGCCTACATTATCCGCACATTTTCACATGCAATAACCCCGACAGTAAGATATTAGGTGTAGCCATTCTTCTTTTCAGGCGACTGCAGGTCAAAGATATAGCAATTCACAAACTGCAAGCTCTCAGGGGGCTAGCCCTGACCTGCAAAATTTTTGACCAGCCCTTTACCTTGGTGACTCTATATGCGCCTAATCACAATCAACCAGTTTTCTTAGAAGCCATCTTGAATAAGGTGGACCCGCTGCGGAAAGGTATTCTGGTCCTGGGAGGAGATTTCAACTGGGTGCTTCATCCTGCCATTGATGCCTCATCAGGGTTGACTAGATATTCCGGCAAACTTTACAGCAAGGTGAGATGCACCATGCATGGGCACCAGCTGGTCGACACATGGAGGTTTAAACACCCCACGGAGAGAGATTACACTTTTTTCTCCCACCCACTCAACATATATTCCCGACTGGACTACCTTTTACTATCACATAATCACTTAGATCTGATAAGGGAAGCAACAATAGGTCAGGTCACTTGGTCGGACCATGCTCCGGTATACTTGGCCCTTTCATTACCCCAACCTGGCCACAGGCCATTCACGTGGAGATTGAACGAGCTCCTGATCCAAGACAATTATAGTAAATCCCAAATCGAGACAGCACTGGACGACTATATACTTCATAACGACACTCCTGACATATCAAAAATCTCACTATGGGAAGCCCATAAATGTGTTATTCGGGGAAAGATGATCCAGCTAGGCACATTCATGAAAAAAAAAAAAAATAGCATACCGAGACCTAGTCCTGGAATAAATTAAATCCCTTGAAATGAGACACAAAGTCTCTAGAGAGGCAGAAACCCTGGCTGAGTTAGCAGAAGTGAGAAAGACCCTCAATAGGTTGATGTTGGGTAAGATACAGCTGGACTATCGTAATTGCCAAAATAAGTTTTATCAGTGGGGTGACAAGCCGGGAAAACTTTTGGCCCGAGCCCTGCGAACTCAGAGAGCCTAGCTGTATATACCACACATCAAATCAGAAACTGGGAAGATGTGCATTACCTCCTCTGACATAGCTAAAACATTCCACGCATTTTATTCTAATCTCTATAATCTTAACAGTAAGATATCGCCGACAGAGCGCTCTGCTAAGCTTGAACGCATAGCTAATTACCTAGAGAGGGTTCAGTTTCCCACGTTGGACATAGACACCATACAAATGTTGGAGGCGCCTTTCACGTTTGAGGAACTAGAGGAAGCAATCAAAACGACACCCTCAGGGAAAAGTCCTGGGCCAGACGGGTTTACAATATCTTACTACAAAACCTTTAAAGCCAAACTGATACCACTCATGCTTCAAGCCTTTAATACGATTTCCGCCCAATCCCACTTTTCACATCAATCTCTGTCAGCCCACATTACAGTACTGCCTAAAGAGGGAAAAGGCCCAGCGCTTTGTCCAAGCTACAGACCTATATCTCTGCTCAATGTGGACATTAAATTATACGGCAAACTTATAGCAAACAGAATGAAGTCACTGTTACCTAAAATTATCCGCACAGATCAGGTAGGATTTGTCCCAGGGCGCGAAGCTAGTGACAATACCACTAAAATAATTGATTTGACCCAGCATGTCACCTCTACCAGTAATTCAACCGTCTTACTATCCACAGATGCGGAAAAGGCATTTGATAGAGTCGACTGGGATTTTATGCAGGGGACACTTAGGCATTTGGGTTTGGGGCCTGTGGGACTGGCAAGAATCCAAACATTGTACACACTCCCGACGGCCAGAGTTAGAGTTAATGGAGATCTATCAGAACCCGTTAAAATAGCCAACGGAACAAGGCAGGGCTGCCCCCTTTCTCCCTTGATTTTCATCTTATGTATGGAGGCACTCGCGCGGTCAATTAGAGCAAACCCGGATATCTCTGGAGTCCAGATGGGAGGGAGAGAATTTAAACTAGCACTCTTCGCGGATGATCTTCTTGCAATCCTCACGAACCCAATTGTCTCTATTCCGAACTTAGTTTCGGAATTCCGTACCTTCGGAGAGCTACCCAATTTTGAAACTAACTTCTCAAAGTCAGTTGCCCTCAATATTTCCTCTCCACCTAACGTAATTGAAGGCTTGAAGTTGGCTTTCCCCTTTGCCTGGCACCCCACACATATTAAATATTTGGGAGTGATCATTAATAAAGACAACTCAAAGATTTTTGCAGACAACTTTCTACCCATTACTGCAAATGTACGTTCCAACTTAAGGGACTGGCTGCAGAAGGACTTTTCCCTGATGGGCAGAGTTAATATTGTAAAAATGAACCTACTCCCGAGAGTTCTATATCTCCTTCACACACTCCCAATCCATCTCCCCACTTCATGGTTCAATGAGCTACATAAGGCTATTAGACATTTTGATTGGAGGGGGAGGAAACCTCGTTTCAAGCATGACATACTATATAAGCGCAAATGTGACGGTGGTCTTCAGCTGCCACATTTTCCAACATATTATGATGCTGTTATGCTGAACAGGGTTCTTGACTGGACAAGAGGAGGAGGAGAGAGACAATGGGTTTGAATTGAGGACTATGTATTAGACACAGCTATTGATCTTGTCCCATGGCAGTCTTCCCTTCCCAAGATTAAACACCCGACTATCTCCCCTACCCTGGCCAGATGGTCAAAGCTGCGAAATACTCTAAACATTTCCACAAAACACTCTCCCTTGACAACACTTTTTGACAATCCAGATTTCCCCCCGGACCTCGCAAGACAGCCTTTCCAACATTGGATCCAAGCGGGGATAACCCGTGTCGGCCAGCTGGTGGGCAGGTCTGGAGTCATACCTTTTGCCGATCTACAGGCAAAATGGGGCTTACCCAATGTGGAGATTTGGAGGCATATTCAATTGAGACACTTTGCAGGTTCTAGGGGAGTCCGCGAGGAGGCAGGTAGGACGTGCACGCAGTTTGAGATCCTTTGCACAGCGGCTCAGCGCCCCAGGCATACATTATCATCTATATATAAGATCTTGATCGTACATCTATTCAAATCACTACCCAAATTCACCAGGGACTGGGAGCGGGAGTTAAACATGGCCATACCTGAGTCAGACTGGGGAGTCACATTCCAGCGCACCCAAGCCAGCTCAATTAGTTTAAGAGTGGTTGAAACACACTACAAAATATTAACTAGGTGGTACCGGTGCCCAAGCCTCTTGGCAAAGATGTTCCCCGGGGTCCAAGATCTCTGCTGGAGATGTCAAGGAGCTTCGGGCACCCCTTTACATATATGGTGGGAATGCCCGGCAATCAGACATTGGGATGCGGTTATTCTCATCTCCAAATCAATTGTGGGAACCGACTTATCAAACTGCCCGAGATTTTGGCTACTCAACGATACTAACATGCCAGTCTCTCAATACAAAAAGTCCTCGGTAAAATTTCTCAAGGCTGTGATTCCGGTTCACTGGAAATCACTGTTAGCTCCCACTATAAAGGAATGGTTTACACGAATACACTTTTATATGGCAATGGAAGAAATAATCTATTCGGCAGAGGATAAAAATAGAGCTTTCTACGTAATGTGGTCGGAATGGATCGAATTCAAAGACTCAGGGCTATATTTACTAACAGGCGTGTTTGTAAACCCGCCGCCTTTCGGCAGGTCTGGCGGCGGTTTAGCCATCGCCGGATTTACTAACGCTAAACCCGCCGTCCAAATGGCCAGAAATGATGTTTTCAATCCCGCCTCTGTATAAAGCGCCATGACGGTTTCAACAATGTTCAACATACAAACAGCAGGATTTACTATTAGGGGGTTTATATAGCCGCCGGAAAACCGCCATTCAAAAGACCAAAATTAAAGCGCTGCTTGTGAGCGGCGAGATTGTTGAAACAGCGTGCTATTTGAGGTATTTTGTCAATCAGAACAGAAGGGAAAGGGCCATTTCATGTACAAAGTTTGTTCCTTTGGGATTGTATATGTTAAAAGGCCAGTGTCTTGTAATTGCAGTGCTTTTTTGTTTTTGTTTTTTTCTTGTGTTTTTCCACCATGCAATCTATTTACTGATTTTCACATTTGTTGTTTTTTATTTTAATATTGCAATAAATCCCTTAACAGTGTAAAAGCAATTCTAAATTTACTAAATAAAGAATGGGTTTCTGGCTGATGACTCCTCTGCTGCATCCTCAGACATCTGCACAGCACAAATTCAATGAGGCACATACCCACTAGTAGAGGTGTGTTATAACGTACCTTTGTACTTTGGTAAACCAGGTTCAGGTTACTAGAATAATCTGGTGGGATGGCTATGTATGCACCTGAAAAGGGGTCTGATATTATTCTGGCTGGCTGTTTGATACATAATCTAGCATTACATCAACTTACCCCACTGATTATTGCAGTAGACAGTGAAGAAGAAGGGGTCCGTGTCACATCTGGTGATGTGCAGAGCACAGAGGGCGGAAGGCAGATTAGAGACCGTCTCATTACAAACTACTTTACATGTAAGTGCATACTAGGAAAAACATTTATTGCTCTAAAATGTGTTTGATGTGAGTGCAATGTTTTTTTTAATTTAAATTGTTTTCTACATTGGAACCTTTAAAAAGAGGAT
Source organism: Mixophyes fleayi (assembly GCF_038048845.1). Classification (NCBI taxonomy): domain Eukaryota; kingdom Metazoa; phylum Chordata; class Amphibia; order Anura; family Limnodynastidae; genus Mixophyes; species Mixophyes fleayi. Next base: position 283,528,189 of record NC_134405.1, on the reverse strand, counting down.
AGTGTGTACTCCTCATGTGGTAAATATGAACATCCCTGGAAAGTGACAGTCAGAGGTCAATGTGTAAGTGAATTGAGTGCATAGTTTTTTAAAACATCAGTATACTCTTGTTTAATTAGCAGAAAAGAAACACTGACACCATAGAAATTTAACTGCATTTATTGCAGTAGAACACAATAAATAATAAAGTATAATGCTTACACAAACTTAACAAAACATTAGGCAATAATAATGTTTTAGTGCTAGCGACGCCTTTTCGCTGGCATATTGCTATGTTTGGAGCCACTCTCTCCTCTCCCTCGCCCACCCCTGGTGCGAGCACCTCTCCTTGGAGGTGTACTCTGTGCTGATCTGCTAGGCGTACTAGCGGTACTGGTGGTGGCCGAAGAAAAAGGTGCCGGCAAGCGGGCAATAAGTTCCTGCTGTATTTGCCCTGCCAGCCGAGTCACGTTAGCATTCCCCTCACGAACGGTGGAATGTAAGGCCTCCACAGCCCCAGTCATTTGGGCCATCTGCACATTTGATTGTTCCCATGCATTAGCCAGACGGTTGATTGCAGCAGGGATCTGGCTATTGGAGCAGTGTATCCGCCTCAACTGGGCCGCAATTTGGGACATGTGGCGAGTTTGGCTCTGCATGAATATGGTTTGCTGCTGCTGGAAAGCGCCAATAGACAGCGCCATTTCTCTGGCTGGGTACATAGTTGAAGGTGCAGGTTGCTGGTGTGCTGGTGGTTCAGCAGGGCCAGGTGAAACATCCTGGAGGCCAGACACAGGGGCATCCACTGTTTCCAGGGTGATGATGGTTTGATCATCTGGCTCAGGGGACATTTGCAGGGACTCCGGATGAGGTGCCTGGTATGAAGAGAGCCCTGTGTATGAAAAATGACGGTAAGTATATAGGATATAATATGTTTGTATATTGCATTCTGAACACTGGATAGGAAAGAATAATCTTTTGCAACTACAGATTGTTTCACAATGTTTGCATTCCTGATTTCTTGTCCTATGCTACCTGCTTAAGGATGCACTTTTTATCTTTTGAATACACATTATCATTTGGACTATGTATGCCTGAGGGGGCTAAAAAAGCAAAGTATTTTTAACCTACAAATATGAGGATTTAGTCAGCCAAATGCTGCTAGACCGTGCTTTGGGGTAAACTAATACTATTTTAGTACTCCCTCTGTGTAGTACATGATGGGGTATTTTCACTAAACTGCGTGGTTGCAAAAGTGGAGATGTTGCCTATAGCAACCAATCAGATTTTAGCTGTCATTTTGTTGAATGCAATAAATAAAGTAAAGGTATAATCTGATTGGTTGCTATAGGCAACATCTCAGTTTAGTAAATGTAGCCCTAAGTTCTCATTGCAAACCATAAAAAAAAAATATATATAACATTGACAGCAACATTTGCACAGAAAATCAATTAACTCCATTATTTCTCTCCTAAACAGAAATCACGCACCTGCTTGCTCGTCTGTGCCCGAATCTCTCACTGAAGGTGGAGGTGTAGGTCTCTGACTGGCACTGAACTGCGGTCCTGGCGAATCTGGATGTATTAGAAAAAGCATACAATGTATTTGCAGCAAAAAACAATTTAAAAACATACAGTTTAGTTAAAAAATGTGTTTGCAAATAAAAGAAAAGTTTAAATAAAAAAAAATGTCCTTTACAAACTAATAGAGTAAAAAATACACTTTTAAAATAAAAAAAACACTTTTAAAAATAAAAAAAGTCACTTTTAAAAAGAAAAAAGCATTTAAAAAAAGAAAAAAGCATTTTAAAAATGAAAAAAAGCCACCCGTGCGCCTTGTTGCCCTCTTTTCCTGGGCCATCTTCTCTTTCAGCCTCCTTTTTATATCGGAAAACCGCTTGCGGCAGTGCGCCACTGTCCTCTTTAGTGGGCCCACCGCCTTAACGGCATCGCACACTCTAGCCCATAATTGGTGGCACCGCCTTAGCGGAGTGCGGGCTGCAAGGTTCCCCAAGATGACCTCATAGCAGGGAATGATATTGTGCACCAGCACACAATTTTCATCATGGGAGAATCTGACATTTCTCCCTGATTTTGTCTTCCTGCCCTGTTCTGTCTCCTCAAACTCTTTCTCTCCCTCCTCTGCCCCCTCAACCTCCATCTCCCTCTCCTCAGCCTCTGCTCCCCTCCTCTCTCTGGACATGTTCACAAATAAATGTGAACCACACAAAACACAGAAAGACTTACAAACACAAAGGACAAAATACACTAACTACAGACACACTCTTAACACAGTCACACACAAGTAACACAGACAAAGGACAAGTCAAATACAAAAAATACAAGACAGAAAATAAATGAGAAAATAAATATACAAAACAGAAAAATACCACAGGACTACTCACACTTCAATCAGATATCGCTCCACTAATCCACCAAACTCCAACTTTCACCAACTGTCACCAAACCACAATCCTCCAAACTCCTCTCACAAAACTCCTCAAAACCCTATCAAAGAAAAAGTGGCAGTCCAGTGGTTTATATAGGGCTTGTGATGTCAAATCTCCTGATTTTGAAAATAGCCAATAGTAACAGGCCATGAGACAGGTGTAATTTTCAAAAAAAACGACTTCACACGAAAGCGCCATCATTTAAAGCAAAAGCGCCATGTTCTATTCAAAGCCGCCAGCGGCTTTGAGCATTACATCCCGCCGTGACATCGCCAGCGGTTTCAAATTGAACATGAAATGCGCCCATTAGTAAATCCGGCTGTTTGCGATGCAAACCCGCGGCGATGCAGCCGCCATGCATCACGCCTGTTAGTAAATCTAGCCCTCAGTGTTGTTTGCTTAGTGGAATGTATGAAACCCAACTCCCCCACCCCCCCATGCCTTTCCTCCCAACCTTCCCTTCTATTTCTCTATCCCCCATCCCCCTTACTTTCTTTTATTATTTTTATATAAGAAAGGTTAAGCAGATATACACCACTTTAGGTGAATCTGCAATTGTTGATATGCAACAGAATACTTGAAGTACTATATTTATGTGTTAATACTGTTGCATACGCATGTATATGCTGTTTCACTTTAATTAAAAGAGATTACATAAAAAAATATATATATATTACATATGCAGACAAAATCACACAGGCAGTGCTATTACATCTTAAATTAAAAACCTATATAATAACATAGTAGTAAAAGCAATAACCACAAAGCATTAGCATAACAAATACAAGTTCAACATAAAAACCAAAGGTAGCAATCTTGTAAAGAAACCACACATTAGTCTTTCTCCTATAGAATGAAAAATTATAAATATTAATAGCTGGAAAGTAATGCAAACCAGTATGATGCATTTCTCATATTCCTGTAATAAATATTAATGACACAATAATGTATCTAGTTGAGCATGTTATTTTTGCAATAAACATGAAGTAAATCCAGATTTTTTCCTTCATATTCATTGTTTTATTATTAATGTAGACATTTCAGAATACTGAAGACTAAATGGATTTTATGAGTAGTGTTTTATTTAATAGTATTTAGCATTGCTAAACAATGGGGATGTTAGCTGAGAGAATTCACACAAATGCACATATTATTATTTGTATAGCACCTACATAATCCGCGGCACTATACAGAGAATATTACTATTTTATATAAAGTGCCAATCATATTTTGCAACACTGTACAGATAATGTGTAATTATTCACATCAGCCCTTGCCCCAGTGGAGCTTACAATCTAAATCCCATACTATACACACTAGGATCCATTTTGGTCAGAAGCCAAAAGAGTGTGGCAGGAAACCACAGTACAAGAAGGAAATCCACACAAACACTGGGAGAACAAACAAACTCTACACAGAGCATACACACTTACCTGGTAGGTATCAAAACTCTACATTGTGAGACAGCAATGCTAACCACTATAGCGCAGTGCTATATTAGATCCTTCACATCTATCCCTTCCACAGTGGACATTACAGTCAATATTCCCTGCCACACAAACACACACATTACGGTTAATTTTGTCAAATGTCAAATAACCGACCAATAGGTTTTGTGAAGTGTGGGAGGAATCTGTAACGCAGAAAGGAAACCTGCATGAAGAGCATGCAAACTCCACAGAGGTAGTGCCTTGTTGGAATTGAGCATTGTTAGGCAGCAATTCTAACTATTTTGGACTTATGTGTGTAAGTGGAGTCTCATGTATCTCAATATAGCTTTAACTCACAAAAACTGAAGTATTTTTACACTGGGTGAATAAATGTGCATACTTATGCCCAACAATAAAGTAGAGATGTGTCTTGACAGTGTAAGTTATAAATGCAAAAGTTACATTACCCTATTCATACACTATATAATGTAATAAAGTGACATGTGTAAAGTGAGAATAATGTATTTACAGTGTTATTATTTAATGCAAATATCACATTTTCCATACAAAATAAAATGAAATGCAAACCTGCTTACATCCAGTTTGCTGATTTATAAATACAAATGGAATCTTCTTTCCTGCAGTAGTCCAAATAAAAATGACAAATAAGAAACCCAAATAGATAGCTACAACATGACAAAATATAGCAGTGATGCTAATAAATGAAATACCGTCAGTTGGAGAGATCAATATACAGACAACCAGTCATAAGTAGCTCAAAACCAAACAGATACACTTCCTATGAGATGTCCAAATCTCAAAAGGTTGCATCTCTTGCTGTACCCTGCTTATGCTTGTCCGCCCTGTTCTGACTTTCCAGGCGTAAGGGTCAAACAAATGCTCAAATCTAAATATGGACCCATTTTGATAAATATGAGAGGTTTATTTACACTCCACTAATTGACAGATGCAGGGCCTGATGAACCAATAGGCTGATCATGGTGCAGCCTAGGTAGGGCACTGGGTCTCAGGGAGGCACCGCTGGTAAAAAATATCTTTTATACCATTTTTCTCCTAAATTAGGTGCTTCGGGACATCATCGGGGCAGCCCCTTGTTTAATGGGGACGGCCCCGCCAGTCACTATGCAAACAGGCAGTCTGACAGCAAAAAAGCTAATGCAAGGTTTTGTTCTTAAAAATAATAATGAAAATGGAGCAGAAAGACTTCACTTACATCCAGATAAATATAAAAATACAGGTGTTCAAAGTGGGGGTGACGATAATATTGATATTGAATAATCAACTTTGCAATTTTCTACTCATTCCAAAGGATGAGCTGCTCACATGTTCTTCCAACATACTGTGCTTCTGAATCCTTTCCAATACTGTGCTGCTTAGTTCGGTTATGATGATGACAACATTATTACTGCTGATGCATTGCCTGTCACTAGTGATGATGACAATGAAGAATCAGCTAGCCTTCAAATTCATACTTATATTTCTGGTGATAAGTTAGAGTCAAGTAATGGTCATATTGATGAAATTGTGAATGAGAAGGACATGGAGAATGAAGTCAGCAGGAAAACAGTTGAAGCTGCAAGGAATACTCCTGAAATAACCAATCTTTCAAAAAACACAAACAAAAGCAGGAATGTATTTGCAAAGTAAGACAAGAACTTCCAAATGAATAGCAAAGTTGTTATTTAATGACACACACTAAAGCTGGGTACACACTACACTGTTTTCGTCCAATAATCGGCTCAAACAGCCGACATACGACCGCTCGTTCAAAAGTCGGGTCAGTGTGTGCAGTGACACGATGGTCGAATGTCTGCCCAAATGGACAATTATCATCTCATTTGATTGGTCGTACCGTTTAATATTTTCGTTCCAATCTCGTTTCCGCTGTGTAGTGTGTATAAACTTCCGACCAATCCACAACAGTGAGTACGAAATTACAGTCATTGCTCACGACAACATGGCTGTAAAAAGTCGCTAAAGGAACGTCCGCTCTTCCCTTTATCGTCCTAAACAAGGCTAGTGTGTATGCAGTCCATGGACCGAGCAATCGGACCATCGATCGCATGTAAAATCGCTCGGCATAAAAAGTTGGTTGAAATTTCTGTAGTGTGTACCCAGCTTAAGAAGGGGGTCACGTAGTGTAAGTTACCTGTACAGACACTTCTGCAGCATCAACATCCAATGAAGGAGCACATTTCCCCCCTGAACCTTGCTCACTATCCTCTTTACAAGTAACCATACTGTCACCACCACCGACACCACAACCATGATCAGGACCAAGATGTTCTAAGAAAACGCTCTATTACCAAAATACAGTCCATTATCATGTTGTGTTTCCAAATAATCTGCAAATTCTATAGTCTTTATTTTATTAAATATTGCTAAAATCAATGTTTCCACATGAATTTTGACCCCTGTGGTCTATACTGGCTAGTATGAGTAAAGTAAGTAGACGGTTAAGCACAATAGACCCTCTATCGCACCTACTGTGTCATCATAAAACTCATTGCAAGATAGGAAATTTTTCAGAGTAATTTCTCCCATTCTCATCTCAATATTGCTAGTGAAGAATAACTTATTCTAAGTACTAATGGCCTTTCAGTTTGTAGAATCTGCAGCGTTTCAGGAGCTGAAGGAGTGTTTAGGGCCTATGTGGAAGACCCCAGTAGGTACTATTTTTCAGATACAGTCACAAAACAGTTTAACATAAAAATAATCAGACTTGTAGGCTGGGGATGGTCTACATACCCTGGACATATGATCCACTTAAACACTAACATTTGGAGCAGAGGGCTTGGTGCTGGTGACTATGTGACAGTACTTGCCCAGTGGGTAATTACTGTGAGCTGTATAAAGCAAACAGGAAAGGGGCCCAAAGGGAAGAGCAGCAACAACAAACAGCAGCAGCAGCCCTAAGCTATTGTTATCTTCTTTGTCATGATTATGATCAGCAGCAACACTAGAAGTAAACAGGCAACAAATGCATGCAAGGAATTGAAGAAAATCCCATATGGCTTTGGATATCTTGATAAAAATACAATATGTGATTAATTATTGGCTAAGTAGCAGGGTACTACAAATTGGTAGCAACAGATAGTGAGATGACTATTGGGGCTGGGTTGTATCCGCTCCTTGCTTTGCTAATGTCCTTAATCTTATTGTAACTAGATTTGTGACATACATTCTACTCTCATTTTCCCCAACACTGCCGAACATGTTACATTTGCTTTTGGTTAGAAACAAAATGCTATCGCACAATTTCAGGTCCCCACCAGAAGAAATAGTACTTGCTATAAACTTATGGTGCTTCATTCACAACAAAAAATAATTAATATGTTGTGGAACATGCTAGGCTGCTGGAAGGGGCCTACTTGCGTCCTAGACAATGGCAAATCATAAGGTACTTATACCAGATGCTTAGTCCTTAAAGTCACTGTGAATGATGCCACTATGAGTCTGATAATGCCACTACTAATGCTCTTGATTAATTTTTAATAACTATGCAGCTCAACAATGGCAATAAGCATAGTGACGATTATGGTATTGCTGTTGCTGCTGCTGCTTGCAGTTATGAAATAGTGACAATGACATTGGGCCTGAATCATTAAGGAAGTTACATTAAGAGGTTTCTTATTTAAGTCTCTTGGACAAAACCATGTTACAATGCAAGGGGTGAAAATTAGTTTTCTGTTTTGCACATAAGTTAAATACTGACTGTTTTTTCATGTAGCACACAAATATCAACTTTAAATTTCAGTGTACAAATAAGCTATCAAGTATTTGTGCGCTACATGAAAAATCAGTCAGTATTTAACTTATGTGCAAAACAGAAAACTAATATTCACCCCTTGCATTGTAACATGGTTTTGTCCAGGAGACTTAAGAAACGTCTTAATTTAAGTTTCTTAATGAATCAGGCCCATTGTGCTTAACTGCTTTTGAAATTACTCATGTCAACTCAAGAAAGAAACAAAATGATTACCTTCTTGCTATTCTATTATTTCTTCAATCCAAGCACAACATTAGGGATTTTTCCTACAGGACTCTGACAGTAAACAAGACCCACAAGCAGCATTAACAGCCTTATGATTACATCAAGCTTTACCTCGTCATACTCAAGCTAGTGATGGTGGTAGTGGTACCTTTGACAGCAGCAGCAGCAATGGGTGCTTAGAGCAAGATTAAACACTTCCCTTTGGGGATTCCTGCAAAAACACATTTCTGTTGCTACTTCTCCAGAAGTATCAAGTTTGGTGAAGTATAATGCAGTAAAGATGGTTGATGCATATAGTAGCAACACTACTTTTTGAGTAATGAAGCTGATCCTCTCCATTACTGTATCTAAATTGAAAATGTAACCAGAACTTGCTCAGGTGGATATTCAATACTTGATCTATCCTGAAAGTTTTCAATGCAGCATGTACTATTTATAGCATATCGTCACACCAATCTGTCTTCTGTCGGTATAAAAAAGTTTACTTTTTTAAAAAAGGAAATCAGCATTGGATTCTGGACAAATACCGGGAACTGGCTGAATCATGCCTCCTACATCAAAGGTGGAATGATGGGTTTTTTGTTTTCTCTTGACAGATTGTAAAAAAAATATTGAAATATTTGTAAAGGCTGACTGATGTGCGCTCCAATCCAAAACATTCTCTGAGTAATTGCATTGAAGCACAGTCTGTATTTTTCTGTAATCAATTTTGTTGGTCATCTCTGTGTTTTCAGTGCATGACAAGTACTGCTACTCCAGGACAGCATGCAATTTATTGACCTTAATTTGGTGTACCAGAGTAATTGCTACACTAATTCATTTTGCCCACTGGCTAATGGCTATGACCTAACCTACATTGGTCACTGTGAGAAATGTTCTTGTTATGTGACATTTCATAATGTGTAGTGAAAATGCACACCCAACACATGGCTGTTAAGCAAAGTAATAATCTAAAATGTAATCAACTCAGAGTGATGCAGCTGCTGTACTGGTAGTTCGAGCAGTCGTGGCAGAAATCCTTCTAACCATGAAAAGGAAAATGAATAGGAAAACAGTCAGCTGAAATGTGTTGCGAGGATACCAGGCTTGTGTGTAGCTCTTAGGCAAGACAAGTGGAAAGTTGCAAATGTGAATTTATTTTATTTCATAAATAGATATATGTATAATTACAAATCACACAAGAATAGTACGCAGCTAACAAAAGCCAAGGGATTCACCACACCAAGAGCTTACTGAAAAACCTTACTCTATATCAATGTTCTACTGTAGTGCTGTCCTAGTTAGTGAGTCACATAGTTCACTCCTTGTTCTCTTCATAGAGACTCAAACCCTATCCCACCCCAGCAGTAAATTGAGCTTGAAATGAGCCAATGAGCAAAGTGCTTGTGAGAATATCTGGTTCACGAAACGTGAAATACGCACATGAAAAAGTACATTGACGTGTATTTGTTCACTTGTCCAGCTATATGTCTAGCAGAAGGAGAAACAAGTGTGTATATTTATATCTCACAACAGAAAAAAGATAGTGTACGAATATAGCATAGATATGTGGTTTGACAATGTTAGTAGTCAATGAGATATTCGCATTACACTTTTTGCCCAAAATAAAATAATATAATAAATGTCATATACACAAGAAAGAATAGAATAGAATAGAATAGTGTCTTGCCAATTATTAATAGATGTGCATATAGCTCTTACCATATAAAATCTAAATAAATAAAAACACAAATACAAAATACAATTTAAATAAAATTAAAGTAAATGCAAACATCTGTGTGTCCCCTATAACAGTCAAATGGGAATCTTCTTTCCTATGACAATTCAAATTGCAATATCAAGAAATTTTAAGTAATGTGACGTCATATAGTATAGCAGTCACACTAATGATTTAAAAAGTATCAACTTGAGGGGTTAATCTGCAAGCAGCAAATAGAAGCAGCTAGTCGGTGCTGCTGATCGTCATTTCATCATTGCATCTCAGTTCACCAGCCCTCTAGCACCTGCAAGACAATTGCCTCGTGACAGGTGTTTGTCCATCCAGGTCTACCTCAGTTGCAGTTACATGGACACATCTTTACTGTATTGACATACACTCGACCACTCCCCTTCCCTCCACAGTTCTTCCTTTCTAGTCATCAAGAGTCATAAGTGTACTATGCGACAAAATGCACAAGGACGCATATGTACATTCATTTGATGAACATGTGCAATATGGAAATGTGTATTTTTCACAAATAAAGCAGACATATGTCCACCTCTAAGCCCCAAAGCCTCATATTCTAGAGAAGCCTCATATTCCACACCCTGTCCGTCATTTTTATCTCAATAACTGGGACTAATTTGACAAAGGGCATGATTGCATTAGATACAATTGACACGTAACACATTAAATTTGCCTATTGCCAAGGCTAAAAAAACTGTTTGCCATACTGTGGTACTGTGACTTCCTCCAAAACAGTTTTCCATATGCATTATTATACAGTATTGTGAGTGAGGATGAAAGAGGCAAATGCTGACCCAAAGGGCACACAGCACAACATGTTGCTCTAAATCAGGCTCAACAATTGAAAGGCAACTGGGTTGCAGTACAGACCTAACTACTAGGGCATCTGTGCATATGCCAAAGCCCCTTACCAATCTTAGCCCGCTGCCTGGGCAGGCCATATTAAAGTTTTGAAAAAGTCATTTTGTTTTTGTTTTTGTATCTTTGTCCCTAATTCTCTCTTTCCCTCTGTCTTTTATCACCTTTTCACTGTCTCCTGTACTCGCATTTACTCTTTCTTGTCCTCTTATTATCCCTATTTTTGTATTTTTTTCCTTTATTATTAACCTTTTCTATCTCCTTTTCTATCTCCTTTTCTATCTCCTTTTCTATCTCCTTTTAACACCTTTTCTCTTTTCTTTCTTTGTTTCATACTCTGTTTTCCTTTCTCCATTTCACTCGTTGTCTCTCTACTTTTCAATCTTTTTCTCTCTCTCTCACATTCTATTTTTCCCTCTCCTTTTCATACTTTTGGTTATCAATTTCATTCTCCTTTTCTGTTGTATCTCTCTGGGGGTTCTATTTATGAAGTAGTGTTAAGCCTAAACTTCAGCAATAACAGCTGTTTTCAGCAGAGAGTCATTGTTATAATTTATTAAAGGGTTAATGGATGATTTCTTCACCAATAGTCCAGTTTTCTCAGATTCTCGGAGTTCACCTTGAGCACTATGGGGACAGCAAAAAGTGCAGCTTGTGTTAACACTTAATATTTGAAAGGTTAATACCATCTGTGGATGAGAACACCAAAAAGCAAGCAAACTAATTTTCGCTCCAAATAAAACAGGAACGGCCCACTCCACCCCTGAGTTACACCCACAAAATATGAAAATACAATAATAAAAGTGTTTCATTATTTTTTTGTGGATGTTGTTAACCAGGTTTCTGCTTGCTTTTCAGCTGCACTGGAGTATAATGTCACTCATCTCTAGTTGTCCAGTGCACGTACAGCCTATTTGCTCACACCAACCAACGGAGAGTATACACGTAATTGATCTCCAAGAGCTCCCAAACCAAGACAATGCTAAACAGGCTACTTTTCAATGCTCCCAGTACTGTGAATGTCTGAAAGTATTTTCACTCCCAGGCAATTATCTAATCATCAACATTATCATCAACATTTATTTATATAGTGCCAGCAAATTCCTTAGTACAATCCAGTGGCAACAAGTCATCTCTCCCTCTTACTGCCGGGAAGACAGCAGTACAGTTTCAAAGTCACCATGCTTTTGGTGAGCACAGAGCACAGACTTCCACAAGACTTGTAGAACAGGAGAATGAAGCCTCCATTTTTGAATGTCGAGCAGGAGCCCTAACCCCTAGCCAGTAAGGATAATGGGTCCCAGGCAGATTCAACCTTCAATGAACATGCCCTGTACCCACCTATACTTGCCCATAGAAGATATGTTGGGGAACACTAAGGGATACAAAATATTCCCAGTCAATTTAATATGAGAAAATAGGGGCAGCAATGGTAGGGAAAGTTTAACTCCTTATTTCATCACACTAGTCAAGGCATCAAAATATTACTTACATGCAACTCTAAATGAAGTCCAAATTGTTGTGAAGTCAACATATTTCAATGCATCACACCACATGTTTTTTCTTCATCATGGTGACCCACTGTAAAGGGCAGGGTTACCCACTGTTAGGTCAACCAAAAGTTAAAAACATGGGGCCTGATGTAGAGTCGGACGCAATTTACACTTAACAAGTAAGTGTAAATTGCATCCCGTAATTTACACAGTATTCCAAGTCAAAGAGATCTTTAGATCCAATGAACTTAGAATACTATGCAAATTGCACAAACATACCTCTCTATCTGCCTTATGGGCCAATGTGCATGGTACATTTATGTATTGCCAGTCACGGCAGCCCTGTAAAGCAGATTACTGAATAAATTAATGTAACAATAAAAAATTGTGCTTCTCCCTCCCAAACAACACAAGGGTTAGTTATGCTGCTTGGGAGGGAGTGCACACCTTTTTTTAAATGTAATCATTTTTTTAATTCTTTTTTTAATACTGCAAGGTCTGTCGCACCAGCAGAAAGCAGAAAGGAGCAAGAGGGAGATCAGTCTCAGTCTGAGAAGGATCAATGGCTAAAAGTGATTTTGCACTGTTCAGTTGGACTTGCGTTCGACTCTACATTAGGCCCATGGTGTGTAAATAACCACTTCTAGCTTTCAGACAAGAAGAAGGAAGCAGTCAGATTAAATATTAGCGTTGTTAGGTCCTGTGATTCTAATGACAGGCCAGGGACCTGTCCGCAAGTAACCAATCAGAGCAGCTTTGTTCTGAAATGCTTGAGCATAGGAAAGTCGAATGGCTACTTCAGTACAGACCCCACTCGGGGTATAAATGAACTTCATTGCAACATTGTCTTATGAACCTTAATTTGTAGACTTACCTAACCAGAAGTTATATTTTCACATGTAATTTGAAGAGAGCAATAATGCAGTCATAAGGGAAAATATTCTAAAAACTGTGTCATTGACTCACAAATTTGTAATCTCTGATCAAGAAAGAGAAATAGGTGAAGAAGGATTGCTCAAGCAACATGTGTAAAATCAAAGAGTCCAATACATTGTTAAGTCAACATAACCTTTTTCAAATAACTTTAAAAAGTATCATGTTGCAGTACAGGTAACAAAAGACAGGTACTTACAAATTGACCTGTATTTAACATATAGGCAAACTATACACTTGCCTGGGCAGCACTGTTCAGGAGTAAGCATAACAATGTTTATGTTGATTAGGTTTACATTTTTCCTTTTATTTTTTTGGCTACTTTGTTTTTACAAGACCTCTATTTTTTTCCATTAAAATAATGGAGCAAGGCCTTGTAGTGAGCACAATTATTATAATAGTGTTTATTCACTCAAAGGGTAGCTTCAACATTAAATATGGCCTTGACTACAACTAAAGGAATGCAATCTAGTTGGGTTACATAGGAAGAGTCCCACAGCACCGACATGGTTAAAAAATGTTCAATATCTGTACTATGGTTCTTGTGAAAATAAGATAGGACTGAGTTTTTTGTATAGAAATTCAGCAAAGGACTGCCATTGCATTTCTACAATGATGGTGTTTAAGAGTGATAGTTTTAATATACAAGCAAACCTCTGAATTATAACCCCTATGCCAGATACCTTATATTGAACTGCCTTTTGTTGCTTCAGGTCACTGAAATAAATATAACACAGATAAAATATCAGTTCAGTTAAGGAATTTCATTGCATATTATAATAAAAGTTACAGAACATTTCTACATATGCCATATTGCCACCATTGAGTCATCATTACTGCATTATTAAAATATTCTATCAAGGCAAGTACCATTGACAACTAGCAAAATAAACCCAAGTGTTTGCTTTGGGAGGTTATAATTGAAGAAGTAAAGTGAAATCTCATGACTTTTGGAAGTTTGGAACAATGTAGGAGTATGATATGTGTTGGTACAGTATAAGGTTACACATGGGTGATTAATGAAGGGTTCAGGAGGCCAAACTTCCTTATTCTCTACCCAACCTTTAACTCAATTTATTTATGGCCCCAGATAGTCAACAGTAACAATGGTTGTACCTGTGTCCTACTAACCAATAAAGGTAGGTTAAGCTCTGTAATGCCAAGTGCGAATTACTGATTGTACCAATTCTAATAAACTGCTCTCAAATCCAGGCACAAGTATCAATGTGGCATCACAAAGTGTCAGTATATGTGTCCCCCATATAGCACCATACAGCATACATGCTTCTTCCAGCCTCAACAGGACACTGGCAGACAGCCACATACTGTACAAGTAAATTAGAAAACTAAGCAACATATTACTTGTGTTGTGTGAGTAGAGCTTGTACAGTATAATGGAGTTATCAGTATAAAGGTGCTGGTATAATTTTATTATTCTCTAGGAGTACACATTCTTATCAATTCCTACTTGTCTGATTACCCATTCTGATCATATACACTTTTTATGATATATTTTCTCCATTGTATTTATGTTTGGATGTTCATTTTCCTGTATTTTGTAGTAAACAACAACAGATAACAGTAATAACAAGATTTGTGCGATTATGTTAAAGCACAAAACATTTGAAAGCACATGCTATGTATAAAAAGCACGAGAGCACTGTACGGTGCATTGGAATATATTGACACTTTATAAAGTAAAGATAATCAATAACATTATTATTATTATTATTATTATTATTATTATTACTATTATTACACAAGAGGGAGGAGCAACTGAACAACTATTATGGTGGACACAGTGCTAGAATTGCCAAATGTGGGGTGCGTATTCCTTGCAGAATCGAGAGTGGGAGGTACAGATGTGGAATTCTAGTAAATCCTTTTCACAAAGACACAAAGCAGGTCTAATAATGTATGTGGAGGACGGAAGAGATAGTGCTGGTATATGCATGAGTGGTGGTACATAGCGCTAGTATAATAATAGCTGGGTGTCATGTGGACATATTTTTTAATATAAAAAATATTTTTTTGTGAAATTTGAATATGCATTTGGAAATTAAAATCACACTTAAGAATATTATTTTTCTTTGCTTTATTGGTAATGTGGAATTGCTTTTAAAATTTGAAAAAATAGACATCATTGTCACTGTTGAATATATATAACCATTTCAATAGCACTAGCACTTCTATCCTGTTACAAAGCAGTTTGTGGTATAGATTGAATTACTAAAACACAAATAGGAATATTAATCATAGTCGTTCAATTGAAAAATGAAGGTGAAACTGATTATCTGCAGTTTCAAACTAATTTTCTTGTGAAGGTATGATAACTCAGCAGAATCCCAAATATTTTGTTTTCGATATAAACAGAAAGGGTCTTATTGATCAAGGCATGTGTTTAGTCTTTGTGTATCTAGATACATATTGATAAATTCGGGTGTAGGTTTGCTGTGCTTTACTACAAAAGCATGCATACAAGACGGTCAACACTACTGCTCAGGACTTAGTCTAGCCCCTTAGCTGGAGCAAGAGATACGCAGAAAAACATGTACCTTTCAGACAATCAGAGCTGGATTCAGATGTGGCCGTGTGCAATTGAGTTTGGCACGCCCCTACTGTAAATTCACTGCGACAAAACAAACCTTCCCTGCCAAGGTCACTTCTCGAAAATCATAGACTGTAGTAAGTGTCCTTTGCGTTCGAAGACGAAGCAGACAGGACTGTATTTACTTGCGTATTTCCTGGTTCTGGGCATGCATAGAGTGATTTTGCATACTATATTCTCAACATCAGCAGATACATAACTTGATGAATAATGAAATACATGGCAAGAATAATTTCAAGATTGTATTACTTGTTTATCTCAGTGCTATGATTTTCTTTTTAGTTTGATTGTTTTATTTAAGTTTTGTATGTTTAAGTCAAAATTGTATGTTATAGATAGCTGAAATAAATAATGTGTACATAAATCTCAAAAATCTAAACAAAAAGTCCTCACACAATTGTCCATGCCTTGATCCTCCCACTAATGCACCCATTTCACTATTGTCCCACTCCAAATCTGTTAGGCCATGACCATTTTACTCACAGAAATTCAGAACTGTTCATGAAAGGAGATCAGTAGTGTGTGCCTTACAGATGAAATGTAAAAGACTGTAGTTGAATTTGTGCAGTCTCTGTGGTGCTAGTGATTTTTATTGGCTCACCTGACATGCAGAGTGGCAAATACATGGAAAACAATAAGTTTGACATAAGAATGGTACAGTATACAATGGAAAAATAATTGTCTTTGGAGACTTGTGAAAATGATTGTTCAGTGTAAACTCCACCCATTGGAATAAATCTACCATATACTCTTTTTGAGCTGAGATAAAAGTTCAGAGGAAGTTTTTCTTGCTTGACACCATTTATTTGCCCATTAAAAAAATTAATCTTGGTAGTTATTTATATAAATCTGAAAAGAAACTCTATCAATCAATCTTAGACAGTATTAAGAGGCAGACCATCAAGTGGAAACCTTTTCCTAATCAACAGCCTAGCAGGAAAGAGGCAAATGACATGCAATGTGAAGATGATTGCAAGGAGAATGCAGTAGAACATATTAGAGAAAATGTCTACTGCCACCCAAATGAATGAAACTAATAAAAGACAGAAGATAAATAACACAGTCTATAAAGATGCGAGTCCAAGGATTATAAAGTAACTGGAAGAGGAAGAGAAGGACAGCTAAAGCATACACATGGTAAGCTGAGACATAATAATTAATTTCCTTCATTAGACTGGGCGATCAGTATGATTTCAGAATATAGTCTTTGGTCTATAAACTTGGAGTAAGCGGATATGTCTACAAAAAAATTCCAAGGAGGAATTTTAGAGGTGTAGATAGAGGTTACAACAAGAGAGCAAGAAGGATTTCATTAAGGATTCTAAATAAAATCTATGAATTTAGGAAAAGAATAATGCCCATGGAACTTAATGAGGATTCAAACTTTATGCAGAATGAAATACTGGAGATTTTGGTGATCCAAATAGATGTGGATGGGATGAAGTGTCCCCTTGTAGAAGATGTCTCCAATCTTCTAATACCAATTTTAGGGCTATTAAGTGTTGATCTCCAATGGAATATTTATTTTTAGCAGAATATAATGTTTTCGGAAACAATCAACACAACTGATACTCCAAATGATGAGGCATTAACTTTCAATTAGAGAGGTTGGTAAATATCAAAGAATTGCGGAAAAAGCATTTTTAAGACACTAGAAAGAGGATATTTCTTTTATAGTGCATGCGCTATTACGAACAGAAGTATTGGAAGAATAATTCGTAATAAACTTTTGGAAAATTTTATGAACTTATGGAAGTTGTAGGTTGATTTCAAGCAAGTGGGAAAAGGCCAATTCTGTACAGTGGATGCTTTTCAATGTATATTTGGAATCTGGATTTAGTCACAATGTGCCACAGTAATGCTGCATGTGACTATTCAAACACACATTTTCACAAAGGCATTGGAGAACAAATTTAAGATGACAGTGATATGTGGTTAAGTCAGGAGAGTATATCCGAATGCCATTTAATAAATTACAACATAGTGGCACAGAATTTTTCTCAAATGTGATATGTTATATGATTCTGTTTTTCACTGTCTCCTTCTTTAATACAGGGAATGTTATATTCATCTTGTAAATTGGGGTTAAATCAGTAGGTGGCTCATACGAGTTCTGAAATTAGGAATATATGGTAATCCTATTGAATCCTCTGTAAATGATGCAAAGTATTATCGAACAGTCCTTCTTCTCAATGAAGAATACAGTACCTGCAGAAAGGGGAAGTAGACTTGTACATTCATTCTCTCTCTAAATTCCAATTTATTTACTCATGGCTTTGGATTCAGATACAGAGTACAGAAAGTGTGAAGCTTAGAGTTAAATTGATGGCACAATCAAATGAGTGGTGATATGGCAGGGTGTCATCAACATCATCAGCCCCAGCAAATTCTGTAGCACTTTACAGTTGGGAACAATCACAGTAATAAAACAATACTAGATAATACAGACAGAGAGGTAAGCAGGCCCTGCTCGCAAGCTTGCAATTTATAGGGAATCGGCTTTGAGGTTGCAAGAACAATCAGTGCATGAGGAATATTTATTATAGGTTAGAGGTAGCAAAGGGAATACGTGAAACAGGTATTACTATATCAAGATAAGTCCCAAATAATGAAGTTTTGTATGAGAGAATTTTACTAGAACCCCAATTGATTATTGCTGAAGCCAAGGTAAACAATTAAGAACCATATTTAATGTCAAAAGGAATTTTATTCTTTAAGCAATAAATTCTTACTTGAGAGAAATAGCCATTAGGCAAATTGAGCCTCCTGAAGGGAGGTTTCTCTCAACAGCAGCATTATGGAAAGGCTTATCAAGGAAAAACATAAATTTGGTACTTTTTAAGCATCGTTTATTCTAAAAAATTGCTGTCTGCCCATAAATCATGGAAATATTCAGGGCAAAAGTTCACTTCAAAATTTGAAATCTGAACAAGCAATGTTATTTTTAGACAGCAGTTACCAATAATGTTTCCCACAGAATTGTCTAGGCTTTATAATTTTCTGACTTGAGTAGCAGCATTACTTCACAAATTGACTTTTGTTCCACAAGCTTGGAGACCATTTATGATTTTGTTCCTCTTCAAAGAGATGAGTACAATTTACTTGAATAGACTCTTCTGAAGAAGCATTGAAGGGGCACTTTCTGAATGTTAGGAACCAAGTGAGGAAACTGCATCTTCTGACTACAATCCCGTTCTTGAAAGTATTTAAATAATGATGAGCTCATGAAAGTTAATGGGAAGATCACAGACTAGTAATTCATACTTGATTTTGTCTGAGATACCTTTCAGAAGGTCGCTACCAAAGCTTTGTTATTCCAACCAAGTTCCATAACCAACATATAGAATTTGATGACATAATGGCCCACAGTTATTGCACCAACAAAGATGAAACAGAAGAAACCCAGCCAAGAACCTCTAATAAGTGGCAATGAAGGTGAAAACATAATTTATTTAGGATTATTATCTAGAACACTATAAATTAAAGAAAAAACACATTGCCTCTGTCCACATGTCCCAATCATGGTGATGTGTACCCTAACCCCCTAAAAGAGGTTCCACCCTCCCAATGCCCTCTGTACATTTTCTTGGGGTTAGGGGTGGGATTTCAAAGATAGAAAGCACATACCTTTAACTAAAACTGTGATTACTGTCAGAGCCGGATTTACACCTCACGGGGCCCTAGGCAAGATATCGGTTTGGGCCCCCCCTTCACACACACAGTGGCCCCTCACACACACGCAGGGCTGCCATCAGAAATTGTGGGGCCCAGAACAAACTCCTCCCAATGTATAGTGCGGGGTATATTACATTGACTCCATATTAAGCCACACATAGTACACCCAGATCATATTATGCTACACATAGTACCCCCAGATCATATTATCATAAAAATAGTACCCCCAGATCATATTATCATAAACATAGTACCCCCAGATCATATTATCATACACATAGTACCCCCAGATCATATTATCATAAACATAGTACCCCCAGATCATATTATCATACACATAGTACCCCCAGATCATATTATGCTACACATAGTACCCCCAGATCATATTATCATAAACATAGTACCCACAGATCATATTATCATACACATAGTACCCCCAGATCATATTAAGCCACACATAGTACCCCCAGATCATATCAAGCAACACATAGTACCCCCAGATCATATCATGCCCCACATAGTACACCC
Organism: Mixophyes fleayi; assembly: GCF_038048845.1. Classification (NCBI taxonomy): domain Eukaryota; kingdom Metazoa; phylum Chordata; class Amphibia; order Anura; family Limnodynastidae; genus Mixophyes; species Mixophyes fleayi. Next base: position 283,508,495 of record NC_134405.1, on the reverse strand, counting down.
AGATCATATCATGCCCCACATAGTACCCCCAGATCATATTATCATACACATAGTACCCCCAGATCATATTATGCCCCACATAGTACCCCCAGATCATATCATGCCCCACATAGTACCCCCAGATCATATCATGCCCCACATAGTACCCCCAGATCATATCATGCCCCACATAGTACCCCCAGTAGATATCACGCCACACATAATACCCTCAATACATATTATTTTTGTTACATTTACATATATACATAGTGTAGGAACCCCCTGTGTGCTCACCTTCTACTCAGCACGCCAGCCGAGACAGGAACAGCAGCTGTCAGCACAGGCAGTCCCACAAGCCGGACATGACAGAAGAATACAGCCGCCGGCTCTATCACAACCCTGCCCCCAGTGACAAGAAACAGTTCTCAAAAGGAAAGACCCGACTCCTGGCACCAACCCCTCCCCCTCCCCGCACAATATGTGATATGGGGCTGCACGGGGACTGGAAGAGGCCACACAGGGAGAGGAGGGAGAGAAGATGGATCTATAGATCAAAGGCCAATTTAAGAAAGTTGGAGGGACCAGCCACCCAGCATTGCACTAATACCCACCCCCGCAGGCACCTGGCCTGGGGGAATGGCGGGCTCAGTGCTCGATTCATATTTTTTAAATTTTTATCCAGAAATCTCTACATATTTTTTTTTTAAAATCCCCCATAAAAAACTTTAGGCGGCCTCCTGAGGTCACCAGCCTACTGGTAAAAGTCCTGGTAGGCACTATGGTGAATCCGTCCCTGCCCGCAGAGTACAAGGAAGAACATGTCATAAAATACTTTTTAGGTGTTGTACAATCTCCCACAGATGAGTTACAAATAAGAATTTCCACATAACCAACTACATTTTAGATGCATACCTTGGAGTTGAGTTGGACATACGTCTATTTTTTTGCATATAATACTGATTTCCTAACTTCACATGCACTCCAAAAATGCATATGCATATGTACATATGTAGATTCTATCACAAATTATACTTACAACTTGTTATGCTTGGAGAGGCAAAATGAAGACGGAAAGGGGCAGGCAAGCTGTAGTGGATGTTATTTCCTGGATGAGATCCCAATGGCTGAAGATCAAGAGTATTACCTAGCTCTGTACTGAAGAGGTCTCTGAGACTTAAGATAAGGTGTTTGGAAAGGCCCGGTAAACAGCCTCCAAGGATTGCAAAATAATTGTGCATATACTGGCTATGATCAAGTCCAATATACAGGCTGGGGTAAATAGGACAAGTTCATATGCAGAGTTATGAACACAAATCAAAATTCAGGCGGGAACACCAGTGGGTATGTAGAATATGATAATAAGCACCAGTCAATATATAGATTGTGGTAATAAGCAATAGTTCATATGCAGGATAATAAGCATAAATAAGTGTGCAGGCTCTAAACTACAAGTGGATATGCATGATATAATAATAATAAGTAGCTGTCACTTTATAGGCTGAGGTAATAAGCAATAGTTCATTTTCAGGATAATAAGTACAAATTAAAATGCAGGCTGTGAATACAAGTGGATATGCAGGATACACTAATATGCACCAGTCAATATATAGGCTGTGGAATAAGCAATGTTTCATATGCAGGATAATGTGCTGTGATAATAAGTTAGCAATACAATTTTCAATAGGAAGATTGGGAATAGGAGACAGTGTTCGATTCAGCTGTACAGCATGTGGAACAAATGGGGCAGAGACAAAGTTTCACACAACCTGGTATCAGAAAGATTCTGAACGGGATACTCTGTTAGTGATGCAGTGCTCGAGTAGAGAATTACAGATACAGGATTACCTAGGACTAAAGCGGCAGCAAGATAATGATCAGGCATCAGTAATCTGACAACTGATCCCCTTAATGATGTCATCACTCAACTGTAGCCGTGATTCCTTAATCTGTTTGCTAGTGCTGCAAATCTAGAAGATTGGTATCTCACCGACAGCCTTTTATAATAAGTTTCCCTTGGCACATAAGTCTTTTTACTCCATCGATTACTTGACAGAGCAATTTGTGCTGCAGCTTGTGACACAAGCATAGTACAAGTATAGTAAGGGTGTATTCACGTAATTGCTACGGAAGTAGACCTGGATGCAGAAGTATATACATCCTTCAGGAGGCGCATCTCTTGTAGGTGCTGGAGGACTGGTGCAACGGATGCAATGACAATGATGACGATCAGCATTAGTTAGCCGTTACTGATTGGCGAATCGCCGATTGACTTCTCTAGCTGACAGTACTTAACTCTTTAGTGTAGTTGCTATATTATTTGATATCATTGCTGTCTATTTGCATTACTTATTTAACAGTACCCTATGGACAGCTGCAAGAAAGAAAATTCTCATTTAATTTAATTTAATTTGCATTTATATTATATATTTGTAATTGTATTTAATTATATTGTATATGGTTAATGTGACTTTTGCATTTAATAATTACTGCCAAGATATTGTGCATATGACACATTATTACATTATTATATTGTGTACAAATGGGTTAATGCAACTTTGCAATTACTACTAACACTATCAAGCCTCATCTCTACACTACCTCTAAACTATCATGGGGTATAATTATAAACACTCGTTACCCCTGATGTGAACCTGGTGCATAGGCTGGTTTCGTTTCAGACACAAATGCGCCCAACTCTATATGAGCCTCTTTAAGTTTACCCACATAGAAACACAGCAAAAATACATTGTCAAAATATTACAAATCTCTTGCACACTATGCATAATTCATTTATACATGTAATCATATGGAAAGAAAGGTTTTCTAAACATATATAGAGATAATTTAAGTACAGAATAATACTTAAACATATGTGCTTATTTGTAAAAATAATTTTCTCATTTTAACCTTCCAGCAAAACTGTAATGAGTCCTATGTTCCACTTAATTTTTGTTAAACTGTCAATAGTCAAAATCTTTCTTAATATTTCATTGACTTTAATTGAAACTTAATTTATTTATTTTTTCTGAAATCTATTTTTACACTAGCTTCCTGTAATCTTGATTGAAAATTGTTTGCACAGAAAATAAAGTCTAGCGTAAGCAGGGCACATATTTGTCAACCTGTCTTACTATATCACAAAGATAAAATAGCTCTCTTATATAGATCAATGCAGCGTAACATTATGTGTTATTCTGTAGATTAAATTCATACTGCCCTGGAGACACTGCTACAAAACTGCATCGTGTAAAAGCAAAAAACAACAATTCTCAATTCATTGTACCTGCCACGAGTTTATTGACTTTGTGGTCCAGTGCCCTAAGCCAACTATTTGCTTTGTTGTGGGAAATTAATTTCCTTTGCCAAGCAGAAATGTCAAATTGGTAGACAGGCTAGTGATCCAAATACAATGCCATACCATTTAAAAAGCAATTTAGTGACATTACTCTATACAAATAGTAATTGTAATCACCTGCAAATTCCATGATTAAATTATTAACAAAAAATATTTTACATTATGCCAGATTTAAGCGTATTTAAATTTCATGTATTCCAAGAATAACAATAATGCAAGACAACTTTATCTTAGTGTATCTTGGGATTGCTACAACTATTCACTTGAAAGCTATATCCAAGTATTTATAATCAGTTTAAAACTACATAGTCATATACATCATTGTGGATAAATAAAAACCTTAGGGGTACATTTATCAAGCTGCAGGTTTGAAAAAGGTGAGACGTTACCTACAGCAACTAATCAGATTCTAGCTGTCATTTTGTAGAATGTACAAAATAAATGATAACTAGAATCTGATTGGTTGCTATAGGCAACATATCCATTTTTCCAAACCCACAGCTTGATAAATTTACCCCATAATGTACCAAATAAAAATAGACATGTTAGACATGAGCCAGTGTATTTAGCAAGGTGCAGTATTAATTGGATTTGGGCAAATCCAAACTCAAAAATTTCTTAAAGCAACAGGTAAAAAATTGGGATGGATAGCATGTAGGCAGACTGAGAACATTGCTGATATGTACTGAGTATATTCTTGTTTATGTACTTTCTTGTCTATTCTCAATATAAGACTTAGGCAAGATACTTGACCCTCAAAGCTGCTAATGGTTTACCTCAACTAAATAAGGCTAGGTACACACTGGAGCATTTTCGTCCAATAATAAGGGCAAATCATTTTCAGTACCTATGCAGCACATTTCATCCTGCATTCTTCTTTCTGGAAATAATACAAGATTTGCAATATACTATATACTATTGTCAGTCGTTCATGTCAATAGCACAACATGTCAAACTCACTTTTTTTTAATGTTTCTACAGATTCGCATTAGTCCCCATTGTTCTTTGTTTCTTAGCTTTGACCAACGCTTTTGCACTTGAAATTTAGTTTGTTTCTTTCCAGGTTCGTTTGATTTGTGGCTCAATCAGTGATGGTACCGGTACAGAATGGAGCATTGTGGGTAAAGGCCATTCATATATAATAATCTTGTGTTTGCTGAATATACCAATATATTTAATCCCTAGTGGTCTGAGAAATATAAACAGATACTATTAACATTTTACTCCTTACATCTGTTGCCACACATTTTCAACAACACACCTAGCTTGTGACAGTCTATAAAGAAATATCCACCTTTCTGTAGACAGATTGCATTGCAAGTATGGTTTTAATACATTGTTGTGCAATGCAAATGCTTCATCGGCCACAAACACAAACTTTAGCCCATATTTTGTATTACTTCCAGTTGGAAAATTAGGTTCATAGTTTTTTAGTTTTTCACGGAAGGGTATATGCTCCATTGCACCATCATCAGACACTTTCCTATTTTTCCCAATGTTCACAAATAAGAATTCCTAGTTTGCATCCACTACGGCCATTAGAATTATGCTGAAAAACCCTTTGTAATTATAATAAAAAGATCTACTTTTGGATGGAGGCATAATTCGAACATGTTTCCTATCAATGACACCGCCACAGTTTGGAAAATTCCATTCTTCTGCAATAACTTGCCATTGTTCTACTGTTGCAGGAAACTGAAACATAAAGAGGTGTGAAATAGTTAAATAGGCACATGCAGTTAATATCATACTCTTTTTTTTCTTATTTTTTCATTACACAGCCTGCTGTCCTGTCACAAGAACTCATGTTGGATGTTTCTGTACAACAACTATGTACAGGAAAGCCAGTTGACAGTCTACAGCCAGGATGTACCTGAGGTTGTAATGCAACCACAAACTCAACAGAAGAGGAGGAAAAAAAGGCTCCGGGAAGTTGAACAAAGTGATGCTCTGACTACAAAGATGGCGGAATGCGCAAACAGTTTGATGGCCAAAAAACCTGCACAACACACTTTTGATCTACTTGGAGCAACGCTAGCAAGTAAAATGAAAGGTGCAAGTAGACCAGTACAAGTAGAAATGGAGCATTTGTAGGGCTACTGCGGAGGATTTGTTCCCGGATACAATTATAATGCCAGGAAACCACAGGCAGACACCATTGTACACATTTCGACATAAACAGATGCAGCATGGTGGTATGGGAGGACAATATTTAATGCCAAAACCATACATAACTTCTACTCCTATACCCAGCTCAAACATGCAACAGTTCAGTGGAAGTCCATCACAAATGGATAGTAGCGAAGTGTTGCAATAGGAACGACTATTAACTGTTTATTTGGCTGCTTTTATTGGATTGCACATTATTTATTTAACATATATTATACATTTTATGTATGTTAATAAAATTATACATTTATTTCTAAAGAAGATTATGTTTACTAACCTTCATATACTGTTCATGGAGAACTTCAATGATAGCATCACAGGTCTCAGGTATTATCAAACCCAGAGGATGCGGTGAAATTGCTGTGCTGTCTTTCAGATCAGCTAGAGTCCTTCTTGTTGCCAAAAATCTTAGGGTAGCAACCAGTCTCTGCTCTGCAGATATTGGTCTCCTTAAATGGGTGTCCTCCTTCTGGATGATGAGGGTGACTAGTTGAAACAGTTCCTGAAATGTGGATTCATTCATTCTCAGGAAATTCCTGAAGTCATCGGGGTTGTTGTCACATATCTCCTCTTGCAGGGACATATGAAAGAATGAGTCTCCCCTCTTGAACCAATCTTTGGTCCAACAAGATCTATTCTTTCTCCTTCTTTCATTGCAGTCTTCTTGTCACAGTGAGCAGGAAAAGAGCAGTTATTTGTTGTTCTTATTAGTAAAAAATTGTTGAATTTGCAGGTGCGAACGAATGAACACTATACACGTTGCATTGAATGATTCGCATTTTTATGAGGTTTGGGGTGGTTACTATTGAACATGCTCTGCCCTTTATTTAAATTTCTTGTGAATATCGCTAGCTGGACCTCATATGTTGTTTCAGTGTGTACAAAATTCAAATCTTTACGAACAACAATATGGCTGTGAAAAGTCATTGCCCGGACATCGGTCTTTCAATAATCTTCTAAAATGTGACTAGTGTGTACGCATTAATCATCCAAGCGATCGGATCTTCGGTCAAAGGTAAAGTCTTTGTAGATAACACGTCAGTCGGAAAACTCTCCAGTGTACACATAGACTAAGGAGTGGTATCTAATGAACTCCAATGAGGCTTGGTCTTTTATCACGGGATGTCCAGAGTTCATGGCCCACTAACAAGCCACAGTAGCTAGCTGCTAACTGAAACAAAGGCTTCATAAAAATCAGTCTAGGATAGGCAAGAGGTAATTTAAGAATTAGACCTGTGCCTTGAGCAGCAGAGGTTGGGAGGCAGCTTTATCCTTCCACAACATATATCTTTTTTTCTTCACAATAAGAACAGATACTGGAAACTACACCCACAATACAAATAGTGGCTTTTTACAGAGTATCCCTTATTAAAGGGGTCAGTACTTTGCAAAATTATAAATGCAAAGTACCAACCATTTTTATTACAGATACTCTGTAATTATGTGAATGGCAATCATTTTATAATGAAATATTAATATATTTTCAGAGTAATGAAATTATGTGAACATAGTTGAATGCTGCTCTTCAGGGGCGGGCTGGCCCGGGGTGCAGGGGGGCATGTGTCCCCCGGGCCAGTCGGAAAAAGTGTGTTTCTGGCCGGCCCCCCTCCCACTCAGTGATAGGCAAAGCATTCTGCCTATCACCGAGAATTCTTCTCAGTGATAGGCAGAATGAGAAGTGCAGAGCACGCAGCGTGGATGGAGAAAGGTAAGTGCGGTGGGGGGGAGTTATTTTAATAGTGTGTGAGGAGCATATATACTGTCTGTGTGTGTGTGAGGGGCATATATACTGTCTGTGTGTGTGAGGGAAATATATACTGTCTGTGTGTGTGGCATATATACTGTCTGTGTGTGTGAGGGGCATATATACTGTCTGTGTGTGTGTGGCATAAATACTGCGTGTGTGTGTGTGTGTGTGTGTGTATAGGGCATATATACTGTCTGTGTGTGTGTGTGAGGGGCATATATACTGTCTGTGTGTGTGTGAGGGGCATATATACTGTCTATGTGTGTGTGTGTGTGTGTGTGTGTGTGTATGTGTGTGTGTGAGGGGCATATATACTGTCTGTTTGTGTGTGAGGGGCATATATACTGTCTGTGTGTGTGTGTGTGACGGGCATATATACTGTCTGTGTGTATGTGTGTGTGTGTGTCAGGATCTGCCTGTAGCTTATGCATTACATGCTGCTTTGCCTGGCAGCTCCTGCCTTTTGTCCTTATTATTATTGCAGCAGTACCTCTGATTACAAGAGGTGCTGCTATTGTGCCTTTCTTGTTTGCTTTAGGGGTTAACCTTCACCAATTATCCCATGCACCTGGGTGTGTTCTCATTTCCCCTATGTATACCTGTCTCTCCCAGCATTCATTGCTGGTTATTGATGTCATACTCTATGGTCACTTCCTCATGTTGTGCTCCTGCATTTATACTGCTTGAGACCTATCTCAACATACATTCCGCTGACCTGTCCCATATGTGAACCTGGGACTTACCTGTGATTTCCCTGTACTTGCTGCCTGGAATCTTTTCCTCACCTCCCATTTACCTGCAACTGCTGTATATCTGGTAATTTCTGCAAGCTCATTATTTCATCATCTGTTCATACTTTCCAGCAAAAAACATTGTATGTTTTCTCACCTTATCCATGGCTCCTTGGCTGTATTCCTACATTGATTCGTGACAGTGTATGAGGGGCATATATACTGTGTGTGTGTGTGTGTGTGTGAGGGGCATATATACTGTGTGTGTGTGTGTGTGTGTGTGTGTGTGTGTGAGGGACATATATACTGTCTGTGTGTGTGTGTGTGTGTGTGTGTGAGGGACATATTTACTGTCTGTGTGTGTGTGTGAGTGGCATATATACTGTGTGGTCAGTGTGTTGTGTGTGTGTGTGTGTGTGTGTGTGTGTGTGTGTGTGTGTGTGTGCGTGTGTGTATGTGTGTGTATTGCTATTTTATTTGTGTTGATGGTGGGGCAATTTAATTTAATAGTGGGGCCTATGTAGTTAAAATGGTGTGATTGGACCTTTAATTTATTGCTGGGTTGGTTTGTGATCTATTAATTGAATGTAGCGCTGTTTGGGGAAAATGAGGTCTATTTATTTAAAGTGATTATGACTTATTTAATGCCTGGGATGGTTGTGGGAAATGGTTATATTTATTAAACGTAAATGCTATTTAATTTATTGCTGGGACTGTTTTGAAGGAGGGAAATAGGTTTATTTATTAAATGGTTATACTATTAAATTTAATGTCAGGGTTAGTTGGAGGGAAATAGGTCTATTTATCAAATGTAGATACTATTATTGGTTGGAGTTTTCTAAATTTTATGTACCCATTTTTTTCTCCAAATAGAGCCTCCAATATTCCAGGATTCAGACAAGCAGCAAATGAGCTAAAGAACATTGCAGCCACAAGTGGTGACAGTGACAAGAACAGGTAGGAGAGAGCAGGACAGTCTGCCAACTGTCCTGAATCTAGTGGGGCAGTCCTGAATTTGGGTGATAAATTCACTGTGTACTGCTCGTGAAGGCAGAACTGTGTACACCTAACAGTAGTGCACACAGTATTGCCTGTGTATTTGTCTAAAATGATAACCATGTTACATCATAGGGCGTTACCCTGTCTAAAGTGCCCAGGCCCCCCAGAGCCTTAATCCAGCTCTGGGCCTGGGCATAAAAACATATATATGGATTAAGCAACACTAAAATAGCCTCTTTTTATATAGATAAATATATATTATACCAAAAACCACCCTTTAAGGATGGGCCGCTACTTATGGGCCAGTTCGGTGTGCTTGCCCCCCCGGGCCAAAGTCTGCCAGCCCTCCTCTGCTGCTCTTATTATAACCATTAGATACAATGAACATTCCAATTACCAATAGTATCCTCCGAATAATGCTGGGACAGACCTAGTGGTTCTGAATATAACCAAATGTCAACCAAAAGGGCGATGGTGAATCTTGACATCTGCAGGCAAGCTCGATAAAACAATGGCCCTGATATCTATTTACAATGGCCATTAATTAGATTAGGATTTTATGCTGATTAACCTTTTTATTGGTCATTATTATTAACTTTTCTTTATAAAGTGCCAATGCTGCATTAGTAAATACCAAAAGTACAGTACAGCATATTGGGGTTAAATATCTTGAAAGAAAAAGTGAGGGTGTCCCACCAACTATGTCTTCTTTTGTATAAATATAAAATAAAATGAAAACTGTACTTCAATAGTCCAAATGGAGTTTTGAGACCTTAAGTGCCAAAAAAAAGCATTGTACCTTATATATGTTTTATAAAATTTCAGCTGTAGCCATCTATATATGGCCATCTATAGTATTTAGCAGAAAAACAATGTACTGGGCGCTACACAACCTATACAATAATAAACAGTGCTTGTCTCAGCTCTCATAAATAAACGCTGCAACCTGTAACAACCAAACAATTTATAGTGGTGATATATGAGCTAGTCTGCTGTTATGTCAATATTTATTTTTATGCTTTTTTTTTTATTTATATGTTTTTATGGAGCTATAGGAGTAGGATATTAATTTTAGTCTATTTAATCATGTAATTATAGGGTTTGATGTTTATATTAGACATCATTATTTATTGATAATTAATTAAATTTAATACAATAGATCCTGGGAAGATACTCTGTTTTGTTTCAAGAATGCAATACTCCAAATTATTTTGTGAATATATATTGATATTAATCTGATCCATGGCTGCAATATCATTTACAATAAAGTTCTATGGATGCTTTTGTTATAATCATTGCAATGACAGCAGATTTAGGGACTCAATGAGAGTTTTATTATCGGAATTTTGAATGGAGACCGAATGTGATTGGATGCCGAAGATCACGTGACCTGTCAAATGTTCATTGGCAGATGGGATGCATGTGACCCGGCTGCTTGTTATAAAGAGTGCATGGAATTGAATTATCCTTTATGCCTCTGATGGAACAACTTCTTGACAGCTGAGAAATGTGCCAGACCACTGGCGACAGAATTGGTGAAGTTTGGAGTTTGGTGCGTTCTAAACCTCGGGGTTATCTCTTCATTTGCTACCAGGATATTTTTGTTACACACCACTGGATCTATTGTGGGACTGATTTCTACGTTTTCTCCCTTCATTGCTGGCTGAAGAAACAGATGAGTATTATCTCATATATTACTTGCAATATCTTTGCTATGTACACTATGCTGTTTTCAATCAATGGAAGGTTTATTCACATACAGCTGTGAGAAAAGAGTTGCATCAGCCTAGGAGAACTTTACATCCAGTACCCTATACTAGTCGTGATTATATCATACTTTTCTTCTCTGGAGAGTAGCGCTTGAAGATTTGGGACCATTACATGAAATATTTTGGACTGTGGTATATATAGTATCTGAGATATTTATAATTTATATTGCTGCACCTAAAGTTCATTTTGATCTATCTTCACGAGGAATGCCATATATGTTTTATATATTTTATCAATAATATATTGTATTCAATTTTTATAATTTGTCTAACCTTAGCGCTCTCCTGCTTTTTTCACTATCTATAGTATTTCTAAAAAGTAAGGGGTTCACTTTCTGAAAAATTATAACCGCGTTAATAATTCTTATTATTAGATAGGAATTCACCAGTAACATATTTTAACATGTATTTCACAGTAAGACTTGATTATCAAATATGTTTTTACCAGTGTCAGATTTAGGGCATGATGCAGAGTTGCCTGCAATATAATTTGTGGCACAAAAAGTTTCAATAAACAATAGGATATACCTATATGCTGGGCTGCACAGATCTTGAGATCCGAGTGAATCAGCATATAGGCGTTAATACGTGTGTTTAATTAAAGCTAACATGATATTAAGTGTATATGCCAGTAATCATCAGCGCCTTGGTGTAGAAAACTTATTTTACTTTTTTTTTCAAGAAATAATGTAAAAACCCCAGCATGGCCGTCCACAAAAAAGTGTTGCCAGCAACACTTACATGTGTATTACATGTAATTATTGGCTGGTGCACTACTGGTCTGAGTAAGTCCTGGAAGTCATAAACTGCTTGGGTATGCGGGTAGCTACAAGTGCTAGTATACCCATGGTATTCAATCATAAAAATACACACTGTGGTATAGTCCTTTGCTACAAATAAAAACACCCTCACACAACCTGGTTCTCTACTTTATTTCTCACCTATATCTTTTTGCTTCCAGTTTTTGGTGAGAAACAAAAACTTACTAAATACCTCTTAGTGGAGCCCTGTTCCCCCCAAAAAGCAAACTCTGCATGACTTACTTTTTACTTCCTATAAAATCAATTTCTACTGACTGATGGCTCCAGGATTTCCACCTATATCACCTATTTTCTGGAACTGTCTCCCTCATACCACCAGTCTCAAACCATTAAAACATTTCAATAAAATTAATCTCTTTAGAGAGGCATATTACCTAACCCAGTGATACAAGGCTTTATCCACCTGATCAGAAATGTTCTCACCACTTTTACCATTTTTACACTTTGGGCCGTTATTCATTAAGGCAGTCAAAACGAATATAAATTGCATTTTTTTTTATATATATTCTTTTTTTTATTGAATTTTTTTTTTAACAGCTTTTACAAACATATCTGTTTTGCATTAAACGATGCATTAAAGTCATTTATAAACATTGCATATAAAGATACAATTACACAAATAAGATGTGTCAGTGCACCAGTATAGAAAAAAAAGTACCATTTAGTATACCATAATACATCATGTAGGGATGGGGGAAAGGCCAAGAGGGTTACAGACAGGGAAGGAGGGATGGATAGGTCAGAGAGGAGAAAGAGGGGAGCGGGGGGAGGAGGGGGTTCACTTATTCCACTGAGAATATAGTGGAGAATCCTTAAATTCGAGCCACTTGAACCATATATAGTAATACTCCCTATATTTGTCCCTAGATGAATATAGTATGTCATCCATCATTCTATAGGATTCTAAATGGGCAAACTACTCTTTGATGGTAGGGATATTCTGTGATCTCCAATGCACCGGGATCACGGCCTTTGCCGCGTTGCTAAGATTTTTAATTGTTGATTTTTTTATATTTAGAGATGGTCAATTTATTAAGGTTCAATAACCAGTATTTGGGGCAATTAGGTGGTTCAACACCCATTATTTCTTTAGAAATTGAAAGAACTGCATCCCAGAAGGTTCTAAGAGCTATGCACTCCCACCATATATGCAACGGAGTACCTGGCGCCGACATACATCGCCAGCACATGTTTGATACCCCAGGAACCATCTTAGCCAGCAGGTTGGGGCATCTATACCACCTGGTCAAAATCTTATATTGTGTCTCCACCACCCGTACACTGAAAGAGCTTGACTGAGTGCGTAAGAGGATATTTTTCCAATCTTGCTCAGGTATCGTACAAGCCAGCTCCCTCTCCCATTCTCGAATGAAGGTGGGTTGTTTATTATAAGCATGTTCAATGAGAATACTGTAGATGAGAGACAAAGTTTGGCTAGGATATAATGCAGTCGTACATAAAGATTCAAACTGGGTAAGCGACCTCCCCACCGACTCCCGAACCTCCGAAGATCCCAGAAAATGGCGGAGCAATAAATTGCATTTTTGTTAAAAAAAAACCCTGTAATTCAGGCACTTCTGTATTCAACTACAAGCGGATCTGAAGATGTTTCTTGTTGAATATATGTCTAGGTGCACTATGCTTGACATAATATATTGCAGGACACATTCAATACATAGGTGGAGTATTCAACTAGTCTCACCTGTTAATAATATTTTCATTAATCACATTTAAAAAAAAAATTCTTTTAATTCCCCACTCCATAAAATACATTTGTCATAATGTATATCTACTGTACATAAAATGCATTTTTACAGTTGTTCCTGACTGCAAACACATGTTCTAGCATGCATATACATCCATGTTGAGGAATGCCATGAACAGAGAAATGTTTCTTGAGTTTAAAATTGGTGAAGTTAGCCAGGTAGTCAATTTCATTCCACCCACAATATGAGTCCACTAACACTAAGGGGTAAATGTATCAAGCTGCATGTTTGAAAAAGTGGAGATGTTGACTATAGCAACCAATCAGGTTCTAGTTATATTTTATTTAGTACAGTCTACAAAATTACAGCTATAATCTTATTGGTTGCTTTAAGCAACATCTCCACTTTTTCAAACCAGCAGCTTGATGAATTTATCCCTAAGTGTTCCTTTCCTTTCCAATTGAATATGTCAGCTGTAGTGATTAACCATGGGAGGTCAGGGATCTCATGTAAGATCATAAGTTCTGTTGTTCGGTGTGTTTTGAGGACATTGTAAGGAGAACATGAGTGATCACCCTGTCAATGTCATGGTACATTGTGAGTTAGAACAGAGCCTTTCTAGCTCTGAACTTGGTAGACTCCAGACCAAGGTGTCTTGGTAGACTCAAGACCAAGGTGTCCACATCAAGGTGTCCTTGATGTGTTTATTGGATGTAGTATTTCTGTAAGGAAATCAGTATGATGAATGTCTGACCTTGCAGTAGGATGCCATGCATTTAATGTGATTTCATTTCTCATTGGGAAGAATGGGCATAAGTCATGTTGAAGAATGATGACCAGCCATGTATTACCACTTAAAATGGATGTTGGCCCAGGTCATTTTTCAAGGTTTCCTATTGGAGTTCTTCCAGTTGGTGGGAGGACAGTACCCAAACTTCTGACATCATATTCATCATCTATATTTGTGTTCTCTTCCTGTAGTATGTAAGCATATGACAGTGCTTCCTGTACACAAAATTCTTTACCACATTTGCACATCTACATGATACCATTGTAGTTTGAGCATGTGTATCCTGGAAGACATTGTGTGCAAAGGTTTGAGTAGTATAGTAATCAAAGATTGGTGGGCAGTTTTAAAGATAACTTGGCATCAGTAAAGTCATGAAATGTCTTGCATACAAACACCAATGCCACAAGCTCATTTTAAATTTGGGCATATCTAGTCTTTGTCTCTGAGAGGGATGCCAAAGTGATTGGCCTGTTCAGTTGCATACAAATGGCACCCAGGAGGGCTTGTTTGCATTTCTTTAAGTTTGGATACCACCTTATCATGGTGCTCATGCCAACACCACTCTGCGTCTTAATGTAATAGTTGCTGCAAATGAACAGTTATCTCACTGTAATGGGGTAAGAACTTGGAGAGGTAATATGTCATGCTGAGGAATCGCTGAAAACTCAATTTGTCCTATGGTGTCGACAACTGTTGTATTGCTGTAGTTATTGTTGGGTCTGGTTTTACACCTTGTTCAGTTAGAAGGTGGCTCACATAAGGTACTTCAGAGACTCTGAAGTGGCACTTATCAGGGTTGTGTTTCAAGTTTATTTTGCATACTTTCATTAGGATGCAGCATAAGTGTTCATCATATTCTTGCATGCAGCGTCTCCATACGAGCAGGTCATTCACTGTTATTATACAAGAGTTGCTCACAAATAACTGTTTAATGCACCATTACATTACTTCACTACAAGTGGATAAGACATAGGGAACCCTCAAGAAGCCATATCTGCCTGCTGGCGTCATGAATGTGGTGAGCTTAGATAACTCTTTATCTAGTGATATCCAAACTTTGCATTGATTTTTGCATTAGACATGCCAGTGAATACTTGTTTTATTGTCTTTAACGGGTGACACAGTCTCGAGGGCCTTGTGTACCTGGTCAATACAAATCCACACATCTTTTTTTATTGCTGCAACCATGGCTGACACATATTGAGTGGCCTCCTCTATGGAGTAATAACTCCGAACTGTTTGTGCAGCATTCAGATATTAATGACCGTCTCCAATGTCAGATTTGTTTCTTTAAGAAGATGTGTGCACACATTGTCATTATGTATGCCACAAATAATTCTGTCGTTAGTGATTCACAATTTGTTTAAATGAGTTTAAGGGATGAGACATAAGATTGAGTAATTTCATCACGCTTTTGGACTAGTGTATTAAACACATGTCTGTTCATAATTACATTTTTCACAGGGAAGCATATCTCATGAAAGATTTTTAGTATGTATGGATCCTTCTTATTATCACCTTCTTCATAAACACGTGTCATCTTTGTCAACAGCATCTGCCCCAGCAATGTTTAATAATGTGTATGTTTGTACTTTTTTTGATTTTTCAAATAGACCAGCAATGCAGTACACCCACCAGTCTACCTTGAACTTAAGCCAGCTGTTAGTGATATTTTCATCAAAACTAAACAAATCGATATATGTCAGAGACCCTGAGCCATGTTTATTAATCTTCTGATACCATGTAGATTGGTGTACATCAGGGGTGGGCAAACCAGTCCTCAAGGGCCAACAACAGTTCATGTTTTTAGGATTTCTGTCTGTAGAAACAGCTGGGATAATTACTGACCCAGCCAAATAGATTAACTCAGCTGTGCATGATTAAAGAAATCCTAAAAAAATGAACTGTTGATGGCCCTTGAGGACTGGTTTGCCCACCCCTGGTGTACATTGTAAGGAACTGAAATGACAAGAGGAGAAAGAAAACAGTACACTTTATTCTCCAGCCTCTGTAACATACTAACAATTGATGCCTTCAACTTCTTGTAACCACCAATAACATAATGACAGTTTGTGATATTTACTCAACACATCTGGTTGGCAATTAAATCACTTCCACCCAGGGCTGTAACTAGGGCTGAGTGAAAGGAACAACTGCCCAGACCGCAGTATAATAAATGTTTAAGGTTAATTTTGTTACATTTGAGGGCTAGGAGGCGGAAGATTTCCTTCTTGGGTCAGTAGTTAAAATATTTAGTTCCTGCCACTTTCACTGCCACCACTATCTTTCCAAGACAGAGGAAGTTTAACATGCAACAAAGGCTTCTCTATTGCTTATAAGTCAAAGAACCATCAGAAGTCAAGTTACCAAGCCAGAACCAAGTTTGTCAGTTGCCAAAAACGTCAATTTCTGACATGCATAAGAGCTGGGCCACATGACTTCAGGTGGTCAAGCATTTCTCCCCCAAATCTGGAGTTAGATTTGGAGCTCGGTAGTGGACAGCTTTAGCAGTAGGTAAGGGCAGAGAAGGATTGAAGATAAGTGATGGCACATCACAAAAGTGATCCATAGCACTGTTATGAGTAAAAAAAAAGTTTCACTTATTTATATAGATGAAAGAGAAAGAAAATGTATATTAAGTGGGTTGTAATGGTAATAAACATTTATTTTGTTGATAATCAGTGGTGTTGGAAGCCAAAAATCTATAACGAGAAATGCATGCTAATGTACACTAATGGACAAGAGTACTTTTATTTGACACCTGAAGATTTTCTTTAAAGGGGATAGAAGAATTAGATTTTTTGTTGATGGGCACTACATTTATTTTAATGCAATAGGTCAAAGGGCACTGTGACAGGATGGACCTACTATGTTCCCCAGTCTGTGTTGCTGGAGACCGGCTGGGGTTGCCCCTTTCTTTATCACAAATGTGCTCCTCTAATCACAGTAGGAGGGGCCTGCTACCACCACCAGGCTCCTTCAGCGGCACCTAGAACCATTTTCTTCTGGGTAACTCTCGCTGCTAGTGTACTCCCTTGCTGGTCACCTGGGCTAGTACACTTGACCTCTTCCTTTAGATCAGGGTTGCTGTGGATGATTCTACCTGGTCTATCACACTGGCCAGAGCTGCTGGGTAGCGGGCAAAGCATTGGTATTAGATGCTGGGCCCCAACCTCAGAACAGCTTTATAATGGATTAGATTGGTCTAATTTGTAGGTCACAGGCTTTAAAGCAGTTAAGTAGGCTTCAAAGCAGTATCATTAAGCAGTGATGTTTATTAGCTCAATAATTCTTAAAAAGGACAGTTACATACTGAGGTACTAGTGATATCCAGAAATTAAAGATGGAATAATACATTTCAGGGTAAAACAGGGCTCTTTTTGTACAGCTTTGGACACAAATCCTGGCAAGAGTTAATCCAGCCTTCTGCCCTTTTAGCCAATCCAGACTGATTCATGCAGCTAGCATGTGAGTCAGCCTGGAGGGGGTTAACGCCTTTTTACATTGAAGCTAGTTTCCGGGGTAGTGTACAACCTCCCTGTCCACGAGCTGCCATATATGAGGGGGGCTCAGCCTCCTCTCCTCCCTGGTTCTAGACTATTTAAGACGGGAGATTAATAGCTGAGCTCCAGGATGTGGCTTAGCCTGCTGGGTCCCTCAGGAGGAAATACGCCTCCAGGATTCATTTATGTCCAGGAGGCTAGTCTGTAAGTCCCTCTGGAGGGCCACAGAAGCTGGGGGGGGGCGAAGGCTCCAGGGCAGCCCCCACTGGACCACATGGAGCACAGTTTTTACACTCCCGACACCTAGGGAGTTAACCCTGTCAGTGCTGCACACTGGTCACCTACCAGTGCTGCAGCGCCTAAACAGATATATATAGACACATTTCATTTAAAATACTTCAATATACATTAACACTCTGTAACAGCTAATGCAGAATTGGACCAAACTTTTCCATTGGTGATTAACATCTAAATCAGGGGCACAGGGTCTAAAGGGCATACTGCAACCCAACAGAGGTCCCCGCAAGGGAGCATGGATTTTGCTTCTATGAAGTTACATTTTGTAGACATAAACTAACCCCCTAGCATTTAGCTTAAAATGCAGAAATTAACTGTGGTAAGAAAAAGGCAAATAGTCCTAGTGTACATTATTTGGGTCAATAATGACTAGAGAGGATCACTGAACCACGTGTTTTGGGTTTGGTTTTGTATCGGTATTAACTTCGTGCTTTGGTTATGGTTTTGGTTTTGCAAAACCACTTGCATATTTTTATGGTTGAAGTGCTTGGTTTGTTTGGGCCCCCCACAAATCAAGCTAACAATGGGCTTAAGGCAGCTAAGGTAGCAGTGCTGTCAATGAACTGTAAGATTGCAGCAAGAGGCTGGCTAGACCAATAGCACAAACATACAGCAGTTTATATCATATCTAGGAAACATTGCCAGTGCCACACAGCAGTGTCAGGAAAGAAAAGTGGTGCAAGATGGAATTGTCCTTGGGGACTCACACCTACCCTTATGTAGGATTGACAAAATATAACTGAGGCGCAGACTAGAGAAGTTTAGAGAAGTTTATAAAATCGACAATGACATCAACAGCATTATTAGGACAAAAACAGAAATCTAGACAGTATTTATTAGGTTGACAATTCAAATGTAGACAGTATTATCCCTAAATCTAACATTGTCCCTGTCGCCTAGACATGTCCCTATCCCTAGACATGTCCCTATTCCTGTCCCTAGACCTGTCCCTAACCATATCCCTAGTCCTATAATAATACTGCCCACATTTGAATTGTCTACCTAATCATACTGTCCACCATGTGCATTGGCGACCTAATAATACTGTTGACACTGGAATTGTCGACTGTTACACAAGCTGATAGACCAAGGCTTAAATGTCAAACAGTGCAAGATGGAACTGCCCTTGCTAATGTGTTAAAATGGACATGTACAGTTTAACAAACCATTCACTTCAGTGACGAGGACTGTCACTTTTGTTGCTGAAGTGCTTGGTTTGTTTAGGCCTTCACAAAACTAGCTACCAATGGACTTAAGGCAGATAAACTAACAGTGCTGTCAATGTACTCTACAGTGGCAAGATGTTGTTGTCACTATCTTCAGCCTCATTCTCACCCTCATCAGTGTGTACATCATCCTCACACAATACTAATTCATCCCCGCTGGAATCCACCATTACAGATGTCTTTGTACTTTGATGTAGTTGCCAGTAAAGGCCTTTCTCATGGAATTTGTAGTTCATTTTGATGAACATCATCTTTTACACATTTTTAGGAAGTAGCATTCTAAGCCAAGGTTCCTGGCTGTGCTGAAAACGCTTTCAGAATACACACTGGAGGGTGGGCAGCTTAAGTATTGCAAAGCAAGTTTGTACTTGTGTCTCCAAATTGCCATTTTTTCCTCCCAGTATGTAACTGAACTGTCTGACATACCTATTCTATGCTGTCATTAAAATAATCCTCCACCATTCTTTGAGTCTTGATTGGGTGGAGTTACGGCAGAGGTGCCATGATTTTTGGGCTATTCTTTTAGACCAGACCAGATGTCAAAATATTGTGCTGACTTATATGCATCATCCTGGGTCTCTTGGAAAACTGTTTTTTCCTAGCAGCAGTAGCTTTGGAAAATGAAGGAGGAGATGCTGTCATGTCACATAACACTTGAGCTGTCAACTTGCTCACCAGGAGCTCATTGAATCTCTTGTGATCTGGGACAGTTGGAAATAAAGGAAAGACATAGCTCTTAAACTTAGGATCAAGCACAGTTGCCAAAATGTAGTGATCCGATTTCAAGATGTTGATTTCTTTGATCCTGGCGAAATAAAGTCCTTGATCTACAAGTCCGACATACTTAGCGTAATTGTTTTGTTTCATCTTCTCCTTCAATTTCTCAAGCTGTTTTTCCAAAAGTATAATTAAGGGAATCACTTGACACGAGCTAGCAGTCTCTGAACTCACATCACAGGTGACTACTTCAAATACTTTAAGCACCTGCACAACACGGAAAGTATTGTCCACTGCCCTGGACTAAAACACATTCCTCCTCCTTTCCCAATGTCATGGCTTGTGGAGTAAGCGTGCATGGCTTTTTGCTGTTACTCCATCCTCACAAGCATATAAAGGGTGAAATTCTACCATCTTGCTTCAGTTGGTGGCAGGGCAAATTAAATTGTTCTTGTAGCTGCTGCAATTTCCTACATGCTGTTGCAGAATGTCAGAAATGTCCCGAAATTGTTCGGACCACAGACAGCATCTCCTTCACGTCCCTATCATTTTTCAAAAAGCTCTCTACCACCAAGATGATTGTGTGAGCAAAACAGGGATGTGATGGAATTTACCTAGCTTTAATGCTCTCACATTATTGGTGGCATTGTCAAAAATGATATATCCTGAGAAGAGTCCAAACCAGCAATTACATACTTCTGTAATGGTGGATTTCAGCGGGGATGAATTCATATTGTGTGAGTATGATGTACATACTGATGATGGTGAGGGTGAGGATGATGACAGTGTAGATTGCAGATGCTGGTATCTAGCTGAGAGAAGGGAGCTAGTTAATATTTGGGGTAGAATGGCATGTTGGCAATTTTATGTTTTCCTACAGTAAACTTTCCCTTTATAAGAGAGGTGTTTTTTTCTTTACCAATGTAAAAGGTTGCTTTTTGGATTTCAGTTTTCCTTAAACCCACTATGATCTTGAGCATAGACTTTAGTAGATGATGTAGAAGGACTAGTATCATCATGACTGGTGCCAGCAGCTGGTTTCCGTACCTCTGGCGCTGAGCTATGGCACTGGAGAGTGACAAGAACACTGCCACCCCTCCTGTTTGCTTTCTGCATGAGCAGTGACACAAACCAATATGACTGGAGACTGGAAAGTAACAAAAACACTGCCACTCCTGTTTCTGTGTTAGCAATGGCATTCCGCAATGTGACTGGAGACTGGAAAGTGACAAGAATACTACCACCCCTGTTTCTGTGTTAGCAATGGCACTGATCAATGTCACTGGAGACTGATAAGAACACTGCCTCCCCTCCTGTTTCTGTGTGTGCAATCGCACAGAGCAATGTCCCTGGAGACTGATAAGAACACTTCCACCCCTTCTGTTTTCTGTGTGATGTGAATGACTCTGAGCAATGGCACTGGAGACTGCCAAGAATGCTGCTACCCCTTCTATGTCTGTGAAATGGCGCTGGATCTCTGTGTAGGTACTTATCGAATTCAAAACTCGTGAGATCAGATGAAGCGCCAATGATGTTTTGCCTTAATTTCAGTTGCAAGGATGCGCAAAAATACCAAGCCAGCTCGGTACTCGTATTGCCTTAGTTCGGGGTGGTTTCAAAAAAACGAGCCTGAGCATACCTAATAATGACTTGTGGATTGTGTATAAAGTATTATGATATATCCAGCACAAGCCTGCAGCTTTGTAATAAGAGCTTACTATACTAGTGAAAATGTGCAAATGCCCCACCCCCAGGAATTCCCATACCGCCATAAATAATGACAGACTGCTATGGGGAAGATTATGGTACCATAGCACAGTATATGGTGGTGAGTGCCTAATACTATTGCAATTATCATAGTACAAGATGTAAATATGTTGATGCCCACAGTATTTGAATGCTTTGCACCTTTAGTAGCTTAAAAAGGCATATATGTTTGCATTATATCCCCTTCCCCATAATTAACTGGGATCTGGAATCCCCACTGGTCAGGAAAAAATTAAATATCATCTCTTCTGCGGGAACCAGCCAATCAACTCTTACTGACATATAAGTATCAAGTGATGAGATTCAAAATTCTTCTATTACCTGTGGCAGGAAAATCGACTCTAACCGAGGAATGTGGAGAGGTGTGTGTTAACCGAAAGAGTAGGGGTTTCAGATAATGAACCCTAGCCTTTCTGCTAGTTGGGGGAGGTGTGTTTACTATAACAAAATGTGTTAATGACTAAACTTCCTGAGATTATTAATCTATGTGATGATTATTGCTTGGCTGGAAGTTCAAAAGTAAATTTTAATGTACAGCTCAGTATTTTCCCACTTAATAAGCTAAGATTAAGACACCCATTATTACGCTTTTTTTTATTTCTTACTGCTTAATATAATAGTCCTGTGAGCTGCTGAGTCAACAACACACAAAACTTAAGTGCTCATTTAAACCACTAAGCAAGCAGAATATTGGCAGCCAGGAATGATCGCTCCCTAAATTTAACTAGGCATAGCAAGAACAAGTGTAAATGGACACTTACTATCCAAATCTAAATGAAAAGGTGTTTGTTTAGTCAGCCGTTTGAAATCAGTTAGTCACAAAATGAATCATCATCATAATGTTTAGTGCAAAATCAAATTTAAATTAAACATAAGCATTCAATTGAACTGATAAAATGGCACTTGGAAATTAATAGTTATTAAAGTATTGTCTTTATTGGAATTATACACGAATGTGAAAAATAGCTTGGTGTGTCAAAATTAAATTATAGTGAGAATAGTAACTATTTGTATTAAAAGTATTATTAAACTAAATAAATTAAATATTAAGCATGCTTTATATCAATGTTTCTTAACCAGCAATGTATGAAACCCTAGGACTGCAACACAAAATTTCTGTGGATCCCACCAGATTTTTAACAGAAAATAATTTTTAAATCACAGATTCAAATTGAATTTGAAAAAATGGACTTGGAACAATTCTAATGTTCTCAGTTAGTACCATTTATACAACTGGCAAAGACAGCATTACAAATATTGACACCATTTGTCACCTCCTGACTATGTACGATGGAATTTTCATCACTTCTGCATAAAAACACAGTCTAAATGCTAGTGATGACATATATGTGGCTATTTGTAAAAGAAAACCCTGCTTCAAAATTATTGCTAATAACAACAGCAAAGTAGTCATTGAGAATTGAGTTTATGTTTACATTTTAAGTTAAATTTAAATAAACATATATGTAAAATATTTTGTAATAAATGTATGTTTTTGATATGCGAATCTGAACAAATTTTTTGAGAATCAAAAGGGTGCCTGCCAGGGGTAGGCTAGGCTGAGGGGAAGGTGGCATGTAGCTTGCGGGCCAGTCCCATAGTGGGTGTCACGTTCTGGAGACAGGATAGGAGCCCAGTGGCAGGGAGGAAGGCTGGCTAACAGGAGGTGAGATGGTAAAAAAGGTCAAACAAGCCGGGTTCGGTGCACAGAGAGGCGGAAAGGTCCAAAGGTTGAGGTAGAGGCGAAGTGGAGTGCAAGCCGAGGTCGGTACACGAGTAGTAGATGCTGGTAATCAGGAACAGCAGCAGGAGCTAGATCACAGGCACAGAGCACAATAATCAGGCACTGGAGACAGGAACTGGCCAGGCTTTTATAGGAAGCCAAGGGGTGGAGCTAAGGCATGCTGGAACATCAGGAGATCACTGGAACTGATCTAGAACACAGAATACAGGCAAGGACTGTCCAGCAGCCCGAATAGCTCAGTCAGTAGAGCAGCAGTCCACAGAGGCAGAAGCTCTGGGTTCAAATCCTGACAGTGGGTTACCTTGGTCTGGGTCAATGGGCCACCTGCACTTTTTTCCTTTAAAATGTTCCTAATAAGCTGAGTTGAATCTTGCCCCCCAGGCTAAAATTTACCAGCCCTCCCCTGGTGCCTGTCACCTCAAAGGTTGAGAACCACTGCTTTAGATTAAAATGTAAAAAGGAAGGGTGACAGCATTATGGTCATGAGTATTTTGTGTTGACATATTCTACTTTACAGCATCCTTGCCTACACTTCCGGTATGTCCGTGAGACTCCTTCACTTTGGATAGTTTACCCTGGCCCACGGGAGAGCAAGCCTTTTTCCCAGTTCCCACCCACTTTCCATCAAAGTGGGCTATATGTGGTCTTCTTTGGATGCAATTCACCGCAAATGGTGTTATTTTGATCCCTGGGAACAATGATACGGTTTGCAGCATCACGCCACCCCCTCTGCACTTGCCACTTGTCGTCCTCTCCTAGAGGGTAGGTTTTAAAGTTAGCAAGCATGCTTTACAGTTGTGTTTATGTATTTTAAATGAATATGTGTTCATTTATAATTATACACTTTTACTTATGTATTGTTAGGAAAGACAGTTTGAACACCAAAATGCACAGCTTGCTATGCAATGACACAAATGCCACAAAGCACTGAAACTACAATAATGACTGGACGTAGCAAAAAGCATTGTAGGGCTTAAACAGTCAAGTAAAGTAAAATAACCTCTTTGAACCAGCCTATCTGCTATATGCTTACAGTGAAAGGGACTGGGTCTTGTTTCTAGTGTCATAAATTTATGATGGCTTACTCCCAAGTGCAGCTACAGATATTGAGTTGGGCTATCATTGGTGGCCTGTATGATCACCGTTTCCCAGCACTGAATAGAATGCTGTTCAGTATAAGCCACATATGGTTCTTTTACATTCAGAAAGCAGTGGTGATCCCATTATTCCTGGGATCCCCTGCAGGAGTGTCAGCTTCTGAGTCTGAGAAGATCCATATAGGCGATCAAGAAAAATAACTTGATGTTAATTTAAATATGTGTCATTCCCAAGGATAACATTTCAATTTTATTCACTGCCATATGGGAAGTACTAAGCTTATGGAAAATGGGTTTCATTAATTAATCAGGAGGAATGATTTGTAAGATTAGAGGTGAGAGCATAGGGATGCTATGTGTGTAAGGAAAGTGGTTAATTGGCTGTGGATTTGTGTACCAAAAGCTCCGTGCCTCCAGGTTAAAATGCTGCAGATCCATCTATGGATACAGTTGTGAGCATTTATTTGTGGATAATGGTGCTAATGCTATGAGTGCATTTTGGTCATTTTGGTTTTAATAACTAATTTACAAAGCATGCAGATCTCTGGATTCAGTATATTAAATAAGATGGAAACGGATACAAATATTATTTATTAGCACAAATTTTTATCTGGTCTGATCAAAAAAGATTACCTTATTGCCAGATGCTGGTAGTTGCACAATCTGCAGTGATCCTATAGAGCCCAGTACTGAGAAGGAAGCCATGGTTAAGACTTTTTTGACCAGAGGTTACGAACCTCAATTTGAACAACAATTTATTGCTAAAGTAAATCAAACGGACACTCATCTGATCCCCAAAAATCAGGATGATTTTCAATTTTTAATTATTTTTTTACAGCACTCGCAAATATTTAAAGAATAATACAAGGCAACTGAACATTATTGGCAGTAGATTCTTCTCTCCTGAATATATTTAAAGGGACATGTCCCTTGAGCTATAAGACAGTACACAATTTAAGGGCTCTATTTGTAAAAGAGAAACAGAAAATGACAGATCAATAGCAAAACAGTATAGTTTAAATTATTTTGGGACCAGCAGTTAATTTTTGCATTCAAGTTTAAAGATGATAAAGCTAAAACAGAGATTGACTTGCACAATAATCTATGTAATTTACATAATTCAATGCCCTAGTGCAGTGTTGGTTAACCTGTGGCACTCCAGGTGTTGTGTAAGTACAAGTTCCAGCATACCCTTCTAGCAATAAGCTGCTATATATTGGTAAAGCATGCTGGGGCTTGTAGTTTCACAACACCTGGAGTGCCACAGGTTAGCCAACACTGCCCTAGTGTTATGTTTACCAAACCCAGTCAGAAGGTCAGAATTTAAACTGTTAGAATTGACAGTGGCTAACCACAGGTTATAACAAACAGGTAAAAGTGATCAACCTGTAACTCAGAACTTTGCTCAAATAAAACATGGCTTGCCACTCTGTGATGCGTGGCTATAGAGAAAGAACCCCCATTACCAGGAGGAGGAGGGCATCAAAGACTCGTTAAGTCTACAATGTTTCTGGACTTACCTGTTCTCCGTACCTTTTATGATTCTCGTAAGCTTTGAATATGTTGAGTAGCTTTTTTTTAAATGAGCGATATATATAGATATATATATAGATATAGTGCAGGAATCGGCGCTCAAGGTGTGACAGTATTGGAAAATAAACCAAAGTTCAGTGGAAAATATAAGTCATAAATAAATGGATCTTTCAAGATTCTGGATAGTCCTCTTGGACCAAGGTTATAAGTCCAGTCTTGTATATATGTAAAAGACAGAAAACAGAGAAATCAGAGGACTAGTGTGTATATGTGATAGCCCATCACCATAATCACCACACCAAAAGATCAATAAAATAGCTTATCTGCATAAACTGCTCTTATTCAAAGGCAGGAACCGTTTAGCTGTGTAGCAACTTCCAGAATAATAATATAACCAGCTTCCCCGGTATCATGATGTTTCTCCAGAAATCTGCATAATCAGCACATCTGTATGTCTGTTCCTCAATCATACACCAGTCACAAAACCTCTCCTCCACTCATCAGATATGGGGAAACAAGATAATGTACCATATGGTGTAGTATTTCAAAACAACGGATATTTAATTTGCAATCATATAGAATATGCACTCACAATAGATCAATCAAAAACATGCTTATCTGTTATACAGGTTACACTGATTGCTGTAGATCCAGCCCCTCGGGTATACGCAGGAACTTCCCACAGTCTCCGCACAGAAAACTTAATGGTTAGATATTCCAGGTAGACTCAGGACAGGGATGCACAGTCAGTGGCAAAGCCTCAACGCGTTTCGTCTAAATGACTTCTTCAGGAGGAATGTAGGAATGTAAATCCTGACCACCTTTACCTGTCACAAACCACACTCTGTGCACTCGTTAATTGGAAGTTTACTGTTAGGGAACACAAAGGATTCCAGTCTTACTCGCACTCTCACCGATCTCTTAGGCTACATCTAACTAGTCCTTTACCCAACACAGGCGCATACTTCCACACCTCTCCCCAACTGTGACCAGCTACGTATAAGGCCTGTAGTAAACCTCTGACATAATTACCAATTGAGCACACTCTGCGTTCTGATAGCGAAAATGGTTAACACTTCCCACCATGGTATTTAAAGGGTTTACACGGCCAAGCACTGAACCTCTTCCAAGCAGGCAGTGAATTCATTTAGAGCAATAATCACTTATTAGAGTGTGGATTTAATATACAAAATGTACAATGCTTATAGGTTATAAAAACAATTAATAAAAGTTGACATGACATAACATAAGCAAAACATATAAAATAAAAAGATACAGTTTCAGAGTATAAACTTACATATGAGTTGTATAATCTGAACCAGGGGAAGTTGGCTTGGAAGATGGACAACTGATCAATGTTGATTGATTTCCCAAAAGACTGACAATTTCTAGTAAATATTCTCATCTTGTTAAAGAAATTTTTCCCACCTTCCCCCTCCTACTTGGATAGGGTCTCCAAGGGGGACCTGTGACAGATTTACAACCACAAACTGTTTTAATTCCCAAAGCTAAAACTTCTTTGGAAGTGTCACACCCACCCAATTTTATTATTAATATATCCAGTACCATTTTGTGATTGGCAGTGGCATGTTGGCATGTAGTGGGTGGAGGGGTGCGATAATTGGTGGTAATGTGTAGCGTGCGACTGAAAGGTCGAGATTAGTGAGGGGATGAGTATGGTCACTGTCAGCAGTGATGTTGAGTATGTATGGTTGTAATACAGAGGAATTTTTATTGTTTGAGGGTTTGAGTACTGTCCCTACATAATTTGTAGACTGGACTGTGAAAGTGTAGTCATAGTATTCCAAAGGCCTGGTAGGCAGAGCTGGGGAAGAATCACAGAGAAAGCATTTGTAGAGTTTCTAAAAGAAAGAGGAGAGACTGTGATGCAAAATGAACAAAGCAAAAGAACCTTAGATGCAGCTTTTGATGCTAATTTCAATGTTTGAATATAGGCATTATTAGCAGGAGAGAATAGATGGAGTAAGTGATATAAGTGGGTGTATATTAGGTCATGTGCATTAACATTGCATAATTTATTAAGAAATGAGATACCTTACATCAAGACAACCAAGACCCCTCAGGGACCAAAAGCCAATAGAAATGTCAAGGGGTCATTGAGATTTCACATCAAAATTAAATTTCCCTGTTTTTACTGCTGAAAGGGTCACCAAAGTCCCTCATTAGTTTACAATCCATCATAAATAACAAAAACGCATCTACTGTCCAATTTTTTCGACACATTACAATGTTACAAGGCAACCGTGGATACAGAAGGGGGAACAGGAAACTGTCTGACCACTGGGTCAAACTGTACATCGAATGGCAACCCCTGGCGTAGGTGCAGAATATCTGGGCATGGGGCACTCCTTAGGTCTTGGCATGCCACATGGCTACATGTGTCAATCGTGTCTTGAGCCAGCACTGCGCTATGCAAATGAATGTACATCCGACCATTCATTAAGCCCTCTATGTCCAACTCAACATGACCCCTTGTATGTTCTTAATATCTGTTTTTACTTTTGAATATACAACTTATATATACTTCACCTTCAGATTCTGTTTTGAAGCATTGAAGATTGTCATTGTCATTTTTCAACATTTAAACTTTATAAATACATTTTAGATTGTTACATATGATGGAGAAAATTTACAAATTTAAAATAAAAAAATTTAATAAACTGGTGCTTAGAATCCAATTGGTTGGGTTGCTGTGCAAAAAATGTGTGTTTTTTAGCTAATGATTTATCCTTGGCACCATTTTTCATTATGAATTGCAACATTTATTTAATTGTCCTATATCATATAATGCTAACATATGTTTTAGCAATTGTATCTTAATAAGGTAAGTTTTAATTTCTCACTTTCTGCTTCCTTACTATTCTATTGATATATTCACAATTCTTGCTTATTGAATGTTCTTGTGTTCTAGTACAGTTTAGAATAAAAGCAAACGACTGACTTGTTGCTATGGGTTAGATTTTTGATTCTTCTTAGTTTTTATGAGTATATTCAATTGCATTTTCCCGCTCACTAAACTGATTTCACTGTGAAAGGACATCAGTGATTAGTGGGGATATAAGGGTCTATATACCAAATGGGGAAAAGCCCTTTCTCCAGCAAAACGGACAACCCCCAGGCCGGTGAAAACTATCTCTTCCTATTGTTGGCGATAGTCTTGTCGGAGGCCTCTGTCGTATGCTAGGGAATCCTATTTAACATGACCAGCAGAGGTACAATTAGGACCGCTGTACTCCTATTGCTATTGACATCTCAGATGGACCAAAGATTGTCTGGCAAATGGTAAAAGATCTCTTCCACTGCCAGCCAGTATCTCTGTGGAGCTGCCCTGGAGAAATTCAAGTGGTAAATAAAGGCGAGATAAGATCAGCACCAATAGAAAATATTTCATATCACCAGGTGTCACGAACACCCAGCCTGTCCCAGATACAGCAATCTGAACAGCTGGCCGTGACTGGCGACACCTTAGTCACTTAGTGGTGGCACCTTCGTGGTGGCACCTTTTCTGCCACCACAAAGAATTCCTTACGTTCACCAAAACCACTTATCAACTTTGAACACTTAAATCACATACACATGTAGCATGAGCCTCCCTGGGCTTTGTATGTTCACAAAGAATCACAGAGTATACACTAGATGAAATTTATTTAATCTGAAAAATGTTTCCAAGGCTTATTTACAAAAATGAATAACAAGACATACAATATGTTACACAATTGAGTTTCAGAAAATAAAATAGGAAATAAAATCAGAGTCACTACTTACTAGTTAAGACCTGATGTGTGAGGAAACACAGTTGATAAGGATGGGAAATTTCAGTCTTGATAGACCCCCTCATGAAATGCACACTCTGGTGTTTAAAGCAGAAGATTTTAAACCCTTTTTCCACATATCCCTCACCCCTCACATTTGGAGTTTAGCTGTACATAAAGACAGAATAATCTCACAAAAGTCACAGGGTTTTCAAAGTGCTCGGGATGTCCTGAGATCAGAATGTGCATGGGCCTTGAGTTCTCACCTCTGCTCCTTCTGCTCAGGCTAGATGGTTTACAACTTTGAGCGTCAAACTCCTCCAAGACTCTATCTCTCCCTGATCTGGCTATTTCAAAAAATCAATGACACTTGCATAAGTTCAAACTCATGTCATCTAACAAAGCACACGTTGAGATTACATTACAAGGTTACATAAAATATTCACATGGTCATACATGAATTCAACAGAAAATAACAATCAGTCATTAGATAAACTACATAATCATCACACCTACCCCTAAACCTAGGGCACGGAGATCTGTGACCTGTCACTATCTCTCCTGCCCATTCACCACTTCTGCCCCTAGGTGCGAGAGGCCATGTTCTGTGCTCTTCCAGTGCTGTATGGTGAAGTTATATTGCTTCAAAATTAAGCTCCATCTTATCAGCGTTCCATTATCCCCAGAAACTCTATTCAGCCAACCTAGAGGATTATGGTCTGTGATAATGGTGAAATTAAGTCCATACAGATAGAGCTGTAGTTTTTGAAGTGCCCATACGTTGGCTAGGCCAGGGTTTCCCAAACCCAGTCCTCAGGGCTCCCTAACAGTGCAGGTTTTCTGGATCACATGTGACATATTTGGGACCACCTGTGGATCTGTTACAATGTGTTAGTCAGTAATGAATACACCTTTGCTCCTGCAAGGAGATATGCAAAACCTGCACTGTTAGGGAGCCCTGAGTTTGGGAAACCCTGGGCTAGGTACTCTCGTTCAATGGTAGCATACTACACCTCCTGAGGGAGTAGTTTTCTACTTTGGAAAATGATAGGGTGCTCCTCCCCCTGCGTTGTCACCTGGCTAAGGACAGCTCCTAGTCCATAGTTAGATGCGTTGGTCTGTACTATAAATCTCCATTTGAAATCTGGGGCCTGTAGCTCAGAGGACTGGGCCAGAGCAGATTTCAGAGCTGTAAATGCATTTTCACAATCCTCTGTCCAATTAACCACCTGTGGTAACCTCAGTAAGAGGTTTTGCTAGGGTGCTATAATGGGGTACAAATTTTTACCCAGCTGTACCTAAGAAAGACATGACCTGTTTTTTCATGGTAGGGGTTGGCCACTTCCCGTGATAACCTCTACCTTGCCTGGCTCTGGGCAGAGGGTACCTCCCCCTACACAGTGCCCCAAGTACTGCAGTTCACGCATGCCAAGCTGGCACTTCTCTGGCTTGATAGTCAGACCTGCCTCAGTAATTTGGCCTAAGACACTATTCAGATGGATCAGGTGCTCCTCCCAGGTCTGACTGAACACCGCAATGTCATCCTGTTAGGTAACTGCATGTCCCTCGTGTCCCTCTATCAGGTCATTGACCAGGCGATGGAAGGATGCAGGGGCATTTTTAAAATCCTCCAAGACCCTATCTCTTCCTGGTCTAGCTATTTCAAAAGATTAATGACACTTGCATAAGTTCAAACTTATGTCATATAGCATAGCACACGTTTGAGATTACATTATTCACATAGTCACATAGTGAATTCACATAGTCATATATGAATTCAGCAGAAAATAACATTCAGTCTTAAATATACTACATAATCATCACACCAGATTTTGTTAAAAAGTGTACATATTTTCTTCTGCTGCTAATTACCCATCAG
The DNA here is from genome assembly GCF_038048845.1 of Mixophyes fleayi. Taxonomy (NCBI): domain Eukaryota; kingdom Metazoa; phylum Chordata; class Amphibia; order Anura; family Limnodynastidae; genus Mixophyes; species Mixophyes fleayi. Next base: position 283,476,893 of record NC_134405.1, on the reverse strand, counting down.
TAAATATAACAACATGAAAGACCGTAAAGCACCTTATGCCCTCTTTCAGTAATATAGAACTTGTCTGCAGCAGGCACCAATAGGGGTATTGTGAACATAGAGAACTTACAGTTATTTGTAAGGGTTAACCCATCACATAATTGTTTGAAATAAAGCCTTAATCATAACTGCAGTGTAAATCGGGTATATCAATTTAATCCATTGATAAGTTGAGCTACTAAAGTGTAAAATGTGAAGTCAGAAAGTCTGTTGTGTGTGTAATTAATGGTTCTGCACATCCCAGTGTTAGAAGATAGCTGTGTCACCTGTAGGAGCTTCAAAGGGCCCCTGCTGTGAGCTATATCCTGACACAAGTTAGTTTTTGGACACCTGAATAGACTTTGGGGGGCCGGTCACAGCTTGACATCCTCGCAGCCAATGGCAGCATTTGAAGGCCTATACAGGTATATATAAATATGAGCTTCAAAGGAAAATGTCTTCATAGTTCATATTTTGGGAAATCTGGGTTGTACTCCATACTGAGGAGCAGATATCGCACCAGGGTTGTGAATGACAGGTACCCGGGAACAGCTATAATCACATATCTTTGGGAAAGGTATGTCACATTGTCATAATTCCATCATGTTTGGTATTTAAATGTCCAGGAGATTATGACCGGTTTATTGAAGGGGGAGATATATCTCTGGAATATATCTGTGAAGAATTACCCAAAGATCAAAACTCTGGGAATATTTGTGAGCAAACTATAGTGCCTGCCCCCCTATTAGCATTAACACTGCCCCTGTGAAGACCGTCCCATTTCATTTTGCTTAAAAAAAACTGTGTTGGGAAGGGGCAAATTGTCAGTCTTTTGGGAAAATCAATCCACATTGATAAGCTGTCCATCTTCCTAGCCAATTTCCCATGGTACAGATTATACAACTCATGTAATTTATGCTCTGAATGTAACCCCTTTTATTTTAAACTGCTATGCTTGTGTATGTTATGTCAGTTGATTATTAATTGTTTTTTTTATATTTGAATGCCCTGTACTTTTGTATATTAAATCTATAAAATTAATAAGTTACTCTAACGAATCCATTAGCCTGTTAAGAAGAATATAGTTCGACCAAGTTAACCCTTTGAATGCCGGTGTGCGATTTGTTAATACAGTTGACTAACAAGCCTAGTGTGTGCTTGCATTTACATCTGTGTAACAGTCTGGAGGTGTGGAGAGTTAACCCTTAGTTTGCTGGTGTGCATCTTGCTAGCCTGTGGGTAGCCAGAAGCCTTGTGTGCCAATGTGGGACAGTACATTGGGGTCCTATTGCCCGTATTCAATAGGTGGTAGCAAACCTGAAGTGTGTGGGGGTGTGAGCGTGTAGTGTGGGGGCGATTCATTAGGTCTATATCCTGTGTGATAGGTAGAGAGATACTGTGGGCTGGAATCGTGTGTAACCTCATACAGTAAACACCCCAAAGTCACGAAAGCTGGGAGCGTGTTTGTGGTAAGGTGTTACAAAGTAAACATTATAGCTACAAGGTAAACAGCATGTGTAAATTCTGTATTCTAACCATAAGGCAGGGCAAGTAGTAACAATGACTTGCAAATAATCTTAGTAGCAAGTTGGGGATACACTGTATATTTTTTGTTATAAAGAGTAGTTACTCCTCACTACAGCACCAGAGGGATGATAATGATATCAGTATAGACCTGCTTGTTCATATTCACAAATGTACTGAAGCTCCCTAGAGGCAGACCTGCTGCGAGGACCATATTAATGCAGAATTTTATCAGCTTTGAAACACTGTAAATGTATTTCAATATTTTATTGTGTGTAGGGAGAAATTGTTCTATACAAAGCAAGATACAACAACGTCAATAGTTTTCATTAATACAATTGAATACTCTATATGCAAAATAATTTTTCTAAGTAATCAAGTACAATGCAGCCACACCTCACTAGTATTGAATGCAGAGCCCATTCTAATACCCAATATACAATACAGAGATACAGAGATAATTCTAGTGAACAAAATGACCAATATATAATACAGTCAGCATGCTAGCAACATCTATACAATATTGAGAGCATTCTATTGACCTTTATATAATATAGAGATAGTTCTAGTGACATCTGTATGATACATAGAGTATTTTAAAGACCACTGTACTATTGATGTTCAACCATTTTCTAATTGGGACCCAAAACATGTTTTTTTCTGGGACCCCAAAAAAGGCAATCCGAAATAGAATGTAGTGTATATCTAAACATCATGGTACACGAAAAACAGATTCTGGAGTCTCGGGTCCAGGTCATGTGCATACATGCTGTATGTTATCTTAGCAATCAGAGTAAAGATCTGCCCAACCCTGCATTGTAATTGGTAAATAATACTGGATGAAAATTGCACATATGCACTACAATTGGCTGCAAGAGTCCACCGTAGAAATGGCAGCCAGCACTGCGCACCAGTTGAAAGTTCAGGTGGCTGTCACTATAGGTTGCTATGATCGTCTTTAGTACTTCCCCTACCAAGTCAGTATAGGTGACTCCTGCAAAAGCATCAGACTTCACAGGCCTGATAAGGTGGATAATTGAGAAATCTTGCTCAACCAGTACACTGATAATCAATCTCCTGTCTCTATTTTCGTGTAATTCTAATTTTGTGTCTTCGTTTTTTTTTTTACAATTTTAATGCTATTTTTAGCAAACAAAACACACTTGGAAATGATCCCCAATATTTTCAGATTGTTGTATATTTAACAGCATTGGAGGAAAATAGTAAGCAACAAAAAATAACTCTAAGGCAAAAGACACTGAACAGTGTATGCAAATATTTAATAAATAAATAAATATTTTTATTGATTAACAATGTGCTAACCATACATTTCACTGCAGTAACATTTACAATATGTAGATAATATATACAGAGTAACCAATCAATCTATAAAATACAGTACAAAATTAAATTTGCACAAAACCCATGTCTATTAGACAAAAACCATCAATATCTGGTTACAATTAGAAAAGGGGGTAGGGAAAGAAATAGCACTGGTAAATGTCACTAATAAATTACACAATTACCATAAATATAGTTTAGTACAACAGAAAAGAGCAGGCCTGGCCAATCTGTGGCTCTCCAGGTGTTTTTGAAACTACAAATCCCAGCATTCTTTGCCAGTACATAGCCAGTTGATAGCTGGCACAGCATGCTGGGACTTGTAGTTTCACAACACCTGAAGAGCCACCCCTGACCAGGCCAGGAATAGTCACATCAATGCAGCTAAATAATAATCTGAACAGTTTAAACATACTCCTGTCGTATCATAAACTGAAATGCAACATCTTTCCTAGTACGGTTTTGGATAATTGTCAACTATAAGCAGCGAATGTAACTGCTTATACATTAAACATCCACTGTAGAAGTGCTGTATAATATGATAGTACAAAATAACTATATATAATACTTGATTAAGCTTTCAATTTCACTTAGCAGGCTCTGGTGAATTTGTATACCTGCATAAATAAAGAAGTATAGTTTTAGTTTACTGTTTTAGTTTGCTGTAGAATTTTGACCTGCGATTTACAATGTATAGCTCAAGGGTGACATCAAGTGGCCAGACAAATGTTATGCACTACATATAATTTGATTGCATATGCAAAAGGAGTTACAAACATAAGTTTAATATCAGGTGGAATATAAAATGACTCTAAATGCCTCACAAATAAACTAAGAGATCCCTGTCTAAAATCCAAAATTCACTAAATAACAATTACATATCTGTTGTTCTATAGTTTTAAAAATGAATTAAATAAAGTAAATAGAAAGAAGCACATATTGGAAATTTGGTAGCTGTCTCTGAACCTCTATAATGTGGTATTGTATAGATTCTCTATACAAGGGGTATCCACAGATAGATTCAAGGGGTGATTCAGTCTGTTTTATCTATCTATAGCATATATATAAAAAAAGCTTCCATTACATTTATTAGTACATATCATTAAGGGGTATTTAGTATAATTAAACACACTATAGGGGGTAAACATTGGTAAACATTCACACATATATGTTAAAAGAGAAACCTCACAACATTTAATCAGGGCTAGACCCTGACCAGCCCACACTCCCCTGCTAACGCTGGCAGTGTGTTCTATGTAGAAGGGGTCAGCAAGTAGAGTGCAGCAGATATCACAGGACTTTCCTTGTTCCTGATGACCTGATCCTTTATCAGACAAGCAATGTTTTTACAGACTGCCAGTTGGAGCTTGTAAGTGTGAGCTGAGCTGCACCTGGCACAATCAATGTGTCGAAGGAATTGTTTGGGAACAGGTTTTATTTCACTTTTGGAAAAATTATCCTTTAATAATAAGTTTAGTAACGGTGAGAAAGTAAATTACTTTCACCTTTATCTTCAAAATAATGTTTTCACTATGAAATTCTTTAAAACATAGGAGCCATCTGTGTGGCTGCTGTGGGTGGTTGAGCATCCCCAATATTTTTGCTGCCACTGCCACTAACCATGTCTATGCATGACATTTATCACTCATATGGGAGGGGGGTGTAACAAGAGCACTCATGGGAACTGTAGATACAAATCATAGACAGAAAAAAAACAAACTTTCCTGGGCATTGACTCAGTCCTCATGTTATACATTTTACCTAAAATACATAAACAGTTAAACAATCCTACTGGAAACATTGACTTGGTTAAAGGGTCATTGCTAGAACCTATTGACATTTATTTAATTTGTTTTTGTGACCAATAGGACAGCAGCAGTTCACAGTCTTAAGGGTTACAAGTAAAGCATTGCAACATATTAACTCACATGATTTAAATGTAAAATTTTATTCATCTTAGAGGTTTTCACACTTTCAAAGCCCACAGTGAACGGCTCTTGTGTATGTATGTATGTATGTATGTATGTATGTACTATGTATGTATGTATGTATGTACAAACATATTAAATCCATGTGTAATTATGATGAAGAATTCACAAGAATTCACTTTTATGGGATTACTGGAATTGCTTTAGGTTTGGTGATAATCTCTAGCAAAAACAACATGGTCTCTTGACGGGCACATCTTTCTTACAATATATTATAGTAGATTTTAATCATATTTTTTTAAAAAACAAAAGTAGCTACTTTGCACAGTTTGGAATGGAATGTTCTTTTTCTGGAAAGGAACTCAAAAATAATTTTTGGATGTTACTACTCTACTTCATACTTGCATTCATACACTTTTTGTGGCACAAGACCGCGAAGGATGAGGGGGTGGGGGAAGGGCACGGTGAATAGTGTCATATTGGCACCGCGTCTCCGACACAATGACATAATTTCACAGTGGGGGTGTGGCCAAGATGATGCAATTCTCTGCAAATTATGTCATGGAGGCCCCATATTACCTACTTCACTAAGGAATGGGCAGGATGTGGGAGAATGGCCTGCTCTTCTGAGAGTCCGAGACACCTACCCAGAATTCAGGAATTTCAGAAGAGTAGGGATTAGTACAGATAATAGAATTTGAATGCAAGTAAAATTTAAACATATTTGTATAGAAAAAAGTACAGATTGAAATCTATTACATGCATCAAGCCATCAACCCACTAATTTTATTAACGGACTTCCCGAATCTTAGTTCTTTAGAATTAGGCAAATTTGTTACAAAGATACAGCATATCTCACACAATCACAAAGATTAGTTAATACTGTAAACATAGATGATATGATATTCACACACTTGAAATAAACAGTGCAGGAAATAAGACATTTAAACAAAACTATCACACAAATGTAAGTCACAAACAATAGAGAGGATACTTGTTTCCACTTACACACACATTTTGTAATGTGCTTGCTTGGATATTATTGATCATTGTTCCAAGCTAACCCATCACTCACAAAACTATGTCGGTATATCCTCTCCTTTTTATAAATGGATACACATCAAAGGATGCATGATTATAAGGCCTGCTATTGGGGTATCTTAGGAGACATCCTCTAGGGACAGTGCTAGACTGTATATGTGTCCAGCATTACCCTAGTAGAGAGATACACATTCATAGGACAGTCAAAAAGAGGGTGGACAAGACCTTTATGCATAGACAAAAAGGTGACAGCAATTAAGAAGCAGAGAGGTAATCAGAGAAGCTCACAGAAAGAGACATCCACAGGAAAATGAAGGGGAGGGCTTTCTTGGGTTTAGCTATCCCAGGAGCTGGCTATGCTGCTGAACTGGAAGGCTTTAACACATGACCATTTAAAATTCTGCCCTTTACTGTTTCATTTTTGCCTGGTGGGTCCTTTCTCGCTGTATATGTTTTTTGAGCACATCTCTTTTGTACCCATCATTGGTTATTTGTAGGGCACCACTTATGCACTTTGCACAAAAAGGCATCTGTCTCCTTCACTTATCGGAGGCATCCATTTTCTGGACTGACCCAATATGCAACCAATTACTTTGCTATCAAACAGTGACATCATTGAGGCATTGCTTGACTAGTAGTCATCATCATCTAATTATTTATATAGTGCCAATAGTCATGAGGTTCTAATGAATACAAGCTAAAAAATATTACTTTAGCCTAGAAAATGGCTACATCCGCTGTGTGAAGATGACAGGTCCTTTTTAAAGTTACAACTGAAAAACTATATACAAGCATACACTTATGATGTAGAGTTCTTTCAACAACTGCCTTATCTAACAATCTCAGGAACTACACGCAAGGAAGAAGTGTTAAATGGTTAAACATGTTTCAATAAAACATAGATGTGTTTAGGTTGGCTAGTACATTTGAAATGCAAGCTTCATGTGTGAATACACATAATCCTGACATTGCTGACTAATTATTATCCTAGCGCCTGACATATGAAGAATTGTGCTCCAAAATTAGGATTTATGCCAGGCTTTGTCCAACTACCAGAAACCCCAGTATAGCCATGACTTGAGGTTGGTATTGCTTGCTTTAAGATGCTTGTCTTGTGGGCTGTATAATAAACAATTTCATTTTTAAGAGTTATTAAGTCACTGATTTTGACGTGAATGCGCAAGAAAAAAACCTCTAAAACCATACATAAAAATAACAAGTTTACAACTATATGCTGAGCCTAAGGCATTTCAAGATGCATCCAGCTCTGCCTCAGTAGCATATACACCAGAGTTACATCAGGTGTACTTACACCCAGAAACACTTTAAATTTGATACGGAAAAATGCATTCACTATTAGGCTTGATTTAAATGAAAAAAAACCTATAATACAGCAGGTATGATATTATTTTGTTAGTATATGAATGAAAGTATCTAAAAGTACCTAAAATATGCCCAAAAGTCAGCTTCAGTGGTCAATCCACATTCAGCCAATCAAAAGCAAGTAGCTACTAGCTAGTGATGTCATCATCACTGTGTATTTGCACCTGCTCTCAGGCTCCCTCTAGTGACACTCTACTGACAGCCGTATCTGCATCTATGCGTCGGTTTGTCTCAGTTCAATTCCGTGAACACACCCTTACTGTATTTAGACTGTATTTGTACGTACCTTCAGGTGTTCATCATCGCTACTTACAACAGTCCCTGAAAACCAGTAAATAAAACCCCTTTTCTGCCACAACTATGACTACATCCCAGTCAGAATCTGAATGCAATTGCTCGAACACATATGTTTATGTATGAAAAATATAAAAACGCATGCATTATTTTGCACAACCCCACCAGCCAGTATGAATCATTCACCCCTAAACCCCTGTTTATGCCGGCTTATAAAGTTTACAGAAATGTGCCCATACCTGAGCAGCCATTAAATTCTAAATTAAAACTGATTGCTTCCACTACAGATGTGAAATAACAGATTAGAAGTAATACCAAAATGAGGAACAGATTATTCAGGAAATGCAGAAAAAATGTAACATATATACTGCATAGCATTATATCCACAAAGTGTATAGTAGGATGGAAATAGTGAGTTATATACAATGAGCTTGCATAATGCAAATAGTGTATGTGCCTGTCCATTGAACATGCATTGTGAACCCACATTTGTACTTGGCATGTAAAACATACATACATTTCCCTGATGTTTGCAGCTGGTCAATTGCGCAAACTGGAGTTTAGCACTGTGCTAAAAAAACACACAATTTGTATTGTGCGTCCATATGAAAGAACACTCTCAAATAATAATTATGAGAAATTAGGAACAGATATTAAACATATTACTTATATGAGATAAAAAAAGATACACTCTAAATATGTAAGAATTGAATTGGATACACACGAGGGCAGTGCTCCAATTTTTGGACTCTGCGTTCCTGTCCGTAGAGACAGCTGCATCTTATAGATTTAGATTCAAAGTGCCTGTGCTGAATATACAAGTAAACAGACTTGACAGGCGTGTAATCTGGGACAGCAGCAAGGCTAACCCAACATGTTTTGAGAAGCTTCTCCTTGCATTCTCATACACATTACACGTCTGTCAAGTCTGTTTACTCGTGATATCAGTACATAGATTTTGAGTCTAAGGCAAAGGTTAACTAAGTTTTTTTTTTATGAGTTTTGATGTGTAGTTTTCAAAGCCATGCAGTTTATCAACGGCAGCCCCCATGGCAAACTACCAGAAGAAAAACAAATATATCAGAACACATGGTCCTGATAGGTGAGATTATTTAAATCACATGTGGTTTGACCATAGTGACGATTTCATGCTTTTTCCCCAGGTCAAGCTGTTTGAATTAGTAGTACATATTATTATTGTCCATTATAAAGCACTGACATATAATGCAGTGCTGTACATTGAGCAGATCATGTCAGAAATTAATTACATACAATGACATAAAACATAAGGTGAAGATGGCCCTGTCCAAATGAGCTTACAATCTAAAACATGTGGACAACACTTGATACATGAAGTAGTGGGATAACAATTGGAGCTGCTGATAGGGAATTTGTCTGTGGCTATTGCAAGAAAGAAGTGTTAGCAGCCACCAAGTATAATGCAGCCATTGGCGACTGGCATTTCCATGCATCCACCAGTTGTGTGGTACAGTTTGAATGAGGTTAGACAGTGATAAGTGGAGACAAGAAAAAAAAAAACAAATAGTCTTTGTAGAAATATTAAAACAGTTAAAACTGTGCCTCACAATCTCCCTTAACTGAACTTCCTTCCTCTTCTGGGTCTAGAGAAGGCTGTTACTTTTGTGCTGCCAGTTTGGAGTAACCTTGAGTAACCCAGTATTTCTCTTTAGCATCATGGTCACTGTTGGAAACAGATTCAGGACGCACCAAAGAAAGAAACGTAGATGGTAATAAATCTTTAGATATAAACTAATAAAGAAAAATTGTGAAGCAGTTCTGTAAATCAACCCCAGCATCCCCCCTAAAAATAACTGTAACCAGCCTCAGCACTATGTATCTATGGGAGTGTGGTCCCTATCTACTATAGTGGACCCCAGGCTAGATAGGTTTGGCTGGTTGCAACTACAACAGGGGAACCACAAACCTGGGCTTCCCCTATCATACTAGAAGCCAGCCCCTCTCTAGTCAGTGCAGGGCTATGTGTTTATGGTGATGGAGGCCACCCTACCTGAGGCTACCAGCCCCACACACTGAAATGCATTGGGGATATTTAAGCCCCCATAGATATGGTGGCTGCGGTAATAAAAGAGATTATCTTCCCTGGAGTGTCAATTCTGCCACCTCTGTGGTCCCAGTAGATACCCCCAGTAGACACTAAAATATTAGAAAATAAAACACGCAAACACAACTGGTAAATAATGTTTTATTCAGAAAAAAAAAAAAATCTCAGAAAAACCCATGTTCACCATTTAACTATATAAAATTATATATATATATATATATCTCACTTATTCCTCTGGTCAACCTTCTGTACTTCTGAATAAATTGAGTGAGCAACTTCCACTTTTGTATTGTTTGTTTGAGAGGCATGTTGGTTTCAGTAGCTGATGAGGAGTGCTGGTGTTGTATTGTCATTTGGAGGCTTCTGGGGTACCTTTTGGTAAGTTAGCTCTCAATTTAGAAAACACACACACACACACACACACACACACACACACACACACACACACACACATATATATATATATATATATATATATATATTATATATATATATATATATATATATATAGCCCAATATAGGGACTCTCACTGTTTAGAGTTCGGACCACCCTATTAGCAGAAGTGCCGTGGAGTGGCAGGTGGCTTTCCATACATTTGCAAATCTGTGCAACTGAGACTTCTGCATTTTTATGTACAAGTAGAAATGGCAGCTCTTTTGCTGGTTATAGCTGTGTGCTGGGGGGATTTTCCCTGTATTGTTCCTTTCAGGATAACCCCACCCTTTCATGCACCTGCTATGAACCTATAAATTGATTGAGCAACTTCCACTTCTGTACAATCTTCTGTACTTGTAATGCATTGCAAAATTTTCTATAATGTAATACAATTTGCAAATGCAAATGCAGTTTGGGTGTTTTCAGACAGCTACATATTGATGGCAGTTTTTTGTATTTCACAACACATTCTGCTTCTTATACCGTTACATTGTTTTTGTAAATTACCATACCTCCTAGCTGTCTCAATTTAGACAGGACAATTCTGTTTCTGTGGGGTGTTCAACTATCCCAATAGTCAGTAAATTTGTCTCAACTCATGTGACTGCTAGTATATATCCGAGATGAGTGATTCGGTTTCTGAGAAATCCGACAGATCCGAGAATTGTGGATCCGAGTATAAACAAAACACCACTCGATTCTCGGATCTGAAAATGAAGCAAAACGTAATTTCCGGATTTTTTTTCCCCAAAACTCTTGCTAGTTTGAATAGATATCTTCATTATACACTATATTGACAAAAGTATTTGGACGCTTGACCATTACACCAACAGGGAGTGTAATGATACTCAATTCAAATACATATACTTTAATATGGAGTTGGTCCCCCTTTTCCAGTGAAAACAGCTTCCACTCTTCTTGGAAGGCTTTCCACAAGATGTTGGAGTGTTTGTGGGAATTTGTGTCCATTCATTCTGTAAAGCTTTTATGAGGTCAGGCACTGATGTTGCACAAGAACGCCTGGCTCGCAATCTCCGTTCCGGTTCATCCCAAAGGTGTTTGACAGGGTTGAGGTCAGGTCTCTGTGCAGGCAAGACAAGTTCTTCCACACCAAACTCCTCAAACCATGTCTTTGTAGTCCTTGCTTTGTGCACAGTCATGTTGGAATAGATAAGTTCCTTTCCCAAACTGTTGCCACAAAGTTGGAAGCATAGCATTGTCCAAAATGACTTTCTATGCCCTTCACTGGATAGAAGAGGCCTAGCCCAAACCCTGAACAACAGCTCCATACCATTATCCCTCCTCCACAAAACTTCACAGTTAGTATAATGCAGTCAGGCAGGTACCATTCTCCAGGCATCCGCTAAACCCTGATTTGTCCATCTGACTGCCAAACAGAGAAGAGTGATTTGTTACTTCCACGGAACACCTTTCCATTGCTCCACAGTCTAGTGTTGGTGTGCTTTACACCACTCCCTCTGACACTTGGCATTGGCCTTGGTTATGTGAGGCTTGCATGCAGGTGCTTGGCCATGGAAACCTATTACATTTAGCTCCCACAGCACAGTTTTTGCACTTACATTGATGCCAGTGGAAGTTCAGAGCTTTTTAGCTATGGAATCAGCATTGGCGAAATTTAACGTTGACCCTGCTCTTTGATTTTGCGTGGTCTTCCACTTCATGGCTGACTTGCTGTTGCTCCTAAACGCTTATGTGGTGGTCGAGACTGATGGGATTTCCTTCCCTTACCTTGTCCTCCAGACACGAGTCAGGTTCTTTTTTGGTCGGATATCCGGTGGTCAGGAGATAAATACTTCAATGAAAGGGACAAGGATTGGTCAAATAACTTGGGTTTATTAATAATGCGGTAAAGATAATTTTGGTAAGCCACCGCGCCACTGACCCCTTCAACTCAATGGTAATGGCAAAATATTAATTTGATCAACATAGAGCACGATAGCATTTAACATATAATATACAACTGGTGAGTATAAGGCACAATTGCGATAACATCTTAAATAACAATAAATCAATTCCCAGGTAAATCACCCAACATTAACATTCATCTAAAACATTTGGTGCACCAATATTATCCCTGGTAACGTTACCATATTTTACACTCAGTACTGGGCTGACCTGTGCACAGGAATTTTGTAGTACATTAAATCTGTCAGCATGAAGGAAAGCAAGTGGAGGAATCTGTGACAAAGGTGATTTGCAGACCTACTGTACTTTCAACTAGAGTTCCTTCATATGATCGACTTCCAGCAGTAATACCTCTTATCTCTCTCAGCCTGTTCCTGAGGTAGTGAGCAGCTACATGGAAAGATTCAACTCAGATTTCTTATCATTCGGTCTGTCTTCTTGTCACTCATAAACCTCCTCTCTCTCCCTCAGAAGTCTAGAACTTTCCTCTCCCCACTGCCTTCTGGGAGTTCACAGTTATTACCAAACTCAGTGGACTTGTTGCTATGACACAAACTCCTCCTTCCTGCACATCATCCTGGGCACACCTCTTCAGTTCAACTGTCAACTGTCATTCCCACTGTGTCTTTCTCAGCCTCTATTAACCCCTTGTAGCTCTGCATTTCAAAAGCGTTTATGTACTTCCTCTGTGCTGTTTAACAGGGTTTTGGGGCACCACACTTCAACTTTCTAATATAATTTACAGTTAAACATGGAATATCCAGCAGGGATGAAATTTCACGAACCGACTTACTGCAAAGATGGCATCCTATCACAGTACCATGCTTGAAGTCACTGAGCTTTTCAGAACGACCCATAGCCCTCCCCCTGTTTTCATCTGCCATTTTAGAACAGTCAGCGTTTAGTTAGGAAGGTGGCTTGCAGGTTGTGCTCCTAAAATAGCTTGAAGGGAGTGACTAGAGCACTGTTTCTCAACTCAAGTCCTCAGGGACCCCTAACAGCGCAGGTTTTCCAGGTACCACCAGTAGATCTTTCAAAATGTGTCAGTAATTTCAAAATGTGTCAGTTAGTAATGAATACACCTGTAGAGATATGGAAAACATGCACTGTTAGGGGTCCATGAGTACTGGAGTTGGGAATGACTGGACTAGAGCGTTAGATTGGGTGAAATAGATTAGTTTACCTAGAAAACAATAGCTGTGATTAGTAGAATAGTTTGCTGATGGTTTGGATGTCAGTCTGTCTAAGCATTTAGATAGAGTACTAGCTGTTGTGTATGTGCACCTTATAGCATAGCATATATTATATAGATAGATCGATATAATTAGTGGCGATATATAAATAACTGATGATGATGATGATGATATATAGGGACAGAGCTGGATTAAGGTTCTGGGGGGCCTGGGGCACTTAAGACAGGGGGGGCCCCCTATTGTGTGATATGGTCTTCATTTTAGACAAATAAACAGGCAATGCTGTGTGCACTACTGTTAGATGCATGTAGCTCTGCCATCACAGCATAACAGTGTGAAGCAGTACATACCTCCCAGCTGTCCTTGCAGTCAGACCAAATCCTGACTAAGTGAGACAGTCACCCACATTCTGGACTGTCCTACTATATTGAGGACAGTTGGAAGATGGTCCTGCTCTCTCCTACCTGCTCTGCTCACTTTCACCACCTGTGGCTGCTGGTGTCTTAAGCACAGTTGCTGCTTGTGTAGATAAATCAATAGCACACCTTTAATAATTAGGCCTCCCTCCCTGCAACCAGCCCCAAACTTGAAATTAAATAAAATTAATACTATTCACATTTAATAATAGAACTATTTTCCCCAAGCATTTACGTTTAATATAACCATTTCCCACAACACCGGCATTAAATAATTCATATTTACAATTACAATTAATAAATAGAATGTATATTATTATATTATTATTATTATAGGAGCTTGTAAATTCATTATAATAGTATTACCTCTGTTCCAACCTCTGCTAAAATTGTAGTTTAGCATTTTTAATATGAAACTGTAATATCATACTTGCCAACGCTCCCGTCCGGAAGACTCCCGGATTCCGGGTGGGTCTCCTGGACTCCCGGAAGAGTGTGGCAGCCTCCCGCATCTGCCCACTTCCTAGTGAAGTGGGCAGATTTAAATCCAAAATGCCACGATTCCCTGAGAATTGCGGCATTTGGCCTCCGCTGTAAAATGATGCGTTTGCGTCATTATGGCAAGGGGCGGGAACAAAATGACGCAATTTTCTGAGCCCCGCCACACGCCAACATTCGCCCATCAGCTCCTGGGCGCCGACTGCCATAAGTTGACAAGTATGTGTAATAGATGAATTTCAAATTAATTGGTTTAGTTCTACTCAAGGGATTAACATGCAGTAGCTGTGCTTCGAGCAAGCAGTACTTCACTATGCATGAGCCATCTCCCACACATTTTTAGAAGAGCAGAGCAGAGGCCAGCCTAGCGGAAGGATGAACTGGCACCATCGGGCGCCCTCACCCCCGGGCCCCATAGCCATCACAGCCCCTGTGACTGCTACACTTCCAATCCTGGTTCTACTTTAATAGTAATGTAGTAGTAATAATTTACAATTGTATTGCCATAATCTGAACATATTTAATTTTATAGTTTTTAAAATAATTCTGTGCAGATTCAAGGCACCAATGATTCACTCATTCGGACAACATAATGGATTGGTGCTGTACATTAATAAAACAAATCTATATTTCTTCTTTTCTGTTTTGTAATGGACATATTGTTATGTATCCCAGAACAATATAACTATATCATATTCTTTTTCTGTAGCCATTGTTGTTGACATAAAAGGATTTAAAAGCACAAAACCCCCCAAAAAAACAAATCACTATTCAATCCTAAAACATTTTCTGTGTGAACAGCAGAGGGCAGCAAAGATTAGGCACAAGCTACTATACCAACTGATACAGTTGTTATGACCAGAATTTATTGACAGTGCTGTGAATTTATTAAGAAATGTAAATGATGTGGAAAGATGACAGCTACAATCAGGACATACACTTAAAAATCAAAACAATGTTTAGTGTAAATATAAACATATCAGTTACTTTCTGGAAAAAATAAAACCAGTTTGCAGAATGTGAATTTAAAAATAGACTTAAATATACAAAAAGGATATTATTTCATTTAATAAGGCAAACTAAAATCAATTGCCAATAGGTATATATTGCAATTGTTAACATAGCAGAATCCACATGGGGGCCTGACATCCTGTTTGGATTTGATTGAAAAGGACCCACTCATAGATGTGAAAACAAAGTGTGATTCATTAATGTTGACACAAAGTTATTACTTCAACATTCATTTAATTATACACCTATGCAATTAGAAGTCTAATATATCTCCTTTCAACTGACCATGATACTTGGTGATCCTATTGTTTAATTACAAACGTACAGTGATTACAACTTTATTAAATAGCAGTGTAGTTTTTGTCACTAGAAAATATGGTTAATTTTTATCTGAATAGTGGCGCTGTAATCCCAGGGGGAGGTGGAGGGATACAGAGGAGAGGTAATTGGACACAGGAGAGGTGGGGGGGCACCGGGAGCACAGCTTTGCATAATTTAATATGTTTTATATTACACTATATAGTGCTAAAATGCATCTAAAAGTAATTTCACTTTATCAAAGTCGAAATTCCTAGGCGACCCCTCAGGCCCCCGGCTGTTCATTTCAAAGTGGAGTTCCATACCAGCATTTCTAAATTTCCACTTCTGCCATTTGTTTCAATGGGTTTTCCAGCGTTCAAGAATTGTATAACCAGCACCAGTGCTATACAGCCTGGGCCTGTTCCCACTAAGACTGGTGAATAACAAGTGTGTGGTCCACCTTCTAAAGTGGAAACCAAAACAAGCTAGACACGCTGGGTTGGTCACACTATGAGTAGCATAGGGTCCTCCATCATAATGTGAGCCGCACCAGCCTTGCCAATTTGGGCTTGAACCTTTATCACCCCATAAAGGTTCACAAACTTATGAACTTGGCTCTTTCTCAAAACCCCTAGGATGTGGGTACAAGAATAATGGAAACAAATTGAGATCCTTGAAGTGGCATCTTTGTCACCCCAGTCATCCCAGTGTAGTGGGCATGGAGTCCATAAAATCTCTGCCTGTTTTACAAATATTTTTTGTAAGTAAATGAAGTAAATAAAGCACACATACACATTTTTAAGATAATGTTTAATGTAAACTACACATCATGATACCTTTGTTCACCATTTTATTATACCATCATTATCTAAATGGAATTATTGCTGTTTTGAATCTATTGGCATTGCATAATTTAATCCAATGAGAGTCCTTAAAAAACTGCTGATAAGCCACTTGTGTTGACCCCTCAAGGGTGTTTACACAGTGCGTTCTCATAGACCTTTAAAAAGCATAGTGTTGATTACCCTTCTCATGTAATTCCCTCTTACTGGTAATAATGTCCAACACAACCATAAAATAAAGACACGGACACCGACTTAAGTTTGGAATGAAAAGGTCCTTTTATTTTTAATATTATTTTTAAATTGTTTTATTTATTTTAGTTTACTTTATTTTATTTCTATCAAAACTATCAAAAGTTTCTATCAACAATTTGGACCTTTTTCTTTATATAGGTGGCGAAGAGCAGGGCAGCCAGCTAAAAACAACATAAACCAATCAGGTGGAAGATCGTTTCCTTTCCACCAAACCATGTTACAACCTTATCTATTGGCCGGTACTTATCGACTATAAATTAACTCAATACCCTCTGGACTCAAACTGGTTAAGCCCTTTCAAGGCAAAACCTGATACTCCTTACTAGAGCATCAACGAGTCTGTTAACGACGAGGGAACCAACACTTGAGTACCGTATGTTTAACAACCATCTGACTGCCATGCTCTCCCACCACCGCCGTGTGTGCTATAGACCGCGCGGCCTGCCACCTAAAGAAAAACGAACCCCCTCAACTCTGAAACGATACTTTATATGAACAAAACCGTTCCTTCCTCCGACGAATGAACCCCATCCTCTCTGAAAAGATGTCTCTTGTCTACCGTTAACCCGGGATGACTTATAACTACCCCAAGCATGCTTTTCACGTTCTGTCTTGCGTATCCGTTTATCTTTTTAACCACCCTTCTCAACGCGGCGGGGGGGCAATAGATGACCTCCAGGACAAACGCGGTATTATGTTGGACCAACAAACCTTCATTGAAGGCCATTGGTCATTTATGTGCGCCAGACCCTTACGAATGTTTGTTATTAGATCCAGGGATTTACCTCTACCCACGTCATTCCCCCCCAAATGAATCACCACTATATCGGGGGTACCGTGTTCCTCCATTTCCTTACCTATCGTGGGAATCAACTCTGCCCATACCATGCCCCTTCTGCCCAACCACCGCAAAAATTAAACGAATGCCCCACGACCCATATTCGCGTGGTCTTTGCCGTAGAACCCAGAACAAAGTAAATAGTCTCGTCAAATCATACTCATATCTGAGAAACATGACGACCACCAACAAAAGGAAACCTATTGAAATCTGTTATCAACTTGCTGAAATAGCCCCCCTATACTAGAGGGGCCACCCCAGCTCAATTGGAGTACTTGAAATGGAAAAAAATTATTTTGTTAGCTTCACGTTAATAACCTCTATGAGGGTCATCAGGTCAAAATTTCCATTTATTTTATTTTAAATTCGCTTTTATTTTATTTATTTTATTTTATTTCTCAAAACTCTTTAATTTTGACTCTTAAACCATCCTGGAAAAGGAAAGTTGGTAACCCACATGAAGGTAAAGGCCCCTTATAACCCTGGGAGGCACACACACTAATCCGGCCTTGTCAAGGAAATAAGAGGAGAAAACCCCTAATGCCCTCGTTCAACACAGCGAGCAGCATGGCCTTGGGTCACCAAGTGATAGAAGAGAAAAGCTAAGATGAAAGCGATAGATAATACTGAAAGCCATGAAGAGATACCAGACTGTGTATAGGAGCCCCTTTCAAAGGCTCATTTGTCAGGCCGGATATATTTCTTATAGGTCTGCGATTTCCATCTCCCTAGCGCTTGAATCTCAGTGAGATGCACCTCTCACTGCAGTGGCAGTGGCAGTGGCAGGCCTTATCCTGAAGGAATGTGTACCATAGTCCCCTGGGTTCAGGCCTATCTCTACTAGGGCCCATTTTAACAAGGCATTAAATTGAAATTTGGTTAATGGGGTATTATCCATATGAATTAAACACAAACCCTCCCCTGGGGGCTGTAGACTAGCAAATTTATTGGCCAACATGACCGGGCATAGATATGTTCCCTGCTGCTCCGTAATTGCTAACCAATGGCCTCTGCCTAACTGATCTGTTTTTGACCTAACTATCTTACAGCGAATCACATTAGGTTGTAAAATCACATTTCTAGACAGCAAAGCTCCACCTATGTTGTTCTTAGATCTGGCTACTAGCTCGCTAATTCAACGCCTTAGCTATAATAAATGCCTTCGTGGGTTCTTGTGCACCCTTTATTCTAGCCATAAATGAAATACCGGCTAACAGGGACCCCATCCTAGCTTTAGAAACCCCCTCGTTATAAAGATTTCCACATAACGCCCATGATAGAGGGAATCTGACCTGAAGTGCCGTTGTTGACAGGCGCCCGGTAACACAACCAACATTCCCCTGCCCTTCAATAACACTTTCTAGTTGCCGGAGCCAAGGACGCTTCCGCTAGCCACCTTATCCCTATCGAGTCGTCTGCCAAACACAAGGGGGACGCTGTAAACCAGTTAAAACGGGCATGTGGGGCCAGAGATCTAAAGCGTTGCCATTCAAACCGAGAAAGAGCGTCCGCTATCTGGTTATCCACGCCAAGAACGTGTCGTGCATGAAAACTAATGTTGAACTCTAGACATCTCAAACCCCAAGATTCGCAACAAGTTGATTGCCGGGCGTGGCGAGGCGCTCTGCTCGCTGATAACCTGGACCACACCTAGGTTGTCACACCAAAAACCCACGCTCCTACCGCGCAACCGGCCAGACGACAACTCCAAAGCCACGACTATGGGGAACAACTCTAACGCTAGCGAGTTCCGAACCAAACCCTCAGCTTCCCATGAGTGCGTCCAAGGCGCGGCGCACCACTCCCCCTGAAAAAACGCACCGAAACCCTTCGAGCCTGATGCGTCTGTATGTAAGTCCAGCGATGTACTGGATACTGAGGGAGCTGGCCATACTCGTATACCGTTGAAAACCTTTAGAAACAGGCTCCATATGCCCAAATCCTCCCTAAATTCTGTGGACAGCCCAACCTGTGAATGGGGACTGCGACAACCTGCCGTCGCCAGTTGCAATTTTCTACAAAATACCCGACCCATGGGTATTACTCGGCATGCAAAATTAAACGAGCCTAACAAAGATAGAACTTTCCGCGAGGAGCAAGCCGGTGACGCTATCACTTCTTCAATAAGGTATTGCAACTTAACAATATTATCAGAGGGTAAGCGACAACAACCTACCCTCGTGTCAATTTCTATGCCTAAAAACGCTAAGCATGTGGCCGGACCCTCTGTTTTATCTGCAGCTACCGGACCACCCATCACCCGAAATAGCGCCTGCGCTGCGTACAATGTGTCCTTACAACAAGGGAATTGGCCGGACCTATAAACAGGAAGTCATCCAGGTAATGCGCTATCCCCGCACCTACACAACAGTGAAGGATGGAACTGAAAGCCTCAAAATATGCGCAAGAAACTGAACAACCCATTGGCAGGCATCTATCCACATAGTACTCATTTCGAATTTTAAACCCCATAAATTTAAAGGACTCGGGATGCAACGGGAGGAGCCGAAATGTGGATTCTATGTCCAATTTGGCCATTCTTGCTCCCTTGCCAAACTCTCTCACTATGGTTAGCGCATCCTCAAAGGACTGGTATACTACTGAGCTGATTTTTGGGTTAATCGCATCATTAACTGACTTGCCCACTGGGTGAGATAAATGCTGAATTAATCTAAATTACCCGAGGTCTTCTTTGGCCCGGTGCCCCTAGGGAAATCTTTGAGGGGATGACTTCCTCTACAATTGGAGCAAATGTGTTTGTATCGGCACCCCTCTCCCCTCCCGCAGGAATTGTTAAATGCAAAGCACCGGTTCCTTGAAGACTGGGGAGCTCTTCGTCTCCCCCCATACTGAAACCTGTTAAACTGTGGAGGGCCGAACCCCCTATGCACCTCCCCATCTGGGACCTATTCAACCTCATCCAGATCTCAACATCCTTATAGGCCAGGGGCAAATAATGCTGGCCGTGCACCTTCTCACGAAAAAGCTTATCGTATAACCTCCAGGCCCCAGGACGTTCAAAGCTATGCATTTCGTTAATCAAATGAAGAAATTTCCAGACATATCATTGCTTCTGGTCTGGTCTCCAAATAACAGGCCGAAAAAACACAATACCCCGCTAGCCAGTTAGAAAAATTTCTGTAAGCATCCTCACCAACTCCCCCTCTAGCGCCAGCGGCTGCCAGCTCCTTTTGTGTGTCCGCAGTCAACTCGAATATATCCACATAGTAACCCCTCTTTATCTTGTGTCTCATGCTGAGCCTCACTCCTATTAACAAAGCTGTATTCTCAGACTTCACTAGCGGGCCTCACGTCAGTGTGGGAGAAGTGGTGTCTAACCGATCCCTGCTCTTCCTCTTACCTCCCCCAAGATGAGTGTTTAGTATTTTAATGAGCTTACGCTGACCCTGTCTCGGGGAAGATGTACCTGACTCATCACTGGTAGTTGATATGCCCGAATCAGACATAAATGAATTGCAGACAGTGGAAACTTCACCGGCTGCTACCTGAGCCTCCTGCTGAACTGCACCCGTTCTGCCCTCCTCCTTCTAACCGCCCTGATGCGGCCCTTGCTGCACCGCCGGCCGCTCCGCTTCTTCTCACTGCTCCCTGCTGTAACCGAGACGCTGTCACCACCACGCCCGTCTGAACAGCTGCTGAAGACAGCTGCCCCTGTGAGACGACATGTTGGTACGAGGGGAAGACAGGTAGAACAAGGTCAGGGGCGGGACTGCAGCCAGGGCAGGCAAGGGGGGTGCGCCCATGACTGATGTCCCATAAAACCCACTGTAGGGGGCACTTCTGGACCCCTATCACCCCGCTGTACAACTACGGGAGGCCGGGAAACCATACCAGAAACAACAGCCGCATTGCCCCAGTAGGGTTCCGGGCGGGTAGGAGTGACAGTACTGACCAGATAAATCAGGATAAGGGGCCGCCCACGTATTCTGCAACCCCACCCCAGATCCATAACCACTAGAGGGGTATGGAAATGACCAAGAGGGGTGAGCACCATCTGCTCTGTGCTGATTGACGAGCCTTGGTTGGCCAGGCCCAGCCTCAGGTGGATCAGAACCATGGGAACGGTTAGGGGTAAATAAGCTGCAGGGGGAAGCTGCTGGGTTGACCCCCGGCTCCCGGGGGGGGGGGGGGCATACCCGAGGGGGACCCAACAACCCAGGGGACCTGTTGGAAGATATAGCAGCCCCTGCTTGAGCAATAGCGTATAAAGAGAACAGCAGAGGGGAGCCACCAAGGGATGGGGAATCCCTGACTTGTGGGAAAGTAAGGGAGGGAAGGACATTGGGAACCCTGACACCACGGAGGGGAGGCAAAAGGGGGGGCCCGCCGCACCCCGCCGAACAGATGAGGTGCCGCTAAAATACCTAGACCAGAGGGGGAGGGGGGGGGAAGGTGTGCCCGTTACTAAGGAGCTCAGTTTGACCAGGGGGCACAAGAGGGTCCAAAATCACTGGGTCCAGGCCTCTGTACGGAGACCCCTGGATTTGATCCCTGCCAGGCTGAACAGAACCCCCGCCTACCCCTACCCCGATGGACGGAGGGAGGGGAACATGAGAAATAGGCACCGCCGCGGCCGGAGAAATCAAAGATGGCTGCCGGGAGCCACGAGCAGCCCCGGGAGCAGGGGAAGGAGATCCCCTGCCCCGGACTCTGGCTGCCCGCCTGATGCGCTGTACTACCCCGGACACGAGCGGCCTCGCCGCCCACTCTGGTGCCCTGGACCTGCGCACGCGACTCGGCCCCGCGAAATGCTCTCGCGCCGGCCGAGTCACGTGTTACACTGCCGGATGTGCCCACCCCTGAAGCTCGCGCCGGCCGGAGCCAGGGACAGGACATGAGCAAGGAGGGGAGGACAGAAGATGAGACAGGGTGAGGGGAAGGAGCGGACACCGCCGCAAGGGGGAGGGGGTGGGCCCAGACAGCCTAGCAGGTATAGACCTGGAGCGGGATGAGGCCATTATATGGGGGGAAATAATTTGAGGCTAAACAAAAAGAAAAATGGAGGGGAGATGGCAACCTAAGAGGTGAAAGATATGAATAGGGGGAAAAGAAATACAAGAAGGAGAAAAAGCAGGAGCAGGCAAAGGAAGAAAAAGCATAGAAAGGGAAAGCAAGATCAAACAGGTAAATCTAACCACACAGATAAATCTAAGCAAGGTCACACAGATTTAGCTGTGTGGTTAGATTCATCTAAGCAAGGTCACACAGATAAATCTAAACAAGATCACACAGTAAATCTAAACAAGTAGAAAGATACTCAGCCTGCTGCTGCTCGGTATCCGGATCCAGGAAACAGGAAGCTCTCCCTTCCTCCACTGCTGGATACATTCTTTCCACGACCACTCCTACCTCATCCCAATTGGCTGATTCCATCACAGACTTACACCCTCTAGTGGTAAGTAACATTATCAGCTCACAACACATGTTTTTACACTCCTTCGGCTTAAATGGCCTCTCTCATACTTCAACACACTGAAATGGAACAAGCAGCATCCACATTACCTATCAGCAACTGTGCTGAAATGCAAACAGACTCAGAAGAGCATGCCTGCAAACCTTTCATTTCTTATATTTTACATATATTGAAGGATCTTACTATCAAAGACAAAGCAACACTTTTCTCACCCCCTACTATGACTAAGGGATGACAAAAATAATGGTGAAAGCTCCTTCTCCCTTTTTCCCTACAGACATAAAATTACAGAGGTTCCTGCTAAGTCAGACCCTATCCATCCTACATGATGTGGATATAAAAAATACAATAATAATAATAATAATAATAATAATAATAATATGCCTTGTCAAGTTGTTTTCGTTGGCAGGCAGCTTGTTGTGAAACTTTAATTCTGTATAATCCCATGGCTAAACATAGTTTATTCAATTCAATATTCATTATCTGTAAATAACTAGTCAGATGCTTAGTTTTTCAAAGGTTTGGTGATACAATTGATTATGGAGGTACAGGGCAATAAGGTAAATTCTGGATAACCTATTGTAAAGCTGTACATGTTATTCTGAAATTGGAAAATTAAAGTTGAGTTCTGTTTTAATTAATTAATGTTCTTTTCATCCAAAGAATCAGCTGTACTGCAGAAATGTAATCTGCAAATGTGTCATCCAGCATGTCTCCTTCCATCAGTTAGCAAGGTGGGCCTACTTGATTCTAGAGTCTCAAATTCCCGTGAAGACTATATGAGGAAACCAGGGATAGACGCCTAAGATGCGCTGCACAACCACTGACAATAAACTCTAGAATGTGTGTCAGCTGTAATAATGTCAGTACAAGGCTTGATAAAGTGTACTGTGTCAAAAAAGATAGCTGTCAGTGTCTTCCTAATAGTATTTCACACTTCAAGGTTATTCATTGCTATGGAAAATGTTATATTTATTTCTGAAGAGATTTTCTGTTATTAATGTTTTTATCTGGCAACTTTCTATTTTTTCTGGACTATAATTTCTCTACAACTAGAGTACAGAAAAATCTATGGTATATTTTTAGATTTAAAATCTGGGTCTATTATTACATATAAATAAATGGAAGTTGCTCAATCAATTTATAGGCTATAGCAGGTGCATGAAAGGGTGGGGTTATCCTAAAAGGAACAAACACACAGAGAACCCCCGGGCACACTGCTATAGCCAGCAACAGAT
Organism: Mixophyes fleayi; assembly: GCF_038048845.1. NCBI lineage: Eukaryota > Metazoa > Chordata > Amphibia > Anura > Limnodynastidae > Mixophyes > Mixophyes fleayi. The sequence goes on along the minus strand of NC_134405.1, from coordinate 283,452,894 downwards.
CTGCTCAATCAACTTCCATTTCTTTATTTGTCTGAGAGGCATGTTGGTGTCAGTAGCTGAGGGGGGGTACCGACATTGGATTCCTATTTGGAGGCTTCTGGGGTACCTCTTTGGTAAGTGGCATGGAGAGGCGGGTGGCTTTAACATACATTTGCAAATGTGTGCAACTAAGAATTTTGCATTTTTATTTACAGTAGAAATAGCAGATCTGTTGCTGGCTATAGCAGTGTGCTGGGGGATCTATGTGTGTTTGTTCCTATTATTACATAGGCTTAACCCATGTGACCTAAACTTTGTTCAAGCTGTAAAATCCATCCCTTACTTCCTTTCAGGATCCAAATGTGGCCAAATATATTTGGGAACCTCCTATTTACACCTATATTAATTTCGATGCATCAGGAGTCTGAATCTGAGAGTTAAACATTTTTGGTGGAAAAAAGGGACTGGCATGGAAAAGTAGGGACATATAGAATCTCTATTTTTATTAGACTATAATATTTTTTTTTAGCATTTTACGCTTGCCATCAAATATTTATTTTGCAGCAACAGTAGTCTTTTGCTCAAATACTCATAATTATTATTCTTAACAAGTGTATTTAAATTTGGCTTAACAGGCTTCCCTTTCATGTGTTTTCTTTCCCCTTAGGTTATGACTAGTCTGACAGTAAAAATATCAGAAATAGGCCGCTTGCTCTGATGTTATCTTCCTAGACATTAATTAACTCGTGGCAAATGTTTTAGTGGCTTTAAAATGAAGCAGTATTTTTTCACCATCCTAAGATATATGCTGCCGATCCATGTAGTCGAAAGATTACTTAACAAGACATTTCTAGGTCAGTAACATTTGACCTACAGTGATTATAGAACATCTTAATGAGTAGAAGATAGATACACATATATTGACTTGTGAGCTACAAAACCACATCATAAGATACACCTTATACATAGCTTTTGTAGCAAAATACATAAATAGTTGTCGTGAGCTAAATTAATGTATCATACCATAAAGAAAGTTACAGTGAGAACTATATTATTTTTCCCCAGTCATAATAAAAACTAATTTAAAATTAGGCATGGGTGGAACAACCATTGATATGGAATATATTCGCTGTAGCAAATACTGGCATTTGCGGTTGAGATGTGATTTCATTGACATTTTGTATTAATGCAAAATAAACACCAGTGAGTATAAGGCCTAATATCTGAAGCATAGGCAAGTTACTTATAGCACCAGATATCTCAATTAGAAATGTATACGTAATTTAGGGGGAAATAATAATTGAAATAAAATAAAAATACATTTTTCAAATTGGAGGAAAATTGGTTTAAATATTATAGATGTTCATATTCTGTTGAAATGTATACATTATTAAGGCATTGTAAATACAAAAATACGTTTGCATTTTATTTTTAGTGATGTGTTAGCTTTTTAATTATTTACATAAGTTTAAAGATGTGCCACATTTATTTTATTTTGAACCTTTAACTTCTTGAAAAAAATAATCACTTACTTTTGGTTTTAACAATTATAATTATGACTATTATGACTTGTATTAAAGCATCCAATCTAAATGACACATAAAATAAAATATACTTTTTATTTTTAAGAATAAATATTACCTATGTAACTTAATTCAAAAAAGCGCCAACATTTTATATAATTCCAAATATCAAAATATTTGAAAATCATGCCACCAAATTCTGTCACCTTTACAAATGTATTCAGTACTTTGTCTTTGAAATGTGTTGTTTTTTTCCTGTATCTTTGTCAATTGTATGAAAAGTGCTAATCAAGCTATTTTAATTAGTATAATTAACACAAAGCAGCATCCTACCATTTGATTTTCTTTCTATGCTTGTCATGCAACTCTTTAACTACATAGCCCTGACTACCAGATGGTGACCTGCCCTCTTCATTTTGGTGACTCACTACATGTTTCCAAAGCAATAATGTCACAAATTAATTTAGGGCTTTTAAATGTCTGTATTAAAAAAACACACACAGCGCTATTTTTTTTATTTTTTTTTTTTAAATGTTGTTGCTTTTGCAAAAAGACAGGAAGGAAACATTAGATTTGAAAATGTTATACAGTATGCATGTAACCTGAACTACCGCTTATTCTATAGGGTCACTGTGGAATGTGTGTCTAGACTGTTAGAACATCTTTTCCCTGTTTGTTTTTACTATTCTAGAACCCTGCTCAGGGACATTTTGGGGTTTATGCATCAAGCTTATTTGACATTTAAACTACTGTTTCCACATCTTTTAAGTATGTTTGCTATGCATTAACTGCTTATTGGAGGAGATTTCACAGGAATCTCCATTTAGGCAAATACCATGCAGCATCACAATCCCCATAGATTATTATTTTTATTATTATTATTATTATTAATTTTTATTTATAGGGCGCCACAAAGTATCCGTAGCGCCATACAAGGACAAACAATGGCACAGTACAAGGTGAAACAGCACAGTACAAGTAACAGTAAGCACTATAACTCTGGGGGCTCAGGCACAGCATGAAAGAGAGGGATGGAGGGGAAAAGTGAGTACAGGCAGGTAACTATGGCCCAAGAGGGTGGGCATGGATGACAGGTTGAGAGTCACTGAGGGGAGCGGAGAGAAGCGAGAGGAGACAGAGGGCAGAGGGACTGAGAGGAGGTGAGCTGAGTAGCTGGAGAGCGCAGTTAAAAGTGATGGAAACAGAAGGTAGGAGAGCCCTGCTCAAAGGAGCGAACAATCTAAAGGGAGGGGAAGACAGACACATGGATGAGACGGAGAGACGGGAGGAAGGGGAAGAAGGGATGAGAAAGAGAGGTAGCCGACCGGTGGGAGTTTAGGCATGAGACTGGAAGGCTTTAAAGGAAAAGGTGGGTTTTTAATGTTCGCTTGAAAGAGGACAGATTAGGGGAAGTTCTGATGGAGCGGGGGAGCTTGTTCCAATGGAGGGGAGCGGCGCGGGAGAAGTCTTGGATACGTGCGTGAGAGGAGGTAATCAGAGGGGAAGAGAGGCGATGATCGTTGGACAATCGCAGTGAGCGGGAGGGAGTGTGAATAGAGATAAGGTTAGAGATGTAGGGAGCAGTGGAGTTGGCGAGGGCCTTGTAAGTCAAAGTGAAGAGCTTGAAAAGGATTCTGTAGGGGAAGGGGAGCCAGTGAAGGGCTTGATAGAGTGGGGATACAGAGGTGGAACGGCGAGAGAGGAAAATAAGCCTTGCAGCGGGGTTAAGTACAGATCTAAGGGGAGCGAGATGAGAGAAGAGGAGGCCGATAAGGAGAAGGTTGCAGTAGTCCAAGCTGGAGATAATCAGAGAGTGGACGAGAGATTTGGTGGCATCCTGGGAGAGGAAGGGCCGAATGCGGGCAATGTTGCGAAGCTGGAAAACGGCAGGATTTGGCGAGAGAGTGAATGTGAGGGGCAAAGGAGAGAGAGGAGTCGAGGATGACACCTAGGCAGCGGAGTTGGGGAACAGGGGAGATAGATGAGTTGTCAACAGTGATGGAGAGGTCAGAGGGGAAAGAGGTACGAGAGGGAGGAAAGACAATGAGTTCAGTTTTAGCAAGATTGAGTTTAAGAAATCTAGAGGACATCCAGGAGGAGATGGCAGAGAGGCATGCGGATACCCTGGAAAGAAGGGAGGGAGAGAGATCAGGAGAGGAAAGGTAGAGTTGAGTTTCATCAGCATAAAGGTGGTACTTGAGACAGAAGGAGCTGATGAGTGCACCCAGAGAAGAGGTGTATAATGAGAATAGTAAGGGTCCAAGGACAGAGCCCTGAGGGACCCCGACTGGAAGAAGGGGAGAGAGAATCAGAGGTGGAAACAGAGAAGGAACGGTCGGCAAGGTAAGAGGTGAACCAGGAGAGGACGGTACCGGAGAGGCCAATGGACTGAAGGGTGTGAAGCAGGAGGGGGTGGTCAATGGTGTCAAAGGCCGCTGAGAGGTCGAGGAGAATCAGGAGGGAGTAGTGGCCCATGGCTTTAGCCGAGAGGAGATCGTTCGTAACTTGAGCCAGGGCAGTTTCAGTGGAATGGAGGGGGCGGAAGCCTGATTGGAGAGGGTCAAGGAGGGAGTGTTCAGAGAAGTAGGTGGAGAGACGGTTGCAGACAAGTCTCTCGAGTATTTTGGAGGCAAATGGGACAAGGGAAATGGGGCGGTAATTAGAGAGTGAGGTGGGGTCAAGATTGGGTTTCTTGAGAATGGGTGAGACGAGAGCATGTTTAAAGGTGGAGGGGAAGATGCCGGTGGAGAGGGACAGATTAAAGAGGTGAACGAGGTGGGAGCAGGTGGAGGTGGAAAGGGAGCGAAGAAGGTGAGAAGGGATGGGGTCCTGGGGGCAGGTAGAAGGGGGGGGAAGAAGAAATGAGAGAGTGGACTTCCTCACCCGAGGTGGGGCGGAAGGAGAGAAGGAGTTGGTGGCTGGGGGAGAGGGGGGAAGAGTGGAGGGGGAGGAAGGGCGAGAGGGGGGGTGACAAAAGAGTGGGTGGAGGAGTAGATTTCAAGTCTGATGGCCGCGATTTTAGAGGAGAAAAAGGAGGTGAAGTCAGTGGCAGATAAGGAGGAAGGGAGGGGGGGAGGTGGGGGAGACAGGAGAGTGTTAAAGGTAGCGAAGAGGCGGCGGGGGTTGGAGGACTGGGAGGAGATGAGGGATTTAAAGAAGGATTGCTTAGCGAGCGAGAGGGCAGAGCTGTAGGAGGAGAGGATAAACTTGAAGTGGAGGAAATCAGCCAGGGAGCGAGATTTTCTCCAGTGGCGTTCGGCAGTACGAGAGCATTTTTGGAGGAAACGGGTAAGTTTGGAGTGCCAGGGTTGGGGATTGGAGCAGCGAAGGTGGATGGGCTGGGCAGGGGCAACCGCATCAAGGGCGGAGGAGAGGGTTTGGTTATAGAGGGAGGCCGCCTGATTAGGGCAGGACAGGGTGGAAAGGGGAGAGAGGAGAGTTTCGAGAGAAGAGGATAGAATAGCAGGATCAAGGGTGTCGAGATCGCGCCTGGACCGGGTAGATTTGGGTGGGGGGAGGGGTGCAGGAGTAGAGGAGAGAGAGAATGAGAGGAGATGGTGGTCCGAGAGTGGAAAGGGGGAGATAGAGAAGTCGGACAGACTGCAACGGTGGGAGAAGACAAGGTCAAGGGAGTGACCAAGGCAGTGGGTAGAAGAGGAGGTCCATTGGGAGAGGCCAAGGGAGGAAGAAAGGGCAAGGAGTTTGACGGAAGCAGGGTCGGTGGGGTTGTCAATAGGGATATTGAAGTCGCCAAGGATAATGGAGGGGATGTCAGAGGAGAGGTGGTGTGGGAGCCAGGCAGAAAAGTTGTCAAGGAAAAGGGAGGAGGGCCCAGGGGGGTGGTATATGACAGAGACGCGGAGATGGATGGGGTAGAAGAGACGGATAGAGTGGGCTTAATATGGAGACTGCGATGCTCTGCAATGCATGAAGCTTTGATAAGCTTTGCATTGCGCAGACAAGTGGACCCCGCAGGCTAAGTGTTTAAACAAACATTGTCACTTTAAATTAACATTAATGTACGGCGCACTGACGTCAAAGTGCAGTGCCAGACAGCTGCCTCATCGTAATGACTGGCTGTCTGTCTCCGCTGCCGTTGGAAAGTTGCGTCTTCGGTTTTGAGGTAAGTCTATTTAGATTGCCTTCATTTTTCATGCAATTGGAATTTTCGAAGAGGTGTGAAGAGTGTCGGGGGATCTTGTCCCCATTAAAACAGTTAGCACCGGCAGGAGAGGGGTCACTTTGCCATGGCTCCCATAGTAACCCCGACATAATGCATTCAAGCAGTGCATAAATATGCATCATTGCGATATGCAGCGATGCATATTTAGTTGCACCGCATCTTATTGATGCATAGACCCCTTTATTAATTTAGTGGCTCTGTTTGCAAGAGTAGAACTTGGGCCCTTCCTCACATGAACAAAGTCATCAGAGGTCAGTTGCTGTAATGAGAGATAAAGGACCTTTTTGGGAAGGTTGCACAGAAAAGACTATGGCTGAAAAAACAGATCCATGGTCACAAGCAGTTTGCAAAATGCCATTAGTTGCTAACTAGAAGTTACTACACATATGTGGCAAGTCTTGTGGTCTAACGAAACTAATGTGGGAATATATGGCCTTAAGTATGTCTGTGGTAACCTCATGTCATTGAACTGAAAACTTGTAAGGATCGATTGGAAAAAGGTTCCCATTACAGATAAATCCTGAACAAAATACTGCCGTTTAACTTGAACAGGACACTGATACAAAACACACTACAAGAGCAACACCTCAGTGTCTTAAAATTAAGAAAATAGATGTCCTTAGGTGGTCTGCCCGGAGTTCTGACCTTAATCCCATAAAAAAATCTGTGTCAAGACCTAACTAAGATTCATCAATTTTACAAGGATAGGCAACTATATCTGTGTCGCAAGTTGGAAACTTTTTCAAAAAGACTACAGGCTGTAATAACTTTCAGAGGTAGTTCAACTAGGTATTGACCAAGAGGTGTGAATACTAATTAAATTATATATATTTATTTTCTTATGGTTTAGTTTTAACTTTCTTTTAAGGTGGAAGTTTATTGTGTAAGTCACAAATAAAAAAATCCATTCTAAAAAATATAAATGATAAATTATCGGCATTGAGAACGTGGGAGAAAAGGGATGGGGTCTGAATGTTTTTTCAAGGAACTGTATATTTAAAAGACAATTCATCTTAGAGATAAAGAAGTACAGAGCATAAAAGTAGCTAAACTGAAATAATTAAATGTTAATGTATTCTTTCTTCCCCGTGAAATCTTAAGTTGGTCATGTCTGCACCAAGATTTTTTTTTAGTTGATTGAATATATTATAAATAATAGCTTGCAGACTAGATCCTATTGCACAATGTGCCATTGGTCAAGTATCAAGTTAGTTGCAGGTTCATTCACATTCACTTGTTGGTACAATCATGTCACATGAAATGTTCATTTTTGCCTGTATTTGAATATTTGGATTTGTAGGTTTTCTAAAAGTTAGCTTAATGTGTCACCATAATCTCTGGGGGCCTGCATCATTAAGGAAAGTAAGGCAAAAAAAAGTAGTAAATTATCACGCATCTCACCAGTTTCCCCCCGTGTGGTTCACTGTGTGCTTTGGTTTCCATTGGTTACCGCTATCTGCTGTTCAGCTCGGCATTCCTCTATCATCGGACACCATCTTGGCTAGTGGTCTGTGCGTGCATTTCCCTGGGAACCTTCAAATCCAGTAATTGGATCACCTAGAACCAGTTCCCTTTATAAGGACACTCCTCCCTTTAATGGGTGTCAGATCATCAGGTCTCTCTACCTGATAGGAAGCATTTCCTCTGACTCCTGTTGTTCCTGACATCGTGGAGGGTGCAGCTTGTTACTACTCAGAATACCTGTGCTGCTTACTGCTTCTCAGCAACTACCTGTGCAGCTCACCACTTCTCAGCATTATCTGTGCTGCTCACTGCTTCTTAGCAATTACCTGTGCAGCTCATCTCTACTCAGCTATTACCTGGGCAGCTCCCTGGTGAACACCTCTCCACAGTTAGACACCGCACCTCTCTGGGGGTAAACTGTCACTCTAGCAGCAATCAGGACCATTCCCATAATCTGACTTTTGTGACATAAATGTTCTCTGGGACAAACCATGTTACAATACAAGGGGTGCAAATTAGGTTATTATTTTGCACATAAGTTAAATACTGGCTGTTTTTTCATTTAGCACACAGATACTCGATAGCTTTATTTTTACACTGAAATTTAAAGTTGATCTAGGACATGCCCTACCCCAACTAAAAATCTATCCCCACATTTTAAATTTACTTCCCACTGCAAAGCAACATGGTTTTGCCTGGGTGCAAAGTTACTGCTTTTTATGCTTTGCTCTCCTTAATGACGCAGGCCCTGGGTGTCATCACTGAATTTTATGAGTATAATATTACAATCCTAGGCAAAGATGGAAGGAATTGCAGTTAGACAGTTTCAGGTGTGGAACAATGCATTGCTGGGCCCCATGCAAAACTTAGGTAGGGGCCCAGTGATGCTGCTGTTGCCTCCTGGGTCCCATGCTCTGCTTTAAGACAAAGCGGACAAGGGGCCTCTCGTAAACATGCGCCACTCAGAAGAGGACTCAACTCTGCTCTCAGGGAGGAGGATTTGGGGTGTGCTCCTGGGGCCTGGAGCTGCTATGAGCTTTGGCATGTGGGGAGGAGACATCAGCATAGTTCCCCCTTTTATGTTTTACCGACTCTCCGTTGCTGCAGAGTTTTGTGGCACCTTTTAAATACATGATGATGATTAAAAGTTACTTGTTTTACTGTAGTTTGTACCAACTGTCCCTAAAAACAGGGACAGGCCCAGATTTTGAGTGATATATCCATTTTCAAATATTTGCATTTGGACTTTAAAGTCAAGGGGCCTGATTCATTAAGGATCTTGACTTGAGAAACTTCTTATTTCTTATTAAAGTTGATATTTATGTGCTACATGAAAAAACAGTCAGTATTTAACTTATGGGCAAAACAAAATCTAATTTGCAGCCCTTGCATTGTAACATGGTTTTGTCCAGGAGACTGAAATAAGAAGTTTCTCAAGTTAAGATCCTTAATGAATCAGGCCCCAGGTGATGTCAGTTGTATAACATTAAGCGGGCTATAGTTGTTCAGTCAGGCAGCAGTCATTATAAGTGCCATTCTGTCTCAAAAACTATATAGTACAGCATTCAATTTAAAAATGTTTTTTTTTATGTAACTGATGTGTCTCTACCTACCTGAGACATGGGAATAAATGGAGATTTGCTAAATGCTACAAATGTGCTTCAAAAACATTTGTGCATTTTAAGATCTCCATTCAGTTGAACTCCTGAATGTTTTAAAATACTCTAAAAATTTGTGTGTGCTTTTGAATCATTAAGCAGGGCTCCATTAATTTAAATGCTGAGCAGGTTTTAGCAGGGCTGGAATCCCCCATGCTGTAGTTGAAAGGGATTTTCTAAAAGCCCTTACTATTATTGTGATAGTACACCAGTTGCTTTTCTAACATTGAGCTACCACAGGCAGTTGGATAAAATTGCAGGAAGAGGAACCGATGCCAATGATTAAACAGATTGTTAGGCAAGCAAGATCAATTTCTCTGGCAGCACAAGGGTTATAAAGTAAATGGTTTCTACTGTGTATATTAGCAAACAGAATGGTGATCTGCAGTGTTAGAAATGATGAAAGGCTGTAATATGTTTACTGACCACTAACAGGGACTCTTTTGTGATAAAATGAATAGTTGTACTTACTTTGAATGCAGCAGGTTCCCTATACGGCTTCCTTGGTGCAGCAATCTCCCAACTACTTTTACTGCAAGCTTGGTTTAAGTACACAGTGCTGTTGCCAGTGTCCCTCCCCTGTCTAATTAAATGGGAAGATCATGGGAGTGGGCCATTGTCAAGAAGTAATAGTAGAGGAAAAGAAAGGTTAACTTGGGCATGTCGGATAGAGGTCCACTTGGGCATGTCAGTCAGAGTCAACATCATATCTTAAGTAAGATCTCTATTTTATCATAATTGAGTGAACTCTACACAAAATTAAATGTTATGTTTTGAGTGGAGTTCTCCTTTAATAGTGAACACTTTGCCAGAGAATTCTGTACAGGGATTTGCTCTGAGTGTAAGTGTAATCAAAATTTGAGGTCATGAAAAGCTGAGATTTTACCTGCATTCATTAGCAATTATTTGTTGTGGAATTTAACTGTACATCAAATTTGCATGAATTTACATATCAGCTGGCACTTTGAGATGTTCTGTTTCTTTCTTTCCCCAGGCAGAGGAAATAACTACAGCCAGGGTATAAGGGAAGAATAAACAAGCAGAGACAATGTAGCTGGAAATGAAAATTATCATTATCCTTTTATATCTTGCCTAATATTCATATTTGTAAGTGCAATCAATTATGTTAAGGCATAAAAGTCCATAAATGTCTGCAGCTTATCACCTAATTTTCCTACCACAGGACCACAAACAAACACACTAGGGCCAATTTGGTACAATTATGATTTTGTACAATGTAAGGACCCAAATGTACTCCACACAAACATGAAAATAGCACACAATATCAAAATTGAACTCAAGGCTTCACCACGCTGCCATTACAATGAGATTGCTTTGCAGTCTAAGGTACTTATATAGACTTGGACATACACCAATTTTATGTGTAAGATATGCATCTCCATACTGCGCATGTGCACCAACAATGCTTACGCATAAGTTCATATCTAGATTTTTGTGTATCATCCTGTTTGCGTCCCATTGCGCATGGAGAGGCAGAAACAGGATGGGAAGGAACAGGCAAATATAAGCTGGGAATAGCAAAGAGTGTTCACATTATTGCAACAAAATTAGACTGTAAAGCATTACCAGATACACTTCTAGCGAGGCATATCTTTTGCGGTATTGGTGGGATGGTGCAAAAATACATAATGATGGCGATGGCTGTCAGCAGCACTAGCTATCCACTACTGATTGGCTGTTTACGTATTGAGCTTTCCAGCTGATACTTAAAACATTAGCGTTTCGGCTATGTTATTTCAAAGTCGTATTTGTCTGTTCAAATTGATATTTCTATTTGGACTACTGCAGGAAAGAAGATTCTCATTCAAGCTTTAAAGGAACAAACAACAGATGTCGAGTTGTTTGTATTTAATTACATTTTACGTTGAAAATACAAGTTTTGCATTTATTAATAACTAGAGATGCTCGGATTTCCGAAAACCGAACCTCCCCCTCCCAAGAACATCGCCAATCCAAGTACCGGTTCGGCTCAGTACTTTCCCACTTACTTGGATCTGAATTGAGGCAAAACATAATTGTTGCGTTGTTGGAACTTGTGGGTTTTGTATTGCATAAGTACCCCCCTACCCAGGAGATCCATCGCCATTACTCACACAGAAACAGGGGTAGCAGTGTTCTAGTCACTTGACAAAATTTTTCTGCAAATGAATATTATTGAGGTTAATAATAATGTAGGAACAAAAAATAAATAAATAAATATATATATATATATATATATATATATATATATATATATATATATATATATATATGAGATACATCCTAACTAATTACTCCATCTGTCTAATCGTGTCAAATGTGCCAGTACAGAACAAGATCGCGTGAACTGTTGTAGACAAGTAAAGCAAGCAAAAAACATATCTGGTGTACCAAAGCTTAGTAAGCTATCAAATTGGAATCTGTGTCACTTTGGAAATTGCTAACAAATTGAGATATCACAAACAATTCTGCGCACATTGCTACGCAGGGCTGAGAGGTAAATGCATCATTAGTGACTTCCCGACCCAAGCATATCATTCTGATGCGGATAGAAAACATATTGTGACTTGTACCAGTGGTACCAAACCTTGTGGCATTTATGCATGGTCTTACAGTTTTCCTACATAACCCGCTTGTGCTTCATTACTTCCGTCACCAGGTTGATACAATGAAGGATATTAGGGGAATCCGTACACATCCAGCTCCTAGCTGTAGCCACCGTTGCAAGGAAAGTCAGAGTAAATATATATTTTAAAAGTGGGTTGCCTAGGCTCTTCTCAAGTGTGGTGACAAATAGGCAGATCTTATGATACAGTGGTGGGGTGACAAAGAGCATGGAGGACATGTGGCACCAAACCTTGACCCACAAAGACTGTACAACAGGGCACATCCATAACAAATGCCAGGCCCTGCAACTATGGCACTCGGGCCTATCTTGTAATGTCCTGCATAGCCTGATTGAGGTCATGTATCCTCCATGTAGAAGTGTATTTGCTGGAAACAGGGAAAAGAAGTAGCATCTCTGGTACCCTCTATCACCATACTCCACTCCTCGTCAGTGAGTACAGCCAGATCAGTCTCCTATTGACGTCTGAGTAAGTCTAGGTAACAATAATGCATACAGAACAGATATTGTCCTGCAGGAGCCCACAGAACGCAGTACATTTTTAACAGGAGAATCTAAAAGTTCTGGCAAGCCCTTTAGAAACTGCGCATTCAGGGCATGATGTAGTTTCAAATAATGGAAGAGCACTGAGATGGACATCTGGAAAGCAGTTTTCAGGTGTTTGAATGATTGTAAACAACCATTTATATATAGTTGACCAATGGTATATATACCAGCCCTTCACCAGCTCACATTGCCCTACAACTTCATCAGTTTCCCAAAGTTAGGATTGTGCCACAGAGGAGTATCTGGGTCCAGCCCCTCACCCACCAGTAGACCATGTACCACCGACCAAATCATAGAGGCTTGCCATATTATAGGAGCGATGCCGCCGGGGCCATACCTAGGTAACATACCCTGTACTAGTTCAAGGGAAGGGTCCGTCTGCTCACCCAGAAAGTACCCGAGAGCTATGTCCTGGGATGCGCAAAGCCATGGAACCAGGTGTGTAAGCTGGGAAGCCAGGTAATAGATTTTAAGATAAGGGAGTTCCAACCCTCCTTGAGTTTTTGGTCCTGCGTAAGGTATTAAAGTGTACCCTCTCTCTTTTACACCCCAGACCAGAAAAATTAAATGCTTAATAATTTTTTGAAATACATGAAGTGGTAATTATAAGGGATATAAATATTTCATCTGTACCACCATTTTTATAAGGTTAATCCTACCAGTAACCGTGAGAGGGAGTCTCTGCCAGGTATGGGATTTTTTTTTAAGATAATCAATAATCGTGGTAAATATTAAGTTCCACATAACCCAATGCCCAAATACTTGAATCTGGAGGTCCACAGCAGTGACCATTATGATACATTATCCACCCCAGGTGGATGCTGCCAACCCAGTGGAAACACCAATGATTTGTTCGAATTGATCTTCAGGTCCAAAAAAGTACCTAAACCCTTGATCATCTCTAAAAGGAGAGTCATTATATGTGGTCCATGACCTTTCCCATCCTTATGCCTCTGATGTTATTGTGGGAGCGGATCATACTTCCAATGTTTCAATCGCCGTGGCAAACAGAGCTGGCGATAGTGGACAGCCCTGACGAGTTCCCTGACCCAAACCAAACGGGAGGGTGGTAAAGCTGTTGGGTGTGGTACATGAAACAGACTACCATAACCCGATAGTACGTACCCCAACAAGGATTACCCGACTATCACTTTTCTTACATACTTGTGAAGCCGAATCTTTATTACAGTGATTTGCAACAATTACAATCATATCACAGGGCGGCAGCTGTAAATGACGTAACTTTTAAGCCCGGCAGTATTATTTGTGCTCTTAAAGGGATGATTTATACCTCTAGAATATGTAGAATGAGTGGGATGATAAGGCCATCCCACCCAGGACTTTTCAAGAGAGAGGACTTTGCTACCCCTGAGGTAGGTTTCCAGGAGACACACTACGTCTGGATTATACTTTCTAACCTGGCTTATCACCACCGAGAGCTTGATCTTGTCATTTAATCCCCTAACATTCCAGGCAACCAGATGGAGTGCCCCCGGGCAGGTTTACTCATGATTGGGCTGGCCATACAAATCGACCCACTAGATGAGAGGTCAGGAAGCACCCCAGCAGCTGAAGATACAGACTTAGGCACCTACTCCTTCACCAGCCCTGCGCAGCAAAAATACCAAAGTTACACCAAAACATTCTGTAAAGAGTATAAAAGGACAATACAGCACAATCAATTACAGAGACACAAAAGGTAATGTAAGCTACAACTATACCCATAAATCTACCTAACCCACCTCTACCCTACATCAATTCTAACTAAGGCATACCCTAGTCCCATTAAAAAACAAAACATCCGCCCTAGTTAACCCCTGAAAAGACCCCACCCCCTTTATATAGAGCTAAGGAAAAAGAAGAAACAAGACTATAGTACCTAAATCCTCTAGCACAGAGAATTTAGGAATGATGCAACTGCATTTTAATGGTGTTTAAAGCATATAGGTTAGTGTAGGAACTGCATATCCTGAGGTGCCCTTGACGCTGGGATGCAGGCTTAAATGTTTTGATCAAAATATGAACTAATAGCTCATATTTTCATTTTGTTAGATACACACAGATATGTCTTTTCTGTTTTGTATACATATATGGACATTTAGAGTGCATGTATCCATTCAGACAGCCAGTACTGCTTCACACCGTATTCAGGGCGCAGGTCTGTGTCCGTTAAAGGCTGCAAAATGTGCCCGCTCTCTGGCGCACTGTGAGAGGTACCTATGCAGTCCGGACCCAGGGAATCAACGGCCACACTGTCGGATGTCAGAACCAGGGAGCCGATAAGAGGGATGATGAGCCTCTCCAGGTTCTTCTTCAGTATGCAGCTAGGTAACGACAGCTGAAACAGCACCTCCTTGGAGCTATAAGGGTTTCAGCCATAAAATTGTTTCTCAAATCAGTTTGCTGAATCCGTACTAAAATTTAACATTTCCCCAAAATTTTAGCTCAATTAATTCAATCCAGCTAAATTTTGGGAGGAATTCATACATATTCATCTTGTTCAAGCTTAAACTGATACATCTATTTTGAATGATTAACTGTAAACCTTGAAGCAAAATTCACAATTCAAACTTCAAACACTGTAGAGTTTGCTATGTGTAGTAACTATCAATGTGGCGCTTCATTCGGTTAGCAGCCAAATATGTATACCTGAAGATCCACTGGTACTTCAAAACATTCACATATAAATCACACAAGTGTATACATACATGTGGCGCTGCCTCTACGCACAATAGATATAGAAGATGGTAGACGTGTCTGGTGAGATCTTCCAGACAATATATGCGGGGTGCCCTTCACCCACACTGTTGGATAATTGCAAATGGGCAACCACAGTACATTCCTTAACGATTATCTAAAACACACGGTATTTTCATACCCAGGCAAAACAGCAATGATAGTGCAGACTGTTTAACATTAGTCATCCAACACCATGTAGCTATGACCCAGTGAAATCCCGTGTGTGGGTATGTTAAACGGCACCCTGATTCGTGACGCCTCCCCTTCGGGTATATGCTTAATCAAACACAGCTGTAATCACGCCCTCAAGTATTGAGTGAATTCTCCCTCGTCTTCACAACTCTCACCGACGGCGTTTCTCACCCAGAAAAAATGAAGAAAACAAATCTAACGTAGTACCCTTTAATTAAAACAATATGGGTAGAAACATCTACAGATGGACCCGTTCCCCTGGTGCCTTTTAACATACACACACACGGGATTTCACTGGGTCATAGCTACATGGTGTTGGATGACTAATGTTAAACAGTCTGCACTATCATTGCTGTTTTGTCTGGGTATGAAAATACCGTGTGTTTCAGATAATCGTTAAGGAATGTACTGTGGTTGCCCATTTGCAATTATCCAACAGTGTGGGTGAAGGGCACCCCGCATATATTGTCTGGAAGATCTCACCAGACACGTCTACCATCTTCTATATCTATTGTGCGTAGAGGCAGCGCCACATGTATGTATACACTTGTGTGATTTAACTGTAGAGTTTGCTGTTCAAACAAAAAAAAGTTTTCTATTTTAGATGCAAAAAGGGGGTGCCGGTGCCATCTGTTTATCTTATATCTTCTCCCAACCACAACCAAATCTTTTTTCCCACCTAAACTGCTCATTGTAACAAAGCTAGGCCTGTCCCCCAAAGACCCTGTGAGCACTGATATTGGAATCCTTATACCCAAATAGCACAGATCAATTTTCTGGCCTCTTTTCCTTAATCACACTTGCAAGAATAACAAAAGCTATTAATCAGTTCCCAAAATTCTAGCCTCCAACCATCATTTTCCTTCCTGCCCCCATCTCTACCCACGCAATCTAAATTAAACCACTCCAATGAAAAGAATCCAAAAATTCCACATACTTAACCCTCCAAATATTTTTGATAGTTACTTTCTTAAGGTTACCTACCTTCAAAACAGACATCAAGACTACCCTTAGCTGAATCTGACATGTTCCCTTACTTCTGCACAACAGGCTACATAAGTCTTGCCCCTATTACTGAGTCATTTCTCACCTCAATTTTGTCCACAGGCCATTCCTTCAAAACCTCTGTTCCTTCCCTGATTATAAAAAAACAACCCAAAGCACCCACCAGGAGGGGTGGGATAGCTGTACGCAAGATACACAAAATACCTGTATTGATGCAGATAGCTTTCTATTAGGTCCCCTAAAACTGCTTAGCAAACGTGCTTTAGCAAATTCACTTCTGTTTACTTTACCAGTATTAATTTAATCATCCCCCTTCTCCAGCCAGGTACTACCTGACCCAAAAGGTGTTTGTAAAAATGGAAATGCTGTTTCTTGGACTTCTTCTGTGCTGCCAATCCTGGTAGGCACTTCCTGAAGACTGCAGCTGCGGCTACTCCAGCACTGAAATGAGGAAACCACTGCTTGTAGTCCTCTGTCATCCTAAGACAGCCTCTTCCTACTGCCTTTTCTGATATGACTGGGGTGGGTGTGTTATGTTCATCTTTTCGCTAACAATAAAAATTGTCCGCTACGATCGCTGTGGTTCCAATGCACAAAGGTTTTATTCACAAAGTATATTAAAAAGCAAAGTTTGGTATACATAAGCATGTGCCTGCCAGCACTGACACAAGCTTCTATGAGAACGCTCTGGGGTCCAAAAACCAGAGCTTAACAATTTATACACTATACAGTTGTAAAAGTAGTTAAATCACAGAGATACACAGTTACAGTTGTAAAGTCTTCATTCATAGGTTAAAGGTTCTTGAACTCTGAGGTACTCGACGTGGCATTGGTGAATTTCTCTGGTCATTGCTCTTCACACTGCCAGGTGTCCTTTCCTCAGGCTCCGGCCTCTTGACTTGTAAAAACTGGTTTTTATGACCCCTGTGTACTGGTTATTTGGTGTATGAAATAGTGATATTATTTATAACTAGCGTTCGTAAGATGTGAACGCTACACCAGTAACACCGGAAACTTTCTCATAAAATTGTGAGCAGATTGATACTAAACTCGATGTAATTCAGATGTCAGAAACATTATTTAGCTTTTTCCCCACATTATAATTTATATGAAAAAGATTGTAAAATACATTTTACTAATAGATAAATGTGGATTGGAACCTTAATAAATGTGTATTATTTACAAGTGTAAGTGCAAATATAAAGGTGTGTGTTATGATTCGGTGCGATTGCATCACAACATGTGGCATACCAATCACAAGCACACGGTAAAACAATATTAATTAATTTGGTTTACTTCATCCAATTATTTGACTTCCACAGTTCCACCCTTTGATAGTGCACAAAACTATCACCTTAAATATTTTATTGCAGGATCTCAGCAGTACGTTTAATTTTTCTGTGATGTATGTCCCCCTTTACGTATGACCACATTGTTTGTGGATATCAGTCAGGTAACAAAAAAAGAGAGTCACAATCCTACAAATAATTTTCTTTCTATGGAACATATACCTTTGGAGCTCTTCACCCACATATGTAATACATTATCTGGGGGTGGTAATCGCTTAGCCGATGATGATAATACCAACACAGAGCACACTTACAAGAAAATAAAGATCTCCGATGGCAGCAAAAGGATGACAGGACCTCATTCCAACTGGTCAGCTCTCCGGCAGTACTGTGTGATGCCAGTGCGCCCTTGATGCCTTTAAATTTAAAGCGGAAATGTCGGGACCCTGTTTAAACAGGGTTCCTGTGGGCTCTAAATTTAAAGGCATGAAGGGCACACTGACTTCACACAGTAATGCCGGAGAGCTGGCCAGACGGAAGGAGGCCCTGTCATCCTTCTGCTTCCATCGGAGATCTGCACAGTCGTTTTTAAGTTTGGCAATATACCTGTCGTTTTTTCATTAGATCGTTCTTTATTGTAGATGTGCTCTGTGTCGGTGTTATCTTCATCGGTGACCCGTACCCCACCCTTATCTGGAAGGATACAAGGTACAGTGAAATATGTAACAACAATATAGAATATTCTACTAAAGTTCTTCATGGCTAGCACGTTCATCTGCTCCGAAGCATGTCTTGTAGCTTATATGACATTTAATAATACATTTTCACCAATAAGATCATCCTATGTCTGTTAACAATCTCATTTATGATCTCCTTCAACCTTTGTAGTTAATACCATCTAATAATATCAACGGGTTTTCCATCAACACTTGTCGGGCGGGCTATTGTCTGTTCATTCTGTCCAGTCTCCCAAGACTCAAGTTTCTTTGTATGTGAAATGACGAGCGGCCTGCCGAACATTGGTAGACTTCAAACTAAGGGACCTAGCTGTATTACATTACCCCTACTGGCCTCCCACCGCATAATTCAGGTACCTCAGAAATATTTAGTGGAAAGAGAACTAGTACTACTTGATATAATCTCTGAGGCTCGTGAAAGCACACCCAGCACTCAGTTTGGTCTAAATCCTTACCCACCCAAGAATGAAAATCATTCTCATGGATGCCTTCTTAAGTCCGAATTATTACTGGACTGGCATTGCTGTATGCACCTCTCTTTAATTATGTGGTCAAAGTACTTACGGACACAGTAATCCTCAGACAATAGCCCCTCACACTGTCTCCAAGCTCCAAGGTTAGCAAATTCTTCTTTTACCCCTAAATTGAATAGCTTAATTGGCTCGACCGATTGCGTTAACAACTTCTCCTTCATCACCAACTCTTTAATATTACTATCTGAAACAGCCTTCGTCACCTGTTCGCAATTGAAAGAATAGACTGTCCTGAAAAGAGAATGAGATGAGAGAAACACTGGAAAGGGAAAAACAGGAAAAACTGCTGCTTCATGCAGGATAACAGTCTTTGCAAAGTCCTTGGCTCAGGTGTTGTTAACTGAGATCTTGGGTCTCTTGGCACAGATTCACGAGTGTTGTTCTCGGCTGTAATTCGAACTTTCTCTGGATGTTGACTCCTCTGCAGTGGGTGGAATGGGTACAAGTGTCTCTCTGTTACTCCTTAGGATGTGATTCTGGTCATTAACACTTGGTACCTGTCTGTCAGACAACTTAAGCATAGGAAATTTCTGTCCCTAACATGCTCTCCAAGTCCAACTTCATAACAGTTAGTATAACGTATCAGGCGACAGTGTTTCGAATGTCCTTTGTTGCTGTCTCACTATTTGCCTTTCTTTACAAGATCTTAAACAGTCTCTCTATTATAAACTCAGATTTTCAACAGTCTCTCCATTGTAAACTCAGGGAAAGTCTCAGGGAAAGTCAGGGAATCTCAGGGAAAGTAAAAAGTATTTTCATAAGGTAACAGGTTTACGAGGCGGCTTAGGAGTGATTCTGATGATATGGAGGACTAGTGGCCAAAGCTACCGGCCACTCCAATCTAGTTTCAACCATCATTCTATTCAATTCGTTCTGGATAGTACCATTTACTCTATTTTCCCACTGGCTTGTGGCTGATAAAGAGTATGTAACTTGCTATCACTGCCCATACGTTGTACTCATTATTTAAAAGTTATTACCAGTAAAATGATAACCCCCTATCACTTTTTTTTATAACTCTAGGGCTACCATATCTACTAACAAAAATCTTGAATATGACACAGTAATATTCGAAACATTTCAAAAAACCTTAACCCAGATATATTTCATCAGTACACCAGTATATACCTGGAGAAAGTCCATCTGTAGGAGGGGTATGGGCAGGGCTGGATTAAGGGAATGGAGGCCCCTGGGCTAAGGAAGCCCAGGGGCCCCGTGAGGGCCCCCCTTTCTCCGAGTCGCCCCCCCCGTGATCCGAGCCGCCCCCAAGGCACTTACCTCCTTCCCTGGCGCGCTGTACGCTCTTTACTGAGGAGATCTCGTGAGAGTGAGACTCTCGAGATCTCCTCAGTAAGGAGACTACAGCGCGTCGGGGAAGGACCGCACTGAAAGTGCTCAGCAGCACTGATCGGGTCGGGGGCGCCCCCGACCGATCAATAATGCTGCTGAGCACTTTCAAGGGCCCCCTGGATGCCCAGTTAGCCCTATGGTTAATCCGGCCCTGGGTATGGGATGGTTCTATTGGTATTGTGTCTTTTCTCTCAATCAAGTAAGACAGGACATTGCCTTCCTACTAGCCTGAGAAAAAATGTCTGATGTATACCAATATGCTCTTACCAGCTTGCACATACCTTCTTTACCCAGCTGAGACAGATCATGTGCTGCTTTAGCTAGGTCTGGAAGATACACTTTTGGAACCACTGGCCTACCTTGTCCATCTCTCCAGGGTCCAGAGGACACCTGACCACATTCCTTCGTCTTCCAGACCGCTTTTTTTTCCTGCAGGTAACACAAATCTTTTTAACTAATTCATGTGTGTTTACAATTTGAAAAAACAAAAAACATTGATTTGTCGGTTGTCATATTTAAAGCTGCTGCCCACCTGACAGCTTTGTTCGCCCTGTTATTAAAGTCATGTGTGTAAGCTTTAACTTAAATAACAGCTATTTCAGTTGGTAACTGTGTCACTGTCACAAGTCCTTCATATAATGTGAGTGTTCTACTCATATACTGCTATTGTCATAAAAGTCCCTCAGTCGTTTCAACGTCATCCTCTATCTTAGAAAAGTATTCAAAAGCAATGTATGTCTACTGATTTATCCTCTGCCAACTCACATGCCATTTTCAATCCCACAGGTTCATCTACCTTGCTAAATGAGGAGGGCAAAGGGGTCAATTTTTATAGCACCTTCATCAATTATAACAATATCCAGTACATGTCTATCTAACTATGAAAAATATAAAAACATGACAATTCTAGAGAGTTTCACTTATGTCAAGTCTTGTGGCAAGAATCTTACTCAAATGTTCTACACAGAGATGCATATCTGTATATCTACCTAATTTCACCTTCAACTAGTCTCCTGTCTCCTTCCACCCTTTTTGCATCTAAAAGCACACTTTGTACACTTTGCTCAGGAGGCAAAGGGCAGATACTACATGCAATCTATAAAACATGAATCACATTTCCACAACAAAACTCTTGCTTAAAATCAGCAGCTTCTATAAGCATACAAACAGAAACCTTAGCTACCTTTGTGACTATGTCAGTGTAGTGTGTGTACCCCTAATTCTGTTCCATGTCAAAAATGTCTTAGCCCCGTGGGTGAGACAATATCTCAAGTATTGGACCTTTGTCTGGCATGGCTGGGATCCATCCCCTTGCAACCTCATGTCCTGTTACCGAGAAATGAATGAACAAATCTTTAGTTTCGAGCACTGATGATATAAACAAATCAGGACACAGCAACACTGTTTTTCATACTGCACTCCTTATTTGGTTGAAAAAAAAATGAAAACAGTCATGCCAGACCTATGTCCTAAAATATTGAAGTTGCCTATAACCCTTTGGGACAGTATTTGCGTATTTTGTATCTCTTTATAAGAAAAGAATGAGATACTGACAGAGATGTAAAGAATGGGAAATAGGACAGCAAAGACTAATTATAACGAAAGGATTTTCAGACAAACAAAAGCAGAAAAGGAGATTTACAGCAAGATGACAGCTGGATTGGACACTATGGGGAATTGGCTCTCAACTTTTCCACTAATCCCCTTGACACTTAACTTTTCTATGACCCCTTTCCATTCTTATTAAATTTAACAGGGAGTTAAATCATTCATCCAATCCAGTGTCATCCATCCGCTCGTAAGGAGCCTAGTAGATATCATAACAACTATACCTATATACCTTGCGATGGACTCGATGGACTGATTATAATACAGAAGTGCAAAATTAACCCTTTGTGATGCATACTCTGTATCTCCCATGTGTGTCTTCCTGGAATACATAAAAACAACATTAGAAGCAGAGTATATACACACTTCATTTTAAATAATAAATCTCAACCAAATAACTTATCATAGGCCACCGCAATTAGAAGAAAGAGTGTTACAATGGCAGTTAGAAGAAAGAGTGTTACAATGACCCATTGTTAACTTGTCTTTTAAGGAAAAATTTTGTATTTCTCCTGCAATCCCCATATTTACTAAATATTTTTCACTGGCTGTCCTTGTCTACAAAAGAGAAATACAAAACAAAATTCGTATTAGAAACAAACAAAACATTTTCATTTCTTTACTTTCAACAAACACAAAACACAAAAAAAATCCAAAAAACATCAAAACAAAAACAAACTCAGACTGTATCCCTTGGCAACCGTTTCTTATGCAGAGAATTCCCTAGCAACTATTATCTACAGTCTTTTGTATTGTTCTAAGACTATAAAGCCTCATTGCAGTCAGGGTCAATTAACTAAGACCATTTATCTTGACACAATGGATAGCTCTCACCTGCTAATAATGGAATAGAAACAAAGGCTTCTACAGACTGTTTGAAAAACTGGTCTCACAAGATTCAATTAATGTCCTTTTTAAGGGTGGCCTGAACTTCATAGATCAGTATGCGCACTCATGACATTTGCTGCCACTAAGTGAATACACCCCTAATATTGGCTTCTCTCAAACCTATTATCACTCCTCTGCCAGTTGCCCTGTCTCTTGTTATCTGCACGAAAATGGAAAGACTTCTAATCCTGTCTGCAATTTCTAGAAAAATGCCCTCCTTTCCCACAGTTCTATCATTTTATGGCGTTCATCTGTTCTTGCTGTGACAAACGCTGCTCCTGCACAGCCAGTAAACTTACAGCCATTAACTTCTCTCTCTGCATTTCTTTTTTTCTGATAATAGCTTTATAATGGCTAATAGCAGACTCCCAAAGAGTGTCCACTGTTATACCACTCCAATTTGGAATGGCTGTCTGCACTCTAGTTTTTAAGTTTTCTTTAACACCGTCCATCAAAACTGACATTGGTGAGACAATGGTGAAAATTGTATTTGATGTCTTGAATTCCAGTATATATAACCATGTCTAACATTGCCCGTGTGGAGCAATCTGCAGCACTTTCACTATCCTTTTGGTTGATGGTAAATATTTTATGCCAATTAATTACCACTGGAAAATATACACTGAGTTGGACATTTATGTTCTTTATATTTGTCTGATTGTCTTCATCAGTCAAGGTTTTGTCCTCAAGTTGACTATTTTTTATAAAGTTGAGAATATCAGTATTAGAAGGGAGGCAAGTCCTCAAAACTATGCGCCAATATTTATTTGTTTGTTTGTGTGCATTCCCCAGATCATTGATACAGTTTTGGCATTTAGCTAAATCTTTTCTAGGATCAGGGAAATCTGTGATAATAGAATGCAGTTCAGAACTACTTCAGGAACAATGCATGGCTACATTCCTGACTGGGACCACCCCATCCTTATCTGCTTCCCCATTAGGAACAACTATTGTTCTAACTGGGTGTAATTCAACAATTTCACTACCCCCCTGATCAATAGCACATTTGTTTTTTTCTTAAACAGGGTATAGTTTACAAGGCTCACTATCTTCCCTGGTTACATTTTGGTTGCTATCCACATAAGGTGGGGTTGGCGCTGTTGCTTGTTCAGATTTTAAACAATTGTCTTTATTCGCCTGTGCTAATTCCTTGCACCAAACTTTGCCTTCACTCTGCCACAATTTAAACACGTGATATGTTTAAGCTGTAACTTTTGTGAGCTTAGCATACAAATCTGATCTTTAACTGTATTCAAAACATCAGGATCAAAACTGCCAACAGTAGGACATTTTCTCACACACACTGCAGTTATTTTTGTCCACTTCTCACAATACAATGCTCTAAGACCATATCTCCTGCTCATAATGTATGTTGCAGACCCCTCAGGTGCTACCGTATACTTATGCTCTACCATTGCCCCATATCGTGTCTGCCCGGCTCCCATGACTCTTGGGTAGGTTAAAAAATGCCAATTATTAACCAATACAGGTCTCACACAATTTGCACGTCCGAGGGGTTGTTAGCGCTACTAAAGCGACGTTTCCTCTATCTTCCCACTAGGAACGCTTTCTCCTAATGAGGAACCACTTCCCGAACAGAAAACTTTAATAATTTTATATAATAAAATTGTCCTCTTAATATAATGTTATATTAATATTGCCCCTTTTAAATTAATCATAAATTTGCACCCTTAATCAATAAATAATGATTGCCCTGATAATTACAAAGTCTATTGTGCCATGCAATCTATCCTGCATTTTTGCCTAAACCAAATGCAGTTTTGCCTAGGTTTTAACATAACTCACTAATAATGCATCACAATTTGCACAGATAATAAGTTATCTATTATAACCTAATTATATTATTAGGTTTATAGATAGACAGGTTCCGGGCATGTTCAAATAAAAGTTAAGCCTGACGAAGTCCGCCGTCCTTCAGACACCCCACTTATGTTGTCACTGTATGAAAATGTTAAGGATAATGTATTTGAACTGTGACCCCATGTATGTTCTGCTATTATGGGCCTGATTCAGAGTGAGACGTATGCCCTTTTGTGTAGCGTATATTTTTTTCTCATGCTAATAAAGGTGAACATATAGAGCTAAGCATATTCTGACTCCTTACGAAGGGCGTGTTCTAACAATTGCGTATGGATTCAGCCTGGGACATAGTCGCAGATACGACTGAAAAGGTTTTTTTATTTGCAGGTGGTATGTGGCAGATGTACATCGTGAATGATGATAATGGACACCAGACACTAATTGAGACTTTAACAGTCGCTTGACCATAGATGAGAATTTTCAGAGCGTATTCAAGCAAAGATAAGAAAAAATATTTTTTGTACTCATGTAGGGAATTTGGTCCTGCTGTATTATCTAGGTTATTCAAGTTTAAATGATAGTTCATAGCATTTGCGACCTATAAAATAAAAGTTTTGTACATGTTCGCAAGTTGAATGTACAGTCAAGTCCATAAATATTGGGCTCTATACACCACCACAATGGATTTGAAATGAAACTAACAAGATGTGCTTTAACTACAGACTTTCAGCTTTACTTTGAAGGTGTTTAAATCCAAATCAGGTGAACAGTGTAGGAAATACAACGGTTTCTATATGTGCCTCCCACTTTTTAAGGGACAAAAAGTAATGGGACAAACTAAACAATCCTACATCAAACTTTCACTTTTTAATACTTTGTTGTAAATCATTTGCAGTCAATTACAGCCTGAAGTCTGGAGGGCATAGACATCACCAGACTCTGGGTTTCATCCCTGGTGATGCTCTGCCAGGCCTCTACTGCAAATGTCTTCAGTTCATGCTTGTTCTTGGGCCATTTTCCCTTCAGTTTTGTCTTCATCAAGTAAAATGCATGCTCAATCGGATTCAGGTCAGGTGATTGACTTAGCCATTGCATAACATTCCTACATTATGATTAACCTCAGTAACACTAATTTCAAGTCATTTGCAGTCAATTTTGACCACCTCACAGGTCACAATATTATTTTCATACGCTTTTGGACAAATACTGCAGCGATCTGGCTGGATAGTAAGCGACAGAGCAATGATTCAAACACACAGCAATTCCTACCACATCTAGGACACATTGGCACACAGCAGTGGCAGAAAAGAAAAGTGGGGCAAGATGGAATTGTTCTTGCATCATGAAACCAGTTATAGTCCATTTGATCGCTCTACCTGTTTCTTGGATAAGTAAGGTAATTCTACAGCTAATACATGGCAACAAGTGCTGACCCCCCCCCCGGGATGCATGCTTTTATCAGACACACACCAATCCAGGGTACCAGACAATGCACTATTGTAATTCCCAGCAAATAAGCCAGTTCATCAGTGAACTTCAAATCAGCCCCAATTCCCACAATTTTATAATCTAGTTAGGTACCTTTGTTGTAAGGTGCAGATTACAAACACTTGATGAAACAGCAGCAAAGTGGAAGGTAATACATATACATGTCTATTTAGACATCCATGCTTACATTACTTCTGCAAGCAACATTGTTATTTGTTAATAAAACTGTTGTCTTGTTTTTATTTTTTTACCATAACTTTCTGATTTTCACAACAACTTGCTATGAACTCGTGTCAAATGGCGTAACATGGATGAGGTTCCTAGATGGTTAAGGTCCCTCCCTCGACTGACTTTGGCTTTACATACACTACAAATAGCTAGACAACTGTTGGCAGGATTTGGGTAGAAATAATTCCACACATAAGAAGTGAATTTTTTGGTCTTATGTCCCGGCATGACATTGGCCTTCTTTTTATCATGTGCCAGAACTGCTTCCACTGGTGCAGGACTTACATAAACAACATCATCCTAATCAACATCCTCATTAGCGTCCTCATTGGCTACACAAATATCACCCTCATCCTGTTCCATAGTACGTACATAGTACAAACAGTAGACTATACAGGGTGAAACAGTACTGAACAATAAACAAACAATACCAATACTTCAGAAACTCCAGGCATGGTTATTGCAGTAGCGACAGAGCAGAAGAACAGGTATGAAGACAGGAGGGAGGAGGGCTCTGCTCATATGAGCTTACATCCTAAGGGAAGGAAACATACATCAGACACAGAGTGTAGTCAGATTAGGTGATATAGCAAGGGAGAGTGAAGAGGGGGACGGGAGGAGAGAGGGGAGAATGAGCGGTGGAGTTAAGATAGGGTTAGGTGGATGGTTGGTAGGCTTTGCGGAACAGGTGAGTTTTAAGTGCCTGTTTGAAGGAGCACAGGTTAGGAGACAGACAGATGGAGTGAGGGAGGTATTTCCAGTGAAGGGGGGCAGCACGGGACAAGTCTTGGATTCTGGAGTGGATGAGGTGATCAGAGTGGAGGAGAGGCGACAGTCATTGGCCGAGCGTAGGGAGTGTGCAGGAGTGTGAATGGAGAAGAGGTTAAAGATATAGGCAGCAGTAAACTGGGAGTGAGTCTTGTAGGTGAAGGTGATGAGCTTTAAAAGGATTCTGTAGGGGAAGGGGAGACAGTGTATGGCAAAGCAGAGAGGGGAGGCAGAGGAGGAGCGGCGTGAAAGGAAGATGAGTCTTGCAGCCGCATTGAGTATAGAATGAAGGAGGGCAAGATGGGAGTGGGGGAGGCCAGTAAGGAGGAGGTTGCAGTAATCAAGACGGGAGATGATGAGTGCGTGGATGATAGTATTGGTGGCATCCTGAGAGAGGAAGGGTTGGATGCGGGCAATGTTGCATAGTTGGAAGCGACAGGCTTGGGCAAGGGATTGAATGTGAGGGGCAAAAGAGAGAGAGGAGTTAAGGGTGATGCCCAGGCAGCAGAGTTGGGTGACAGAGGAGATGTTGGTGTTGTTAACAGTGATAGAGAGGTCAAGGTGGGAGGAGAATCTAGAGGGAAGAAAGACAATGAGTTAATTAGAGATGTTAACTTTGAGAAAGTGTGAGGACATCCAGGAGGAGATGGTGAAGAGGCAGTCAGATACACGAGAGAGGAGGGTGGTGGAGAGATCAGAAGAATAGATGTCGAGTTAAATGTCATCAGCATAAAGTGATACTGAAGACCGAAGGAGGAGATGAGAGCACCAAGGAAGATAGTATAGAGCAAAAAGAGAAGAGGGCCGAGAACAGAGCCCTGAGGTACTCCTACAGGGAGAGGTTAAGGGGTGGAGGAAGAACCAGATGTGGATACAGAGAAGGAGCGGTTAGCAAAGTATGAGGTGAACCTGTCTAAGACAGATCCAGAGAGGCAGAGAGAGAGAGAAGTGTTTGCAAAGGAGGGGGAGGTCCACAGTGTCGAAGGCCACGGAGAGGTAGAGGAGGATGAGTATGGAGAAGTGAACCCTGGATTTGGCTGATAGAAGATCATTAGTAACTTTGGCGAGGGCAGTTTTGGTGGAGTGGAGGGGGCCGAAGAGGGAACTGTCCGTGAGGAGTCTGGTGAGGCGGTTGCAGACAATCCGCTCAAATAATTAGGAGGCATAGGGGAGAGCATGTTTAAATGAGGAGGGGACTATGCAGGAGGAGAATGATAGGTTGAAGCAGTGTGCAAGGTATGAGCAGACAGTGGGAGAGAGAGCGAAGGAGGTGAGAGGGGATGGATCAAGATGACAGGTAGAAGGGGGAGAGGAAAGAATAATGGAGCGAACTTCTTCACCCGAAGTAGGGTGAAAAGAGCACCAGAGTTGGTTGTTGGAGGAAGGTGGAGCGATGAGGGTGGCAGGAGAAGGATAGGAGGAGGACATGTTCAGTCTGATGGCCTCAGTTTGGAGGAGAAAACATTGGCGAAGTCAGAAGCAGAGAGGGACAGGTGGGGGC
Organism: Mixophyes fleayi; assembly: GCF_038048845.1. Taxonomy (NCBI): domain Eukaryota; kingdom Metazoa; phylum Chordata; class Amphibia; order Anura; family Limnodynastidae; genus Mixophyes; species Mixophyes fleayi. Next base: position 283,424,768 of record NC_134405.1, on the reverse strand, counting down.
AGAGGAGAGAGTTGAATGTGGCAAAGAGGCGGTGGGGATTAGAGTTCTGAGAAGAAATGAGGGACTTAAAGAAAGATTGTTTAGCGAGTAAAAGGGCAGAGCAGAAGGAAGAGAGGATACATTTTAAAGTGAAGGAAGTCAGCCAGGGAATGAAATTTTCTCCAGAGGCATTCAGCAGTGCGAGTGCACTTTTAAAGGAAGCGGGTGAATTTGGAGTGCCAGGGTTGGGGAACTAGGCGGTGCCGGCATATAGAAGAAGCCGGGGCAACAGCATCCAGGCCAGTGGTGAGGAAGTGGTTGTAGAGAGAGGATGCCTAGTCAGGGCATGTCAGGGTGGGAAGAGGTGATAGGAGAGTTTCGAGAGTGGAGGAGAAAGAAGTAGGGTCAATAGCATAATGGTTGTTCCCAGTGAGGGTAGCTTTAGGCAAGGTGGGAGCAGTGGAGGACCGATTGAAGGAGAGGAGATGGTGGTCAGAGAGTGGGAAGGGAAAGTTGAAGAAGTCAGAGAGATCACAGAGATGAGAGAAGACAAGGTTGACAGACTTTGGGGATGAGGTCCACTGAATGAGGCCAAGGGAGGTGGGGAGGCCGAGAAGTTTGATGGAGGCAGGGTCAGAGCAGTTATCAATAGGGATGTTAAAATCACCAAGTATGATGGAGGGTAGGTCAGAAGAAAGGTAGTGGGGAAGCCAGGCAGCAAAGTTGTCGAGGAAAAGGGAGGTGGGGCCAGGGGAACAGTGGATGACAGAGATACGGAGGTGGATGGGGAGAAAAGACGGATAGATTGTACTTCAAAGGAGGAGAAAGAGTGGGAGGGTACAGTGGGAATGACCCGAAAAGTGCAGCTAAGGGATAGGATGAGGCCCACTCCACCTCCCGGACGTTCATCCGGTCTGGTGGAGTGAGTGAAGGAGAGGCCCACACAGGAGAGAGCAGCGGGTGAGGCAGTGTCGGTAGAAGTGAGCCAGGTTTCAGTGATAGCAAGAAGGTTAAAAGAGTTGGAAATGAAGAGGTCACTGTCATGATGCTTTTATGCCAATAATGATCTAAACTTAACACTATTTAAGGAGAAAATCCGTAAAGGTTAAATGAATAAAGGTGGCTGTCTTAAAGTGTTAATAGGTTGGACTTTGGTGTTACATTTTTACCAACGCTAACCTGCAAATCGTGGTGCAGATTGATTTAACAGGGGTATTTCCACAAATTTTAAGTGGGCATGCATTGTGCACATACTATTCTTAAAACTAGCTCTTACATTATCTATCAAGGGTTGATTAACATGATTTAGGGGAAACCTTCAGAGTGGGGTCTGTCCTATTTACAGAAGACATCATCCTGGATGGCTAGCTCAGCACTATAAAAGTTGAAAAATGGGGTCAAAAAGTATAAAAAAAACTCCAACCACCTCAAACAGTGTTTAAGCCCATCAAGGGTCACTGTAAAAACAGGTAAAATGTGATTTTATTCACTCATCTTCATCCTTTATTTTACTTGTGAGCCAACATAGTGAAAATGGAAAAAAACAAGTTGGATGTATAAACTTAATTTCATATAGAGGGCTTGTTACATACGTACTGTTATATGCAATGACGTAAGGAAGAGATATGAAGATCAGCACTTGCAGAGCTAGACACATCAAAAGCATTGTAAACGCATATGCTTTTCGGACACATTTTTGATGTTATAGGCAGGACTCCTTTCATTGAATGGACTGGGTTTCTTCCGAATGCATGAAAACAACCTAGCCGCTCTGCAAAATTAGGACATGTTCCGGACATCAACAGAACACCATAGACTGTTCCTCTGTTACTAGCGCTGTCTGATTCAAAATTCAAACCAGGAGTCTCATGGACCCACCTTTTTGGCAGCAAAATAGTTACATAGGATTAGACCATGTTATGTATTTCTTGTTTAGTACATATAGTTATATATATGGACCAACTTGCACATACTATACATATTCTATGACATGCTTTATGCTACACTGAATTTGAAGCCTTAAAGCTGCGCTGCCACCTCCGAAACATTTTTCGTGCAGCTTTAAATAAATTCACTTTACAATATTTGTTTGCATTTTTTACTTGATAACACAAGTGTGTTATTAGGTGGAAAAGCAAATTATTTTCAGACAATATTGAATTTGAAAAAATAAGTTATCAGGCGCACTTGAATTTCATCTCAGAAGCAATTTACTTGTTTTTGACCAAAACTCCCCACTGGTTTTTAATAAAATGCATCAGTTGAGATTCAGTTTTCAGAGGTTTTATTGACAATGTAATCAGATTGTATGAGGGAAAAAACGTTAATGTAAAACTAAAGAATGAGTAATTCAGAGTCTGAACACTGAAGCTTGTGCTGATTTAAAAATGAATAACTAGAAAACTGTTCGCAAAGGTTTAACACAGCTTTTTACAATATCACTGAAATTTTCAAAAGACAGTCATAAAAAAATGTGTAGAGCTACTTATATGGAATCAGTATCTACAACTGAACACCCATGATATATGCAGCTGTATGCGAAAGTTACATTTGGAATTTGCAGCATTTTCTTCCTGCTTCTCGACCCAGGTTGGCTATAAACTGTGTGGTTGCACAATTAGTGGTTGTAATGGTTGCCAAGCGGGGTTATTGGTGGACAGCATAAGCCATTAACCAATAACAGTTTTGGGAGGTCCCCACTTGCTGATGGATAATTTGCTCGAACTTCAACTTCATAGGTGAGATAGCATGGGATCACAGAAAATTCATTTTGGTATGTATTGTATTGTATCCTCTGGTATCTGCATTACCCTAGAAAGGCATAAATATGATAAACAAATTTTTCATCTTATATTATATAACTGTGATTATTTAAAATATATGCTTTACCAATGACAGAAGAGTGGAACCAAAGGGGAGTTTTCATAGTTTAAGTAGATGTTATTTAACAGACCAGTGTTTCAATCTAGAAATGTATTCAACAACATAGAAAACTAGCAAAGCCATTTCTTAAAATGGTTACTCAATGGCCTCTATATTAAGCAATGCTCACTAAAATGTTCTCCATATTGCATAATGGTCACTAATATGCTATCTATTGTAAATTGGTGAATAGAAAGCCTTTGTATTGTGAATAGGTAGCTAGAAAGCTCTCTGTATTATATAGCGGTCATTAGAATGCTCTTTGTATTTTATCAGGCACTTGCATAATCGTTGTATTTAAATTGTACATTGAATTGTACATAGAATGCTCTTTGTCTTGTTTAGAGCTCACTAAAAAACATTTTATATTGTACAGATGTCAGAATACTGCCTGTATTTTCTATTGGACACTAAAATCATCTCTTTCTCTATTGTATAGATGTCACCAGAATGTTCTTTGTAGTGTATATTTGTCACTATGATTCTATCAGTATTATAAATTGCTTACTAGAATATGCTTAGCATTGCATACTGACCAGGGTTGTGTGGTATTTTACACATGAAAAATCACTGACCAGTATTCCACTGAGCACTTTAATTCCCCTTTTTCAGTTGCTGCACTTGCCTCCTTTTACCTGCACGCAATAAGTTTTATACTAGTTGGGCACTTTTTATTTATGCTTTTTTTCCATGGATTGAAGTCAGCAGTAGGCACTTATGGGGTCCATCTCCCAGAGATCTAGGGAGTGTGGCCCAGAAATTCCCACCCCATAAACATCCAACATCCTTCCTTCCAGGGTTTGTGCAGAAGATTTTGGACCTTGGGTGAAGCTTTGGTGGATCCCAGGGTAAAAGGACTCCCCTAGCATTGCGGCAAAGTGGTTTCTGAATACTTTCATATGGCTCCAGGGGTTGGGGACAGAGGGGCTCTTCCTCTTGTTAGGAGTGCCTGAATTTGACCTGAATTTCCCCACAACTTTTTGTGTTTTTTGCTCTTTTTGTGGTCACTTGGGTCATGAAAGCACCAATCCTGGGCTTTTAATAATAAAAATAACAATTGTTAATATACATTTTTATGTTGTGTAAAACTACATCCACACTGTTATGCCTCAACTATTTTTCATGTGTGTTGCTACAAGAACCTAGACAAAATGTTTTTCTTTTGTTTCCCAGCAAGGCCAAATCTTGTCTACCCTCCCCTGTATTTAAAATGCAACTTTTGTCTAATTGAAGAGATTGTTGCATTCACCAATATTTGAACTAAAAAAAAAGATTTTATGAGTCTGTTTTAGTACAATTTACATTTACACTTTCACCCTATAGGGTTCAATATACAATTGCTAAAAACATGGATTCAGGAGCACAATGACCATAGGGAGATTTTTTAAAATAAAGTTTTGTCTGGCCAGCCCTGCTAGAGGTCAGCGCCAAAACTAGTCTGGTGGCTGGCTTTGGACTGATCCACTCCTTCCCTTCTTGTTCCTTGCATACCTCTTCCCTTTCCCTATGCCCACTACATGGCCAAAGCCCCTCCCCCCCCCCTTCCCCACACACACACCTGCACAAGCATACTTTTTTTTCATTACACTATACTTTAGTAAATAACTAACACAGTGTGCTTTAGATTGTCTTTCTTTGTATTATTTTAACACTGAGGGCAAATCAAATTGAGGAAAACAAAGCATATTAAATCACTAGTCACATCATTTTTCAAACAAGAATACATGTTCTTAAACTACTGCAAGCATTGGCCCATGCATTTCCTGGAAAACTTTATTTCAAAACTATTATATCATATATCTAAAGCCCGAATCCACCTAGCAATTAATACATAAAAAGCACTACTGGAGATACATTGGGAGGCACATTCAAGTTAGAAAAACACAAAAGAATAGGAAATTCACACTCTTAGAACATAGCCAGAATAAAACCATCCATTTGACAGGCCAATGGTAGGAGTCATAAAAAATAACTTGAACAAGTTTCATTAATCCATGTTGGCTTGAAAATATCTGTGGAGAAGTGGGAGGGGCTTTTGAAATTTGTGTGGTTAGTACAGTGATAGCTGTAGTATGGGGATGGGAATACTGAACTGTGGTGGATAATGCTGCAATGTTGAAGGTATTGCTGATTGCTATAGTATACTGATAATGTAGTGTGTGTGAATGGGGGATATTGATTAATATAATGGTGGTGCTAATATTCTGATGTCAGAAGTGATTATTGATGTTATGGAGTTGCTAATGTATTGTTTGGGGTCATTAGTAAAAATATTTGGTAAATCTGAATGCTATTTATTTAGTGTTGGAGCTGGTTGGGGGAGTTTTAGGTGCTCTGCTCCCCAGGAGGTGAATAGTAGTTAACCTTTTTTCCAAACAGGGTCCATCATTCCTGGATCCAGCCATGCAGCAACTGAGCTTAAGACTCCAGCGGGTAGAGAAAGCTTCAAGAACAGGTAGGCGAGAGGCTGTTAGCCAACTTTCTTGATCGTGGTGAGACAGTCTGTGCACTCAGGACTTTGTCCTGGCTGTAGGGAAAGTTGGAAGATATGTCCGTCTAAGCTGGACTGATTAAATGGGAAGCTACATGCACCTAACAGTGGTGTGCACAGTCCATTGCACGCTAGTTACTCCCACCTCCAGCTGTATTATGTTGATGCAGATTCCGCATGTGGACAATTTGTCCACACCTACTACATTTAGCCACTTTCAGAATATTTTCCAGGACCACTTTAAATTCCCAATCTGCCCTGCATACATTTGTAGCCATATTGTAACCAGGGTTCTACCAGAACCCTCAAGGGATGCAACTCATATAATGGTTTTCATTCAAATATAGGAGTATGCATGCTGGGTGTGGCTAAGACTCGGAGAGGCCAGTTCAATTAGTCCCTTCTTATTTTTCATGTCATCCCTGAAAGTAAGAGGACATTGGAGTTACCCTATTGAAGTGATGAATATGTCAACTGCCTTTTCTTATGGAAAGATACCAGTATGTAGGACTTGCCATCCAAATACTGCTTTATCTGATAAGGAACATTATGGTGTTTATTTAAATGTTTAAGTTTTACAGATACCTGGTTAGAAAATACTGATTCAGCTTCTGTGAGCAAAATGGGCCCATGTAGCATATATGGCACTATAACCTAGAGATTAGCAAAATTGCAGTGAAGTTTCACCCATTCTGCAGAATACAATTTTGTACTGCATTTGCAAATTTGCAACTTGTATCATTTATAATCTATGAATATAGCTGGGCCGAGGAAGGTCAATGCATATGGCTTTCTAGTGGGGTTAGTGTAAGACCAGGATCACTTAAGGCCCAATTCTACTTATGAAACATGCACATTTTTTTAGGTGAATGGTTCATAGAACAGTTTTGATCATTTTGCTAATCTCTTCTGTCACCCATCTTGCCAAATCTTTGTAACAGTCTCAGACCTCTTTAAATCAGTAGTGTAACTACATCTGTTTTTCCCCTCTGACAAGCATTTCACTGGCTCCTCATTCCCTAAATAATCCTCTTCAAAATGCTCACCCTCATGTACAAGGTACTTTCCAACTCCACTGCTCCTTACATCTCCAACCTCATCTCCATAGATAGTCCATCCCGCCAACTCACATCTCACTCCCAAATCAAAGACTTCTCCCGTGCTGCACCCATTCACTGTAACTAATTCCCTTATTATATCAGAATATCCGCTAGCCTGTATAGCTTCAAACAGTCCTTGAAAACCCACATGTTCATAAAAACCTACTGCCATGTTAATGACCTTTTGCAGATGCTACTGACTGACATTAACACCACTAGACAGGGAGGTGCAGCCCTGGTGTTCACTAGGGACCCCCTGCAAGGGGGTATGGGCTTGGCTGCGTGAGGTGCGTAGGTCATGGTTCTCCAAGCTAGTTAACAGTGCAGTGGGAGAGAGCCGGAATGGTCGTACAGTCCGGGTCAGTTGCCAAACGATAGCACATCAGAAGGTAGGTCACAAGCGAGCCAGAAGTCAGAATACAGATAACAATGAAGCCCAAATCGCAAGACAGCGGAAGTCAGGAACAAGCCGGAGTCAGGAACCAGTAAACAACAATAGGAGCAAGGAAGCAGGATAAAGCACGCTGGAGTAGGTGAACCAATACTCTGGCACAGATATGGAAAAGGCGGTGCCTTATATAGCCTGACCTATACCTTGATAGGTAGAGAGAGATTGCAGCAGTCAGGTGCACCTGACCTTGATCCCCGTTGCTAGGCAACGGGACGAGGTCTGCTGCAAGAGACAAGTGTCCGTCCCCAGCACTTATGCATAGTGCGGGGAGGGCGCCTGACACCTACCAGTCCTCTGCTTAACCATTTCACCCTCTTTTATCCTCCATCTCTCTCACTCTTGCTTCTTGCCCTCAGATACCCTTACAAAAGCTCATCCCCATTTGTTAACCATTTGTCTGCTCCTTTCCTTTAAAATTTGCAAGCATTAGTGAGCAGGTTCCTCTTCCCTCCTTTTCTCATTACCTATAACTTTTGCTCACTAGCTATACTGTGCACCTCCTCCTTGGGCTCTCTGTCCCTTGACTCCAGTCCTCTATTGTCTTTGCACCTCTTTCAGTGGCTCTAAACATGTTAATTACTTAACTACACTAATGAGCACAGGTTACAGCTTGCACTGAATACCCCTTGCACCCCATTACCCATCCAGGCTCAGTAGCTGTGTTGAGAGTTGTAGTGTAATTTGTTTAATATATTGTACTGTTATACCATACACTGTCTTGTTGTTTGCCCTCTATACAGCGCTGCGGACCACATGTGGCGCCCTATAATTTAAAATAATATTAATAATATTATTATTAATTATTATTATTATTATTAATAATAAAGCCTGCTGGGCTCAGAAGCAAAATTTGAACCAGCCTCCCTGCGTGTATGATCCCTCTTTAGTTAAAGTAAGGGAGTGGGACCCGGATACTAGTGATGCAGAGTGCATCCATTGTCATAGGTAAGCAATTGGTACCGCATAGCCCTGTTCTCTTGGGAGCAAGGCACATGTGTGACGCTTTGTGTCCTGTTAGTACTCATGCTGACTCCAATGGGTTGCAAAATACTTAGTTTGCTGGGAGAAATTTTGACATTTGAAAATGGAAATATTTGCCACTAATAAACATTGTATATGTTGATCTCTTGTAACCTATATAAAGAATTTTTATATAATGAATTTTTCTTTAAAAGAAAGACAAGTTCAGAACATTTGCAAGGAATACCATACCTCTTTATTTAAAGTTCACTTCACAGAAATGATATCAGTCAGGAAGGCAATTGTTTTGTGAGTGAATAAGTAGATTTTGAGTGAGTTTTTCACATCTCCTATCTGGTTCACAGGTATATTAATTTACAACGTATTAAATCTTAAAGTTCCACATGTGGTACTATTTATTTCACCTCTGCGTCTATGACTTCACCTGTTATTTGGTGGGACACCCTGTAAGTGGCCCCTGAAGACTGAAATTGAAAAATAATGGGCCCTTCTGCCCACCAGCTATTTTGACACATCTCCCCTGCCCACATTCACATGAGGCTGAGCAGCAGCCAGCAGAGGTCAAAGGATCATGTGTTGAGCTCCTCTTCTAATCAAGGCTCAGCACACACTCCCCTGACCTGTGGTCACTAGAAATAGATTAGCAGGAAGAACTTTCCTTGCTGTACAACCCCCTGACCTGCATCCCCATTAAACCTTCAGATGCTGTCCTGACAGTGTGATCTTAGTTCTTTAAAAAAAGAAAAAAAGTGAAATCCTTCATCCTTCATTTTCATCGCCACATCTATCCAGATGTCTATCCAGACACAGTCACCCCCGGCAACCACCAACCACTCCCAACTGTCACTTCTCCTTCAAGAAATATATATATATTTTTTTTACATCTTTATAAACACTTTTAACAATTAAAAAATTGAAAACATCTTAGTATACCAAATTTCATCCCTTTCTGAATTTTTTTTTCCTCACACACTAAGGGGCATATTCAATTAGCTTTTGGATTCGCGGTAACGCGCCGGAACAGCCGCGAAACGTAATACACGGTACCGCAATAACGTGGATTTTCGTTCGCAGCCCATAGGGTTGCGAACGAAAATCCGCGTTAATGCGGTACCGTAATACCCGCAAGAACGCGCACTTTTCGCGGCAACGCGCGTTACCGCGAATCAAAAAGCTAATTGAATATGCCCCTAAGAATTTAATAGGTCAGTGTATAACTCCACCCAGCAGGTGGCGCTGCAGCTTGGTTTTATTTTTTACACACACACAGACAGACTAACACACGCCACTAAGCATTTATATTATATATATATATATATATATATATATATATATATATATATATATATATATATATATATATATATATATATATATATATATATATATAGTGTGTGTGAATATATATATGCACATTTAACGGACAGACATACATACTGTGACATAAGCGTCGGGGAAGTTATTAAATGCACATATATATCGCGCAGGCTTATCTGTGTATGGGAAAAAACTTACCAAAGTGTTTGTTGCCAGCTTTAGGAACAGCCAGTATAAGGGTCTTTGGGGCATAAATGGAGAGAGAAGGGTGGTCTCCATTTATAAGGTATTTCAGGGTTTTCCTACCAGCCATCAATTTGCTGGCAATAAGGAGATGCACCTGATGAGGTACTGTTAAGAGGCTGCTAGGTAGTCCATTCACTGTCTAAATACCGGGGAGGAGGTCAGATGGCTCCTGAGAGATTCTGCAATTTATGATCTGTAAGTTCTGTTGTTTTGTATCTGCATGGGACACTAGGTCCCTCACTTTAAAGAGGGGGTTCCTGTGTATTAGTTAGAAGTCAGTCGGCAAGAATTTTATTTATGTTTTGTTTGCTTTTATACCAACGAATAAAATTAGCTGAGGCTATTTAAACCAAAGCATTGAACTGGTGTGATTTATTGACTTATCTGGCTGAAGTGAATGAAATGTAGCCGTCAGGTCACGGTACTCCTAGCTCGATCTTATGACAATACATACATACATACATACATACATACAGAGACAGAGAAATACACATGAATGCAATTTATAGTACCTTGATTTACCCCTACAATCCAGGTCATTAAGGCCATGAAAGTGTAAAACAGCTTCTGTTATGAGGGTTGAAACATACTTTCCTTCTACAAAAGTATTAGCTTATTCATTCCAGTTACTAACCTTTACTTTTTTCTTATTTCATGTCTTTATTTTTTATTTTCTCTCTTCTATGTTTTATTCTTCCCTCACTTGGGGAATGTAGGGGTTTTTTTCATATGCTCCAGCTGGTTAGTAGTCAGAAGCAAGAAAAATAGTGGCAATAATTTTGAAACACTATCCTTACTATCCGCTCATTGGATCTCTCAGCGCAGTGCTTGGATTAGGGTGATTTTTTTATTTGAACTATGTTAAGATTAAGAATCAAGGACTTTAATCAGGATTTTTTATTTATTCTATTAATACTGATAAATATAAAGATTTGAAGTCTCAATGAATTACTACTGATGAAGATCAGGATGATTAAGTATTCAGATTCTGATTCTTATTAAGTAAGGTTATTTAAAATAAAATATTTTGTAGTTGTGTATTTTTTTTACTTTGTTTTTTTTAATAATAATGAATAATGTTCTCTGTTACACCTAAACCAGTGTACAAATACAACAAGTGATAGCATGGACCTATGGACCCTGGATGTGCTATTAAAGGCCATCTATAAGGGTCTCACATAAGGAAGACCTAGGAAGAACCCCAAATATTTGGTTGGAGCTAGATGTAATATCATTATATTGTTAGGGTTCTGTACAAAACCAATTCCTTAATTACAGCCATGGAGCCAGACACGTGATGTAAACGTTTTAAACTATTTATTGCAGAAAAGTATAGTCCAGGGTAGGCAAAATAAACAGTATACAGTTCAGGCTGAATGGAACAATGGATTTCCAGATCATGGCAAACAATCAGGTAAATAATAATGAAATGCAGCAAAACTTAACTGAAACCAGCAACAGAGACACATGCAGGTAATCCAGGAACAGACACATGAGCAGGCTAGGAAGTTCAATGACCAGCAAAGGGTTTCAGGAAAAGACAGGCATATATAGGCCACAGACAGGTGTGGATAATTAACTAGCAGTGCTAGTTAACCACTGATAGAGGAACGGCCGGACAGCAGCTCCTCTGGAGAATCACAGATAATGCAGGGTAATGTGCACACAGGGTAACAAGACAAATCATAACACAGGGTAAAATCAAGGTAAGAGGAGGTTGCAGTAATCAAGGCGTGAGTTAATGGGGGAGAAGAGAAGAGTTTTGGAAGCATCTTTGGTAAGAAAATACAAATTCTCTCAATATTTCTCAGGTGGAGACAACAGGACTGGGATATATACACTGAATGTGAATAAATGAGAGGGCAGTCACAAGTGTGACACTAAGGTAGGATGTTTAGAAGACTGACAAAATTGTGATATTTATGAGGGTGAGCTAGATTTAATGGGAGGCGGAGAGTCTGAAAGGGGAGAAGATGATAAGTTCTGTTTTGTACATAATGAGCCTAAGGTACCATTTGGACATCTATGTTGAGATAGGAGAGAAACAGTTGGCTGCACAAGATAATACAGAAGGCAGAGGTCAGGGAAGTAGAGGTAGATTTGGGTGCAGCTACTGTAGAGGTGGAGGTTGAATGAGCGACTAATGCTCTGTCAAATAGGATGGCATTATTAGAGTAATTCTATCGTTTTCAAATAAGCATTGCATAAGCTATTGTAATGTGTTTCCGAAGCACAAAGTAATTTATTTTTAGCAGATGTAAACTTTAATAAATTCAATACATGATTATAATACAGTACAGCCAATACCAAAAGATAAATACATACCGCTGCGATCGCTTGCGCTAGCTGCGCTCCCACGGGTACCAGTGAACAGAATTTCACTCCAGAATACTGTGGTCAGAGAATGACTGAAGCCAGTGGGAGCACAGCTATATTATATACGCTCACTGTTACAGAGACAACAATGCAGATGACGTGGCTTGCTTCTATAGGTCCAGACTTCAGGTGGGTCTAGTGTAAACTAGAGATGAGCGCACTCGGATTTCCTGAATCCGAGCCCACCCGAACGTTGCCGATCCGAGTCGGATCCGAGACAGATCCGGGTATTGGCGCCAAATGAAAACTTGAAACCGAGGCTCGGAGTCATAATCCCGCTGTCGGATCTCGCGATACTCGGAACCTATAAATTCCCCGCTAGTCGCCGCCATCTTCACTCGGGCATTGATCAGGGTAGAGGGAGGGTATGTTAGGTGGTCCTCTGTCCTGGTAGATCTCGTGCTGTGCTGTTTAGTTCTGTGCTGTGCTGTTTAGTTCTGTGCTGTGCTTTGCTGTGCTGTGCTGTGTTCTGCAGTATCAGTCCAGTGGTGCTGTGTGCTGTGCTCTGTCAATTTTGAGTTCAGTGGTGCAGCTGGGTCCTGTGCTGTGTCCTGTTCAGTCCAGTGGTCCTGTGTCCTGTGCTCTGTGCTTCTAAGGGCATAGTTCTTATTTCCCCATTATTCCCAAGTGTTTAAAAAAAAAAAAAAAAGTTATAAAAAAAATACAAAAAAATAATTTAAAAAAAAATTAATTACAACAAAATTTGCAAAACCAATCCTGCAGTATAAGCCCATTGGTACTGCAATATTACCAAGTTCACTGATTCTGCAGTATAAGTCCAGTGGTACTGCTATTACAAAGTTCACTGATTCAGCAGTATAAGTCCAGTGGTACTGATATATTACAAAGTTCACTGATTCAGCAGTATAAGTCCAGTGGTACTGATATATTACAAAGTTCACTGATTCAGCAGTATAAGTCCAGTGGTACTGCTATATTACAAAGTTCACTTATTCAGCAGTATAAGTCCAGTGGTACTGCTATTACAAAGTTCACTGATTCAGCAGTATAAGTCCAGTGGTACTGCTATTACAAAGTTCACTGATTCTGCAGTATAAGTCCAGTGGTACTCTCCTGTGCCGCATATAATTTTTAAAGGCTTTGCCGAGTGTGTGTGGCTTAGGGGTACGCTCTCTTGTGCTACATATAATGGAAAACCAAAATTTGGAGTATAAAGTAGGGAAAGATCAAGACCCACTTCCTCCTAATGCTAAAGCTGCTGCCACTAGTCATGACATAGACGATGAAATGCCATCAACGTCGTCTGGCAAGCCCGATGCCCAATCTCCTAGTACAAGGCATGTAAAATCCTAAAAAGCCCAAGTTCTCAAAAAATAGCAAAAAGAGAAACTTAAAATCATCTGAGGAGAAACGTAAAGTTGGCAATATGCCATTTACGACACGTAGTGGCAATGAACGGCTTAGGCCCTGGCCCGTGTTCATGACTAGTGGTCCAGCTTCACCCAAGGATCTAAGCCCTCCTCTCCCCCCCCCCTACAAAAAATTAAAGAGAGTTATGCTGTCAGCAACAACAACAAAACAGCAAAGAACTCTGCCTTCTAAACAGATGACATCACAAATCCCCAAGGCGAGTCCAAGGGTGTTGTTGGTTGTGAACCCTGACCTTCCCATCACTGTACGGGAAGAGGTGACTCCATCCAGCATTTGCAGCACGCCCTCTGCATATGCTGGAAAGATCACCCACAGTCCAGTTACAGATTTGGCTAATGAAGGTGTGAATGTTGTACACCGGGAAGAGGATATTGATGTAGCTGGCGCTGAGGAGGATGTTGATGATTATGATGCAGACAGATACCAAATTGCCTTTCTCAATTTCTATTTATATTCTAGATTATATAATGGCTGAATAGTTTTCTATTTTACTCCTAGTGGAGAGGGGATCTGATGCAGACAGATACCAAACTGCCTTTGTCCATTTCTTTGTATATTTGAATTTCTAGTTCTACAGTCTATGCAGGCTGCTTTTTTTATATTCAACTACAAGTGTAGGGCGTGGGGGGGGGGCATAGATAGCCACCAAAGTAACGTGGTCCATTTAATTTCACTTTCTAGCTCCACAGTCTGTGCAGCCTGCTTTTTTTTATCTTCAAAGTATTTACAAGCCTTGCAATCTAAATTAACTAGAGGTAGTGACGTGGTAGAACTCCAAAAGGCAGTTTGGAAGCCCCTATACAAACTGGCTCTATTTTACCTGAGTTGTCCCTCTTCCAGTGTATACTCGGAAAGAGTTTTTAGTGCAGCGGGGAACCTGGTCAGTGAGCGGCGAAGGAGGTTGCTTCCTCACAACGTTGAAAAAATTATGTTTATAAAAATGAATAATCAATTCCTCAATGAAGTACAGCACTGCCCTCCAGATAGTACAGAGGGACCTGTGGTTGTGGAGTCCAGCGGGGACGAATTGATAATGTGTGAGGAGGAGGAAGTACATACTGTAGGGGGAGAGGAATCAGAGGTTGAGGATGAGGACGACATCTTTCCTCAGTAGAGCCTGTTTAGTTTGTACAGGGAGAGATGAATTGTTATTTTGGTGTGGGGGCCCAAACAAACCAATCATTTCAGCCACAGTTGTTTGGTAGGCCCTGTCGCTGAAATGATTGGTTTGTTAAAGTGTGCATGTCCTATTTCAACAACATAAGGACAATTCCATCTTGCAACTCTTTTTTTGGCATTATGTGACCATTCAACAGTCGTTTGCTATGTTCAAAAAGTAAAAGAAAATGTCAACAAATTCAAAAAATTTAATCAAAAGTTAAATGCCCTGTCATTATTTAAAACAAGAGGGTTTGACATGCTAGAATTAGTGTAGTGTTAATATGTTATAAACACTACACTTGGAACTTGGAGCAGGTATTGTGGCCCCGGTATCAAATTTAGTACTGGGGCCACCCCACTACGCAGTCCAGATACTTGTTTGGTGTAATTCTGACCAGTTGAGGGTGTAACTATTTATTATATTGTGGCCCCAGTATCAAATTTAGTACCGGGGCCACCCCACTACGCAGTCCATATACTTGTTTGGTGGAATTTTGACCAGTTGAGGGTGTAACTATTTATTATATTGTGGCCCCGGTATCAAATTTAGTACCGGGGCCACCCCACTACACAGTCCAGATTTTTTTTTTGGAAATTCAGAGCCGTGGAGGGTTTTTTATTAATTATATTGTGGTGACCACTCCTCTACGCAGTCCAGGTACATTTTTTGGTGCGATTCATACCAGTTGATGGTTTTCTTAATATATATATTGCGGTGACCACTCCTCTACGCAGTCCAGGTACATTATTCGGTGCGATTCAGACCAGTTGATGGTTTTCTTATTATATTGTGGTGACCACTCCTCTACGCAGTCCAGATACATTTATTGGTGCAAATCATACAAGTTCAGGGTTTTTAAATTATATTGTGGTGACCCACTCCTCTACGCAGTCCAGTTACATTTTTTGGTGCGATTAAGACCAGTTGATGGTTTTCTTATTATATTGTGGTGACCCACTCCTCTACGCAGTCCAGATACATTTATTGGTGCGAATCATACAAGTTCAGGTTTTTTAATTTATTTTGTGGTGACCACTCCTCTACGCAGTTCAGGTACATTATTCGGTGCGATTCATACCAGTTGATGGTTTTCTTATTATATATATTGTGGTGACCACTCCTCTACGCAGTCCAGGTACATTATTCGGTGTGATTCAGACCAGTTGATGGTTTTCTTATTATATTGTGGTGACCACTCCTCTACGCAGTCCAGACACATTTATTGGTGCGAATCATACAAGTTCAGGGTTTTTAAATTATATTGTGGTGACCACTCCTCTACGCAGTCCAGGTACATTTTTTGGTGCGATTAAGACCAGTTGATGGTTTTCTTATTATATTGTGGTGACCCACTCCTCTACGCAGTCCAGATACATTTATTGGTGCAAATCATACATGTTCAGGGTTTTTAAATTATATTGTGGTGACCCACTCCTCTACACAGTCCAGGTACATTATTCGGTGCGATTCATACCAGTTGATGGTTTTCTTATTATATTGTGGTGACCACTCCTCTACGCAGTCCAGATACATTTATTGGTGCGAATCATACAAGTTCAGGGTTTTTAAATTATTTTGTGGTGACCCACTCCTCTATGCAGTCCAGGTACATTTTTTGGTGCGATTCATACCAGTTGATGGTTTTCTTATTATATATATTGCGGTGACCACTCCTCTACGCAGTCCAGGTACATTATTCGGTGCGATTCAGACCAGTTGATGGTTTTCTTATTATATTGTGGTGACCACTCCTCTACGCAGTCCAGGTACATTTTTTGGTGCGATTCAGACCAGTTGATGGTTTTCTTATTATATTGTGGTGACCACTCCTCTACGCAGTCCAGGTACATTTATTGGTGCAAATCATACATGTTCAGGGTTTTTAAATTATATTGTGGTGACCCACTCCTCTACGCAGTCCAGGTACATTTTTTGGTGCGATTAAGACCAGTTGATGGTTTTCTTATTATATTGTGGTGACCACTCCTCTACGCAGTCCAGGTACATTATTCGGTGCGATTCAGACCAGTTGATGGTTTTCTTATTATATTGTGGTGACCACTCCTCTACGCAGTCCAGACACATTTATTGGTGCGAATCATACAAGTTCAGGGTTTTTAAATTATATTGTGGTGACCACTCCTCTACGCAGTCCAGGTACATTTTTTGGTGCGATTAAGACCAGTTGATGGTTTTCTTATTATATTGTGGTGACCCACTCCTCTACGCAGTCCAGATACATTTATTGGTGCAAATCATACATGTTCAGGGTTTTTAAATTATATTGTGGTGACCCACTCCTCTACACAGTCCAGGTACATTATTCGGTGCGATTCATACCAGTTGATGGTTTTCTTATTATATTGTGGTGACCACTCCTCTACGCAGTCCAGATACATTTATTGGTGCGAATCATACAAGTTCAGGGTTTTTAAATTATTTTGTGGTGACCCACTCCTCTATGCAGTCCAGGTACATTTTTTGGTGCGATTCATACCAGTTGATGGTTTTCTTATTATATATATTGCGGTGACCACTCCTCTACGCAGTCCAGGTACATTATTCGGTGCGATTCAGACCAGTTGATGGTTTTCTTATTATATTGTGGTGACCACTCCTCTACGCAGTCCAGGTACATTTTTTGGTGCGATTCAGACCAGTTGATGGTTTTCTTATTATATTGTGGTGACCACTCCTCTACGCAGTCCAGGTACATTTATTGGTGCAAATCATACATGTTCAGGGTTTTTAAATTATATTGTGGTGACCCACTCCTCTACGCAGTCCAGGTACATTTTTTGGTGCGATTAAGACCAGTTGATGGTTTTCTTATTATATTGTGGTGACCACTCCTCTACGCAGTCCAGGTACATTTTTTGGTGCGATTAAGACCAGTTGATGGTTTTCTTATTATATTGTGGGGACCACTCCACTACGCAGTCTAGAAAGATACCTCGTTGCAACGTTTTGGACTAATAACTATATTGTGAGGTGTTCAGAATACACTGTAAATTAGTGGAAATGCTTGTTATTGAATGTTATTGAGGTTAATAATAGCGTAGGAGTGAAAATAAGCCCAAAAACTTGATTTTTGAACTTTTTATGCTTTTTTAAAAAAAAAATAGAATCCAAAACCTTAAATCCGAACCAAAACATTTCGGCAGGTGTTTTGCGAAACAAATCCGAACCCAAAACATCACGAAAATCCGAATCCAAAACACAAAACATGAGACACCAAAAGTCGCCGGTGCACATCCCTAGTGTAAACAGGCCATAGGCTAATTCAAACAACCCCCTCTAAGGCTGAGGGTCAACATTTTAGATGATTCTCACACCAAGAAACCAGTTTAAGCTAGCCTATTAACACATCACAGTCAATATAACTTTAAGTATTTATTCCCTAACATCACTAACTAGAGTATGCAATGTGCAATCTTTACGGCGAAAGAACCGGACAACTGCTGATGTATAGGGGATTAAAATGATATCAGACATGACACATTTCCTATAACCTGAACCTTAAATAACACTAAAGTGTACATATAATCGTAATATATAAACTAATAATAAACTAAATACTATCTGCTCATAAATCACTGTGGATTGGAATCATTATAAATATGAAATATATAAATAACTAAATGTTGTAGTGCGAGTGTGTGCGTGCGTATTTTACCTTGCGGTCACAGTATGCCATGTCTAGCGTGGCACACTGAGTGCAATGGCACAATAAAACAATATTAACCAATATACTTTCGTTCATCCAATTATACGACTTTGACAGTTCCACCCTTTGATAGTATAATAAACTATCACCTTAAAGATTTTATATGCAGGATCTCAGTACCACGTTTCATTACTCTGTAATGCAAGTCTCCCTTGATGTATGACCATGCTGTCTGTAAATCTAAACAAGTTATCATAAGAGAGAGTCTTAATCTTTAAAACAATTTCTTCTTTTACTATAGACCGTATACCTCTGGAGCTTCGAGATAACCTTTTTTGTATGCCCCTCAAGGGTACAATAAAACATGTAATACATTATTTGGAGGGGTACAGAGTACAATAGAACATGTATCATCAATACAGAATACTCTACTACAGTTGTTTATGTCTAACAGGTTCATCCAACCAACACAGGTCTTTAAGCTCAGACAACATTTAAACATTTCACATTCACCAATAACATCATAAACCTGAGTTACAATATACATTCCAATAATATTGACATTTCCTTTCTTCAACATTTGTGGGGCAGACTATTGTCTGCTCGTTCTTCCCAATCTCCCAATACTCAAGTCTCTTTGTACGTGAAACAGTGATCAGCTTGCCAAACATTGGGAGACTCTAGACTAAGGGACCTAGCTGTCTTACTTTTCCCCTAGTGACCTCCCACCCATAATTCGGGTGCCCCAGGAATATTTAGTGGAAACAGAACTAGTCCTACTTGATATAACCACTGAGGCATGTGAGAGCACACCCAGCACTTTTTGGTCTACAACCTTACCCACCCAAGAATGATAATCATTCTCAAGGATGCCTGCTCAAGTCTGAATATTACTGGACTGGCTTCGCTGGATGTACCTCTCTTCAACTATGAGGCCAACGTACTTACGGACGTAATACTACTCAGACAATAGCCCCTCGCACTTTCTCCAAGCTCCAAGGTTTCCAAATTTTCCTTTACCCCTGAATTGAATAGAGTAATTTTCTGGACCGATTGTGCTACTAACTTTTCCTTCATCCCCAACTCCTCAATATCATTACCTGAACCAGCCTCTGTCACCTGTCAATAATTAAAAGAATTGACCGTCCTGAGAAGAGAATAAAATGAGAGAAACACAAAACAGGAAAAACTACAACTTCATGCTGGACAACTGTCTTAGCCTTTGGCTCAGGTGCTACTAACTGCATTCGAGGCCTCCCAGAACAGATTCATGAGTGTACTTGGACCCTTCTCTGGGTGTTGACTCCTCTGCAGTGGGTGAAATGGGCACCAGTGTGTCTTTGCTACCCTTGAAGTCATGATGCTGGTAGCCTACACCTGGTACCTGTCTGTCAAATAACCTGAGCCTAGGAAATTACTGTTCCACAACTTACTCTGCTGGTCCAACATCCTGACAGTTAGTGTATTTTTTCAGGAAACAGTGATTTGAACTTTCTCGGTTGCTGTCTCACTATTTACCTTCCCTCCCAAGGTCTAGACTAGTCTCTCAGTTACAAACTCATCACTAGAGAAGTCAAAAACATTTCAAAAGTCAACAGGTTAAGAGGCAGCCTAGTAGTGATCTTGTTAGCGGGGAAGGACTAGTGGCCAAAGCTATCGGCCCCTTCAATCAAGTTTCAACCCTCATTCTATTCAATTTGTTCTAACTAGTACCATTACTTTATGTTCACACTGGTTTGTGGCTAATCAAATGTATGTAATTTGTTACCACTACTCATACATTATACATTTATTATCAATAACATGAATGCCCCTATCACCTATTATAACTCTAGGGTTATCACATTGAATAACAAAAGCTTTGAGTATGACACAGTAATACATTAGACACATTTCAATACACCTTTACCCAGACATATTTCATCGGTACACCAGTGTTTACTTGAGGATCCTGCAAGGTGGTAATTGGATGACGTGGATTTGTTTCACCTGGAGAAATTCTTCAGGTAACCCAAATCTTCATATATTAACTAATATGTGTATGTGTGCATGTGTGTGTATGTGTGTGTTCACATTTTAAAACAATACAACGGAAAACAAAACAAAACATAGATTTGTCAGCTGTCACAAAAAACCCTGCTGTCTACTTGACAGACATGTTCGCCCTGGTGTGACAGCCATGTATAGTCGTGTGTGTAAGTGTGGACTTTACTAGCAGCTACTTCAGTTGGTAACTGTGTCACTGTATAAAGTCCTCGATGTAGTGTCCTACTCATGTGCTGGTATTGCTATAAAGGCTTTCTCAGTCACCTCAACATCGCCTCCTAGACTAGAAAAATGCTGAGGACCAATGTATATCAATCGATTTTCCCTCTGCCAACTCACATGCCATTTTCAGTACCCCACATTCAGCTACTTGACTAAGTGAGAAGAGCAAAGGGGTCTATCTCTATAACACTTTCTTCAAATATAACAGTATCCATTACATGTCTGTCTAACAGTGAAAAAAATATAAAACACGAAAATTCTCCATTTTCTAGGGTTTCACATTATGTCGTATCTTGTGGCAAAAATCCTATTCCAATGTTCTACACAGAGATGCATATCTGTATGTCTAACCTTCAGCAATCTCCTGTCCCCACCCTTTGTGCATACATATAAAGGAACATTTTTGTACAGGAGGCACGAACCAAAAAAAACCAAAAACAGATATGCAATCTATAAAACGTGAATCGTATTTCCACAACAGAACTTTTCTGCTTAAAATTAGCAGCTTCTATACACATAAAACAAACCCCTAACTGTTTCTGTTACTCATGTCAATCTAGTGTGTATATCCCAGAGTTCGTCTTATGTGAAAAATGTCTTAGCCCCATTACTGAGACCGTGTCTACGTCTTTTTGTATCTCTATACAAGAGAAGAGAAAGACAGATACTAGCATAGATGTAAAGAATGAGAAAATAGGAGAGCAACGAATAATAAGAATACAAAGATTTGAATAGAAGGGTTTGCAAACAAACAGACATGCAGAAAGGGAGATTTTACCGCAACATGACAGCTGGATTGGACACTATGGGAAAATGGCTGTATTCATTCCACTAATCCCCGTAGCTATTCGCTAAACTATGACCCCTCCCCATACTTGACTAGGGCGTCTTACATCAACCGTGCAATCCAGTCTCGTACGTCATTTGTTCATTAAGAACTCTGTATCACCATAACTATATACCTTTGCAACGGACTTTCTGGCTTATAATAGAGAAATGAAAGATTAACTCTTAGTGACTCATACTTATCTGAAATACATAAAACGATATTTTGGAGCAAAGTATGTACATACTTCATATTTGGATAATGATTCTCAGCCAAACATATTATCATGAGTCACTGCAGCCTAAAGCAAAGAGTGTTCCAATGATCCATTGTTAATTTGTCTTTCAAGAATAATTTTTCTATTTCTCTATCCCACCCCCTTACGCACTAAGTCTATATTCTTTTTGTCTACCCTTATCTGTGAGAAAAAAAAACCAAGATAGTTATCTTAAAACAGCAGCTGAAACAAACATTTTCATTCTTTACCAGCGATCAGGAAAGCAAAATCAACAAAGTATACTTTTAAATCAGTAACCTGCACACTAATACTTACCACAGTTTAACATTTACCCCACCTGGTTGTAGGTGTTTATGTGACCTTCCTCTAGGATTGTGTTTTTCTTTTTCTACAATCCTTCCTAATATGTCCTTCTTCTCTGCAATTGTAACATCTTAATATTCTAGGTTTCCTGTTATATGGGTTGTATGCTGGTGGTCGTGTGTGCAGTTCCTCTAGTGCTGGGATACTTACCATCATTACCCTATCACTTAGTGTCTCTTTCTGTTTATTTATACTTCTATCATGTCCTATAGCTGACTCCCTGAGAGCACTTACAGTGATTCCTTTCCAGTTTGGTAATTAGGTTTGCACCCTCCTTTTCAAGTTTTCCCTGAGGCCATCCATTAGAACTGAAACAGCAACCTCCCTGTAGTGTACATTATCTTTTATGTCTGATATCGCAGTATAATTGGCCATCGCTATCAGAGCCCTGAAAAAATAGTCTGTTGCCTTTTCACTATCCTTTTGTTTGATAATAAAAATTTTACTCCAGTCCACTATCGTAGGAAAGTATATGGCCAACTGAGAAATTATGCATTTAATATTTTCATGGTTATCACCCTCTGCTGAGGATCTATCCTTCTCCAACATACAATCCCTAATAAACTTTTGTATATCAGTATTGAGAGGAAGACAGGTCTTCAACATTACTCGCCAATCGTTATTAGTTGGCTTGTACATATTACCATAATATCTAATAAACTTCTGACATTTGGCCAAATCTTTCCTAGGATCAGGGAAATCAGACAAAATTGAAAATATTTCAGACCTAGTCCATGGATCATGTTTTGCTACATGTTTAAAAAGAACTTCACCATCTCTGTCCACCTTCCCATTGGGAACTGCTGTTGTGCGGACAGGATGCAGACCTACCAAATTACTAAATCCTGAACTAGTTGCTGGAATTGCTGTTGCAGTACAATGAATGTCCCCCTTTCTATTAATTTCCACATTATTCTCACCGATTTCAGCCGCTGCCCCTGCTGGTGGGATTGTTCCTTTTCCTTGTCCGTGTGGTGCCCGTTTCACATTACCAGCATGAGCAATGGCCGAAATGATGGTGGGTACATTTTCTTCCCTTGATACCTTATCTTTAACGTAAATTATAGGATACAAGTTACTGGTTACATTCTTAACATTTTTGGTATTGGCTGTACTTATCACCTCAATCGCATTTGGCTGCGGAGGCGCACGTGCGCTCAGTTTTCCACGTTTCTCAAATCTCACTTCTGCTGTGCGCATGCTTTTCGCCACGCCTACCTCCGCTGTGCACTCGCTGCTCTGCCATGTGTTGCCTTCCATTTGCCACAATTTTAAACAATCATTATGTTTATTTCTCACTTTTGTTGGTTTAATCAACTGTACTTTATCTGTAACATTATTCAACACCTCTGAATTGAAACTACCGATCTTTGGAAAAGGTCTCTCGCAATCCTTGGTCATCTTGACCCATTTGTCGCAATATGCCGTTGCGTATGCACCATATTTCTTACATATGAGAAATCTTGCTGAACCAATAAGGTCTTCCTTAGGCAGTACATTGGCCATCTCTAGCGTATGTTTATCACTTATTTTGAACAATACCTTTTATGCGGAACACAGATAACAGCGCAGTGCTCTATCCCTTCCAGCAAACAATACCCTTTATGCAGACCACAGATAATACCGCATTACTCTGTTCCTTCCAGCAAACAATTTCAACCACTTGCTATAAACAATCTACCGCTAGAGATCTCTAATGGCCATGGACGTATTTCCTCTAGCCGCGTCCACTCGCTTCCTCTTGCACCAAACGAGGACCCCTAACACAGAAATATCAATGTGGGCTACAGGGCTATCAGCTCCTCGATACCCTGGCTCTACCAACAAAATCTGTTTTCACCATATTGTATGCTACTTATTCAAATCACATACTTCTTCAATACACCATATACTACTCACAATACAGTATACTACTGAAAAACTGCACCGTATGCTACTCAAAATACCACATACTGCCATAAAACCACACCATATACTACTTAAAATACCGTATATTACTTGAAAACTGCACCGTATGCTACTCAAAATACCACATACTACTTAAAATAACACTGCATGCTACTCAAAATGCCGCACACTACTTAAATAGTGTTCTCATTTCAAACACAACCTTGGCCGTCCAGTCCAACTCGTCAGGCAGCAACTGATATCCCTGTCTTTTCAATAGTAAATCACCTCTTTGTCTGTCTTTTTTTCAACAGTATACAAATTCTTCCCTTATTTGTCTCTTTTCAACAGTATACAAACTCCTCTCTTATCTTTATGCATACCATTCACATACAACCTTTTGTTTTCTGCACAGAATTTATTTTTCCCAAACAATGGTAATATCTTTTTCAGAGGTTTTAACAAGTGATTATACTATATATATATATATATATATATATATATATATATATATATAACAGACTATGAACATGATTGTTTAAACACGTGGCAATAATACCAGAAGTACACATATACTATGCAATGCAATACATTTTAAATGCAAAACGACAATAAAAAGAAACAGTTTTCTTTCTTGTACCTAGATTCAAGTTAGCGTTCCTTCAGATTTTGCAACAGCGGACATTCGGTTTCTCAACACAGAATGAACAACAGGTTTTGAACACATTGCGTTCTTTCCCGTATGTGACGCGTCTTCCACCCTTTGGTGAGGAACTGAAATCCGTAAGCATTGCATACCTTCCAGTAACGTAACCACCAACTCAGAGCCCCCAAATTATTAAAGTAATTCTATCGTTTTCAAATAAGCATTGCATAAGCGATTGTAATGTGTTTCCGAAGCACAAAGTAATTTATTTTTAGCAGATGTAAAATTTAACAATTCAATACATGATTATAATACAGTACAGCTAATACCAAAAGATAAATACATACCGCTGCGATCGCTTGCGCTAGCTGCGCTCCCATGGGTACCAGTGAACAGTATTTCACTCCAGAATACTGTGGTCAGAGAATGACTGAAGCCAGTGGGAGCACAGCTATATTATATACACTCACTGTTACAGAGACAACAATGCAGATGACGTGGCTTGCTTCTATAGGTCCAGACTTCAGGTGGGTCCAGTGTAAACAGGTCATAGGATAGTTCAAACAACCCCCTCTAAGGCTGAGGGTCAACATTCCAGATGATTCTCCCGGCCAGAAACCAGTTTAAGCTAGTCTATTAACACATCACAGTCAATATAACTTTAAGTATTTATTCCCTAACATCACTAACTAGAGTATGCAATGTGCGATCTTTACGGCGAAAGAACCGGACAACTGCTGATGTATAGGGGATTAAAACTATATCAGACATGACACATTTCCTATAACCTGAACCTTAAATAACACTAAAGTGTACATATAATTGTAATATATAAACTAATAATAAACTAAATACTATCTGCTCATAAATCACTGTGGATTGGAATCATTATAAATATGAAATATATAAATAACTAAATGTTGTAGTGCGAGTGTGTGCATGCGTATTTTACCGTGCGATCGCAGTATGCCACGTGTATCGTGGCATACTGAGTGCAATGGCACAATAAAACAATATTAACCAATATACTTTCGTTCATCCAATTATACGACTTTGACAGGATATATTGAGTCCTCTTGTGGTGTGCGCTGCAGTGACTATGTTCACACAAACTGCATGGTTCTTGGATTTTGATAATGAATGTTGAATATCTTCTCCCAGAACATCTTCATACCATTGTGGCCAATATTAACTCATTGAATGAGGTCTGTTGTCTTACTAGAAAGACTAAGCTTGGCCAGGGAAAATGCCTCATGTGCCTTTATTAAAAACATAATATTACTGTATTTTCGACTGGTACTCATTTTTTACATCATTTTTTACATAGCAGTATACAAACATTAAAATATATGTACTTATATTTAATGAATGAGATTTAACACATATATGCAATTTAATTGCTCCAGTGACAAAGAAAAAAGCTGGTAATGTTCTGAAGTGCAGTTCAATACATTTAAAGTGTCATCAGATAAGCTCGTACAGAAGATCTAAGGAGAGAATAGAATGTTTTGACAGCATTGAGAGTAATGATATGCAGAATTATACTCAAGAAATGCTGTAAGGAATTATGTATTTTGTTGAAGATTAATAAAAAAATTTGTCCAACATCCACTGACATAAAAAAACAAACAAGGCCCATCACAATTAACTGAATAGAATTTTGACAGACCTTTTGCTACTTCTCTCATTCACCTCCCGCCTAACTATAGAGCTCTAAGCGTCAGATTAACCAAAGGGTGATAAGGCTTACTGTGTATTCGCTGGCAATAGGGCTTCTTTAGTTTTGCGCTAGACTTCAGGGTGTTAAGCTGGGTACACACTACAGGTTTTTCAACCAATTATCGCAACAATCACATGATAAACGACTGTTAGGTTCAATAGCTCATTAGTGTGTACACAACCATGATGTCACGATTCAGGAATAGATCCGTGCGGAGTCTAACAGGGAGACATTTCTCCCATGAACCGCCACAAGGTTGTTTGGTCTTAGCTGCGTCTATCCCGCAGGTCACGGCCCATACTAAGAGTACCAGGTGAAACCCATAGGGGAATATACAGAGATTGTCAGCAATGGCAAAGAACACGAAGATAGGTGAGCTCGCTAGAAGATGAAAAATTGCGGTCAACACGTTACCACTGGAACAATGGCATAGTACACGTGGAAGTGTCAGCTCTGCAGATGGCAGGTTACCACTGGAATAGTGGTGATGTACACTGTGAATTGTCAGCTCTGCGGACAACAGGTTAGCACTGGAATGGCGATGAAATACACTGTGAAGTGTCAGCTCTGCAGTCAGCGGGTTACCACTGAAAGGATGGCGAAGTACAGGAGGAAGTGTCAGCTTGGCAGACAACAGGTTACCACTGGAATAGCGGTGAAGTACGCTGTGAACTGTCAGCTCTGCGGTCAGCAGGTTGTTGCAGGATGCAATCCACAAGGAGAGAAAACAGCAGGAGAAATGGAGCACCTATGAGGTAACTAAAAGAACAGGCACTGGACGTCAGGAGGAGGTGCCTTTTGGGTTTTGGAGCCAAAATGAGTCAGCCAATAGGAGGGAAGCAGAAGAAATGAATAGATCGGGTCTGCGCATGTGCAGACTTGAAATGAAAATGGTGGAAGCCAGGACAGTGCGAGCTGTCAGTGGGGACCAGGTAAGAGCGCCGGGCATCGGATGCGCAGCCCGACTGCCCGGCATGTGACACACGATCATGTGTTATCGTACCAAAGCTACCGTTTGATTTGATTTTATGAACTGACTAAAAATCACTGTCAACGATAAAACCATTGTCACTCACCGGACTGTGAGTGCTTCTTCCCGGACATTTAGGAACCGTGGCCGTCCTCCATCCTGAGGGACTGCGCATGCGCAGCCCTTTCTAAACCTTCAGTGTATGTTCCTTTAACTTAATTGGCAGATCAGGCAACACTCCCTATATTAAGCACCTGTGGTCATCACCACGTTGCCTGATCTTGGAGTCTCATTCCCTATGAGTCTCTGAAGGTGTTCCTGTGTTTCCTCGTTTATTCAGCCCAGCTGATTCCTGTGGTTTCCAAACCACTTCTACCTCTGTGGTTTCCAAACCACTTCTACTACTGTGGTTCCCATACCACAGCTACCCCTCTGTGTATCATCGTGACTGTGAGCTGATTCCTATCCGCTGCCTCCGTGCACTACAGTCTTCTAACCACTTCAACTCTACCGTGTATTATTGGGACTGTTAGCTGATGCCTATCCGCTGCCTCCGTGCACTACAGTCTTCCATCCACATCCACTCACCTGTTCATCATCGTGACTGTTAGCTGATTCCTATCCGCTGCCTCCGTGCACTACAGTCTTCAACCTGCAACTCGTCTGTGTTTCATCATCGTGACTGTTAGCTGATTCCTATCCGCTGCCTCCGTGCACTACAGTCTTCAACCTGCAACTCGTCTGTGTTTCATCATCGTGACTGTTAGCTGATTCCTGTCCGCTGCCTCCGTGCACTACAGTCTTCAACCTGCAACCCGTCTGTGTTTCATCGTGACTGTTTGGCTGATTCCTATCCGCTGCCTCTGTGCGCTTCAGTCTTCAGTTCTTGTCAACTCTCCCGTGTTTCCTTGAGACTGCTGCCACTATTGCTACCCGCTACTCTCCGTGATCAACAGTTCCAGTTCAACTCTGCTCTCCCGTGTCCCATCGTTACTGCACCTGCTGGTTGCTATTGGCTACCTCCGTGTTTCCGCAGAGACCCGCTGCTGCTACTCCTCAGCGCTACTCATCCATCTACTGCTGATCCGCTCTCCACGCTTTCCTGTGTTCCCTGCTGGTCTACCTACCTGTGCGCTGCACCTACTAGACCACCGCTTCACCCATCCAGGGACTTTGCATCCTGCCGGCCTCCTGCCGTTCAGGTATCTCTGCACTCCTGTCTGACTGCCTGCTTCTGAACCACGGTATGCATACTTCTCATTGACTGTGCTGTGTATTGCATACCTTGCTGGACTGTGTTGGTTCTCCTCTGGAGTTTGCTATCCGCTGAGTCTATTGCCATCATTGACTGTGTTATCTCGTGCTGGATTACTTCAAGAGACTTTCTATATTGGCAGTGCTGTTCAGTCATATATACATATATATTGTGCATATTACTGTGGATCAAAGTTAAGGTGCCCGTGTATATCTTGTGTTGCAGTCTCTCCCCGTGCACCTCCTCACATATATATTCAGTGGTACAACTTGCTAGTGGCAGACCACTGACCCCTGTTTCCAGTTTCACCTGTTCCAGTATCCTCTCACATAGCAGTGGTACAACTTGCTAACGCAGACCACTGACTCCCCGGATACCTCCACTTGGATTCCATTCCTTCACTCTGACAGCGGTACAACTTGCTATCCGCAGACCGCTGCCTCTCATCACCTCCTCGTTTCTGTTGGACATTCCTCCTCACTATAGCAGTGGTACAACTTGCTACCGCAGACCACTGACTACCTTCACGTGTCCTTTGTCCATACAGTTCCTCGTGTATTATTACCATCATATTGCCAGTGCTGCTAGTCATAGACTTTCCTGAGCATCTCATCATCTGCTATTTCCTGTTCCGTGATCACCCTGCTACCAGAGTACCATATTACCACCTATACTGCTCTGGTAGGCCTATCACCTGGTGATCCCTGGGTAAAGACTCCTAGTGCCCGTGACAGTAAGATCAGGCCATGACAGACCCAGATACGGAACCTACTGCTAAAGAGATGCTGCAGCATCTGGTCAGCCGTGTGGAGCAACAGGATGCTCGCCAACAGCTGTTACTTCAATGTTACCAATCGTTAACCTCCCAAGGAACATCTGGACAGACTGTTACAGCTAATATTGAAGCTCCTGTGCTTTCCTCCGTTTCCCCAGTGCCATCCCAGGTGTCTACAGCTCCTACGCTTCACCTGCCTACTCCGTCAAAATATGACGGGGACCCCAAAACTTGTAGAGGTTTCCTTAACCAATGTTCAGTCCATTTTGAGCTCCAACCTCAAAATTTTTCTACCCATCGTTCCAGAGTGGCCTATCTTATCTCATTGTTTTCTGGACAAGCCCTGGCTTGGGCCTCCCCTCTGTGGGAAAGAAACGATCCAATTCTACAAGATAGTGCCAAATTCATTTCCACGTTCCGAAGTGTGTTCGATGAACCAGGTCGTGTGACCTCCGCTGCTTCCAGCATTCTTCGTTTGCGACAAGGCTCCCATACAGTAGGCCAGTATGTCATTCAATTTAGGATCTTAGCCTCTGAACTTCAGTGGAACACTGAAGCATTAGTTGCCGCCTTCTGGCAGGGGCTCTCCGATAAAATTAAAGATGCACTGACTACCCAAGAGCTTCCTTCGTCGCTAGAAGATTTGATCTCTCTTTGCCATCGTGTAGATATGAGATTTCGTGAAAGAGAGTCTGAGAAAACAACGGCTGTCAAAGCACCTCTTCGTTCAACCCCTCAATTTCGTCCAGCTCCACCCTCTGTGATTCCCATGGAGATAGGACGTTCCAAATTATCTTCAGAGGAGAGGAAACGAAGAGTAAAGAATAGACTCTATCTATTGTGCTGATTCCACGCATATGCTCAGATCTTGCCCTAAGAGATCTGGAGAGGTGAAGTTAGGGTCCCTGGAGTCCTCTCCATCGTCTATGAAATCTAAAGTCTGCGCTTTTGATGTTACGATTTCCTTTGCTACCAAATCCTTTGAGTCACAGGCATTGATTGATTCCGGAGCAGCAGGAAATTTCATTTCTAAATCACTAGTGAATCAATGGTCCCTACCGGTGATTACTTTAAAAACACCCATTACTGTGACGGCTATAGATGGATCACGTCTCATCAATGGTCTCATCACCCAGAGTACGTCTCCAGTAACTCTTCAGATTGGTGTACTACACCATGAAGAAATTTCGTTTTTAATTCTTCCAGTTACGACAAGTCCGATTGTCTTAGGCCTTCCATGGCTTCAGTGTCACTCTCCCCAGATTGACTGGCGCACCCCTCAAGTTACGTCTTGGGGGTCTGAATGTCACCATCGTTGCCTTTCCCAAGTTATTCCTCTTAAAGTACAGCAATCTTCCATTTCATCTTCCTCCCCGGGACTCCCTCCTCAGTATGCTTCATTTGCCGATGTGTTTGATAAAGCTCAGTCTGAACGTCTTCCTCCTCATCGTTCTTGGGATTGTCCGATCGACCTTCTACCTGGCAAGACTCCTCCCAGGGGTCGGGTCTATCCTCTCTCGTTACCTGAGACTCAAGCCACATCTGAGTACATACAGGAGAATCTCCAGCGAGGGTTTATTCGACCTTCCACCTCTCCCGCTGGAGCTGGGTTCTTCTTCGTCAAAAAGAAGGATGGATCATTACGCCCTTGTATAGATTTTCGTGGACTCAACGCCATTACTATCAAGAATCGGTATCCCATTCCGCTGATCACTGAGCTATTCGATCGCATCAAGGGAGCTCGGATATTTACTAAGTTGGATCTTCGTGGTGCCTACAATTTAATTAGAATCCGTTCCGGTGACGAATGGAAGACCGCGTTCAACACCAGAGATGGGCATTACGAATATTTAGTAATGCCCTTCGGGCTGTGTAATGCCCCCGCTGTTTTCCAAGGCTTCATCAATGAGATCTTTCGGGACTTATTATATGTATGTGTCGTTGTCTACCTGGACGACATATTGATCTTCTCACAGGACCTGCCTTCTCATCACCAACATGTGGCAGAGGTCCTCTCCAGACTACGGAAAAATTCATTGTTCTGTAAATTGGAAAAATGTTCATTCGAGTTAACCCAGATTCCATTCTTGGGGTATATAGTTTCCGGAGTTGGCCTGAAGATGGATCCAGACAAAGTAAATGCTGTATTACATTGGCCTCAGCCAACTACTCTTCGTGCCATCCAGCGTTTTTTAGGTTTTGCCAATTACTATAGACGCTTCATTCAAGACTTTTCATCCATTGCATCTCCTATTGTGGCCCTGACTCGGAAAGGGGCTAATACTAAGCAATGGTCATCTGAGGCTCTCCAAGCCTTTCAAATTCTCAAAGAGTCCTTCTCGTCTGCTCCCATTCTTCGACAGCCTGATGTGACACTCCCCTTCTTCCTAGAAGTAGATGCCTCTAATGTGGGCTTAGGAGCCATTCTCTCCCAACGCTCGGAGCAACAAAAATTACATCCTTGTGCCTTCTACTCTCGGGGTCTTCTGCCCGCAGAGAAAAATTATACTATCGGAGACAAGGAGTTGCTGGCCATCAAAGCTGCATTAGAGGAATGGAGATACTTGTTGGAAGGAGCTCGCCATCCGGTGACGATCTTCACGGATCATAAGAACTTGTCATATTTGCAATCTGCCCAATGCTTGAACCCTCGTCAAGCAAGATGGTCTCTTTTCTTTTCCCGTTTTGAATTAATTATAACCTTCAAACCAGCTGCTAAGAACAAGAAAGCTGACGCTCTATCTCGAGCTTTTGTGACGTCCTCTGATGTAGAAGAGGTTCCCAACCATGCTATTCTAGACCCCAAATGTATTTCTCTGGCTGCTTCATCCACCAAAATGCTACCATTTGGGAAGACCCTCGTGCCTCCTACTCTGAGGAGGAAAATCCTTTCGTGGTTCCATGCCTCTCGTTTTTCTGGACACGCCGGTGAACACAAGACCTTTGAGATTCTCTCTCGAAGTTACTGGTGGCCTTCAATGAGGAGAGACGTCAAAGAGTTTATTGCTTCCTGTGATTTATGTTCTCAGTTCAAATCCTCCCGCAGAACTCCAGCAGGGTTGCTGCGACCACTACCCATTCCGTCCAAGCCTTGGACCCATATTAGTATGGATTTCGTTACTGATTTGCCACCAAGTAAGAATCACAATACTATTTGGGTAGTGGTAGACAGATTTTCGAAGATGGCTCATTTCGTCCCTCTGTCCGGTTTACCTTCCTCGTCTACTCTGGCTGAACATTTCATTAAAGAAATCTTCCGCATCCATGGATGTCCGTCTGAGATTGTGTCAGATAGAGGAGTACAATTCGTTTCCAGATTCTGGCGGGCCCTTTGTAAAACCTTGGGCATACGATTAGCACTCTCATCTTCTTACCATCCGCAATCTAACGGACAAACGGAACGAGTCAATCAAGATCTTGAGACTTTTATAAGGATGTTCTCTTCAGCCAACCAAGACAACTGGGTAGAATTGCTTCCTTGGGCTGAATTCGCCCATAACAACATGTACCATGAGTCATCATCCAAAACTCCATTCTTTGTGGTCTACGGTAACCATCCGTCTTTTCCGGAATTTCCTGCCCTCCCGCCCACCCAAGTTCCTGCTGTGGAGACTGCTTGTCAGACCTTCAAAA
Organism: Mixophyes fleayi; assembly: GCF_038048845.1. Taxonomy (NCBI): domain Eukaryota; kingdom Metazoa; phylum Chordata; class Amphibia; order Anura; family Limnodynastidae; genus Mixophyes; species Mixophyes fleayi. Next base: position 283,392,103 of record NC_134405.1, on the reverse strand, counting down.
ATATCTGGTCTCAGGTCAAAACCTGTTTAAAGAAGACATCTAACAAATATAAGTCTTTCGCAGATAAGAAGAGGCGGGCTATTCCACCACTAAAAATTGGAGATCGTGTCTGGTTATCTACCAAAAATATTCGTTTGAAGGTTCCATCTATGAAATTTGCCCCTCGTTTTATTGGTCCATATAGGATCATTCAAGTTATCAATCCAGTATGTGTTAAACCTCTTCTTCCTAAGAGTCTTCGGATTTCCAATGCCTTCCATGTGTCCTTGCTCAAACCTCTCATCATCAACCGTTTCTCGACTCCTCCCTCAGCACCGCAGCCAGTTCAAGTTCATCAGGAGGAGGATTTCGAGATTACTGAGGTATTGGATGCAAAAATTTCGCGAGGAGTTCTCCGTTTCCTCGTTCATTGGAAGGGCTTTGGTCCTGAAGAGCGCTCATGGATCAAAGCTGAAGATCTTAATGCTCCTGCCCTTCTGAAGAAGTTTTATTCCAAAAATCCGGACAAGCCCGGTTCCAGGCGTTCTGTGCCCACCTTTAAAAGGGGGGGTACTGTCACTCACCGGACTGTGAGTGCTTCTTCCCGGACATTTAGGAACCGTGGCCGTCCTCCATCCTGAGGGACTGCGCATGCGCAGCCCTTTCTAAACCTTCAGTGTATGTTCCTTTAACTTAATTGGCAGATCAGGCAACACTCCCTATATTAAGCACCTGTGGTCATCACCACGTTGCCTGATCTTGGAGTCTCATTTCCTATGAGTCTCTGAAGGTGTTCCTGTGTTTCCTCGTTTATTCAGCCCAGCTGATTCCTGTGGTTTCCAAACCACTTCTACCTCTGTGGTTTCCAAACCACTTCTACTACTGTGGTTCCCATACCACAGCTACCCCTCTGTGTATCATCGTGACTGTGAGCTGATTCCTATCCGCTGCCTCCGTGCACTACAGTCTTCTAACCACTTCAACTCTACCGTGTATTATTGGGACTGTTAGCTGATGCCTATCCGCTGCCTCCGTGCACTACAGTCTTCCATCCACATCCACTCACCTGTTCATCATCGTGACTGTTAGCTGATTCCTATCCGCTGCCTCCGTGCACTACAGTCTTCAACCTGCAACTCGTCTGTGTTTCATCATCGTGACTGTTAGCTGATTCCTATCCGCTGCCTCCGTGCACTACAGTCTTCAACCTGCAACTCGTCTGTGTTTCATCATCGTGACTGTTAGCTGATTCCTGTCCGCTGCCTCCGTGCACTACAGTCTTCAACCTGCAACCCGTCTGTGTTTCATCGTGACTGTTTGGCTGATTCCTATCCGCTGCCTCTGTGCGCTTCAGTCTTCAGTTCTTGTCAACTCTCCCGTGTTTCCTTGAGACTGCTGCCACTATTGCTACCCGCTACTCTCCGTGATCAACAGTTCCAGTTCAACTCTGCTCTCCCGTGTCCCATCGTTACTGCACCTGCTGGTTGCTATTGGCTACCTCCGTGTTTCCGCAGAGACCCGCTGCTGCTACTCCTCAGCGCTACTCATCCATCTACTGCTGATCCGCTCTCCACGCTTTCCTGTGTTCCCTGCTGGTCTACCTACCTGTGCGCTGCACCTACTAGACCACCGCTTCACCCATCCAGGGACTTTGCATCCTGCCGGCCTCCTGCCGTTCAGGTATCTCTGCACTCCTGTCTGACTGCCTGCTTCTGAACCACGGTATGCATACTTCTCATTGACTGTGCTGTGTATTGCATACCTTGCTGGACTGTGTTGGTTCTCCTCTGGAGTTTGCTATCCGCTGAGTCTATTGCCATCATTGACTGTGTTATCTCGTGCTGGATTACTTCAAGAGACTTTCTATATTGGCAGTGCTGTTCAGTCATATATACATATATATTGTGCATATTACTGTGGATCAAAGTTAAGGTGCCCGTGTATATCTTGTGTTGCAGTCTCTCCCCGTGCACCTCCTCACATATATATTCAGTGGTACAACTTGCTAGTGGCAGACCACTGACCCCTGTTTCCAGTTTCACCTGTTCCAGTATCCTCTCACATAGCAGTGGTACAACTTGCTAACGCAGACCACTGACTCCCCGGATACCTCCACTTGGATTCCATTCCTTCACTCTGACAGCGGTACAACTTGCTATCCGCAGACCGCTGCCTCTCATCACCTCCTCGTTTCTGTTGGACATTCCTCCTCACTATAGCAGTGGTACAACTTGCTACCGCAGACCACTGACTACCTTCACGTGTCCTTTGTCCATACAGTTCCTCGTGTATTATTACCATCATATTGCCAGTGCTGCTAGTCATAGACTTTCCTGAGCATCTCATCATCTGCTATTTCCTGTTCCGTGATCACCCTGCTACCAGAGTACCATATTACCACCTATACTGCTCTGGTAGGCCTATCACCTGGTGATCCCTGGGTAAAGACTCCTAGTGCCCGTGACAACCATGTCGTGCAAATGTGGAATTGTGTATGCACTCACGACCGACAGTGTAGGCAGATCTCCAAAGAGTGTGCAGAGTCACCATCTTTTCAGCAGATGGTTATGACAGATGTAGAGCTCAGGTCTTAAGGTAAATTGTGTAGGTGTATACACATGAATCTGCATGCTCATTGGAACTTACAGTCATTGGAAAAATCCTTACAGAGATCGCATCTGCAGTAATTTTCTGTAGTGTGTACCCAGCTTTACCGTCAGCAGTAAGATTTGCAGGCTTTGCTTGGGAAGCTTATTTAACATGTTTTGTTCTGTTATTAACACCTGAGAATGGTGATAACAAATTATAATAATGAAACAAATGCTTTATTATTGTGATTATTTTTTTATTCTATTAAATAAACTATAGCTACTTTAAAATATGTTCTTTTTTTATTTCTAAATGAGCGGAACTGAAAATAAGCCCCAGAGGTCCTATAAAACAGGGTAAAACAAATAAATGTATGTTTAAAATACACAAATTTATTTTACCAGAAATTAAAATTGGTCATTACTTTTTATTTTGACAGATGCATTCCAAATACAATATTGAACTACAATGATGATGACAAATGTCTCTGGCCCACAAACCCAAGTCATTGACAGCATTGTATTATCTAGCAGAATTGTTTTAGCCCTCTTGCCAATTTATATTTTGTATCATATTTAAAAAGACAATTAGCGCTAAGTATTTCTATATCATTTATTCTCACTATGTGCAACATGCTCACTTTAATAGCTATCATTATACCAGCCTCCATTCAGAATCAAGATGGCAAACATGATGTAAGTCGAAGGCAGAATGGAAAAATGTAGGCTAAATAGTGGTGTAAAATGGCACAAAGATGTTGCAATAATTTCTGATGTGTTCGCAGGCTGTGTCTAAACTAGATGCCAATAATATTGGATGAACAGAGATTAAAATAACATTTTACACAGTATGTCGGGATATACCTCCCAAATTTTCTTCAGTCTAGAGAAAAATAGTGACTGTCTATTATAACCTCTAGCAGGTCTTACCAAGGAAGGAGGGGCTAAAAATTCCCCATGTCTCAAACTAGCAGGGGGCTCAAAATTTTCTGACTTCTTGTTTTTGAGTTCCATCTTTTTTTTTTATTTAAATATTTATCCATTTGCTAATTCTCCAATAAATAAAAGATCAAAGCTAGCATCTAAACATGTTAATTGGTTAAATTGTCAGCGTCTTATTTGCCTATTGCTTTTTATATCCATGATGGTGCTATCCACACAGACACATGAGAATGTAATTCGTCCTTGAGATTTGCGCGGATGACTGACTCTACAAGGGAATAATTTGTTTATAATTAGGAAACTGAACTGGTCTCATACTACATTTTCTCCAGCTGTGAAAACCAAACACTAAATCTTGTGGGTATTGACTGAGCTGAATACTGTAAGGAGTAAGGAGGCAATTAATTACTTTGGAACTGGGCAACAAATGTACAATATCTTCTGTTCCTCTCCACAGAGATGGGAAATTCTGAAAGAACATCTCCCTGCTTCACTTCATAATATATCCACAGCTAGATGGACTGCACGCTTTGATTCTGTTAAACCAGTTGCACATCATTTGCATTCTTTGGGAATGGCTTTATCAAAAAATGAAATTCTCAATCTCACTGCACAAACTTGATCATAAATTCAGTCCATTAAGCAGTACTTGTCAAAATTTGAATAAGTTCCTATGTCATCATTGTGGATAAAGCTACACTGATGACAATAATCAAACAAACTCATCCTTATTGAAGCACGCAATGTTACATTGGACGTTGAGCTGGAGAATATCAAATGTCTTATCAAAGACAATGAACAGATGCGTGATAAATGGGATGAGATCGTCACAGAGTGCAAAATTGTAGCAAAATACATTGAGATTGAAGCCAAGCTCTCCAGTTTGCCACTTACCTACTCAATCCGATGCTGAAAAGCACTATAGGGTCAACCTTTTCTATGTAGCCATAGACTCCATTCTGTCTGGTCTTCATCGTTGATTTACTTAATTAGAAGTAATTTGTAACTACTTTAAGTTTCTTTGAGAGTTCAACAAAATGAGTAATGAAAACCTACACTGCCCAGCTGAAAACTTTCAGCAACAATACAAGAAAGATATTGCCCAAGATTTCAGTGACAAACTAATTTTCCTGAAGCAAATGTATAGTACAAACTTTAAGTTGGAAAGCAAGCCAGAGAACTTCTTACAGAAATCCTAAGACTACGACTTTCTGGGGTGTTTCCCAACATCACAATTGCTTTAAGTATTTTCCTCAGTTTGCTAGCATCTGTTGCTGCTGATGAATGAAATTAAGTGTGCAGAAAAACCACTCAACTATGGGACAAGGGGATTAAATAGGCAGGCCATGCTCAATATTAACTGCGACGTGGCACGAAATTTGGATTTTTTCCAAATTGATTGCTAAATTTGCAGAAAATAAAAGCTAGAAATGGACTTCTAATTTGAAATCTCCAATAATCCAGTACATCAATATATGATTACAATATTTATTTGGAATTTTTAATAAAGTTAAGTATTAAAATTAATTTAAAATACATTGTTAATGTTGCTTTGTTTTTTTAAGAAAAGGGGGTGGGGGCCTCTGATTTTGGGTTTCTCGTGGGCATCTATCAACCTCTGAAAGTGACTGACCATTAGATTAATTGACTGATCTCACATCCCAGCCCCGATGATTGGCGATATTCCAAGCCAATGATTAATAAATTAATTTCCCCCCATACAATTAGTGAACTATTTCCCTTTCCATAAACATAAAATGGATGCTGAATGACACTTAATTAACACGTAGATTCAAAAAAACTTGATTTTTTTCCAGTTCCATTACATCAAATACTGCATTGCAGAGAAATTAACCTGACCCAATTAACTGAGAAACACTTATCTGTCCATTAAAATGTCAAAGCCCTTTTTACTGAATACCCCTGGTCTCACTAAATACTTAATAAAAAAAAAACAAGCCTTTTACCCAACTTAGTCCAGCTTCATACAATAAAAGGGTGAAATAAATTCATTAGAGGAAAAATATCACCAGGAGGACATGGGTCAGGTTGACATTATACCAAAATCACAAAATGTCATACTGATTACTTGGCTGTACTTGCTGTACATACACTATAATCACTATAATTACATATGTGTCGATGATAAACAGAAACAATTTATTACTACATATTATTATATAATTCACATATGTAATCATTCACATTAATCCCTACCCCTTTATAGCTCACAATCTAAATTCCCTATGCCACCCCCTCCCCTCCCCTCGACAACCACACACACACACACACGTTTCCCTTGAAGTCAGAAACCAATATCATCTATCAGTATGTTTTTGAAGATACAGGGAGAACATTAGGACATGACCTCAGCGTTGTGCAGTGATAACCACTTTAGCAATGTATCACTCTTTTTCATACTGATTAAATCAACAAATTAGTGGTCAAAGTGGTCATATTGTTCAGGCTAAAATAGCATGCAGAAAATGTTTATAAGCTCTAGCATCACATGAGATTTGACTTGTGTTCTGAATCTGTTTAAATCAAATACAGAAGCATTTTGGACTCTTTTCTGCTCACTGGCTAAGTTATATTGCCTTTCATTTCCAGATACAATAACATGCTTATCTTTTATTTTTATAGTGATAATATATCGACAGTATAGTCTACAATGCTATGCAGCAAGACATTTTGAACATAAAACTGAAAACATAAAATTGCAATGCTACAGTTAACACATAAAATAATAATACATAACATAGGATACAAATTATTATTTTGTACTGTTGTATAGTGTGTTTATATCTATCAACTCACAGGCCATTTGTTAAATATATTTGTAAAGCAATGGGCATGGTTTATGGTGTTACAACTCCTTAATCCAATTTATACCTGAACTGCACTTTTTAGCCATGTTACTATCAAGAAGTATCAGTGATGTAACTATAACATCTCCTTGGAAAAGTACTTCAGGTGTTAAATTCCACCTCCACAGGGAACACTCAGGAGTTGATTGAATTAAGCTACCATTGTTATTTCTGTTTGCTCCCTATTGTCCACTAGTGAGCTCTACAGCCAGCCAGGAGCCTGACCCAGCAGGGGTCACCTGAGGGAAGACACCTGGAGAGGTAGGGGAGGTGGCTGGATAGTGTAAGCAGCCCACCAATCGAGACCTTTTACAACTCCCCTGGGCAGGCAGTTTCCAAAGTGGGATTAGGAGGTGATAAAAGAGGCTATCCTGGGGGCTGGACAGAGGTGTGACTTACTTTTGGCCAAGAGGTGATGCTCTGCCAGAGAGTTGCTGTGGAACATATCTCACTGGATTTATTTGAACTGATTTCCTCATTTATTGGACCTGCTATTGATACGGGGCCGTGCTGTATTTAATCCTGTTCCTCAGAATAAATCATTCTTCTATTTTTCTCTAATACCGTGTCTGAGTGATTTGGGAACCACATATCTTTACAATATTGTATAGTGGCTACCAATCAGTTGTGTATTGCATAGAGAGCAGACATCCGTCTAAACCAGGATTGTCCTCACATCTCCAGTCACAATCGGGATTTCAATAAACTCCTGCAACCGGTTGCAAATGGTCTCTGGATCTCAGCTCCAGCAATAGACAATAGCTCCATAATACATTGGAAATCTTAAGGCAAATTTACTAAGGGTGAAAATCAAACCACATGTGGTTTAGGCAAACCGTTGTCCCGTTATCTGAAAAAAATAAATTGTATATGTATAAAAAATGCCTCCTTATAAATCTGATGTAAATGATATGGAATTAATATAAATACCCCAAATAGACGACACTGATCCTTCCCAAGAAGCTTCCAACACAAAATGAGTTAATATCTGCAATAGACAGCCAGCCAATCAGGAGCAGTCTCTCATTTCTTTTTGAAAAAACAGTGGTAAAAGACATCAGAATTAATAGATGTGTGATCTGCTTCGAGGACATTGGCAGGTCGGGACTGGGGCGGTACACCTGTCAAACCGTAATGCAGGTGTCCTAAGGAGAGCTCAGGGAGGACAGAATCCTCCGGGGAGTAGAAGGGTTTATGCACAAACTGTTTTCACATAATCACATTTCCTAGGTAGGGTGCAAATTAGTTTTTGGCCTAACAAAATAAATGCAAGTATGCAATATTTCAATGTAACTACTAAATCATATGGCCACCTTCAAGATAAGTTATAGCTACAATATTAAATCAAATTCTCTTAAAAAATATACTTTATGTGTCACCCATTTAAATAATAGTAAAACAAAATGAGTTATGCAGTGTTTGGATACAGTGAAGAAGAAGACACCTGGCAAAACATAAAATGATTATGTCAACCTGCTGTACCTTGGCTTCCTATAATAGTTACAAATGTACGTAAGTAAAGCTTGATCTTGGCTACATGGTTAAACTGGATGGAACAAGTCCAACATGCTGTTAGACGTATTATTTCACATCTCTTTTTGAGAGTGATTGCTTTTGTTCTCTGCCAGCAAACTTCCAGGGAATACATTATTTTATTAAGGACAGCTACATAATAATTTTGAATAGTGGAAGCATAGCTGGTTTTAGACACAATGGGACCCAGGGCAAAAATGAAGGAAGGAGCTGTCATAAATTTACTGAAATCCACAAACCATTTGTCTTCCTTACACAAACACAATTTAATTCGGAAATTAACTTCTTCATTAACAAATCTTAATATTGCAGAATAGTGAACTCAACATTAAAATAATCTTTATATAAATGACACTAGACTGTAATCTCTTTCACAAGTAGGCAGGGGCGGATTGGGAACTTAAAGTGGCCCTGGAAAAATGTATTGAAGTGGCTTATGTGGGCGGGTCCAAATCAACTGTGGGTGGGGCCAACACAAAAGTAGGCGGGATTTAGAACTACTGGAATTCGGTTGTAGTAACATTTACGAAAACCTAGATGTGATGACTTAAGACACAGTGGGTCATTTCTAAAGCAAAGCAGGGAAAAAGCTGCCAGTCCTGTGCTATAAAAATACATGAATCCTTTTACATTATCTGCGACTGGTTTATGCCTCTGTGCTCAAACTTCTTTATTTGCCTTCTAACACATTCTTCCAAAATTCCCTTCATAGAAACATATCTGACTTTGTTTAATATGTTTAACTATTATGAAACATGTTGGCAGAATCCTATTAGATCAGTCTGCCAGAGCACTGTTGCATTTTTCCCTGACATCATGAAACTGCAAACTACCAGTCAAATCTCTCTCTTTAATATTTAAAAATGCATACTGTGTGTATCACAAAATACGTTAATAATAATCCTTCTAATAAATGGCTATCCAGTGCAATCACCAGAAAGGTAAAATGCTTCAAGCATCTGCAAGAAAACACTTCTTTCATCATCATCACCATTTATTTATATAGTACCACTGTATCCGCAGCGCTGTACAGAGAACTCATTCACATCAGTCCCTGCTCCATTAGAGCTTACAGTCTAAATTCCCTAATGTACGTACGTACGTACGTACGTACGTACGTACGTACGTACGTACACACACACACAGACTAGGGTCAATTTTTGATAGCAGCCGATTAACCTACTAGTATCTTTTTGGAGTGTGGGAGGAAACCCAAGCAAACACAGGGAGAACATACAAATGCCACACAGATAAGGCCATGGTTGGGAATTGAACTCATGACCCCAGTGCTGTGAGACAGAAGTGCTAACCACTTCGCCACCGTACTGCCCTACTTCTTTGGTAACAATTATGTATGAGCCCTAAATGTGCCCAGTGATTGGTGGTGGTTTGATTTAATAACAGTGCAGGGAGGGTTGGCAGACAATGGCATAAGTAAAGGGGAGAGCTATTCCAGGGGTTTGCTGGTGATATAGTAAGTTTAAAGGAGGCAGGATTAATTATATTGTCAGTACAATGGGGGCTGGCCATATGTTCAACAAAGTGATCTGAGAATGGGACCAATGCAAGGTAGAAGGAGGCAATGGAATCAAGGCGAGAACCACTAAAGTATCGCTAGAGCTGGAATAAGGCTCTGGGGGGCCCGGGGCACTTAAGACAGGGGGAGGTTATCATATATGACAAATAAATAGGCAAAACTGTGTGCACTACTGTTAGGTACACGCAGCTCTGCCTTCACAAGTAGTACAGTGTGAAGTGGGACATACCTCACAACTGTCTTTTCAGTAGGACCAAATCCTAAGCGAGACAGTCACCGAAATTCTGGACTGTCCCACCAGATTCAGTTCAGTTGGCAGACTGTCCTCCTCTCTCCTACCTGTTCTTGTCACTGTCACTACCTGAGGCTGTTGGATCAGTTGCTGCTTGTCTGGATCCTGGAATGTTGGAGGCCCTATATGGAAAAAAAAATGGGTAAATGAAAGTTAGAAAACTCCAACCATCCCTGGCATTTAATCAATAGCACCACATTTAATAATTAGGCCTATTTCCCTCCCGCCAAACAGCCCCAGCAATAAATTAATAGCATTTACATTTAATATAACCATTTTCCAAAAACATCACGGCATTAATTAATATTCACATTTAATAAATAGCTCTCCTTCCCAAACTCAGCCCCACATTCCTTTAATAGCCCCAAACCATCCCAGCATTAAATTAAAGGTCCCTTCACTCCATATTAATGTAATAGGCCCCAGTAGTAAATGAAATTGTCCCACCAATAAATTAAATTGCCCTACCATGACCCCACAAATATTAGTATACATTAAATAATTAGCCCCAACATAAACTCCACCATTAAATTAATACCCTACCTCCTTCCCATGAACTATTAAGACAGCCCCCCTCCCTTCCCTCATACCACACAATATATTAAAACCCTCCCATTCCAACCTTTAGCAGCCTCCCTCCTATCCTACACACCCTTTAGTAGCCCCCCTCCTATCCTACACACCCTTTAGTAGCCTCCCTCCTATCCTACACACCCTTTAGTAGCCCCCCTCCTATCCTACACACCCTTTATTAGCCCCCCTCCTATCCTACACACCCTTTAGTATCCCACTCCTATCCTATACACCCTTTAGTAGCCCCCCTCCTATCCTACACACCCTTTAGTAGCCCCCCTCCTATCCTACACACCCTTTAGTAGCCCCCCTCCTATCCTACACACCGTTTAGTATCCCCCTCCTATCATACACACCCTTTAGTAGCCCCCCTCCTATCCTACACACCGTTTAGTATCCCCCTCCTATCATACACACCCTTTAGTAGCCCCCCTCCTATCCTACACACTCTTTAGTAGCCTCCCTCACACACACACTTGAGCTGAGTGACACACACACACAATTTAGCAGAGACACACACACACTTTAGCAGAGTGACACACACACTTTAGCAGAGTGACACACACTTTAGCAGTGACACAAACACACACTTTAGCAGTTACACACACACACACCTTAGCAGAGAGAGACACATACACACACACACACACACACTTTATAGCAAAGAGACACACACACTTTAGCAGAGACACACACACTTTAGCAGTGACACACACACACTTTAGCAGTAACACACACACACACACTTTAGCAGAGAGAGACACATACACACACACACACTTTATTGCAAAGAGACACACACACACACACACACTTTAGCAGACACACACTTACCTTGTTCCTTTTGCAGACTCCCTCACTGCACACATGGGACGGCAGCTGTCATGTGACACGTCCCATGTGACCTGTGTAGAAGACTGCAGCCACAGAGGGGGGAGAGGGGAGAGACGATTATCCGCAGCCATATTAAGGTAGGTGGCTGGTCCCGGAGGAGGGGCCACCTAGTACCACACTGCCTTTCCCCCTCCCCTGCTACACATAATTTTTTTTTTAAACCCCTAAAAAGACACTAGTCGGCCTCCTGAGGCCGTCGGCCTACCGGGATATTTCCCTGCAGGTTACATTGCCAATCCGCCCCTGCAAGTAGGGCACTCCCCACCCTTTGTTTTCATGTTTGTATGTATGTTGTCAGGCTTATATGTCCCTGTTTTATGTATGTTCTGTTTCCCCTACTATCCAATGTTGTGCAGCACTGTGACATCTTACAAATCAAAAACACCAATAATATTGATAATAAAAACAATAACATTAATACATGAATGTAACATAAACTCTGTAACTTGTTAAATTAAAACAAATATATCCCCCAAATTGATTAACTGTTTTTCATGCTGAAAATAGAATGTTTGCTTAATGAAATTAATTGAAAGCAATCCTATTTATTGCAAGCTTGTACACAAGGAAATGCTATTTGAGTTTTGGAAATGAGACATTGGACGATCCAGGAGAATTACTAAAACACTTACCTTTTAACAGCTTGGTGGATGGAAGTTAGACATCCTGTCCAATTAGTTGTGGGAAGAAAAAACTTTTATTTTCACTATTTTCACACCTGATTGGACCAGATAGAAGTGAATCAGATCTGCTAACTGGCACGCTGTAATGCAGTCACGTAAAATTTAAAACATAACAGATAATGTTATGTAGGTTAAGTCCTTATCTCAAGTTACCTGAGTTAGAGTGTTAACAGATTAAAGGCAGGGATATTTTTCACCCAGCTGAATACCACACATAAATTTGGAAGCAGAGGCAAAGAGTTTTTGGCAGTCATCTGGCTCCAACTCCAATTGTATTAGCCTATCAGCTCACCTGGTGCAGTCAGCAGTCATGAAGATTTTTATTAGTATAAACATAGAGCTTGTAGAATTGTATGCTTAATAAGGACTGAGATGTACTATATTCCCCATTGGCAAAAAAAACCCAAAAAAAACCTTCCTTGGAGACCCCTCTGGACTTGTGGCTTTGGGTAACCCTGCTTGCCCAGCCCAAATGCCACACTGAGAAGACGCAGAAAGTTGTCAGAACTTTTCATCTGGTGCAGTAGTGCAGGAGACAATGAATAAATTGTGTGATACATCAAGTTTCCAAAAATATAACTTAGCTTTTTTGTATCCAGGGATCAGCAATGTGAAGTTAAAATGGATGAAGCTGCAGATAAAGCTCAGGCAGTGATTTTGAAGCAGGTGATAAATGCATTCATCTTGAATCTTCAAGTGCAGTAGATGAATAGATGTGTATATATATATATATATATATATATATATATATACAAAACATTGCAGGGGCACCATATATATTAAAAATATAATAATATATATATTTAAAAACATGTTTAAATATATGTACAATGTAAAGGCAAGTGCAGGTTTAGCTCCAGAATAAAATGTCTATTAACCAAATTCAGTTCCTATTTAGTTGAAAGTGCCATATTAGTCTGCTTCAGTGGAAATTTATAAATGGCGGTATGGAAATTTAGAAGTGGCGGCATGGAAAATGTATCTGAATGGGATTTGATAGTTTTACAATCCAAACAGTAGGAGAAGAGGCAGTATGGCACAACACCATATAACCCCCTCCCCTACTTCAACCACTGGTCTACCTCATATTTTACGCTTAAAAATTAATCAATTAATACATTTATATTACTAAAAATGTATAGGATTAGCTGCCACATACTTGTGTATACAACATGCTATGTTTAACACCACGTATTACAACTTATACTTTATACCTAGTCTAAAAAAAGTTAACTTAAAGTTTACATTCAAACCCCAAGGGGTTGGGTTCGCATATTATAAATTAATTTATTCTCCACCTGTGCAATTCTCTTCTCATAATTCCCTCCTCTCTGCTTTCTCTACATTTATTGACTAAAAATTTGAAAAGTTATGTACTTGTTCAAAATGCAATTATACGCTGTGAGTCTGTACGTCTATCATAATATTAGTTTTTCTGTTTGTATATCTGGCCCTTTTTTTTCCTTCCTATATACTAGAGCCCACATGAGCACTCATACACAATATAATTTCCTTAAATTCTTTCTTGTTTGAATTAGAAGTCACTTTATTATGACTTTTCAATGCCCTTCTCATAGTGGTCTTACACCAACAATAAAAAAAGCCTTTATTGTTTTCTCCTTGCCAAGTTCCACTTGATTTTCTTTTTTTCAGGGAGAAAACTTTTTGCAAACTTTTCATTTTATTTCTTAAATCATCACCTTTTTGAAGCACATGCTAGTGCTTTTTTTAAGATATTTTTTACAAGATTCACTGAGCTACTATAATTGGAAATAAAGAATATGAACAATGTCTCAGAATTCTTGTAAACTGTCAACTTGGTATATTATCCTGGTATACTTTATAGTGGTTGCTTTTAGCAGGTATATACGCATTACAATCTACAATTGAGTATGTCTTTGTGCGTTGTTTTTTTTATCCTGCATATAGATTTATAGGTCTACAATAATGACATTCTTTGTGCTGATTTCTGCCATAAATTTTAAATTGAATATTTTTTTTTAAATGGAAATTAAAATCATTTAAATACAGTCCTTCCCCCTCCTTTCTTTTACTTTTTTTATATACCTGAATTATTTCACCAGGTGTGCATAATACAGGTTATTACCGTAGATGGTATTCTCCTACTATTTAGCTAAAAGCAAAATTGTCGAAACTGGGCACAAATTTTGTACCCATTACTGTCCCTTGTATTTGTTTATAAAAGCTGCAATTATAGCAAAATTATTTATGTGTTTGAATTAAGTTTATTACCTCACTAATGACATCTGTCTGGTTGGGTTTAAACACACATATTTCTGAAAGAAAATGTTTTTCCTGCTTGCACCCAGCTTGATTCAAGTCCGAATGTAACTTCCACGGAAGTTGTGTTTTAAAAAGAGCAAGGGACTTGGGCATCGTTCAAATCTAAGCTTAACTCATGATACATTTCAATTTTAATCAGGGAAGAAGTATGCTTGGCTTAAAAGTACTTGCCGTACTTAGCCACACAACAGACTGCATTACATGTGTATGTGCAATAAAAGGTCACAGCAACATGCATAAAAAATTATATAATATAAAATATCAACTCTTGACAGTATCATTTATAGAAATATTTATTTCAATATACTTTTGTTCATTCATATAATAAAGATGCTTGCAATGTGTACTGTTCATACAATGGGTTCTATTCCCGCTCAGGTCGTATGCAGCCTGAGTGTCACTTTACGCTCAGATTTGCATTGATTAGAATAAAGTCCTTTTCTGAGCATACGTAGAGCTATTTCACGGAAGATACGCTATGCAAATGGATGTACGTCAGCAAAAGATCTCTGGAATTTGTTTTGAAATTATGGGATGCGGTGACACTCTATTCAAAAAACATATAACCTGAACAAAAATTCTGTTTCTGTCCTTGTACAACACACTGCATTATATAATTATCCCATAATTGACTGAAGATTGCAGTTAGGCAAGATATTCTGTAAATCCAAATGTGGAATGGTAGTGTCAAAATATGGGCCAGTTACTTGTACTTTGCCCCTGGCCAAAAGTTGTCAGCCCTTCACTGCTCCAAGAGTTTTCAGACTAATTTAATACTTTTTGCTAATAAACCAGGGGCATGTTAGCCTCCGCGCCTTCTAGGTTAGTGGCGTTAATACTGGCAAGTAGTCACCATCCTTCACCTTCATTTGCAACACAAGTTTACAAAAGTAAATAATTGTGTTTGGCTCCTTTGTGATCTCTGCACAATCGGGAACCAGTTCCAATCCCACATCTGCTTAAAGATGAAGTAGGAACTGTACCACATAGCGGAGGAGGGAGAGGAGCAGGAGAAAAGAAAATACAGGAGTCAAGAAACAGGAGGTCAGCCGGCCCGACATCCAGAAGGAGAATCGGATCAGCCTTCTGCCCTCACTGGCTGTGCATCCTGTCCTAGGCTGATAAGGAGCTGAGCCGGTTAGGGCAGGGGGCTGATCCTTCTTTCAGGGCATTTAATAGGGTGGTTCACTGGTCATTGGGAAGCAGTGAACTGAATTCCAGGGCCGGCCCCCTATTAGCATAGGTTAATAAGATCTAGCTGGCCAGAGCAGGGCCCCAGGCTCCCCCTTCCCCCTTGCTAGTCAAATAAAAAAGACTTTGATAAGGCTGTACAACTTTGGATGTAGCATTGGCCAGTAGGTCAAGGGCCTGATGCTGGTCCCTAGTCTGCCCATGTGCACTGTACATTTGTACCCATGGTTGATACGCCACTGGTTCTCCAGTAACACACATTTGTTGTAAAGTTCATTCTGAACTGATGTGCTTCCGTGTGGCAGAGGAGAAATGTTTCCATTTTACAACTAAGAGTGTCACCATATGAGCTATTATTATGGATTCTGTAATTTTTACACTGCTGTATGAACTTTTCTTAATTTTTTCCACATTTGCTTGTGGGAGAATTCTTCTGTAAGATGGTTCAAGTATTTTTATGTCCAGAGTTTTTCCTTTAACAGTTCGATATTGCCATGGTAACATAAAACAAAAATGCAGCACAACTTTATAAAATACATATACTGAGAAAGCTTGTTCTATAAATTACATCTAAAGTGCTTTAATGGAATCAGGTGATTTCCCAGGCATTTAATAGCTGACGCATTTTGTCAGTCTGACTTCCTCTTGAGCAAACTGGGAATTGGGCATGTTTAACTACATATCTCTATATTTATTAACCAATTCGTTATACAATTAACCATTAAAACACAGTATTAATGGATACAAAATTGTAGGTTAAGGTATATATCCATCATTTCTCTACTACATCAATTTAAATACCAAAAGAAGCATCCTAAATGTTATAAATATTTTATAAATCAAGTTGTGTTTCTATGTTACTTTCACTTGATCTTTACTGCTAAAATTGATTAATTACACATAGGAAAGGCTCTCATACAAGATTATTATTTTGTTTCTTGCCAAAGATCCACATTATCTCCTACATCTTCCTCACATTCCTCCATTAGTTAAGCTTATTTTTGTATTCAAGCATTTCATATTCGTTTACTGAAATGATCCCCTCAAAAACACGGCTTTTTTCTTTTTGAGAAAGATCCTTAGTTTTTTTTACCTTCAGCTTTCATGGCTTGGGATTAATCTACATTTTTTTTCTTTATAATTCGTCATTTTATTTATATAATGCCACTAATTCCGCAGTGCTGTACAGAGAACTCACATCAGTCCCTACCCCAATAGAGCTTAAATTCACTAACAAACACACACAGACAGACTATGTTCAATATGATAGCGGACAATTAACCTACTAGCATGTTTTTGGATTGTGGGAGGAAACTGGAGCGCCCGGAGGAAACCCACACAAACACGGACAGAACATACAAACTCTAGACATATAAGGCCATGGTAGGGAATCAAATTCATGACCCCAGTGCTGTGAGGCAGAAGTGCTAACCATTAACCCACCATGCTCCACACACAATTTACAAATGTTATTTGCCTTGTTCAGTTGTCAAAATTGAAGGAGAGAGACTGTATTCTACCCTAGTGCAATCAAATTGACCCCTGCAAGGAGGTACGGGCTTTGCTGCAGGGGATGTGCAGGTCTCGGTTCTCCAAGTCAGTTACCATCTCAGAATGGCGGTAACAGTATGGTGGTTTAGTGGTTAGCACTTCTGCCTCGCAGCACTGGGGTCATGAGTCTGATTCTCGACCATGGCCTTTGCTGTGTGGAGTTTGTATGCTCTCCCCATGTTTGCGTGGGTTTCCTCCAGGTGCTCTGGTTTCCTCCCACACTCCAAAAACATACTGGTAGGTTAATTGTCTACTATCAAAACTGACCCTAATCTCTCTCTCTGTCTGTGTGTGTATGTTAGGGAATTTAGACTGTAAGCTCCAATGGGGCATCATAAATAGCTGATGATGATGATCATAAAACATTAAAAAGGTAAAAAGGTGCTTTATCCTTTTTTTTTTTTCTTTAACTTTAATCTGCACCCGCAAAGCTGCTGACATCAAGTGGGGCTGATTGGAGTGCAGAACCAAGCACAGAAATACAAAGGGGGGTGAGAGAGACACACACAAAGGGGATGAGGGAAATAGACAGAAACACACACCCGCCGAGAGGGGGATGAGTACAAAGTACAGGTAAGCACCGAATTATTATTTTTTTTTAAATTTGCTTTGTTTTTTAATCTGGCGGCACAAGCCTATGCCAAAAACACAGCAGATGGAAATGCAGGTATCAGGGGAGGGCTGGTACAATTTAGCCCAGGGGGAAAGACTCAACTCAACCGCCTATTTTAAAGGAAAAAGAATGCAGGTGGCTCAGTGACCCAGCCCAAGTTATGGGAACGGCCTTGGAGGCAGATGCTCCCCTGTCCCCCCAGCTCAACCAGCCACTGAGTATGTGTGTGCTGCTGTTGGGAAGACAGGACACAGGAGTTGAAGAAACACAAATAGCTGCTATTCTTTCTAGTATAGTTCTGGAGCAGGAGTATCGATGTTGGACCCAATTGAAACTCAGGGGAGTACACTAAGCAGGTTCTTATAGTGGCTGGTTGATAGGTGATTCCCTCATGTGTCATCAGTACTGGAGGTAAGTAAGGATATGCACATACATACACACACACAAAGGGGAAAATAATGTACACATACATACATACATACATACATACATACATACATACACACACACATACAAATACACACACAAAGGGGAGAATGATATGCACATACCTACATACATACACACACACAAACACATACACAAAGGGGAGAATGATATGCACATACATACACACACACACACACATACACAAAGGGGAGAATGATATACACATACATACATACATACATACATACACACACACATACAAATACACAAAGGGGAGAATGATATGCACATACATACACACACATACACATACACAAAGGAGAGAGATATGTACACGCCAACATACATACACATACAAAGGGAGGTGGGCATGGGCACACATGAGGAGGCAGAGGGAAATAAATACACATATAAAACAAACTACCTCTAATGGAAGCAGTCTGCTTTCTTACATTCTGGTCTGAGTCATCTCAGCAGAAAACACACAACTGCTGCCGTTTACCGATATATTGTAACTGTTGGTACTCTTGCTTAAAGCTTAAGCAACAGGTGCTTAATGAATGTACACACTCCTGAAATGGTGATTCAGTCATGGAGGGTTTCTGGGCAACTAGAAACCCCCTAAGTGAGTGCCTGGTCCAATATAAATTGCAATATAAATGCCATACATGAAAACAAACAAAAAACACAGGTGTTGTCAGCTCTTATCCTTACTACTACATATCTATTGATCAAACTGCAAGTATTAGTCCAGAGAAGTCTGCAAAAATAAGATATTAAAAATATTGTTAAGAGACAAGCAAATACGTATCATAGTGAGAACTTTTTACAACAATTAAAAGAAGACAATAATTACAAATCGGAGAATATGAGTTTAAATTATCATTGACCCATTTTTCTTATTTAACTCATAAATAAGAGAGTAGAGTTATTAAAAACTTTACACGTACAGGTTTTTAACAGTGTGAAATAAAGAAAGGAAACAGAAAAGAAATCAAGTTAGAATTGTAGGATGAAAAGTGTACATTAGCAAGATAGAGACTCCATAATCATTAAACTAGAAACCTTTACATTAGATCCAGAGAATTGCATTCCTTTGGTTCATCCAATTACTGCATCTGAAGTACAAATGGCTATTAAAAGAAAGAGAACACTTGGCTCTGATAATCTGACTTTATTGATTTTTCTGTGATTTGCTTCGACTAATCCTCTGTGAATTTTCTAATTTAGTATTGAGTGACACAGCATTCTCAACTTCTCAGTGTCCAATCCTTGCTCTATAAATATGTAGACAGAAGTTGAAGAACCAGCACTATTTTTAACTGTTAAATAAAATCCTCTTAAGGTTTCACCATCTAGTAATCTGTTATCCGTTTTACAATCACTTGTTAAAAGATAATTTTCTATGCAGATTAGTTTATTTCTATTGCATTTAGAGATGACATCAGATCTGCTGTATAGATACAATTGTACTCAGTACGCAGACCTAAGTCTGGGGAGACACTACAGTGTTTTCAGCCAATTATTGTGCCAATCAAAAGGTAAACGGCAACTTGGCCCGATATCGCATTAGTGTGTGCGCTGCAACAATGAACGATTATCGTTCTAAAGCACATTGTGTCATTTCATTTGATTTCTAAACCAGACTAAAAAAATGTCGTTCAACGATGGACTAATGTCATTCCAATTCTGCAGTGTATATGCACTCACGACTTGCGGTGTCCATATATCTCTATAGAGTGTGCAGAGTGATGATCTTTCCAGTCAATGGTTATGACAGATGAAGAGCACAGATCTGAAGGTAAATTGTGTTTACTGTGTACACATAAATTGGCAGGCTGATCGGGAATTTTTTTTCCTTAGTCGTGGGTAAAATCATTAAAGATATCGCATCAGGAGAAATTTTGTATAGTGTGTATCCAGCCTAAGCCTACTGATGTGAGTGA
The DNA here is from genome assembly GCF_038048845.1 of Mixophyes fleayi. NCBI lineage: Eukaryota > Metazoa > Chordata > Amphibia > Anura > Limnodynastidae > Mixophyes > Mixophyes fleayi. The sequence goes on along the minus strand of NC_134405.1, from coordinate 283,372,181 downwards.
GTTCTTTGTAGAGATGAGCGGGCTCGGATTTCACCTGAACGTTGCCGATCCGAGCCGGATCCGAGACAGATCCGGGTATTCCCGCCAATTGCAAAACTGAAACCGAGGCTCTGAGTCATAATCCCGCTGTCGGATCTTGCGATACTCGGATCCTATAAATTCCCCGCTAGTCGCCGCCATCTTCACTCAGGCATTGATCAGGGTAGAGGGAGGGTGTGTTAGGTGGTCCTCTGTCCTGCTATATCTCGTGCTGTGCTGGGAAAACAGCACAGCACAGCACAGCACAGCACTTTTTAAAAAAGTTATAAAAAAAAATATCCAAAAACAATCCTGCAGTATAGGTCCATTGGTACTACAATATTACAAAGTTCACTGATTTTGCAGAATAGACTGGGAATTAGTGGAAATTATTGTTATTGAATGTTATTGAGGTTAATAATAGCGTAGGAGTGAAAATAAACCAAAAAACTTGTTTTTAACACTTTTTATGTTTTTTTTCAAAATAAATCCAAATCCAAAACCTTAAATCCGAACCAAAACCTTTCGTCAGGTGTTTTGCGAAACAAATCCGAACCCAAAACCTCAAGTAAATCCGAATCCAAAACACAAAACACGAGACACCAAAAGTGGCCGCTGCACATCCCTAGTTCTTTGTACAGCACTATAGAATTAGTGGCGCTATATAAATAGCTGCTACTGATATATATTGTGTTCAAGGACAATAAAAATATACAAAACTGCCAGGACAAAATCTCTTCAAGTGAATAAGAGATATCCACAAGACACCATTTTATAGGTTATTGGCAATGTATCTGTGGGTGGTAAATCCCCACCAAAAATGTGAAAGTCAGTTTATCTGATTTAATCTAAAAACTCTCCTGAAATTCTTACATTAATACACACATCTGTGGTCTTTTAGCTAAGCAACAGCCAAGTTTGAGCTGCCGCCTTTCGCAGTTACGGTCTAAAATATAAAAGTTGAATTGCTGTAACTCACTGTAGGCAGATAACAAAGGGGTTAATCTACCTTTGCTGACAAGTCACTTTATCATTTAGAGGAGTCTTGAGCCCAGTCCAGGATGTATAAGAACAAGAACAACTTGCCAGAACTAGCTAACAGTGTCACCACTGAAGAGTTTTTTTTAGCATGTAACAAAGGCAGTAGCATTACTTGGTAAGAGACACCTCTTTTGTGATAAACACATGCATTTGTCACAGCTTTCTGCGAAACAAACCAACACCTATTTAATCAGTTTCCGTAATATCAACTGTGATATTCCTTACATATTTACTTATTATAAACAGAAATATATATAGTGTATGTTTATAACTTCATATGAAATTCTATTGCACTGACGTCTAGATGTTGTATATCCCATTAGAATATTTGCAATACTTTCAAGTTAACATGATTATAACAAATACAGGAAACACAACACTAAATATTTAAAATGCTAGATATCATAACTGTAATGATAGCAACCCACACAGACAGTATACATATAGAAATAGAGCAAATTAGGCAAAAATAAAGGAATGTAATAATAATAATAATAATAATAATAATAATCTTCAGATTTGATATTACATATTAATAAAAAGCAAATAATTAAAATTTCAAAGATCTATGTTGTTTCCACACAGTTCATCAAAGCTATAAGATGACCAATGCTCCAATTGGGTTTAATGCATGCTTTCCAACTCTCCCGGAATGTCCGGTAGACTCCCGCTTTTTGCGAGAGTCTCACGGACTCCCGGGAGAGTGTGGCAATCTCCCGGATCTGCCCACTTGAAGTGGGCAGAATTAGGTCCCAAACGCCGCAATTCCCGGTGAATCGCAGCGTTTGGCCCTGCCCCCCACTGTCAAATGACATGTTTTCATCATTACGTTATGACGCGCATTTTGGAGCCCGTCCCCCATCACGCCCACCTCCCCCGGAGGCTCCCGGAAACCAACATTTTAAAGTTGGTAAGTATGGTTTAATGGTTTCAATACAATGGACAGAAACCCTCTGTAAACTATAATTAAAAGTTCTGAAAGTATTTTGATGGTATTTTTTCACTTCCAGTGATGATTTTATGGAAATATGCAATAATCCTTTTAAAGTGGTGATCGCAATATGATCAACATATTTTGGGGTTGTCAGATATAGATTGCAACTTTTGTATTACATGTATAAAACATTAGTTTTAAGTTCTTTTTTAGTTGAAATAGTTATAAGGGTTTACATTTTTTTCACCCCATACTATTTTTGCACATTTGGTAAAAACTAGTACTAGCTTACCTGAGTCAGTTGTTGGTTAATTACCCAGTTTTCCTACTTGTTTAAAGTTGGACTTCATCTGGAATGGTTTGGAAACAGACCTCCACTAATATGGCTTTTTTTCAGTTGTCTATTTAATCTTTGTTTTTTTGTCTTCATTACAATTGTAATAATGACTCATGGCTTATTTTTCTTTCTACCTTTAAGAAATATTTCAGTTTGCTAAATATAGCCTTTAACAATAAACTGATATGTCATACTGGTAGATTATTCTTCAAAGTTGGACCTCAACTGAGAAGTTTTGGCCAAAACATAGTTAATAAGAAGCAGGCCAAAGATTTTCTGTGATTTGTGTAAATTCCAGGTTAATATTACTGGTATTTAGACCCTGGAGAAGCTTCATTAAAAACATGACACCACTCCATATGAATTGTTGCAATAGCACCAGGTTCGTACAATTCTTAATTGTGCTACATACCTGCCTATGTACAAATTGTTGTTGTGAGGTAAGAACCTGGTGCCTGTAAAACTTAGGCAGTGTTTATCTAACATGACCTTCAAAATAAAGATTATGGGGCTGACGCAGAGTACAATTTACACCTGTTTGCACAACGAAAACTATGCAAAGCACAGCACTGGATTTCTATAGAGATATTTAAAAATATGAGGCATGATAAAAAAAAATATATTATAGTGATTAGCGAATATGTATCCCGCTAGCCAAACGAATGCCAGCAAACATTTCTTCTTAGGGTATTTACATTACAGTTATGTTTGGTTAGGCTTATGGGATTGCAATTGTTAGTGTCCTGCTGTTGACACTTTTAAAATTAATACTTTAAACACACTGCACTGTCCCTTGCATCTTTTCTTGGTTTGGAAATACAACATGTTAAGATTATTACCAGTAATAGTTTTTTTTTAATCTGATTGTAATAGCTATGCAAATATTATGGGCCTGATTCAGAGTGGAACACAAGCTTCCGAGGAACTTGTAAAAGTCACACACAGGTGTTTGTCTATGCATGCCGTATTCAGAGGTGAAGACGTGCTCAGGTTTGAATGAGTAACAGATGTGTTGGCTTGACAGAAGACACAACCCTCAGACAACTTCCGAAACATGTACAAAAACCTTTTTTTGTTTTATATATTCTAATGCAGTTGCTATAAAGCATCATTTAAACTTGAATAACCTAACTATTACAGCAGGAACAACTTTCTGAAAAGCATACATTTTTTTTTATCTTTGCTACAACATGTTAGGAAATCCTAATCTATAACAAAGTAACTACTAAAGTCTCAATAAGCAGCTGTGAATCATTCACAAACAAGTGCTTACCCTATCCAGCCATGACTCCTGACACCTAGACCAACAAGTTGCATGCAGTTCTCCATATACCTCCTCCAGGTCAGTCATTGTATGAATGTTTGGCCTTCTCAAAGTCAATGTTATTGCATTGACCTGTCCACAGGAGCCCTCGTGTATGCGCCAGATGTTATATGCCACATTATTGTTCTGTATGCCATATTTCATACCATTGCAGTTAACAATGAGTGCCTTTAATGAGAAGTTGAAGATTGTTGGGAATGTTCCTGGAGATTATTATCTGGAACATTTACCCATGGAAGAAAACAAGAGCTTTTGAGATTATTCAATAATACTTCAGTTATAAGTGCAAACTAAAGATGCACATTGTGAAACACAAATATTGCATATTATCCCATTTATTTTGTAACTAAAACATCAAATGTTTCATTACCTAAACCATGCTAATTTTGGATTTAAATTTTCAAAACTATGTATTCAAAGACATAGAATGCATGAAAATTTTGCTGCATTCTAAAAGATTTTGACACGTGTTAAATCCCAAAAAGTGTGTGTTAAACATTTTTATTTTTACTGATTTGTTTTTTTTATTGTATGTATTTATGTTGTTTCCCCTAGGGCCAAAGTCAGATCAGTGTACTCTGCCCCAGGCTCCATGTAGGCCAAGCACTGGGGACTGCAGGAGCAGAGGCAGGTCTTGAGACTTTTTCCCTGTTGAACTCAGGCTCACTGGGGCCAAATTCAGAGCCAGGCCCATGTGGACCTCCCCTCTTGATATGTCCTGCCGCTCATAATGGAGCACCCGCTGGTCATTCATCTCCTGGAGGGTTAAATGGATTCCTGTCTGTAGTTCTTTTGTTTTACAAGTCTCTCTTTTTGGATCTTCTTTTCATGTTACCAGATACAAAGGTAAGATAAAAAGAAGATGTTATTATCACTATGCAATAGCATACCCTCACCATGGTAACAAGGTGGCAATAAGGTATTTTGGATATCTGACTTACAAGCAGTTAGGACTTCTTTAAAGTGTTGAACAGATTTGAGGCATGTTTCTTAGTAATGGGCTACATCAAGTGTTCAATAGAAATGGAGCTTGCGGGAGATGAAAACTTCTACTTTAGGGAATAAAACAGGAAGTTTGGGTTTCCATGGAAATAAAGACGTGCCATTACGTCATAGTAAGTGCCCCATAGGAACGGAGCCTGTGGGTAGATGAAATGTTCTGCTATAGTTCAGAATACACAAAGTTCAGGTGTCCATAGAAAAAAAGGCTACCTGCTACAGCAATGCAGCATTAGTATAGTAGAAAGTGAATAGATTACATTATTTGGAAGTGAATTTTGAATTCTTGCAAAAGAATTTCAACTTGTGAACTATCAGAAAGAATTAAGAAGAGATTAAAATGTATGGACAGCTCCAAAAAAGGTGACATCAATAAGAAGATTGGAATACATTTGAGAAAGTCTTTTGTTGTTTACCCTGATTGAGAGACTGATGAGAGACTGATGCAGAGTTGGATGGACACCAGTTTGCTTAGCGCATCTTGAATGTAATCGATCTGTGCATGCATATACTCCTATGTAGACTTGCGAGACTCTGGCTCTTACGCCTGCCTGGAGTGGCGGGACAGAGGAGCGAAGGGGCGTACAAACCGAGGTCGACTACACTATATATGTGTTCACCCAAATGCGACCCATGCAGACCTGCAGAATCACGTCTGTTAGGAATCTTATTTTTTGCACCTGCTATAGGGCAGGTGCAAGTACGCACTGATGATGACTCATTGTAAACCAGGTATATATGGTGCTGACACATCTAAAGTGTATGGCTCTGCATATGGGTGGGGATACATTGATTTTCTGGTGTCTTTTTTTTAAAAAGTAAGTAACTCCTGTTTTGCATCAGCCCCTTACTCTATAAAAATATATATAAAATATATATATTTGTTTGGTGTATTGCAGTTGTTGTATATTTCATTCATGCTATAACTCTATTTTTAAGTAGGAAAATATAGGCCAGTCAACACACACCTGTCAATTTAAAGGGTTAATCAATTAGGCTAATTTATTATATCCCCCCTACATGTGTAGCCAATCTAGACTTCAGTCCCAAAGTCTTGAAAAAGACACCAGGAGGGCTGAAACCCTTAGACATATTGGAATGTAGTGGCAGGTCTTCTACTGAATAACTTGTTCCTGTCTGCAAGAAGAATACACAGGTTTCCTGGGATTTATACAGAAATGTAACGCTGATGTGCAAACTTCATAAAAGATGGTACAAGGATGTGGTACAAATGCTTGCTGATATTTTGTGAAGGAGACAACCTGTTTTATATATGTTTTAAGAGATGTTACTAAATTGAAAGTGGCATTGCTAGTATTTTATAATGGAAAAACTAATAACAATACACCAGATTTTTCTGGCCTTGTTTCTCTAATTTTCTTTGAGCAGACAAACTAATGAAATAGTATAGGGAGAATAGGCATTATATAAAAAAGATCATGCTGTGATTACAGGCAGAGGAACTGGGCAAAGGGAGGATATCTTTGAAGGTGCATCTTTAACCATAGTCGGGGGTATGCCCGATGCATATGTAACTTGATGTGTGGTTGTACGTAAGCCTCAGCATATGGGCATAAATATGCTATTTTTACATGACGCTTTTTGAGAGTAAATGTTTACATATATGCGTCTAATTCATCTTCAGGCCCTTTTTCTCTTTTGGAGGAGCACACTGTCTAAACCTGTCACTATGCCATCTACCAAGAACACCTGGGGGTTAATGTATCATACCCCGGTTTTTTCATCTCGCGGGAGATCGGCGTCATCGCAGCTAAAATTCAAAGGCAGGGGCAAACGCAGGATTCGAGGAGAGGGTTTCCGAGCCACGATACAAGTGGACATTGCTGATTTGTCATCGATATTATGCATGGTATTTGCTATACATAATGTAATTTCTCTTATGTGGTACAAAAAAAAAATGTATTTCGCTCAGGTGGGGTCTGTGATTTTCAAACTAATATTAAAAGGTCCACTGTAAAAAAAAAAAAAATATGTAATGGGCTGGAGAGCCCATGGCTTTAAGGCCGTTCTTTACCTCTCTTGTCTCAATTCGCCTCTTTTCCTTCCTCTATCTTCTGGTATTTTGCGGGTTGGCGGGTGACCTTTTTTGGTAGTGTGCTGGCCTGCTGAATATCTTAAGGTAATTTTAGTTAGGGTTTAAGGTATACTTAAGTTGGGTGGAGTATACAGGGTGGGGGTATGGGTTTAGTATTAAAGTTATTTAAGTTGTGGGTAGTTTTAATGTTATCGCAAATATATAGACAAGGATTATATGTGCTTATAAGTATGTCATTGTATGCTCTGCAGGGGTGTGGGATGCAGGGTAGTGAGATAAGAGGGACTACTATTATATGTATTCTGGTACATCTGATAAGGAGCTGAAAATTCTCTCCTGGAATATGCGGGGCCTAAATAATGCTGTGAAACGTTCTCTTGTACTAAGACAAATTAGAAAAAATGATCCTGATATTGTTTGTCTATTGGAGACTCACTTACACGGTGATAGAATACTCGCCCTTAAAAAAGCATGGGTAGGTAGGGCATACCACTCTACGTACACGACTAATTCTCGAGGGGTCTCTATATTGGTACATAAACGTCTCTGCTTCTCCTTGGAAAAAATTCAAGTGGATGCAGGGGGAAGGTTTATACTGATAAAGGCTGTCATTAATTGGGTTCCGGTGATTCTGTTAGCTGTATATATACCCCCCACCGTATAATGGTGAGGTGTTAAGGAAATGTGGAGAATTCATGGCATTGTTCCCAGAGGTTCCAGCCATTTGTATAGGGGATTTTAATAATGTGATAAATGGAGAGGTGGACAGATGGCGAGAGAAAAATGCTGTAGTTGGCAACTCTAAGTCGGCTTTTTCTGCTCTGGTTGAGATAATGGGGTTAGTAGATGTATGGCGTTTGAGGCACTCAGAAGATGTCCAATTCTCCTGCTTTTCTACATCACATAATGCATTTTCAAGAATTGATCTGGCTCTGCTGTCACACTCTCTGGTACCGCTGGTGAGGAGCGTGGAATATAGGGCTAGGGGAATCTCTGACCACTCGCCCCTCTGCCTATCTATTGATTTTGCAATTGATAGAGGCCAGTCCTTTTGGAAATTAAATCCCTTCTGGCTCTCCTTGATGAGTACAGGAGCGACCTTGGTGACACAGTGGGAAGGCTTCTTTGTAGATAATCTGGTAACAGCAAGGCCACCTATAGTTTGGGATGCTTTTAAGGCTTTCCTAAGGGGGACATTAATTGCTGGCATAGCTGAAATTAAAAAGTCGTCCAGACAAAAAGAACAGATATTAGAGAAAAAGTGTAAATCCTTAGAAGCACAATACATTGCGGACAAAACTGAGGTTGCAAGGGGAACATGGCAGTTGGCCCAGAGAGAGTGGGTAGAGTATGTATTTGAGAAATCCAAATGTAAACGATAGAAATGGTAGCTTCCTGGCTTATCTGACGAGGGCGGAGAGGGCAGATGCAGCAGTACCGGTTATCTGTGATGACAGTGGGGTTAAGAAGTATCTGATGCCTGATATTGTTGAGGTATTTTATAAATATTACACAAATACATATAAGTCACAGGTCAGATATGACATGGATACGTTACAGCAGTATTTGAATGGTATGTCCCTTCCTGTCCTCTCCGATGATAGTAGGGAGTTTTTGGACTCACCCTTTACTCTTGAAGAGATTGATATAGCTATTATGTCATTCCCTAATGGTAAAGCCCCTGGAGTAGATGGAATCCCAATTGAATTATATAAAAAAACACCGGCCCTTTTTTGTGTCTAGGTTGTTGGATACATTCAGCGAGCTGGGTGAGATTGGCGCTCTTTCCCCTTCAATGGCAGAGGCAATAGTAGTGGTGCTGCCTAAGTCAGGGAAAGATTTGTTGTACCCTGAGTCCTACCGCCCGATTTCACTTTTGTCAAATGATGTTAAGATTCTAGCAAAATTACTGGCTTTGAGGTTAAGTAGAGTGGTGCTGGAATTAATTCATCCGGATCAGACGGGATTTATGCCGGGCAAGTCCACGTCTATCAATCTTAGAAGGCTGTATACTCTCCTGCAGGTGCGGTCACCCTCTTTTGAGAGCGAAGTTGTGGTGTCCTTGGACGCAGCCAAGGCGTTTGACTCGGTGGAGTGGCCATACCTGTGGGAGGTATTGTCCCGATTTGGAGTGGGCCCGGAATTTATAAAATGGGTTAAACTTTTGTATTCACATCCAGTGGCGCGGGTCTGTGTCAATGGGCATCTTTCTCAACAATTTCAATTAGAGCGGGGTACTAGACAGGGATGCCCGTTGTCTCCGGCCCTGTTTGCATTAGCAATAGAGCCACTGGCCTGTAAGATCCGGCATGATAGAGAAATTGTGGGACTTAGATCAGAGCACAGAGAGGATAAGGTGGCATTATATGCAGATGATATGCTGTTGTTCCTTTCAGATCACGACACTTCCCTAAAACATTTGCTGCAGGTGGTTGATGGATTTGGGTTTTTTTCCGGCCTAAAAATTAATTGGGATAAATCTAGCGTGTTCCCTCTGGGATGGGAGTGTCCCGTGACAATGCCAGAAGGCTTACAGTTAAAATGGGCATCGAAATTTAAATACTTGGGAATATGGATCTCTAATACCCCCGCTGAATATGTAGAACTTAATTTGCGACCCCAGATCAAATACATTAAAGAAAAAACTCATGTATGGAAGAAGCTCCCACTTTCTGTCTCCGGTAGGATAAATTTAATTAAGATGATGGTGCAGCCAAAGTTTTTATATATACTCCAGCAGTCACCTGTATATATTCCACCCTCCATTTTCCGATGCATTGATAGCTATTTGATTTCATTGGTTTGGGGAGGGGGAAGGGCTAAGGTCAAGCTCAGCTCGCTGTATAGATCCAGATCTTCTGGTGGATTTGCACTTCCTAACTTGAAATTATATTATTTTGCCTCTCAATTGGTCCACCTTAAGGCATGGCATTCGGACCCCGATAACCATGAGCTACATTGGGTGTTGGTACACCAATTTAATTCTAATCACACTCCCTTACAGTCACTGCTGGCGGGGCGGCTTGGTATGCGGGCTCCTCCGCTCCTGATTCAGGCAGGTAAGATTTGGACAATCTGTAATAAAATAATGAAACAAACTGACATTGATCCATATACTCCTATCTGGGGGGCAAAGAAATTTAAGAAGTTGAATACAGTGAAAAGGGGCCAAGGAGTGGTCTCGGTTGGGTGTGGTGTCGGTAGGTCAGCTTTATGATACAAATGTACTTAAATCCTTCGAACAGTTGGTTGGGGAATTCTCTGTACCCAGAACAATGTTTTATTCTTACCTTCAGTTACGACACGCCCTAGACACACAATTTAAAGGGGAGACTTTGGTGTTTGGGGTGGATCCACTGAGGAAACAATACAGGCCTTGGGTTATAGAGGTCTGATTTCTCGAATGTATTCATGTCTTCTGTATGAATCCACTGCAGATGATTTGGATGGTTTGAGGAATCAGTGGGAAATAGATATTGGCCCTTTATCAGACAAGGAGTGGGAAATGGTTACAGACAGTACTAAAGGTTATACTTCATCATTAAAATTTCAACAAATACAGGTGTTTATCTTACACAGGGCCTACTTTACCCCTATTAGATTGGCAAAATTTCGCCTGGATGCTACCCCTAACTGTCCGAAATGCAATTCGATCAATGCTAACTTTTGGCACCTTCTATGGGAGTGTTCATGTATACAAATCTTCTGGCGAAGGATCAGGAGATGTATTCAGGTTACTGGAATTGGAGTGTCTCTTAGTTCACCGGCCACTTGTCTCTTTGGGCTCCGATTGAAGGGGAAAGTTAATAAACTGACAAAAATGTACATTTCACAGTTATTGATGTTGGCTAAGGTCTGTATAGCGAGGCTGTGGTTGGCCCCGACGAGTCCCACGGTTAAAAATTGGAAGGCACTGGTCAATACCACCATAAGGCACGAGAGATTTGTTTATACTAGCAGACAGGCTCTGAAGGAATTTGAGAATATATGGTACAGATGGTTAGAGTCTCCATTCTATCCTATGTCATCTAGTACAGATGCTCTATCTACTTAAATGTATGGCTACCGCAGTTCTTATAATAAGTATCTGAGTCCATGTAATAAATCCTGCATGTGTAACATACTTATGTATAAGCATTTACGATGTATGATCCTGAATGAATATAGCACATTTATTATTATTATGCTTTAATGTAATCTTGTAAATTCCGTCATTTAATTCTGGTATGTATGCGATTGTTTTTCTTTTCTTTTTGTTGTTTAGTATGTTTATATCTTAAAAAATTTCAATAAAAATACTGGATTTAAAAAAAAAAACAAAACACACAGATATGTAAGCTGTCACATACACCCACATACATAAACACGGAGGATTAAACACACAGATATGTAAGCTGTCACATACATATACATACAGATACATAAACACAGATATGTAAGCTGTCACATACACATACATACATAAACACACACATACACACTTAAGCACACAGACACACACATTCTTACCTTCTTCTTCTGCTGCTGCCTCCTGCATATCACCCATGCTGGCTGTGTGGGAGGAAGGGGCGGAGCCAACCTACCGCCAGAGAGCTGGGCTCACACAGCAGGGGACTGACTGGGAAATGATTACAAGCAGTAGTGGCTGGTCCCAGGAGAGGGTTCAGCCACTGTAAGCATAGACACCCCAGGTAGGACAGGGGTTTTTGGGGACTAGGAAACCCCCCTGGGTGCGCCCCTGAAAGGGGCGATGGCTTGTAAGGGCAAACTTGCCTTTACAAGCCATCGCCCCTTTAAATTTTAGCTGCGAAGACGCCAATCTCCCGCGAAATGAAAAAACCGGGGTATGATACATTTACCCCCTGGTGTAAAACCTGCAGCTGAAAAGCGATTTGCTATGCAAAAATTTAACCTGTTCTTGGAAATAACATGATAATGGAGGTGAGCATGTATGCATACACTCCCCTTCCTAGAGGAGAGCATATATTACTTTGCATGTAATGTTGGAAACACTATGTGACAGAGTGTATTTTTTTATTGATATATTACTGTTGCTAATTTGTAGTGCACTTTCTAACAAATAACAAGTCGTCGCACTACAGGCAATGGGTCCCTTTGTTCCAGCAGGGAAGCTTCTTCCAGCTGAGAGTTTTTGCTCTCATTGTATCCTCCATCCCAGCTGGTTGCTAGGCAGTTGGGATGCTGTAGCTCTATTAGGCGATCACATGATCACAATTAGCCTATTATCTTGGGAGGGGGCTTGCTCCTAGGGAGAGTTCTCATTGGTCTTCATTACCATAAATAGATGGGAGGGCTTAGCCTCCTTGCCAGTAAAAAAATAAAAGGGAATAAAAAGAAAATTGCTTTGCTTTATCACTTCAATAATAATGAAGTCTGCTATCTTGGAATCAATATACTCATTTATTAAAAATGCATAAATACAACAATCAATGTTATCCATAAACTACCAGCTGGTATCAATTAAAATAGGTATCTAAACAAAGCCACATACAATGTTAAGATACACTTCACGCAAATTGTTCATATAATTATGCAGGATCTACGTTATATGTGATTATTTAGCTGTATGAGATATGTATATCAGCTTTAAGGAACTAATAATGTAAAAGGCTATCTGTGGTAGAAATTGGTAAGCAGTTCCAAATGTATTTTCCAGTATTGCTGGCATTTTAGAAATACCGTATATACTCGAGTATAAGTCGACCCGAATATAAGCCGAGGCACCTAATTTTACTACATAAAACTGGGAAAACTTATTGACTCGAGTATAAGCCTAGGGTGGAAAAGAGCGCTAATTTAAAAACCTAAATAAAAATGATAGGTTCAATCTATGAAATCATTTTTAGCTAGATGACAAGGAACATTCATAAATGATTATAAAATCAGAGAGAGAGAGAGAGAGAGAGAGAGTCAGAAAATATATAAGGATATTATGCCTCCTCTCAACAAGCATGCAAGTTCTTCTAAGCAACTGACTGAGGACTTCAAAACAACGATAACTCAGAGTTACAAGGTAGAGAAAAGCTATACAAATATAGCAAAATGCTTCCAGTTAGGAATTTACCCTGTCAGAACCATCATTAAGAAGTAGAAGAGGTACTGGTGCTGTTTAAATCAAGGCAAAACCTGGAGACCCAGAAGATGTGATCGAACGGCTTGTAAATCCACCCCGCAGTGGAACGCATATGCGTTCCAACAACAGGAAGTTCGGCATTTGGAACGCAAGTTTGCGTTCCAAATGCCGAACTTCCTGTTGCTGGAACGCATATGCAGAAGTTGACAGCCGAGGGACTGGACACCAGGTAAGTTCACCCGTGTATAAGCCGAGTGCCCTTTTTCAGCATACAAAAGTATGCTGAAAAACTCGGCTTATACACGAGTATATACGGTAAGCTGTGTGTAGTGTAAAATCTTTGATCCGTAACATGTTTCAGTGCCTATGGACACTTTCATCAGAAGGAAGTGCGTGTCGGTGAAGCATACAATTTTGTTGAACCTGCTTCCTTCTGATAACCTGTTGCCTGACCTTTTGCCTATCCCTGGATATTCTCTGCCTGTTCTCCGTCTTAGACCCCTGTCTTTAGTTTATGGACCTCAGTGTTTGCTGCCCGCCCTAAACTTTGGCTAGTCTCTGGTTATAAAACAAAAACAAGAAATCCGTAGCGCTGGATAGACCAAAATATAGGAATGATGACTAGATTAAGTGGTGGTAAAAAATTGCTGCAGCTGAGAAGGATCTGTGCGTCCTAAAGGAAAGAATATAAATAAAAAAATTCACAGCGCTGGAAAATGTATCATCACTTTCATGATTTTGAATAAAAATAGAGCTTGTGGAATGTACCATATCGTTGAAATCCAGCAATGAATTTGCCTATTACACAGCTCCTTTCAGTCTAGTCTCTCTCTGTTTGTCCGCTGTCTCACTCCCTCATCCTACTTGGTGGATATCAGTCACGCTGACAGCCAAAAGTCCTGACAACCTGGTGGTTGATTCCATAGGTGAGCCACTCGTGTGGTAAACAAATGGGCAGATAGTGTAAAATGAGAGCAAGAACAGCCTGGACTACAGCCTGCACTACACTGAAAGGAGCTGTGTTATAAGCAAATTTATTGCCGGATTTCAACGATACAGTACCTGTTTCCATATTATGGGGCACATTTATCATTCATCGGCAGAAATGAGAAATAGTTATCAATCCTTATCGCATGGATAAGGATTGATCTATTTCTCAAATTTATTAAAAATGGATCACAGAACCAGCAGTTCCGAAAAACTGCTGTTTCTGTGATACAAAAAAAATCTCACTTACCCCCCTCTTCGGGACGCGCTGTCTCTATGATCTCCTCCACGTCATCTTCGTTCCTCTTCTTCTTTCCATTGCGCATGTGCAGTTCCACAAAGATCCCGGTCTGTCTGCAATTCTGCGAGCGGTGAGTGACAGGGAGGGATCATGTGATCACTCCACACATGCACTGTCCAGCTCTGCTCTTCGGAGCAGAGCTGACAGCATTGGGTTTTTTCATTTCTGATAATGTACGCCAGCTTCAGCTGGCGTACATTATCAAGACAAGTTTCCGAAAAAAACGTTTTTTCGGAACTTGTTAGATTGCAGCTGGGAGCAGTCACCATACTGTTGAATGGTGACTGCTCCCAAAAACGAAGAGGAGTGCAAAGCAGCAGATATCCATGATATCTGCTGCGATGTACCCTTAATAAATTTGCGGAGGACATGGAGGCACCTTAATTACCCGGTAAAAGCACTATTGTGCTTTCTTAAATATGCCCCTAAATGAGATAGGTGCTTTCTTTCCATACCAGTGATTCTCTGTCAATATCTACTCACATGCATTTGAAAATCATTTGCTACAACACTGGATGCTGTCATATGCTGTTGATTTATCCAAGCTCTCCATGGTTATTATTCATCAAAGTTACATCTATATAGTCACGCTGATATCGCTATTAAGCATTGATTTTCTACCCAGAGCCAGCTGTTCACAAGGATTGTTGGTGGACTGATTTCAATCTATATTTCTGAGTACTTCAGGTGACTGAAAACTTTCAGATTCATCTACTTATCATAGATGCACAGTGTGCCATGATTATATTACTGAGAGAGGATAAATCAAGGGGATCTAAGAACATTTAAGGAGTCTCTTATATCAATTTATCTGATCATAACATTTGGAGATTTCTATATTTTTTATATTTACATTTAATTCTAGGTCAGTGCACTGATCAGTCAATACATGCATGTGATTTTTAGTTTTATTTTGTTTTTATTGTTTTAGTGTTTATGTGAAATAAAACTTGTTCATCTTTGCAATATTCCACAAGCTCTATTTTTTTATTCAATATCATGATAGTGATCGTACATTTTCTGGCGCTGTGAATTTTTTGATGTATAGTCTTTGGTTATCACTGCTCGCTGAATGCCCTTGACCAATTGTTTCTCTCTGGTTTATCTTTTGTATACTGTCTGGTATAGTTCTCCCAGTCTCTATACCTCCTCACTACTTGCTTTCAAAGATAAAATCTTACTACTCTGAGTATAAATCCTGGGGACATTTGAGCACCTGTGAGAATATCCCTCTGTACAGAAAGGTAGCTTGCTATAGGTGAAGGTCTCTCACTGCCCTGCTCTAAGAGTTTATCCTGTTTCCAGTGGGAGCAATTACATAGGGTGTGTAATTTACAAACTGAGCCTGTAACATATATTACAGACGGCCTTTCATTGTCAAATTTCAGGGTCAGAAATGGGCGAGTTTACATATTTTGCGTGTGTGGTCTATTATATCACACATTTTAGCCCTGAAATTTGGTAGGCAACAAAACAGTCCACAAAACGCAGACCATCCAACAAGGCACAAAGCAAGATGGCCGCTCCAAGTGCTAAAGGTAAAGTGTTTAGCTACATTGTTTACAAATTGTTCAGGAGAAAAAGATGTTAGTGGAGAAAAAAATAATAATTTAATTAAACTTGTTAAAACATAGTTGTGGGACAGTGAATCTCAGAAGTCGCCAGAATAAGCTCAAAATAAATTTTAGATCCAGGTTGATGAGAATCTTAATATGTTAAGGGCTGGCTGCAAATATTATTGTTCAAGTGTTTAAAGTCTGGAGTATACATACTTTATGCCTTAAATAATATTTTAGCAAGTCTACAATATTGATTTCATTTATAGCTACATTTAATTTTGTCAGCACTATCTCTTTTTTAAAAACTGGTGTAAGTAATACATTTTAATACACTTAAAGGATATCTCTAAGGGTAAGCAATGGTGTGACAATTATGTATTATTGTTATTTTCCCTTAATAATCAGGTATGACAATGTATATTGTATGTAATCTTGTAACGTAATCTTGACGTGTGCTTTGCTAGATGACATGAGTCTGAACCTATGCAAGTGTTAATAATCTTTTGAAATTAGCCCAAAGGATATAGATAAGCATCTCTGAGGAGTTTTTTTGGTATGCAGAGGATGTGGACCTGACCAGCTAATCCGAACTAGCAAAGGTGAGAACTCAGGTCCTGTGAACATTCCAGATCTCAGGACATCCCTAGTTCACTCCAAAAGCCCTGTGACATTTAGGAGATCAATCTGTCCTTATTGACAGCTAAACTCCAAAGGTGGAGGGTGAGAGCTATGTGGAAAAAGGTTTAAAATCTTCTGCCTTAGACAATAACGTGGGAATTTTCATGAGTGGGTCCATCAAGACTGAAATGTCTCATATTTCTCAATTATGTTCCCTCACACACATGCCAAGTCTTAACTAGTAAGTAGTGACTCTGGTTTTATTTCCTCTTTAATTTTCTGAAACTTACTTGTGCAAATTAATGTATGTCTAGTTATAAACTTTTTTGTAACTAAGCCTTGGAAACATTTTTCAGATTAAATAAATGTAATCTAGTTTGTTCTCCTTGATTCTTTGTAAATTTACGAAGCCCAGGGAGGCTCATGCTACATGTGTATGTTATTTAAGTGTGAAACATTAACAAAGTGGTTCTGGTGAAAGTAAGGACACCATAATAAATCCTTTGTGGTGGCAGAAAAGGTGTATTCATTGCTAAGTGACTAAGATTACGCCAGTCACGCACAGCTGTTCAGATTGCTGTATCTGGGACAGGCTGGGCGTTCATGACATGTTATAAAGAATTAGTCCTGTATTTACATGCATTTGACATACATATTTTGTTGCCTTATTCATTGTTTGTTGTTGCTTACATACCCTATAGTTATTGATTACACTACCTTATGATTAAAGTATAGCTACCATAATTTGTCCTGTAGTGTTTTATGTTATTTAGTTTATTACAAGTTCAGTATACTGTATTATTAGTGTAGTAAATTATTTTCCACTTTGCTCACAGGTACATAATGCATATTCTTCAGCATAACAATCCGAAGATATTTATCATAAAATGTTTTGTATTGAATGCATTACATACTTGTATTAGAACGTACCTTTTGCATTAACTTAGAAATTAAATGTTAATCCATCTGATGTATTATGTCTTAATTCAAAATACTGTACTTAATGTACTTTTATTTACTAATATACAGGAAACATATTTAGCATTCTTTAACAAGCAAGGGTTGTGATGTTATGATTTAAAATGTTCCTTTTATAATACAAAAATTTAGTTACTTATCAGGGCAATTTAACATTGCTTTTGACATTTCACGCGATTGCTAAACTGTATTTAGCCATAAGGCACCTCAGGGGATAGAGAGAAAACCACAGTATGCTACCTTTCAGTGTCATAACAAGCCTTCAAGCAACTGCCACAATTGCTATTCACATGAAAGGTGTCTCCTTGTAGATGTCCGTTTCTACAATTCCCTGATAGAGTGAAATTGCCCATTGCAATAGCCCTATTTTAATATACTGTAAAACAATACTATCTAAATGGTGGTTATTAGACATCTGTCTAGAGCACAGCCTGCAGACAATTTGTGTAACAACACATTCTGAATTACTCTATGAGGACAAAATAGCATTGATACATTAAAATTTGTAGAAATGTTAATACTAATACCTTTTACAGATTAGTTTATAATGACATTTGGTACCACTATTTACTATTTTTTTTTTAAGAAAAATATATTTTTGCAGATGTTTATGCAAACCACCTTTCATTCAAAATGATTTGGTAGTAAATAGTGTGCATTTTAAATGCTCATGGAGCACAGGGGCGAACGCAGGATTTAGAAGGGAGGGTTTCCCCCCCCCAAAAATAAAAATAGAGCGCAGCAGCTCCATTTCGGCGAGTCTGAATTGTACAGCATCTGCAGCAGTGCTGTATTATACTACAATACAGCACTGCTGCGGACACTTCTTTGACAGCGCCGCGGCTGCTGTACAGTACCGTTGGTTCGCGGAGGGGAGGGGTTTCTGGAGAACCAGAAACCCCCCCTGCGTGCGCCACTGGAGCAACACATGCTTGGACAAACAGCCCAATAAGACACATGTTGTGCTCAATTACACTGCTTCTCCTGCTTATAGCAAAACTCTGCCCAACGGTTAAACTCATTACCATGATGCAAAGAACTGTAACTATATTTTATATGTGGCATTATCCTATATTTTTTGTTTTTATGGTCCAATAATAATGTCACTCAGTGCTAGCCTGTTCAGCATGAGGAATCTGGCATGCAAACAAAATGTGCCCCCCACCCAGTAGAAAACAGCCATGGGCTGAAATCACTAGGACCCCTGTGTGGTGTGTGTGTGCGTGGGTGATACATTTGTAAAAGATAGATATATACATTTTGTTGCTGGTGCACTACTAGTCTCAGCAAGCCCTGGCAGCCATAAACTGTTTGGTTACCCATGGCTGCCAGAACATGCTGGAACATGTAGAACTACAAATGCCAGCATGCTGGGCATCCAGGACCTGCTGGTACCTCTAGTGCACCTGCATAAAAGTACTGTTAGATACTACTGATACTGTGAAAAATTACTTTATGAAAATATAAAAACTCTCCCATACTATATTGATCACGTAAATCCAAGGAGAGATCTTCTTAATGACTAAAATTAGCAAGCAGAAAAACCCCAAAAACTTATGGATGATGGAGCTTGCCAGCTTCTAATCAATACAGAGCAGCTTCTCTCTGATTGGTTGGAAAAGCCGGCCTGTATTGGTTAGTAGTGGTTACACTCCACTTGGGATATAACCACTAGGATCTACGTAATAATAATATGTAAACATAACGTGTTATTTTAGAGATAATGATAATGTGTTATGTTAAAGATAGCAACAATAAAAGAGTTATTATTGTCATCTGTACTTTACAAAAATGGGAAAGTTGATCTAATCATCGAGATACAAAATATTGCAGTCCATTAAGGGGCTGAAGACTCAGCTTCCAATCTAAAATTTGCAGACTACTAGTTCTTTTAATTTTTGTTTAGATGTATTATTGTACAATCTTATTTAATTTTTATACAATGGCACTTATTCGTATCGAATGCTTTCTGTTTCTCACTTCTTAAGATTTCCTTAAAAGTAGTAGCTTTAATCTATGGCCTAAGGTGAATGCCTAGCAAAATCTCATTTATGTTTCCTTCTACTAACCTTTGCAACGTTTGTCAAGAGACAAGGGAAAAGAGATGAATACTGTGTAAAAAAGCATTACAGTTACTGAGGCTAGAAGAATATGTTGTTAAACGGACTGCAAGAACAAGCTCAATAACATAATATGGGCACAAGCTTTATTGAATGGTAGGAAAATTCATATATAGTGATGGTTTCCAGAATCAAATATGCAGACACACCGTAAACAATAACTGTCAATATCAAACTGTTCAAATATATGTTAAAAAATGTGATTACACTTAGCATGCACTATAATAGCTTAAAATCTTGCATATAATCTATTTAATGTATATTGTGAAACTGAAATTATAATGACCTGCCTGACTGTGTTATTTTTTTTTATATACTTTTTCCATTTCAGACTGGAACTACATGTATGACACAGGTAGTCTCATGTTCATATAAAAAAAATCATTGAAAAATCGCAGCCTCACTATTCACTACTCATATATGTGTTTGAAACTGTCCCAGGGAGCATGGCGAATGTATCCTGACAGCCTGTACATAGGCCAGGCTACGCAATGGGGATGTCATCCAACAGTGAACCAATCCACCGCTGTCGCATCATATCCCTGCCCATCATGAGCGGCTATAGATGTAGTTGGTCCAAGGGGAAATTAGAGTTAATGTTGGAGTGGAAGACACAAAGAGAGAAGAGAAAGAAGTTCCTGGCAGCAGATAAAGGAGCATGCAGAACAGTGAGACCTGACCCAGCCATGACCCCCGGGAAGAGATGGTGGCAGCATGGTGGCTAAGTGGTTAACACTTCTGCCTCACAGTGCTCGGGTCATGAGTTCAATTCCCTACCATGGCCTTATCTGTGTGGAGTTTGTATGTTCTCTCTGTGTTTGCGTGGATTTCCTCCGGGTGCTCCGGTTTCCTCTCACATACTAGTAGGTTAATTGGCTGCTATTAAATTTGACCCTAATCTCTCTTTCTCTCTCTCTCAGTCTGTGTGTATGTTAGGGAATTTAGACTGTAAGCTCCAATGGGGCAGGGACTGATGTGTATGAGTTCTCTGTACAGCACTGCAGAATCAGTAGCGCTATATAAATAAATGGTGAGGATGATGATGATGAGTCATGAGGACAGTGGCAAGTTCAGATGAGCATCGTAGACTGCCACCCCAGCCTAGCCCAGTTCCACGCAATCTCAATCCCCTGGCCTCTTATGCCCCCAGGGGCAAGACTCGACTCAGCAGTCTATTAGGAACATTTTAAAGGAAAACAATTGCAAGTGACCTATTGATCCAGCCTAAGATAGCCCATAATGGGACCAGCTCAGGGAGAGATGCCCCACTGCCCCCGAGCCCAGCCTGCCCCTGACCCCAGGCCTATCTCCTTAGTCTCATAAGCCCCGGGCTCCTGCTTCCCAATCACAAAGCTCCAGGCCCCTGGCCCCAAACCTCTTAGACTCCAGGCCAACTCTTCCTAGTCTCTAGGCCTCAGCCAGCCACAAGCTGCATCCAGCCTCAATCAGCCCCAGGATTTAACTTGTCTCAGGCTTTAAGCCTCAACCCGTCCCTGGAACTAGGCCTCAGCTAGTCCCAGGCCTCATCCAGTCCCATGCACTAGGCCTCATCAATTGTGTCATCAAATGGACAGGGCAATGAGTATCATGCCCCTGCTCACTCAGTACTCACTTGATATGATATGTGTCATTATGAGATGTCCTTGCCCAATGCAGGCAGATGAGCAGCCTTAATTGAGAATTGACTTCCCCAAGAAGTCTCTCGATAATCTGAGAGTTTCATGTGTGTTACATTAGAGTAGGCAACATTGGCATTATGCCCTCTAAACCAGCAAGAAAAAATATTATTAAAAAGATGCAAAAGCAAGGCAAAATATACAATTTCAAGGAAAATAAAATTGCCAAATAGAATTACAAAGCATTGGCTGGCTGGTATGTTGGACTTATACACATAGGGCCTGAGTCATTAAGGAGGTCCAAAATATACAATTTCAAGTAAAATAAAACTGCCAAATAGAATTGCAAAGCATTGGCTGGCTGATATATTGGACATATACACATAGGGCCCATAGAGTCATTAAGGAGAGCAAATCATAATAAAAGTAGTAACTTTGTTCCTGGTCAAAACCATGTTGCATTGGTGTGGGAGGTCAATTTAAAATGTAGGGACAGATTTATAGTTGGGGTAGAGCTTGCATCCCTTGCATTGTAACATGTTTTGTCCTGAAGAACATTTACTTATTTTTTTGCCTTACTTTCCTTAATGACTCATGCCCATATACTTTAGTTATACATCTGATTTTTTTGGATGTAATATTTACTTTTGATTATATATTTTACACTATGTTCTTTTCAATATGAGACAATAATGGTATTGGGTTGACAATTTGATTATATTTTCAATCATTGTATAGACAGTAGTCCACTCGCTATTGAACTTCTACAGCACTGACCACTTGGGTATTTGGTCAAATAGCATAATAACATTGGCAGGTCTCTTCTCAGCTTTTCATTAATTTTAGATGTGTGTTTTCTATCTGATTGTGCATACGTAATAATAAACTCTGTGATATTTTGCAATTACTGGTATGCTGGTATCATTTCATGTGCATTTTCTTTGAAGTGTCCTTTGGTATTCTATTTGACGTTTTGTTTCTTTTTGCCTGTTTCCTGGAAACATCAATAATCCAGGCATCTTCAGTTAATAGTCCCTGACTGGTATCCATCCCTGATAACTGACAATATTGATATTTGAAATATTACAACTCTAGTGAGAAAATTCACATTTTTTTACATATTTCATACTGCTGTAGACCAATAATAAAACATGTATTGAAGTATATTCCAAAAATATACCCTCTGAAGATAGCTGAGTGGAATTCTCAAAACTGTGCAGTGAAATATTCATTCCACACACTTTGTTCCCACATGCCAGCTATACCACACAGCAGAATAAATTGACCATTGTCATTCTAGCTCAATTCATAGACTATAAATTTAGGTAAATGCAAATGAACAAATACAGTGTGGAGTGGCATTCTGTGGCATGGCGAAGTAGTAACGTAACTCAAAGATTGCATTGCACCTGCACACCTCTGCGACATGGCCTTTTCAACTGTGAAAGTCAATTTGCACAGAGTTCCACTGCGATTTGCTAGTTTCTACTACTGAACAGTTTTGTATTTCTTAATGTATGACTCTCTACTCTTCTGTACAATGCAGTCCTTAGATTAAGGTGACAAATTCTAACACAAACGAAGAAAATTTGCATGTGTCCTCTGGCTGACATGTCTAGGTTAGCAACCTATTCATGGCTTGTCTAGTCTGCTTGTCACCTATAGAAGTCCTTATTTCTCTTAAAGCTCAGTGGGCCTGATTCATTAATTAAAGTAAGGCAAAAAAATGAGTAAGTTTTCTCCTGGACAAAACCATGCTACAATGCAAGGGGTGCAAATGAGTTTATTATTTGCACATAAGATAAACACTGGCTGTTTTTTCATGTAGCACACAAATACTTGATTGCTTTATTTGTACATTGAAATTTAAGATAGCCTAGGATATGCCTTACCCCAACTATAAATCTGCCATCACATTTTAAATTTACCTCCGCCTCCAATGCAACATGGTTTTGCCAAAGGACAAAGTTACAAATGTTTTTTTGCTTTACTTTCCTTATTGAATCAGGCCCGGTGAGTTTACCGGTATTCTTGTGAACAATTCAGATATGCTGCTAATAGAGTGAACAGGGAATCAGACAATGAATGGCTTTTGGAGGTAAAATAAAAGGCAAATTAGTAAATCACACTCCAAAAGGCAGGCCCAGGTTCAGGCAGGGTTTGATAATAGGCAATGAAGTACAGAATAAGAATCTAAAAACAGGATAAATTATAAGTAAGGGTCAGTAACTAGCAGACAATGAGGTACACAATCAGAATGAAGTTAAAGAATCCAAGGCAAGGGTCAGGGAAGGGAGCAGCAGGCAGGACCCAACAGAATAATCATATCCAGGTATCCAAACAGAAACTATCAGGGCCGATAATATCATGCCAGGCCACAAGTTATATATAGGTGCATTTGCATCATACACAATATAGTCACCCTACATGCTCTGCGTTGTCCCGCATTACTGACTGTCTGTCTGCCATTTAATTTTGCATGTCCTCTCACCAACTCAAACTCAATCCTTCAAAAACAGAGTTAATAATATTCCCACCCACCTACAGAAGTTGCCTACTAGACATTTCTATTTGTGTTGACAACATACCCATAAATCCCCCACCCTGCAAGCTCGCTGTCTAGATGTGAACCTGGAGTCAGAACTATCCTTTGTTCCCCACATGGACTCTATATCTAAATCATGTTACATACATCTAAAAAACATTTCCAGAATATGCACATATCTCACACAAGACACTGCAACAACTCTAATTCATGCACTCATTTCCCGCATTGACTATTGCAAATCCCTCCTTACTGGTCTTCCCCGAGACAGACTTGAGTGCCTACAATCTATTCTGTGCACGCAGCAGCTAGATTGATTTTACTTACAAATTGTTCTTCCTCTGCTGAGCCACTTTGTCAGTCTTTACATTGGTTGCCTGCTTTATACCAAATCCAATATAAAATACTTCTACTAACCTATAAGGCCATCAACAAAACTGCACCAACAATACATCTCCCCACTTGTCTCAAAATATCTCCCAACTCAACAACTCCATTCTGCACAAGATCTTCGTCTCTCATCCACTTTCATTACATCTTCTCATTGTCGATTACAGGACTTTTTTCAAACTGCACCCACTCTATGGCATTCCCTTCTGGTCTACAAACCTTCAAGCGTTCTCTGAAAACCCACCTCTTAAGGCAAGCTTATAATGTTCTTCAACCACTCTCTTATCCTAGGTAACCCTATTATCAGCCCTTACACAATTCACACAAGACAACAACCCTCTGACACCCTGACCAACATTGCTGCATGACTGGTTTATATAGCTTACTAATCACTTTTTCCCTTTGCAATATGGCTGGACCAAAATACAATATGTAGATTTAACCTCGTGTATTCAACTCCCGTGGTCCCATAGTTTGTAAGCTTGTGAGCAGGGCCCTCTTACCTCTCTGTCTTTCTGTATTGCACAGTATTGTTTTATTACTGTGTTTGTTCCCAATTGTAAAGTGCTTCGGAGTTTGCTGGTGCTATATAAATAATTGTTGATGATGATGATGATGCCAATGATGCTGAAATCAGCACAATCATGTGCCCGCTCAAGTCTGTGTCTGCTCAGACATATGAGGCAGTGAAGCATGTGAATGCCAAATCCTTACAGCTGTGAAACCCATTTTCAGTTTTATTGGTGTATTTGACGAAGGGCAAAGCATTTTCATCTATCTTCAGCTCCTGCTTGTCCATCCAGTTTTGAAGTGGACAGCTATAAAACAACATCTAGCCAATCAGAACATGTGAATAAAAACATATTGGTAGGTTAACGGTAGTTTAATGTTTACTGTTAGGTTAATGTTAGTGTGTGTGTATGTGTGGTATATACTGTACTTTCAGCTGCAATCTCTACCGGGACAGGGACTGATGTGAATTATTAAACATTGTTGTAAACTGCCTTATAATATATTGGTGCTATATAAATAAATGTTAGTAAGTAAATAAATGTAGTGTTTCACGGTATTTCAGGTGATGCATGTGCTGATCTTGTTGGAGACAATGACAAATCTGTTCTCCGATACAAATAACATGAGGGTCTCCATTTTGTTATATGAGGGGGGACTGGACTGATTAAGAAGATTTTCTTCCACCATTATCACCTGGTTTAGACAAATATAACTTGTTTATTGTATTCAGCATTCAAAATAAGCAACGTGTGACCTTCATGAGCTTCATGTTGTATGAAAGTCTTAGTTTTCTGTCCCAAAATAATTGACGCCCTAAATGTGTCCCTCTAGGTCTCCAGGTCTTTCTTTCTTTTTCCTGTATCAAAAACATTAATATAAAATGATACATTGTTAATAAATTAGTATTGAATTAAATATAACATTTAACAAACATAAAAATTAAAAAACAGGTTGTCCCCAATATGGCTTTTGATATATTCAGTAACAAACCATACAAATGTTTAAACAAGTAGGCACAACTATGGGAAGAGAAACATGTAGCAATGGAGCAAGGCATGGATTTATAGATCTATGGAATAAAATTCATGGTGGGCAGATGTGTATTTTTGGTAGCAAATTAGAATAAATAACATTTTAGGTTCAATATAAAGGGAAATATATGCAAAACAGGACAATAAAATGACTTCTTAAAATTACACAAAATTATGTTTTCGAATGTTTAGTACTTTTTGTAACATTTTATGTTATATTCCAATAAACCTACACAATTACCAGACCTCCAATATAGGTATTAATGTATAATGGAGACTTCCAAGATGGTGGCAGTAAATAATGCAGACATGTAATATTGTGGCTTGTGTTTAAAGCAGATTTATTATATGGTGGCTAGTATATACCATATCCCAAATCTGGTGCTAGTTTATAGCAGGCTTCAAATCTATGGGTAGATTTATGAAACCTTCTAATCATTATATTCTAGCTATAATTTTATAAAATGTACTAGATAAATGATAGCTAGAATGGATTGGTTGTTATGGACAACACTTCCACGTTTCCATTTCAGATGGTTTGGTAAATCTGCCCCTTGCATCTAGTGTATAGTAGAGTAGACATGCAATTATTATTATTTTTTATTTATAAGGCGTCACAAGGCTTTAGCAGTGGCATATATAGGGGGTTAGAACATGCAACAAATTACATAGGTACATACAGATAAGAACTATGGGTACAGATAAACAGAATAAAACATGCATGGTTGCAATTAACAGAACAAATTGTATGGTGATACAAAAACAATTCAACATAAGACAAAACAGGGACAGAGAGGAGGATGGAGCGTAGGCATAAATGAGACATAGTGAGGTTCACTATGGGTCAGAGGTTAGCAAGATATTGAGGCTATGATGTAAAGAGGCCTAGCTGGTCCAATGATGGTGCAGGGTACAGAGTCCTGGAGGGTCCAGATGTCGCAGAGGACTACTTGGGCAAGTCCAGAATAGTTCAGGGGCCTACAAGGTATAAGGGCCATTATTGTGTCTGGGCGTAGGAAGTGTAGAAATCAGGATAGTGACCAGGTAGGTATGACAGTGGCAATGTAATCAGCAATGCAATAAGTAGTAAAACAACAGCAAGGCAATACTATGGCAAAGCAATGTTATGGTAGAGTTAAGAGAGAGGTAGGGAAATAAAAAGAGTAAACAAAAACATAATTAGCTAGTAGCAATGTCCAGGACATGGAATAAGAAGTGGAATGTCAGGCTGCAGCAGGTGAAGTTTGTTACTGGCTGGTATCGGAGGTTGTTCCCTGTTTGTTCAACTGTGTCATTTAACTGTGCATTTCCTAACACTTTGTAAGAAAACCCACTGAGTGTAGGAAAACCCCCACACGTCCACAGCTCTTAGGAAGAGTACACCGGAAGCTGCCTGCTAGATGTTTATGGCAGCTGCTAAAGGCGCTTTTACCTAGCAACAATCCGAACAGGGGTTGGGAGTATAAATCTTATCATAGTTAATAGATGGTGCCACGTATGCGGCTCTCCATACTCCCTGATAGCTGCCTTTCACAGTCATTCCCTATAATGAACATTTGTAAATGTATAAAATTTCAGTTTAAAATTTGGCATCAGGGTAAGCAGGTATCATCCTAGTGTTTCATTTATGAAATGGAGCTAAAATTTTAATAACCAAAGTTATGGAAGAATAAATTATTACAAATATAGCATGGTGGGTAATCAAGGTATATGTGTTATTAAATATGCATAAATATGTTCAGTCTATTGCAGTAATATCCTGGAATTTTCAGAAATGAGGACTATTAGGGTCAACTTTACATAATGTCAGACTCTTGCACTTATCAGCACAAAGAGTTTAACAACATCTCCTTTCAATGGAAAAAAAATATGTTTAAGGCTACAATATAGTGCATATTACCATTATATGAGAAGAGGCAAGGTTCAGCAGGACTATACAGTAAAGCTCAGAAAAAAGTTATAATTTCAGTAATCATTTTACCAAACTAAATTCCACTGCCTCAAAACATTGAACCAAAGTACTTCTGAGTGAATCATGTCACTTCTGGTTCTTTGCTACACTATGTACTATCTACTGTCTATGGAAGAAGTGCTTGTTGCATGTTACACATAGGAGGAGATTCTGTTAGGAGGTAGGTGCCATCAAATTTTGCCTTGATGTCTGAATGCACACATTTTCTCCTATTACAGTATGAAATCTCCATTTTCCTTTGCACATTTGGGGGACACAAGGATAAATCAGTGTATATTTCAGCCTCAACATTGCGTCAAAGTATCTCCATAGACTTCACGCTAAACTGAATCTCCTCCATAGAAAGAGCTTTTTATCTGCATGTGATCAACCAGCCCCATCATTTTAACGATGTTTGGGAGCTACACTAGTTGGGTAGGTAGCAGAGTGAAGCTGGATACTGAAGTCAGTGCTCTATAATATATGATTATGTGTTAAGTTTGGTAATGTGATTCAGTAGGATCATGACATACTTTTACTGAGGAGATTATTTATGTCCTCATTGTGTGCCTGAAAACTTACTGGTATATTGACCATTATGGTAAAAGTAGAGGAAACTAGAATGTAACAGTGGCTCCAACCAGACAATTTTGCAGTTACATTTCCCTGAACCCTGTTTGATCACCTTTCTCTCCTTTGGAGCATTTATTTTGGCAGACACATGCATGTCAAGTAATTAGAATGTTAGACCTTTCAACTGTCACGTAACAGTTCTGAATCATCCTCAAATCTGCAATTGTGTTTAGGACACTTAGGGGGGTATTCAATTGTTGCTTTTAACGCGCTAAAACAAAAAAAAACGAGCGCTCGAAAAATATTACAGTTTATACGGTAATATGCGCGTAAATACCGTTAATACGGTAGTTTACTCGCTGAATTTCATCTCGCAGCTCAGGGAGCTGCGAGATGAAATTTAGCGAGTAATTACCGTATTAACGCTAATATTTTTAGAGCGCTCGTTTTTTTTTGTTTTAGCGCGTTAAAAGCAACAATTGAATACCCCCCTTAATCATCATCAATCTTCAGCCTTCTATTTTGATTGAGAAAGTTTACAGTTCTACAAAATAAGAACTTTGTACTTTGGCTTGTTTTATGATGTGGTACTTTAACTGTTTGTTAGTTAGCAGCCATCTGGCAAAGTTCCCGTGATCCTCCTGCAGCAGAATCTGGTAAAAACCAGGAGGATCATTAGATTTTGTGCCCCAGAGGAGCTAGAGCCTATTACCAGATGTACCTCATCACAGAAATTTTTACAGGGAACTTATATTAAACTGTCACATTGTCCTGTGCCATTTCCTTCATTATGTTTTACAACGGCCAAAGTGAGGACATTATCTCCTGCACAAAGGTTCATCTATATCATAAGATACAGGGCTAGGTTTACTAAACTGCGGGTTTGAAAAAAGTTGAGATGTTGCCTATAGCAACCAATCAGATTCTAGTTATCATTTATTTAGTGCATTCTACAAAATGACAACTATAATCTGATTGGTTGCTATAGGCAACATCACCACTTCTTCAAATCCGCAGTTTAGTAAATATAACCCACAATGTCTAAAGTTTTAGAACATAGCTAAGAGTAATGTATTTGATTTACCAAGACAGAATAGTGTTTTGAAGCCTTTTGATAGTTTGATTAACTCAACCAAAAACTCCAGGAATTGCACAAACTTGAGACTGTATTTTACTGGTATATTATTGCTCATTTAACATCAGATGGAATTGTTATTTTGGTGGGAAAGGTCTGACTTAGAGTCATATGTGGATCTGTGGAATGGTTTGAGCAGATTGTACAACTGATAAATCATGGCTATGTATCAGTAGGTCCATTAAGAGTCACTTCCCAATCAAAGCTCTTAAATGCAAAATACAAGCAATACAAGCAAATTGGTTAAATTAATTTGCTTACCTTATATATCATAGCCTGAAACAAAGAATAACGGGCCACTGTCCTCACTACAATTAATGATTACTTCTTACAAATTGATTTAGCAGATTTCCCCTTGGCTCTGTTTAAAAATGTTTTTTAAAGAAGCCAATTTACCTACCAGTATATTTTGGAGTGTGGGAGGAAACCCAGACAAACATGGGGAGAACATATACACCCAACATGAATAGTGCCCTGGTTTGAATTGAGACCATGGGGTAAATGTATCAAGTTAAGAGTTTTCAAGCGGGTTTGAAAAACCAATCAGATTCTAGCTATCATTTATTTAGTGCATTCTACAAAATGAAAGCTAGAATCTGACTGGTTGCTACAGGCAACATCTCCACTTTTCAAAACTCTCAGCTTCATACATTTACCCCCATGTGTCACAGTGCTGCCGAAACTTTGCACAGTTCGTAAGGACTGTTAGAAGATAAGGGTTTTGAACACAAATGTTCAAACTCTTAGGATTATAGTTCTACTTAACACAAAAAGAATAAAACACATTACAAATAAATGTAAGTTGTATGCATGCATACATTTATCCGACAATTGGCCTCATTTAATTTTAGGATAAAATCCAGCTAAAGGTTACATATTTCCTCCTAGATAAACTATGTTACAATGCAAGGGGTGCAAATGCAATTTTAATGTTTGGATGCAGTTAAAACACTGCCTGTATTTGCATTTAGCGCACAAATACTGGGCAGCTTAATTTTAACACAGCAATTTAGGTTTAAGCTACAAATAGCCCCTTCAAAGCTCTAATTTTGGCAAAAAAATTAAATTTATCTCTCTGTATATTTATTTTAACATTTGTGTATTTTCATTTTAGTGCTTAAAGAAATCTGCATGCAGTCCAATTGCACTGCAATCGATTTTTGGTGCTTGGGATACAGGGAGACATCATTGCTAGTCAGGCGCGGGCTGGGAGAGGGATGGCCGGGGGGCACACAGGCGGCCGCATCATATGACAGGGGATGCGGCCACGTCATTGATGACGCGGCCGCATCCCCTGTCATGTGATGCGGCCGCCTGCGCGCTGACACGGCCGCATCTGATGTCATCAGATGCGGCCGCGGGGGGTAACCTATGTTTTTTGCACCAGGGGGGGCGGCCGGCCGGCCTACCCCCCGGCCCTAATAGCCGTCTGACCCAGCGGCCCGGGCCAGCCCGACCCTGTTGCTAGTGCAAGGTCACAAGATTCTGACACTGGGATTTGATTTGTTGACTCAAGCAATTCTCTCAGTGTTATTTTACCCACCAAGCCTTCACCTAAGGCCCTCCAGCCAACTGCTCCTGATCTTATTATAACTTCTGTGTCATGTGACCTCCTGTGATCATAGCAGAGGTCCCCGCCTCCGGGTATGATTCTTATGACCTGCCATAAGAGTCATACCCGGAGGCGGAGGGAATGCACTGTGCTCTCTCTCCTAACTCTGTGCGGCCCCTTTAAAGACTGAAGGACTGCATGCAATCATTGATGTTGTCCATCACTGCCTATCATTGACCTAAGCTGTCTGTCTGACCAATCTTTGCTCAAAGTGAGCAAAACTGTATTCTGCATGATGAGAAAACAGTGTTAATATCGCCAGTTTTTAATTATAATTCTTCAGCTCCAAATTCAGTAAAGTGTAAAGTTAAGACTGCTACTGTAAAACCATTTATTAATTACAGTATTTAACACCAAACCTTTGGAACAAAGCAATAGCTAAAATTTGTTTTCTTATATTAACTTTGAAGTTAGTAACTCCAAATTATCAGAAATTCTTTATGTGCAAAGTATTTTCTAACCTTTGTCATTCATTTCTATGGTCTGTCAGATAATATAGTTGCTGCATTCCTTTCAGCCTGGCCAGTGTGGACATTTCTGTGTAGCGGGAGTATCTGAGCAGTCTATCAGAGATGCAGAGTAGTATGCTAATGAAAAGGATGGTGCTGCCACGTTTCCATGGAGACGTGGGTGTGTGCAAAGAGATGCAGGAAAGATGAAGACTTCTAATGAATAAACAGTGATAATTCTGTATGGAGTAGATGGCATTGTCAAATGAGATTAAAGATTTGCAAGAAAGAAGCAGATATAAAAAAATTGACATTCATATACAATGAGGGAAAATGAAGGGGGGTACACTTTGAAATGCAGAGTGTATTAAAGGGGGGGGATTTGATACGTTAAAAAGCTTAAGGCTATTTTGTGTTAATTGGCTCCAATGCATACAATTTTAAAGATAACTGATAAGTTTTGAGTATAATCAGTAAGCTTGTTTGAGCTTTCTTTTCCCTTACAATCAAGAGAATTTCCCACAAACTCTCACTAGAACTATTTTGACTATTGAATAACTCTAAACCCATCCGTATATCCATCTACCCTGAGAATTACCAAAACTATTTATACCTTTAATTGATGGCTTTTTTTTTTGTGTGTGTTGACGTCTGCATTATTTACAAAACTAAAATCTGTAAAAAATAATATGTATATATGAAATGCATACCCATTTATGTTCAATTAATAATCAAAAACAATATCTAATATAAAGGCACTTTATTAGTTTATTAGTTGCAACATTATTAAACAAACACATTTTATATTAAAAGTGTGGAAAGCTTAATATATTCCACAAACACAAATGGAATAGCATGAATGTATTATATGTACATACCCATTTGCCTTACACAGCAATATAATAATTAAAATAAAAGATGCAAAACTACGTAAATAACAAACATAATTAAGGGGGTATCCAACTGGAGACATTTGAACTCTCTATTTTATATTTAAATGAAGAAAGAAAAATCATAAAACAAAAAATAAGCTACTACTATTCTCTCACATTAAATATGGTTTGGTGAAAGTGGGGGTCAGACCCATGCATATAAAAGCTAAGACTGTTTTTCAAATCCTTTCACCCAGATAGTAATAAAAATAATATGTCCCCACTGGACTCTTAATTGTCATACGTGTTCTGCAAATTTCTACGACCATTTCACTGCATGAGTTATTTATGCTTGTATGGCTTCAGTTGGTGTGAATGAAGCATGTATGGCCAGAAAATTCTTGTGACCAGGGGGAGGAAAAGAGTAGTTTTCCACTCCATGATTAAAGTCACAGTTAACTGAGGACAATGTCTTCCTAGTTCTAATCTGACCACTGTCTCCTTTCTTTACTATTGTATCCACTAATGAATTTCACATGTATGAAGCATGTTAGAGCAAAATCAGCCATCGAAAAAGTCTGAAGTGCAGCTGCATATCCCCTGTGGACTTCTCATATAGTCTAGTTGAATTCCTGAAGATTTTGCTCTTAGATGTCTTCTAGGTTCTGAGGAAGATGCAGTAATATTCAGTAAGACTTAGAACATCAATTATTTATCGCCAGGTGAAACCTGCTTCAGTGAAGGGACATTACAGCCTTCTAAACACACCGGGGTAACTTAGTCATTAGATCATGAAGTAAGTCGTAGTTATGTACTCCTTAATAAAATAAGCCCTTTATTACAGAACAGCAATTTTCGCATGTCTTGCACTAGAAACTATCATTGTACACAGGGCACCCTGTGGCAGTTACAAAACTTTCTTTAGGATATATGCCAAGCTCTCCATAGTAACCAGACAAAGAAAGCAGTATCTGGTGAAAAACAAGTTGGAAGTGCTTGTTTGTTGCATCTCTTTTGTAACTTGCCACATGCATTATATATATATATATATATATATATATATATATATACACAAGTTAACCCGTGCATGATACTCATGCATTCTAGTCAAATCAAGCTACTTAAGGTGTTAAAAAGGTTCTTGTCATGCATTTGGGCCATAGCCCAGGCCTCAACCACCAACTACTCCCCACTGTCACCCCCGGCAACCACCAACCACTCCCAACTGTCACTTCTCCTTCAAGAAATATATATTTATTTTTTTTTAAAATCTTTATAAACACTTTTAACAATTAACAAATTAAATTAACAAATTAAAAACATCTTAGTATACCAAATTTCAGCCCTTTCTGAATTTTTTTTCCCACACACACTAAGAATTTAGTAGGTCAGTGTATAACTCCGCCCAGCAGGTGGCACTGCAGCTTGGTTTTATTTTTTCCAAACACACACAGACAGACTAACACACGCCACTAGACATTTATATTATAGATATATATATATATATATATATATATATATAGATATATATATATATATATATATATATATATATATATATATATATACATATATATATAGGCAATCACAGCAGCACAGCATTTGGACATATGGGAAATGTTTGTAGTGCAAATTGATGCTAATTATACTATTTCTAACAGTTGAACAAATATCTGCAAATGTTTATATATTGTATCATCAGTAATATATATTTTTATACACTATTAAAAATTATGCTTTAATTATTACATCTGTAGGCTACCAGGGACAGGTACTTGACACATTTCACAGCAACACACATCAGACTTTGCGGCTTTGAATATATCACTGGACAACAAAAATTTACCTATTGCATCTCTCCTATAAACCACATATGATATATCGATTACCTTTCACTTTAGTTTAATTTTTTTCCATGTCTTGTCAGCTAAGAAAAGATCATCAGAAAATATCATATTCTAATTACCTTAAGTGGTTAAGTATCATTTTCTTTTTTACTGTCTGTGGTTTTCAGCCCAAAGTATAGCACACTCATTTTTGTTATTCATCATTAATCTACATGAAGAAGTTTTCCTAATTTCAAAAAAGCATCTACCTTGGCATTTATGAACATTTTCTTAAAATCTCATTAAAATTAATAGAGGAGCATTTTATTAGGGTCTTAGGAGCAAATCTGAAATGTCATACTCTCCAAAAAAATATCCAGGTAGACAGGATCTCAGATGTTTTTATTTAATTAGTTTAAAAGCCAAAACTATATATTGGTGCAAAACTATCTCAAATTCTAAAAAACTATTTTTAAAAATGTGGATATATTCTGAGCGAACCATAGCCACCATTCTCTCCTAAGGCCAAAATAATGAAGTACACACTGTCTTTTAATACGCAACCATAACTTTTCAGCATATCCATAGGTTTCCTGACAATATTAAATGTGATCTTCAAAAGCATAATGACCTGCCATAAATCTCAAGGGAAGCCATTAGCTTTACATTATTTTGCTTCATTCTGAGGTCTAAACTGTAGATATTAAACAATTGCCATTGCCTACGGTGATTCCTCGGAATGTACAGCAGATTCAAAGACTGAAACCAGACTGTAATATTCCGAATAGTTATTATATACCCATTTTTTTGAGTTTTAGAAATATGTGGGGGGTGATCTTATTACTGACAATCTTACACTTATGCACACATTTTTAAATTATTATTTTTTGTTTTGTAATGAAAAAATTAAATCCTATATATTTTCTGTTAGATCATATAGAAAGTTAAAACCTAGACAGCCGGTTGATAGACAACAGCACTATGAGTTAATGATTTTATAGTAGACAATGTCATTACTTGTCGTTATTTACTTGAGGCACCAGCTATTTATGTTGATGCAAAGAATCTGCTGCCAATTGATTAGTGAAAAGCAAAGCTATAATGAAACAACAAGAGTCTTAAAGCAAACACTTTTGCACCATTTGCTAAGTGATGCTTTTCTTGGGTTAAAATATTAAGAGTTATGACTACAATGCTCTGTAAAGGATATCTATGTCTGAATTTTCTTAGACATCAAATGTTTAAAAGTTGAAAAGTTAGAAAATCACTCAAGTACTATAATTACATGCAAGTGATGCAAGGCATAACAAGTTACTCAAAAGTGATTTAAAGAAGAACTCCAGGCACATGTATTTTTTAATAAGACAAAACCCCCTCTCATAAACCATTGGGTTCTGGTCCAGGACAGAGCAGAACAGTTGTACCCATTCTTGTCTTGGTCAATTAATAACCCTGGAGAATTTTGAAAGAAAACAGAAATCTGTAAAGTGTTTTCATACAGAGATCAGTAAAGTGTTCTGATTTTTCCCATTTTTCTAGTCCTGTGTCGGGAAATCAGGCCAAATGATGATGCTACCAAAACTAGAAGAGAATACTTCATTGCAGTGGTCATGTATTGTACCTGCTGATATGGGAATTAGCTAATAGGCATCAATGTGTTCTATTTCTAATGCCCAATTTGGACATTGAAACATACATGAAAATAATGCAATGACAGTGCTTAGATGTGAATCAACCATTAGTTGGTAATTCATCTCGGTCATATATTTATTAATGATTACGCTACTGTCACCTGTATTACCCACACTAAAGCACCCTCTCATCAGTCCCAATCTCCACTGTGAGCCACACTCATTCTACTTGGCTCAAATCTGTGTGTCTGTGCCCTCTTCCACTTAGAATGTAAGCTCTCACTACCCTTTGTTTTCATGTCTGCATTTATTTTGTCTACCTTCTATGTATATATATATAATATATTCTCAATGACACTCTCTAGAAATGGGATGTTTGATACCTCTCTGTGCTGGCCCAATTATATTAATATACCTTATAAGAATGTTTTTTTGGGCTTGGTCTAGGTACAACTGGTGAGATGAAACCCTAGGGTAATTATACCATTGAGGGGTAAAAATTAGTCCAAGATGCCAGATAACCCATTTTCGTAAGCCTGTAATCTTGGCACTTGATTCCAGCTCAGATATGGAGGACACCTTATCAGTAAAAAAGATTGCAAATACATTGCACATTGATTTAAAAAGTGCTGCATCGGTTGCAGAGAGGCTGGACTGCAAAGCCTCTCTACTGTATGGAAAATCAGAACTAGACTGTTGTTTGCTGCCATAATCTCACATGAAAGGAAATCTTACAGTTTATTGTAGACTGGTATTCTTCAGTATACTTGATTATTTTTCGCTAACACCAATCCCCAATCCAAATATGCAGTTCCTAATGCCTAAATCTAGTCCCTAAATTAAAGTCCAAAATCCGCACCCTGGGTTCCTAAATCTTGTGCTAAATACTTAATCCAATAGCTCTGAGTTTAAATGGCAAAGCCAAAACAAACTGTTTCTCAGAACAATCTGTTTCTCAGTCTTAGGCCATTTTACAAAGAGGTAAAAGGAAGCCAACTGGACAGAGGGCCCAACATTAGACATAATAAGGTACTTGGACTAGAAATGACCAAAATTAAATTTTCTCTTAACCTCTAGCTACCCTGGGATGCGAAAAAACTTATTGGGGAGTCTCTTTTTTAAAGTGCGTTGCTTATTGACTACGTTTTTTTGGGTGAAATAAAGAAAAACAACAAGCTTTTAAAGTATGCCCAAGTTTTCTTAAATCTAAGCCATACAAGCTTTAAATTTTAGACTAAACATTAGCATAAACCACTAATCCACTGCTCAGTCATAAATATCAAACTCTTCCTTTTTTTAATCCCATTCCCAATTTTTCACCAGCTGTCACCATTAATCACAGGAATGTGTGTATATTCTTCATAGCATCTTTTGAAACACTACTTATAAAAGTAGACCAGTTGTCACACCAGTCTCTCTCAAGATCAGCTGCTTACAAACACTTGGGACCAGAACTGCACAGGGTGCACATCCACAGTAGCTTGCAAGCAAAGTGTAGGATAAAAGCAGAGACCAGGGCAGGGCCCAAACAGCAAGATGAGAGGCCTTGTAGGGTACATGCAGGGCTGCCAAGAGGAATTCAGGGCCCGGGTACAACAAACTCATGGGGCCCCCCCATAGTTGAGTAAGCCCTAAAAAACACGACGCGGGTTTGGTCATACATTCAGGGGCGTGTCAATGCGCCATTGGGGCGTGGCTAGCCTAACGACGGTGCAAAAATTTTCGGGAATGTGGTCATACATTTGGGGCCGTGGCAATGCACCGTTGGGCGCATAGCTAGCACATCAAAATCACTAGGTCCTGAATTCACCACAGCGTCACATATGTCCAAGCACTCCTGACTTTTAAGACATCCAGCACCACAGTGTAGTATACAAAGAATGCAGTGTGTACACAAACAGTTCAGTCTTGGCCTGCGCCCACTGGGCTCACCAAACATTGGCATTGTCCCTACTAGAATCACAACATTTCACACACTATGCTGCTCTGTCCTACCTGTTCTTCTCACTTTCTCCACCCGAGGCTGCTGGTTTCTTTAGTTGTGGCTTACCTGGATCTTGGAATGTAGAAGGACCTATTTGGGAAAAAAATGGCTACATTTAGAAAATTTCAGTCAGACGCAGCGTTAAATCAATAGCACCCACGATTAATAATTAGGCCTTCCTCCAGCCCCAACATTAAAATAATAGAATTCACATGTAATAAATAAACCTATTTCCCGTCATGCAAACAGCCTAGCAATACCTATTTCCCGCAACCATCACTGCCATTAAATAATTCATAGTCACATTTAATAAATAGACCTCATCCTCCCCAAACTCACCTCCACATTCAATAGGCCCCAAATCACCCCATCTTAAATTAATAATCCCCACTATTAAATTGCCTCACCATCACCCTACAAACAAAATAGCGCCCATTAATTAGCCACCACCTACCGCACACACACTACATTGCAACAAGCCCCATCACAACTACACTGCGCCCTCCATGCTGCTTTCCCCCCTTTTTATTCACTCTGTGCCTCTTTGCCCCTTTTTTTTATAACTCTGTGCCTCTCTGCCGCTGTTTTCCTCCTCTGTGCCTCTCTGCCCCTGTTTTCCTCCTCTGTGCCTCTCTGCCCCTCTTTTCCTCCTCTGTGCCTCTCTGCCCCTCTTTTCCTCCTCTGTGCCTCTCTGCCCCTCTTTTCCTCCTCTGTGCCTCTCTGCCCCTCTTTTCCTCCTCTGTGCCTCTCTGCCCCTCTTTTCCTCCTCTGTGCCTCTCTTTTCCTCCTCTGTGCCCCTCTTTTCCTCCTCTGTGCCCCTCTTTTCCTCCTCTGTGCCCCTCTTTTCCTCCTCTGTGCCTCTCTTTTCCTCCTCTGTGCCTCTCTTTTCCTCCTCTGTGCCTCTCTTTTCCTCCTCTGTGCCCCTCTTTTCCTCCTCTGTGCCCCTCTTTTCCTCCTCTGTGCCCCTCTTTTCCTCCTCTGTGCCTCTCTTTTCCTCCTCTGTGCCCCTCTTTTCCTCCTCTGTGCCTCTCTTTTCCTCCTCTGTGCCTCTCTTTTCCTCCTCTGTGCCTCTCTTTTCCTCCTCTGTGCCTCTCTTTTCCTCCTCTGTCCCTCTCTTTTCCTCCTCTGTGCCTCTCAGTTTCTTTCCTTACCTTTTGTCAGCTTCTTTCTTTTCTTCTCTTCTCTTCTGTCTTCTCTTCTTTCTTCTTCTTTGGTCTTGTCAGGCTGCGGCGCTCCTCACTGACTGACTGCCGGGCGTGACTTGATGACGTCACGCCCGACAGTCAGTGTGAATGGAGAAGACAGGAGAGGAGGGACGCGGCGCCGCGGTCACGTGAGTATTGATTTTTTTTTTTTTTTTTTATTTCTTATAGCTCCCCCCACCAACGCCCCCCCCCCCCCCCTCCCCCTACCCCGCGGGAATTTTTTTTTTAAAAAAATAAAAATACGCAAAATACAAAAAAATAAAATAAAAAAAAAAAATGACAAAAAATAGCAGCAAGGGCCCGGCCCGGGCCCCCTGGCATGGCCGGGCCCGGGTAAAATGTACCCGCTCCCCCCCCCTCTCGGCGGCCCTGGGTACATGCATAGTAGCTAGTACACCTACTTTGCTCAGGTACTAGAAGCAGCCCAGTGAGCATACAACGGGGTTGTGGGGTATATAAGTCAGACCTGGCCTGACCAGTGCACAGTCCCAAACCCAGCCTCTATGTTCAGACTGCACATTACACTGGTTTCCTCTACCCCCTCCAACATACTGTTAAGAATGCAGTTTTCATTTTTACATTTGACTGATATCAAAATGGTATAATTATATTATATTACTTTTTTAGTGTGGTCAAGAAAGATGAAAATGGGCATGTTTTACTTGTCGCCACTGAAGAGCACTTCCCATCAGGTTACCCACACATACTGTATAAATGGAGCTCACCCCCACTGTGATGACATAGTTCTAGTGGTGATGCAGTTCCAAATCTCATGCACACAACTTTACTACTGTCATCACTATCAATGGTAATATTAGAGCCTGACCTCCTGTGGCATCCTGTCTGGGCTGCCTAGTAAGGTACAGAGGCACAAGTGGATAAGGACACAGTGTGCTCAGCCTAACAGATAGCTCTTAAATATATTTGCTGCTAATGTAAAAGGATCCCAACATCCAAGCATGAATTTAATATATAAAATATAAGGTTTAAAAAAAATGCACATAACTTCTCTATAGTAATCTTTTCTTAAACCACAGGGAGCCTAATTTTACAATAAAAAAATAAACACAATTTTATTTCTCAAGATCAGCAAATAAATACTTTTTTTTAGAGGTTAGGTGCCAGAATAGTCAACAACCCCCCCCCCCCTCCCCTATAATTTTAATAGATTTGTTGGCACCAGAATAATCATGTTAAATCCATTTTTATAGATTGGTCGAAAGAATATTCAGAAATTAGAAGCCAAAATAGTCATATCAACCACACTCTCTATATTTGTTCTTATAGATTGGTCACTATAACAGTCAAATCAAAACCCCAGCCCCTCTACTCCTATATTATTTATAAATTACGAGTCAGCAGGTCCGGCGTTACAATTAAGAAGCTTTGTGCAGCTGTCTTGGGCACTGAGCTCTTGTGGGTGCTACTGAGGGCTGATGCCAAGTATTTGTGTGGTCTGCTGCCACCCAAAAAGAAGAAAATACTGTGGGTTAATCTCTTCACACAAAGTGCATGGATCATGGAGCACACGGCACCTATGTTCCCCTGCTTGCTACTTGGGCTGACAGGCACCTGTGAAAACTCCCCCTCTGCTCCGGACTACATGTTGTGTTGTGTTGGGGTGGTATTGGTGTAATGTGTGGGGACTGGTGTGGGGGTGGTATTGGTGTAATGTGTGAAAAGAGGGGTGGGATAGGTATTGGTGTAATGGGTATGGAAATAGTAGGGGCTAGGGTGGGGGGCGTTGCCCCTTTATTATTACAAATGGGTTTTTTGCTTTATTTGAAATCCATCATTTGGAAACACCATCTGCATTTGCCCCTGGGATAACGTTCTGCACCCGCTATCAGTGCATCTTGACTGCAGCCTTACCTGCCAACCAGGAGAAGGTAAGGTATTATTTTTATTTTGCAAAAGTTAAGTGTGTAAAGGTGCGGGCATTGTGGGGGGATGGTGGGACAAGACGGTAAGTTGAAGCTTTGCCTAAAGCAGCAAGAATCCTTGCATCGGCCCAGGGAGCCAGAATAGTCATGTCAATCCCCCCATAATGTTTATAGATTTGCCACCAAGTTTCCTAAGAGTGGAGTGGGTGCGGTACCAACTTCTTGATCAATTTTATTTTGTACTAGTAATGGAACAAAAACAGGGTTTTCATACAGAATAACGTACAAAATCCAGTTAAAGAGCATGATTCTTGGATAGTGAGTGAGCAATATGGGTAAACACTATTTCCTATAGAGAAGGAACGCACCCCAACTCCCTTCCCGTACTTTACTTACAGACTTCTCTAATTCTTCTTTCTTTTTATAATTCTTCCTCTTCTTTCTTCTGGCACTGACAGCTCCTGTCAGCTCCTCTTCACATTGTCGCAACATCATAACATCATGTGGCCAGCGCTTCAGGGCAGAGAGCAAAGAACTGGGGATAGGTGCCGCCTTTGTTACTGACCCTGCTGCATGACTTTAGCTGCAAGTTACGGCGGGCTCCCTCGTCATTTCAGGCCCCTTAGAGCTATACCCCCATACCCCCATGATGGCAGCCCTGGTCATACCATTATTTTATGTTTATACATTTTTTTTGTTAGGTACTCATAAATAAGCATATGGTGGCTTTATCTGACTGAGGGAATTTCAAGTGAAAATGTCTGCATTCTGTATAGAAAAAATAGGAGCCCTAGCAACGAGGATTTTATCCAATGACAAACGTATCTATATATTCAATTATTGGTAAACATATATAATCTATCAAGCCAATTTAAGGGGTAACTATTGCAATAATCCACATTTGCACTAGTAATTCATGGATTACATTCACAAAAGCTTTCTATGGTCTCTTCTTTTGGCAGACTTTAGCGAGGAGTGAGGCAAGTTTTCAGCCAGCAGCAGACCAATTAAAACCCAGCTCCGACGCTTTACACAGCAACTAGGGATGTTATAGGTTTTAGCACTTGTGGTTAAAGGGGGCATACTTAAATATAGAATTTTGGGGGCTGAATCCATTAAGGTACGTAAATCCCGATATGTGTAGTTTACGTAAAATGTCTCTGCACATGCTCAGAAACAGACTATACGCCAGTGAGCGCAAGCGCATATAATTCATCTTCAAACGCAAAGGACACTTCTGACAACCTATGATTTGAAGGCTGGAATAAAGGAGGTAAGGGGCGTATGTAAGTAGCCAAGGTTAAGAGCACGCACATCCATCCGATTCAAACTCTGGGCATTTCTGAAGTACATGATTTTTAATTGTATCACTCGCACCAACTACAGGGCAGGTGTAAGTGTAGATTGATAGTGATGACGATGGCATTTGCATGCCAGAACATGAGTTTGCAATTAAGAGCAACTGTAAAAATGCTTTTTATGTACAGAAGGCATTAATACCACTCTGATATATGTATTTGATGTATTAAAATAATGACAAAAACAAATAGATTAAACTAAAACATTTTAATGTTTTTTATTAATGATTTTATTATTAATAACAGGTGTTCATTTTTTATGTGTGTGTGTTCTGATGGGACTTTATATTGCACATATGCATTGTGTGTATCCTGCAGTGCATTGTATCTGTCTGCATATGGCAAGAGGCATACAGACAGAGCCTACTTAGACCCATATTCAACTAGAACCGTTTGTTCAGATCCACTTGTAATATATGGGTGTAAATGTGTGTAATTTCCAAATTGCGTTTACTTTGCTTCCCTAACGAATCAGGCCCTTGATGTCCAATAGACTTTGTTTAATAACGAGATTACAATATAATACAAAATTTATTAATATCTAATCAATGAAAAGTAGCCAGAATGTTGTCATACCAACAGTCCTCTTTGATTAACAAAGTATGTACATACAATCAGGATCACACAGGGCAAATAAAACAGTGCTGTAATGGATAAATTATATGAATAATAGACTACTAAGATGTGAAGCACACATAAATTATCCAGTTCTTTGCAGGAGATAATCCAGAGCTTCAAATCTCCAAATCTGTCTAAATAAATTTGAAAGGTAAGAATCAGTCTGTGAGAACAGAGGATTGAAACCATCCTGGAATAATGCTGGCACAAATTATTAAACAAAACAAAAATAATGAAATAATATACTTTGCAACACACATACAAAAAAGTAGAACAACAAATGCAAAACAAATAAATAAAAGTAGAGCAACAAATGGTTCAATACTGTGTGTTTAAAGCAGACAGCTGTAATACTGGCAGACTTTTAGACTATACTGCAGTTTTTACCTTTAGGCTTGCATGCTTACTATGTAATCACACACACATAATGTATAACAATGTTACCATTGTATCAAATCAAATCAAATAACGATCAACTTAATTTAAAACAGAAATCACACAAAAAAATCCTATCTTCATATTCGAATATTCTACATTAATCATTGTAACTGTACATTCCTCTGACCTCCTACTGCCCCTACTTGTTTACTTGCTATCAATTCTATCGAGCAGGAGGATCTCAGTCATTCATGATTGGTACCCGTACAAGACCATTTTCATCCCACGAGACCCCCACCATGCTTACAGATCCGTAGTTTAGTATTCTGTAAGTGATGCATTGATGTGTGTGTGTTTAAGTCAGCCTGCCGGTGGGAGCCATAAGTGAACAAAAGAGAGAAAAAAAAAATACTGTGTGTTTATATGGCAGCTCTCCAGATATGTTTTAATGCAATCTGCTGCCAGCTCTAGTCTAAGGGAATCTACCTAGC
Organism: Mixophyes fleayi; assembly: GCF_038048845.1. Classification (NCBI taxonomy): domain Eukaryota; kingdom Metazoa; phylum Chordata; class Amphibia; order Anura; family Limnodynastidae; genus Mixophyes; species Mixophyes fleayi. Next base: position 283,328,754 of record NC_134405.1, on the reverse strand, counting down.
ATTTAAAATTTGATGGGGATCTGTTTTGAATAATAACTGTGAAGACTGTGTGAGTCAGTGTATGTGTGTTGATTGAAAGAGAGAGAGAGAGAGGAAGGGAGAGGAGAGGAGAGGGGGAGAGGGAAAGCAAACCTCTGAACACAACGCTGGCTGACGGCTGAGCTGCAGTGTTATTTTTTTTTTCCTGGAGTAGTCAATCTGAGCGGATTTATATTTAAGGGGGATAAAAAAAAGTCACACAAGTATCATTTCCAAAATGGGTGCAGTGATGGGCACGTTCTCCTCCTTTCAGACCAAACAAAGAAGACAGTCTAAAGGTAAGATTCCGTCCTTGCTTGAATGTTTTAAATTAAAATCACTAATCACTTAAACTGGATAACCATGTGCAGTCTGTAGCCGAAGAATTAAGCCATAAACTGGCTGCATGCTCAGGTAGCTGAGAAACGTATTGATGTTGTAGACGTAGTGAATGAAAAAGGTTCTTTATTACCGCAACCAAATAGCATATAGCATTGGTTTCTTTGCTTATTATAATGAGACAGACTGTGGAAATGTCTGACATATATCTCACGTATCTTCCCACAGACCCACAACTCACCCACGATATGCAGTTTCTGATATAACATAGATACAGCGACAATCAGTCCTCTAACAGATGCAATGAGCTGTCATATTCAATCCAAGCATAAATTAACATGTGTCCACTTTGTTGCAAGGAAGAGCTTGCAAAACATGACTAGGGGGTTCAGTGGGATGTCACAAGGACGGGAGGGACAGTGGCTGGGGTGTTCATGGGCTGTGGAAGGGATGAAGATGTGATCCATTATGTAAACATTCTACAATGTATATTTCTATATAGTGTATAGTACAATTACAGCAGTACTCGAGTGTTTCGAAAACAACAAGCTAAGGCTTTTGAATGCAACAAGCATACAGAACAGCACTTAAGACTCAAATCATTCAAATTTAAAATCCTATTTATTTATCTCGATTATACTTTTATAGGGTATTTCTTTCGAGAAGCAAATTTAAAGTGCTGCTGAAAAAAAGAAATAATATATATAAATAGGAAAGACTTATGCCTCTGAAACTGGAGATTGCCATATTGAAAACTGTTGCATCCTTTTGTGTGGGGAAAAATACTAGTTTTTACATCAGTTTACTGAATACACAAGAGAAACATCTGAGAAAGGGAATCATCTAATGATCGATATACTCAGACAAGTGCTGATCCTGTAGCAAATTAGATTCATTTGCTTATGTTTTATAATATAGCTAACAGTGCTACTGTATTCCTCAAACAACTGTTGATTCTTGCAGTTTCTTTAATTATGTATGTGTTTTGTTTACCTACTTATCATACATACCTAATTATGTTTCTGCTTTGATAGAAAACATGTGGCTCTTAGTGTGTACAGCACCTGTAGAAGTCTTTTCAGGTCAAAACAATAACTAGTAGATAATAGGTTTATTACACAAATGAACACCTTGTCAAAAATCAATGCAAATACTGTAGACATTTTTTTTGCACTGGTCACATTGGTATGTCAGTTAGTATAGTAGGCTGTGGATTGACATAAGAATAACAAAACAAAAGACAACTGCAGCTTACACTTGTCCAGATTAATAACAATGGTTTTTAGTGCTGTGTGAAACATATATTTGGTGACAACAGGTGCAGTGATACATCAGTAATAATTACATAAATATTGAACATTTTTTTTAGAACATTCTCAACTGTTGAGTAATAAATCTAAATTGGGATGCCGATTTAGAAGAAGAGCTATATTAGTATATCCAGGGCTATTTACTCTGTCCAATTGTTTATAGTGTTAATAACATATGGGTTCTACGAGTTTTAAATTCATCCTTGCTCCTTCCCCTGGATGTTTCATCAAAGTATCCTCAAGACAATTCTTGCCAATTCTACTGCAAATCTATTCATCTTCAGTTATAAGTGATTTGTACTTTGGTGTTACAATACTGCTGCGTTGAAGGAATCTTAAGTCTTCCTATCAACTGGCATTAAATACGTGCTTTTTATCACTAGTAAAATGCATGCCAATGGGTATGACACTAGACACCATTGTTTTGATACCCATTACCACTGTTACAAGCATTGGCATTGCAATAGCGCACCTTTTCCTGTAACACATCTTGTTCTATGAGCATGTGTATACAAATGCAATGTGGAAGCCTATAGTTAGCTCCAAATGCAACTACTAATGTTAATAACAAATGTATGTCAAATGTGTTTTACTTTGAAATGCAGTTTCACTTAAGTTTTTGAAACCACACGTCAAAGCAAAAACTAAAGCAGCGCAAAGGGGTACCTGTCCTTAAATACATATTGATACATTTATATTGTCCCTCCTTAATAACTAATGATTTCCTTCATAATTTATATGTCTGTTGTGGTTCATCTTAAGTTCTGAATGGCAAGATAGCTCAAATGGCATAAAATATCACACCTATAAGAAGCAGGTCTGACAAACCTGACTTGGTTTCTGGTAGTTTGGTATGTGGTTTTGCAAACAGCGCATTGACAAATCACATGGGTTTTATACCTGCCATTTAAAAAAAATAGATGGTGGTTTGAAAACATGTGGTCAGGGCCGGATTAACCCTAGGGCTAACTGGGCTACAGCCCAGGGGCCTCAGGCATCCAGGGGGCCCTTGAAAGTGCTCAGCAGCAGTATTGATTGGTCGGGGGCGGGGACGCCCCTGACGCAATCAGTGCTGGTGAGCACTTTCACTGCGGTCCTTCCCCGACGCTCTGTAGTCTCCTTACAGAGGAGATCTCGTGAGTCTCACTCTCCCAAGATCTCCTCAGTAAAGAGCGTACAGCACGCCGGGGAAGGAGGTAAGTGCCTTGGGGGCGGCTCGGATCACTGGGGGGCGGGTCGGATCATGCGGGGTGGGGGGGCGGTGGCCTCATGGGGGAATGGAGGCCCCCTTAGCCCAGGGGCCTCCATTCCCTTAATCCGGCCCTGCATGTGGTTCTCTGTGCAGTTTGGTTTCTAATAAATCTCACGTTTTTAAAATTGCACATGAAACTGTCAAAAAATGCACTTCTGCCTTGGAGTTGTTCAATACCTATAGCTTTTTCTACCTCTTGTATATCCTTTTTGCTCTGAATACTGCAATATAAGTCTTTCTCCAATCACAAGAAAGAGGAGAGTAGGGGAAGGAAGGTTGTAAAAGAAAAGAAGGTTTAACTATCATACTGCTTTTGGATTTTAAATAAAGACCAATTAGGAAAACTAACTGGTTAATATTCTGTCTAACATAGTTTAGATTTCATGATCATTTCTCTTTAACTGCTAAAAGTTTTATCTCAATGGTTTTCTTTTAAAATTTTAAATAATTAGACTAAAGCTGTGTACGCACTATTACATTTTACCTCAAAATTGATTTCTGAAACGATTTTACCAATGACTGTAAGTTCCGATGAGCATGCAGATTTATAGTATGTGTACACACCTACATGATTTACCTTCAGATCTGTGATCTTCATCTCTCACAACCATCTGCTGAAAATATCATGAATGTACAGTCTATAGAGATCTGCTTATGCTGCTGGTCGTGAGTGCATACACACTTCCACATTTGCCAGACATCGTTCAATCGTTTATCGTGATTATTAGGAAGTTTATAGAATCAAATGAAACAATACAGTGTGCTTTGGTATGATAAAACATGACTGTGGAAGTGTATACACTCTTGCAATATCTGATCAAACAATCGTTTATTGTGTGATCTGCACGATATTTGCATCAGTGTGTATCCAGCTTAACTGCTGAATCTGGAAGCATCCTTACCATAGAGTGGTACTTACTTTATGAAGAGGTTGTCAAAAACAGTAACAAAAGGAAAGAACAGATAAAAACCTACTAGACTGCTATTTTGTTGACCAAATGCTGTAATGATTGATCATTTTGTAAGTACTATATAGCCCATACAGTGTATATGATGAGACTTACAGTATGAAGACTAGATCAGTAATATATATATTTAGCTAATTATAAACACTCCAGCAATTTCATATGTATTAATGAACACAGTAAAACATTACCTTATACTTATCAACTTTGGAAATCTCGGGGTGGGGGGAGATCTCCATGGTGCTTCTTGGGGATGTAGCCAGGTGGGTTGCATCATTAGGGCCCACCCCTCTGCTAAACTGTACCAATTTGGGCCTATTACAGCAGGAGGTGGGGCCAGGATGCCACTATTAGCCCCGCCTCCACCCTCTTCACCAACAACGTTAAACATTTCTATGCCATGTTCTTTAGTTAATATTGCTTAGTGCTGTCCATTGTGCATGTATCATCATGGCAGCCCCTATACAGCTTAGGCTGATATTATAGGACTCTGTAAGTCATAAAACATACTTATATGTCATTTTAGAAAGGACGGCATGAACAGATGTTAAATACATTTTTACTGATGGTTTAGGTCCACTTAAACATGTTACAATTGCTAATCACTTAATGAAAGATGTACCCACCACACTGTATTTGTTATGTGTATTAGACAGCTTGGTTAAACCAGATGTATGGCATTAATGTATTAATGGGATATTGTTTACACTTTCCAATTGTAATGTTCTTTGTCATTATGCAGACACTACAGATGAAACAATGATTTCCTAGAACTGTATAAATTACCTGTTTAATAATATATATGATTTATTGTGTATGGATCGAGTATTTGTATTTAGAACATTTAATATGCTACAGTAAATTAAACATTTTTACATGTGTTTGTACACCTGCCAATGTAGTTATGATTATTACAATATACATGTGTCATTAAATTCTTAATACTTCACTAGAAAAGTACAATTTTCATTTATTTTACAAATTATTTCAGAAACACACAAGAAGCACAGCTATCTGGAAATAGGTCTTTTCACATGATTAAAAAAAATGCTGGATTCTATGTTTTAACAAAAACATATATAATATGCTGCAAATTTTATATATTTTTATTTATTTTTATTTGGACTTTGCTGCTGCAAATAATTTTTTTTAAGCGTTATCAGGTGTTCTTGAAAATTTAATTATGCAGACAATTTGATCTGTTCATTTTTTTTAAAATAAAATTGCCACTACTCTGTATTTATCAGTAAATGTTGCCAAAATTCTTCTTGCTGCAACACTGTCTCCATATGCGCTGTCCTAAACCTGTGCTCACTCAACATAGCTGCCAGCCAACATTTCAATGACATTTCCAAGGACTCTTGCTGCTGCCCTGGTGAATTTATACATATCATGTACTATGCACTGTAGCTGGACATCACATATTAAACCTGCTTCATTGATAGGGTGACCATATATCCTAATTTTTGGTATTGGATATTAACAATGTGTATTGATTGTTTTTCTGAAAGTTAATATTTTCTTGGATACAGATTAGTAGAATATTAAAGATAGGCTCATATAACTAATTTAACACATGTTTACAGTCTTCAAATCATGAATATATAAAAACCCAGTATCACTGAGTTGTGAACTATGACCTCCATAACATAATACTTGCCTCAAGCAGCACAGCCTAGCCATACAATTGTATCCAATGCATATGGTACTTTTTAGTTGTTCACTACAGATGTAGCAAGTATCTAAGTTTCTTTTAACGCAGGTGATTCTGCTGCCATTACATAACTCAAGGGCCGGCGCTACCATTAGGCAGCCTTAGGCAACTGCCTAGGAAGCCAGCCTCTGGGTGGTGGCACTGAGGCCGGGGACCCAATAATGGCTGTTAAATGAATGCGGGTGGTGCGATCATCCAGGACAGATCGCCCACCCACAATAATGCAATAAAATCTGCCCGGCTTCTGGCAGCGTCGTGACGACACAACGCTGTCAGTGTAGAGGAGCCGGAAGGAGTCGGACAGAGACAGAAGAAAGAAGCAAGGAGCAAGAAGAGAAAGGAAGAAAAAGGAAGAACCTAAGGTGAGTACAGAAAAGAGGAGGCTACAGAAAAGAGGGGGGGGGGAGAGAACTGAGGCTACAGAAAGGGGGGGAGAACAGAGGCTGCCGAAAGGGGGAGAACAGAGGCTGCAGAAAGGGGGAAGAATGGATGCTGCAGAAAGGGGGGAGAACAGAGGCTACAGAAAGGGGGGAGAACGGAGGCTGCAGAAAGGAGGGAGAATGGAGGCTGCAGAAAGGGGAGAGAACGGAGGCTACAGAAAGGAGGGAGAACGGAGGCTGCAGAAAGGGGAGAGAACGGAGGCTACAGAAAGGGGGAAGAATGGATGCTATACAAAGTGGGGAGGGTGGAGGCTATAGAAAGGGGGGTGAAGGCTATAGAAAGGGGTGGTGGGAGATTTAGAAAGAGGGGGAATGAATGCTATTGAAAGGGGGGAGAATGGACGCTACAGAAAGGGGGCAGAAATGGATGCTATAGAAAGGGGGGGAATGGATGCTATAGAAATGGGGGAAATGGATGCTATAGAAAGGGGGGAGGATGGATGCTATACAATGTGGGGAGGTGGAGGCTATAGAAAGGGGGGTGGAGGCTATAGAAAGGGGTGGTGGAGGCTATAGAAAGGAGGGGTGGAGAAAGGATGCTACAGAAAAGTTAGAGACTATGGGGTCTATGTGCTAAAATAGTGCGGTGACAAATTGCAGCAATGCATAATGAAGCACCGCTGTTATTCACCAAGCCGGGGCTACTCTAGGATAGTTGAGGAACCATTAATATTTTTTACTATTTGCCCTCTATTTGGCTCTCCTTTGTTGCTTTCAATTAGTATAATTAATTTTACATCTACAGAATAAATTAACAAATGCAAATAATTATAGAACGATCTACATTATCTGTATCATTTACAATACCTTTCCTTATTTATTTGCATGTGTTAGTATATTTAATATTACATTTACAGAATACATTAATAGACAACAACAGAGGAGAGCCAAGTAGTGGGCAAATACTAAAAAATATAAGTGGTTGCTCAACCATTAAGCATTAAGATGTTTATTATATGTTTGTAAACAAGAGGGTTTGTGGAAAAAAATCTGGTTTCAAAGGGGGTATGTGAGATTAAAGCAGTTTGGCAAAGAAATATGTTTAGGAAAAGCAGGTGGATAAGGAGGGCATTTTAAAGAAAAGCTGGTGGGCAAAAAGCTGGCTAGGATACTTAGGACAGCGGTGTATGTGAGAGGTAAGCTGGTGGGCAGGGGGGCATGTAAGTGACGTTGGTGTTATGTGGGTAGTGACAAAAGCTGATGGGCAAGGGGTGGCATATGTGAGAATAGCTAGGGGCAGATGGGCATATGTAAGAAAAGTTGTGGGCCAGCTAGGAACATGCCAGTGTGTACCAGGTGAGTGATGTCAAGTTTTTTTTGTTTTGTTCTGAAATCTGACATTTGGAGCCTCCCATCTAGATATCCTGCGTTTGCTCCTGGGCAGCAGTGAAGTCTGGACAGCATTAGGTGTCAGACATCAGTTCATTTGGACTTCAGTTCATCGGGACTTCAGTTCATCTGGATATCAGTGCATCTGGACATCAGTGCATTTGGACTGCAGCCTTACCTGCCAGCCAGGAGGAGGTAAGAGTTATTAATTTTATTTTAGAAATGTCAAGTGTGTTAGGAGCTGTGAAATGAGATGTTTTGGGAGGAGAAAGGGTGGAAAGTTTAATTTTTGCCTAGGGTGCCAAGCAACCTTGCACTGGCACTGCATAGCCCATGTTGTACAATTTCTCCATGCATAATGTTAATGCTAAGCACCAAACGGTTAACTTGCAATACCAGGGATAACTCCATGGTTTGCTGCTGAGTCATAGTAAATATGACTGCAGTTTACACTGAATACAGATGCTGGCTATAACATATAATTATCAGCAACATCTGTAGTCTCAGCTGTTGTTAAAAATACACACTCTGCTGAATGCAAGTGATTGACAGTTACCATCATTCAGACCACAGATGCAGCATTGCAAAATAAAAACATATCTACACTAGCTGGCAAAAGTTGGGAATCCCTAAGAAATTTCTTGTTTTTTGAAAGAATTGACACTTTTTCAAGGTACCATTAAATTGACCTAAAATTATAATCAACACGTTGACAATGTCATACCTTAATATTTTTATCTCTTACAACTGTTCTATTCATCAAACTTTCATTAAAGAATGTAGTAATTAGAACTTTGCGGATGTTGTACCCACGACTTTCCAGAAGTGTGAATGGCTTGTACATCCCTCCCAATATTTAGAATCCCGAAAAGGGGGTAAAAATAAGCCCCGTCTGAATAATCCAAACTGCGTCCATAAATGGGCATATTTAGGTAAAACTCCACCCATTTTATGTTAAACCCCACCTCTTTTGTGGGCCACAAAATGGTAAATTCCTCCAAAATCTGGACAGTTGGGAAGTTTGCTTGTAGGGCATTTTTTCCTGACACTACGGTCAAGCTCATCACACAAGAGCTCAATAGGGTTGAGATGTGGTCAGTCCATCAAAGACAGTTCTCCGGCTCCCTGTTTAGTTTTTGAATTTTGAATAGTTTTCAAACCTGCTGCTGCATGCTGAAATTTGCACCAATAAAATGCTGACCACAGGGGATGGCGTGACATTGTAAAATAGAGTGGTAACCTTTCTGGTTATTTGTTCCCTGAAATCTGTGTAAATCTCCACCTTACCAGCACCAAAATAGTGCCATACTATTACATTTACACCTCCATGCTTGACAGAAGACATCAAACACTTCTCCAGTATCCTTTAATTTGATCTAAATGTCCCATATGTACTCGTCTTTGTGCCAAATACCTCAAACTTAGACTCATCTATACATAATACTCTTTTTCAGTTATCCACCATCCAATGTCTGTGTTCGTTTGCCAATTTTAACTTTTCTTTCTATTTGAAAGTTTGAAATATTTTTGTTTCTTTGCAAATCTGCCTATAAGGTCAGCATCCTGGAGTCGTTTTTTTACTGTTACAGATTAATCTGATATTTGGTAAGTACTATTTAAGGAAGACTCTGTAAGGCAACTGTTTTTATAGACTCTGACATACTTATCGTAGTGGGCAGTTGTTGTTCTGGGACTTGCACTTCTTTTTCTACCCTGGCTAGATCCAATTTGCCATTTTTTCTCCAGATACCTTTGTATGAAATCTTCAGTTTCTTCTTGTCAATCTGAATCATGAAATAGCCATAATTTCTCAAAACAACAAAAGACTGACTTGTTACTTGAGAAAGCTGTTTTATTTTGCCCAATTTTGAACCCAGAATTAGTACTCTGGAGTAATGGCTGCTGAACATGGAGCTTTGCAGTCATACGTGAATAATAAATTATAAATCAGTCATTTCATGCTGTAATAATCATTTGCAACATTACTAACGTCTTAACTATATTTTTAAATTTATTTAATGGTACATTGACAAAAAAAAGTATCAATTCTTTAAAAAAAATCTAAGATATTTCGTAGTGATTCCAAACTTTTGCACATTACTGTATAACTGTATATTTAAAAAAAAAAAAAAACACCAAACAGGCAGCATGCCACCTCTCCGAATCCTAATCCATCCTCAGTGCTAAACAGCCTGGGCTGACATCTACAATAACAAGGAGACTGCAAGCATTGGTGTTAAGTAAGTGGGTATATTGAAAACCTGCCCCAGACTGGTCAACACAGAGCTGGGGCCTACTTGAGGAGTGGGTGAGGAAACGGAAAATGGGTGAGGAAACGGAAGAGTCAACTATGCCAGTGTCGTTTTATTCTCTTTGGTGAATAGGTCTTGAACATCTATATACATATGCAAAAGAGGGGAGGCTCACACTTCTAGATAGAAGAACTGAAATAGTTTAGAAAGTATATTTAGGTTGAAAAAAGTGGTAACTTTTACAATTTCATGATTATGTCCCTTCGTTATTGAGTTGTAGTGTCGAGTACACGGAGTGGATAGCTTTGCATAAAAAGCGTCTATAATTAGGGCTAAAATTAATGTAAACCTATCAAATCCCCTAAAGCTTTTGGGGCTACATGGTCGATGGCCATTAAGTTACATTTTCTATACCATCATTTATAAATTTCCACTTCGAACATTCCATATCATGATCTGCCCATTCTGCCTTACATATAATATTCTTTATGACATTTTTTGCTCATTAGCAGTGCATGGTGTATATTTAACTGGAGATCACAGATTCCTTGCTTGCCCATATTAAACCCCATAGTTTATTTTTCTCATATACTAAGTACCAGACCTTGGAACAATTTCAGTAATTGTAATAATAATTCCTAATAGAATAGACCTGTTGTTTTTCTGAGTGTGTGTTTTTTTTCTTACAAATTCACCTTTGCATGCCATAAGCTGAAGAATACTTGTCCACTCTCCTGGAATGTCCGGGAGGCTCCTGCATTCCGGGAAGGTCTCCTGGACTCCTGGGAGAGCAGTCCATTTTCCTGCATTCTGCCCACTTCCTAGTGAATTCTGCTTGATAGGAGGCTTCATGACGTGATTTGCGGTATATTGTGTAATTTTTGCTACATCTCCCTGGTAAAATTACACTTTGCATCAGTGCGATTCACCGTGCCCGCCCACTTCACACTTCATCTCCCCTTCGTGATCTCTCGGAGGGAAAGAGTAAAGACTTGCAGAGTATATAAAGTTAAAGTTGAAGTCTAGGTGTAGGTAGGGTGTATGAAAGGATAATAATAGTTTTGGTGGATGTGTTGTTCTTGTAAGTACCTGGACAAAAGTCCTGTTCTTTGCACGGAGAGCAGTCATGTGACAGACTCTCCAACTTTGCAGTTGGCAGAGGTGTGACCGCACATACCTGTACAGAGGAGGAGATCCATCTGCTCAGCTCTCTCACTGTAAAGCCTGAGCCACGTGGCAGCCCACAGGCATTGGGCGGGTAGGTCTGTCCGAGACAGGCCTCCAGCGGAAGAGCACCTTAGTAAATTTTTCTTAGGTGGTGGTGCAGCTTTAAGTTGTGTCATCTAAATATAAAACATGTTTCTTAAATTGGAATTTATTTGAATTGAACCAGTTATAAATTATATGAACTAATGGGTTTAATGTTTTTTACAGTAAATGGCAAATATCTTGTTATTGTTAGCCATTATTTAAAGGACCAATATCATAAATAAACAAAATGTAGTTATTGTATTGTTTGTGTCAAATAATTGTATTTTAATTTTCTTTTTCATCCCCTTGGAATTGTACATAAATCTAATTTATATCGTTTTCTATGTTTCTTCTTTCCAAGAATCTATGCTCACTTCCTTCCAGTCTCTCTGTCAGCAACTGCTTAAACTCACACCCTATAGAACTGCCTATTGAGCTTATATCAGGGCTTTCAATGAAGCTCTGATTTAGCGCTACCTAGCATCAGGGCCGCCATCGGGGGGGCGTACGGCCGGTACAGCTGTGAGGGGCCTGGACAGACTAGGGGCCCGGACAAACCTTCTGTCCGGGTCCCCTAGACTGTCTGGGTCTCTTATTGTGACCGACCGGACCCCTTTTCCTCCGCAATGTTGCTTCTCCAAGGCTCTGCTAGGCTGCGCAATGCGCTCCCTGTCTATCAGTGACCAGGAGCTGTTGCATCGCGGGGGAGAAGGTAAGTTAAATGAGCATTAATTTGATATGAGAGGGGGCACTTACTGTGAAAGGAGGGGGAGGATAAGAGAGTGGGACACATACTGTGATTGGAGGTTGGGAAGGGAGAGGGTGACACTTACTGTGATTGGAGGGGGGAATAGGAGAATGGGACTTTTACTGTGATTGAAGGGGGGATAGGAGAGGGGGACTTTTACTGTGATTGGAAGGGGGATATAGGAGAGGGGAACATTTATTGTGATTGGAGGGGGAGATAGGAGAGGGAGGCATTTACTGTGAGTGGAAGGAGGAGATAGGAGAGGGGAGCATTTACTGCGATTGGGGGGAGGGGAGAGGGGGACATTTACTGTGATTAATGAGGGATAGAGGGGGACGTTTACTGTGATTGGGAAGGGGGGCACATGTATGGCGAAGAGGGAAAAGGCATGTATGGGGGAGGGCCCTGCCAGATTAATTAGTACTGGGCCCCAGAGTTTCTGATGGCAGCCCTGCCTGTCATTGCACCAATCACTAGTAAGCTCTCTCCTTCCCAAGCTTACTATCATATGTAGAAAGAAAGAGAAAGTATGTTTGTGATTAGCGGGTGGATTTACTTTGTTGTATGGTCAGGGGAGGTACATGTGACCAGACCACAACTCACAGCTCTGACAAGGACGTGTCTTAGTTGGCAGTATCATGAAACGTCAGTATGCTAATGAGTTTGCTGACAGGCAGTGCATCAAGGGGAAAGTAAGCACAAATAGGCTCCTATTTATGAATCTGTGGTTATAACATTGATTTTATGTCACCGCTTATCGTAATGATAGAAAAACAATTATTGCCACAATTTACTGAGCATTACTAAGTATTGACTGGGAGTGGTAAGGCTTACCTTAACGCTTCGCCAGGCTAGTCTTGGGGCATATGTGTATGCTAGCCAGTTCACAAGTGCGCAGTGGAACCCTGACATGTGTTCTTATTTTAATTTGTTTTGGGGGGAAGTTTAAAAGAAAAGGGGGAAAAAAAGGGAAAAAATAGATAAAAATTGAAAATAAAAATATTTACCATTGGAAATAAGTTCTTGTTAAATATAGTTCCCATGGCTTTGCATGTGAATTTTTTCCCAGGAGGATGCAGGCAAATCTCTCTCTTTGATAAATAGGCCCCTCATTCCTGTAAGATAAACATAATAAGTGACATACATTACTGTATATACATGCAGGATTCCATGGTGTTGAAAAACTTCAGTGCAGCTTACAATCTAATTCCCTTGACATGGGTTCAATCAGACATAATTTAATCAGATAATTAATTCAATAACACCATAATTTAATCAGATAATTTAAATAAAATCTGCATTCTATAGCTCCTTTGATCCCTTTGGTTTACTAATACCTTCTAATACCAAAGCCGAGTTGTGCTATGTCGAGATTGGGACTATTGGTTTTAACAGAGGTATATTTGCATATATATTGCATAGTATTGTTGTTGTCTTTTTTTGTTAAATGAACATAGTTAAATGAATCCTGTTAGCATAAGCTGCTGAAATAATGTGGATATATCTCTTAAGCAAGAGCCATAAGTGGTTAACAGCCACAAACAGAACGGGTATCAATAATCACAGGCAGTATAATAAAATACTATGAAAAAATAATCTGAGCATTCAATATACATGGCGAACACTAGAATAAAAAAATAAAAATAAATATATATATATATATATATATATATATATATATATATATATATATATACACATATGTAATATTTTGTTGCATAAGATTTGAAAGCAGATCTGGCTCTGGTTAAGTAGATGCCACTTTAGCTTAAAATGCACATGGAATCTAGTGGCAGAACAGAAGGAATGCAGTATTAAGGGCTGCTTAAACATGCAGCATAATATGAGGTGCCCTTGTAATGGAAATGTATTCTCACATTCGTTATATTAGCAGCAGATGTACCAGAAGTGTTACTTTTGTATTGATTTTTTTATACTTTTAAATGTGTTTAATATTTTAAAAATAGTTTTTTTATATGGTAATATTTATTGAAAATGTTATAGCGGCGAGAAAATATCTTACAATATTGTAAATTCACAAATTCTGGTTTGGTTTTGTGAGTTGGACCACTTCCATTAGGTGCTGCATGCTTTGGAGAATGGAGGCTCAGGGAAGGTTTTAATTGTGACACCTTGAGTGCACTATATAAATAGATGACGATGATGATGATGCTAAACTGGCTAGGGTCTCACATACAGCAGATGCCTTGACAGGTGAGCTTTTCCCAATACTATAAGGCCCAATTCATTAATTAAAGTAAGGCAAAAAAAAATGAGTACATTTTCTTTTGGACAAAACCAAGTTACAATGCAAGCAGAGCCGGATTTAGACCTCATAGGGCCCTAGGCAGGATACTGGTTTGGTGCCCCCCCCTCCCCCCCGTGAAGCAATATTAACTTTTAATAGGTTCTAGAAAAGATAGTGCAGACAATGTTATACCAATAAATATTAACTTTTAATTAAATCCTTACATAAAACAGAGTGCAAATAATGTTGTATATAGCTTTAAATGCTAAGAATTCTTACCCCAAACTTTTTTTTGGAACTATACACTTGACATAAAACATACTGCAAACAATCTTCTATTCCAATTTTTGCTGTTAAATAGAATATATTAACTTTAAACGTCTGATATCAGAGACATGCTCCACCCATGATTTCGCACTATATAAAGACTTGTAGTGTAATTAGGGGAATAGGTACTATCTCCTGGGTGAGCAGCAGCAGTAAACCACACAAGTCCAGACGTTTCACCATAACAACCACAGACAGTTTATTCACCAGCTTGTAAACAAAACAGAATATAATCAAAATCCTAGCCGTCTGGCTACTAGACAATACATTTTGCAAGACCCTTTTTCAGAACTACAACTTATTATTGCTCACTGCAGCAGAGTGTCTGAGGAGTCAGCTCATCTCCTCCCCAGGTCTAAGACACTGGATGCATATCCCAGCTGCCTTTTCACAGACACCTCCCATTTCTTGATCAGTCTGTTTTAAAGTACAACCGACAGGAACAGGAAGCTTCTGTCACAGACTGAAGAGTGCACATTATTACAATAGAGATAATTACATTTTAATAATAGGATTTTTACAATAATCGTTTAGAATGATAACTTTTCATTACTCACATTTGCTGATGAAAAGAAAGCTTATTTCAGTCCCTGCAGGTTGATATTATTGGTCCAACTCTGCGCACTGTACCTTGATCCTCTGTATGATGTCACTTCAGTCCCTGCACGCCCAGTCCAAGCCCACTGGGCCTGTGTAAGCTCTCACAGCTCCCTCTTACAAAAAATGTATTTAGGCAAATAAGTTGAAGTACAGAAGAGAAAAAAATGTCCCCTACTTCATCACTTTTGCTCCTCCTTCACACTTCCCCTTTAGTACACTGTACTCCCTTCATCATCACACTGTGCCCTCCATCATGCTTTTGCCCTTTAATCATCACACTGTGCACCCTTCACCATCACACTGGGCCCTTCATATTTTTGCTCCCCTTGTTTATTTACCCTCACACGGCCTGTTCCACATTTCTGTCATCATGACCCTCTGCTACTAATTATTGCCATCATACCCCTCATGCCCCTCTGCTACTTATTATTGCCATCATGCCCCTCTGCTACTTATTATTGCCATCATGCCCCCTCATTTATTTAATATTGCCATCATGCCCCCTCATATACTTAATATTGCCATCATGCCCCCTCATATATTTAATATTGCCATCATGCCCCCTCATATATTTAATATTGTCATCATGCCCCCTCATATATTTAATATTGCCATCATGCCCCCTCATATATTTAATATTGCCATCATGCCCCCTCATATATTTAATATTGCCATCATGCCCCCTCATATACTTAATATTGCCATCATGCCCCCTCATTTATTTAATATTACCATCATGCCCCCTCATATACTTAATATTGCCATCATGCCCCCTCATATACTTAATATTGCCATCATGCCCCCTCATATATTTAATATTGCCATCATGCCCCCTCATATATTTAATATTGCCATCATGCCCCTCATATAATTAATATTGCCATCATGCCCCCTCCCTTAATACCTGTTTCAAACTTCTCTGACATGGCCCCACAGTTAGTTAACTTACCTTCTATTGTTTACTTCTTTGTCCGATGTCGCGCTGCCGCTGCTCCTCCTCTCTGATCAGCCACTGCTCCTCGCCGACTTCTTGTTGAAAACCACGTCGGGAGTGACGTCATCACACCCAACGTCATTTTCATGAGGAGAGGAGAGGAGACTGCCGGGTCCCGCCGGTCAGCTGACTTCTTTTTTTTTTTTCTTTTTAAAACTTTATTTTTGCCGTTATGCCGGCGGACAGAGGGGGATGCAGGCGGAGGGGAGCGCCCCTCTGCCTTGCCTAGCCCACTCACCGTCGGCTCTGACAGGGCCCTCTAGGTCCCGCTGGGCCCTAGGCAGTTGCCTAGGGTGCCTAGCGGGAAATCCGGCCCTGAATGCAAGGGGTGCAAATGAGTTTATTATTTTGCACATAAGATAAATACTGGCTGTTTTTTTCATGTAGCAGACAAATACTTGATAACTTTATTTGTACACTGAAATTTATAGTTGATCTAGAACATGCCTCACCGCAACTATAAATCTGCCATCACCTTTTAAATTTACCTCCCCTCCAAAGCAACATGGTTTTGTCAAGGTGAAAAGTTACTCATTTTTTTGCTTTCCTTTCCTTAATGAATCAGGCGCATATTGTCCACACAATTCTCCTTTTTATGACACATAGTAATTACATTATAGACAAAAATTTTGGACCCTTGTTGTTTTTTCTAATAATGCACAATTTCTTCCAGAAAATTGTTCAAATTAAAACATATTTGGTGTCCACATATGTATTTCTTTGATTTTCAGTGGAATAAAATACAAAAAGCAGAGAAATGTACTAAAATGTACTAAATTGTAGCTTATTCCACACAGGGCTGGATAAAATTATTGCCAACTTTTAGAAAGAAATAGATGTCAAGCAGATGATTCTCCTTTACTTTGGAACTGAACTTACCTGTGGTGAGTAGCAGGTGCCTGCACTATAAAAAAAAAATCACTCATTAAACGTTTTTATGTCACTGTGTTTACTGCAATGAGCATGGAGAAAAGACAGTCTTGTTTGAGAATGAGAGACAGAAGATTGTAGCCAAACATGGACAAACTCAAGACTACAAATTAATCTCCAGAGATGTTGATGTTCTTGTTTCTGCCTGGAATTATTAGGAAGATTAAAGCTCATGACATTATAGCCATCCTCCATGGAAAGAAAATGCTCGACTGAAGATTGCAGCACAGGATTGTTCAAATGGTGGAGAAAGGACCTCAGTCAACTGCCAAACAGATTCAGGCTGAACTTCAGACACAAGGTACAACAATTTCAACTCACACCATCTATCATCAAGTCATGAAAGGATGTTATATGGTAAGGGTCCAGGAGGCCCCATTCCTGAGAGAGACATAGAAACGCCTGATTGCCCATTTGCCAAAACACACCTAAACAGGACATATTTCTTCTGGGAGAATGTCCTGTGGAAAATGAGACCAGTCAAACATGACGGAGGTTTACTGATGTTTTAGGGTTGTTGTTCTGCATCTGGCACTGTGTCTCTTGAATGTGTGCAGAACATGGGTCACAGGTGGTCCAGATGGACAGTGACCCCAAACACACTTCAAAAAGCACCCAGGAATGGTTCAGGACAACACTGGAATCATAACACCCGGGGAGAGATCTGAAAAACTGTTGGAGAAAGAAACTTTCAACTCCTGGAGAACTGGAGTTTGCCCAAGAAAAGTGGACCAAACTGCCAGTAGAGAGGTGCGGGAAGCTCTTCCATGGCTACAAGAAGTCTTGAATTCAGTTATTTTAACTACATGCTGTGCTACCAAATATTAAGTCTAGGGTATCAGTAATTTTGCAATGCCATTTCTTTTCATTTTATGATTTAAAGTATTAAATTCAAAAACAAAATCAAATGTTCTGTATATTAACAGAGAAAGACTTTTGGAGACCAAACACTATTGTTAATTTCACCTTATGTATAGAGTAAATTGTGAGTTATTTGAATAGAAGTGCAAAGGTGCCAATATTTTTGTCCTCCACAGTGAGACATGATTCTATAAACTACTCTACATATACTATAGTACTCAAAAAAGGTCTTGTTTTTATTGTCTTATTTATAGCATGTATATGATGATTTTAACAGATATATGTGTATACTTCTTGCTACCCAATTGTACCAATTAACTTCATACTGTGTTGACGCCTGCAGGTTTCCAGGAGAACCCAGTTCACCACAAACATGTTGGAAGAGTTTAAAACTGTTAAATTGACAATGCAATAATCTATATGAGACTGACTTTTCCTTTACTTTATTAATATCATGTTTTTACTTTGGGGTATGGGACAGGGGAGCATCTACCTCCCGGGCCAGTCCATAATGGGCTACCTTGGGCTGGGTTGCTGGGCCACCTGCAATTATTTCCCTTTAAAATGTTCCTAATAGGCTGCTGAGTCAAGTCTTTCCCCCGGGCTAAAATTTGCCAGCCCTCCCCAGGTAGGAAAGGTACATTCTGGTAGGCTTTTTCAGTTATACGGGTAGCTGCACAGTACGTTTGCCCTATGCAAAAGGACCTGTGCGTTAACCCTATGCAAAAGGACCTGGCTTTCTGCTTGCTCAGCGGCAATATAAACCAGGCTTCAGGCCTTTAGTTTACATAGGAAGCATTTTGAACCTGCCAGTTTCACTTTGGCTAAAAAGCACATTTCTAATTGCATTATGGAAAATGTAATAAAAAGCTTCAAATGCACAAAAGTCAGTCCTCATGCCCATTTAAGACATGAATGCTAAATCAAGCAGTGTTTAGGAGAAACACATATGTGTTTAAATTAATTAAGGGGGTAGTCCTAAAGCGGAATAGTTTAAAACTTTGATGTGACATTTTTACTGTTTCGGCTCACAAAAATCTAGTTCAAATTTTTAGTAATTTTGTCACTGCATGATTGGCTTGGACAGCCATTGGCTCTGTACCTTATTATACTGCGCAACTTTGTCACAGTCAACACCACTGTTCACTAATTATTTAAAGGTCATGTGCACAAAAAAAATCTATTTTGTGCAGCAAATGCGTGCAGGCAAGTATGATGCATGTAGTAATGTATTATTCTTGTTTTTATTAATAATTAATCAACATCACCATGGACTTGAAAATATATAAAGCAGTGTGTAGCAGAGATGATTTATTCATGATGTCCATTGCATTTATATCTCTTTTACACACCGGTCAGCTACAATATTAAAACCACATGCCTAATGTTGTATAGAACCCTTTGATGCCGCCAAAACAGCTCTGACCCGTCGAGACATTGACTCCACAAGACCTCTGAAGGAGTCCTGTGGTATCTGGCACCAAGACGTTGGCAGCAGATCCTTTAAATCCTGTAAATTTGGAGGTGTGGCCTACATGACTTCAATTTGCTTTTCCTGCACATCCCACATTCGCTCGATCGAATTGAGATCTGGGGAATTTGGAGACCAATTCAACGCCTTGAACTCTTTGTCATGTCCCTCAAACCATTCTTGAACAAATTTTGCAGTGTGGCAGGGCGTATTATCCTGCTGGAACAGGCTACTTCCATTAGGGAATACCATTCCCATGAAGGGGTGTACTTGGTCTGTAACAATGTTTAGGTAGGTGGTACATGTCAAAGTACAATTCACTGCCAGGACCCAAGGTTTCCCAGCAGAAGAATGCCGCTGACTTGCCTTCTTCCCATATTGCATCCTGGTGCTATTTCTTCCCCAGGTAAATGACGCACAAGCACATGCCATCCACATGATAGTTCAGTTCTGGTGCTCATGTGCCCATTGTAGGCACTTTCGGTGGTGGACAGGGTCAGCATGGGTGTTCTGAAAGGTCTGCTACTCATCCCCATATGAAGCAAGCTGCGATGCACTGTGTGTTTTGACACCTTCCTGCCATAGCCAGCATTAACTTTTTCAGCAATTTGTGCTACAGTAGTTCTGTGGAATTGGACCAGACGGGCTAATCTTCACTCCCCATGCGCATAAAGTGAGCATTGGGCCCCCATTACACTGTCGCCTGTTCACTGGTTGTCCTTCCTTGGACCACTTTTGGTAGGTAGTAACCACTGCATACTGGGAACACTCTAAATGGCCTGCTTGTTTTGGAGATGCTCTTACCTAGTTGTCTAGCCATTACGATTTGGTCCTTCTCAAAGTCGCTCAGATCTTTACATTTACCCACTTTTCCTGCTTATGACACATCAACTTCAAGAACTGACTGTTCAATTGCTGCCTAATATATCCTACTCATTGACAGATGCCATTATAACAAGATAATCAATGTTATTCGCTTCACTTGCCAGTGGTTTTAATGTTGTGGCTGAGCGGTATCTATCTATCTATCTATCTATCTATCTATCTATCTATCTATCTATCTTTATATATCTATTTCTCTCTCTCTCTCTCTCTCTCTCTCTCTCTCTCTCTCTCTCTCTCTCTCTCTATATATATATATATATATATATATAAGGCTTCACTTTATAGTACCTTTTATGTGCTAACTTATCACGGCATACATAATGTGTCTAATAAAAAAATATACAGAACATAGATTGTATAGAAAAGCTTACAAAAACAACTGTAAAACATGGCATACCAAGACAGGGCACGGTAACATCTGTTATGGGATGCTTTTTGACATTGAATAAAATAAACATTATATTATGTGCTTATAATAATTTAAGTTTGTAGTGCTGCTGAAATTTACTGTTATATATAATAATCACATATTTACGTCTGCATACAGTGATATTGCCATCTATTGGGCCTGATTTTCCATTCTTCACAATGTTATTCCTCACAAGAGATTAATGTGCTCACAGAATGAGAGCGGCTATCCTAATTATAATTTAAACAATATTTGACTCATTACACACTGTTCACAAGAGTTTATAAACATATTAACATCATGGGGTAAATTTATCAAGCTGCGAGTTCAAAAAAGTGGAGATGTTTTAATCAGTGTGACAATGTGACAAGAATGAATGAATGAATATTGTGCTGTCATCCTCTGAAGACTAGAGGACCAGATGAAGAGCACAGATCTGAAGATAAATCGTGTCAGTGTGTATGGATGAATCGGCAGACTGATAAGACCTTTAGTCGTAGGTACAATCATTTGAAATAACACATTGGGCGGAAAATTCTTCAGTGTGTACCTAGCCATAGTCAGCCAGCAGAATTCTTCACTCAGTAGTGTTGCTATTGTTTGTCATCCCCATTATCCCTTTATCTTCTGCCAGAGCCCTCCTTTCAATCTTATTTATTTGTGCTAATCCTCTCACATTGTAATAACCTGGGAGTTTGTACTAGTGATAAGGAATGCAATTATATAGGAATGCATTATATACACTGTATTCTTTATGAGAAGGTCAAGGGGTATCAAAATTTGTGCACAAAGAATAATAGTCAAAATAAGGGCATCATAGCAAACATTCTTACATTTACAAGATCAAGAAAGAAGCAAGCATACATAATCCTCATAACAGCCAAATCTAAGAAAACATTACAGTTTCAGTGATAAATCAGTCGGCTTTACAAACATCCTACCATGAAGGGAGGCCTTTATTTAACCATTTTAAAAGAGGGAAATGTGTAAAACACACAAAAGTGCATCACAGGGGAAAGGAAAATGGTTTGGAAAGAGAGAAGGAGATAAAGGGGAGGAGTAAGGGGGGGTGTCTCAGGAATCAGGGTCTCAGTTTTTGATGATGGCAAAATATGTATTGAGGTGGAATAATAACGTGTTTTTACTAATTGAAACTCCCTGTGAGGGAACTATCTAGATAGGGTAGAATATCTCTCAGTGTCCTGAAATTCTAAACACTGAATCCACATGGAACAATAGTCTTCAAACTTATCAGAAGAGGAAAGGATCAGATCATCCATATATCTATATAATTCAATGTGGGTGAACTATTCTTTTAAGGCTGGAGGAACTCCAGTGCACAGAGATCAGTACCTTTGCAGCACTGTTTAGGTGTTTTTTGTATTGTTAAATCGAGAGTTTTGTCAGATTCAACAACCAGAAACTGGGATTTTCTGGTATATCAATTTGCATAATCTCTTTTGATATGGCAATAACTCCATCCAAAATGTCCTTAATCTAGGCCAGAGGTTGCAATCTCTTACTATCAGTGTGCCCTCAAAATTTTTTTCAAGCCCAGGTGTGCCAGTTTTATGTATGTATGTCAAAGAGTGCTGTCATACAGCGGTATGCTATACACCACTTAATTTACTGTTTTGATTGACTATCAAATTCCATTCACTTACATTATTCATATCGCAACTTATGAATTTCCACTTCGACCACTGTGCATTTATATTTATGTAACATTTAATAATTTCTTATTTTATAATGCTAATATCATTATAATATTAATAATAATGGGACCAACAAATAAATGTTCATGTTATGCCACACAATAGTGCCCCCAGTTCATATTATGCCACACAGTTGTGTCCCATTTTATTTTATCCTTCATAATTGTGACCCCAGTTCATTATCCCTCATAGTTGTGCCCCCAATCATATCTTGCCTCATAGATGTGTCACCAGTCATATTTTGCCTCTTAGAGGTGCCCCCAGTCATATTGTGCCTCATAGTTGTGCCCCAAGTCATATTGTGCCTCTTAGTTGTGCCCCCAGTCATATTGTGCTTCTTAGTTGTGCCTCCAGTCATATTGTGCTTCTTAGTTGTGCTCCAGTCATATTGTGCCACTTAGGTGTGCCCCCAGTCATATTATGCTTCTTAGATGTGCCCCAATCATATTGTGCCTCTTAGTTGTGCCCCCAGTCATATTGTGCCTCATACTTGCCTAAGATGCTGATGTTCTGTTCCACAGGAGCAGCTTCACTTAAGCAGCCGAAGATTACTGAAACGGAGCTGCTGCGCATTGTTCAGCCATCTTTGGCTGTCTTAGTTTGACAGCAGTAGAGCTTGGTGTGCAAGACAGAAGTGGTCCGTGTGCCACGTCTGGCATGCATGCCAGGGGGTTGTCGACCCCTGATCTAGGCCATTCCCACTAATTATGCAATGGCGTCCCAATAGCTGAAGTCCATCTACAACAGGTCTTAAGAGTCCTGGGGTACATTTTGGCATGGATATTGGGACATCGGTACCATCTGGAAAGGACCTCGTAATGAGTCTCAAGTACCGATGAACTAAGTGAGCTAGCTTGAGTAGCCTGAAAGATACCATGCCAGTGTCCCTCCTGAACTAGATTACCAAAATTTCTCTCCCTGTCTTTTGTGAACTTTGGTAGAGTGTCAAAACGGTTTTCTATCAAGAGTTTTCATTAAATTCCCTGACAGGATATGAGAAGGGCATATGGGAGTAATCTCAAATGTGTCAGTTCCCTGCCTGCTCCCTTGTATACCTCCTCTGTGCTAAAAAATATGTTTAAGCTGTAAATAGTGCCAAAGTTCTGACATGGGTAGATTCCACCTGGCTTTGATATAATTGAAGGCATGCACCGATTTTACTACTGTCCTAGAAAAGTCAAGTGCTGACACAACGCAAGAGAGATGTTTGTCAAGGGCTGACCCATTTTATTATAAGTTATCAGAAATTGCTACAGAACATAGCATCCATACTAGTTGCAGCTCTGAATCTTAATTATTCCTATACATGGTAGGACTATGGAGCTGTAATGTGTGTCATAATGAGATTCTAGCATGGAGCAGGGGGGGGGGCGGGGGGGCGGTTCTAAATGCATATCTGTGTATGCTTTTCATAGGCACAAGGCTTGACAGCCAGCTATCTGAAATATGACGAGAGGAAAAAGGTGGCACACAATCTCCCTAAGTTAACATATAACCTGTATAGAGAGATAACCCCAAACTTTGTCTAGCAATAATGTTGCCTAAGTTGGTGTTCATCACTATTCCGCATTATAGTTTGGTACATACATACTTGAACACTCTCCTGAAATTTCAAGGGAGATTTCCGAAATCTGGGTGGGTCGCCTGGACTCCTAGGACAGCAGTACATTCTCCCGCATCCCGCCTACTGCCTAGTGAAATGGGTAGAATGGGGGCCTCCATGATGCGATTCACAACAAATTGTGTAATTTTGCCCCTGCCCTCCCACTCCCCCCACGGCAAAATGAAAAGATAACGGCATTGTGTTGTTGCGGGGGCGGGGCCGAACCACAGTAATTCATGATGCCTGGTCTGCTCCATACTTGTAGTTAGTTCCCCTCCGGAATCTCCCTGTGGGGAGAAAAAAATAGTTGGCTAGTATGGCTAAATAAGATGAGATTACTAGGTATAGGGCAAACAATGTGTACACGGGTAAACTACTGGTTGAAGGATAGAAGACAATTGATGTTTATAAATGGAACATATTTAGAACGAAGTTCAATGAATATTTTCGCAATTACTTTTGATGCTTAGATATACATTGTAGGGTCTTATCAGGTACTTCATCTTCACATTCCAGGTATCTGCTATGGCTGTACAAGGCCAACTCTAGCAGCTTCCTCCAGAAGCCTCTCAATAATCACATTCATCTTGTCAGCGGGGCATCGAAATCAATAATCATCATCCATATGTAAATCTTTTGCATAGTCCACTTTATTTCTTTGGCTGGTGCACATCTGTTGCTCCTGCTCAAAACTCTAGGCTCCAGTTGTTGGTCATCCTACACATACTAATCTTCTGCTGAAGCATTCTCATATATGAAGTTATTACTCTGTAGATTAGCAATCCATGTTTTAGTGATACTTGCAGCATCCATTTGGATCAAGGGCAGTATTAATTATGCAGTTTTAAGGGGAAGAAAAGCCCACAGGTGTTGTGTTTGCAATCAGCATTGTCCAGTGATAATTAGCTGGCAACATAGAAGGACCCTCACTGAAGTACCATACCGGTGGTGTAGGGACGTTACAGTGTAGCATTGCAATTTTACCATTTCATATTAAAAACAGATACTTTTTACATTGTGCGTGGGTTTATTTCTCACCTAGTTGCAGTGTGGAATCTCTTTGCAATTCTCTTGTTTTATGAATAATTTAAAAGTGGGTTTGGTTCTTTTATGCCATTTAGAAAGCAAGATGTAGAAGAAAACTATTATATAATGCTGTAGCTTCTAAAAAATCTTTGCATTGATATTATGGTTCATTTAAATGCAAATTAATAATAAAGCAATCCAAAATGTTTAGTATCTGAGAATTTGTGGAGCTTTGTGACATCTGCATGATAAAAGCTATTTGATTCATTCCTACACAGAAATCAGCAAACACAAGTTAAAAAAAAATGTTAAATAAGAAATGTGAGCTATTTATTTAGCTCTGTAACAGCGATCACATGTAAGGTGTATATCAGTTCTACAAACTAAACCTGAGAGCTGCCTTGTGCCTTTCTTAGAGTGAACCATAATGACCTACCTGTATGTGCAGAAAGGAAAGATAGCCACATGACAATGACATATAATCCTGCTCATCCACTACTACTAGTAATTCTAATAATAGGTTAACAATATATGCTGTATCATAAATCCCTGCTTACAGGTAGCTCTATTAACTCATCCATCTCAATAAGGGTCATTGCATACTGGGTCATTGGTTCTGATTGAACATCTTGTGCAGCTGAAGATGCAGGCCTACTTGGCACTCTTTAAAAACACGCTCATAAAAGGGGGATTCCTCTACATTTGCTGATTTACAGATACTCTGGAAGATGCTCATAGTGTATACCAAACCTGGATGGTAAAGCGCTATGGAATTTGCTGGCACTATATAAATAAATAATAATGATGATGATGATGATGTGGCTCTTCAGGTGCTCTGAAACTACAAGTCCCAGCATATCGGCGAATGGTGTCACAAAAACATCACTTACACTGCTCTTGTGTTAATGATTTACGATCTGGGATGGACTATTGCAGACATATTGCACCAGTCTGTGAACAACTTAATAATTTGTGCGTAAAATGTACATTCATATGAGCAATACTTAAGACATAACAATTCACTATAACAGTCTTCTGAATGCCTCTTCTTTGTCAATCTCATCAATGTGTCTGTTCCTGTAAATGTGTGTCCAGAATCAGGGCCGCCATCAGGGGGGTACAGGGGGTACCCTTGTACCGGGCCCGGGCTCACGAGAGGGCCCGGTGGCACACTCTTACCTGGGGGCCCACTATCTTCAGCCTGGCTGTCACTGTGACAGCCAGACTGAAGACAGCAGCGAAGACGCCAGGGCTGAAGAAAGTCCTTCAGCCCTAACTTCAGCAGTGGAACGCATCCACCAACAGGAAGTTCCAAATCCCAAACTTCCTGTTGGTGGAACACATATGCGTTCCACCAACAGGAAGTTCCAAATGCTGAACTTCCTGTTGGTGGAGTTAAGGTCTGAAGTGTCTCTTTCCCTGCCTCTCCTTTAATACTAATATATATATATATATATATATATATATATATATATAATATAGAGGAGTGTCCTATCTGCGCTCCTATAGGATGGGGGAAGGGAGTAGGGAATGCAGCACAATTCACTTTGGAAGTACCTACTCAACTTCCAAAAACGCAGTCAAAGTAATACAGAGGGTTGGAATAAGGCGCAAAAGGGGCGGTAATTGGATAATAGGGTTTCTGAGTATCACAACATCAATACACATACATCAGTATCAACAAAAAAATTATATAATAGAATAGTCTATAGTCACAATAAACGTTATTAGTCCAAATGTGAAGTCTCTCTAGATCCTCTGAATAAGGTTCCAGTTGATCGCTCGATGTATCCTCACATATTCTCCCAGAATCCACCATAAATTTCATATATATGCGGGAGACAAAAAGAACAAAAAAATTGCCCCAATAGTGTAGTAGTTCAATATAAAATGTTTATTTTACAACGATTAAAATTCACTTACATTTAGTAAGGGTTGTAATCCAATGAGTGTTGAGATTGGTTACCGGGACAACCATACCCGGAAGTTACTACGGAGATCTAACCACGCTGCAGTTTACGAATAGAAACTTCTCTGCGGGACTAAAGATACCTTGATATGCATTACAACCCTTACTAAATGTAAGTGAATTTTAATCGTTGTAAAATAAACATTTTATATTGAACTACTACACTATTGGGGCAATTTTTTTGTTCTTTTTGTGACAATGTTATGTTCGATTAAAGTAGTGCGCCCAGGAATGGAAGAGAAGACATCCCTGTTCCAGCGAATTATTTCTTCAGTCTGTTGACTCTGCTCAATGGACAAAGCTGGCTCTATGGGCACTTCAGACTTTTCAGTGGCAGTACTCACTACCTGAGGAGAGGTTTCCTCATCATGCCAAGGTTTAAGGAGGTTAACATGATATATTTGCTCCTCCCTTCTACCTAACTGGCGGACTCTGTAATTGACAGGACCGACAGCCTCTAGAACTTCATATGGACCATGCCAATGGGCGAAAAGTTTGCTTTCCTGGGTGGGAACCAGGACTGGGACCTTGTCCCCAGGCTTGAAAGATCGAACAACAGCACTTTTATCATAACTTTTCCTCTGTTGTTTCTGAGCCACTTTTACATGTTGCTGCACAATGGGCCCTATCTTTCCTAGCCTCTCATACATTTGGGACACAAATTGTACCAGATTTGGCTCCTGGGACCTTGCTGCTCCCACCCTTCTTTTAACATATCCAAGATACCCCTGGGCTGTCTCCCAAACAATAACTCAAAGGGACTAAACCCTGTTGAAGCTTGATGGCAAACATTAAATAGGGAATAAGAGTGTCCCAATCTTTTTTCTCTTGAGCCACTGCTTTCCTGAGCATGTGCTTTAATGTGCGGTTAAAGCGTTCCACCAAGCCATCTGTTTGTGGATGGTATACAGAGGTGTGAAGTGCCGTAACCCCTAGCAACTGGCACATGTCCTTCATCAGTTTGGACATGAATGGAGTACCCTGATCTGTGAGGATTACTTTGGGTATTCCCAAGTGTGTAAACATCAATACAAGTTCTCTAGCTATAGTGCTGAACTTTATGTTTCGTAGGGGAATTGCTTCTGGATACCTGGTTGCATAGTCAAGCACCACTAGTATATATTGGTGCCCACGTTTTTCCAATGGCCCCACGAGGTCCATGGCTATTCGTTCAAAAGGAACTTGTACTATTGGTATTGGAATGAGAGGTGCCCTGTACATGGGTTTGGGACAGGCTCGCTGACAAATGGGACAGGACCGGCAATACTTTTTCACTGCCATGTGTACCCCGGGCCAGTAAAACCTAAGCAGAACTCGTTCCCGTGTTTTATCCTCCCCTAGATGTCCCCCACAGACATGTGTGTGTGCTGCTTTTAACACTAGGGGTACATGGACCTGAGCAACCATCAACTGTTCTACTTTTTCACCCTGTACAACAGCAACTCTATGCAATAAATTATTTTTGACAATAAAATAGGGTATACCTTCTGCAGGCTGGGCGGTTTTCGCTACCCCATTTTCCTCAGTCACACTTTTATAGGCATGTTCCAAAGTGGCATCATTAAGTTGGTCCCGAGCAAAGTCCTGAAGAGGAAACAAAATTGGTATTGCGGACCAGTCCGTATCCTCACTGACAGACGGGGTGGGCTCATCTGCGACATCACCGACCAATGCTAGTTTGGACTGTCCAAGTTTCCTCGCAGGTGGATGCTTTTGTGGAACTCCAGCTGTGACTCCCAGGATGGCATTCCGGTTTGGCGGTTCCTAAAGATAAATGTCCAGATGTTGTGGATTCTTAGGCGGTTCCTTTAAGACCGGGTTTCCGACCGTTGCATCAGTTGCCGGCATGTCCGGCCGGATCCGCTCACCGAGGACATCATTAAACAGTGGGAAGTCTCGCCCCAAAATGAGTGGATATGGGAGTTTAGGTGCTATGGCAGCTACCACCATAACAGTTTTGTCTTTGAGTGTGACTGGTAGTATTGTTCTTTCATACTCCTCTGTCGTGCCATGTACGCAAAAAAAACCTTCACCTTGGGCAACGGAGAAGTTATGGTTTCGGGTAAGGCAGAGCTGGAAACAAATGAAAGTTCACTCCCCGAGTCAACCAAGGCCAGAACAAGGTTTTGGTTGATTAGCACAGTCACCCGGAACAAACAAGGACTTCCTGATGTGGGACTCATGGTAAAACAGCTTGGAAAAGCAGGCCCAATATGTGCCACGGAACAGTCCATGGGTTTAGGATACTCTGCCTTAAAGTGGCCTGGCTCACCACATTCGAAACACTTCAGATTAGACAGCTTTGCACCTGGCCCTCTGTCCGTAGCAGTTTTGCCATTAGGCCCTGTAGCAAGGATTGCCAAACCTGGCATTTGGCGTGGCAGCGGCTTTGGCACGAATGCAGGTTCTTTAGTCATTTGCTGTAGCGCACAAAACCTTTCTACCATGGTGGCAAGCTCTTCATAAGTTTGTGGGTCTGATTGCAGCACCCACCTTTGCAAATCGCGGTTCAGCCCCTGGATTCAGTCATCTATCCCCAGAACTTCAATAATCCGAGAAGGCGAATTCTCCTCAGGCTGCAGCCACTGCTTTAAAATTTTAGAAAGCTCAGCCACTTGCGCTCTGACCGGTTTTTCTTTATCATAGCGCCATTGGTGATAGCGCTGGGCTCGGCCTGGCCCAGAAACTCCAATGCGAGCCAATATCTCAGACTTTAGGCACAAATAATCAGAGGCCCGGTCCTCATATAGATCCATATAAGCTCGCTGAGCTTCACCAGTCAGATATGGCGCCAGCCTCTCAGCCCAATCTTTAGGAGGCCATTTTGCCCTTTTTGCAAGTCTCTCAAATGACACCAGATATGCTTCTATGTCATCACCTGGCGACATTTTCTGGAGAACAGGACCAGGTGGTTCATTTCTGTCATGCCTCACCTGGCTTAACTCTGCCCTTAAGAGCCTTGTGTTTTCCACCTGTGCCTCGGCAGCTCGTAGCATCTGAGCTTGCTGCTGTTGCTGCGCAGAGGCAACATTCATGAGGGTTCTCAGTACTTCCTCCATGTTGACGTCTGGGCGGGTTGGGTAGCAGAAACTGGCTTCCCTGTGTATTTCACTCCTGATACCACTTGTGGCAAAAGCCCGTTACTGCTGAAGCACACGCGAACAACCTCTTCTTTTTATGCAGCTTTATTGTCAGGATGGTTTAACATGTATTTGACACCACATGAATTTCACAGCAGATATGGAGACCCTAAAGCTAGCTAGACATAGACAATTTCTCTCAAGACCAGCCAGCTTCCCCAGCGTTGGTCTTAGTGCACAAATGACACAAACAAGCTTTTATGCATGATACTCCTCCCCCAGCCCTAGCTTGGTGGACAGGTGACACACCCACCTTCTCTTTAAAAAGGAAACGCCCATCACTTGCTCTGTTTGCACTAACAGACACACCCTGTCTGTTTGCTGAGAGGAAATCATGTAAGTTAACAAACTTTAAACTACACATACGTTTTTACCTGGTATAATCTCAACTTAGGTGCATAACTGTGCCAATGTTTTATTCTGTTTGTATACTTTCTCTGCCTCTTGTCAGATAAATGCCTCCCTTTGTTACAATATATATATATATATATATATATATATATATATATATATGTATAATCACTTTTTACACAGGGAGGGAGCTGGATCGTGACCACAAAAGGTAAGTGTTTTTTTTTTTCTACAGGATTTTTTTTTCTACAGGATTTTTTTTTTCAATGCCCTGGGCCCCCTTTCCCCCTGGGTCTCCAGGCACCTGCCCCTCGTGCCCAGTCGGAAAGATGGCTCTAGTTCATGGGGGGGGGTCATCGGGCGGGGGGGGAGCCCTGCCTGCTTCATTGTACTGGGCCCCACGATTTCTGATGGCGGCCCTGTCCAGAATGTTTGTCCCTGTTTATGCATGTCCCAGGTGTCTGTGCCTGTATATGTGTGCCCAGAGTATCTGTTCATATCTGTTCCTGTGTATGTGTGTCCAGTGTATCTGTTCCTGTATAGGTGTGCCCAATGTGTCTGTCAATGTATATGTGTGCACAGAGTGTCTGTTCATATCTGTTCCTGTATATGTGTGCCCAGTTTGTCTGTTCCTGTAAATGTGTGCCTAGAGTGTCTGTCCATGTGTATGTGTGCCCAGATTGTCTGTTCATATCTGTTCCTCTATATGTGTGCCCAATGTGTCTGTCAATGTATATGTGTGCCCAGAGTGTATGTGCCTGTATATGTGTGCCCAAAGCTTCTGTCCCTGTATATGTGTTCCCAGAGTGTCTGTCCCTGTACATGTGTGAAAAGAGTGCCTGTCCTTGTAGATGTGTGAATAGAGTGTCTGTCCCTGTATATGTGTGAATAGAGTGTCTGTCCCTGTAGATGTGTGAATAGAGTGTCTGTCCCTGTATTTGTGTGAATAGAGTGTCTGTCCCTGTGTATATGTGCCCAGATTGTCTGTCCCAGTATATGTGTGGTCAGATTTTCTGCCCCTGTAGATGTGTGCACAGTATATGTCCCTGTATATGTGTGCCCGGTGTCTATACCAGTATATGTGTGCCCAGTGTCTGTACCTGTAAATTGAGTTTCATATAAATTACTTACCATAAGATGTCCAGGCACTTGTCAGGGACAGCACAGCAGTGCCATAGAGTGGAGGAAGTGGGTCCTGCTGCTGGTGTGAGGGTTAGGGTCCATCAGAAAACAATAGGCTGCACTGCCGCTGCTTTGAAAATGAGGCAAAAGGAGGGATTAAGGCGGTGTCCAATTTTATTAAAATAACAATATTTCAGCAGGCTGCGGATTGGCCCTGATGAATCGACTCCACTGCCAGGTAAAATATAAATAAAGAATTTTATTTATTTTTTAAATAAAAAACAAAACAAAAAAATTCCCCGTAGGTTCTATGGCTAATCCGCCCCTGATTATAAATAAGCATATGATGATGAAAATACATATATTTTCAAATTGGGTTCCTCTAAAGCCATTGTATTAAACTAGTGAAAGATGATACTTACTGATCTAATCACTATGATTATATGTGCAATAAAATGAGTTTTATTCTTTCAGTTTCTGAAAATATAAATTTAGTAAAACTTGAATCCTGTTTCTGTTTTTCTGTTGTCAATCATAAATCATATTTCAAGACATAATTGTCTTTAATTTGGTTAAGATATGTGCAGGGAGTAATATTAATAAGACATGTATGAGCATAGCAAAAGTTTCAAAATGCCCCCGTGCACTGCCAAAAAGTTGAAAAAATACCACGCATACACATGGTTCTTTATCAGAGGAGAGGCTCCACCCTCTGCTACTATGGTATTTCTGCCTTTGCGTATGTGACAGGTATCATTGAGTTGCTAGTTAATGCCAATCAGTAATCGTAGGCATCATCATCAAGAGTCATCTCTCTCCAGAGAACAAACTTCAATTTCTACATTGTTCAGTAGAGGTATTTTAGGTGTTTTCTGAAGTGTAAAGCTTTTACACAATTTAGGCTTCATAGAACAACTTGGCCATAAGGGAGTGCCTATCCATTAGAGCATAAAGCATTTCATCTCCCCAATCCTTCACAAGTCTAGAGGATATTGTACAGTCTGCTCTGGTTATCGGTGTCATTTATAATTTTCAACCTCCATAACTATGTGAGTTTCTTAAACTCTTGGGAGATGGAGGCTCGTAAGAAAGTAGGATAAAAATCTGTATTGTTTCGAACAGTTTAAACAAAGTATTAGTTGAGAATTGTACATAGAAAGAGAGAATAAAATAAAAATTAAAAAGGCCCAAAACGGAACTGATTTACCAGCTGTTTGGCTGACTATATTTTTGGCCTCTATAGGTTTTTACTTGTTTATATGGTAGTTTTGTTTTAGAATAGCTGAAAATCAGATACGTTTATTTTACATTTTCACAAAATCATTCTTAAAGATGTGAACATTTGCTGAAACTTAGCAATGTCTATTTCAGCCCTTTGGCAATGCTTAAAGTAATCAAGTTCTCATCACATTTTGTAACAGCTTATTTGTTAACAGTGATTTAACTAAAATATATATTCACATTAAGGGTTCCTAAACCCTATATTATCAACTGGTCACCCCCTAACCATTTTGGAGCCCTATGCTTTAATACTTTTATTACCAATTGACAGATTCCATGGTGGACCATTGTTGTGGCCTGCAGGCCACATAGCTGCTGGTCAATAACTAGATAGATATCATTCGTTGGAGTGTCTGGTGTCTCTTCATACTTGAAAGACTCCTTAAAATGTCTTTTACTGCAACAGCCCTTTCTGCTATTGTTTAGGGCTTTCAAGTGAAAATGTGATGAGCAACTATCAATTAAAAGTGGTACTAAACCTAAAACAATAGAACATATATTTTAAAACTCTTTGTTATTCCCCCCCCCCCCCTCCTTAAGCAATAGAAATTTCTGTAACATTGTCAGTGTAGTGCACTTCCTTTGGAAGATGGTGGAGGCCTGTCCCACAGCCTGGAATTCCCACATTGTAATACCGTGCTGTCAAAGTACTTATCTGAAGTGGTCCACATATTCATAGCTATATACTTGAAGGCCAAATACTGTTTAAAGAAAAATAATGTCATACATTAAATTCTATGCAGGTTGTTAGAGATAGTGGGGACCATAAAAACATTTTAGGACTGCATTTAGCCCATAGACAGCTAGTGCAACTGTGCAATAAAGGTGAATTGCATTGTATTATTTTTCCTTGACTTTTAATATTTTTTAATCTGGGAATTATAAAAGGACTGTTCACTGGATGCGACGTATTTTTGAAAAAGTCCATCACATGTCCCTCAACACTTGCTCAGTGCTAGTTAACAAGCAGAGAATTGGTGGAGTGATCATGTCAGCATGTTGCAATAAGTTATAATAGCAATAACTTTTGCAAGAGAAAAGTTCTCAGTGATGCCATAGAGTATAGTATCTGCAATCAGAAATAGGTGATGCATGTTAAACACATGGAAAAAAGCATTTAATCCAGAAAGCAGATGTGATGCATGCAGCTTTTGCCATTTGTCTTTATTGTCCATTCAGTTGAATGGGGTTGCCAGCATGTGTGCTACATGTAGTGCACCCATTGAAATGAGCAGGCTTCTAAAATTAATGGGAGAAGATCCATATATTAAAAATAAATAAGTAAATAAAATCAAGCAGCGCCCTCCCCCCCTCTTCCCCCCGAAAAAAAAAAATCAACTAGTCATCCCCTCCCTACTACCCTGCGAGAGTTGAAACCAGGTCCAGATGAGAAAGCTTGGTCTGGGTCCCACTGTTAGCATGGAAGCCTGCAGCATAGGGACACCATCTCCCAGCAGATCCAACACAGTAAACTTGCCATGGAAAATCATAGGAAATATTTGTACATCAATGGGAATTCTTCTTGGAATCCATGGAAATTCATCTTGTAATCCACAGGAAATATTACTAATCCGATGGGAATTCTTCTTGTGCACAGAAAAAAATATCCATTGTAAATTATAATCCACAGAAATACTTCTAATGCCAGGGAACTTTTTGTGTAATCCAAAGTTAAATCTTCTTGTAATTCATTGGAATAAAAACAGAACTGAACTGCAATGACTGGGACTCCACTTAGCTACTCAGCCAATTACAAGCAGTACCGCACATTAGCTGTGAGGTGAGTGATTGGCAGTGAGGGGAGTTCAGGGGTCTATCTTTTTTAATCTGAGACCAATATACATTAATTTAATTTCTACTGATGTGGGAAAAATGTTTTTTTTACAATACTGGGTCCATTTATTTCAATAGTATATCCATTCCAATGGAGTTTGTAAATATAGAGCACAACTCCACTAATATGAACAGGATATTGGAATTAATGGGGAAAAAACAGAAATATACTGGTTCAGTTGCTAGTGTTAACCCCTACTGGATATCTACACAATAATATTTTTGAAGAGCAGCTACACAATGCAAGCATGGACACAAATAGGATATGGATACATAGAATAAGATTTGCAGTTAGGTGCAGTGATCAGTGGGTAACCATCCTCAGACAGCAAAGATTTGATTAGTGTACAATTTGTGATAAGAAAGAATATGTATACTGTAAAATGGAATGTCTGTCTTTGTTTATATACATATTTGTTTTTGACACAATCATCTTTGTAAACAGGGGATGGCTATTTGCATGTTTGCAAATTTTAGCCCGGAGGGGGCAAGACTCGACTCAGCAGCCTATTTGGAACATTTTAAAGGAAAAACAATCCAAGTAGCCCAGTGACCCAGCCCAAGATAGTCCACTATGGGACCGGCCCGGGGAGCAGATGCCCCCTGCCCTCTAGCCCAGCTTGCCCCTGCATGCAAAATAATAAACTAATTTACACTCCTTGCATTTAACATGGTTTGTCCAGGATCAAATATACTCCTTTTTTGCCTTACTCTTCTTAATGACTCATGCCCAATATGTGTTCTAATTGACACTAAGGGCTAGATTTACTAAGCTGCGGGTTTTGGAAAAGTGGAGATGTTGCCTAAGGCAACCAATCAGTTTCTAAGTTTCATTTATTTGGTACATTCTACAATGTGACAGCTAGAATCTGATTGGTTGCTATAGGCAACATCTCCACTTTTTCAAACCTGCAGTATAGTAAATATGGGCCCGATTCATTAAGGTTCTTAAATGAAGAGGATTCTCATTTCAGTCTCCTGGACAAAACCATGTTACAATGGAAGGGGTGCAAATAAGTGTTCTGTTTTACACATAAGTTAACTACTGCCTGTTTTTTCATGTAGCACCCAAATATCAACTTTAAATTTCAGTGTACAAATAAGCTATCAAATATTTGTGTGTTACATGAAAAAACAGGCAGTATTTAACTTATGTGTAAGACAGAACACTTATTTGCACCCCTTCCATTGTAACATGGTTTTGTCCAGGAGACTGAAATGAGTATCCTCTTCATTTGAGATCCTTAATGAATCAGGCCCTATATGCCTAAGCCTTTTTCTCATCTCAGAAATGCAGTCAGGTACAGATTTCTATTATTTCTCCTCTCTGTAATTTTTTTGCTGATCTTCTAACATGCATCAGTGCATTGACCCATTGCGTACATAGTAATAAGAAATGTACTTCAGTACAGATTGATTTTTTCATGTTGGCATGCATACCTAATGAAAATAAATATGGAAAGATGATCAACTAAGTGACAGCTTATTGTATTTATATAAATATGGATCTGAATAAAATTATATATATATATATATATATATATATATACACATATATATAGATAGATAGATCTATAGCCATTAATTTACATTGTGCAAACAAAATTATTTTCTATGTGTTTTCTACCTTCACCGCTGATGGAATTTGTTCTGGCATTTATTTACATGAAACAGTTGCATTATTTATTTGTTTCTCTGTCACCCTATCATCTGCCCTCTAATACTGCCTGATGCCTTCATTTTGAATCGGACACTTAAGCATGTAAGGCACAGAAAAAGATAAGTTATTATTGGTTTATTGTCAGAGGTAGTAAATATGGAAACTTAGGGCAGTAATCCTACTTCTTTCTTTGAACTCTGCACATGATGTCCTAGTGTGAAAATAAATATGGGTGACATATTTATTTGTTGCAATTGAAAACTTAACCCTTAAGATATCCATTAAATTTCACTATTAAAGAACTTAATGGCTGATATCATGTCTTCCTTTACCTTCTTATCCCTATTTAACTATAACCTTAAATAACTGACACGAGACCTGAGTGTGTCAAATTGAAATAGATTATTTAAATTTGGTAGTGGAGAAGAGAGCAGTCAGTCTGATGTTTGCCAGGCATAACCCAACTGTCCCAGCATTAACCATTGGGACCTCATGAACTGGGAGAAAACCAAATAAACCCCTGGGTTCAAGTGGGGGACAATCAATCACGCACCGGGTGCACATATCTACCTTAGTGGGACACCGCCTCCCGGGCTTACAGAACCCACCCATCTTCTCGACTAGACAGAAAGCAACCACAGATTCACTCGAAGAGAGGTGGGTTCATCATGCTCACTACCGTAATGTGCGCCACAACCACTGGTCGTCGACTGTACTGCATTTTCCGGCCACGCCTGGATCTCTAAGAGCTGTGGCCCGCTCACACCTGCCTATGCTAAACTCCTACATGTCTCCTACAACCAACGTCAGTGCCCTCATCACTCAAGCGAACTCCAACCGGCCTTTAGAGGAACGGGAATGCGAATCCGATTCGCGGGTGCTCCATTCGCCAGCCATCTAAAGGGCACATGAACCAGGGCAACAGACAACACAGGACAAACTATCATCCGGATCACAACTGTCCCGCGCCCTTTAGGGCAGAAACGCCAGACCCTCCTAGGCATTACATCGGACCAGCATAGGAGCAGGGCAGCCATGGAGGCATGGACCCAAGCAAACTTGGATTGCATCAATAACATCAGGTTTATGGATTTACAGCAGCCCAAATCACTCTCCCGAATGTATCACCAAGATATGAGGCATCCCAAGTCTAGCTATGTTAGCCTCCAGGAGAACCCTAAACCCGGGCCATCATAGACCCCTTTAACCTCTCCCATAGACCACTACTGACCCCAAAAACGGAAAGGCGTCCCTAGCTATCCTATGGAAAGCAGGCCATTTGACATCTAAGGGTACCATCACCCAAATCTACAGCGGGATCCGGTGGTCTGTAAGACAGGAAATAAACCACAATGTTAGCATACATAAGCAACGGCAAATTAAAACCGGAGGAGTGGGGAAAAGGAAATTTGAAAAAGAAAGAAAGAAGAAAGAGACAAGTCGAGAACCTCACACACCCAGCAGCACCAGCAGCTCATCATACCAGAGGTGTACACGCTCACGAGGCAAAAGTGGAAACAAATGGGGGGGACACAAGCGAAGGTAAAACCAGGGAAGAAGTAGGGCTGCGATACGAGGTCATAGACGACCCTGTAGGAGGGGAAAGGCGACAGTGTCATTAACAGAGGAGACCACTTCCAAAATATCGTCAGCTCATGGGCCCTATTCAAATTTGAAAGACTGTGCATTCCTACAGCCTGCCCCAGGAACGCATATTACCATACGTAAAGAAATATTCTGAAAGTACAGCCCCCTTGCTTTAACTAGTACCTTTGTTGATAGCCCAAAGTTCTCTGCATGTAACTATATCCAAATGCCCTGGGTCTTTGTAAATTAAGTCTAAAATTAAACAAGCTCTGTCTTGAACACTCTACAAACCCAGTAGCTTCATACGAGGAGCAGTGCTTGATCACATGAACCCAGGGGTGCAATGCAATCCTCACATGTATCTGTATCCAATCATTATATCTGTATCCGTATCATGTCTCTGCATATATATAAATATCTGTATCTATACCTATCTTTATCAATGTCAAAATATTCGCTTAACCGAAAAATAGAAAAATTAAATAAAAAACCTGTCCCCACAGATGCAGATAGAACAGCAGATACAGACTTTGTGTAATATAAAGCTGAGTGATGTTGCCCTTTCACATTGCAGGTTTATTCCCCTGTGTTAGTAGTGTAATCCGCCTGCACAGGACTGCTCACAAAAAAAGTTAATAAGCCATACTGTCCTTGACACGTCCTGAGAATATTCGACCAGTGTAGCTGAAGAAAATCTTAGATCGGGTGGATGGTGGTGCTATATCGAATGACACTATCTTTAATAATGGATAAATAGTTATCCCGTGGACAATAGAACACCTAGCAAATATAGCAAATCTCACTATGATTTACTTTTAGGGAATGTATTACAAAAATGATCTGCCTCCTTTATCAACACAGATGACACAAACTGGTCCTGTCTTTCTCCAGCTCATTGTGGTATCGCTCCAGTAATTGGCTCTCAGTGTGTAAAATCGTTTCATTGGTCACTCCCTTAAACAAAACCTCCTGGGAGTAACATAGTTCAAGTGTAGATCTGTATCCACAACCGATGGGTACCAGATTGCCAGCAAAATGTCCCTCAAAATAAAAATGGCCCTGGCTGGCACAATAAACCTGTATGCCTCCTTCTGGTAGAGTATTACAGAATAGTGTACTACCTATGCACATGCAAGAACAATCTCAAATATATCTAATAAGTAAACCAGGACGAGCCCGGGGTGGCGCTACCCACAATTAACTGAATGTTATAGGTAAAATTATCATGCGATAACTGCTATACCTAGGAACATAAAGCCTGTGTACATAAGTCTGCATGCACCGTGACAACTGCGAGAATAGAGGGAACTTGCTAAGGAGAACCACTACTCCAAACCTGTTAGCTGTATTGCAGAGCTGGCAGTTTCTTCATAATATCAAGTGTACTTACTGCCCTTCCTTATAGCAGATCCCCTCCATATGAACTGCATCTGTTACGAGGACATAATGAAGTGTTAGAAAACGTGCATACATATACTGATATACCCACAGTACATGGAGATGTGCCAGTACAAAAATATACATCACAATTATATTATGGACAGTCAAACCTTCAACCATCACATAAAATTCCTTATAAGTTCAGCAGAGATTCTGCTACACAACTCGCAAATACTGTCACAAAGGCATTAATGAGCAGTCTATTGATACACTCCCTAATGGGCACATCCCTACATGTTATATAAGCAATTGCCTCATGTAAATTGATATAGGGTAATGCGCATAGTAGAGGTTACACACTGCTGGCATCAAGCAGAGGTGTTGCGTCATAAGAAATTTACATATGTGTGTGGGGGTGGGGGGGAGAGACTGTTGGCAGGAAAACTGTGATGGGCCCTGCATGTGGAAGCTGTGGGCAGACACCCCTTTCCCGTATGCAGGTAGTGGACGCACTTATAACTGTGCGTCCACTACCTGCTGCCACTACTGCTGCCAGCAAAGAGGGGGGACACAACCTTATTAAGGAGTTGCAAATCAGTATCTCCATTTAAATACAATAGGTGGGGACAGCATGTAAGGAGGATCCCAATGTCTGCAAGTTATAAGGCAGCACCTTAAAAGCAGAGATCAGTGTAAATACCCTTTTTTTTTTTCTTTAGCTTAAGTGGCTAAAGAAGAGCTGGGGGAGGGGGGAATCCTTGCTACATGATGAGTGCAAAAATTGATATCACCTAAAATCTTAATTAACCTGACAATTACCACACATGTATTCTATACCACTGACCCACATGCCACTGAATGGATGGCAGGGGGAAGTGAAAAAGCACATAGGAAAATGATGAAGACTAGAATAGTTGTTATAAAGATTAGCTGCAGGCAAAACCCTTTTAGAATACATTAGTTATCATAACTAGAACAGCCATAATAGTAAACTTAGCTCTGTGGGCTCCTGCAGCCCAACATATTGAACTCAAGAGTAAAAGTACAATGCTAGTGTAGAAACTCTAAGGGAGGGGATGGCTGAATTGGAAGGGGGCTAACAAAGTACTGTTATGTGGAACTAAACAGGGAGGAAAAAACAGTAAAAGACAGGAGAGGTATAGAATAATTAAAGGGAAAGAACTAGACAAAGGGAGAAAGCCACAGGAGAGGAATTACAATGAAAAATGCAGCAGAGTACAGACAGGAACACAGGCTACTCATCCAGCAACATCCAGAATTGCAGAGACTGCTCAATTCTCCGCCCATTATTGACCCTGTCTACCCCGTCCCTATGACACCAGGTGGGCGTACTCCCATAGTTAACTATTAAACCCCAGAGAATAATCCAGTTTGAAGATACACCCTCAGCTTTTAAATTGCCTTCAGGCTTATTTCAGTCTTCAGTTATTATTGCATGAATGTACCATACTGGCTTATTGACATCAATATCTGTTGGTGGACTGAATTTTTTTTTTTTTCACTATGAGTAATCTTTTGCTCTAGACACTACACAGAGGCAATCTGAGTTTCTGTACCAAACAAGCCTGCCTGGTCCCTAGACATCTACCTATCATGCTTCTTCAAAAGCATATACTAATAGATTCTGGCAAACAACCACTTCATTGAAAACAATGCAAATGGTGAGAAACGAAAATGGCTCTGAAGACACATTCTTAATTAATCTTGAGCTGTGAACAGGACTGGATTTATATATTTGCCCCTGAACAGTTTTTCCTTTTGCCCACCGCTTGTTACAGCGATGTATGCCCCTCAACCACCACGGCATCCAATATGTAGAATATAATAAAATTTATTATACCAATGAATAAAAATTATCATGGATTTTTTTTTTACGGCGAATGGTATTTATGAACCAATATCACTACTTTCCCACCTGTACTGGCAGTACAGATGCATATAATTGTGTCTTACACAAAAGTGAATCTGGCTGTGGAGCCTTCTGTTTAGGTGCACAGGTGGGCTTCATGTACTGTTTATTACAGATCATGACTACGTTTCAAATTGTGATCTGCATAGTTTTAACTAGGTATAACAAAATAACAATAGCAA
This sequence comes from Mixophyes fleayi, assembly GCF_038048845.1. Lineage (NCBI taxonomy): Eukaryota > Metazoa > Chordata > Amphibia > Anura > Limnodynastidae > Mixophyes > Mixophyes fleayi. The sequence continues at coordinate 283,287,632 of NC_134405.1, read as the reverse complement.
TAACTAGTCATTAAAAATGTAAAATGAATACAACATATCTCAGCACATGTCAAACGTGTTGTAATTATCCTTCATATAATTTAAATTTGACTTAGAAATGAGCTGGTAAATGGCACAAATCAATTCACAAAGCTTTTATGAGTGGTAAACAAAAATCATTTAGAGCAGAAAATTAACTTTTTCTAACAACTTTTAATTTAAAATTATAAAATAACAATCAAAAAATTAATTTTGTGCAGAGCAGTGATCTGATTTACAGTATCAGTTTATCACTGTATCAGAGAATTCACACAAGCAGAGAATCTCATCATTTTCTGAGTGCTGAGCCTTATTGAGGCCTGCAACTTTCAGGGCATGTAGTATAAATCATGTACTATATTGTACATATAAACTATTTTTAGATAGCACATAAAAAGAAGAAAAAGGAAACTAGAAACATAATATTAGTACTGTAATTGGTTGAAGGATGCAGGTAATATGATGAGTTTTAGTGCCTGACATTCAGAATGTCATTCTGAACAAAAACATTGAAATAAAGAATTACATATTGGTAGCCACATGTACAAGAAACATTTCTCCAAGGCACTGACAGACAAATGTATCCAAGGCAACAGCACTTATAAACACTGACTGTAATGGGCATTGCCATGGACAACATTATTTTATGGGAAATTGTGACAGAGTAACAAACGTCAAGCAGAAGCATGTTTGACAGATTTTAGTCATCTTAAGGGGTCAAGAAAAGGGCACAGTGTCACTATTTACCCAAGTATATAATTGTTCAGCGATCAAATTATTCTTCTACTGTATGAATATGTACTGCAGCTTTCACTGACATACTGATATGAAATGTAATTATATAGAAGTGGCAGCCAAATAAATTCACAGGCAAAAATGTCTGAGAGCTGACAGCATGCAATGTTCCTGTCTCATAGAGAAAATAATTTTCTTCATTATTGCATTTTAGATAGACGTTAAAATGAAAGTTTCTTCCTTCTCTTGCCTGAGGAACTGATATAATTTGTACATTAATTCTTATTAGATTACTTAATTTACATGAACAATTTGTATTTTGCTGGGAGACTGTAACATAGGTGTGTATAAGCTGAATGGATAATGCAAGACGAGTGCAGTGAGCCAAGAAAACCTTGATCCAAGTCCTACGTGAAACAGCTACAAGAAATATTTTAGCCTCTGACATGCAGGTTAATTTGTTATATAATGTAAAAAGAGCTTAGTAATGGGTATATTCACCAACTTTAAAAAAGGGAGGTCAAGTGACAAGTACAGGTGGGGGTGGGCGTGACGACTTAAATTACATCAGATTTGCCCTGCTGCCCAGTGCTGCTTCTCACTTGTGAAATACCCTTCCATGCTCAGTCTAACTCTCCCATAGCCTTTAAATCTTTAGACACTCTCTGTATACCCATCTCTTTATCAGAGCACTAGTCCTGCTGATATTACTCACACTAATGCAATCTTCACTCTGAGCCACACTTGCTCCTTGCTTGTTTCAGCTGTGCCCTCTGCCACTTGAGATTGAAAGTTCACTCATGAGTTGTCCCTACATTTTGTTTTCATGTCTTTATTTATTTTGTCTACCTTGTATGTCCATTTTATGTATGTCCTGTTTTCCCTACTGTACAGCGCTGCAGAGCACTGGGGCACCTTACAAATCTACAATAATAATAATAATAATAATAATAATAATAATAATACTTACAGTTAAGGCTGAACTGTGAAAATTTAAATTTCTCCACAATCTAAATAAAACATCTAAAGTCTCATACTATATTAAAATAATTTATAATAGATTTCAGGGTGAGCCAAGTATTTGTGAATACCTGTCCACTGTGCAGGACCTCTCCCCAGTGGATATAATAAATTAATAGGCATAAAGAAGCCCATAATTTGCTCTGTAACTGATATATGATATTTAAACATTTTTTGTGATATTTTAAATATACAACATGTTTTTGTTACCTCCATAAATTGTGATTATGAGTAGAAATGTCACATTTAAAAAAATGCAATCATACATTTGACAACACTGAGGAGAAACAATATATTATTGAGTATCTTGACCTAGAATATATATACACTTACAGCATTATATTCAAAACTTGGACTGTGACTACAACACATGCACAATGCAGGGAGGTCACACAGTATACCAGAAGGGGAGATGGAGGAAGTGCAGTGTGCTTTCTCCTTCCTCTGTGGTCTCCAGCTGTTAAAGTGGGGGAGGTGTGTGAGGCATGTGGAGAAGGTGTGAAAGGCATTTGGGGCAGGTATAAGAGGCATGTGGGGGAGGTTTAAGACATATATGGGGGAGATCTGATGGGAAAGTAGGGGAGGACTGATAAGCATGTGGGGGATATTTGGTAGGCAAATGAGGGGGTCTGATGGGCGTTTGTGGTCTGATCTGCATGTGCTTATCACTCCATGAAAATATCTCTCAACCCTGCCTCTCTCTCCAGCTACCTCCCTACTACCCTTCATTATAAACTTCTTAAACGGTTAGTCCACAACTCTTTGATGCACTTTCTCACTGTGAACTCTCTCTTTGACCCCTTACAATTGGACTTTTCTTTCTCCTCTCCACTAAAACTGGCCACACCAAGGTGATTAATGATGTATTCTTGGCTAAGTCGAAGAGTCACTTTTCCCTGCTCTTGCTCCTTGATCTCTCTGCCACTTTTGGCATTGTTGTCCACCCTATCCTCCTTAAAACCTCTCACTCCTTGGCCTTCTTGGCACTGTTTTTTCCTGGTTTACCTCCTAATTCTCTCATCGCTCCTTCAGCATTTGCTTCTCTGATCCCTGATCCTCTTTTTTCCCTTTATCTGTCAGAGTCCCCCAAGGCTCTGTTTTGACCCATTGATTACCTTCTTTACACCTCCTCTCTTAGCAAATTCGTCAGCTCCTCAGGTCTCCATTATCATATTTATGTCCATGACAATCTACCTTTCCTTTCCTAGCATCTCTCATCATCCATATGTCCACCTCCCTCTCTGCCTTTTTTACTTGGATTGCTGAACACTATCTCAAGTTCAGCAGATCAAAAACTGAGCTAATTGAATTGCCACCACCCAGTGTCAAACACATTCCTTCCATCTCCCTTAGGGTCAATGATGTCCCCCTCTCCCCTATTCCCCATGTTCTCTGCCTGGGGGTCATTATTGACACAACCATCGACTTCATTCCCCATATCCAGTCCCTTGCCCAATCCTGTCATCTCCATCTTCCCAACATTGCCAAGATTACCATATTTCTCACCCTGGATGTCACCAAGATCATCATACACACTCTTGTTATCCCACGTTTACTTCATTACAATCTCCTCCTCTCTGGCCTGTCAGTCACATGCCTGTCTTACCTTCAACCTATCTGATTGTGGCATTATGGCTAATCTTTCTCTCCTGCAGATCCTCTTCAACTGTAGCTCTCTGCTAAGCCATCCATTGGTTTCCGTTTTTCTCCAGAATACAATTCGAGCTGCTTACCCTCATCTATAAAGCCCTCTTTAATATCTCCCCCTCCTATATCTCTGACCTTGTCAAGAAATGCTCACCTACTCGCCAATGCATTCTGTCAGTGATCTTCACCTCTCCTCCTCTCCTGTGTTCACTTCATATTCCCACCTTCAGGACCTGCGCTGCTCCTCACCTTTGAAACTTACTGTCCCATCTGACCAGACTCACCTGCAACCTCCAATCTTTCAGGCAATTCCTCAAACTTACCTTGTTACATTTGCCTGAGGGCTTGTGAGAATCTGAGTGTATGTAGTTGCATTTTGTAGCAAGTGGGGGCCTGAGAGCATGTGGAGCTATTTTGGAGCAAATGGGAGGTCTTGGTGGCATGCAATGGAATTTTGGTGCAAGTGAGGGTGTTTGGGATGATATGGATGTGCTCAGGTTGTTTTCGGGCTGTATTTTCATTCTTCAAATTAAGGGCAATATGTGTCACTTTTGTAGACTGTATGTATATCAGTTTGTCCATCAATGGAATAAACCCTGTTTTTATGTTTTACTGATACAATTATTATTTTAAAAAGATAATATAATATTTTTTTAAAATATTAATAGTAAGAAGTCTTTGAAAAGTATTGAACATTTTGTTCCATTTACTTTAGCTAATTGTTGCAAGTTAACCATAAAACAGAAACATACTGCACAATTTACACTAGCAAAGAGAACACAAATTTGGTGAAAAAAAGGCTGCAGTAGTCAACACATTACACATATCTCTCAAATGAATTATCACCTCTTTACATGGTTACATTGTAAGTAAGTAGTCCATCAATGTCAACCTATTCTTCTAGCTATGTTGGTTACAAGGAGGACAAAACAGAACTCCATCAAGGCATCTACCAGTTTATATTACTGTATGGGAAAAAATTCTTCCTGACCCTACAGCTACCAATATGCATTCTAATAATAATTTAAGCCAGATGAAACACTACATATATCTTACTATTCCAACATGAGATTTGTTAATGTCACAAAAGCAGTACCTTCCTTTTGGTTGTCAAATGCATGACAATAGATATGTGAACCAATGCTGTCTAAATATGTTAATGCAGGTGCTTCTGGAGTCTTAATTTAAGGACATTAAGCTTTAAAGCATAACTATTCTGGAAAATCATTAACCCACGTCTTATATCCAGCAATTACTCTACATATCATTGGTGGAAAATGATATCTAATATATCACCGGTTATTGCAGCGATACAAAAAACAGTTTTCCTGCAATTTACCAAAATTATCCTGCCAAGAGACCAGGAGAAAAATCTCCTTGTCTTTCGACGGCAGCCTAATATTGCAGCGAATGGCTGTTGTACAGGAACTTTATGGAATCTTGCCTGGAACATTAGCAGTTAAAAGTCTAGAGATGTTGTTTTAATTACCAGCTGCAACCTCGTCTGTACAAGGCTGAGGTGCCAGAGCTGATCTCAACTGCAATGCCCACCTTGTGAACATTACTGACCCTGGAAAAGCAAAACCAAACATTTTTTATTACAATCCTTCTCTTCCTCCTCCTCTCCCACACAGTATCCTATCCATCTTAGAAAGCTGTGCCCGAATCTGACTTTTGAAGTGTCCAGTGCGAAGGTGACTGTAGCTGCTGTGTGAGTGACCGGTTGCTGTGAAGGATAGAAGTATGGAGCCAGCTGAGGAGTAATCAAGAGAAGCTACTGCTTCTTGGGTTTCTGTCCACTGTTGGGACTAAGAAGGCTGATTGCAGAACTAACACCATCCTAAGACAGCGTTAGGTTTTTAGGGCTTGATAAATTAAAACCATTTGCAGTCCCCATAGAGTTCTTTTAACCAATGGAAAGTAGGTTAAGGCTGGAAAAATCTCTCTAACCCTTTGATAAACTAATTGAAGAGCTGTGATAGCCATTCTCCATAGAAAACAGACATTTTCTTCGGATTGCAGCTTCAAAAATAGAGCCCTGACTCTCTATGCATTTGATGTTTTACATTGCCTAGTTTTTAACTGTTTTATTCAGGGAGATTATTTAAACTGCAAGTGAATTATATTATGATCATACCCAGGGGTCATGTACTGTTGGAATGTGTACTGTCCTATGTCTGCATAGATTGTTACATAGATTTACTTGCACAAAATACACCTTTAATGCCTGTAAGAAAGATATTAAAGCTAGTTTTTTTGTGTGAAAATAATCATATTACAACAGATCAATTTACTGTGATCCTTTCATATTCATAACACATCTGCTGATTTCATTTGAAACTATTGAGACAAAGTTGATTAAGATTTGTGTTTAGCCCTGTTATCTTTGTATTGTGAGCTTCCTTCTGCAATTTGTTCTGTTTATTCGTCTCTTTTTTTGCACTTTTTACAGTTTGAAAAGACAGATTAAACAATAAATGAAAACAAAAAACAGTTATAAAACACAGTAAAATGAAAATTGGAGTACAGTGGGCTCTGACCTACTAACCAAAAACGAAATTTGCTGTTCTATGCTTACTGAGATAAAAATTTGGTTACAAAGGATAATCTATAGTAAAACTCTACTTTATTTAATCCTGCACAATATTTAGCTACAAATATAAAAAATGCTTTCACTACAGCTGTTGTATTCTCTATAAATGACATTGTGAACGTCTCCTGAGAATGTCTTTTTGTCATTTATGTTATGGATTTTTTAGCATTTGAATAATCTTTTGTTCCCTGCTTTCACCTCTCATCTCATTACTCATTATTGTAAACACATTCTTATTGCAAGCCTGGAAAAGTCTATCACTCTGTCTACTCCAACTTTAAAGAAAGTAACTTTTTAATGTTTTTCATCTACGAAGTGGATCAGTATTTGTGTATATATATATTATATATATACATGAATAAAAAGAAACGGGGGCGTCGGATGGAGAACTGCAGTTTAGGATTGCACAGTGATAAGGCACAATGAGCTGAATTGGAATGCACTGTTCGGGAGTGTTTTACTAAAATAAATACAACCAGCTGAAAATTGTTTACGTGAGCCAGGATATGTTTTACCAAACCATATGAGGAGGTCCTGCCTGATTCAAAGAAGCTCAATTGCTATTTTTGTCTTGTACATGGCTACTCACTTAATCTTTGTGCTTTATCACGGTTTAATTATAAGCTGTACTTTACTATTGGACACCCCTTTTTATATTTATTCAAATGTTTTTCCTTACTGATGAAACAGGCTGTGTGAAAAAGGATGGCTGCTGGCTGCCACTATTTCTTGCATTTTCCTTTTCATTGCTGTGGTGTCAACACTTACGTTCATTGATTGACACTGATTATAATTCACAATCCGTAGCACCTTCACATTGTTTTTTATTATATATATATATATATATATATATATATATATACATAAATACACCTATATATAAATATATATATATACACACATATATACATTTAAATACATATATATATATATATATATATATATATATATATATATATTTATATATATATATATATATATATGAAGAGAGCAGCCCGTCCGGAAGTGAGAGCGCATCAGTACAACACAGGATTCAGAATGTGGACAGGTAAATTCCTAAGAGTACACTCTCCCCTAGGGGTAGACTCCATATACCCTAAAAGGTTTGTTTGGAATTTTTTATGGAAGAGCCTTAAGAGATCAGGAGCATGAATATCTCTAGCAGGAATCAAAGGATGTTCCTCATGGCCATACCCATTCCAGTCAACCAAAAACTGAACAGTACATTTCAAAATTCATGAATCGAAAATATCATTGACCTCATGTTCCTGTTGATCTTGAATAGCAATAGGTGAAGGATCTTTCTTAGGAGAAAAGACTTAATGGATGACAAGGGGCTTAAAAAGAGAGACTTCAGGGTACGGAGCAATTTTAGCCTAATAGCCACCAGATTGGTAACTTCCAGGATCTCAAAAAGTCCAATAAAATGTGGGGCAAATTTCCTATAAGGTACCTGAAGACGCACATTCTGAGTGGGTAACCACACCTTATCTCCAGGAGCAGGAAGCTGAGCGGGACATCTCTTCTTGTCAAAAAAACCTTTTGCCTTGATTGGAGGTTTGGGTTAGTCTCTGTTTACTTTGAGACCACCAAGAAGAAAAATTTTGAAGAAGTGAATCCATAGCGGGAACTCCAGATGAGGGAACATTGAAAATGGAGAAAGCTTGGGGTGAAATCCATAGATTGTGAAAAAAGGAGAAACCGGACTTGATTCGTGATACTGATTATTATGGGTGAACTCTGTCCATGACAGTAAATAAATCCAGTTGTCCTATTTGGCAGAGATGTAACATCTGAGGAATTTTTCTAGTTTTTGATTAGTCCTATCTGTGAGACCATTGGTCTGGAGGTAACATAGTAACATAGTAACATAGTTGATGAGGTTGAAAAAAGACACCAGTCCATCAAGTTCAACCTATTTTGGATCTCCTGCGATCCTGCACTTATATTTGAAATTAATCCAGAGTAGGCAACCGCCCATCTGTTTCAATTTTGAAAATCCCCCCAGACTCAATATTGCAATCCAATTTTAACCCTATATCCACTACTATCCTTTATTTTAAATTAACGGTCGTATCCCTGGATACACCTTTCCGCTAAAAATTTGTCTAACCCTTTCTTAAACAGGTGATAAGTGGAAGAGAATTTAAGCTTTTGTCACTCTCTCAAGAGCGACAAAAGCATCTCCAGAATTTAGCCACGAACTGGCTGCCACGGTCAGATATAATCTCATCAGGATACCCGTGCAAGGGAAAAAATTCTTTAATAAACAGTTGAGCAAAGGTAGAGGAAGAAAGAAGCTCTTTCAGGGGTATGAAATAGTCTATACGCGAAAAATGGTCTATGGCAACCCAAACTACAGAACATATTTTGGATCGGGATAGATCAGTAATGAAGTCCATTGAAAGATGGCTCCACTCTCTCCTCTCTTTCCACAGTGCCAGACATTGAGGTTGCAAGCCACACCACCTCCCGGACGTTCCTTCCATTCTTTCTTCGATAAGCTCTCCTTTTCCTTTTTTTCTCTCGGGATCTAGTCTATAACCCTTCCCTGCCAACACCCCTTACCTATTCTTTCCCTCCTCCCCGCCTTTTTCTTCCCTTTCCCACTTATATAGAAAAACAAAACATCATGTAGGTCTTTAGAACTCCATTCCTGGTTCCTCTATAGTGACTCTTACCATAGCATCAGATAACACCCAGAGCATCTAGGTCTATGGAAAAATTAAATACGTGAAGGACAGAAAACAAATCAAATACATTGCATTAGTGATGTATGGAGCAGTGGCCTATCTCTTACATTGGCATTTATAGAGGTTGTTTGATTTAATCATACAAGATATCCCAATGTGTTTCAATGGACATAAACAGTCATTTACAAAGCTACAAAAGTGTGGTCCTGCAGCGCATATGCCATTTTGTGACATCGTGCTTCTGTTTTGCCTGCACTTCACCTATTTTTGCCTGTAAATGGCACTTTTTAGTGGAAGTTCATAGACAAGCACATCAAGATTATGGCAATTGTGGGAGAAAGGGTTGCAAACATTTCCCTCTTCTGTTAGAAAGAAATAAGTAGGGTGATGCATTCATGGCTAAATGCAGTTGGTATCACCATCACATATAAAAGCAAGGTTTTGGTCTGTTAGATGAGATGTTGAGGGCTTGACGGTGTGAATTTATTGGTGCCTTCCCAGGTTAGTGGGTAGCTGCAGAGCATTCTACTTGCTTTTTACAAATACTCTGCATGTTTCAATAATTAGTTTTAATGGGATACTTTTAGTACATTTTTATGGGCACAAATCCAAATATAAAAATTGTACAAAAATGTGACACGTGAAATAACAAATGAGCTAATGTCTCCATACTTTGATGACTTATTTAGGGATATACAGATTGAGCTCAATAGTAATAGACAAATGTAATGATTATGTGACTGTTGCATGGTGTGTTGATCACAGCATTTGCAAGTAAACCAACCCTGATACAATTTGCATACAATGGAGTGGGTGGGGTAAATGCAAAAGGATCCAGCGCTTTTTCTTTCTTACTGCTGGCTGGATCAAGTTGAATGTCCAAAACGAGCATTTTCTATCTGTTCATGAGGCTCGACCAAGCAGTATTTTAGAACAGTATTTTAGAAGTTAAATGTAAACATTGAAATTTATGAGTATGTGGGACTTTGACAATATCTTTTTCTCTTTCCATCATGTGCATTTCTATTAGCATCTGCAATACCACCAAAGGCTGGTCAGTCTCACTTTACTGGGGCATCTTCCAAAAGTGAAATGGGGGCATGTAGAGCTTAGTGGACATAAAGGAGGGTGCACACATAATGAAATATATGATGTGTTCTTTTCATGTATTATGAAAAAAAAAGATAATTTAGCATTGAATCCAAATCAGTATACAATATATAGAAACTGCATTTGCAACACACAGTATTGTGCTTGGTTAGCTGATAATTCATTATGTCAGTGAAAATGTATATAATAATTTAAAGACACATGACATGATATGATAAAATACAATAAATATAGCAATTGAAAGGTATTAAACATTCTAAACGTTCGATGAGTTGTGAATTTAACTGCTGTGTTCCACACAATTTTAAATTTGCAAGTTTATATGTAAATTTTTACATTTAACATAAAATAATAGCGTGCCTTGAGGTGAAAATGTAAGTTCTTGCCAATGTAGGCAAGTATGGTAATACCCTAGAGCAGCCTGAACCCTTAATCAGTTCCTGATTCTTTTACCCTACGGGGGATAATCAGTTAGAAAAAATACACACAATGTGTCTCTGGGACAGTCATGGAGACACCTTTCACGTATTTTTCAGTGAAATATTTGCTCATTTTTCCTTGCTCCCCAGCATAAATTAGCAGATTTGTTTTCCGCACTAACAGTAAAAATGCGTAACCGCAATGTTCTCATGAACATCGTGGCTAATTTATTCTCTCCCTTTGAGTCTCCACTACAACTGCTGAGAGCCTGTACCATGGATCTATCAACCTTTCTTTAAAAAAAACACCTTACATTCCGTGATCTGCTTTTGAACCATTTTCTGAAAAATTTTGCTGTGCAGCCCATGCATCATTTTAGTGGCAATTCTCAGATATCTTTTTCTATGTTATTTTTCTATTTTATTGATGTCTTTTTTGGAGAAAGGGTATCCAGAACTGTACACAATGTAAGATCTTAAAAGTAACCTATAATGTGGAAATACAACCTCTCTATTCCACTTACCAGTACCTCTCCCTTTATAACCAAGAATTCTACTGGCTTTTCACATTGATTGAGTATACTTTTCGCTTCCTTTATATCATCTGACACTATAACACAAAGGCACCATTCATTCAATATTTTTTTTTACTACAGTAACTGGATATGCGTCTTTTCTATTCATTTTAAATAACACAGTATATAAATTAAGGGGGATAGAGGAGGTGGGTGAGAGATAATTGGATGTGATCCATCAATTTGATTACATAGTAAAGATTTAGATTATTTACCTGGAGACATCTGCTCCCTTGACTCACAGGCAGGGCTGACAAGAGGAATTTTGGGACCCAGTGCAGCAACTTCTTTGGGCCCCCGTCATATTCAACAATGAGAGACTTGCCTTTGGCAGAAGTTCATATGATGCCACCGTAGTGTGCCCAGTTCATATTATGCCACATCGTAGTGCCCCATGGTCATATTATGCCACATAGTATTACCCTCAATTCATATTTGGTCATGCAGAAGTGCCCACAAATCATATTATGGCATAGTAGTGCCCCCAAAACATATACCATACAGTAGTGCCCCCAAATCATATTATGTCACAACAGTGCCTCCAAATCATATTATACCACAATAGTGCCCCCAAATAACATTATGCCATAGTAGTGCCCCCAAATCATTAGTAGTACCCAGACAAAAACTCATTCACAAATAAAAACTGGTACAGCATATCAGATACTGAGTGTGAGTCCCAAGACCAGCTTAATACATCATTTACAATGCAATCAAAAATAGATATATCGACACAATCACAGATAAAATTTATGACAAGCAATGTTTTTTGCTCTTAATTAAAAATCTCTGTACAGATAAATATGCAACAAACATTACAGCGCAATAATGAGCAATACATAGTGTTAAACATTATTGGATACGCTGTAGTGTCCCCTGTTCAAGAAAGGATGGTTAAAAACACATTGCACACGAGAAAATATATGAACTTAACCGATTATGGCATCCTGTTTTCTGTTCTCCTACTGGGCGCTGGGCAAGGAGGGATCAGCAGCTGTCAGCTCACACAGGAAGTCAGGAGCAGGAATAGAGGGCAGTGGTCGAAGCAGAAATTTAGAAGTGGGGGTATGGAAAATATAAGTGAATGGAGTATGAAGGCTTGATTTTTTTTAACACTTGTCCCCTCTGTGCATTTCCATTCTTCATTACTACTTGTGTTTTATGATGGCTGCATCCCTGACATTCCCAATGTTAAGATGTCTCTCCCTTTACACTTTCTTTTACCTATGTCCCTGCACCATCTTCTCCTTTGTCCCTCTCACTTAACCCCCTGCACCGTCTACCCCCCTGGCACTCACACGTCTTCTTGCACCCTCTACCCCCTGGCTCTCTCACCCCTCTTCCTGCACCCTCTATCCCCCTGGCTCTCTCACCCCTCTTCCTATACCCCCTACCACCCTGGCTCTCTCATCCCCTCTCCCAGCACCCCCTTCCCCCTGGCTCTCTCACCCCTCTCCCAGCACCCCCTTCCCCTTTGGCTCTCTCACTCCCTTTCCCAGCGCCCCCTTCCCCTTTGGCTCTCTCACCCCCTCTCCCAGCGCCCCCTTCCCCTTTGGCTCTCTCACCCCCTCTCCCAGCGCCCCCTTCCCCTTTGGCTCTCTCACCCCCTCTCCCAGCGTCCCCTTTCCCTTTGGCTCTCTCACCCCCTCTCCCAGTACCCCCTTCCCCTTTGGCTCTCTCACCCCCTCACCCAGCGCCACCTTCCCCTTTGGCTCTCTCACCCCCTCACCCAGCGCCCCTTCTCCTTTGGCTCATTTACCCCCTCTCCAAGCGCCCCCTTCCCCTTTGGCTCTCTGAACCCCTCTGCCAGCACCCCCTTCCCCTTTGGCTCTCTCAACCCCTCTCCCAGCGCCCCTTTCCCCTTTGGCTCTCTCACCCCCTCTCCCAGCGCCCCCTTCCTATTTGACTCTCTCAGCCCCTCTCCCTGCGCCCTCTTCCCCTTTGGCTCTCTCACCCCTCTCCCAACGCCCCCTTCCCCTTTGGCTCTCTCACCCCCTCTCCAAGTGCCCCCTTCCCCTTTGCTCTCTCACCCCCTCTCCCAGCGCCCCCTTCCCCTTTGGCTCTCTCACCCCCTCTCCCAGCGCCCCCTTCCCCTTTGGCTCTCTCACCCCCTCTCCCAGCGCCCCCTTCCCCTTTGGCTCTCTCACATTCTCTCCCAGCACCCCCTTCCCCTTTGGCTCTCTCACCCCTCTCCCAGCACCCCCTGGCTCTCTCACCCCCTCTCCCAGCACCCCCTTCCCCTTTGGCTCTCTCACCCCCTCTCCCAGCGCCCCCTTCCCCTTTGGCTCTCTCACCCCCTCTCCCAGCGCCCCTTCCCCTTTGCTCTCTCACCCCTTCTCCCAGCGCCCCCTTCCCCTTTGGCTCTCTCACCCCCTCTCCCAGTGCCCCCTTCCCCTTTGGCTCTCTCACCTCCTCTCCCAGCGCCCCCTTCCCATTTGGCTCTCTCACCCCCCTCTCCCAGTGCCCCCTTCCCCTTTGGCTCTCTCACCTTCTCTCCCAGCACCCCCTTCCCCTTTGGCTCTCTCACCCCCTTTCCCAGCACCCCCTGGCTCTCTCACCCCCTCTACCAGCACCTCCTGGCTCTCTCACCCTTCTCACAGCACCCCTTCCCCTTTGGCTCACTCACCCCCTCTCACTTCCCCTTTGGCTCTCTCATCCCCTCTCACTTCCCCTTTGGCTCTCTCACCCCCTTTCCCAGCACTCCCTACCCCTTGGCTCTCACACTCTTGCCCCCCCACACGAAAATAGCGGCACCCCCGCAACCCCCCCCCCCCGAAAATCAGTAAAGAGGAAAACAGGAAGCTCACAGCATACAGCATAATGGAGGAGGGAACTGAGGAGCGCGCAATACTGGTGGCTGGTTCCCGGGGAGGAACCAGCCACTACAAAGACAGGAGGAGTCGGGCCGGCCCATCCAGCCATCGGCCCTTCTGGCATTTGCCAGATGGCCAGTCGGCCCTGAATATAACTATTATATATTTTAAAGTTTATTTTAATGAAAGGCTGATTTTAATGAAAACGAAATTAGTAATAAAGATTGACGTCACCCATTTAAAAAGCCATGTAGTGATGAATTTTGAAACAGCAGGGGAACAACAACATTGGTAGGGGTGAAGGATGCAGAGTTCTAAATTATGGATGAGTTCATTTTTTACCTACAGTGTATTAGCCTGGCATGGAAGCCGGGAGACGCTATGAGTATATTAGCCTATGGTGGCCTGAACCCTTAATTGGGTCCTGTTGGTTGCTATGAGCTCTACTCTACGCTCTACTTTTCCTTTTCAGAATGTTTGATGAATCTACTGCACAATCTGATATATATATATATATATATATATATATATATATATATATATATTATAGCCACAACGTATTCTGAGTGCAGTTACACCATATATCCATTGTAAAAGCACTATACAATTTATTGTATAATCACCATACATTCACTCTACAGTTTCATGTCTCATCCACAGCACAGCCACTACAACATCTACTGTGCAGACATTATGGATGTTATATACGAAGCACACTTGAGTCGCACTTCAATACCTTGGTCATGCCCCAATAGCACATTAAGATGCACGCCTCATCTCCATACTTAGGAGCAGCCTCTGAAAAGTAAAGGTGGACCATGATGTTTGGAGATGCAACTGTGCAAAATTGAAGCCTCAAATTAAAGTCTTATCTTCTACCCCGTTAGAACTTTAGTAGTGTGCCAACGCTGGACAGCCTGGGCTGGTTCTCATTATAAATGGCAGACCATGAATGTGGGGCCTCCTTGCCATAGTGAAAACCAACTCTCAGATCTGGTGTCCCTATGGTGTGGTGCAAATAATGGCATGCTCCCCCTCCCAGTGGCTACTAAGACACCGGACAATTATAACAAATAGCATACATCTCCCAAATGGGGAAATCCCCACAAACTCTAGCTTCTCCATTGCTCCATATAAGGAGTGCACCCAACTCTACCCAACTGATCTCCTCCCTGTGCAAAGTGCAAATGTGGCCATCTTTCTTCACAAACATGTGTGCTCCTGCTGAAATCTAGGAATATGTGAAAATCTTATCACACAAAGGATTAAATTATATATTTGTGCTGCAGAGGGCCATTATGATTTCTATGTATTGATACTATGCGCACACTGTATACACACTATTCTTTTACTAAATACCCAACACCACCTGCCCTATGTGTTTACTCTGCGGTCACAACCATATCTACTATACAGCTGCAGCAATGTGCACTGCACAGGTATTACTGCATCCATTGAATAGCTGCTTCCACATATAGCAACACTATATGCTACCTTTACAGCCACTACAACATCCATTATAGAGCTATCTGCTATATAAGTATTAACCCACCTTTATAGTCATTATGTATCCACTCTATAGCCACTATACATCCACTGCATAGTACTAATAAGATCAAAGTCATATATTTAGTAAACAAATAGTTTACATTTTTACATCTAACTAATAGTGTAATATTTGTTTATTGTTTATTTTACCTGCAAATATTATGTTTTGATATTATTATTATTATTATTATTTTTTATTTATAGGGCGCCACTAGCTATCCGTAGCGCCGTACAGGGACAGACAGAAACACAATACAGGGTGAGACAGCACGGTACAGTTAACAAAAAGCACAGTAACTCCGAAGCTCAATGTACAGCTAGATGAGAGGTGAGAGCCCCAAGCGGGGTAGAGAGAGGGGTAGAAGGGCAGGGACGACCTTGTGGAAGAGACAAGGAGCTGAAGAGCAGAGTTAAGGTGGTGGAGAACAGAAGGAGAGGAGGCCCTGCTCGAAGGAGCGTACAATCTAAGGGGAGGGTAGGACGGACAGAGATGCAATGGTAGGAAGAGGGAATGGGGAGAACAGAGGCAGAGGCAGAGAGGGGGTAAGAGGAGAATGAAAAGGAGGGAGGTAAGAGGGGGATAGGAGGGAGGGCAGGAGTGGGAGGGGGGTAGGGGGAGACTGGGAGGAGGTCAATTAGGTGGGGGACTGGAGGGCTTTAAGGAAGAGGTGGGTTTTTAAGGCCCGTTTTAAGCTAGACAGGTTGGGGAAGTTCTGATGGAGCGGGGGAGCTGGTTCCAGTAAAGGGGGGCAGCGCGGGAGAAGTCTTGGATGCAAGCATGGGAGGAGGTAACCAGGGAGGAAGAGAGGTGGCGGTCGTTAGCCGAGCGCAAAGGGCGGTATGGAGCGTGAATGGAGATTAGGTTGGAGATGTAGGGAGCAGTGGAGTTGGAGAGGGCCTTGAAAGTAAGAGTGAGGAGCTTGAACACGATTCTGTAGGGGATGGGGAGCCAGTGGAGGGATTGATAGAGGGGGGAGACAGAAGAGGAGCGTCGAGAAAGGAAAATGAAACGAGCGGCAGCATTGAGTACGGTGCGAAGGGGAGCGAGATGGGAGCGGGGGAGGCCAGTAAGGAGGAGGTTACAGTAGTCATTGATACCGAACAAGATCCTTAACTGGAGTTTTATACCGTGAGAATTATACAGGAAATAGAAAAAAATAAAAGACTATTATGTCTATAATGTAAAAAACAGGAGATTTGACCAAAAAAGTTTGTCTACAAACCTTAAGTAGCCCCACACGCAAGATTTGTGTGATGATGTCTTCCATAAAATTATACAGTATGATAAATTGATAAATTACATCATTACATCACAATTTAAACATTATCTAATATATCATATTTATCATCAAAATCACACCCACAGCAGCATTATATAGTTACCTACTTAGTAAGGTTGAAATATTACACAAATCCATCAAAGTCAACTTTTCATCATTTTTAATTGTCTTAATCCAGTTAATAGCAAAATCGGACCACTATTGTGACTGCAATTTGGCCAAACAAGGGCAATAAACTTGTTCCTTAATTTAAAAATTTCAATCTAATAAATTCTCTTGATCAATTACTTCCATAATGCCCTCTGCTAATTATAGTTACACATGCAGAGCCATTACTTACAAGAAAGGCAACCAATCCATTTTTAAATTCTGCTAGTGAATTTGCAATCAACACGTTATGTGGTTAGGAATTTCACAGCTTCACTACAGTTACAGTAAAGGATCCCATACTCATCGGATGGTAAAAACATCTACCTTTTATTTGCAACTTTATGGTCCTTGGTGTAACAAAGTGAATTAGACAAATTATTTTAGAATCTTTGATTCCAAAAATCACAATCGCAATGATTTTGACAATATATTCAAAATGAGAATAATGAATATTTAAAATATTTTGAAATTGTAAATAGAGTACAACTATCAATGCTGTAGGATGCCCATTATTTTATTACAGAAACCTGGGTGCAGGTCAGATCATCTCATAATAATTATCTTTGCTCAGACTGTTCAAATAATGCATTAAAAAAATCATGTAAATAAGTATATTGCGTAAAGTTACCTCTTCTAAATCCAAAATGTAAGCCAATGCATATTCACTTGTACCAGGACTTTGTCAAGGCAGGTAACACATGATTATTACACTGGATCTCTACACATCTGAGTGAACAGCACCTACCTAGCAAACACAATTAAAATATGTTACACTTTAAATTCAAAAATATATTAACTTAAAAACATACATTTTCATGCACCAGTTAATTTAGATACAACATATTATGTATATTGTAACCCTGAGGCCATATAGTTCAATCAATGAATACAACAACATTCTCTTTGGAGTAATCATTGCCACTCATGGAACTGCTTGCCTCCACATAGTCTAAAACCCTAATTTTAATTAGACCCTACTTAGTTTGATATATCATTTCTTAATCACATTTCATGTGTCATTTTGCCCTCACCCGACGAGAGCAAATCATCTAATATATAACATATGATCTATTGCAAATAATAACCTGATTAATAATATTTAATTTCTCCAAACAAGGAATTACCTCTAGTAATGTACAATTATAGTTGCCTGCAAACATTTCAATTACCAAAGCAAAAAAAATCCCCTTTGGTTTACTGAATGCTGAAGTTGGTGCTAAAAATACATTCCAGTACTTTAGTCTCTCAAATTAGCAATTCTATGAAAGTCCACCTTTACTGCTCTGGGCCAGTATCACCTAGATAGTCACTTTCCCGGAGATATTAATTTGAGAAATTACAGTAATAAAGATTTTTTTTTCAAATAAGGCTTGGAGTTGCCATCTGGGCTTTATTGATAAATAGGTAAATAATGATGCAACTCTGAAATAAAAACAAAAAAAACCCCTTTATTTCCAATTTCTAACTTTATCTTAAATTTTGTGTTTGTAAGACTATGATCATAACCTCTTTGTTCTAAAACAAAATTGTTTGGCACCTCTATCATAATAAGAAATATCAGTGTTATTCTTACATAATCTCAAAATCTCACCATAAGGAATTACATTCTTAACAGTAGGTGGATTATATCTTCTAGAATGGGGGTTCATTAATGTTTTCTCTGAGAAATGAGATTCACAGCTGAATAGATCGTTTTCACAGAGTTGCAAAGAAATTATCAAGCTCCTCTATTGCTCCACCACTGTGCCTTTACAGGGCCATGCAATAATGATAATTTAGTAATTTGAAACCAGGCAGTGTGCTGCTCAAATCCTTGAACAGCCGCAGTGTTGGACATCATGGGCTGTTTTCCACTATACCAGGGAGACCATGAGGTCAGGTCCCCTGCTACAGTAAAAAAACAGCCCCAGTATGTTCAAAGCAGGTATGGTGTCTTTATTATGGGGGCATACAGTATGTCTGCCTTCCACAGCCAGCCAAATACTGATAAATGCTGAAACTCATCCTGACCCCCAAGGGTTGTGGGAGCTGGGGTAATAAACAAGATTGTTAACCCAAGTGTTGCATCTTCAACACTCAAGTGGTCCTTACGGCCCCTGTCCATTATAAGGCAGAAGTAAATTAATAAATAAAAACACACACACACTCTGTAAGCAGTATTTAATTGAATAAATTATTCACTCAAACACTTGTTCACTACTTTAATAAATAGACCCCTGTTTACCTTTGGTGAATTAGCAAACAGGAGACCATGCGCATGCAAGTTTAACAACAGTAAAGTGTATGTAGTGCAGCTTTTTAGTTGATGTAATAATGGTGGCAGAATATCTTTCCCTTTGAAATAAACAAGGTTGCTTCATTTACATAACCAAAAATTTAGATTCCAGCACAGTTCCTAGTTAATTAGCATTATAAATATATTGCACATCTGGGCACCAGAGCTGGCATTCTCACATGACAGGTTTCCTCTCCTGTCGCTAGTCTCTGCTTCTAACATGGGTGTGCTCACACCAGCATTCTGTATCACATTGGGAACCGGCAACTTCTCTCTGTCACTGGCCACACTAGGTAAACTAACAAGTGCAGTCTCAATACTCACAGCTGTCTCTCAGAGCAAGCAACCAAACTCACAAGGTTTCAATTCCCTTATATCATCCTTCTCTGAAATCTCTCTCAAGCTCACTCCCTGACTCCCCATTAATTCTCCTCTCACACTGAGTTCCAGAAACTCTCTCTTGGAAGTCAGACATGCTTGGTAACACAGAAACAGGTTACTCGATTAGAATTAAAGGGGTAACAAGAAGACTCAAGGCACTTTTTCTGAAAAATCTCAAGCTCAATCTTGAGTTCTTAAACTCACTAATGAGTCCTGAGGTACTCTTTTTAAACATTCGCCCCGCTTCATCCACACTCCTTGGATGTCCCACTTGCTCACACAAGGGAGCGCCATTTTCTCTCTAGTGCTCAAGGGGGTATTTTGTGAAATTTTATTTGTAGTACTGGGATTTCTGGTTAGAACAAACATGGTTGAAAATCAAAGGAGAAAGACCGAAATATTTCTGTACTTTTTTCAAAGTGGTAGGAGAGCTAGACAAGCCAATAAATGTAAATAATTGGGAACACTTTTTAAACCTTGAACATCCATTTTATTTCTTGTGTACCAACACTGTTCAAATTATGTTTTTATTGATTTTTTCCCAAGTGTAGACGGTTCTTTTTGTTAGAAAAGTAGCAAATATATTTTATTTCAACTATAGCTTGTCAAGACAAACGTTATTACCTTGCATCCCTACAACTGGTGCATATTGCCATACTTTAGACAGCACACTCAAAATAACATAGAGATCAATGATTCTCTATCCTGTGGCATTTTATCAGTGTTTTCATCACCTTTTTATTCCATTTGTGTTCCTGCTGAAACAAAAATGGGTGAATACATGCAAAATAATATCTACCACATCATGAATTAATTACACATAGTTACCGGTAATACTATCACCACACCTTAACTAATTATTCTAATTACATGTGTACTTTGCTTAGATAAATACTTTAAAAGGTAAATTCATATATATATTTTTATTTTATTTCTTCATTTAGTTTATAATATCAATTTATCACTGTTCAATTTATGAAAAGAAGCTTCACAAATGGAGTTTTAACATACTTATATTAAAAACATTTCCCAGTCTGTTTAAACCATAGAAACAGATAATGTTTCCAAAACATGTTATTTAAATATTTAAATTGACTGATGGCTAATGATAATCCTGTTTAATTTTAACATGATCCCTTTTTATGGAAATTTGGAAATGTGGCATTTTTGGATGTTTCAAGAGTGTTTTCTGGATAATCATAAAATAAACTCTATTTTGTGAATCTATTGCTAATAAGAAGATAAAAAGAAATGCATCATTCGTAGCACAAAACTTTATTGATTTAATCTATATAATATATATATATATATATATATATATATATATATATATATATATATATATATGTATTTCTTATAATGGTGCTTATTTTTCTTAAATCAACATAATCTGAATAATAAATGTTTTCATTTGTATATGCAGTATGTCATGTATTAACTATGTTGTTAAAATATAATAGCTATTAGCATTTATTATTGAATATCTATATAGAACCAACCATATTACAAAGCGCTACACAGAGAATATGTAATCATTCACATCAGTCCTGCCCTACTGGAGTTTGCAATCTAAACGCCAGAGAAATCAGAGATCAGCTTTAGGCTGCAGATGAATAAGAAAAAATCATTGCGCAGGAGGGGGTCTTCTCCTGGGCTCCCAAAGCAGCCATGACATGGTAAATAGCGGCAGTTCTTCATGATGTATCTCTGCAATTTCCAATAAGAAATAGACCCCCAATCAGATTCTTGTCATCTATCATTTATTTAGTAAAAAATAGTTAGAAAATTTCTAAAAAATGACAACTAGAATCTGATTGGTTGCTATAGGCAACGTGTCCACTGTTTCAAATCTGCAGTTTAGCCAACTTACCCCCTAGATTCCTTACTTAAGCCACACCAGGGCCCATTTTGTTAGAAGGCAATTAAGCTACCAGCATCTTTTTGGACTGTGGGAGTAAACCGAAGCACCCAGGGAAAAGGGTAAAGCCCAAGTTGGAATCAAACCCACAAGCTCAGCGCAGTGAGGCAGCATTGCTAACCACTGAGCCACAATGCTGCATATGAATGTATTCTTTGTTAGTCTAGTTGTTAATTATTGTTCTCTATTACACGAGTTTACTGTTAGGAGCTTTAGGGTACAGATTGTAATTTTGTATACTTTGACACATTTTAATATTATTACAAGTGTATATTAACTGTTTTGCTGTAACTTGTGATGACTAAGTTCAACAGCTATAAGGTTTCTTGAAAATATAGAGAAAAGTGTAATTAGTGTGATACCCTATAATGGCTAACTGAATTGATGTTAGCAAGCTTTTAAGACTACTTAGGTCACTTTGTGAGACATGTTATATAAACATACTAAACATACACTAAAATTTATACACACACACACACACAGATAAAAAGGCTAGAAATGTATCACATGCATGTGAAAAGTATTTGATTACAGATACATATGCCCAAATACTGATCTTTAATTTCATTAATTTATCGAGAAGTGAGCCAGAGAAGGAATTATCTGCTCTTTAAATATATAGCTATGAATTAAGGACTATTTGATTATGACTGTCTATTTTGACAGAATGTATTTATCTGCCAGTTGTTTATATTGTACTTTGGAATACTTTGAGAGGAGTCACAGATGTTGAGACTTCACACCTGTATAAATATAGTGCATACTTATGTAAAACACTACTAAATACATATTATTGCACATAGTGCCACCCCCCAGTAAGTTGCTAGACTAAACAGGGAACATTGTATAATTAAACTATTAATTAAAGGGATAAATATAACAAGAAATGGACACAGTAAGATTGCTGGTTTTAAGGCAGCAATGCCACGCCCCACCACCTGGATTACATTATGCAGTCAGCAGGTCCTGCCATTGCCATCTTAAAACCGGCAGTCTCACTGTGTCCATTGTAAGTGACGAGAATCCCAATGCTTGTATTTTCTACAGCAATTTATAACAGCTGTGTATCAAGCGTGTCGGGAATGTTGTCTGTCTCTTATATGTTGGGTCTGTATTACCCCCTTGTCCCCCTTACAGTAATTGCTATTTTTAGGTCACTATTACTAGTGTTGAAATTATTGGTACTGGAAAAATGTATCCCACCCATACAATTAATAAAATTGAAACTTGAACTTCACATTTATTCAGTAGGGCACACATTCTGAGCAAAATCGTGCTCCCTAGTCTTCGCACACATCCATGAGTTCTGGACTCCTGAATTCAGGAACGAACGGATCTCAAGATAATGTGTGCTGTTGAATTCAAAAGTAGGTCTGCTGTGCTCTACTACACATGACACTGCACGATACGTCCAATACCTATCTTGATTATAAATTCTTAAAAGACTGCGCAGGAAAGTAAAAACTTATAGAATTAATGTCATCTGCTAATAATAAAGGCATTAATGAAAAAGCAGTCAAAAAAATTATTTTGTTTATTTTAAAAGAACTTTGCTAATGTCTACTGAACATACAAATACATTTTACAGTTGCTCGTGATTGCAAAATCATGTTACAGGATGCATACGAGACTGTCATCATTAATGATCGGGACTTAGACTAGCTCCAGAGAACGTACAAGATATGTGACAGAAAAACAATTGACAATCACGGCCATACAGCTTGATACGGCCATGGCTGTACGCTCAATTTGGCACACCCTTTAGTATATTGAGAGTGACTACACGCTCCTTCCCCTGCCCACTTCACTCCCTGGAGTCGGAAGCTGAAGCAAATGTTGCTTGCACTCACTATTGCACAAATATTGTTTGCATACATGTCCGTGTCTCTTTGTTTCATGGCCGTCTTGGTCTGTTCTGGGCATGCACATAGTGATTCTGCATACTATACGCTTAAAATCAGCAGATACGTGCCCTAATGAATCAGGCTCTACGGGCCTGATTCATTAAGGATCTTAACTTAAGAAACTTCTTATTTCAGTCTCCTGGACAAAATCATGTTACAATGCAAGGGGTGCAAATTAGTATTCTGTTTTGCACATAAGTTAAATACTGACTGTTTTTTCATGTAGCACACAAATGCTTGGTAGCTTATTTGTACACTGAAATTTAAACTTGATATTTGTGTGCCACATGAAAAAAACAGTCAGTATTTAACTTATGTGCAAAACAGAATACTAATTTGCACCCCTTGCATTGTAACATGGTTTTGTCCAGGAGACTGGTATAAGAAGTTTCTTAAGTTAAGATCCTTAATGAATCAGGCCCTACATGTTTAAACTTCATTCAGTAATATCTGTTTTTTTTAGCAATTCAATTTTCTTTTGAAAACATCCTTAGTTTATAATAATACAAAAGTTACTGGCATTCATGACCTTAACAGTGAAATAATTGCTTTCTGAATGAAACATTTAAAAAACAAACCACCATAAAAGAGTGATTAAAAACCATAAGGTCACTTATGTGAATGCCTCAATTGATATAAAGTGAACTCTTAATTGAATCCATTAAGCTCCAAATTAAAAAATAAAAACGTACAAACTGAATTTTAGTTACAATACGAAAGAAATACAGATTACAAAATAATAGTTTCAACACTGTGACTCTATTCCTAGATGCATAATTCATAATGCCTTGATGGTTGTTTATGTGCACCCAAACATAACATTTTTATAGTAGAATGTTATAACTTTTTTAGAGCAAAGATTTCCAAATTTCTAAAAAGACCATTAATAATTATTTTGTTCAGTGATACGGCCACTAAAACAACCACATTTATCCAAGTTTTCAATTTAATTCATTTTGGCAATACCATGTAAAATTTATTAGCCCCACTTCAAATGGAAGGCTTTAATGGAATCTCTGTTCCCATCGTCTGCAAAATAACCATTGTATTTTATAGAAAATCTTTATTATTGACAACTGTATATTCATCAGAAGGGGGCTGATTCATTAAGGATCTTAAATGAAGAGGATCCTTATTTCAGTCTCCTGGACAAAACCATGTTACAATGGAAGGGGTGTAAATGTGTGTTCTGTTTTGCACAAGGGTTAAACACTAACTGTTTTTTCATGTAACACACAAAAACTTGATAGCTTATTTGTACACTGAAATGTAAAGTTGATATGTGTGTGTTACATGAAAAAACAGTCAGTATTTAACTTATGTGCAAAACAGAACACTCATTTGCACCCCTTGCATTGTAACATGGTTTTGTCCAGGAGACTGAAATAAGGATCCTCTTCATTTAAGATCGTTAATGAATCAGGCCCAAGGTTTGTATTTTGGTCATGGTTATGTCCAATATAAAAATATCAGGGCACGCTTGACCACACTTCAGTTTGCTCTGTCCCCACTACATTCTAATCCACCTTGACGCTGATGTATAGTCCATGGTCTTTTATTGCACCTGTAACTGTCGATACAAATGTGAGGGGCAGACTCAGATTTTGGAAAGGGCCAGGAGGTAAGTTTGACTGGAGTCTTACACCTGTCAAACCCTAATCAGGTGTTCTATGGTGAGCTCAAGCAGGACAGAAACCTCTTGTGGACAGGGAGGGCAGGGATGCAGGGCTGGCACACTTCTTGTCTTGCACATCATTGTTTTTTTATGTTGTGTAATAATAATTTATTGTTTATGTATTTTAAACACTAACACATGTGGTTAGAAAGGATTATTTACTTTAATTTTATATATTTTATACAGATAAGATGTAGTGTAGGATGACAACATGGAAAAATATGGTGGTGAGAGTTGCGGATGTAAAACAGCACAACCATCTATTAAATAAAAGTACCATCTTTTGTGCATTGTAAAACACAGCAATTTATTATGAGAAAATGCACTGAACACTGTATAGTAAATACAAATTGCCATGTGCAAGAAGATAATGGGTCTACTGTTTCCTCAAAAATCTGACAACCGGATGATGATATCGTGGATATGACTATTAAGCACATATAAAGTGTACCTGAGTACAGTGAAAAATAGATATTTGGCATGCAAGTAAAGTACATGTAAATATTTAATATAGCAGAAAAGTAAATACTATGTACAACAGACTTAATTGTATTTACATACAATATTTCAGCACACACAGTACATCCACCATAAAGGCTTATGCTACCATATAGTCTTTTAATACCACCTACTGTCCAGCACCAATAATGCCACTATATAGAATCAGATGCTAACATATAGACTCACATTATTATCGGATTATTATCTTTTTGCACTTATATAGCTTAATAACATACCTCTAATAACCGTATTGTTTGTGGGACAGTGCCATTTTTGTCCATTGGTCAAAGGAGATTGGGTGATATGGTTGGGTGCATAGAATGTGTGGTAGTTCAATTTGAGGTTTATAAGAATTTTGGGAGGAATGGTTGCCACCATATAGCTCCATAATGGCATCTATCTAGAGGTATAAGTTTCCCTATAGTCTTATAGCATTAGTTACATAATGCTGCATTATAACCTCATATACAACAGTATAGCTTATAAAGCATACATGATGCAAACATATAGACAGTGACAACTTAGCCCAATCTCTTAGAGGATCATACCTGCTACAGGACCTTTATGCTGCCTTCAGCCACTCAAGTCTGAATTTCACATACTGTTTCTACAGTGATAGACTTTCAGTGGTTAAAGCTTAAAGCATCAATCCCATAAAAAAGATTATTTATTTTCTTTAAATAACAAGTTAAGTACCTTTTTCTTAGCTGTCCGTCTACATATCCGTATGTTCTTTTCAAAATGTCTCTGGAGGTCACATAGTATGACTACCAATAGTAAACACATGCACACACATGCACACATAAATAGGCATGTCACGTGAAGACAGTGGGGGGAGAAGTTGGGGTAGAGCTCAGAGAGGTGTTTCAAAGGCTCTCTGCACACTACATAATGTGCCATGTGCCTATGGTTGCCATCAGTGGTGGAACTACCATTGGAGCAGCGGGTGCGGTTCACCGGGGCCCATAAAGATAATGGGGCCCACTTCACGGGGAACTATCAAGCTGTGGGCCCCAGATCCCTCCTTCTCGCTTCCCTGCAGCGGGGCCACAGCTCGCTACTTCTGTCTCTGGTTGCCATGGTAGTCACATGACACTCTTCAGAATTATAAATGCAGCCTGAAGGAACAAGCAAAAGAAAATGGCAATTGTCAAGGTAGCCTGTCTAAGTGTTTTATGTTAAAAAACTTGGGATTGCTGCTTTAAGGCTGTTTCTTAACCCTCCGGCTGTAACCAATGACTTTGTTCCTATGTAGCAACAGTGCCCCTTACTATTTTTCCTGATGCAGTAGCTCACCATGTCTGTGTGTAACAGTCCCAAACTCCTCATCCTTGCAAGTATGATGTGCATTACCTTTGATCTATAAGCAGTAATGTTCTGACTATCCCTTTGTGGGTGTACATTTGTCCTAAATAATAAAAAATATAGTTATACAACTAGATAGATTTAATATGCATTTGCCAGTATATGAAAAGTAGGATAATAATGTACTCTGTTTTTGTGTGCAGCATAATTCAGCTTGACTTTATTTATTTATTTCACCTCATGCTGCTTCAGTGTTGTGCAGATGTATCTCTCTGTTGAAAATGCTTAGAGGGCATAAAACCAGTGGACCATGAACAATGACTATATTTTAGGCCTTGCCTGACATAAGGGATTTAAAACCAAATGCTCCCTCACAGCTAAGTCTTATCTGATCCTGAAACATTTTTTCTTGCACTGAGAAAAAAATCTTGATGGAAAAAAAGGCTGTTCGTTCTAAGACCTATACCGAATGTAAATAATTGATGGTAAATTAACTGAAAGTAAATACTGATGTTGTATAGACTAAACAAAAAAGAGAAAGCCATAGACAAATGTTCATTTAGTTTCAGAGAGATATGGCAAATTTGCATTGTATGCAGTATGAAAAATGCACTGCTTGTGTGTAAAAAAAAAACAAGTAAGAAACATCCAGATAAATTTAAAGTGTCTATAATACATTGTATATTTATAGACTTATTAAATAATTCTACTAAATTTGCTCCATACTATTCATTAATTTGCAACCATTAATTATGTTTTGCAGACCCAGCGAAGGTTCTGTGGGAATGTGTAATAAATCCTTAGGTCAAGATGCAACAGCTGCATCACACATGAGTTTAAAAAAGAAAAGGAAAGCACATCTCTCATCTTTTTAAATGGTAAATGAGGTACAATTAACATTTGTTAAAAAAAATACTGAGTTTGCAAGTATGCATTTTGCCACTGCATTTGCACCTTGGTACAAATTCACATTAGAAACAGTTTTTTGTGCAGTGGACAAAGGAAATTTGGCAACATTGGGCGCGCTTTCAGATGAAGCCCCACCCACTTTCCTGTAAGCCCCACCACTTTCACAGTCTGCAAATCAGGACATTTGGGAGATATGCTCAATATATGAATTCTCCAAGCTTTGTCCCAATAGCATCCCTTTTGTCCGATATAACTTGATGCCATACATGCCAACTCTCTCGGAATGTTCGGGAGACACCCAAATTCTGGGTAGGTCTCCTAAAATCCCTGGAGAGCTGGCAGTTCTTCCACATCTGCCAACTTCACTAGTGAAGTGGACGGATTAAAGGCGGCATGACGCTATTCTCGGGGAATAGCGTAATTTTGGTCCTGCGCTCAGTGACGTAATGCCTGTTTTGGGTCTTTTTACAGCCGTAACAGGCATTACGTCACTGGGGGTGGGGTCAAAACTATGTTATTCGCGAAACCCCATCCCACTCCTCCTACCCTCCAGGAGGTCTTGACCGGACATGACCAACAAAATTGGCATATAAGCTTGATGCAATATATATAGTCAATAGGCTAATATATGGCTACATATTGTTGTTTATAGAACCTTCTTTATAAAGGGAGGGAAAAGGGACACAATGCTTATTAAAAATATACTGTACAGGACCACATACAAGGGTACACTTTTTTACTACTCATTGAATTTAATTTACGAGGCGCACATGATGCATACTGCAAAACACCATGGTTTTGTAAGTACACCAGGATGGTCTGCCCAGTGCACATTAACGTGCCTGAAAACCCTACATTCTCCGCAGACACCTCTACAAACAAGTAGTGAGTCAAGGTGAGCACAGAGACAGAAAATTTGAAGAGGCGCACCTCTAAATAAAATTCACTTAAATATTTTTCTCCTAAAATACTGCTTGGTTTAGCCTCATTTATGCTTTTAAATTAATCATGCAAGTGAGGCAATATGATGACTGCATATCATGTGGAAATATTGTGCATGTGAAGTGGTTTATTACATTGTTCGGAGTGCATCTGAAGAAACACTTATCCACCAACATTCAACATAACGGTGGGCAATGTGTTCCATTAAACAGAAGACCACCAGCTCGGTGCTAAATTGTCCTTTGGCATAATGGAAATTGCTGTGTGTGTTGCTCCACGCAGCAAACAACACCCCTAAAATGCATCCTCTCCACTCCTTAATCATATTTCAATACTTATATTCCACATATTGAAATATTATTCATGCAGTGGTTGGCAAAATTAGTTCCCCTGGTGTGCCTTTCTGTTAGGAACACCCTCACTTAACCCCTTTTAGCCTGTGCAAACTTCTCCTCCGTTTTCTTTGCAAACTCAATTCTCTCTATAGTACAATTGCAGCTGGTTTTGAATTGTACAGCTTTGTACTTTGTATATTATTTTTTAAATATATGCTTAAAAAAAGGTCTATATACAGAGCATGTAAAATAAACTAAATTTCCCTTTATTATGCTTAACTTTGTACTGGAATAATGCGAGTTATGGGATGCACTGATGATGACAAAGTGGAATGTGAGTATCCTAGGCTTTCACAATTGCTTTCTCAGATGGGCAGTTCAATATTGTTCCAAGATTGGGACCTGAAGAATTTGGGGACTACCACTCTTCTCCTTGTGGAGTTTGTATTTTTCTCTCAGTTTGTAGATGAAATTAACCCTAGTGTTCATGTGCCGATGTGGTAGGAAATATATATTGTATATGCTTCACTGGGGCAAGGATATATGTAAGTAATTAAATATTTTCTTTATATTGTTTCTTAATATGTGGGCACTATATAAATTACTGATACTAAAAAAGCAGAGAGTCTGAGCTAGTGAATCTCATATATGTAAAGGATTTATATAAAGTGTTGCAAGATCGTGGTATAGATGCAGTCTCCTGGGGTAGAAGGGATGCTTTTCTATACAGCAGCCATAAAAAGTCCAAGCATTACAATGTTATGGTACAACTTGCTTCAGCTAGTTTTATTAAAGATGGAAAACAAAACAAAATATAACTTAGCCTGTTTGGCTCCAATACATTAGAGAATACATCTCTAAGTGTGGAAGGATGACCAGCTCACAAATAAACAGCTGGGGGTAAATGTATGAATCTCCGGATTCTTCATCTCCGGCATGTTCAGCCTCTTCAGCGCTTAAATTTAAAGCGGCGCTGCGTTGTAAAGGGAAACTTCCCTTTACAATGCAGCGCCGCTTTAAATTTAAGCGCTGAAGAGGCTGAACACGCCGGAGATGAAGAATCCGGAGATTCATACATTTACCCCCTGATGTCCCATTTTGCTCACTTACGACTAAATAGCACTTTTCTCTCTCTCTCTCTCTCTCTCTCTCTCTCTCTCTCTATGGAGGATTCCAGACTTCTTTCTCCAGGTAGTTAGAGAGACTAACTAAGCAGACTGAGAACATTTTAAACTACACCGTGCAAGATAAATTGAAAATTAGCCTACCGTCTGTGTGACAGGTCAGAAGACCCCAAATGGCCCTAATGAATAGAGGCCCTCCCTTTCTCTCCATTCACTCCATGGAATCCTTTTATCTGGCTCTTACTAGAGCTTAAAGCTTTTGGAAAGCTGTCTTACCTGCACCAACAATTTTCCTGGGTTTCTGTCACAACAGGTTTTAACACATTTTTGAATTTGGGTTTACTTTCAAAGAGGATGCTAACTGCATGGAGTTTATAATTGTATTTCCTCCAGGCGGTCCAGTTTCTAACACAGTCCAACTCCAAACTTATCCAAAAACATAGATATTGGCCCCCTGACGAAAAATTGGCCCATGTGTCTGTATACCTACAGAAGGGAATTTTGATTATAAGCTCCTCTGGGGCATGAATTGGTGTGACTGTACTGTGCTGTGTAATACACTGGGACTATAGAAATAAAGAATAGTATTATTAATAATAATAATAATAATAATAGTTACATAGGAATATCATAGCAACATATTGTATTTGGGGGAAAAAAAAGGATCTTTGATGAATAGACTCAGATTGTAGAATTTAGCTGATAAGCAATATGGTTTCTATTAACTAACACACAGCATTTTGCTTCCTCCACAGAAATGATTGTTGTCACCATGAGCTTCATGTCTATGCTTTGATTGCTATTTGCTGTTGATTGAGTTGTGTTTAGAGTTGACAATATTTCCCACCATTCAACACATCAAATTATAAGTAGGCTTTCTGCAAAGCTTTTTCTATAAATGAACGAAAACAAAACACATCACTAAAATAGACAGTCAATACCTCAAAAAGATTTGCTTATTTGTGATACTTTAAATTGTAAGCTCTCTGGAGCAAAGCTCTCAACACTCTTTAGGTCTATTTTACTAATACTATATAAAGGTTAAAAATTTGCACTGAACTATAGTATCCAATCAGTAGTTAGCTGTTATCTGTCTAGTCCAAGCTTCTAATGTGGTTTAGTCCACATTATGTACCTAAGCGCATTGTTAGTAATGGAGCCCTTATGCGTGGTGTGCCTTATCTAATTAAACAGTACTGCACAAAATGTTGGAGCTTTTTAAATAGAGTATGAACCTAATAACAATAGTAGAATACTATTTGAAAATGTGATTTTATTTACAGTGTCAAGAAGGAAACTAATGGTATTTTCTAAAAGTACAAAGTTTTTTAAAAAAAACAAAAAACATAGTTTTTGTGGGCATAAACAAACTACTGATATTGATGTTGGAGTGTGACTAGTCCAAAATGTGCCAAAATAGGCTCAGCACAGGGGTGTAAAAAGTCTGAGTAGTGAAATGGTTAAACAGATTAAATAATTTATATAACTATATAATATGTAAAATATATATTTTTTTAATTTTATGTCTATAAACCCCGAATTTTAGTTTCACAATTCTCCTAAATTTTCTGGCAGATGGGTGATGCTTTGTATTTCACAACTTGGTGTTAAAATCCGTAATTAAAATATAATTTCTTCATTTTTCAAAATATAATAATTCTAATTCTCCATGTTTAAATTTATCAGTAAAAGTAGCACACAGGATAATTCTTTATCACCAACACAGTTGAACACCATAACGTATTTATATATATTTATATATGTCTTCTAAAACCAGTCATTTTCTACTGTATCATAATATTAATTAATTAAATAGCTACAGTCTCTCATTAATTTACTAAAAACACAGGCAATTGGTTGCACTGACGGCAGAACAAATTGAATATTAATTATTTTGGGTGTGTTTACTATTAAATGCCAAACAAATTACACAAATGAAGATCACAATCAGCAATCTACAAAAAAGATGTTTCAAGTCAGTCACCAAAAATTACATACACACTGATGGTAACATTCTGCATGTAAGACCTGAGACAGCACGTATTTGTGCCTTAAAATTGCATTGTGCTGCACTGTTTGTTTTGACTACTAGTTCCATTTCAGTGCATCTGACTTTCATCAAGCTGTTGAAAGCTTAAATTGATTTCAATGGGAAAATATACTTATTTATCTACAAAGCAATAGGCAGTACACAGAAACATATACACTGCTCACATACGACTTTATTACGACAGATGCATAAATCACAATCAGGGCCGCCTTCGGGGGGGTATGGCCAGTACAGCTATAAGGGGCTCGGACAGACACCTCCATCTCTCTGAGCCCCCTGGACTGTCTGGGCCCTTTAGTCTGACTAACCACCTTCCTCTCCCTCGTGATGCTGCGGCTCCCAGGTACTGATAGGCTGGGAGCATGTGGTGATGTCATCACTGCGCTCTGCGCTCCCGGTCTATCAGTAACTGCCGCATCGTTTCAAGAACAAGATAAGTTAATTGAGCATTTAGTATGATAGGGGAGGGGGAGGGAGTGGAACATTTATTATGATGGGGAGGGGGAAACGGAGCATTTTCTGTGATGGGGTAGCGGAGCATTTACTGTGATGGGATGGTGAGGAGGGGAGCATTTACTGTGATTGGATGGTGAGGGGGGAGCAGTGCGTTTACTGTGATCAGGGAGTGGGGGAGGCATATACTGTGATCAGGGAGTAGGGGGAGACATTTACTGTGATGAGGAAGTGGGGGGACACATGTACTGTGATGGGATGGTGAGGAGGGGAGCATTTACTGTGATTGGATGGTGAGGGGGTAGCAGTGCGTTTACTGTGATCAGGGAGTGGGGGAGGCATATACTGTGATCAGGGAGTGGGGGAGGCATATACTGTGATCAGGGAGTGGGGGAGGCATATACTGTGATCAGGGAGTGGGGGAAGCATATACTGTGATCATGGAGTGGGAGAGGCATATACTGTGATCAGGGAGTGGGGGGAGGCATTTACTGTGATCAGGGAGTGGGGGGAGGCATTTACTGTGATGAGGAAGTGAGGGGAGGCATTTACTGTGATGAGGAAGTGGGGGGAGGCATATACTGTGATCAGGGAGTGGGGGAGGCATATATTGGGATCAGGGAGTGGGGGAGACATATACTGTGATCAGGGAGTGGGGGGAGGCATTTACTGTGATGAGGAAGTGGGGGGAGGCATTTACTGTGATGAGGAAGTGGGGGGAGGCATATACTGTGATCAGGGAGTGGGGGGAGGCATATACTGTGATCAGGGAGTGGGGGGAGGCATTTACTGTGATGAGGAAGTGGGGGGAGGCATTTACTGTGATGAGGAAGGGGGGAGGCATTTACTGTGATGAGGAAGTGGGGGGAGGCATATACTGTGATCAGGGAGTGGGGGACGCATATACTGTGATCAGGGAGTGGGGGAGGCATATACTGTGATGAGGAAGTGGGGGGAGGCATTTACTATGATGAGGAAGTGGGGGGAGGCATTTACTGTGATGAGGAAGTGGGGGGAGGCATTTACTGTGATGAGGGAGGGGGGAGGCATGTACAGCAAATAGGGACGGGTGAGAGGGCGACCTGCCAAATTCATTAGTACTGAGCCCCACAGATTCTGATGGCAGCTCTGATCACAATAATCATACCAAGTTTGTAACTGCCAAACAAATTATGAAAGTCAAAGTACATATTATTTTCAGCCTATAGATGGAAATCCAATTGTGTTTTATTTAACATTATTTAAATTTTGAAAAGTTTATTTGAAAATCGGCTGCACATCCTTTTCCCTACCTCTCTGTCAATATGCTGCATTGCATATTACTTATTACTTTTAAAAGTGTTAATGTATGTCTTGTACATGTTGTTTAATACAAGCTTTTCATTTTTAGACTGTAAGAAATGCTGCAAAGGAGACTCTGGGCCTCATCTAGGGCTGCTATTTTACATATGGACAGTATAGCAAGAATTCTAAGACACCCTTACAGAGGTGGAGTTCTGGTGCAGAATTGAGAATTTTTGTTGATTAGTCCAACACATACCTGTCTTGATAGTAAGATGACTGTATCAAAACTGCAGAAGACTTAGGGCAGTGTCAGATGGGTGCTTTCGAAAACTTTTCTAAACAGAAGACTGTAGTATTCTATTGTGAACATACCCTCAGGCAACATGCCATGATAATAATTCACAACGTAGCAACCTATTGTGATTGTGCAAGGTAGAGAACAGCATCATTTTCCAAGCTGTTCCACAATTTATTTGCCTCGAGCTGCATTTATCTGCCAAACTTTGCACATTTTACGGATGGTCTTACGTGTTCACAATCTCACCCCAATCACACCATATTGCAGAATAAACTGTCTTCATCTCAGATCTATCAATAGACTTTGAATTCCACAAATTGCAAACTAAACACAGTGTGGAATGACATTACATGGAATGACAAACCCGAGCAAAAGCAAAAGCAAAACTTGACAATAGCTTCACTGATATGTCAGAAATGTCTAAAATTTCCACTGCAAAACTTGATATATATCACTGCATTTTACTCACTGAAAAACAATTGTTCTCTGCAAATAAGATAAATCATGTTTTATTAGTTTTCTTAATCGTTTTGCATTTATCAACAATACACTTCATTTGTACACAAGAGTAAAGTAGTTTAAAGGAAGAACAGTGAAAAGCCTTGAGTTGCAAAGCTGATTGTTGGCTTCTGGTTGTGAAAGGTAATATGGGTTGCCCTATTTTGAACTT
Organism: Mixophyes fleayi; assembly: GCF_038048845.1. Taxonomy (NCBI): domain Eukaryota; kingdom Metazoa; phylum Chordata; class Amphibia; order Anura; family Limnodynastidae; genus Mixophyes; species Mixophyes fleayi. The sequence continues at coordinate 283,253,007 of NC_134405.1, read as the reverse complement.
CTTCCTTTAATATATCCTGTCCTCCCTCCTTGTAGTAAATAAAGGGCTTCCCCTCTATCAATTCCTCCACCTTACCTGAAGCTTGGACACAGATTGTACTCACTCTGCTGCATTTCCCTGTGAGATTGGCTCCCGGTTTCAAGCAATGGAGGGAGATGCCGATTTGCTACAGGAGAGCTGGTTATATTAAAGAGTGTGATTGTCCACTTTTGGATACTTTAGAACCCCTAAATTGGTATATTTTTTTATACTATTAAATAGCTTTGTAAAGATGACAATGTTGTCCATAGGATAATAAGTCTGTTTTTATTAGAAAGCTGTTATAGCTCTGTTGAGTGGAAAATGGTAAATGAAGGTCTAAAGCAAACTTTTGGCAAATAGTTTTTTTCCATATTGCCTTTTGCTTGAGCATCGGGCTGCATACTGCCTCGCCAACACTTACTCTGGAGTGGAAATGAAGACATTTGCTGTCCTGGATTGAGTATAGAACATTGTTTGTCCTGACTCTCAGCAGAGTCAGGACATTTGCATTCATTGTTTGCTGTTTGTCTATGATCTCTCCCATCTGGGAGTATAGAAAAACTGTTTTCTTTTTTGCACATCTATTTGTGCAAAGTATACTACAAAAAAATGAATTTACTAGAAAGTGACAGGTTCTCTTTAAAACTCGCCAGAGAACGACTGTGAATAATAAAATAGTTTTTTTCAAAAAATAGCACTGAGTAAAAGTAATTTTCAATTACACACTTTGAGCCATTAATTTAATACCTGGCCTGTTTCTACTTTATTAGGTATGCATTCATGGCTTTGAAAAACATATACAGCATTTAAGTGCTTTTTTCCTGCTGAATTTCTGAATTCTTAGATATGATCATAAATATTACATTTCCTGTCAGAAAAATGGTTACTGAGTCTTTGTAATATATGAAGCAAATATTAAAGAGAACAAAAGAGTTATAGATAAGATAATACCAAGATAAGTCTTTATTTTAACTAAAGCAAAGATGTTGGTTACTATTTTTATCAAGCGTTTTTATTTAACTTGTTGCAAGCTATTGACCACTGTCATCTGGCCTTTTGGATGGAAGAAAATTGCTTTCAATATTTTAATATGGTTATTGTCAATAAGCTTTGACTATATGCGAAAAATAATTCTGCTCAATAAAACCCATTCTCTGATATCTTGATTCATTAACATAATAGGATTGAATAGTTTATGAGAATAAAAGAAAAATATATAGTAAACTTTAGCAGATAAGTAGCTGTTTAAATGAGCAACTGACATTTAAGTTTATTAATATTTAATTGAAGTAGACAAATCATTTTACAAATCATGTTTCTGATTTATTAACTTCATATAAAACTGTGTATTTGATGAATAACAACACATAAATGAGATAAGTAATGACCTGTAAAATGGTGTTTTTAAATTAATATAATTAAGATGTCTCATTATTCAAAAATAATACACACATTTGGCCTTGTGTAGCATTTTATGCAAAAAACGTGAATGTCTGTATGTTGAGCTGTATGTATCTTATGTGCGTATATAAAATTTGTGATACAAATGGATTTCATTGATACATTTGTATGAATAGAATTCATTCATGTTATACCCCACATGGAATGTAACTGATTTTAACCAATTTTCCCATACTCTGTCCAATCAGAGCGAAGCCCAACCTGTGGCTTTTCTCCTCTGCAAGTTATCATTGTTAATAGGGTTTGTTATTTTTTTCTACATGGTTTTACAACTGGAAGAAAGAAGAGGATTTTCCCTGGATTTAGGTGTAGGGAAGTCTTTTTTGTAAATAAACTACTTTGTGTGTGTGATTTTACGGTATATTTTCCTGCTGCCCTACAGGTACCAGAGCATCTCTTTGGTCATGACTTTGCTGGTACTTGTATTTCTACAAGCACCAACATACTCCAGCAGTTTAGGGCTGTCAGGGCTTGCTGGGACGAGTAGTGCCAGAGGAAGAAAATACTGCTTTTAATTTGTTATCTATTTATTATCCAAACCCACCTGCAATGGTAATGGGAGAAACCCTGCTGTTTCAGCATGAGGCTGTTTTCTTCTAGGGAGGGGGGCATTTTTGTGTGGGACCAGTTCCCCTATGGAATTAAGCCCCATGCTGAACAGGCTAGGGTTGAGTGACATTACAGCAAGGGGACCCCACGCTGCAGTTTTCCCTGTTATAGTTGTGGTTTTTTCGGGGCCCCCAAGCTGTTCACCACTCCCACCCTGAATGAAATAGTCACTACTAGTCTAGGCTATGAGCCCTAATAGCACTTTCTTTGGTGGAGCACACACTGCTTCTTTTTAAATCATTTTTTTTTTTTTTTTTTTTAAATGGCAATGTCCGTATCTTGCGCCAGAGATCATGTCCTGACAGATGTATCTTCTTGTGCTTCCCCTTCCTAATGTGCCACAATTAGGTGACTACGCCCCACTTGTGCGCTGCTTCCCCCACATTTACCGCCTCTCTATGCGTAAAGGGATGTATGTGTACGTTTTTTGTGTACAGTACGCAAAAAAATTGACTTAGGCTTCTATTTTTTTCTTTTTTTTTTTAAATCACACTTTGAAGTATTTTATAACATTTATCTGAAGATTTATGGAATATTAAGGTTACGTTCAATAACCTTGTTCACTTTCTCAAAGTAAAATGTAGCATTTTACATGCTGAGCAGTAAACCTTATGGCACATGATCAGATTAAAACTGTACGTATGTTGGTTGGTGTTATTCTTTAAATACCCAGTGGATAAACTATTGACTAAAAGTGCATATAAAATTCATAGAAATTATGTCTCCTGCAACTGAGAGTAAAAGTCCCCTTAACTTTGATAATTTTTGCAGTGAATTTGTTTTAGATTTTAACTAGATAATAATAATGAAATAACCTAGAGTTTACTGTACAATCAACATCCAAACACTGGACCCAAAAAACGTACATTTCTAAGTAAATACATAGATATTTATAAATGGCGCTCTGTGTGGCTGTCACTCAGGGCCGGATTGGGACTAAAAATCAGCCCTGGCATTTAAAGCACACAGGCCCAAGTGTTGTGGGCTCCATGCACTGTATTGTTGCACACTGACGCTGGTGTAGTGCGCATTGTTGGTGCAGTACAGCATGATGTAGTATGAGTGTGTGTGGTGTGTGTGTGGGGGGGGGGATTTATTTCTCCTAATGACCCTCAACATTACATTGTTAGCACCCCGATTACATCAATAAATACCATGACAATACATGATTGCTACCCAAAATTACAGCAATAAATAACCCCCCACACACACTCATACTACATCAATTCCCACCCACAGTACAGCAACCAGCATTGCCCCCACATTACAGCAACCAGATAACCCCCACATTAAAGAAACCAGCATTACCCCCACATTACAGCAACCAGAATTACTCCCCACATTACAGCAACCAGAATTACCCCCCACATTACAGCAACCGGCATTACCCCCCACATTACAACAACCAGTATTACCCCCTACTTTACAGAAACCAGCGTTACCCCCCATATTACAGCAACCAGCATCACACCCCACATAACAGCAACCAGCATCATTTTCCATCACCTCCATCCCTCCTGGCTCTCTGACGTTTTTAGACAATTGTTGCTAGTGCTATTAGCAATATAGGTGCATAAATATCCAGGAAATACATTGTTATATCAACCAATATAAATGTTTTAATAAACTGACTGATGTAAAACATATTTATTTTCTGTAATTGTCCTTAGTGCCATTGCCTATCTAATTACAAAATAAGAGGCGTTTTTACCACATCTGAAAGGAAGTTTGCACATTGCAAATGTGCATTTTTTGTTCATAATAACCTCATGTCATCGACAAAGAATATAGTAATGAAGCTCAGCAAAGGGAAAAAGAAAATCTATTACGTTTGGGAAAAGAATAAGCTAATTCTGCAGCTTATGCTGTAGAACTTCCACCTGATCCAAAATTTGCCATTGAAACACTTCCCTGACCATGTTCTAGTGCAGGGTTTCCCAAACCCAGTCCTCATGGCCCCCTAACAGTGGCTGTTTTATATATGATAAGGTGTATTCATTACCGACTGACACATTGTAACAGATCCACAGGTTGTACTAAATATTTCACCTGTCACCTGAAAATTCTGCACTATTAGGAGGCACTGAAGACTGGGCTTGGGAAACCCTGTTCTAGTGATTTATCTAAACATTGTCTGCTGGTGGAATTACAATCGAAAAGTGTTACTCCCCAAAAATGTGGAAATGAAAACTTTCATAGGGCTGCTGTTTTTGAAATGTTTAAGCCAACACTACTGGTGCCCATTACATTCAGAATCACTTTTCTTATATATTCTCCGTCTCCATTTAAACGAAGGTATGGTGCACTTAATAAACTGGCCTCTTAGTTGCTTAGTATGTGTTGGGATACCATAATTTGAATTATAACTCAAGCATTATGTTCTGTTTAACAGTGTCTATGTTTCATTATTGGAGGCAGTGAATAATTACAGAGCATAGTTAAAGCAATGTGTGCCATCAGAAAGAAATGCCCACAAGTAAAGGAGGTGATAGAATGAATAATGTGATAAAACAAGGTAGTCTTGATGCTGTGAAGGAGTAACATGATGTACAAGTGAATTTTAGAATGAAATAGCTTTTCATTCAGTCATTCATTATTACTATCATATGCTCAAGTTTTTACAAAACAGCCCCAATTTAATACTGTGCTGGTTTAGCTCAGAATACATTTATATTAAAATTCAGACTTCTGATGCTGCTGAATTGTCAGGATGAATAAGAATAGGTTACAATTACAATTCTACTGCATTTGCTGAGCAAAAAAAGAAATAGGAAGTTGTGATTATACACTGAATATCTGATATCATCATTGACTACCTCTTACACAAACACATAAAGTAGAAATTTTCCCAATATACATACCATGTCGGGATCATTAATAATGCTCATTCCAATGAGAGAGTGCTGAGCTGAACTGCTAATACATTATTCTTTGACTCTTGAACCTGCGCAGTAATTAGATTAGCACTTCACACTCTGAGCCTCAAACAGTCACCGAAAATTCAGTACTGTTGGTATGTTTTTTAAGGTATATCTATTAGCCATCCTCAGAATAAACTATAGCACATATAGGCAACATAATATATTTCAGTGGCCACATGGGCGGCCCTTCAACCTTCAAAGCTCTGCACATTTATTTTAATCTCAATTAAAACAATACATTTATTCAAAGAAATAGACCCCGGTTTGTAATAATATATCAGCAGGCATTTTAAACAAATGTTACAAACTATAACAATCAAAACTGACAATAAAGCAGGAATGAGCAGGGGCTGCTGATGAAGGCTCAGAGGGTTTCTTGTTGCCAATCGCTGATCTATAGGGATCTGTAGAAATAGCTTAGCTCCACGTGGACAGTTTACTTTGGTGCCTCTATCTTGGTGATGGGAAAACTAAAAAATAATATTAATGAAAATCATTATTATTTATTATTGCTTTGACAAAAATAAACAATAAAATAAATAATTTGAAAGCCATGGAATATGTTTTATACAGTGAGAGATTTCTTTTAAATCACTACTCTTCATATTGAATGAGACACCTCTTATCAAACTCCTTAATCTGTACCATAGCACAGTGTTCACCTTTAGTCCACTCACCTCCTCTGTGATATAAAGTATCCACTACCTACTGTAGAATCTCTTGCATTTCCTTTAAATGTTTATTAAAGTTTGCAGTCCAAGAACTTTATCTGTCTGCAGATGTGCATCTATCAATTTGCGTGAAAGCAATCATATTAGGAATTATCAAACCATACCATTTATTTTATCACAAATAAAATGCATATTGAAAACATAAGTAAAAGGTTATTATGAAGTGACTATTATATGCTACATAATTTCTAATTTGGTAGACATTACAACAGATTTTCGAGTGTTGCTATTGCTTCAAACTACTATATCTGCTTTCTATATATGTCTCTTTACCAGTTTCGGCCTATTTAATGTTTTAAGGTTGAGGACATGGACTAAGTCTGAGTGGAGCAAGTACAAATTTGTGAATAGTAAAACTGTATGATAAAAGAGAGAGAAAATTAAATTGTGGAAAGAAAAGATTTGGGTTATAATTATCATACTTTTGTTCAATGGTATGGTTGTTAATATTACATGTTTCTTATAATATATTTATTAAAGTTTTTATTAAATAAATAATAAACAACAGTGCACACTTCAAACAGCATTCTGTCCGTCACATTAATTTGAACAGAGGTGTGAGATGGGAGGGTCTAAAAGGAAAAGAAGCCTGGGCTAAAGCTATATATATATATATATATATATATATATATATTTATATATATATATATATATATAAGTAAATACTAGGGGGTTTATTTCTGGCCTATCACATTTTTTTCACATAAATTATAATTTCTTATCACAACTATAAGAAATGTTTTAGCTCTACTATTTATTAAAATTCTTCAGCTGGGACAGTGGCACTGATAGAAGCCTGTCCCGTTGAATAATCTATAGCAAAGAGATTGCAATCGCGATCACTTTACTTACACATTCTGATAGGCTTTGCAAATTTGCAATGGATCGGAGCACAAAGATCCCTTTCCTGTGATGCTCTACCCATAGGATAGAATTGCTAATGCCATCTTCAGATGGAATCAGCTGTCGGGTCAAGCTCAAAATTTATTGTAAATAGGACATTTTCGCAGTTCCTATTTTAAGGGGATTTAAACTTTTCGGAGGTTCATAAACAGGCCTCTAGGTATGCAGAATACATACCTAGAACATAATCGGGGACTAATGTTGGACATTTGTCAATAATCGGGGACTAATGTTGGAAATTTGGCTTGTCTCTTGTGTTCCAAAGGTTCCAAATGAGGGTAGACTAATATGCTTTGCCCTGCTAAATCGACAATACAACTTACAAGGAACATACTTGTTCTGCTTATTTAAGAAATATTGTGAATTATTAAGTAGGCTGCAGCCATATAATTGCTATAGTCTACTTCCCTACTGCTGTTAAAAAAAAAGAAAAGGCAGGTCAAACCTCTCCTGACAAGCGATCAGCAAGTGCTAAACCTGCATTCATTCCATTACCCTGTATTTTTAATAAACATATTCTGTAGTGTTTCTTACCACATGCACATTTTACCAGCCACTTTGTTTTAGTTAGGAGCCAGTTAATGTTATATCTTTGGATTTTGTGAGAAACTGTAGCTCTTAGACATAATGCTATTATTGTATATATCACAGAGTAGGGTATGAAATGAATTGTTGTTAAACATGGGAAGATTTTATTGTGTTAGGGAAATTAAAAATAGCATTCTCCTGAAATGACTAAACAAGAAAATAATGACTTTGAAACATGCACATCTCTCACTTTCAAATCATGGCTGTCATTAGATTTGTATGACAATGTCCCCAAAAATATTTTTCAGAACAGTAATCTCCAACCCTGCCACAATTGTACTGTAATACCTGTTTTATTTTGTAGTGTAGGTGTAATGTTGTGTACCCTCTGTTGTTTGGTGGGTTTTTATGGGAATATAATTTAGCTAACTGAGCTTGCTGATGCAGTTTCTATGTATGCATTGATAGACCTCTGTCAATACGTATATAAAAACAGATGTCCCTAATTTACATGTCAAAAAATGCTGTAGCCACATAATATTTTCCTGACTTTTACATACCTGGTTAATATCCCTCTGTGCTCTGTAGTTGTATTTCTTTTGTTATCCTTGATGAGCCAGCAAATTATGATTTCACACAGGGTAAAAAGTAATCTAAGGCCCCTTCCTACCTATACGTTTCCTGAGGCTCCTCAAAACTTATGATTTTTAAGGTACATTTGACTAGTGTGTGAGTACCATATCGACTCCAATTTTCAATTGAACAGGTGTATTCATGCTCGAGTTGGTTTGACCATATTCGTGCCTATTCACCAATGTTCAAGCCAATTATTTTTTTTAGCGTAAACTGAACTATTGTGTCTGTTTTAACGGTCAGTCTTTCATGCTTTTTAATTATTTTGAAAATATTTTAAAACTATGGTTTAAAATAATTTAATGTCACTAATTTTAATAACAACTTCAAACACAAACTTCAAACTCAAACAGTGATTCTTCAACTGCTAATGTGCCACAAACTTTGAATGCAAATTTGAATCAGGGTCAATTCGAGATTGTTCCACAAACAAGTGGACATTGAAGTAGAGAAATTTGATAAAATTTCAAATCTGTTTTGTCATTATATAAGTGGAGACAGGGCTTCTTGTGGCAGGTGCAGTGTGATGATGTGAGGAGAGGAATGGAGGTAAGCGGAAAATCACATAGTCAAACTTAGAAAATGAAAGGATACTATGTTTCCGAATAGCACAAATTATATTGAGTACACTCTGCCAGTAGTCTAACTGTCAAGAATGTGTACATGGCTTGATGAATGTGTATATAACAGAAAAGTGTAACTCACGGCGCTAGAGGAATCACATGCAGTGGAATGCCAGCATATATGGATAGCTGTAACACATAAAATAATACACACATAGAGTAGTACAGTCCCAACAGGTGGATAGATGTTTAAAGTGCCTTCAGATGATTAGTCCCTCTTCCAATTGTGATCTATGTGGACAACTGATGTCAATAACCACGTGAAGGGGTCCCCGCAGGGTAAACGCTTACAAGACGCTTTCTTTAGGCACAGCTCATCACACAACCATCTGATGGTACATCCGAAATTTTCTTCCACAGAAAACTCCAACGATAAGAGATATATGCAGAAAAACAATCATAGCATAATACCGTTTTATTTAGAATATTTAAAACAATATACAAAATTTGATGTGCTTCTAGGAGCGTACCCCAATGTAGAATTCAAATAGCATTTCAAAAGGGAATAGAAGTGGGTTTACCCGATGTTCATCCGTTTCCACACCATCAAAAGTTGAATCTTGGGGTAGTCCAGAAGCAAGGTCTTCCTAGTTAACCAACGCGCTTCGAATATCAAGTATTCTTTATCAAGGTTGATTAAAGTGTGTTTACCCGGTGTAAAATTTGAATTGTGTTTAGCTATTTATCTGTGCTGTATTATATTGTGTACTCATTGAAGTTATATCCTGTTCAATGGGACTGTGTAATATGTTGAACATTTGTTGTATTTTCACTTTACTATATGCTGGGTATGCAGGCGATGGCTAGACATTAATGTGGTCGACATTCAGAAAGTTGACAACATTAGATCGTCAATTCAAATGTTGACACTATTTTGAGGTCAACAATTGAAATCTAGACATTACTATTAGATCAACAATTCGAATATAGACAGTTAAATTAGGTTATTAGGTTGACAGTTCGAATGTAAACAGTATAATATGGGATAGGGTATGTCAGGGATAGGGTTTGGCTTAAGGATAGGAATAGCGTTAGGGATAGGGATATTATTGACAACCTAATAATACTGTCTACATTTGAATTGCTGACCTTATACTACTGTCTGCATTAAAACTGTCAACCTAATAACACTGTAATTGTTACTATTGTCGACTTTCCAACCATGTCTATATTATGGTGTCGACCATATAATGTCGATCATGTAAATGTTGAAGATATATATCACACCCATATGCTGGATGTTATTTTTAAAGTGGTGCCAAACAATATAGTAATAACTGTTCGCAGAAAACTATTGTGGGGGCACAAGTGTTAATCACAGAGGTGGCAAAGGGACCTGGTTTATGAACAGGTAATGACATTGGTAAATATGTGTAATTAGTGTTCTTCATTCTGCTGAGCAGAAGCAAGACTGAAAAGGGTATAAAGAGTTATTATGCAGAAAGTGTAGGAAGTGATTTGGAACAATCCTGTACATGTTCAGAGTTTCATATATATCGATCATAGGGTTATTGTCACTCACCGGACCGTGAGTGCCTCTTCCCGGACATTTAGGAACCGTGGTCGTCCACCATCCTGAGGGTCTGCGCATGCGCAGCCCTTTTCTATACTTCAGTGTATACCCCTTTAACTCAATTGGCAGATCAGGCAACCTCCCTATATTAAGCACCTGTGGTCAACACCACGTTGCCTGATCTTGGAGTCTCATTCCTCATGAGTCTCTGAAGGTGTTCCTGTATTCCTCGTGTATTCAGCGCTGCTGATTCCTGTGGTTTCCAAGCCACTTCTATTCCTGTGGTTCCCATACCACTTCTACCATCAACTGTATCATCAGGACTGTTTGCTGATTCCTATCCGCTGCCTCCGTGCACTACAGTCTTCTAAACCACTTCAACGTTATTTTATATCAACGTGACTGTTTGCTCATTGCTATCCGCTGCCTCCGTGCACTCCAGCTTTTACTTCACTCACCTGTTTCTCATCAAGTCTGTCTGCTGATTTCTATCCGCTGCCTCCGTGCACTACAGCCTCCTGCTTGCAACTCGCCTGTGTTCATCATCGTGACTGCCAGCTGACTACTATCCGCTGCCTCCGTGCACTACAGTCTCCTGCTTGCAACTCGCCTGTGTTCAACATCGTGACTGCCAGCTGATTACTATCCGCTGCCTCCGTGCACTACAGTCTCATCTCATCTTTGCTGTGACTTCCTCGAGACTGCCGCTTTCATTACCATCTGCTACACTTCGTGATCTACAGCTCCTGCCCTGCGCTGCACTCCTGTTTCCCATCGCTGTTGGTTCCTGTGGTTGCTACTGGTTACCTCCGTGTGCCGCTGAGTCCTGCCGCTGTGGTCAGCGCTATCGTCCATCTCCTGCTGATCCACTCTCCACGCCTTCACGTGTTCCACTGGTCTCTACCCTCCTGTCAGCATTGGATTTGTATCTCATCTACTACCCTCTGCTGGATCATCTCCATTCTCCTGGGTCCCCTATGAGTCCAGTCCCACGTGTTGCTGACTCCTGTGGATTCGTGTCCCTGTCGGTCTACTCACCTGTGCGCTGCACCTGCTAGACCGCTGCCTCACCTATCCAGGGACTTCCTATCCAGTCGGTCTCCAGCCGCTCAGGTACCGCTGCAATCCCATCTGACTGCTACTGCTGAACCACGGTATGCATACTTCTCATTGACTGTGCTGTGTATTGCATATCTTGCTGGACTGTGTTTGGTTCTCTCTGGAGTCTGCTATCCGCTGAGTCTATTGCCATCATTGACTGTGTTATCATTGTGCTGGACTACTTCAAGAGACTTTCTAGATTGCAGACCTGCTCAGTCATTTATATCCATATATATATCTATATTGTGCATATTACTGTGGATCGTGTATAAGGTGCCTGTGTATATCCTGTGTTGCAGTCTTCCCCTGTGCACCTCCTCACATATATATTCAGTGGTACAACTTGCTACCGCAGACCACTGACTACCTGGATACCTCCACTTGGATTCCATTCCTTCACTCAGACAGCGGTGCAACTTGCTACCCGCAGACCGCTGACTCTCATCACCTCCTTGTTTCTGTTGGACATTCCTCCTCACTATAGCAGTGGTACAACTTGCTATCGCAGACCACTGACTACCTTCACGTGTCCTTGTCCATACAGTTCCTTGTGTATTATTACCTCATTATTACCAGTGTTGCTAGTCATAGACTTTCCTGAGCATCTCATCGGCCATCATTTCATGTTCCGTGATCACCCAGCTACCAGAGTACTCTATTACCATCTACATTGCTCTGGTAAGCCTACCATCTGGTGATCCCTGGGTAAAGACTCCTAGTGCCCGTGACAGTAAGATCAGGCCATGACAGACCCAGATGCGGAACCTACCGCCAAAGAGATGCTGCAACATCTGGTTAGCCGTGTGGAACAACAGGATGCCCGCCAACAGCTGTTACTTCAGTGTTATCAGTCATTAACCTCCCAAGGAACATCTGGACAGACTGTGACAGCTACTACTGAAGCTCCTGTGCTTTCCTCCGTTTCCCCATTGCCATCCCAGGTGTCTACAGCTTCCACGCTTCACCTGCCTACTCCGTCAAAGTACGATGGAGACCCCAAAACTTGTAGGGGTTTCCTTAACCAATGTTCAGTCCATTTTGAGCTCCAACCTCAAAATTTTTCTACCCATCGTTCCAGAGTGGCCTATCTTATCTCTTTGTTTTCAGGACAAGCCCTGGCTTGGGCCTCCCCTCTGTGGGAGAGGAACGATCCAATATTACAAGATAGTGCCAAATTCATTTCTACATTTCGAAGTGTGTTCGATGAACCAGGTCGTGTGACCTCCGCTGCTTCCAGCATCCTCCGTCTGCGACAAGGATCTCATACTGTAGGCCAGTACGTCATTCAATTTAGGATCTTAGCCTCTGAACTTCAGTGGAACACTGAAGCCCTAGTTGCCGCCTTCTGGCAGGGGATTTCCGATAAAATTAAAGATGCACTGACTACTCAAGAGCTTCCTTCGTCACTTGAAGATTTGATCTCTCTATGCCATCGTGTTGATATGAGATTTCGTGAAAGAGAGGCTGAGAGAACGACTTCTGCTAAAGCACCTCTTCGCTCTAACCCTCAATTTCGTCCAGTGTCACCTGCTGTGATTCCCATGGAGATAGGACGTTCCAAGTTATCTTCTGAGGAGAGGAAACGAAGAGTCAAGAATAGACTCTGTATCTATTGTGCTGATTCCACTCATGTCCTCAGCTCCTGCCCTAAAAGATCGGGAAATGCCAGGCCCTAACTAGTTCTGGAGAGGTGAAGTTAGGGTCCCTGGAGTCCTCTCCATCGTCTATGAAATCTAAAGTCTGCGCTTTTGATGTGACTATCTCCTTTGCTACCAAAACCTTTGAGTCACAGGCATTGATTGATTCCGGAGCAGCAGGAAATTTTATTTCCAAATCGTTAGTAAATCAATGGTCTCTACCAGTGATTACCTTAAAAACTCCCATTACTGTGACGGCTATCGATGGATCACGTCTCATCAACGGTCTCATCACCCAGAGTACGTCTCCAGTAACCCTTCAGATTGGTGCTCTGCACCATGAAGAGATATCGTTTTTAATTCTTCCTGTGACGACAAGTCCGATTGTCCTAGGCCTTCCATGGCTTCAGTGTCACTCTCCCCGGATTGACTGGCGCACCCCTCAAGTCACGTCTTGGGGGTCTGAATGTCACCATCATTGCCTTTGCCAAGTCATTCCTCTCAAGGTACAGCAAGCTTCCATCTCAGCTATTTCACCGGGACTCCCTCCTCAATATGCTTCATTTACCGATGTTTTTGATAAAGCTCAGTCTGAACGTCTTCCTCCTCATCGTTCTTGGGATTGTCCGATTGATCTTCTTCCTGGCAAAACTCCTCCCAGGGGCCGGGTCTATCCACTCTCGTTACCTGAAACTCAAGCTACATCCGAATATATACGGGAGAACCTCCAGCGTGGGTTCATTCGACCTTCCACCTCGCCCGCTGGAGCTGGGTTCTTCTTTGTCAAAAAGAAGGATGGATCATTACGCCCTTGTATAGATTTTCGTGGACTCAACGCCATTACTATCAAGAATCGGTATCCCATTCCGTTGATCACTGAGCTATTTGACCGCATCAAGGGAGCCCGTATTTTTACTAAGTTGGATCTTCGTGGTGCCTACAATTTAATCAGAATCCGTTCCGGTGACGAATGGAAGACAGCGTTTAACACCAGAGATGGGCATTACGAATATCTGGTAATGCCTTTCGGGCTATGTAATGCCCCCGCTGTTTTTCAGGGCTTCATCAATGAGATTTTTCGGGACTTATTATATGTATGTGTCGTCGTCTACCTGGACGACATATTGATTTTTTCACAGGACCTGCCTTCTCACCACCAACATGTGGCAGAAGTCCTCTCCAGGCTACGGAAAAATTCATTGTTCTGTAAATTAGAAAAATGTTCATTCGAATTACCCCAGATTCCATTCTTGGGGTATATTGTTTCCGGAGTTGGTCTGAAGATGGATCCTGACAAAGTAAATGCTGTACTACATTGGCCCCAGCCAACTACTCTTCGTGCGATCCAGCGTTTTTTAGGTTTTGCCAATTACTATAGACGCTTCATTCAAGACTTTTCTTCCATTGCATCTCCTATTGTGGCCCTGACTCGAAAAGGGGCTAATCCTAAGCAATGGTCAACTGAGGCTATTCAAGCCTTTCAAACATTAAAAGAGTCCTTCTCTTCGGCTCCAATCCTTCGTCAGCCTGATGTGACACTCCCCTTCTTCCTAGAAGTAGATGCCTCTAATGTGGGCTTAGGAGCTATTCTCTCCCAACGCTCGGAACAGCAAAAATTCCACCCTTGTGCCTTCTATTCTCGGGGTCTCCTACCCGCAGAGAAGAATTATACCATCGGAGACAAGGAATTACTGGCTATCAAAGCCGCATTAGAGGAATGGAGATACTTGTTGGAGGGAGCTCGCCATCCGGTGACGATCTTCACGGATCATAAGAACTTGTCATATCTCCAGTCTGCCCAATGCTTGAATCCTCGTCAAGCAAGATGGTCTCTTTTCTTTTCCCGTTTTGAATTAATAATTACCTTCAAACCAGCTGCCAAGAACAAAAAAGCTGATGCCTTATCTAGAGCCTTTGTTACGTCCTCTGATATAGAAGAGGTTTCCAACCATACCATTCTTGACCCCAAATGTATCTCACTGGCTGCTTCATCCACCAAAACGCTACCATTTGGGAAGACCCTCGTGCCTCCTACTCTAAGGAGGAAAATCCTTTCGTGGTTCCATGCCTCTCGTTTTTCTGGACACGCCGGTGAACACAAGACTTTTGAGATCCTCTCTCGAAGTTACTGGTGGCCTTCAATGAGGAGAGACGTCAAAGAGTTCATTGCTTCCTGTGAATTATGTTCGCAATTCAAATCCTCCCGCAGAACCCCAGCAGGGTTGCTGCGACCACTACCCATTCCGTCCAAACCATGGACCCATATTAGTATGGATTTCGTTACTGACTTACCACCTAGTAAGAACCATAACACTATTTGGGTGGTAGTGGACAGATTTTCGAAGATGGCTCATTTCATCCCTCTGTCTGGTTTGCCTTCCTCGTCTATCCTGGCTGAACATTTCATTAAAGAGATCTTCCGTATCCATGGATGTCCATCTGAGATTGTGTCTGATAGAGGAGTACAATTCGTGTCCAGATTCTGGCGAGCCCTTTGTAAAACCTTGGGCATACGATTAGCACTCTCATCTTCTTACCATCCGCAATCCAATGGACAAACCGAACGTGTCAATCAAGATCTTGAGACTTTTATAAGGATATTTTCATCAGCCAATCAAGACAACTGGGTAGAGTTACTCCCTTGGGCTGAGTTCGCCCATAACAACATGTACCATGAGTCATCATCCAAAACTCCATTTTTTGTGGTCTACGGTCACCATCCGTCTTTTCCGGAATTTCCTGCCCTCCCGCCCACCCAAGTTCCTGCGGTGGAAACTGTTTGTCAGACCTTTAAAAATATCTGGTCTCAGGTCAGAACCTGTTTAAAGAAGACATCTGTCAAATATAAATCTTTCGCTGATAAGAAGAGGCGGGCTATTCCACCACTAAAAATTGGAGATCGTGTCTGGGTATCCACAAAAAATATTCGTTTGAAGGTTCCATCCATGAAATTCGCCCCTCGTTTTATTGGTCCATATAGGATCATTCAAGTTATCAATCCAGTATGTGTGAAACTCCTTCTTCCTAAGAGTCTTCGGATTTCTAATGCCTTCCATGTATCTTTGCTCAAACCTCTTATTATCAATCGTTTTTCAACTCCTCCCTCAGCTCCGCAGCCAGTTCAAGTTCATCAGGAGGAGGATTTTGAGATTACTGAGGTACTAGATGCAAAAATTTCGCGAGGAGTCCTCCACTTCCTCGTTCATTGGAAGGGCTTTGGTCCTGAGGAGCGCTCTTGGATCAAAGCTGAAGATCTTAATGCTCCTGCCCTTTTGAAGAAGTTTTACTCCAAAAATCCGGACAAGCCCGGTTCCAGGCGTTCTGTGCCCACCTTTAAAAGGGGGGGTACTGTCACTCACCGGACCGTGAGTGCCTCTTCCCGGACATTTAGGAACCGTGGTCGTCCACCATCCTGAGGGTCTGCGCATGCGCAGCCCTTTTCTATACTTCAGTGTATACCCCTTTAACTCAATTGGCAGATCAGGCAACCTCCCTATATTAAGCACCTGTGGTCAACACCACGTTGCCTGATCTTGGAGTCTCATTCCTCATGAGTCTCTGAAGGTGTTCCTGTATTCCTCGTGTATTCAGCGCTGCTGATTCCTGTGGTTTCCAAGCCACTTCTATTCCTGTGGTTCCCATACCACTTCTACCATCAACTGTATCATCAGGACTGTTTGCTGATTCCTATCCGCTGCCTCCGTGCACTACAGTCTTCTAAACCACTTCAACGTTATTTTATATCAACGTGACTGTTTGCTCATTGCTATCCGCTGCCTCCGTGCACTCCAGCTTTTACTTCACTCACCTGTTTCTCATCAAGTCTGTCTGCTGATTTCTATCCGCTGCCTCCGTGCACTACAGCCTCCTGCTTGCAACTCGCCTGTGTTCATCATCGTGACTGCCAGCTGACTACTATCCGCTGCCTCCGTGCACTACAGTCTCCTGCTTGCAACTCGCCTGTGTTCAACATCGTGACTGCCAGCTGATTACTATCCGCTGCCTCCGTGCACTACAGTCTCATCTCATCTTTGCTGTGACTTCCTCGAGACTGCCGCTTTCATTACCATCTGCTACACTTCGTGATCTACAGCTCCTGCCCTGCGCTGCACTCCTGTTTCCCATCGCTGTTGGTTCCTGTGGTTGCTACTGGTTACCTCCGTGTGCCGCTGAGTCCTGCCGCTGTGGTCAGCGCTATCGTCCATCTCCTGCTGATCCACTCTCCACGCCTTCACGTGTTCCACTGGTCTCTACCCTCCTGTCAGCATTGGATTTGTATCTCATCTACTACCCTCTGCTGGATCATCTCCATTCTCCTGGGTCCCCTATGAGTCCAGTCCCACGTGTTGCTGACTCCTGTGGATTCGTGTCCCTGTCGGTCTACTCACCTGTGCGCTGCACCTGCTAGACCGCTGCCTCACCTATCCAGGGACTTCCTATCCAGTCGGTCTCCAGCCGCTCAGGTACCGCTGCAATCCCATCTGACTGCTACTGCTGAACCACGGTATGCATACTTCTCATTGACTGTGCTGTGTATTGCATATCTTGCTGGACTGTGTTTGGTTCTCTCTGGAGTCTGCTATCCGCTGAGTCTATTGCCATCATTGACTGTGTTATCATTGTGCTGGACTACTTCAAGAGACTTTCTAGATTGCAGACCTGCTCAGTCATTTATATCCATATATATATCTATATTGTGCATATTACTGTGGATCGTGTATAAGGTGCCTGTGTATATCCTGTGTTGCAGTCTTCCCCTGTGCACCTCCTCACATATATATTCAGTGGTACAACTTGCTACCGCAGACCACTGACTACCTGGATACCTCCACTTGGATTCCATTCCTTCACTCAGACAGCGGTGCAACTTGCTACCCGCAGACCGCTGACTCTCATCACCTCCTTGTTTCTGTTGGACATTCCTCCTCACTATAGCAGTGGTACAACTTGCTATCGCAGACCACTGACTACCTTCACGTGTCCTTGTCCATACAGTTCCTTGTGTATTATTACCTCATTATTACCAGTGTTGCTAGTCATAGACTTTCCTGAGCATCTCATCGGCCATCATTTCATGTTCCGTGATCACCCAGCTACCAGAGTACTCTATTACCATCTACATTGCTCTGGTAAGCCTACCATCTGGTGATCCCTGGGTAAAGACTCCTAGTGCCCGTGACAGTTATGTTTGAAGTCGGATCGAAAGGTTCCAGTTTAAAAAGATTCTATGATAACATATAAAAGGTAAAGTAAAGCTAATAATTAAAAAGCCTATTTATCAAGCATTTATTTACCACGATGAAGGCAAATATTAGGATCAGGGCTATTTAAAAATAGGTCAAAGCAGGAGATATTGCAGATATTGATCAATATTGTTAGTCTATGGGCACTGTACTACATTGGGTTGAATAGAGTGATCTTTTCAGACCCCCCCTATGTCAAGTTATTGACATATGTGTGGAAGTAAGGATGGAGACATAATCCAGAAGCAAAGTTGTTTTTTATTTGGATATATCCCTCTGATAAGAGCTGTCCTAGCATGATAAGGATCTAAAATTGATCCATAATGCGTGTCTTATCTGCAAAAATAAATGCACCCCTACATAAATAGACCCCTAAAGGATAAATATATCAATACTTCATTTTCATCTCTCCACACACCCATAATGAGGACTCTTCTATTAATTATACTAACTGTAGTTTTTGAACTGATCTTGTGATGATTGGGCCGTATTTTGGCTTTGTACAAGGTCAGCTCCTGTTTCACAGCAGTATTTAGAGCTTTGACTGATTTCTTGACTAACATATCCATGGGTCTCGGCTGGCTTTCCTGTTTACTGTAATGTATATGTGATAACACATTATACTACCTAACTCAACAACAATAATAATGTGGTATCACAGATATGTAGCTAAATGTTGTCCTCCCCCAACCCATTTCCATATAACTACATGGCCCCAACCTCCATGTGTATGAAAATAAATAAATCTGTTTTATTTAAAAAATAACAAAGATAAACAAGACATTGAAACAAAGAGCTGCCTTTCGCATATGAAATTATGTTGCCTTAGATCCGCCCACAAATCGAGGCCTAATTACATCAAGCATAACAAAAATTTGGAATGTATTTAAAATCAATGTAGAGCACAAATGTAAGTAATTGCTGCTTACAAATATCCAGGGCTGTTGCATCACTAAAAGGAATGTCACCCCCAATTATTGTTTTCTGATGGACCGTAGTCTGACACCATTCACCTGTACTTCACCCTGCAGTCACTGCAGTATCAGCACTGATTGGCAGAGTGAGTAGTGGCAATGGGGAGAAGGAGAAAGTATCCTCCCTAACCTACACATCCAGGGGCGGATCCAGACTTTTGCTATACCCCGGGCGATTTTAGGGGGGGCGATTTAGGCCCCGCCCCCTTTCTAATTTCTAAGGCTAATTTCTAACACAATCAGAGCAGCCGGGCAGCACACTGTCACTGCTGAACGGACCTGCACAGTGTGAAGTCGCCGGCAGCAAGCCCCTGCTAGGGGGGGGGGGGGGGCGATCGCCCCGATCGCCCCCCCCCCCTGGATCCGCCACTGTACACATCTGATTCTCAGGTTACCAGTGACAGCAATGATAATGACTTCAAGAGGAGATTCAGGTGATTGGTGTCACATGATGTTTTATTTGCAATTAATGTTGTAGTCGTATGGTGACTTGTTGAAAGACAAGAATAATCTCTGCCACTACTAGCGTTGTGTCGCATCAAATTCTCCCATGAGAGAAACAGCCCTATCAATACCCTAAAATAATGCATAATTCCTCATTTCCATGAGAAGATGGAAGAATTGTAGGACATAAAAATAGCTCTTGAAAAGAATGATAATGAGGTGAGAAATTGTTAGGACCTGCAGGTGAAAACTGTAGACGACCTCACCCTAGTCTCCTTCTGCAGATAAATTAATGGTAAATTTAATATTGGAAAAATATTTTGTGATATGCAAATGATTCATGTTTAACAAATGCAGAATTGAAAATAAAAAAATAAGATATTACATAATAATATAAAAATCAAACAAAATACTGATGTGCTTATAATTTGTACTAAACAAAAAGATTAATAGAGCTTCAGAAAGTATTGCTTTAGGACATGGTTTACAAATCTGAAGCTGTGTTATTATTATTATTTTCTACTGAAGTTAAATAGGCCTGTCAACACACATTTAATCAATTAGAGAGAAAAAAAGTGAGGTGCAGAGTATGTGGCTTTGCTGTCAAGCCATTGTAAGAACATGCTGAGCAAATAAACCTAGACTTAAAAATCTTTAAATCTGCTCTTGAATTGAAAAATTAATTGGTAAATGTACTACACATTAATTTAATGTCCACCGTTCAAACTGCTGAAGTTTCATTGAATGAATGTAGAAAAACTATTATGGTTATATTTGTAATTCACTTAAACCACAATTACAAAGCATTTTCAACTTATACAAGACCATCTCAAATTACTTACCCCAAATCAAAGAATGTTAAAGAAAATGTAATGCAATTGTTTGTGGTACATCTACTTGATTAGTCAATGCCATAGCATATTTTACATTCAAAGGCATAACTATCGTAAGTGGAGGGGGTGCAGCTGCTATGGGCACACATATGGAAACCCCATATGTATGAGAAGTTCTCACTATTGGTGTGGCCCGTACCACATTTTTGCTATAGGGCCTACAAATGTCTACTTACGCCCCTGCTTCCATACCTAATTAATGGGGAGTTATGTCTCTGGAATATATATCTGAGAAAAATTAAGAAAGGTTAAAACTTTTGGAATATTTTGTAACAAACCCTAGTTTACACCCAGGAGACATTCCCCCCCCCCCCCCCCCCCCCATATTCGCATATACACTGCCCCTCTGAATGCCAGCCCATTTCAGTTTATTTTTATAGGTGTGATAGGTGAGAAAAAGATTGAGCGCTGGAATCGCATGTAAGCCCATTCAGTAAACACTCAAAGTCAAGAAAGCTGGGAGCGCGTTCATGACAATGGGCACAAGGCTATTTCTTGGTAAAGCTTAGTCCTTTACTGAACTCAACCAGCACACATTTAGTTTATACAAGAAATACTTGTCAGTGTAAACAAGTCCTACACTGATTAGTACTGTAAGCTCTATCACCTTGTCTCCCAACTGCTATGCTGTCAACAGCTCATCTGGCCGATCCACATAAGGTCTCTCCATCTTACTTGACCTTTTGTTTAGTCTACAGAAGCAAATTTCATATTGTTTTCTGGAGATATATTGAATTAGGCTTTAGGTTGGTAAGATATTGGAATACATATATTTTACTTCCAATCTACAGGAACCCAAAGGTAAAAATAGGGAATAATCATTTAAGACAAAGGATATGTTCACAAAAACAGGCCAATCCCAACATTTTAATTACCATTTTTTCTAGTAAAGTGATGGCACACATATTTAGCTTTAAAGTTTTTGGTATAGACAAACAGGGATATAATTGTATTTATTTTTCCCTTTCTTTAAACCAGAATTCACAAGGGATCAGCACTTATAAATTGAATGTACACAGGTTCTAATCATAATCAACTAGGAATAAGCTGCTTTTAGATCCAGTTTATCTTAATGTATTAGTGCATGTTGACAGAAGATGCCTGATTGGGCTTATGGATGGGGTACAGCATGTCCAGATTGCAGCACATACATTTTGTCTTTTTATGTACTGTAGGAGATTGGAAAGGATTTACTGTGAAGAGGGTGATGGACCTTGCTACATGACATCGTGGAATCCAATCTATTTAGGGCTCATCATTTTTTATAATACACAAGCTTCAAATGTAAACAACAAGTTGCTTTTGTAAGGTGAATGCAGCTGTGTTTTCACCTTTGTATATTGATAAGTTGGTAATATCCTTGTTACCATTTTAGTTTTGGACATTTATAGGCTGTCCCTTGATTTTGTAGTCTATTAAATTACACTGAAGTGCACTTGTGTTTTAAAATTCATTAGTTTTTTAGTCCCATTCTCTCCCTCCCAATTTTGTCAACACCCAGCTAATTAAGTGCTTTGTATAGAAAAGTGTAAGCCCTCAGCAATAAGAAGCTAATAAAGTAATGTGATAGTGGAACATGAGTAAGCAACTGAACAATGTACTGTAAGTAACAAACCAGTGTAAATTACAGTTGTAGCTATTCCTCATTCATTCATCACTCCATATTGTCACACACCAGGCTCTCAGGTTCTGTCACTTACCTTTTCGCTGCCTTTCCAAGTTGTCCTTGCGGTCCTCAGGCTCTGCTGGTTTCAGACCTCTCTTTAAGATGCTGTTCAGTCTGTCTCCACTCCAGAGTTCCCTGCAGAATCAGAGTATGGGCGCAGCTATCTTTGAATTGGTCACATGATTCCTCTCAGCCAATCAGGTGATAGCAGCCTCCATTTCAGATTCCCTCCAAAACCAGTCCATGGGAGCTGCCATCTTGGATATATTCACCTGATTCATCTCAGCAACTCAGAGTGCTGCTTCTACCCAGCTGATTGCAGTCTCCAATCAGGACAACATGTATAATAGAGAAAAAAAAATTCTTATAGTGCATTTTCCTCAGGATTTTTTTCATTTAAAATAACAATATAAAAACATGAATGCATAAATCCTGGACTGATATAAATGGCTGCTTACCAGAGCAAGCTGAAGATCAGTGCACATAACAAGATCTTTGATGCGTAACAAGGCCTTTATCTTCTACACAAAGCAGTGGCAACAACAGTCAGATGTACAGAGTCCACACCGACGCGTTTCGACCCTCCAGGGGTCTTTCTCAAGGACGCATGTGCACCTTGAGAAAGACCCCTTTGAGGAGATCCTTTTGAAGAGGACGACGTATAAGAAAGAATTTAACCCATACATCGATTGACCGTTTGATGTCTTATAAGAATCCATCATCTAAGGGGATTGATGTGGGACATTTTTTATGGACTTGTGGACTATTTCTTTGAAGCATTTTCTATTGTGCACTGTTTATTGTTCTGCTTACATATATATAAGCTGTGAATGCAAATATTTTTTTGTGTGTAGATATCCATATAGGAACTACATATAATCCGGGGTTCCAGCATTAGCGCCTTAAGTAAAGTGTATTTTTGTACACTATATATTTTTGGATGTGTTGGTGACATCCTAGACACACTTTTGAGGCTGCTTCTGCGAGTAGCGCTCTACCTGTGATTTAATTGTCTAGTATCCAATCAGGAATCAACAACAACTATAAAAGGACTTCCTGGAGTCCTTACCTGTTGCCAGTGCAACGTTGTATTTCAGATGCCAACCTGGTTCCTAGCAGTTTGCAGTCTTGCTATCTATCTTGCTTCAGTCTTGCTATTAATCCAGCTCTGACAGTGCAGTCTGCATTCTGGCTTGAGTCTTATTTCAGCAATCTGGTTTCATTCCAGCATTCAAGTTCAATTCCGGTTCCAGCAATCCTCTTCCAGTATTCCGGTTCCAGCCCGGTTCCAGCAATCCACTTCCAGCATTTCGGTTACAGCATTCCGGTTCCAGTCTGGTTACAGCAATTCTCTTCCAGCATTCTGGTTTTATTCCGGTTACAGTATTCCGGTTGCATTACGGTTACAGCAATCCTCTTCCAGCATTCCAGTTACAGCATTCAGATTACAGTCCGGTCCAGCAATCCAGTTCCTGTTTGATCTCCCCTGCTAGTGTAAATACCATCTGCACCAGTCCATTCACTACATGCAGAGGAACATTATCAGGCCACCTAGCTTTGTCCACATAGTCACCAGTCCAGCTCCAGAGACACAACCCAGTCTGGGTACAGACAGATGCTCAGGCGTGACACATATAGAGTAAGATCTGTAGTCATAGGAGACATAACTGAAATAATATAGTCATATACAGTAGGATGCAAATTCTAAAGCAAACAGAGGTAGCTGTCATAGGCTGCAGCATTTGTTGTAGAGTAACATGGAAGGAAATACATGAAAAACATTGAATTGCTATTGTTACTGTAGCCTAAATATGACCACATAGATGGTAACTCAGTACCAGATGTACACCATTGGAGTTCGCAGGGACAATACCTGTGGTATCCTATACCCTACCCCAGCCATTAGCCACACTTCTTTTACACAAAACAACTCCTTAATCTTGCAGGCTCTAACAAAGAATATAATATAATTATGTCCTAAGAGAAATAATGTTGTTCTGAAAAGCCTCCCCACAGCCATTTAACTAACAATTAATTAATGTAACTGCAGATTGAGTTCTTCTCATTGATTAAATATTTTTTTCTTTGACTAAGAAAGAAAAAAAAATCTGAGACATACACATTGTGCAAGTAATAAGCAACTTCTAAGCCACTGCTGCTATTGGGTTATGGCCTAGTGTGAATGAAGCTCAATCCAGCTCAGAAGTAATACCAGTAGCCAAGTTAGTCTAGAATTTGAATGAAATTTAGTTATTTAATTTGATTGAGCTAAGAGTTCAATCATATTGTCCTAAAACAGTATCAGCCTGTGTATGTGGTCATAGGCATAATGGAACATTGTGTCTATAGAAACTAACTGGAATTTTTCAAATTGTCCATCTACATATGTATTTGGATCCAGATTCACTGGTTGTACTGAACAACGGAATCACAGAATTTGTGGGGGATTTGGTGCATTTTTTGTTTGTTTCTAATGATGAATAAAGTGGCACTAGGTGTCTTTTAAAGTTTACATTAGTCTTATAAATGTTTATAGATGTGTGTGTAAAGGATGAGATGGGGGTCATTGCATTTGCCCCTTCAGTAAGCAGAGTGGCCATGATCAAATCATTCTACATAGGTTCCTTATGATGGCAGTTTACATTTATCCTTTGGAAAGCATTTAGCAAAGTGTGATATTACATTAGGGAAATGAACAGAATGTATAAGAAGTGGATTTTTTCTGCTGCAACTATACCTATACATTTATTGGAATGTCTATTGAGTTTTATTTCTCTAATATTTTAAACTTTCAATGTCCCATTATGGTGTTACGTATAAGTAACCTAAGCATAATTTGATGCAGGTTTCCATTTCCTGCCTCAGAAGATGGAGATCACATTTTCATAAAGGGAAGTGGCTTTTAGTAGTGTAAATACTTACCTTTCTGATCTCTATCTTCAGCATCTTTCTAGCAGCTCTTGTTGGTGGTGTGCCTGTAGTATGGAGTATAGATGCTGTGGTTACTATGAAGGACCCTCTTTACATTAATCAGGAATTATTCATTAACAGTTATTTATATAGCACCTATATATTACACAGTGCTTTACAGAGGTTATTTAATCATTTACATCAGACCCTGTCCCAGTGGAACTTACGTTCTACATTCTCTACGACATGCACACACACTAGGGTTGATGTCATCACAAGCCAATTAACCTACCATATATGTCTTTGTAGTGTGGGGGGAAACAGGAAGAATCTAATGAATAACCCCAGTGCTGTGAGGCAGCAACACTAATCAAAGTGCTACTGTGCTGTTACTAAAAAGGCAAGTTGCTGTTCCACAAAGCTTTTTTACACATCACACGCCACAGTAAAAAGATCCACGCTGGTATATCTCCTGAAAACTGTGTGCTGTCAGGCTTAATACCTACATACTGAGAGCTCTCTATCACCCTGAAGACTCTCTTTGATTTGGTAGAAGGGCTTTATTTATGCAACTGTTAACCAACATAATCATAATTCCAACTAATATCTATTACACACATTTGCTGCCTGAGGAACTCCTTTTTATATGTGGAAAATTCCAGTTGCCTGGATCAAAATATAATTTCTTTACTGTGACATGAAGGAACAATTTTTCTGTGCATATTTTTACAGATGAGCACAATGATTTGTGTGACAAGATGCTGCTGAAGTGCTACATATGATGGGCAGAGCTGGTATATCTGGATGGATCAGGGCACTACATATGAAATGTGGGATAGGCAATAACATGTGCATAGATTGTGCATGCAAATATAGAAAAGGTGCAAACTCCACTAGCTTGGAGGTGGGAGTAAAAAGTACTCTGTCATGAATTTGATGAGAACTACTTTTGCTCCGTCTTGGCCAAATTTATAGAGCAATCATATTTAACGGAGACATGATCCAATGTAGAGAAAATAACATGAATAAAAATGGTGACAATTGAAATAAAGACATTGGTGCGACCAGGCAAAGATCACATTAGTTATATAGGGGCACATTTATCAATCATCAGCTAAACCGAGAAGTATTTATCAATCCTTATCGCATGGATAAGGATTGAACTATTTCTCAAATTTATGAAAAACGGATCACAGAAGCAGCAGTTCCGAAAAACTGCTGTTTCTGTGATAAAAAAAATCATACTTACCCACCTCTTCGGGACGCGCTGTCTCAGGATCTCCTACTGAAAATGGAAATCGTAGAGCTAGTACTCGACCTCAGTATCATCCCCAAAGGTTAAATGGCATAAATGTCATGTCTACAGCACTGAGGTTGAAGATCAACCTGAATGGATGGTAATCTGACAACCTGCTCATTAAGTTTAATTTATGTTATGTGACTGTTATAACACTTACATGTAATATTGATACTGGAGCTTTACGATATACCCCAAAATTTATATTGACCGCTGATAATGTAGGTTAATCTCTGTTATGATAATGCTATAGCCATACCCCTATATCCTTATATTCTAAAATCAATAAAAAAAGAAAACAAACCACTCATAAGTAATAGCATGGTTGCCAAAACATAAATCTGCATACACATTGTGGTAACTAAGCATAATGTGACAACAAATGACAGTAAATGAAGAATTAATGACTGACATTTTGTGCTGTCTCACTGCTTACAAAGATACTGATTTTCCTTTAATAATGTGTTTTTTTTCTATTTCACCCACTTGTTCTGTAAGACTTAACATATTTTATTTATGCAACAACTGTTAGATTAAAGGATGGCGATAGACCCATAGTGACAGACACCTTTTCTGTGCTGGTGATGATGAGTCTCATTTGTTTTAACTGGGTTTTATGAGTCTCTTCCCTACATATAGCAGATTCATTTCTTGGCAGTGATATAGTTTTTCTTCTAATTTATTATTGATGATTATTACTTACAACTCAATTGTTGAAATCACATGCAGTATGGCACATGAAAGGAATCTTTGTATGTCATTGCTAAATTGAATTTAAAAGCAACAAAATCACATTTAGCTTTTTTATATTGAACTATACTTTGTCTGATAAAATATTCTATTTATAAACATATTCTTAATATACAATTCATATTATACCAATAGCATATAGTACAAATCCTGATTTTAAAAACCTTAAAGGTTTTCTCACAGTTACACCATGTTGCTGAATTTCAAAGTGATCTAACTGTAGGAGATTTGATGGTTCACACATGATTGGATAGCTCTGGCTCTCTTCTGATCACATACTAACTACCACCCTCTTTCGCCTGTGTCAGAAACATCTCTGTCATTTCAAATTGTCAGATATCCAGTACTTGCTAAATACAGTGACACAACATGACACAACATAGGTGTGAAATCCTGCAATCAAACTGAGAGTTTACAGTATGAAGGCCAATTATGTCTTGTTTATATTTAGGGTTTACTTTTATTTTTTTCCTTTTTTAATTTTTTTTTTTAGAAATCTGTAAATGCAGGTTATGCAGGTTATTGTGCAGAAATAGCTTTATTTTCTCTGCATATTTTTGGCATATTTGCATTTCAGCCATAGACAACAGTGGAACAATTTTCCAATGGGCTATAATGATTGGAAAGTGGTGGTATGGAAATTTTGAAGTGGTGGCATCCAAATGTAAGCAAATGAACTTTGATAGTTTTACAATAAAATTATTTGGAAAAGTGGTGGTATGTCCTACCACAGTACACTAGCCCACCTCAACCACTATATAGTGGTATACTGTGATATTACAAACTGCCACTACATATATTATATATTAGCAGGGTCAACCACAGTTGCGCAGGTCTGATTTGTAATGTGTAGCAGTTTTTATTTATTAGCAAATTATTTGGTAAATAGACCAAAAAGGCTATCTAGAAAATAAGTTTTGTCGCTTTGCCGTATTGTTGTGTTGTGGCTGCATGGTCTAACAGCTTACTTTTTCGATGCTAAACAACTATGTAAGATTTGGCAGCTTTACAAACAAACAAACACACACACATATATATATATATATATATATATATATATATATATATAGTAAGAATTACCAAGTAAGTGACTCCTTACTCCGGTCTTCTTAACCAGTTGCTGCTTTATTTTGTCAGCACTGTAACCTAACTATCATCCGGCTGCTATTCAGCAATCCTTGCTTAAGGTAACAGCAGGGTCCTTAACCCTGTCTGTACCTTTCCCTGGGGAACAAACAGGTCCTGTTCTGGTAAATTAACCCTTACCCACAAAATATATATATACCAGGTAATTGACAGGACAGAGCTTAGTTTTTCTTTTCTTCATTTATTTTGTCTGGAGAAAATATGAACCTTTTTTCCATAAAATACCAAATAAATTTGCAACCCTAGCACACAGCAACACACTCAAACACACTTAACTACCTAACTTTTACCCAAGTATTAATCTAAAAAAGTAATGCAATTCATAACGCAATATATTTATTATATGACTCATATTGGACTCATCTTGGAATTCAACAATGCTTGTTCCATTTTCCCCAAGAAGTTTTTTTCAGTAGTCATCAGAGGTCATTTATAAACCCCCAAAATTGAGAACCTGCAAAATTTATATTAGTGTGCAAGCGTGCCTTATTGCACATTATAGCAAAATGTTTGTTTCCTGGGTAAATTTCATTTTAATTTCCTGTCCATAATTTCTGCAGTTTGTGTTTTGCGACTTGGGTGCAGTCAGAGTATTGACAAAACAAAACACTGGCTGGTGCGCTCATGCACCTGATAAGCACTCCGCTATGAACGCCACCAATCTACTCAACTCTCTTCATTGGCCGGTGTAGAATTTTGCATCACAAATCCAAATGCCTAGTTGCAAATTTTGGATTTGAGCAGAAGTAGGCACCTGACATAACAAAACAGCAACGTTTTCATGGCCAAGCAAGATTTCTACAATTGCTATTGATATTCTAGACATGGGGGAACTGTTCCTCAGCCTTCTCTTCTATTACTTCAGCAGCGCATATTTTGAATATGTCTTTAATAATACTGAAGTAAATTGTAATGTTTGTTTTTGGTCAGTAATTATGCCAAATGTTCTCACACAAGAAGAACTTCAAAACATTACCTGCTGAAAATACTTGAGGAGAACGTTGCCTCTGCAGTGCATGAAGGATGCCTGCTTTCATTAAAAAGTTTGAATGAATGATCAGTGAAATATTTCAGTCCAGATTAACCTACATGCATTATTTTGCTGAATATTAATAGACTAAAATTAATGGAATATAAAACTGCCATCCTTGTAAGTTAGTCCTATAGCCGAGAGAATTTCAGAAACACCCACAACAGCTCAAGAAAAGTAGAGGAAGCCTTTTAATCAATGTGTAAGTTCTAATGGTCCTTTTATATAATGAGAACTCCTGTCTCAGCATTTCAGTGGGGAGTTATCCAAAACCAGTCTGCTAGAGGATGAAAAGTGTCTAATGATAGGTCTGAAAGCAGTTAGCTAGTATAAGAAATAGATATATTTTTTATAGATATATATAAAAAAATGTATGTGCCACATACAGTCATGGTCAAATTTTTGAAAGTGACACAAATATTGGTTTTCACAAAGTTTGCTGCTTCAGTGTTTTTAGACGTTTGCTGTGGTTATCATAGCTGATATCATCTGTGCTGTGAACAAGACTGCTGTTGTGTATATCACCTTGCCATGCTCAGCCGAGGCTAACTGACACCAGCATTTTATCACTGCCTCTGCTACAGTCATAGCTACGTTCCGCCATAGCTAATTACCACCCCTCCCGTGTGCTTAACCTTGACGGTTTGCCCATCTATGCACTGTGACTTATCGGTTCTCTCTGCATTGCTCTCTATGGTGTTCCGCTCTGGATTCCTCACTGCCCAGTCCCAGTACTATGTCTTTGTGTATATTGATGCTTGCATTGCTATATGCTCTCTTTATGATTTGCAGTACTTGTTGCTGCTTCCATTAATCTAACCCATTCTCTTTATTCTCTATTTATGTATGGTACTAATACTTCCACGTTTTAGCTGTAAAATCTATACGTGTTTATGCTCCTCCATTATCTGTGATATCTGTATTATACATCTGCAGACTATACTTCATTCCTGTCATCTATGCATATTTATATATATGTTTATTATCTACTCATTGAAGTATTGTAGAAGCAACATCCGTGTCTTGCCTCATTATCCTGGAAACCCTAGTTAAGACTCAACATCAGGTCATGTATATAGGCCTGATTTGACTAATCAGGTCTGTATCAAGCCAGATCTGTAACAAAGCTGAGGTATAGTATCTGACCTAGTACAGTTGGTTTTAAATGCCCTGAATCAGAGAATGGTTGTCAATTTTTAGCCCTGGGGGGAAATACTCTACTCAGTAGCCTATTAGGAACATTTTAAAGGGAAAAAAAAGCAGATAGCCCAGTGACCCGGCCCAAGGTAGCCCACTATTGGACCGGCCCAGGGGGCAAGTGCCACCCTGCTCCCCAGCCTAGCCTGCCTTTGTGATCATTCTAGATTATTCCTTCTCCATATATAAGTGATCAGTCACCCAACCAGCAATCCACTTGCAGTTGAGTGGTTCACATTGTCTATTGTGTTTTTCTTGTTTCTCATCCATGTAATAAATTTGTAATTAGTGTAAATAAGTCAAATTGTATATGGAATGGTTGTAGTGAATATTTGTATATACTCGAGAATAGATAGGGATGTTAACAAATGAATCATGGGCATTTGGATAACAGTGGTCACTGGTCATCTTCCTCAATGATGATGAATGACAATGTTATCATCACCCTCATCAAAGATTTCTACACCAATTACATATTCATTTTTGTTAGGGCCAATTGTTACCAGCATAAACTTTTAGAACAGATGTCTTTCCCGTGCAGCTTTATGCACTCACAGGTACTTAGATGCACCCAGGTCTTAAGCTATAGTGTAGTAAAAGTGTATTCTTTGAACCCGTAGCACAGCTGGAAATAGGAGGCAGTAGATAGGATGGTTGTGGGTAGTCAGACATAAGCCGAGGTCAGGGATCCGTAACAAATACGTGGTCAGGAACAGGCTAAAGGTCAGGGCTGGAGGTGAGCAGGAATATCCGACTTGAAGAGGTCAGGGCAATCTGAGTTCAAGCACAATCAGAAAAACAAAGTCAGTGGTCACAACAGGTATCAGTCAGTATGATATCCAGAGGAGACATAAACACAGCAGCAGGTCAGCAAACCTAAAAGAGACGCTATAACCAGTAGGGAGACTAAGCCCTCCCTTCCTTAAATAGCATAACTGACCAGTCAGGAAACAAGGGCACTACCCCAGTAATTGTGTCCCATTAGTTCTAAATAATTACTTAATTTATTAATGTGCACACACCCGGCTGCTACCTAAAACCAGGATGTAGTGCTGGCTGAGGAGGTGGCTGGGAGGGAAGGGGAAGTGACATCCCGGTTATCATGGTGATGGTCGGGACACAACCTAGCAGAATAGAGGGAGTTGCGGCTGCTTGGGGACCGCCACGACTCATGACAATTTTTTTAAAAAAAGATACACCAAGTAGGTATATCTCTAGATCCACAACCAAAATCAAAACTTTTCATAATTTGGGGGCAAAACCTGTAACAAAACCAAAACGCGAAGACATTTGATAACCAAAACCACATCCAAAACCAAGACATAGGGGTCAGTGCACACCTCTAAAAAAATCTCTGTATGATTTTTCCATTTAAAATGAAGTGAATCCTGAACCAGTTTTATCAAGGAATTACATTTTCACACCTCATTGTAAAAATGTCACATAGAAAAATCCCACTATAGTCCATATAAAGCAGCAGTTGTATTTTATACATCAAAAACACAGCTGTATTATTTTTGTTCTGCTCCAACATTGATTTCATACATAAGTGAATTGCCTTCTCACGGGAATTATAAGTTCACTTTTTGTCACTCAGCGGCATACAAAAGCACCTCATTAGCTTATTTCAGTTATACCTTGAACTACAGATATGTGATTTGCACTAGTAACTTACAAGCTGAAATTGATTTTTAATTCTATTCAATTCATGACCCAAACTGCTATTTAGTTGAGATTGTTGTGTTTTACTTTGAGATTTAGTGATTTTTTTTCACAAGCCTTGTCAAGATATCAGTGTAATATTCCAAGTTTGCAGCCAAGAAAATTATGTTAAATGGAGTATCTGTTACCTCTGCTGAATTGTATATTTAATTTACAGTTAAAATGGCTTGGTTGAATAATTAGTGCTCATCGCCTCCACCATTTCACACTTTCTCCTCTCACTAAATTGCTAGCAATCTGCAGTATGTGATTGTGTGCAAACAGCAGCAAGTTTAAATTCACCTATGCAAATAGATTTTTGTGCTAGTGATTTCTGTTGAAATAGATGGGTGCTGTCTCCAGTCATAGGAGGGCTGGCAAATTAGACCCTGGGGGACAAGATTCTACTGTGCAGCCTCATAGGAACATTTTAAAGGAAAGAAAAATGCAGGTGGCCCAGTGACCCAGTCCAAGGAAGCCCACTATGGGACCGGCTCAGGGAGCAGATGCACCCTGCCCTCCAGCCTGCCCCTGTCTCCAGTGTCGGGTATCAGACCCACAGTGCCGTCTCGTCCGTCTGGGGTGTTTACTGCACATGCACAATTAGGTCTGCCAAAATGTCTTCTGCGCATGTGCAATATTGTTTCTTTACTACGTATGAGTGCTGTAGTGCTGTACTTAACTCCTTGTCTATTATCCTGATTCCACAAGCTTGCTTAATATATATACAAACCTAAATCCTGTTTTCAATAAACCAACATTCTGGTTAACTTCCTTACTTTCCTTTGCTGACATCTGCTACAATCTAATAGGCCAATAACTTCAAGCCTTTTGAAGTCTGATGGGTGAAGCAACAGTAGATGCTGGGGATTGATACATTATAAACTGTTTGCCATTTCTTTACAGATCTATCTTGGTGTTCTAAATAGCTTACAAATCTCAATAATTCTTTGTAAAGCATAAAAAGCATAATGTGTAAACACTATATAAATAACCATACTTGGCGATGTTTTAGACTTCCCCTCCTGGGTCTTCAAGGGAGAAGTTCGGTGGGTGAGGGGGGGGGGGGTTGATGTTGTTTGTATTATCACGGGTTCTGCCCCAAGGCTCTACCACATGATTCTCATCAGAGTGTTGGTGAGACCTTGATGATGCTATTCGATGCGAGTCACATCATCATGGTGTGATCCAGGTGCGATGTTGGGTGGTGTCCTATTCCATCGGACATCTCACTGACATTTAGGCAAGTATGTAAATAACTGTTAATAAATAATAATCAGAACAGTCCCAGTTTTATTGCAGGGAAAGGAGACATTGCAATGATGGATAGAGGTATAGCCTGGTGCATGTGGCACAATTTAAAATCAGGAATGTCAGGTCTGTCATAGCCTTAAAGCCTTAAAGCAGTAAGCAATCTGTGTGACAAACACAGGCTTTACATTGGGAATATCATACTAGCCTGTTCTGTCATCAGTGGGCTTTGTTGTTAAATGCAGTTGTGGATCCTGTGACATCAAAAAAAGTGGAAAGGGTTAAAAACAGGAGGATCAGGACTTTATCTAAGATCAGGAGGTGGCCTGTCTGCTTACTATTTTTTCAGCAACTCTTCAACTCAGTCTGAATGGTACTATCACAGCAAATGGGAGACCACTGATATCATGCTCTACCTCCACCCCTGTTACTCCCCAAACTCTTCACAACACCAATCACAAGAGGACAATGAGTGGGGGGTTGATCAAGAGAGGGCGCCACAATCGGGTGCCTTTTGAGAAGGGACAAAAAGGAGATGTCTGGGCAGGGGAGGGGTTGTTGAGAATCTTGGGAGAGCAATGACTTGTACTGATTGAGAGTAACTGTATTATCTCAGGGCCAGAAATTATTCCTATAGCAGGAGCTTCTTCAGACAGAGCGGAGTGCACATCTAGGACTGATTCTATCACCAATCCATTGTAAGACACTCATAGATTCTGGGAAATTAGTGAGCCTCCATCGTCAGGGAGACTAATACCAAATGTCCCATCAAGCTAGTGGAGAGTTAGCCGACCGGCTGGGACCCTCAAGGTACATGGACCTACCTTCAGATCAGAACCCCTGGCCCACTTGGGCTATCTTCTGTGGACTGTTATTGACAGGACTGTGTGCCTGCTAGAACTCTGAGGATGAAACATGCTGGGGACTTTGTTGGGGAATTTACTTACGCTGGTGCTATTCTGACAATTATTATATTTGATGGGGGAACACGTTTCTCCTTGGGAAACACTGTTGTATTTTACTTAGTGTGCACAAATTGTTTAATAAATAGGGTTACTATCTCTTTCCTGTCTCCTTACCTGTGTTACCTGTGAACTTAGAGGACCAGATATCTAGTGGGCTTCGGTTCCAACCCCAGTATCCTCATAATTTGCTTTTGATATTTTATGTATTTAAAGGGAGAACTCATATCCATTCACTTGTATTAACTTAGTACATGTACTACATACCCACATTATTTCACAGTTAGTGAAGAGTCAATAAAATAATCCCCAAAAATTGAATGCTGTCCCTAATCTCAGTTCCCCTTTTTATGTGGTAAATTGTTACATTTTTGGAAGTACATTATTGTATGAACAGTTATTTATGTAGTGCATACATATTAATTGAACCATTGTGCTACAGTGCTGCTATTTATTATTATTATTATTATTATTATTATTATTATTTCAAATTCTGTAGATGAATATTATTTATTTTTCTTCTAAATAAGCAGATACTTTACAGAACGTCTAAATTTTATTTTGTAAGGTCATATGATATGTTTAGACCACATTTATTTTATAGCAAAGGTTACAGGTCTAACTTAATAGCAGTCTACTTTATGTTTTTTGAAACATTTTTTCTCATGCAAGACAAAAACAAATATGAGAAAACAGGAAAACAAGAACAAAATATAAGTAATGCAAACAGCTTGCACGTCTTAAATAAATGTATAGTATCGTATTGGCTACTGTCTGGAGAAGACATTAAGGTAAGTATGCCACTCCTCTGGTTGCAGTTATCATCATAAACAGCTGTATAGCTTCTCTTTTTTTTTACTTATTCATTTACTGACTGCCACAATCTTATTTGCATTCCTCTACAAACCTAGAGGCTCTTCTCACAGCTTGAAGAGACTGGGTGGACCAGCTAAGCACACCAGTGCAAAATCAAAATGATGTGTGGTGCTTATGCATTCCTCTTTGTAATATAGGTCACACAATCTGGGCCTATAGGCAATATGTAGCTAACGGAATATTAAGCAGAATTATTGAAGTTGAAAGACAAGCCCAGCACATTTATATTCCAATTTTTCTTACCTATTTCAGCTGACAAAATAAAGTGAGTGCACTATATATTTTTATATTTATTCAAAATCCCAGTATGATGCTTTTATTTCAGTAAGGAAACCGTGTCCACCAAAATCTTCTTCACTCCTTTATTTGCTAAGGCTAATTGCTAGACTAGCGTTCCAGCATAGGAGAAGTGTGGGTGGTTTTAATAAATAAAGAAGAATGCTTAAAAAAACACAACACCACCTGGTCCCCTGTACAGTGACAGTGCAAGAGATGCTGAAGCAGTCATTCACAGTGTGTTTTCTTTTGTTTGTAAAACGGAGTGGTGCTTCAGTGCCTGTTTCATTTCTTTGATTTCACCTGTCTCCTCTCTGAAGGAAAGTATTTTGCTGAACTATATATTGCACAGTAGACACACAGCTGGATTCCAGCCAACAAAACTCACACAGCTGCATCACTTGATAAATGTATGTGTTGTCACTGTTAATAATCATACAACGAAAGGCAACCACGTACCCTGGGAAATAATGGCTCACAAATTTCTTTGTCACATTATGACAATGAATAAATACATTGTTGTTATACCTTTCAAGTTTCTTGACAATACCTCATTGATGCCATGACTTGAATATAACTTTTTAGTAATATTTGCTATAGAAAATATTACCAAAAACTATGATTATATGATCCTTGTTCCTACTTTTGCATGGAACTAATTAAGGATAGGGTTAATTGTTTGATTAGTTGCACATGCATAACATGTTTTTCAGTTTTCCTCTTCATGTTTACTTATTGTGAACTAAACGTATCAACCAAAAAGTTAATGCAGTAACTACAGTTTTTTCACTAGGCCTCTATTAATAATTGCCAGTGTAATATAGGTTACTAATTGTGCACTATGTTTTATTAGATAACTGCAGAGCCTACGCAGAACGAAAGTAATAACAAGCATAAAGAAAAGCCATGAAATCAGTTTCTGCCTTATAACACTGCCGACCTGTATATGTAAATTAAGTAACCATATTGAACAGACTAATTTAATTGGTATCAGAAAGTCTATATCCATGTTCTCAAGGGTCACATTTATTGTATATTAACTAGCCAAGTCATCTAACTAGAACTGTGAATTATACCTTTATGTAAATTTGATTAAAGGACTATTTTGGCTATCAAATGTGTTGTTCATTTCTGAGCTATATATGCTTCCACATGGAAGATAATTGGGATAATACACTTCTTTCATGTTTAAATGTAGTGTAGCACTATATCCGGCTGAGGTGAATTGTAGTAAATCACTTAATTTATGGTTTAATTTGTACACTTTGGGCCTGATTTAGAGTCGGACGCAGGTCGTTCTGTTCAGTGCTAAAAAAGCATTTTTGGACAAAGATCCAGATCTCCCCGTTGCACCTTTCTGCACTTAGAGAGCTGGAAAGGGGGAAGTAGTGGGCGAGCCTAGCAGTGTAAATGTGTGTTCACACTCCTTACTTGCTATTTTGAGTTGAAAGCAACTGCAGATAGGTCTCTAGGGGACGTATCTTTTGCGGTGCTGTCAGATGGTACAAGAGACCTTGATGTATTAAGAAACAAAGTAAAATAAAATTAAATTACAAAAACGGTGTGCACCCCCTCCCAAACAGCATAACCAACCCATGTGCTGTTTTCTGGGGGGTGGGGAGAACAGTTTTTATTTTATTTTTACATTATTATTATTTTTTTTAATTATCTGCTTTACAGGGCGCTGTGCATGATACACTTGCCCGCTGGCCCATAAGGCAGATAAAGAGGCGTGTTTGTGTAAATTATACAGTATTCTAAGGCACACTAATCTAAAGATCTGTGCCACTTTAAATACTGTGTAAATTACGGGATGCAATATACACTTATGATTTCAGTGTAAATTGCGTCCGACTCTAAATGAGGTCCTTTATGTGGAAGGAGTGTTATGCAGCATTATATAGTTTATATTTTAGTTTTAAGGGAAGGAAACCTTGACCACAGGGGCATTTTAACATTCTGCCCATTTTGAATACCATATAACAACTTCACAGAACAATGATAATAAAACGGAGAGGAGAAAGAATGACAAGATATATAGAAAGAAAGGAGGTGTCTATGGTTTACAATATTAACAATAAACAGACGTAATGAATGCTCAAGCTGATTTTACCAAGTAGAACGCCCTGCATCTGAAGCACACAAATAGTCAATGATGTTGAAATATTTCACGTCAAAGAGCAATGAATTAAAATAGTACCTGCATGTGTTAGATATTTCCGGTAATCACTTAGGCCAGTTAGAGAATGAAGGTGACTGCACACATGGTTTTAAATACCCCTCCCCTCCATTCAATATGCGCATAAAGGTAGTTTGGTTGTACCGGTTCACACATTATTCTTCCAATTTTGAGAATATTCTACTGTACATTATTTCTTTTACAGGTCAACTGTATGTTATGGACTACGCCCCTCGCCAAAATAAGTCAGGTATTGGATTTTTGAATTTCTGACTTGCTGGCTTATGCATTGGCATCAGAATCACCACATACTCTATGGATACCATTTGCATTAATTCATAGCTGTATGTCAGCGTCTCATGTTCCTGTTACATTGGCTTTTAAAAGCGCTTCAGTCTTCTTTTTAACCTATTTTATCAATAATAGAAATAGTTTTCAGTGCATGACATGTGCTGTTTCCTCAAGTTCCAGGACAGTTGGAGAAAATTTTTATGAATGTATATATTTATTTGTGTGCTTTAATATATACTAAAAATGGCAAAATATGTTGCAATATCCATAAATAATACATTTTAAAATTATTATAATAATAGTTAATCGATTAGTGACATCATCTGTCTTAATGTATCAAGCCACAATTCTGTAAAATGCATGGAATCATGGCTTGTTGAGTAAAAATTATATTGTATAGGTTAATACAATTTAAACAATGTTGGCTGTTTGTTTTCATTGCTTCTCCTCATAATTTACTGCATGAAAGCATATATTTGTATAGCACTGTATTTTACTTAACATTTTTACATTGACAGTGTTAGATATTGGATTTAACCCTTTCTTTGCCAGGAGGAAATCGAATACAAATAATTAAAAAAATGAACTGCATCAACCAAATGTATTAAAAAAGGTGATATTTTAAAGTATAGATTTATATCAGAATGAATACAGATTAAAATTTGTGCAGGTAAAACATTTACTGTACACGGATATTACAATTATTTTCCGTGAGGAAAGAAAGTTTCAGTTTGTTTGCAACTTTTAAATGTGGTAACTTCCAAACTTATGCAACCAATTATAATGTATTTTTTTCTCTGGAGCCAAAAAGCTATTAGCAAACAGCTAAAACATTTTTTTTACCTGCTAGAAAATCTATACAAAATGAATGGCGAAGCCATTCTTATTTTTTGGTGCCTTGGATTGTATGAATACAACCAATTACTTTTAAACATTAAGAATTTTACATTTATGTAATGTAAAATCTATTTTATTCTCGCACATTATATTCTTTTGTCAATACAATTTCACTAAAATCGGCACCAGTTTTGTGTTATGGTTCTAAAACTGCATATTGAGTTTGTTGAACTAAAGTCAAATATCTTCACTGTAAACAAGCAAAGCCAGCATGCTTAAACATGCAAACTTTATTTGAAGGGTAACTACACACAAAACAAACTAGTTTTGGGTGGAAATCAATGAATTAGTAAAAAAATAAAAAAAAACAAGATTGCACTTATTATGAATGCTCTGTTCACTGAACTAGCTGAGGTCCACAGTGGCTGCAATGGTCTGTACTCCTTTCTCCCTTTACCGCTGTGCAAGTGTCTGTGCCCCTCCCCCATAAAATTCCCATTCATTCAGATGGTTTGTTCACTGAATGGCAGCATTGAAACCCACAACTAGCTTTAAATATACAGAGCAGTAAAAAAACTGTTTCAGCCATTGAAAAAACAAATCTTACCACAATAGCACCTTTGACTACATGAAAAATATACACATAATCAAAATTAAAAAAAGGTAAAAAAAAAAAATACTCAGGCGCTGCATTCACTCAGACTAGTGGGTAAATTTATTAAGTTGCAGGTTTTAAAAACTGGAGATATCTATAGCAACCATTCAGATTCTAGCTGTCATTTTATATAATGTACTAAATAAATGATAACTAGGTGCCTGATTCATTAAGGATCTTAAATGAAGAGGTATCTTGTTTCAGTCCCCTGGACAAAACCATGTTACAATGCAAGGGGTGCAAACTAGTTTTCTGTTTTGCACATAAGTAAAATACTGACTGTTTTTTCATATAGCACACAAATAATTGATAGCTTATTTGTATACTGAAATTTAAAGTTGATATTTGTGTGCTACATGAAAAAACAGTCAGTATTTAACTTATGTGCGAAACAGAAAACTAATTTTTACCTCTTGAATTGTAACATGGTTTTGTCCAGGAGAATGAAATAAGATACCTCTTCATTTAAGATCCTTAATGAATCAGGCCCTAGAATCTGATTGGTTGTTATAGGCAACATCTCCATGTTTTCAAACCCGCAGCTTGATAAAGTTACCCCTAGGTGAGAGATGTGAACCTCAATTGTAATATCTTGAATTATACAATGGCCGGTGTTTCTGAGAGGATGTGGGGTATCACTAATGATGGTGAACTGGGTATGTAAGTGATTTGCCAACCATGAATAGTGTGTCTAGATAATATGAAAATTCAATGTATAGAGAAAATAAAATTCCCTGATATTAAGTCTGTAGCAGGACTTTTATGTTTAATCAACAGCATCAAAGCATCTATTAAAATCAATTTTATTTTCTCTAAACAGTGAATTTTCATATGTTCTAGACACACTATTCATGTTTGGCAATAAACATACATACCTAGATCAATATCATCAGTGATACTCTATGGCCTATCAGAAACACCTACCTTGTGTCTATTCCATCATATAATTCAAGATATTATAATTGAGGTTTACATCTCTCACCCAGTCTGAGTGGATGCAGCGATTGAGTAATTTTTCATTTACCTGTCTATTATTAGAGCGTGGGAATCTCCATACCTGAGCAGCTCCCTTAAAGAATTAGCACCACAGTTGAGTAAACTCTGAGCTCAGATCAATTGTTCTTTATTCACACTTATATCCTTTCCCAGATCCTGCCGCACCAATTTACACTGACAATTAATATTCTATATACATATAGGTCTTCTGGACACAGGACAAAACAGGATAGGGCAGGCACAAAACATATATTCAGAATTAGAAGCTAAAGAACAGGATGCCCAAACAGGATAGTGTTTTTGCCATCCATTTCTGGATTACTTAAACAAGAAAGTGGGACAAATATACTTTAAAATAGTATATAACACAAAGAATCATTCCAAAAGGATTAAAAATACATAAGAAACCATCCACAAATAAATGTAGTTTAGATTTCATCACAAAGTTGCAGGTCATTCTGGACAATTGTTCATATCAATTAATAACTTCGCCACATCTGAACACCAAGCTAAATTGCACACATGGCATTTAGTAAACTGGGTGGGCAGATATAGCCCAATTGGTCCACTGACTGACAGCCTAGGTTGACCCGATATTCCCACTGTGGTGCCCGATCTTGTCACATACCTCCCCCTTATTAAGTCAAGGGGATAATTGAAGTCTTGTGTTTGATGTAATGGTGTTCTCCTTGGCCCAGTGGGGCCTGGGTATCCTCCTCTTTTCTGAAGAGTCCATCAGCATTGGCCTAATCCTTACTCTTTATATGAGAAATCATAAAGTTATATTCTTGCAATGCCAGACTCCACTATATTAACCTCTAATTTTCCACAGAATATTTTTGCAGCCAGCATAATTGGTTGTTGTCCATGATGATTGTGAACTCTTGCCTGTAAATTTAAGGTTGCAATTTCTTCAGGGCCCACACTACAATCAAGCACTATTTTTCAATTATGGCATAGGCCACCTTTCTGTCCACCAGTTATCTGGACAAATAGACCACAGAGTGTTCTTGTTCATCCTCCCTCACTTGGCTGAGCACAGCCCTCAGTGCACACCCAGAAGCATCTGTTTCTGCCAGGAATCTTTTGCTAAAATCTGGGGCTGCTAATACTGGAGACTGTGTCAGAGCTGTCTTTAGTTCCCCGAAGGCCCTCTCATAAGCTGGGGTCAACTCTATTTGCCTAGAGTATGTTTTCTTTGTCAAGTCAGTCAGGGGGTTTGGCAACAGTACTATAGTGGGTACACATTTTCTGTAGTATCCTGCAATCCCTAGTAATGCTCAACTTGTTCCTTGTTGGTGGGACGAGCCAATGAACTATGGCCTCTACTTTTGCCGTTTCAGGCTTAATATTTTCCCCACCAACTCGGTGCCCTAAGTATTGTACTTCTACCATTCCTATGAAACATTTGTTCGGGCGGATGGTCGGCATGACCTGTCTGAGACTCCACAAGACATCTGCCACTTGCATTAGGTGATCCTTCCATGTCTGGCTGAAAATAGCTATTCCATCAATGTAGCTTGGGCAAACTCCTGACAACCTTCCAATAGGTCATCAGCCATCTGTTTGAATGAGGCCAGAGCATTCTTCAACCCCAAAGGCATTGTAGTGCAATCAAACGATTCCAATGGAGTTATAAAAGCTGAATGCTCCTGGACCTCGGGGTTGAGGTTAATATGCCAGTAGCCCTTACTTAGATCTAAGGTGGACTTAAACTGGTCAGCCCCTAGACTGTCCTGAAACTTATTTATTCAGGCCCTGGAATAAGCATCCATAGTGGTGGGTGGGGTACGAAATTTTGGAGGTGGTGTCACCGACAGTGACTACCACGAAGGGAAAAAAACGAAAATGACTTCCCCGACTTAGAAGAAATGATGACTGACCTTAACAATGACAGAAGAAGTTCCAGCAGTGTAAGAACAAATCACGATCCCTAGTAAGAACGGCATCTTGTTTCTACGTCATTTTCAATTGCGACCTTTGTATCACTATTTTTAAAGTGGCAATGCCGCTTCCTATTCGACCTAAGTATTACACTAAGGCTTAAGTGTAACAGGTCGGATAAGAAGCGGCATTGCTGCTTTAAAAATAGTGATACAAAGGTCGCAATTGAAAATGATGTAGAAACAAGATGCCGTTCTTACTAGGGATCGTGATTTGTTCTCACACTGCCGGGAACTTCTTCTGTCATTGTTAGGGTCAGTCATCATTTCTTCTAAGTCGGGGAAGTCATTTTCATTTTTTTCCCTTCGTGGTAGCCACTCAGTGGCGCACGCAGGGGGGGTTTCTGAGTCTCTATAACCCCCCCCCCTGCGCTAACTAAGTGGCCACTGTCCTATACAGCAGCCACGGCGCTGTCAAAGAAGTGTCCGCGGCGGTGCTGTATTGTATACAGCACCGCCGCGGACACTTCTTAGACAGCGCCGCGGCTGCTGTATAGGACAGCGCTGCCGAAACGGAGCTGCTGTGCATGTGCAACAATCCTAGTGCGCCCCTGTCACTGTTGGTGTTATCAGCACCGTTAAAGTGACTACCACTGGTGGTGGTAGCCTTGTTTAACTTAAATTAGTTCACGCAGAAGCGGGTGGTCCCGTCCTTTTTCTGAACCAACACCACCATGAGGCCCAGGGACTATGTGATTTTTTAATTACAACTAAGGCCAGCATCTTTTCTATCTCAAATGGGCCAATACTGCAGGGGTCATGCGGTATGCCACTTACCTTATGGGTTTGGACTCCCCGTGTCTACATGGTTGGTGGCCAAGTGGGTACATCTGGGCCTACAGGTAAAGTGGGCTTGCTCCTTCTCTAGTACTTGCCTCATTTCTGGCTTCTACCCCTTATCTAGCTGTATTCCCACCATTACAGCCTCCACCCATTAATCCCCTTTCACATCCCCTATCAGCTCCAGCAAGGGGTCTTGATTCCTAGGGGGGACAATATACCACTGTCTGCCGTTCCACATACCCCTTCAACTGGTTAATGTGGATGGTTTTCAACCATTTCTCCTCATCATCTAGGACCATCACATAGTTAACAGGCCCTACCTGTTTCGCTATTTTGTATGGGCTATCTCAGGTGGCTTGAAGTTTATTTCTGCCTCACTGGGGTGAGCACCTTCACTATCTGCCCTGGGGTCAGTCTCCTATCTTGGGCATAACACCACTTCTTCTGCCTGGTCTGTGCCCTCCTTTAAATGCCCTTGCACTAACTGATCTAACCTTTTAATTTTGGCCCTTATTTCCTCCACATATTGGAGGATAGGTCTGGAATGTCCCTTTCCAACTGTCTTTGACCAGATCTAGGGTCCCACAGGCCCTCCAGCCGTATAATAGTTCATAAGGGGAGTTTCCAGTGGACTCCTTTATGCAAATAGGAGCTGCTGCATGGCCCCTTTACCAATATCTCACTTTGGAATATACTTATGCCTTGAGGAGGTGTTTCAACTTTCCATTAAAACATTCGCACAGATCATTAATCTAGGGATGGTACGGGGTGGTTTGCATGGGGCTTAATGCCCCATTTCTCCCAAAGGGTCTAGGCTATTTCCCCTTGGAATTGTGTCCCATGGTCAGTGACCACTTCTCTGGGATATCCTTTCTGGCTGAAGATGTCCACCAGTGCCTGGGAAACAAGCTCTGTGTCTAAGAACGACAAGGCTACTTCCTTTGGGTATCTGGTGACCTTTTTGCGGTGTAACTGGGGATGTTTAGTGGGCTTAAAGTGTCTATGGCCACCCCAGCAAAGACTACTCAATTATGTGCAGTGGCTGCAGTGAGCCTTTCTTAGGAACTCCCTATCTTCTGGCAGATGTCACAGGAGGCTTTATGCTGCTTCACATCCTGGGTGACTCAGGCCAGATAAGGTTCGCAACACACAGGCCA
The DNA here is from genome assembly GCF_038048845.1 of Mixophyes fleayi. Taxonomy (NCBI): domain Eukaryota; kingdom Metazoa; phylum Chordata; class Amphibia; order Anura; family Limnodynastidae; genus Mixophyes; species Mixophyes fleayi. The sequence continues at coordinate 283,208,869 of NC_134405.1, read as the reverse complement.
ATGTTTTTTTTTTAATTTTTATTTTTGGAAGGTCAAATAACAAACAAAACCGATATGCAGTGTCAGCAAGAAAAAAAAACCACATCACATAAAACATGATATAAAATCAACAGAATATCGTAAAAAATCAGTGCAAAGAGGTCAAATTACGTGTATAAAGATTGACCAAATTTTTTTTTTTTTTAAAAGATGTAAGGGAGAGAGCGAAATGCCGCGAAAGAGGAGGGCATAACGCAGGGAGAGAGGAGAAGAGAGACTAGAACAGAGCAGAAAAGGAAAGGAAGAAAGGGGTTCTCAAAAAGAGGACGGATATATGTAGGTGTAAAGTCAAGTGAAAGGGGGGTAAGCCTGAAAAAACGAGAGCCATGGGCTCCATACCTTAGTGAACGATCTTGATGTCCTATTGATGATGCTGGTCATGTATTCCAGGCGCTGAACCTGCCAAACTCTGTTAATAACGGCCTGAAGCAAAGGTGGAGATTGCTGCCTCCAGTCTGCTGCAATTTGGCAGGTAGCTGCCGTCAGGATGTGCCTAGCTAACTTGTTTTGGTGTCGAGTCGCCGCTGGTGCTCCCAAGGGCAAAAGAAAAAATTTAGGCTCTAATGGTATTGCTATCTGGAGAATCGATTGGATCAGGTGTTTAATCTCGGCCCAAAAGTTTGATAATTTGGGACAAGTCCACCATATATGGATAAAGTTACCCTCATGGGAGCACCCGCGCCAACAGCGATCAGAAGAGTCTGGAAGAATTTTATGAATCCAGGAGGGAACGTTGTACCATCGGTACAATACCTTATAGACATTCTCTTTTATTTTAACGCAGATTGAGCTGGAGGCAGCATTCTCATATATCTCCGACCATTCCTCGCTCAAAAGAACTTCACCAAGGTCACGTTCCCAGGCCAGTTCATGCGAAACTCTAAGGTCTGAGGAAGGTAGGGCGAGTTCATAATATAATGTTGAAATAAGGCCTTTCGTGGAGGACTGACGGAGACAAAGATGTTCAAATGTGGTAAGGGGACGGGAGGAGAGGCGAGTTTTGGCAGTATGGTGAAAATGGCGGAGCTGGAGGAATTGGTAGAATAATTTAGTGGGAATATTTAATTGCGATTGGATGTCAGAAAATGAGGGGAACACAGCCGTAGAGGTTAGATCGTTCAAGAAACGGACCCCTTGTGAGGTCCACGAGGAGAATGCTTTAGGAGTAAGGCCTGGAGCGAAGTCTGAGGAGTTAAACAAAGGAATTAGGGGAGAGGGATGGGGATTTCTCAGATTTCTGAGAGCATGAGTCCCAGACCGCCAGGGAATGTGTAATGACCGGATAAAGGGAGACACGTTTTGGTCGACGAGCCCGTGGGAGCCATAGGAGAGTAGATAGGGAAAGCATACCCAGACTCTCAGCCTCGATCTCGGCCCAGACCCTGGAGGGAGTTAAACTACACCACAGAACGCATTGAGCAAACTGAGCGGAGAGGTAATAGCATCGAAAATCAGGGATTCCCAGTCCCCCTCACCGCGGGGCTCTCTGTAAAAGCTTGAAACGGACTCGGGGCGCTTACCTGCCCAGATGAATTTAGATGCATGGAAATGGAGAAACTTGAAAACGTAGGGGGGGACCCGGATGGGGAGGGTTTGAAAAAGGTAGAGGAGTCTAGGGAGTATGTTCATCTTGACCGCATTAATACGACCTATCCAGGAGATGTATAATTGCGACCATGAAACAAGATCCGACTTAATTTGAGCAAGGATGCGAGGTAAGTTGGCCTGAAAAAGCTGGTAAAGTTGCTTAGTCAAGTATACCCCAAGGTACTTGAGTTTTTGAAGCCGCCAGTTAAATGGGAAGGAACTTTCTAAAGACACCTTGTCTGCTGAGGAAACATAAAAGTCTAAGACTTCTGTCTTGTCAGTGTTAACTATATATCCTGAGAAGTGGCCGTAGAGATTTAATTTGTCTACAAGAGGAGGAACGGAAAGATTTGGGTGAGCAATAGTTAACAGGACGTCATCCGCATATAATGCTATCTTATGAGAAGAGCTACCCACCGGGATGCCTAGTATCTGCTGGTTAGCCCGGATTCTAGCTGCTAATGGCTCTATGATAAGGGCAAAAATGAGCGGGGAGAGGGAGCAGCCCTGCCGTGTGCCATTGGAAATAGTGAAGGGGACCGAGGTCAGACCATTTGCAGAGACTGTGGCCGATGGGGAGCGGTACAAGGCTGAGATGGCAGTCATAAATTTGCCAGAGAAACCCATCGCTCCCAGCACCCCAACCATAAACGACCAGGAGATGCGGTCGAACGCCTTCTCAGCATCTAATGACATAAGGAGGGAGGGGAGCTTACCCCTGTGAATTGTATGGATCAGGTCGATTGTTCTCCTAGTGTTGTCCGGGGCTTGACGCCCTGGGATAAATCCCACCTGGTCGGGATGGATGAGGGAAGGGAGGAGGGGATTCAATCTAGAGGCCAAAATTTTTGCATAAATTTTAAGGTCCACATTGAGGAGGGATATTGGTCTATAGCTAGAGCAGAGAATTGGGTCCTTCCCTGGCTTTGGAATGACAATGATGTTAGCTCTGGTTGTGGCTGCATCAAACATGGCACCATCCAAGATCTCGTTAAAAAAAGATGTCAGATGGGGGCCTAGAATTGCAGCGAAATTCTTATAATATTGTGGGGTGAAACCGTCAGGGCCTGGAGCTGAAGAGAGTTTCAGGGATTTAATAGCCACCAAAACCTCGGTCAGGGTAATGTCTTCATTCAGGGACTCTATGTGAGGTGGAGTGAGCCTAGGGAGGGGGGTGGCGGCTAGATATTCGTCTAGAGACGGCACCGTATGAGCTCTTAGAAGGGGGGGTGGTGGGGCTAAGTTATAAAGGGAGGAATAAAATTCCTGAAACGTCTGGACTATCTCCTTAGGGTTATATGTAACTCTGCTCGCTTGTGAGTTGTAAATTTTATCGATGTGACCTAGAGCCATCTTCTTACGAAGCTTTCTGGCTAACACAGAATCTGCTTTGTCAGATTTATCGTAGTACCATTGCTGTAATTTCTGCATAGTAATAGCAGCCCTACGGGAGAGAAGACGTGTTAAGTTGACCTTTCAACGAGGTGATCTGGCAGGGCCAATATTTTTATGGTCCCAAAGTGCCCCGCTGCTGGGATCTTTTGGGCCAGTGCTAACAATTGGACCCAGTAAGCACATGGGACCACCCGCTTCTTCACCTCTGTTCCTGGTTCTAGTGTGGAAGTGTCTAACCTGTATAATAGTCCCTTGTCCCACACTACCTTGCTGCCTGCCATTTCCCCTCTACCAGCGTCAGCTGCACTTCTCAATTTAACTAGAGATGGTTCAGTCTTTTGGGCCTGTCTAAACTCCCTTCGGTCCACCTCCCCCAAAACAACTTCTGGTACAATATCAGATACCCCCAGGTTACTCACGAATGGTCCTGCCTCCAGCTCACTGTCTCTGGTTGTCGGGGTGGCCTTTGTGGTCCCCTCTGGGTTGGAGTGGTTGATGTTCTGGCTTGTACTTGGCTCTGACTTTGGGTCACAGTCTGCACAAAGTGGGTGACCAACCCCTGGCTCAAATCATTTCCCAAGTTCACCTTGGCTGTTAACCCATCTAAAATGCCCAACTCTACCATGCCAAAACCCGCACCCCAATCCAATCAATGAGGTCACAATTGCAACACAGGAAAATGTTGGCAGTTAATCCACCAGCATTGGTCTTTTATTATTGGCATTGTGATTGTCGACATTGTGAATGTCGACAATCACACTTTCGACATTTTCAAGCAGCCCCCACAATTGAAATGTCGGCATTTAGCATGCTGATATTTTCATATCGACAGATTAACTGCCGACATTTTCTGTGTCGAAAATTAGTACTCAACAGTCTAAATGTGCATGGGCCACCTGGATGTCTGTGAGATGGCCCACCATTGTGGAGATTTGGACCTGCTGTCCCTCCATAAGTTGCAACCTCTTGCTCACATCAGGTTCTGCTTCAGAGTCCTTCAACCCCTAGACCTTGTAGTCCCCCACCCACACATGCTGTTGATGGCCCTGCATATTCTGAGAGCTCTGACTTGACTCCCCCCAAGACCAGGTCCACCTCGTACACCCTGTCTCTTGCATCTGGCACATCTGGACAGGGGGCCTCTGCCTCAATGCCAATTTTCAGATCTTCTAGATTAGATTATACAGTGACCTCCAATACAGTTCTGGCTCCCTGGAACTGGCTTTTGGTGTGGGAACATTCCCTGTGGAGGTGCCCCATCTGGTTGCACCAATAACACCTCTTGGGGTTCAGGTACTTGGGTTTGGATTGGGCTGGTTCCTCTTGTGGATTCCAGGCAGAGTGGGTCCGAACTGGTCCTGCTGGAATTGGCCAGCGCCTCCTTCCCGCAGATGCTTGGCTGGGCACACTTGGGGCTCTCTAGCTAGCCCCCTAGCTAGCCCTGCTGCCTCTTCTATGGTTTCTGGGTTTTGGTCTGCCAACTATTCCCTGATTTCTCGAGCCATTTTTAGGGTTAGGTGCTCCAGCATTATTAGTTCTTTAATTTGTTTTGCATAGTGGGCCCCTTTTCCCTCCAACGATTTTCTGCAGGCCCTCTGAAGCCGGCTGGCAAACTCTTGGTAAGACTGAGACCGACACTTGTTTAAGGTCCAGAACTCTGCATTGTAATTTTACAATCAGAGCCTTCTTTACCAGTCCATGGTTCCCACATTCTTGAGGGTGTAGAGCTTGGTAAGCCTCCAGCGCTCTCCCTATCAAGCTGGGTCCCAAATATTTGGGCCACTCCTCCTTAGTGACACCATGGACCACCATTAGATGTTCGAAGATCTGTAACTTGGTGTCGACCTATGTCTCAGATTCCGCAAAAATTGGGACTTCACTGTAACCCAACTTTGGTGTCCGCCGGGCCTCTCCCCAAACTTCTTCTCGTGGTCTTCTTACAGGGTTGCTCCTTCCTCCAATGCTACCAGACAATCTTGCAGCCCTGCTGTGGTGCCAGCCAGTGGACTAGGTTGCATACCACTGGGGGGGTCTCTGTGGTGGGCCCACGGCCTCATACTCTCCTTCAGCTTGGACACCAGAATCACCTCATCCTTTGTCCTCAAAGTTAATCCCCTTGGTTCTGCAGAATCCCTGCAAATGTTGCTTTCTGGCCTTCAAATAGAACTTTTCTATGTTCTACAGGTTACTTTGGCTTGTTTCTGTGGACATCTTTTTTAACTTGTCAGTTAAGTTTTGCACTTGCACTGGAATGACAGTCTGTTGCCGCACTTCCTTACAGAACCTGACCATATCTGAATACGAGTCTATGCACTCTACCCAAATGTTGGGACTGTGTGATCACACCGATACCACCAAAATGTGAGGACACCGGGTTTTGAAAAATAGTTCTCTAGCTACCCGACCCTCTAGGTTCACAGATCACACAGGTAAGGAGGCAAGAGGTAATGACCTCTTTATTTAACAAATGTGTGCACGTAAGGAGAAATGTTTTCCCCTATCAAATATAACAATGTGTCAATAGCTTCACCAGTGTCAGCAAAAACCCCAGCAATGTCCCCAGCAGGTTACCTTACAGCTCAGAGTCCCAACAGTCACCAGTTGAACAATCAAGGTGGGCCAGGGGGCCAGGGGTTTTAGTCCAGTTGGTGTGTCTATGTACTTGCTGATCCCAGCTGCTTGGTTGACTATCCACCAGTTTGGTGGGACTCTGGGTATCGGTCTACCTACAAATGTATGCACATCATTTACCCAGAATCTACAAGTATCTCCCGATGGAGTGATGACAAATCAGTCCCAAAGATACAGCACCCGATCTGACTGAGTATTTTTCAAACAATCTCCTCTAGCACTGATTGAGTATGACTACTCAACATTAGTCCAAATCCGTCTCCAAGAAAATCCCATAGCAACAACCACAATGTCCCTTCAAAATTCCTCAGTCCATACCTTTTCCCTGAGCCAATCCCCTGGTCATAATACCTTTTCATTGGTGGTGGCTGGACTCTGGGTGGTAACAGGGGTGGAGGTACAATATGACCTCAGCAGCCTGTGGACAGCCTCTCCCTCCCTCTTTGGTCACAAAACAATGCTGCCACGGGGTGGCATTGCATAAACTGGGTGTGCTGATATAGCCCGACTGGCCCACTGACTGACAGCCCGGGTTGCCCCAATAATCCCTCTGCGGTGCCCGGTCTTCTCACAGAGCCATACAGATTTCAACTAGAATTCATCAATTTAGAGTCACTAATCAAAAACAGATTGGTCAAAGAGGAAAATCCGATGATTACATTAAAATAATATAAAGCACTAAGAGATAAATTTGGGCTTAAAATGCACAAAAAAGCACGAAAGGCACAGAAATCATCTGATAGACACAAAAAAGAATAATTCCTGACACTACCAAAAGAAGGCCACCAGAGAGCATCAAACATATATAAAAAACAGGGATTTACATACCAGGGTTATATGAGATACCTACATAATATCGATAATGGTGGTAGACCAAAATCTGTAAGGGAGAACTTGTGTGAACCTGAGGTTCACAATCAGCAAGACTCATCAATATCTATATATTTACCTCTTTCATCCCATTCAGAATCCAATAGAGAGGTGTCTTTCTCTTTTTATGAGACAGAAGAACAAAATGATTATAACCAATTAATGAGGGCATCCTTTGGTATAGGTTGGTTAAATCTGAACATAGACACAGTATCAAATTCACACCCATCAACTAACATTACCATCTTGTTCAACATAACAAACACAAGCATTGAACAGTCATTAAAATATGCAAAAGTACAACCACCAGACTGTTATTTTTTAGAAACAAGCCAGACCAACCAAGACAACCCTTATCATCTACAACAGACAAGTGCAAGCAACCACAAAAGAAAGCTGATCTGAGCAGATTGTCAGTGTATTATTTGATTCTAGGTAGTTGTATAACTGGTGGCTCCCCAGGGTGCAATTTAAAGAATCACAATCCTGGTCAATCTTTTGACACATCTGCAAATGAAAGTTTTTTTAAATTTTTATTTGAATTTCAGTATACAACTGCCTATTGCTTTGAACATATTGTCACCATATATTAATTGTTTTGGCTGTTTCTATTTAATCAATAACATAATAAGTGTGCAGGGTTATTCAATTTATTTGTACAAATGAGTTAAACTTCAAATTAATTATATTTGCTCTTTACACACTTTACGTATGCAAATACTTAAAGTGTGTAAATACTTTAAGTATTTGCAAATATGCAAATACATAATTTGGCTCTGCATAAAAAAATAGCTAAAGAGCAATGCAAAATTATTATTATTATTATTATTATTATCGTAGATTTGTATGGCGTCACAGTGTTCTGCAGCGTTATACAGTAGGGAAAACAAGGACATACATAAAACAGTACATATGTAAAACAAGAACAGACAAAATGAATGGAGACATGAAAACAAAGGGTATGGAGGACGCTGCACATTATAGTGCTTACATTCTAAGGGGAAGAGTGCACAGTTGCAATAAGAGGAGCGAGTGTGGCTCAGAGTTGAGATTCAGATAGTTGTGAGGGTGCATTAGTGTGAATAGTGTTATCGAGGATAAGGTCACCTCTAAAAAATTAGATGGTTTTTCAAAGAGCATCTAAACATTAGAAGGCTGTGGGAAAGTCTGATTGAGCGTGGTAGGGAATTCCATTAATGGGGAGCAGCATGGGAGAAGTCTTGTAGGTGGGACTGAGAGTTGGTTTTCAAAGACGAGACAATGCACAGGTCAGAGGTAGATCTAAGAGGGTGGGACGGAGAGTATTTTGATTTGAGATTTGAGATATATTCAGGGGTGTTGTTGTTGAGGGCTTTGTAGGTAAGGGTGAGTAATTTGAATTTGATTCTGGAGGACACAGTGGGGCCAGTGTAGGGATTTTCAAACTGGTGCAGCAGATGTGGAATGATGAGAGAGGAAGATCAGTCTTGCAGCAGCATTAAGGGGGAATTGAAGTGTGGACATATGGGTGTCGGGAATGCCAGATAGCAGGAGGTTGCAATAGTCAAGACAGGAGATGATGAGAGAATGGATAAGAGTTTTGGTAGCATGTTGAGTAAGAAAAGGACATATTATGGCAATGTTTTTAAGCTGGAAACGACAGAACTGGGAGAGGAATAAAGCAGAGGGGGAGTCAAGTGTGACACCAAGGCAGCGGACTTGGGAGACTGAGGAAATTGCGGTGTTATTGACAGTGAGGGAGATTTGAGGGCAGGTGGTGACTCTGACAGGAGGGAAGATAATAAGTTCTGTTTTGGACATATTGAGCTTTAGGTAGCATTGGGACATCCATGTGGAGATAGCAGAAAGACATTTGGTTACACGAGATAGTATAGAAGGAGAAAGATCGGGGAAAGAGATATAGATTTGGGTGTCATCAGCGTAAAGGTGGTATTGGAGGCTGAATGAGCGAATTAGTGCCCCAAGAGAAAAGGTGTACAATGAAAAAAGTAAAGGGTCAAGAACAGAGCCTTGTGGGACCCCAGCAGATAGTGGGAGTGGAGCATGTGTCAGAGGTAGAAACACTAAAGGAGCGGTTCAATAGGTAGGAAGTGACCTAAGAAAGGACTGTGTCACAAAGGCCAATGGAGTGAAGGGTGTGTAGGAGAAGAGGTTGATCAACAGTATCAAACACAGCAGAGAGGTCCAGGAGAATGAGTATGGAGAAATTACCATTAGATTTTGCAGTAAGTAGATCATTGGTCACTTTTGTGAGAGCAGTTTCATTGGAATATGGGGGTCAGAAGCCTGAATGCAGAGAATCGAGAATGGAATGAGCGGAGAGAACGTGAGACAGGCGTTTGTACACTAATCGCTCAAGTAGTTTGGAAGCAAAGGGGAGTACAGAAGTAGGATGGAAGTTGGAGAGAGAGGCTGGATCTAGAGATGGTTTCTTTAGAATAGGTGAGATGAGCGCATATTTAAATTAGGATGGAAATGTGCCAGTGGAGAGAGACAGGTTGAAGAGGTAAGAGGCGGGCATGCAGTGGAGGAGAGGGAGCGGGGTAGGCAATTGAAAGGGCAGTGCTGTAAGATGAAAGGATGAATTTATAGTGGAAGAAATCGGGATAGGAACGAGATTTCCTCCAGTGTCTTTCTGCAGTGCGGGAGCACTTTTGCAGGTAGCGGGTCTGTTTGTTGTGCCATGGCTGGGGTTAGGATTGTTAGAGACTTTATGTAGTAACGGGAGCTGCATTGTCTAGGGCTGAAGTGAGTGTTTTGTTATAGAAAGAGGCAGCCTGATTAGGACAGGACAATGCAGTCATTGGCGAAAATAGTAGTTTTAGTGAAAATGAAAAGTGGATTGGGTTAAGGGTAATTAGATTTCGTTGTGTACACGTGTATTTGGGTGCAGGGGGAAGGGCATAAGGTTAGGTGAGGCTGAAGGAAAGAAGGTTGTGGTCGGAGAATGGGAAGGCCAAATTGGAGAAATTAGAGATGAAGCAGTAGTTGGAGAAGACAAGGTCAAGGGAGTGCCTATCACAGTGGGTGGGCAATGAGGTCCATTGGGAGAGACCAAAGGAGGAAGCAAGTGAAAGAAGTTTAGTGGCAGAAGAGACAGTGGGATTATCAGTGGGAATGTTGAAATTATTATTAGTATTTTTGCTGTTGAGATGCCACAGTGCTCCGCAGCTCCGGACAGTGGGGAAAACAAGAACATATAGGAAATCTCTCTGGCACTGGTGTTGTGTGGTCACTTATTTGGGAGCCATGTTGTGATGTGGTACTCGCTCGCTGTTTTCCTCCTCTTCTTCTCCTCCGGCTATGGGGTAGGTGTAGCATCCGCAACCAGAGGGTCCTCCAAAATACACAGGTGTTTAAACAGAATTAACATGAAGTGTACATTAGTGGTGTGCAGTGCAAAGTCAAATAAATGTTTGGCGTCATTACATCTCATAGCAAAAATAAACAGTTTTTATTTTCCAATGTGTTCTTCTTCTGCACATATCATAATGGTTGCAATGGACATGAATTCAAGCTCCAAAATCCTCCAGCACTTTTCATAACGGTTGCAAGCAGAACTTTTTCAAGCACATAAACTTCAGCAGATGCTAAGCTTTCACTCCACCTGTACATTTCTTCCTTAAGTCCATTAAATATAATTATAGAGCTACATACCCAGTGTTGCTGGGTGCAGTAGTTCCACACTTTCTAGTAATGCTGGGTTCACTCTTAGAAGTGTCAGCAGCCAATGGACATATTTCAGAGGCCCATGCTCATGCTTCAACAAGTACTGACTAACATCCCACTATCTCTTTGCCATGGTGTACCCCATCCCTCACAGGGACCCTCTTAGTCCAGCCCCACTGCTGCTACTGGCCACACTGCACTTGCAAATTGTAGTCCCAATTTCAAGGGACCCTCGCATTCTTAGGAACTACACTGCAGTACTGTGCAATTCAGGGATATTAAATAGTCAGACAGTCATCTTAAACATCCAAATAGCCAGGTACTTGATGATACAGTTACTGCACCACAGGACTCCATCAACTTCTCACTGTGGGAACACCTTTCCTCCAGAGTAGCCAACTGCCTTATTGCAGTGACCCCCCCCCCCACACAGTATTGAGGTATTTTCAAGTGAATTTTCTTACAGGGGGAGCCTCCTCTCCTAATTCAGCTTCTGCTAGCCTCTGCAGCGACCCCCCCAAACAGTATGGGGTTTTTACAGAAAGCCCTATACTGTTTGGGAGAGCTCTACATAGCGTTTTCTCTCACAGCATATGTAGCTTTCAGCCAATCACACTCAATTCTTTCAAGGGTCTCTGTCTACCATTTTATTCCGCTCTTGTTGAATTGGATAATTTGGGACATGGGGTGCTAGTATAGGAATTTGCAGAGTGGTGCAGTAGATGTGGAGTGGTGAGATAGGTTGTTAGTAAACAGGTGGTAACTGTAGGCTAAGTCAGATAATTAGTTCACCAAGAGAAGAGGTGTACTGCGAGAAAAGCAAAGGGCTGAGACCAGAGCCTTGTGGTGGAAGAAAAGATGTGCCAGAGATAGATAGTATTTGAAAGTGGCTGTGTCAATAGATAGATTCTGTAGAATTGTTAAGATGTGTGTGGATTTAAAGGAGGATGGGGATGTGATAGTGGAGAGAGAATGAGTGAGTTAGAGGTATGCAAGGATGAAAGGGAGCTGAAAGTCTGGGAAGGAATAGAGTTGATGGGGTACAGTGCAGGGTGAGATGATGAGTTGAGTGCAGTAACCTCATCCTCAGTTACTAGGTAAAATGAACTGAGGGTGAATTGGGGAATGTAGAAGAAAGTGGGTCCTGTGTCTTGGATGAGGCGATATATATTGACAAATGGTGTCCATTTAGTCATTGAAGTAGGTGGCAAAATCATGGTTTGTGGGGGAGAAGAAGAGAAGGTGTAGGTGGGCAGAGAAGTGATCTGAAGTTGGCAACAGTGGTGTCAGGGTTAGAAGACTGAGAGTGTTTAGTTGATAGTGTGGGCATGTGGATTTGGGTCCAGGGGTAGCATGGGGTAAGTTGAGGCTGTAGGACATGTGATTGTAGTCAAAGAGAAGGAAGACTAATATGGAGAAACTAGAGATCAGAAAAGGAAGAAGACAAGGTAAAGAGAGTGTTTATCACAGAAGCTAGGAATTGAAGCACACTGTCAGAGAGCAAATAAGTGGAAAAAGTCTCTTCTGTGGCTCTATATGCCTTCATTTATGCAAATGCACCTAGATTTTCACAAAAAAACTTGTTTATACAGAACAAGATGTCGATGTATACGGAGGAGCAGATGTATGTGTACAGTCATGGGCAAAAGTTTTGAGAATTGCACAAATATTACTTTTCACAAAGTCTGCTTGCTCAGTTTTTATGATGGCAATTTGCATATACTCCAGAATGTCATGAAGAGTGATCAGATGAATTGCAATTAATTTCAATGTTCCTCTTTGCCATGACAGTGAACTTTATCCCAAAAACAACAGTTCCACTGCATTTCAGCCCTGCCACAAAAGGACCAGCTGACATCAGGTCAGTAATTCTCTCATTAACACAGGTGAGAGTGTTGACGTGGACAAGCTGGAGATCACTCTGTCATGCTGATTGAGTTAGAATAACAGATTGACAGCTTTAAAAGGAGGGAGGTGCTTGAAATCATTGCTGTTAGCCATGGTTACCTGCAAGGAAACACGTGCAGTCATCATTGCTTTGCACAAAAAGGGTTTCACAGGCAAGGATATTGCTGCTAGTAAGATTGCACCTAAATCAACCATTTATCGGCTCATCAAGATCTTAAAGGAGAGAGGTTCAATAGTTGTGAAGAAGGCTTCAGGGCGCCCAAGAACGTCCAGCAAGCATCAGGACCGTCTCCTAAATTTGATTCAGCTGCGGGATCGGGGCACCATCAGTGCAGAGGTTGCTCTGGAATGGCAGCAGTCAGGTGTGAGTGCATCTACACGCACAGTGAGGAAAAGACTTTTGGAGGATGGTCTGGTGTCAAGAAGGCCAGCAAAGGAGACACTTCTCTCCAGTATAACATCAGGGACAGACTGATATTCTACAAAAGTAACAGGAATTGGACTGCTGAGGATTGGCGTAAAGTCATTTTCTCTGATAAATCCCCTTTCAGGTGTTTGGGGCATCTTGAAAATGCTTGTCCAGAGAAGGAAAGGTAAACGCTCCTATCAGTCCTATGTCATGCCAACAGTAAAGCATCCTGACACCATTCATGTGTGGGGTTGCTTCTCAGCCAAGGGAGTGGGTTCACTCACAATTTTGCCTAAGAACACAGCCATGAATAAAGAATTGTACCAAAACATCTTCCAAGAGCAACTTCTCCCAACCATCCAAGAACAGTTTGGTGATGAACAATGCCTCTTCCAACATGATGGAGCACCTTGCCATAAGGCAAAGTGATAACTAAGTAGTTCGTGGATCAAAAAAATCAAAATTTTGGGTCCATGGCCAGGGCACAACCCAGACTTTAATCCCATTGAGAACTTGTCAATTCTCAAGAGGCGGGTGGACAAACAAAAACCCAGAAATTCTGACAAACTCCAAACATTGATTAGGCAAGAATTGGCGGCCATCAGTCAGTATGTGGCCCAGAAGTTGATTGACAGCATGCCAGGGCGATTTACAGAGGTCTTCAAAAATAAGGGTCAACACTGCAAATAATGACTCTTTGCAGAAACTTAATGTAATAGTCAATAAAAGCCTTTGACACTTATGAAATGCTTGTCATTTTACTTCAGTATACCATAGCAACATCTGACAAAAAGGTATAAAAACATTGAAGCAGCAAACTTTGTGAAAACCAATACTTGTGTCATTCTCAAAACTTTTATCCATGACGCTCTTAGTTTTGCCGAACAGTGCAAAAATGATTTAATTTTGCAGCATGAGATCATTGCAATGCTTTGCAGAAAGGCATAGGCCAATTTCTCATTAGCAAAAACACTTGAATGTTATATTACCTCTAAGCTTGAAATTGAGTCCCTTTCTATAATTTTTTTCCAAAGAAATTTGCATCTTCTAGTCGCATTTCTAGGTGCACTTTACGCAAAGTAAAAAAATCTTTGAAACACTCAAAATTGTCACATATAATAAAGAAAAATTTAAGTAATAAAGGCAAATCTGAATGCTAGTGTATTAGGAGAGAAATGGAAAACTTGAAATTAATGATTGCGGTCTTTCTCACATGATAGGAGGTTAGACTTTAATGTAATTTATACTTTTCAATCATGCATCCCCTGAGATTGTTCTAACTCCCCACAAATGGATGTGGGCGTGCATCAATAAATGTATTAGACAGTCTGTTATTGACTGTATTGAGCAAATACAAAATCCCTGCACTATTGCTCTATTGTCAATTATCTTTAGTCACCAGGGAGCCACCAGATTCAGTTTTGTTTGTAGATGGCTAGCATTGTCTTATACCAAATCCTTATTATTTTCTGTATATCGATTTATTTATTATATCACTGCTATATAATCAGCATCTTTGTCTGTACAAATCTTTTGGTGCCCCTAGTGAGAGAGTTTCAATATATAAACTCATATGTGCTATTCCTAATATTTTCGAATTTTGCAGACAAAAGATGTTGAGGAAACAGAACATTCAAGTGATGTAAATGTTTTACTTTGTACTTATCAAAAGGTCCAACTGAAAAACAAAAATATTTTTTACAGTTGATACACAGGTCAGTACTACCATCTAGTGTTCACATTTAAAAATTCGATTTGGAACAGAAAGAATTATAAAAAGCAAACAAATAGAAATCTGTACAACATCCTTGTACATTAGGTTAAATACACAGCCTCACAACAATCTACAAACACTTTCCAAACACACACATTTACTTTATTTTTTCGGGTACTGTATTCAGCAAAACTTTATTCTGGAAAACACTTGTCAATAAACACTTGTTAATAAATGAAGATTACGACATGAACACATTTTTGGGATATTCTACAGGGCTTCTGTATCTCAAAGGACAGATATGAACAAGCTCCATTAATAGTAGAATTCACAAATATTTATTCCTAAAGAATTCTTTAATTTCTTCTTACAACCTTCTTATTAACTTAACTCTTTATCTGGCAAGCATGACAATTTCAAGGAAAACATGTTTTGCAGTACTTGTATTAATACACCATCTAGTGATCAATATAGGAACTTCTGAAACAAATGACTACTGTAAACAAACATTTAGATGTTGCTTGAGAGCACCGCTTCCAAAAAAAAGGATAAACATGTAAATGTTATTTCATAAAAGTAATGCAAATTTCATGTTACTTGAGAGCATCATCGCAACACAAAGGGTTAATTCATATTCATGGTTTATTTTCACTTTTTGTAAATTATTATTATAATTGTTAATAATTAACTAATAATATTTTCATTAGGACACAACAAAACAATATATCATTAAAGGAAAATTTTTTAGCAACGAAAACATTTGGTATTTTTGGATATAATAAGAAAATTGTAAGTTACATTTCACACAAACATTGATTAAATATAATGGTTATATGAAAACACACACTTTACATTTCTAAAATAACTTTTATGTTGGAAATAAATTCATTATTCGCTTGTGAATCTTTGTGTTGGAGGGGGAGATAAATTTAAAATGTGGAGACAGTTTTAAAGTTGGGGTAAGGCATGTTCTAGATCAACTTTAAGTTTCAGTGTTAAAATAAAGCTATCAGGTATTCCTGTGCTATATGAAAAAGCAGACAGTATTTTCCTTGAGTGCAAAATAATAAACTAATTTGCACCCCATTGTAACATGGTTTGTCCAGGAACAAATTTACTCTTTTTTGTTAGCTTGCCTTAATGAATCGAGCCCACAGTATGTAAAAAAATATGTAATATGTAATAACTTTGTTAAATCCAAAGGGATGACCAAATGACCATATTTTTTTTAAAAAAAATGTTTTTTTGCGGCTATGTTTTATGAACACCCAAAATTAACAATTATTTCCTTTGTCAAAAGTGCTTCATTAAACATTTCTACATGGGGATGCTTTGCGCTAATCTTAAAGGTTACAGCCTTTGAAATAAAGATCTTTTTTTATCTGCTGATCACTCCACTAAAACTATTTGTTGATAATGATAATAATTTAAAACAATAGCATTTACTTGTAAATAATGGATAATTCACAAAACAGTGTAAATAACTCCATGGATTTCATGTTAATAAGAAATGCAATCCCTTTGAAGGAGATAGCAGGTCTAATCCACATAAACATATTGAGTCATTAAGGACAGCAAATCATAGAAAGAGAGTAACTTTGCATCTGGACAAAACCATGTTGCATTGGAAGGGGAGGTAAACTTAAAATGTGGGGACAGATTTATAGTTAGGATAGGGCATGTCCGAGATCCACTTTAAATTTCAGTGTAAAAATAAAGTTATCAAGTATTTGTGTGCTACATGAAAAAACAGTCAGTATTTAAGTTATGTGCAAAGTAATAAACTAATTTGCACCACTTACATTGTAACATAGTTTGTCCCCGAGAATATTTACTAATTTTTTGCCTTACTTTTTTTAATGACTCAGGCCCATTAAGAGTACTACAGTGTACAGTTCACTAGCTGAAAATATACAGACAAAATAAGTGTATATATAGACAAGGTTATATCATAGTTGTCTACTCTCCCGGAATGTGCAGGAGACTACCAAATTTCTGGGAGTCTTCCCACACTCCCTGGAGAGCAGGCAATTCTCCCTGATCCCTGCCATCTCTCTCTCTCTCTCTCTCTCTCTCTCTCTCTCTATATATATATATATATATATATATATATATATATACACATGTATATACCTGAGTGAGACAATGAATAGGGCAGCAGCATTCATGGTGCATAATAGAAATTGTCATTTAATTTACGTCCCCCCCTTTTCTATTGTTGTTGTTACTTGGTCTATCTTTTTCACAATAAAATAATGTCAATTCTAAGAAATAACTTCTGTAACCAATAATACTTCATTTCCTAGAATTCCCAGTATTCACTTTCTTTAGCAGGATCCCAGCACTCACATAAGCCAGGACCTCTGCATATCACCTTTGGTGCTGATTGACTTGTACCATAGCAATCTGTATAGAGATCTGTCATCCCTTAGAGCTGGTGTTTTGGATTACCCCTGCTACAGAGAGATCTTAGCAATCCTGAAGCAACCCCTTTCAAATATATATATTCACAATCCCTATGGCACTGTCATCTCTAAATAAGGATTTGAAAAGACGAGAATAGAGCTGCTATAACAGAGATTTAGGTAGGTATATGGTGTGTAGAGAGCATGCAAAGAAGGTAGGCAGGTAACACAAAGTGTTTTGGGTTTGAGGTGTGGCTACAAATGTTCTCGGCGTACCTTATACTCCCTCCTTGCACCCAACTTGACAAGGACACAGTGATACTTAAATGCCCTTGACCCGATCCACTTCTATTCTTCACTAAAGGTACTCCTATTTCATATAACCACACTGTCCTGCTGGCTGCCTCTTTGTACAACAACATATTGGCCTCAGCCCTAGACAAAGCAGCTACCACATACAGTTTCTGTCAAACCAAACCTAAACCAAATTGCTCCCGAAATGTTGCGTGTCACTTGAGAAAATGTCACTCCCACACAGAATTCCTTTACTACAAATTCTTCCTTTTATCTTACAACACTGCACTTCCCCTAGCCAAGCAAACATACTTCACTTTTCTAATATCTCCCCAGTGTTCAACCTCCTGATGCCTCTTTGCCATCTTCAACTTGCTTCTCTGCCCATTTGCACCAACCCCCATTACTCCCTCACAGCCATGAATTTACCACCTACTTCAAAGACAAAAGTGACACCATTTAACACAATATCTTATAATGCCAAACCCTGCACACTCCACATACCTTCTCCTACATTTCCCAATTCATCCTCATCTCATCATCACACTCTACACCCTGCCCTTTAAACCCTGCCCCCTTGAATCTATTTTCTCTGAAGTTTTTCACTCTCTCATCCCTCCACTGCATGGCTGCCTTTAGCTTACCTTTCCAACCTGTCTCCCTCCATTGGCACATACCATCCTCCTTTAGACTTATCTCACTAATCCTAAGTAAACAATCTTTTAAGGTGGCCTCTCTCTCTCAAATTACCATCTTAATTCACTCCTCTCTTCTGCCTCCAAATTACTTGTGTGACTTGCAATCACCTATCTTGCTTGTTCTTCTCTCACTCCATTTTCAAATCTTTGCATTCAGGCTTTCACCCCTGAAATTCCACTTAAACTGTACTCATAAAAGTGATAAAAAATCTACTTATTAGAAAGTGTAAGGGATACTTCTCTATAATCCTTCTCCTGGGCATTTCTGCTGCTTTCAACACCGTTAATCACTTTCTTCTCCTGCACACCCTTCACTTCTTTGGTCTTTGTGACAATTCTTTACTGATCCACCACCTAACTATTCAACCTCTCTTTAAGTGTCTCTACCTCCAATCCCACTATCTGTTTGGGCCCCACAAGGCTCTATTCTTGGCCTTCTGCTTTTCTCACTATAATCTCTTCTCTTGGTGAACTACACTGGTTACACCCAAATCTACTTCTCCTTTCCTAATTGCTACCCTTCTCTACAATTTCCACATCAATTTCCCAGTGCTAATTAATGTCCATAACTTTCATGGCTAGAATATGTATTTTCCCCACCTAAGGCTAGGTACACACTGAAGAATTTTCCTACCGACGTGTTATCTCAAACGATTGTACCTATGACTGAAAGTCCGGTCAGTCTGACGATTCAAGCATAAACACTGAAACGATTTACCTTAAGATCTGTGCTCTTCTTCTGGTCCTTCATCTAGTCCTATAGTCTTCAGAGAATGACAGCACAATATTCATTCATTCATTCATTATTGTCACATTGTTACACTGATTGAAACCGCCTTGTTATAGCTATCCACATGTCCTAACGAATTTCGTTAGCTTTTGTAACTCAGAAAAACGAAACTTTCTGCCTCAGAATGATCAAATGAATTATTCCTTCTACAGCACTCTCTACATTTATTCACCGGAACGTTCATTGCTAGCATCGGCTGAAAAGAACATGACTCTGTAAACTCTATGGAGATCATGAGCATGAGTGCATACACACTACATGATCGGTGATTGGTCAGAAAATATTAAACAGTACACCCAACCAAATGAAATGATGATCAGCACTTTGGGATGACTTTAGATCATCGTGTCACTATACACACACACAATATCTGACCAAATTGTTGGATGTCGGCTGATGGGAGGATTTTCGTGCAATCATCGGGCCAGTGTGTACCTAGCCTAAGATGCAATCAAAACTCTTATCCATTCTCTTACAACTTCCCACCATAACAATTGCAACCTTTTCCTATCTGACTTCCCCTTCACCCAGCTACCCAGCTTAAATCCATTCTAAATACCATGGTAAGACTGACATTTCTCTCACCACTCCACATATGCTCTACTCTGCAAATCCCTACTCACTCCCCATATGCTCCAGAATTCAATGTAAATTACTCAACGTAACCTACAAAGTCCTTAACAACAACAGCACTCCTTCATACATATCAAACCTCATCTTAAAATAGTCTCCCAGATGCCCTATTAGATTTGCCTCTAACCTATCCTCACCTCCTCTCTGTCAACCACCTCTCACTCCTACAAGACTTCTGACATTCTGGTACTCACATATGAAATACTTTATGTCTGATAAGACTATCCCACAGCCTTTAGATGTTTAAAAACTCTCCAAAACCCACCTTTTATTCAAGCCTATGCTATACTCTCCTATAATACTCACACTAGTACACCTACTCTACAGTTCCAACTCCCCTGTAAGCCGCACTCACTCTTATTGTCTCAGCTCTGCCCTTCTCCCACTAGATTGCAGGCTTCCATGAGTAGGGCCCACCCTACACTGTGTTTTATGCATTTATTTTGTCTACCTTGCATGCCTTTGTTTTATGTATACTCTGATTTCGCCGCTATCTGACATTGCATAGCACTGTAGCACCTTGCAAATCAATAATATCAATAATAAGATCAATTATGTGCTGCTATTGGGTGCATGTCAGTGTTTAATGGGCGTTTATTTTAAGGAGATTCATGTTTTTTTTGAGAAGTGCATCCTCAACAGCATATGTTTATAACTGGGTTTATGCCAGAATGCATGATATGTATACATGTGCTTGTTATTTTAATTTATATTACTGTATATTTTTTGTTATTTACAAGGTTATTGTTATATATTTGGAATTCAGGTTCCAAAGAAATATCAGGAATGTCCTATAATCAGAATGGAAAAAAACCAAGCATCATACCTCATCTAATTTGTAAATAAGAGTGCCGAGAAAACAATCAGAATAAAAAAGAAAAATCAAATGACTAACATTAATTTACACATAAAACAAGTGAACAAGACACAGAACCAGGTGGAAAAAAGAGAGTGAGGGATTAGAAGAAGGGTTATGGGCAGGGAAGGGTATTAACAACAAAGGGAGAAGTATTACAGAAAGATGCACTACAGACAGACTGTACACACTTTTAACAGGGCACTGAGAGTCTAGAAATGCAGGACAGGCGCTATCATTAGGCATCCTAAGACATCATTGGCTGCCAATGAGGGAGAAAGGTTGTGTTTAATAATTTATATTAAATTGAGCACTGCCGGTGCACTTCTTACCTGTAGTGATGTGTCCAACTCTTTCTTCTTCATTACCATTATAGACTGAAATAATAGTGCTGGGCTGTGATATCGTTGTCATGCAGAAGGAGCAGCAGCCAACAGCAGTGCTGACATGTCCTTCTCTTCTTGCGCCCAAGGGAGAGCATTTATGAAGGTAGTATTAAAATAGAATTGTCTTCTAAATGGCGCAGGATTCTGCTGGTACAGTGCCCTCTAAAACATTCACAAGTAAGCATAGAGGAGAATACTATACAAGTGCTTCCAAGACAAAAAATGGGAGCTTTCTAGATGATAAGAGACTGTAAATATAGTATATACCACACTGTCAATATGTTCTATTTTATTTTTTATTTTATTTTTTATTTTTTTTTAAAAGATATTTTATTGAGTTTTGCAATACAGACAATGAGGGAAACAGACAATACAGGTAAAACAGAACTGCAATGAAGTTTCCACGTAATATAAGCAGCGTATTGTTATTAATATGAAAATACAAAAGAAAATTTAGGGAGGGTTGGTGGAAGAGAGAAGAGAAAGGAAAGAATAGGGGTGAGAGGGACAGGGGAAATCACTAGCCAAAGTGATAGGGAGAAAAGTAAGAAGAAGATGATGAACCGTGACGAGGATCAAGATTAGTAGTTAGGGCTCAGCGGCCTTAAAATGCAAGAGGAGGGGAGGCTCTGTGAAACTCAGTCCAAGGACTCCAGACCTTATCGAATTGGACAGGAGTGCGGTGAAGGATGCTAGTCGTATACTCCATATGATAGACTTGCCAAGTGCGGTTTATCACAGAGGGCAGGGAGGGAGGGCACGGGTTTTTCCAAAGAAGGGCAATTTGGCATCTAGCAGTACTAAGCATATGTGTAATAAGTTTCCGAGTTGCTTTTGATATCTTGGGACTAGAGCGCGGGAGTAGGGAATATGAGAGAGATGGAGGGAGAGAAATCTGAGTGATACTGGAGATTAACTGATGGACCGACTTCCAGAAAGGAAGTAGTTTTGGACAATGCCACCATATAAGAGACAGGGTGCCCTCCTGACCACATTGACGCTAGCATAGCGATGAGGAACCTGGATAAATCATGTGAATACGGTGAGGCACCAAGTACAAATGGTAGAAAATCTTGCAACTGTTTTCGCTTATCTTAACGCAAATAGAGGTCTTTGAGAGGTTCAGGCGAATCTTAACCCATTCCCCAGGAGTGAGCGACTCCCCCATGTCCTCCTCCCATTTAAGCTTGTGAGAATCCTTAGGGGGGCAATTGTATTTTACCATAAGGTGATAGAACGTGGAAATCAAGCCCTGAGAAGAGGAGCGGAGATGACAGAACGAGTGTATGTCAGTGACTGTACGTCGGATAGAGTTATAAAAATGTTGAAGTTGGAGGTATTGAAAGAAGCAGGACGAGGGGATACAAAAGCGCGCTTGGATATCAGCAAAAGAGGGAAAGATTTGTAGCGGAGTGATGTCGGAGAGGAAGTTGATGCCACATCGCGTCCAGTAAGAGAATTGAATCGGTCGAAGTCCAGGAGGGAAGGCGGGATTGTTCCAAAGAGGCGTCATACACCATGAGTTAGGAGCTAGGTTATATGAGGAGACTGAATGAGTCCAGGAAGCAAGTGAGAATGCTAGAGGAGGGGGGAGGCGTGAGGGAGGAGGCCGGCGTTGAGGTTTCAGCCAGAGAAGCAAGGAGGGCGAGGTAGTATCTGTGAGAGCAGCTTCAATATCGACCCAAACTCTCTGTCCCGGAGGAGAATGAAGGAGAACACACTGGGTAAGATGGGTAGCCCGATAATATTTAAGAAAGTGCGGAACTCCCAGGCCTCCCTCCTGGATTGATTTATGGAGAGTCTGCATACGAATCCTGGGCTTCCTAGCCGACCAAACAAATTTAGTAGCCATTTGTTGGAGGAGTTTAAAGGAGTTAGTGGGGACTTTAAGGGGTAAGGTCTGAAACAGGTATAAAAGACGAGGAAGGATGTTCATTTTAAAAGAGTTTATTCTGCCCGTCCAGGAGATAATAAGTTTGTCCCACTTTAAAAGGTCAGTCTTAATGGCTGAGAACAAAGAGGGGAAGTTTGCCGCGTACAGCTGCTCTTAGGAGCAAGTGAGGTAGATCCCGAGATATTTTAGTTTGTGGGGCTGCCATCTAAAATCGAAGCTGGTTTTGAGGGTTGAGAGCAGAGTAGAGGGGATGTTAAGGTCGAGAATTTCTGATTTGGAGGCATTGATTTTATAATTGGAAAGAGTGCCAAAGAGGGAAATGTCCTTGAGTAAGTTTGGAAGTGATATAAGAGGGTTTGTAAGTGACAACAGGATATCATCTGCGTATAAAGATATTTTGTGTTCAGAGGGACCTACCCGAACACCCAAGATATCAGGATTGATGCGAATTTTGCGAGCC
This sequence comes from Mixophyes fleayi, assembly GCF_038048845.1. Taxonomy (NCBI): domain Eukaryota; kingdom Metazoa; phylum Chordata; class Amphibia; order Anura; family Limnodynastidae; genus Mixophyes; species Mixophyes fleayi. The sequence goes on along the minus strand of NC_134405.1, from coordinate 283,186,231 downwards.
AGGGGTTCAATCATTAATGCGAAGATGAGTGGGGATAATGGACACCCCTATCGAGTGCCATTTCGGATTTCAAAGGGAGAGGACTGAATGCCATTAGCCAGAACAGAGGCAGTCGGATTAAAGTAAAGAGAAGCAATGCCCCAGAGGAAAGGGCATCTCAGGCCCATGATCTCAAGAGTCTGTTGCATATAGGGCCAGCCCACCCTGTCAAAAGCCTTCTCCGCATCTAATGCTATAAGCAGGGTGGAGAGGTTGCGGGAGTTCGAGACATAAGTCAGGTCAATTGCACGTCGGGTGTTGTCCGATGCCTGGCGGCCCGGAATGAATCCAACCTGGTCAGGGTGAACAAGAGAGGTGATGACAGAGTTCAGGCGATTGGCAAGGAGTTTTGCAAACAATTTGAGGTCTACATTCAGTAGAGATATGGGTCTATAGTTTCCACAGAGTTGGGGGTCGCGATCAGGTTTGGGAATAATGACAATATCTGCCCGAGTTGTTGCCTGATCGAATTTAGAGCCAAGGAGTATAGAGTTGAAAAGTTCGAGGATCATGGGCATAAGTTTTATAATATACGGCCGTGAAGCCATCGGGGCCAGGAGCTGAAGTATTTTTGAGTTCCTTAATTGTTTGTGCAATTTCATCAGATGTAAACGGCTCGTTGAGAAAATCAGATTGTGAAGAGGCAAGTGTGGGCAGGGCAATAGAGGACAAGAAGTCCCTAATTTTAGATTGCAAAGAGATCGGATCTGAAATTTGAGGTGGGAGGTTATAGAGGGAGGAATAGAAGTCTCTAAAGATATCGGCTATTAATTTTGGATCTTAAGTAGGGTCCCCTGAGTGATTCTTGATGGAGATAATGCTGTTGCGAGTACGTTTATCCCGTAATTTCTGTGCTAGGAGTCTGTCCGCTCTATCTCCCTTCTCGTAGAACTTCTGGTGAAGCCAACCAAGAGTTTTGGCTGCCTTCTTGGAAAGGATTTGCTGTAACTGCCCGCGGAGATTGATCAGTTTGAGGCGCGTCTTGCGTTTAGGGAAACGCTCATGTAATGCCGTAAGAGCATTGATTTGCGATTCAAGTTCAGCGATGCGGGTGAGTTCAGCCTTACGGCGAGAAGCCGACAAACCATTCAGTGTGCCACGTATGGTAGCTTTATGTGCTTCCCAGAGAACTGAGGGCGAAATATCTGGCGAAGAATTCAGAGAGATAAATTCCTTAACAGAGTCGAAAATGGAGGTAATCTGATCAGGCTTAAGGAGAAGAGTATTGTCTAGTCGGCATTTTGGGGGAGAAGTGCGCGGACGAGGGAGGGTAATTTCGAGAAGAACCAGGGCATGATCGGACCAGCTAACCGGAAGAATGTCAGAATCGATAAGTTGTTGAGTGGTGGAGCGATCGATGAGAACGAGGTCAATGCGAGTGTGGATGTTGTGCGGAGCTGAAAAATGAGTGTATTGCCTACCGGAAGGGTGAGCAAGACGCCAGGCATCATAGAGGTCATAGGATCTAAGGAGGGTTACCAAGGTTTTAGATTTGCGGCGAGCAGAGGCATGGGAGGAGGAGACAGAAGAGCGATCCGTCCCGGGATCCAGGGTGGAGTTGAAATCGCCACCTATAATTATTTGACCTTGAGCTACGGTGGAAAGTTGTTCAAAGAATGCGGAGAAGAAGGCACCCTGTCCCACACTAGGAGCGTAAAGCAAAAATAGAGTAATGTTCTATTTTATTATGGAACCGAATGTTATTTTTCAGGGAATTTTATCATTGTCACATTTATTTCAACCTTAATTGTTCAACTTCACATATATTAAAATAATGAATCGTCAAACATGATCCACTGTTGCTGTTCTAAACACAAGAGTTGATTGATTTCAATTGCATCTCACTAAAGCCGGCTCTCTTCCATTGAGTCTGAGTTCTACCTGTGTTAAATTCTCCGGGGGATCCTGAATAATGAAACCAATTTGTGGAAACAAATGTCTTTAAAGTTGGTCAATCTCTATGGTTCCAACCCAAATACGGTTCAAATCCAAGATCTTTCAAGTATATGATCAGTGATAGTGATCCCCGATAATTATATGAAAAGACAATAGAGATTTGTACATAGCATAAAACTATTTTTTTTATTATTATTTCAAAGGAAATCTTCCTGCATGCATGCATTACGATTGATGGGGGACCGGATTTTACACAGCACCATCTCTTGTGTGTATAGAATCTGTTCTGTTTAATGCATACCATGTTACACATTTTTATACTACTTCTGAAAAACTTGTTGAAGTGCAAAAACAGTTGATGTGTCACAAGATCAATTTCCTGACAAGCCGGCAATTATACTTGTTCTAGCCTTATGGTGCAATTTTCCAAGACGCTTAAAGGTAGCACTGTTACTTGTAATTAGCTACTTCTGCAAAAGTCATCTTTACTTCTGCTTCTAACATCCTCTGCAAAACTTCTTACAATTTCTAATATATATACTATATAAATGCCTAGTGGCATGTGTGGAAAAAGAAAAACCAAGCTGCAGCGCCACCTGCTGGGCAGAGTTATACACTGACCTATATATTTCTTGAAGGAGACGTGACAGTTGGGAGTGGTTGGTGGTTGCCGGGGGTGACAGTGGGGAGTTTTTAACACCTTAAGTAGCTTGATTTGACCAGAATGCATGAGTATCATGCACGGGTTAACTTGTATATATATATGCTCTCTGAGCATATAAAAACTTCCCAGTAACGCGTTTCAATCAAACTGATCTTTATCAAGGTGGAAGGGGCTAGGCATTAACTTTCTTATTCTTATACCAGCAATTACCTTCCAGCTGAATTAAAATGAACCTAGGTTCACAAACATATTTTCACATCATATTCTTTCAATTAAGTGGAGGTACAATTTCTCTTCTCGTTAGCAAACACTTTGTGTATGCATGTAAACAAAATAACCATAAACACACTATAAAGTGGTTTCAGTCAACATTCAAAAACTCAAAAAATTCGATGTCCAAATATAAGCCTACAAGAGTTCTTTAAACATTTATCCATCTCATTTCTATTTTGGCTAATAATATGGGTGTGTCCTTCCTTCTCCAATTGTTTTCTATCTTCTCTCCTCTCCAAAAGTTTTTTTAAGACTGTTGCTGAACTATTGTTCAGTAACAGTTAGCTTCAGCTAAAACACAATAGTTCAGAAATAATGAGCAGAGGCAGAATGATTCTTGTAACCTTTTTTAACATTCCTTATATGCTCTGCCAATCGTACTTTAAGTGAACGTGAAGTCTTTCCCATGTGAAAGAAACCAAAAGATACATTCAAATACATTTAGAACATTTGTGGTGTTACACCTGATGAAGTCTTTAATAGTGAAAGATTGATCACTCACTTGGAGCTCCACCTGTTTATTTTTCTGATTCCTAAATGTACTCTTGCATTACAAAAAAAGTCACATCAGTCACCTCCGCAGTCAACTGCTGTATTTACTATTGCCACTGGACAGGAACTACCATGTTCACAACAAAAACTATTCTGTGGGAAAACATTACTCACCACGTGAGGGTCACCAGAACCCAGGCAGGTCACCACAGCAATTTCATTTGGTACCTAAGGAATGAAACAGAACAGCCCTCCCAGACAACTAAGCTAACTCTTTACTCAGTAAAGTATGCCACCCACAGTATGACAGACTCTAACAGCATCCGCGAAGATCCCCGGAACTAACTGACCTCCCAAGTACAAACTGGTCTAAACCTGGGTTACCAACTGTTGGCTGGCAATAAACACAATCCCCAATACACAAGACAAGGTATCAAACACACTGTAGCCGGGTGAAAGCCGCCTGCTATTAATAGGGGCTGACTAGTGGGACCATGTCCTAGTTAACTGGGCCAACTGTGGAAGCTAACCCTCCATCCCAATATGAGATGCTCACACTCTTCCAGTGACCAATTGACAACCCAGTCAAGGAAGGGCTACAAAAGAAACAGCACACTGCAGAAGGAGGAGCTTCCACCTGGAACTGTCAGCAGCCACTGCCGGAACTCAGAATGAGTACCTCCAACACTCCAAGGTGAAACATTGACATATTTGGAACTGCTCCACCAGAACTCAAAACAAGAACCCCGACTGGGACCACCAGCAGCCACTGCCAGAACTCAAAATTAGCTGTATTGCACTGCCAACTCTGAGCCTGCCACCCCAGAACAGCCAACCAGGCCACCGGAGACTGCGAACGTGTCAGGGCGTTAACAGGCCTCAAGAGCTTGACACAGGCCTAAACAAATGTATGGACAAAGGTGGCCTTAACACCACCCTAACACAGTGACCTAACTATAGGCTATAGATTAACAGCTTTTTCTTTACTTGTATTTACTACAACAAATAAAATGGCGGCTATGGGAGAGTATACAAGATGGCTGACTACAGCGCCCTAGTACCTTACTTTATTTGGAATGCACAGGCTAACTCTGACATCAAAGTGTCCCATAGGCCTAAGCCTGAATGCTATAATATGCATCCACAGGCCTCAGCCTGACTAATTTGGGGCAACAAGCCTAAAAGTTTTTACCTAGAATGCAATACCAAAGTGTTATCCATTGAATACCAAGGAATATAAGTTTCTTGCATGTAAACTGGATATACAAAATAAAGCCATGCTGGATACATACAGGGAGTTGAAGCACCTCTGTTGTGGTAGTCTCTTCCTGAGATGAGAAGATGAACACATTTTGGGGCATATTTATTAATGAACGCATTTTGAACATGACCCATTTCAATCGTTATCGCAAAGATAAGGATTGAAATATCATGAGTATTTATTAAAAATCTTCAACCAAAACAGCAGTCTCGAAAAAAACGCTGTTCCTGCGAAATTGTAAACTTCCCCTTTTCACTGTCTCTTCTCTTCCAATGACAGGTGCAATGTCCAGCAGCCTTGAAACTCCATGTGTACATGCACCGTCCGAAAAGTTTGGGTATGTGCACAAACAAATCTGAGGAGTCAAGGCAGCTTGTGAGTGGGAGGGATTATATGATCCCTCTACACATGTACTGTTCAGCTCTGCTCTTCAGATAAGAGCTGAAAAATGTCACATATGGTAAGGTACACCAGCCTGAGCTGGTGTACATTAATGTCAACAAGTTCAGATATTCGGAACTTGCTGAATTGCGGAATAGAGCAGTCCCCATAGACATCTATGGGGGCTGCTCTGCAGTTCGAAAGGAAATACAAAGCATTAGATATAAATGATATTTATGATATCTGCGGCGATGCACTGTTAATAAATGTGAATTATACTTAAAAGTAAAAGAAAAGAATAATAAATAGGCACTAAAAGACAAATGTGGCTGCACTCTGAATCTTTGTTCTATTCAGTACGATAAATATTCACATTCCCATTTGTATTTATACATAAAAAAGTTTTTTCAAAAAATATAGTAATAGTATTATTGTTATTATTATTATTATTATTATTATTATTATTATTAATAATAATAATAATAATAATAATAATAAAAACACAATAAACACACACAATTGTCAATGTCATTACATTTTGAACACTGGATTAATATGCGATCTGTGTATTTCATTTCACTTGTCACTATAATAGATTGTTCAATTCCTATTGGATCCTCCTTTAATAATAGCTAATGCTACTTAAGCATTACCAGCTACTTAAGCTGATATATATCAGCTACTGGAACCAAGACAACGCAATGTTGGTAAGGAATGTTAACAAGCGTAATATTGAATTACCGTATCATCACTTGGGTAATTTTTTGCTCACTATAGAGAGTAATGTAATACATCTGATACCAACCTCATCACTTCTTGATTAACTAAAAACACAAAAATCTCAGGATGTTTTAAATATTAAATGAAGAAATGCATTACCTATAATTTTATTCAATGTAAGAATTTCTTTCAGTCTACTTTCACTACAGAAAAAAATCTGTATTAAATCTTTTATTAATTGCACCACAAATTATGTTATATATGATATACTGTACAAGTGGATGTAAATATATAGGTCAGACATTTCATAAACTAAAAACATATTTTTTTTAAATACAGATGTAATATTGAGTTACAATAATTAAACCATAGTGTTCCATGTCATTTTAGGGATAAACATAATAGCAATCCAATAGGTCTGAAACTAAAAGGGCTAGAGCATATCCCCTACTGCTAAAGGGAGTGATAGATTTAAACATCTATGCTTTAGAGAAACATTTTGGATCCACCAACTGAATACCCTATATCCTGAGGGACTTAATGAATGTACAGAGTTAGATTTCAGATAACCTTAGTTATAATTTTATTGTAATCAGTGTGGAAAAACTTGTTTGTTAATTTTAATTTTTTTGGTTAATTGGCTATGTTTAATTTTAATTATTTCTAATATTTTACAAATTATTCAAAAGTTTATGATTACCTGATAACTGTTGTATACTGGTATGTTACCTTACAGTATGATCCATATTGTTATCGGCTCATATTATCAGTTTTTCTTATAGTAATAGTTTTGGTACATATGTTGTAAATAGATATTATACCAATGTTTAATTAAATTAAATTTTGATTACATTTAAGCATACTGATGAATACTGTATGTGAATACTATTTTAAGTGTCCTTCTGTGATTATACGATATGTTCTTATATATTTTACCTTTTAATTTACATATATTCAATTAACATTCTTGAAACTTTTAAGCAAGATCCGACAATACCGTTTTTCAGTATAATATGATTGAAAAGTATTTATATATAATTTATGTCTAATTCCTTTTTCATGTTATTAATATGTATTGTTACAATAGTTATATATATATATTGGTTAGTGTTGAATTAAATAGACCCTGAGCATCCACGCTAACTTATTGCCCTCCTGAGTCCAACAACTTAAATGTAATGTTAACGCTTTTGCACAAAGCCCCTCTTCGAATTTTCTTGCTACCCCAAAAACCTGAGTGCATTTCTAGTTCATGGAGGTGTCTCCTGTGATCAGTAAATAAGCTAACATCTTGGTGTGCGCTGGGCGGAACATATTGATGCAACAGTGCCAAATCAAGGCACTTTGCAGTTCATATCTTGGATTTGATTTACAGTTAGGCACAAGTGGATTTGCAAGACATGATTATATGTCTATGAGTGCATTCATATACACATAATCGTTGAGGGCAATACTAACACCTCTATAATAAAATGTTCATCTCCATAGATATCACTTTATTTCTATATTTGCAATTAAATTTAAAATGAGAATACTGTAGCTAGATCACACAGCAGCTCTAAAAATGCCCCAGTTCTTTTGCCTACCTCTGTCTTCCTTACAGTCCCAGACCTTGAGCACCATATCTGTTTTGGTGAATATCTTTTACAGCTCTCAAGGTAAAGCTGCCAAATCTTACAAAGTTATTTAGTAGCGACAAAGCGACAGAGTGACAAATATTGAAAACATAATTTTTTGGTTGTAAACAATTGTTTGACTGCTAGAAGGAAACCTCACTACAACACGACATACGACAATGCGACAAAGCAACACATCTTGTGAAAATTGCATTTTTTTAGTGAAAGTATAACTTGACAATAAAATAAATCAGTTGCAATAAAATTAATTTAATTTTACTGAAAGAAAATTTTGTTTAAAATTGTATTTTATTTCTCTAATCAGAGTTTTTGTAAATTTTCTAAATAGCAGGTCTATTTACCAAATAATTTGCTAATATATAAAACCTGCTACACATTTCAAATCGGACCCACGCAATGCTTGTAGCTACTATTTGTATTCCTTTCATGTAATATTGTCAATGAGACAAACATAACACAGATAATCCTTTGCAACTGTATGGAAGTTAATAAGCCGTCTTTATAAAAGTCTGTTCATTCCATTGTAAAATCTACAGAAAACAAGGGAAAATGGCAATAATAAGCTACGCAATACTCCTTTAATCTTTTACCTATTTTTACTCAGCCTTAATGTTCTACTTCCCTGAAGGATAGTGCAATATAACATGCTTACAATTGTATTGGGAAAACGTAGCAATTTCACTAAATTTCTTTGTAATAGGTCTGAAAACTTTATTAAACTATTTTTCTCTACCTTTATGTTCAACTGAACTGTTATAAACAGGATGTAACACATTTATTTTTCCGTTAGATACTCAGGCAGCAGTACAATTTTCATGTCCCCTGAGCTATAAAAGTGTGAATTTAAGATGACTTGGGAGATTACAGAGAATAGAAGTGCAAATGAATTTGGGAAAGATAAAAATCTGCTCAGAATTTGTCAGCTTGGACACATGGGAGTATAGTCTGAACCTGAACAATTCCCAGTTGCATCTTTATTTCTCATATTTTAATGCCTCTGGAATGGGTATACAGTGTATCTATTTGCTGAAAAATAAATTCCGTGAACTTGTTTGGCTGAAGCTTTATGATGGTAAATGAGTTCCAATATTTGATTGAACTTTTACATAAATATTTGAGTAAATGAGCTGTATTTATGAAATATCTCTATTAAGTTGTTTTAATTGTTTTACAATACATTCAAGAAATAAACAGCAACCAGTTAAACTATTAATATTAGTATTACAATGTAATTATTAGTATACCTGAAGCTTTGAAAACACAGTATCTAATTATCCATATCATTGCCCTCATCAAATTTATTGTATTTAATTCCATAGTATCTGGCTGAGATCATTTTCCAAATGGCATCGCCACAATACTGGAAGTCACCAATGGCCTTTTAATGTGCCATTACGATTTGCAAAATAAATTTGTCTGTGCAATTCACCTCCTGGTGCTACAAAGATCTAGGATGTTAGCTAATAACCCAGTTTGTAAGCAATATACTAATGTAGAGACTGCCTTGAAAACTTTTATATAGTATACACATAATGCATAAGAGGCATCACATACTGGTTGTAAGATACTCATAGCTTTGTGGTCATTTTAATGCCTAGGTGGCTCCATGCAATATCACTTTAAATTTTCAACATGTGAGGCATAACCTTCTGTTGTCAGTTATTTCTAGACATATAGACACATGAAATGAGAGATGACAAGTAGGTGTACCTAAATCTAGAGTGAACCAAAATTGTATTTGTTTTATGTTTCTGATAGTTAATGTCACATGACGTACAACAGCCTGAATCTGATGTGCATCTACTTTGCTGCTTTGCGGTGTTGCTTTGCAGAGTATTAAAGGCTCAGTCACATGACTACTCAAGCCTCCACTGGGTCCCCTGAACACTCTGACCTCTATTTAAACTGGCTCTGTGCTATGATATCTCTGTTTGCAGTGATTCCTGGCTTCCCTGTGTACTATCCAGTGCTGCATTATCCTGGTGTTGCAATTAGCTGCTGTTGCATTATCCTAGTGCTGCATTCCTTGTGCTAAATATACTAGTGCTGTATTATCCTGGTCCTGTATATACCTGTTGCTACATAATCTTGGCGCTGCATGTTCTAATGCTGCATATTCCTGGTGTCACATAATCCTAGTGCTGCATATTTCTGGTACTGCATATATTCATTGATACATACATACAATCTCTCTTTCAGTGTTAATTTCTCTGGATCCACCTCTGCTCCGCTTTCTTTCTCAGTTGGAGTTCCACAAGGCTCAGTCCTAGGTCGTCTGCTATTCTCTCTCTACACCACTTCTCTTGGAAAACGAATACGCTCCTTTGTATTTCAGTATCATCTCTTTGCGGATGATACACAAAACTATCTATCCTATCCTGATCTATAAGCATCTGTGTTGTCTTGTGTTACTGACTATCTTTCTGCCATTTCATCTTGGATGTCTTCTCGCCAACTCAAACTCAATCTTTCAAAACTGAATTAATAATATTCCCACCCAAAACCAGAAGCTTTCTGCCTGACATTTCTATTTCTGTTGATAACATGACCATAAATCCCACCCTGCAAGCTAACTGCCTAGGTGTGATTCTTGACTCAAAAGTATCCTTTGTTCCCAACTCTATATCTAAATCATGTTACATACATCTAAAGAACATTTCCAGAATATGCACATATCTCACACCATCAAAAACCTTAATTCATGCACTCATCATCTCCTGAATCGACTATTGAAATTCTCTCCTTACTGGTCTTTCCAAAATCAGACTTGAACCCCTACAATCTATTTGCATGCAGCAGCTAGATTGATTTTCCTTGCAAACTGTTCTTCCTCTGTTGAGTCACTCTGTCAGTCTCTACATTGGTTGCCTATTTTTCAACAAATCCAATATAAAATTATTCTACTAACCCACCTCTTCAGACTAGCTTATACTATTCCTCAATCAGCATCTTAATCTCCCTAGGTTACCCTATTACCACCCTCTACACATCTAACACAAGACAACAACTTTCTGACCAACACAGCCCATTCAATACTTTTCACCTTTGCATTCTATCTCGTTCAATGTGCAATATGATGTAGTACGTGCCCTTGTGTTTCAAACTCCCATTGTCCCTCTTGCCTCTCTGTCTTTATGTATTACCCAGTATTGTTTTATTTATATTTATTCCCAATTGTAAAGCACTACGGAATTTGCTGGCGCTATATAAATAAATGTTGTTGATGAAGATGATGATACTCCTGATATCTGCATTCCAGTTAGTCTCCTGTACTTTAATTCCTGGCATATGAACTACTCTCAAGACCCACCATAGGGGCCATGACCTGCGTGGTGTTTGCAGCCGAATCCATACCTCCTTGCGGGGGTCCATGCTAAAGACCAGTGTTATGTTGGACCTAGATGGTAGTAGTGAAAACTTGAGTTGATTCATGATTCTGAGTCTCCTCAGAATCAGTTAGTGCAATATTTGCAGGATCTGTCTACATGTTTAGATTCATTACAAAGTAACAAATATATAAAATAAATATGCTTTATAAGCTTAGGTACAAACAATTATATGTGTGTGTATACCACACCTGAGGATTTACATTGAGATAGTAATAGTGTTCTATCATCACCTCTGATGTTCTATGAAGAATATATATCATGAAAGGCTCTTGAGAATATACTATAACATGCATCTCAAAGTTCATAAGATCAATAAATCTCCAGTAAATTCCTCCAAAATGTTGGAACAATCATAATAACAACAGGCTCCTTAGTGTTATTAACACAATATTTCTGCTGGGAAGTAAAAATGCTCCATCTGACCTGAAGCCTTGTGAATGGGGGGAACAACCCCCACCAATCATATAGACATACACAGTAATAGACATCTGTTTAATAGTTACCCAGCTTCAGGAGTCCAATATCCTTATCGGTAGCAAATAATACAAAGTCATCATTCTTTCAGTGTGTAATTTATACAGCTCAACTTAGGACACTCCTATAATTTAAAAAGATTATTTTATATATTTTTTATTTTATATTAAATGAACTTTTTAACTCACAATCTGGGATCAGCGCTCTCCTTACTGTTGTTGTTTTGTTATTTCTAATTGGGTACAGATGCTATGTTTCGGCGAGCTGCGATTCAGATTAGCACTGTTTATTGTATTGGTCTCTAGCACCCAATTTTTTTTTCTTTTCTTATTCTTCATTACAAAATACTCTAGCTACTCCGATTTCAGCAGCTCATGTTGCTTCCGCATCCCACACAGGTAAAAATTCCGGCATCATCGGTGGAATCCTCTCAACTTTAGATTACAAATCCAGCCAAATTCGATGGTGAACCCATGTTCTGCTGAGGATTCCTAAACCAATGTGCTATTCAGTTCAAATTGAGCCATCCAATTTTCTTCATAGAAAGTTAAAGTGGTGTATATTATTTCACTTCTCTCTGGACGGGCATTATCTTGGGCTCCTTTTCTCTGGGAGTACAATGATCCACTATTCCACAACTGCATTTTTGGACTGCATTCAGATGATATTCGATGAGATTGGACTAGCATCTAGCAGACTTTAAATTTTTGTAAACCTAATTTTTAGAGATCTTTTATATAGTTTCATAGTAGTATATCTTGATGACCTTCTAATCTATTCTAGAGATGTCTCTTCTCATCTTTCCCATGTCATGGGCGTACACTCCCATCTTCTCAAACATCATGGGTTTGCAAACTTGAGAAGTGTGTCTTTCAGCAGGGCAGCCTACCCTTCATTGGCTAATTTGTCTCAGGTACTGGATTGCAGATGGAGCTTGAGAAAATTCACATCATAGGTAATTGGCCTCAAACAACAGGGTTAAACATGATCCAATGATTTCTGGCTTAGTCAACTACTATCACCAATTTATCCAAGGCAACTCCAATTTAGTGGCTTCCATCATAGCTTTCACTAAAAAATGTCAAGGAATGGTCACTTAAGGTTATTCAAACCTTTATCAATTAAAACAATATTTTATCTCTGCTCCCGTTCTCAAGCAACCTGATCCATCTCAGTCATTGTTGTTGAAGTCGATGCCTCTTCAGTAAGAATATGAGCTGTTCTTTCTCAGCAATCATCTTCTGGTAAACTACATCCATGTGGCTTTTATTCCAGAAAATGTATTCCTGTAGAATTACAAAATTGGGGATAAGGGATTACTTGCAATTAAATTTGCTCTGGAAGTATGGAGGCATTTCCTTGAAGGCTCTTGTTATCTTCAGATATCTCAAAAACCTTTTAGGTCTTCAAAATGCTCAGTATCTAAATCCTTGCTAAGCTCGGTGATTCCACTTTTTCTTCTTGTTTGATCTTTTTGTCACCTTTCACCCAGAATAAATAAGAAAGACAACACACTGTCTCCTTATTTTGAAATTAAGAATTATGAAAATTCTCATACAAATCATCCCATTTTGAATCCACAAACTCTTCATCTTACGGGATCTTCTTCCACTCCACCACCTGGTAAAACTTTTGTGCCAGAAAATCTTTGAAAGAAACATCTCCTTTGGACCCATATCTATTATCAAGAATAACATAGTACTTACTGAAATGGTGGCCAAAGTTAAAGAACTTGAGGCAGCCTGTGAAACCTGTGCCCAGACCGAACTCCTAAACATCATCCCTATGGTCCAATATCCTTACTTTGTGTCCTCCAGATAGACCATAGTCCCATGGTACCATGGACTTCATCACGGATCTCCTCTATTAGTGCAACACCATCTGGGTTGTGGAGAATCTGTTTTCTAAGGCTACATTTAATTTCTATTGCTGGTGTTCCCAATGCTTCAACATTCACTGAGCTCTTCATTAAGGAAATATTTTGTTTGCATGATTTGTCTAAAAGAAATTATCTAGTGTACAGTTTGTCTCAAGATTCTGGAGATCCCTGTGTAAACAACTTGGTATCAAGTTAAATTTCTTCTCTTTGCTTACCATCCATAATCTAGTGGTCATTCTGAAAGAGTAAACCAAAATTTGGAGACCTTCATAAGAATTTTTTTTATCCATCAACCAAGACAACTGGGTAGACATAATATCAAGGGCAATCGTCCACAATAACAATTTTCATGAATCCTCTTCTTTCACTCCATTTTTCATCATTTATGGATATCATTCCATTCATCCAACTTTAAACTTGCACATTCTGAGATTCTTGTGGTAGATGGTTTGTTTCATAAATTTTGAAAACGGTGGTCTTCAGTCAAGGAGAGTCTTGTGAAATCTTCTTACTGTTATAAATGTTTTGCTGATAAAGAAATGTTGAATAGTCACAAATAACATAAGTTGTGGCTACCCACTCTAAATATCCAACCATGTATTCAAAATATGAATTTTGCCCCCAGATATCTCAGACAAGAGATATAAGAGAGATAAAGAGATACAATTTTACAAGTAGTCAATACGGTGGCTTTTAGATTAAAACTAACATATACTTTGTGTATACTTTGTGATGCTGCCTGTATCACTTCTGAAACCTCTTATCATCAGTGGATGTACATTAAGCAAATTTTGGACTCCCGCATCTCCAAAGGGACAAATTAATTCCCTATTGATTTGAAAGGATATAGGCCTGGAGACCGCTGTTGGGTAAAATCTGAAGATATTCATGCCCCTCATTCTCTACAGGAATTCTATAATAAACATCTTAAACCATTCGTAAGGTGTTTGGAGCCCATTTTTGAAGGGAGGGATAATGTCATATGCCTGACTTACCCGATTTTGGCATGCATCTCCTTTGGTGATTTGTGGTGCCTAATAAGATAATATAGGGTTAATACCCGGCTGGGGACTGGTTTAAAGCTTGTGTTATGGCTACAATTACATCTAATGATTGCAATTATAAATATAGTTTGAGTTTTACAGTCTTTTTTCTATTAAAATAGCAAACATCAAAATTCAGTAAAATACACTTTCTATAAAGGTGTCTTTTCTTTTTTTTTTTTTTTTTAAGGTTCCCAGAAACCCTACTGTCGTGGCACCTAGGTATAAATTATTGTATATTAAAAAACTCAAAATAACCTGAATTCTGTGTGCTACATGTTTTATGGTGAACAGTCCACTTTAATCTTGACTTATTAGCCAAGAAAAATGCTGTTCAGAAACATAAATCTTTTTATACAATCATTGCAGCAGAGGACGGAAGTTAATGACATTACTTTATAAAACAGCTTCAGATAAATGTAGAGAAATCATGGCTATTGGAAGAATCTTACTCTACACGTATCTCAATAAACTTTGTATCCAAGACAATACGAAACTGGCTATCATTATTATTAATCTTGACAGAAATTATTACAGAATTAACCCATAGGGGCCGATTCAATCCTTTGAAAAGCACTGCAGGAAAGTCCCGTGAAGAGACTCCATAGCAATGTCTGGCCAGAAATCTCCACTCATTTTTGCTTGCACCTTATAGAGCCTGAATGTATTGCACTGTCAAATGAACAAATTTTCTTGAAATAAAAGCTCAGCAATGTAACTCAGTAGTAGTTAGATATTATCTGTAACACTATACTACAAAGTGAAACCAGTTTGCTTTTGGGGGGGATATTGTGAGATGACGGTAAAGAAAATGAGGTACATATAGTTGACAATAATTCTTCAAGTTGGCACAGTGAGTAAACCATATTCAACACTGCAGGCAAATAGGGAGGTATGGTAAATGAATTATTTTTATGTTTAATATTTATTTATATAGATTGTGAACAAACAGTAATAAAACAAGACTTCACAGACAAACAAATAGGTAGGCTATTGAAAATTTGAAGTGGCTAAGGGAAATCCAAGATGAAATAGCAGAAAGTCAGTCTGTACTGCAAGCCAACACAGGTAGTGAGAGATTCAGAGAGGAAAAGTAAATTTGGGTATTATCTGCATAGATACGATATTGAAAGCCAAAGGAGCTTCTTTGTCTTCAAAGAGTAGTATTATAGATGGAGAAGATCAGGGGACCTAGGTCTGTGCCTTGTGGTCCTCCAACTGATAGAGGAAGTGGAGAGGAGCTGGATCCAGAGAAATGAACACTAAAAGAGCAATTTGAGTAAGATGAGAAACAGGATAAGAGTAGTCCTGAAGTAAATTCAGCAAATATGTCCAGGAGAATTAGAAATGGGCTTTAGATTTAGCAGTGATCAATTCACTGACCACCTTAGTCAGTGCATTCTCAGGGTTAGGCACAAAAACCTGACTGAAAAGAGTTCAATAGGTTGTGTAAGCAAAGAATATGTGTAAGGTAGATTTCCACAAAGGATGGATTAATATGAGGGAAAGTTGGATGTTTACAGATTTATTAATATGATATTATTTGTGACCAAGAGGTACTAGGTAAGGACAATCAAATCAATTATAGCACATATGGGCTCATATAGAGATGGAAGCATATGCATTGTTCAATAACAGCCCCACATGCCATCAGACCTGCAATTGTCACAAAATGCCCTCAAATCCCGCATGTAGTACAAAACTCTTCTATATGCCTCTCACACCTTCTCACATACCCCTTATGACCCCCACATGCCATTTAGACCTCCCCACAGGCTACTCAAACCCCTCTCCCCACATGCCCTATGCCACTCAGACCTCCCCAATTGCCACTAAAACCTCCCCACATTTCACATTATGCCACTTAGAGTTCCCCCACATGCCACTCACTCCTGAATCACAGATCTAAAATACACTTTCCTTCACAGCCAGAGCCCGCAGAGGAAGGAAGGAGAGCGTGTAGTGCAAAATACACTGCATGCTATCCCTACCCTCCACTGATTGGATGTGCTGTGTAACCTCCCTGCAGTGTGCAGAGGAGGTCCTTTGACATTTAAGCCAGGCACTCCCATTCAGTTTTATTCTCTGCTTTGAACAAAGGATGGCCCTCCAGAGATATTCCCAGTATCCTGAGTTATCACAGTCTAATTAATTTATTTTTTTATACTTGTGATATTAAATAATAGGCAATGTAACAAAAGGAGGCATTTAGCTGGCAATATGCAGAGAAAGCAGTGAAGTAGAGTAAAACATTGGCACAGTTATGTACCTAGGTGGAGATTAAACCAGGTAAAAACATATGTGTAGTTTAAAATTGGTTTACTTACATGATTTAAAAGCTGCTTCCTATCAGCAAACAGACAGGGTGGGTCTGATAGTCTAAACAGAGCCAGGGATGGGCGTTTCCTTTTAAAGAGAAGGTGGGTGTGTCACCTATCCATCAAGCTAGGCCTGTGGGAGGAGTGTCAGGTATAAAACCCTGCTTGTTTCATTGTTCAGGGAGATCAACGCTGGGCTAGCTGGCTGATCTGGACAGAGAGCTGGACTATGTATAGTAAGCGTTGAGGGTCTCCATAATTGCTGTGCAAGTATACGGTGTCAAAACATTATTACCATCCTGACAATAAAGAACCATAAAAAGGAAGAAGTTGTACGCGTGTGCTTCTGCAGTAGCGGGCTCTTGCCAATATCTTAATTAAATATTTTATTGTAATAAATCTGGATTAATATGGATATTATCTGGATCTGCAAACATTGTTTGAAGTGTGTGTTTCTTCATTAGTATTATAGCAATTTCCCATGTTATATACAGTTTTTTAAATAATGACCTCAGGTATTTTAGTAGTTGTTTAAAGCCAATCTTGAAAGATACCTTGAAAAATGATGACATTTATTGATGCTTTGTTTTGAAATTGTAGTTATATAAATCTGCAGAAAGGAGTATGATTCAAGTGTAAATTTAAGACATAGTTTATTACTTGATACATTGACAAATACAATTGTTTGTAAAAATATGGAACTCTGTGGTATTCAAGCAAGCAGCCTTATCCATCAATAAAACAAATTGGAATCTGGATTGGGGAGAGAATGATCCTGGAATAATCACATCATTTGTGATCATGGGATAGCAGAAGAGGAAGGTGCAGAGGTACCCATCATCATCATTATTATCAATTATTTATATAGCAGCGTTGTACAAAGAACTCACTTGCATCATAATGTGTGCTCAGTGTTGCTAGTCCAATCTAAACTCTAGAATGGCTTCAGTCCTATTCTACTAGGAAAAAAAGGTTTATAACACATTCTAGGCTATAATATAAAAGCAGCTTTTCTACATATCAAAAACAGTACTGGCAGCACTATCACATGTGTTTCAGTGGTGGTTTATTGTCATCGATATGTGACAATGTACACAGGGCCAGTACTACAGTATGCTCAGTAAGAGTGGTAGGAGGAGTCCCACCACCACTGATAAAATATATTTCCTTTCTGCTGCGCGCAGGCTTGTAACCTCTTCTGGAGCAAGTATGGGGATTTGGGAGATGAGTGGCACATGCATAGTGGCACCTCTCCCATGCATGCCTGAATGAATCTTTATGGCACATACGTCGACCCAGGGCATGGGGGTGCCGGAGAACCCAACACCAACCCTGAATGCATATGCACTGATTATTGTGTCAATGCATAATTTCTTATGCAGCCATTCATTCGTTTTTAAAGTGTACCTTGCCCACACACAGTTAAGGCAGTAATTTTGTGGGCTGAACCACTGTTTATTCTGTTGGTTTACTAATAACATCAATGAGGCATGAGGTACAAATGTGACTTCAATAACTACTAACTTTCAGGAGTTATATAAAAAAAATTAACTGCAGGACAAAATAATATTCCTTTGGAAAAACCAAAGGAAAAGTCTCCAATGCTGATGGATTGAACCAAATGTGCATAGGATATGCTTAGTGGTGATGTTTTTGGTTGTGTGACACATGCTGTGGCTTTGAGTTGCACCTGTAAAATTGCAATAAACATGCACATCGGATATGAAGATTGCCGGTGGATTTGCTCAATTATGACATATACTTATGATCCATAAAAAACTGTGAACTTCACTGCATATGTCATGAACTACAGATAAGTCTTCATAAAGTAAATTGGAGAGGAGACCTCAGATAAAAGTTTAACAAAATGTTTCTCTGGCTATACCAAACTCATAAGATACACCATCTTGTATAACCAAAATACTGATATATGGTAATACACTGCAAATAAATGACATATTATTATTTAAATTACTTATTTGATAACATGTTGGGGAATATATAAAATTGCTGTAATCGACAGCAACTTATCAGATATTGGACTAATACTAAAACTATTATTTGTTTGGTTGCAATTGGTTGTAATTAATGATAAGCAAACCTTTAGCTGATTAAATTACAGACAATGTGAGATAGGCCTATGGAGAAAGAGTATAACTGGTATAGGATGCCACTACAAGGGAATGACTTAGCACCGCTTTCTCCGTGGTGTACAGATGAATTTTACTGTAAGTGCTAAAAATAAATAATAGGGATTATACTATAACTTTGTGCTCCAATAGAAATAAAATCTAAATAATGGATGGCAAAGGTTACTGAAATTACAAATACAAGCAACAGAAAATCTATTTTCTAAAATCTTCTTTTTCTTCTATCCATAGGTCGTTTAAATTTTCAGATATTATTTTCAGATCATAATACACATTTTTAAGCCAGCTGGGTCATAAAATACACCAAAAGGTTCCAGAAGATCTTACAGATCTTTTGGGAGTTGTTTAATTACTTCTTACAAACAAGCCGCATAACCGTTACAGCAATGTTGTTGCATTTCCCTTGGAAGAACTATTATTCACAGTCATTGATGTTCATGGAACCTCTGCGTAATCTGTGATCACATGTGAAAACTTTTGAGCTCAAGTTTAAAATGCACACTGTCTCTGAACTGCATCATCTGGGCTGTATCCAGGAGCTGAAGTCAGCTGCAGAGCTTATGGAGGATTCAGTTTTATGAGTTGGATTTCTCGTATTCATGTTACGGGGTTGTGAGGACCAGACACCCTAGTGGGTTCCTTGAAATTACCTAGGCAGGTTGTTGCAACCAAAACATAGATTTTTCCATAGATGACAATACAGACATGTAACTTAGTAACATAGTAACATTGTTGATGAGGTTGAAAAAAGACATCAGTCCATCAAGTTCAACCTATTTTGGATCTCCTGCGATCCCTCACTTATATTTGAAATTGATCCAGATTAATTTTTTATTAATGATTGTATCCCTATGCTATTCTCTATCTACACCACTTCTCTTGGAAAACTAATAAGCTCCTTTGGATTTCAGTATCATCTCTATGCGGATGATACACAAATCTATCTATCCTCTCCTGATCTTTCACCATCTGTGTTGTCTCGCGTTACTGACTGTCTCTCTGCCATTTCATCTTGGATGTCTTCTCGCCAACTCAAACTCCATCTTTCAAAAACTGAATTAATAATATTCCCACCCAAAAACAGACGTTTCCTGCCTGACATTTCTATTTCTGTTGATAGCATGACCATAAATCCCACCCCGCAAGCTCGTTGCCTAGGTGTAATCCTTGACTCACAACTATCGTTTATTCCCCACATCAACTCTATATCTAAATCATGTTACATACAGCTAAAGAACATTTACAGAATATGCACATATCTCACACAAGACACCGCAAAAACATTAATTCATGCACTCATCATCTCCCGTATCGACTATTGCAATTCCCTCCTAACTGGTCTTCCCAAAGTCTGACTTGAACCCCTACAATCTATTTTGCACGCAGATTAGATAGATTGATTTTCCTTGCAAACCGTTCTTCCTCTGCTGAGACACTCTGTCAGTCTCTACATTGGTTGCCTGTATTTCAACGAATCCAATATAAAATTCTTCTACTAGCATACAAGGCCATCAACAAAATTGCACCAACAAACATTTCCTCACTTGTCTCAAAATATCTTTCAACTCGACACCTCCGTTCTGCACAAGATTTGCATCACTCTTCCACTCTCATCACATCCTCCCATTCTCGGTTACTGGATTTTTTCTGGGCTACACCCACTTTGTGTAATTCCCTCCCATGCACAGTAAGACTTTCCTCTAGTCTTCAAACCTTCAAGCCTTCACTGAAAACCCACCTCTTCAGACAAGGTTATGATATTCCTCAACCACCATCTTAATTTCCCTAGATTACCCTATTACCATCCTCTACACAGCTAACGCAAGACAACAACCCTCTGACCAACATTGCCACACACACAGCCCACTCAATACTTTTCCCTTTGCATTCTAGCTGGTCCATTGTGCAATATAATGTAGCACATGCCCTTGTGTTTCATACTCCCATTGTCCAATAGATTGTAAGCTTGCGAGCAGGGTTCTCTTACCTCTCTGTCTGTATGTATTACCCAGTATTGTCTTATTAATGTTTGTTCCCAATTGTAAAGCGCTACGGAATCTGCTGGCGCTATATAAATAAATGTTGATGATGATGATGATCCCTAGATACACTTTTCTGCTAAAAAATTTGTCTAGTCCTTCTAAAAAATATCTATTGAAGCTGCCATCATAACCTTCCCTGACAGTGAATTCCATATCTTGACTGTCCTTACTGTAAAGAATCCTTTTCTTTACTGGTTGTGAAACTTTCTCTCCTCTAAACTTAGGTGGTGACCGCGTGTCCTGTGTATAGTCCTTGGGGTAAAAAGTTCCCATGAAAGCTCTCTGTATTGACCCTTAATGTATTTGTACATAGTAATCTCATATCTCCTCTTAGACGCCTCTTTTATAAAGTAAGCATGCCTAAACTGACTAACCTTTGCTCATAACTTAATGACTCCATATCTTTTATCAATTTAAGTCTCTCTGTAAAGAAGCTACATCTTGCTCTGATTTTATTACCTTGCAGAATTTAGTGTTATCTGCAAAAATGGAAACTTTACTCTCTAAGCCATCCCCAATGTCATTAATAAATATATTAAAAAGGAGTGGCCCCAGCACGGAATCTTGAGGTACTCAACTTAAAACTTTTTACCATTTAGAAAATGTTCCATTTATCACAAATCTCTGTTCCCTATTCTCGTCTAACCAGTTTCCTAAGTACAAATGTTGTTTCCTAGACCCACTTCCCTTATTTTGTAAAGCAGCCTCTTGTGTGGCACTGTATCATAGGCCTTTGCAAAATATATGTAGGCCACATCTACTGTGTTGCCCTGGTCTAAGCTCCACTAAATTCCTCATAGATTAGTTTGACATGACCTATCCCTCACAAATCCATGCTGATTCCCATTAATAATCTTATTGCGCACCAAGTAATCCACAATATTCCCTTAAAATACCTTCCAGTAGTTTCCCCACAATTGATGTCAGGCTTACAGGTCTATAATTTCCTGGGTGTGATCTCATCCCGATTTTGAAACAATGGCACCACATCTGCTATTCGCCAATTCCTTCATGCTCAACCTGATGAGATTGAATCTATGAAAATTAAGAATAGCGGTCTAGCTATTTCTGAGTTTAGCTACATGAGAACCCTTGGGTGTATGCCATGTGGACCTGTCTGGTGAATATTCAATCATCAGACAGGTGCGTTTCTTTGCAGGTACAGCATACACATGTAACGGAAGTGCAATACTTAGTCACTAATCCTCGAACACAACATACCCACGTGATAGAAGCGCAGTTCCTAGTCTCTAATCCACTTCTCCTCCAAATGGTAAAAACCACAGGTATATCCCCTTCAGTATTCCCACAGTGGTGGGACCAATGGTGGATGGATTAGGGGTGGCAGCCAGTTTGTGATAGATGGGAAATGATAATGCTTAACCCTGAGTGTTGTCCCCCTGGTGGTTGGGGACTGTTGGCTCCCTGTCGAAAAGCTGCTTAGGAGTCTAATTCAGGTTACTAGTATGCAATGACCTTCTTGGCTAACCATGAAAAGGTTGATAGTATCTTCATATGCTAGTTGTTTAACCCAAACCTATTGTTCTCTTTTATCCCTGATTAAAAACTCAATCTGGCTACATTAAAGAATGATTTGTCTAACTTATTGAACAATGAACATAAATATGCACAGGATACAATCTTAATACAATGATGCCTTCCTCATGGAAAGTCAATGCGTTTAGACTATCTACTTGCAGATGGTAAACTGCACATTTTACCATTTAAACTACAGCATGTGTCTTAACTAGCCAGGTATTAAATATATACTGTCAAGTCCATAACTGTGTTAATAATAACCTTAGAAATACATCACAACGTTGGCATACTGTATAATCACAATATATAGCAACATTCGTGATACAATTTTAGAAGACATGTAGAGCTTTAAACCACATTGAATCACGTGGGCGCAGGGCCGGATTAAGGGGGGGGCACGTGCCCCGGGCCCCCCTCTCTAAGAGGGCCCCCCGCCGCCTGCCGTCTGCTGATCGAATTGGATCACCTGGTGATCCGATACTTCTCCTGCTGGTGCAGCAGCTGTGGGAGCCCCGCTGACGCATGCGCCCACGGAAAAAATCCTTGTCAGCGGGGCAGATGTACAGCAGCACCGCGGCTGCTGTAAATATTAAAATGGGCGAAATGGAGCTGCTGCGCATGCCCAGCTGCAGCAGCTCCTGACAGGCGAGGACAACTATGAAAGACCTGAAGAGTGGGCTGATCGTGGCTTCCTAGGTGAGTCACACTTTCCCTGGCCAATCTTAGTTGTAATAATAGTTCACTTAAATATATCATATACAATTATTTTTTTTTAACTTTAGAAAGTTTTTATTAGTTTTGATTTTTTTTTTTGTTTTTAAAGGGGTACAGAAATAAAAAGAGGGGGGGGAGGGAAGGACAATAAAAACAAATGGGGTAGGGGGGGTACATAGTGGGTGAGGAACACATATATCAGACGGTACATGCTTTAGCCAAATATAACACATCAAAACCCTAGCAATATATTGTTACTGGCACAGTATCAGACCGGATAGCCCTACAATATTCCCTCTCTTATGACGAAACTCGTCCAATATATTCAATTTATTTTAATTTAAATAGGTAATGAAGAGAGTAGGAATAGGTATGTAATAGAATAATCCCCTACTTTATTAATCATTATTAAAGTATTACTGAAGCCAGCCACTTATATTAAAGGTTGAATTAGATTTCAGTATATATATATATATATATATATATATATATAAAATATAATTAAAGCTTTAATATGAGAGACATGCTTTGATAATTACTTTAGTAATGATTAATAAAATAGAGGATCCTATAGCATATCTGCTGCATCATGTATGTGTATGTGTATACATATATATATATATATATATATATATATATATATAATATATTATGTGCAGTATTGTTGCTAGTTTTCATGTGCGGTATCATCGGTAGTTTCAATGTGCGGTATCAATGGTGTTTTTCATGTGCGGTATCAGTGGTGTTTTTCATGTGCGGTATCAATGGTGTTTTTCATGTGCGGTATCAATGGGGTTTTTCATGTGCGGTATCAACGGTAGTTTCAATGTGCGGTATCAATGGTGTTTTTCATGTGCGGTATCAGTGGTGTTTTTCATGTGCGGTATCAATGGTGTTTTTCATGTGCGGTATCAATGGTGTTTTTCATGTGCGGTATCAATGGTGTTTTTTTTTATGTGCGGTATCAATGGTATTTTTCATGTGCGGTATCAATAGTATCAATGGTATTTTTCATGTGCGGTATCAATGGTATTTTTCATGTGCGGTATTAATGGTGTTTTTCATGTGCGGTATCAATGGTGTTTTTCATGTGCGGTATCAATGGTGTTTTTCATGTGCGGTATCAATGGTATTTTCATGTGCGGTATCAATGGTATTTTTCATGTGCGGTATCAATGGTATTTTTCATGTGCGGTATCATTGCTAGTTTTACTGTATGTTATCAATGGTATTTTTAATGTGAAATATCATTGCTAGTTTTTATGTGTGGTGTCAATACCCATTTTAATGTGGTGTTTTGATGATTGTTTTAATGTACAGTATTTTAATTTGTGGAAGCAATGATTTTTCTTATGCAGACAACCTAGGCGAGCGCTCTGGGAGAGCTGTAAGTGTCATACTGTGGGCTGTAGGTGATGTAATGCAGGATGTGTCACTATGCCCTTAATTTTAGATCTTAGGGGCCCCCCTGTCATAAGTGCCCCGGGCCCCCCGAAGCCTTAATCCAGCTCTGCGTGGGCGCTATTAGTGCCCAAAAGTGTGCTTAGAGACATCATTTAAATCAAAGTCCAATGGTTGAAGAGGAGCAGGACCAGGGTTATAAAAGTCCATTAACCTCATCCTTGGTTTCCTCATAGGGGCCATCAGTAAATTATATGATGATGAACGGTGTCTCGAGTATGCAATTTAAATGTATCATGTGGATGCATTCTTGTGTTTATTTTGAAGTACACATATCATAAGATATGTGAAACGCAAAATAAAAATGTAATAGCTCTTTTTTGGAACAATGTTTTTTACGCCTGCACTTTTTGCGTAAATCCATCCAAATTCTAAATGAGCCCTGGGATGTGTACAGTAGGGTGGCAATGTATTGTACCTAATGGAAACCAGATACTGTATGCATTATTTGACTATTTAGTACTAGGGAGATACAATGCTATACCTGTGATCTTGTGCTGTCAGATGATACTTTGAACCTGGTCCATTCATATGAACCATTATTCAATGAATACTCATATGTTAAAGCTATTAACTTGGAATATTCATGACATAAACATTAAGACTAAGATGACTTTGGTTGTATGCTATTGTAAATTGCCCAGTGCCAACCATGCTTGCTTAATGGAGACCTACTTTATGTGCAATAAAGTACTGGCACTATGCGACACTTGGCTGGGTTAGTTATACCACTGGACAACCTCACACAACTTCATCTTTGGATACATTGTTGTGTATTTTTCTATTATGGCAGATCATATGTTAATGGTGGTCTTCTTTTCGGCCAACCATGTGCCCCTATCTTGGATTAATATGGCATTAATAAAGCTAGATTGCTGTACCTTTCTAGGGTAGAATACTTAGCCCAAACAATTCTAGGCCTTGTCAGACTTTTTGCTCAATTATGCTAGGACACCAATCCTACCTCCAAGGTATAAGAGCCAAACTCATTTTGGTTACAATTGTACATAAGGATGACATATTTTAAATAATTTAGCCTATTATTTTCAACTTCATGTGGGCACTGTTGTTAATGAGATGCTATGGAATCTTTTCAAAGTATATGTGTGTGCTCATTTCTTAACACGAAGTGGAGCAATTGCGATTTGCTGACCAAGAGTTAGAAGGCTTATGTCTTCTGTTCAGTTATGCTTGGGTAGCCATCTCTTCCCCCAGGAGACAGGGACTGAACCCATTTTGTTTAAAATTGTCCCCTGAGTACAATGCATTAGAAGAGAACGTGGCTTGTTATTTTCACCTGAATGTGGATACTGTGGCTGACGAGATGGTATGGGAACTAGTCAAAGCATAAGTGCATGCATGTTTGTCCACATAGGTTTGAGCAATTGTGACTGGGTGACCAAGAGTCAGAAGGCTTATGCCATGATGCTAAAAGACAAGGAAAACCATTGGCTTTTATCCAGAAAAAATAATAGTGGATTCAAGTGTGAAGGCAGGTGCTGCTGCTTGCTGGCCTACTTTTCAGTGAATATATAAGTTCAAAAGTTAAAAGGCTTGTGTCAACTGATCAGAAAAGTTAAACCAACTGTACAGTAAAAAGTCCAATTCTTTAGAGTCCAATAAACTGCTGCTTGGAGTGGTGAAGCTCCCATATCTTGCTTCTAGTACAACTCAGTAACTCAGTATGGGAAAAAATCTGAAGTAGTAGGGCCCATGAAGAATAAAGGACAACCAAATAGTAGATATTGTAACCAGTATGTATTATTCAAATTTTTATAGAAATCATGATACTTCTTGTGAATCTCAGAACCAGGTGTTTACTTCAGTATCAGTGCCAATTCTTGGAATTTTCTGTTAAAAAAAAGGAAAGAACAATATATAGCGTAATCTGAATAAAATCTTTACAGAGCTTGAAACAAATATGCTTTCAAAATGCACTGCAAACTTATAACAAGGTGATATTGATGAGTGTCTTTAAATTAGAGATGGGCAGGCTCGGTTCCCCGAGATCCGAACCCACCCAAACTTTGCCTATCCAGCTCGGTACTCTCCCGCCCATTCGGATTCGAAATCGAGGCAAAATGTCATCGTGACGTAGTCGGATCTCAGAGCTCGGTTCTCGCGATACTTGAAAGGCATAAATACCAGCCTACACAGCAATCCATCGCCATTTGACAGAGGGAGAGAGCAGGCTTAGGTCACAGACAGCATTAGAGCAGGGACAGAGCAATAATTGTATACCTTATTCTTTCTATTATTATTTCAATTCTGATACCAGTTCTGTTAGCAATTGTTAGAGCAGGACGAGAGGAGGATAGAGGAGGCATTTTGTTCAATATTTTGCACTACAAGTGCTTTGGGGTGTCCCATATTCCCCAGTGTGAAACAATAATTTTTCTGGCTGCCAATAGTCATATTTAGCAGCAGTATCCATCTATACAATATTTTGCCCTACTAGTGCTTTGGGGTGTCCCATACTCCCTAGTGTGAAACACTAATTTTTCTGGCTGCAAAAAGTCATATTTAGCAGCAGTATCTATTAAATATTTTTCACTACAAGTGGTTTGGGCTCATTAAAATGAATTCAAAGCAGTCCACATATGAGCAGAATCAGCAAGCAGGTGCTGGCACCAGTCCTGATGGTAGTCTTTCCTGTACGTTATCTGGTAAAGCCTATGTAAAAGTACATAGGGCTAGATTTACATAGTTAAGGCTAAATGATAAGCTGAGTGTTACTGTGATACCCAGAAACTGCAGGTCATTAGGACCCAGTGGAACAGGACTGTTTCACAACATGATACAGGAAGGACTCTAGGGCCCAGAAAAAGTCCATTCTGTAAGGCAGCTGGGGAGTTTGGTGACAAAGGGCTAGATTTACTAAGCTGCGGGTTTGAAAAAGTGGGGATGTTGCCTATAGCAACCAATCAGATTCTAGCTGTCATTTTGTAGAAAGTACTAAATAATTGAAAGCTAGAATCTGATTGGTTGCTATAGGCAACATCCCCACTTTTTCAAACCCGCAGCTTAGTAAATATACCCCATAGTCTTTTTAAATCAGGGAAAAAAAACACACCAAAAAAAAAAAAGTATACTTATAAGTATAAGTATAAGTATAAGTGTAGGGTGCAATCTGCCCCCAAATAGGAAATGGACTTGGGGCATTTCTATATCACGTACAGTCTTGAAAGGCTGCTGTTTTGGCAATTTCTCAATAAGGGTAGGGTGTCATACACAGACTGACCCCAAACTGGCTTTGTCCATTTCAATTTATATTGTACAGTCTATAACGGCTGAATTTTTTACTATTTTCTACAAGTGGAGGGGGGCCTATACAGACAGAAACCAAACTGCCTTTGTCTATTTCTTTATATATTTAACTATAAGTGTAGGGTGCAATATACATCCAAAGACGATGGCTGCATTGCCAATAGGCATAGATGGAGAGGAAGACAATCTGTTTTGTGTTTAGAATTAATGACGGCCTACCAGGAATTAAACTGTTTTTTTCATAATTTATTAGCTTTACAATTACCTTACTTATCCAAGAAACAGGTGGAGCACTAAGTTATATTAGGCCCAAACAAATTGATTTTTAAACAAAATTGCAAAACAAAACCAAACAAAACCAAAACTAAAACACGCAAGGGTGATTATGCCAAAACCAAAACCCGAAGGTAATCCAGATCCAAAACCAAAATCAAAGCCAAAACACGGGGGTCAGTGACCATCTCTACTTTAAATCTATTGTAAAGTCATGTACCCATGTTGAAAAATGTTAATGATAAAAGAATAATAACTGAAAGAAAGGAACAACAATTGTGTAATTTTTTTTAACAATAAAATACATTAATAAATATGATACCACTCATCTACTGTTTAACTGTTTTATTCAAATTCATCTCTTGGCATATATAAGCTTTTATTTTTTTCTGAATTCAAAAAAAAATATGTAGAGAGATAATGCATTTCAACATTGTAATTCTCAGCCAAATATATTATAATAGCCAGAGTTCAGTTGGAGATGGTAACTCTTAAGGTCCTTTTGGTCTATATGCATGGAAAATCTCTCATAACATCCATTGTGCTATATTTTTTAACAATAAAATACATGAATCAATATGTTAGCACTCACCTACTATGTGATATAGATTGTTTTATACAAATCTGCTATATCTCAAGGTGTATATCAGCTTTGCTTTTATTCGGAATTTAAAGAGTCCATGGGATAAATTAATCAAATTGCAATTTTCCAGCGGGATTGAAAAGTGGAGATGTTGCCTATAACAACCAATCAGATTCTAGCTACCATTTTGTAGAATGTGCTAAATAAATGAAAAGTGGAGATGTTGCTATAAGCAACATCTCCACTTTTCAAATCCGCCGGAAACTCACAGCTTCATAAATTTACCTGCAGGTGGATATGGTAACTGTAAAGGTCTTTCTCATTTATAAGCATCATCATCATCATTTATTTTTATAGCGCCACTAATTCTGCAGCGCTGTACAGAGAACTCGTTCACATCAGTCCCTGCCCCATTGGGGCTTACAATCTAAATTCCATACCATTCACACACACACACACACACACACACACACAGACAGACTAGGGTGAATTTGTTAGCAGCCAATTAACCTACCAGTATGTTTTTGGAGTGTGGGAGGAAACCGGAGCACCCGGAGGAAACCCATGCAAACACGGGGAGATCATACAAACTCCTCACAGATAAGGAAGGCCATGGTCGGGAATTGAACTCACAACCCCCGTGCTGTGAGGCAGAAGTGCTAACCACTAAGCCACCGTGTTGCCCATATACAATCTCTCTCACAAATTTCTACGCATATCACAGAGTAAGTCTGCTTCATCAAGAAAGTGTTTAGAGAAGGAAGTTCCAAGATATATATAGTAGTCCAACCTTTCTCATCGGTGCTTAAAAGTAGTTCACCCTATTCTGACTTTCAGGCATACATTTACCATGTTGTTATTTTGCTGACATTTAAGGCCTGATTCATTAAGGAAAGTAAGACAAAAATGATTAAGTTTTCTACTGGACAAAACCATGTTCCAATGCGAGGGGTTAGTTTATTACTTTGCACATAAGATAAATATTGGCTGTTTTTTTTCATGTAGCACACAAATGCTTGCTAGCTTAAATTTTGCACTGAAATTTAAAGTTGATTTAGTACATGCCGTATGCCAAATATACATCTCTTCCCACATTTTAAATGTACCTCCACCTCCAATGCAACATGGTTTTGCCAAGGTGAAACGTTACTGATTTTTTTTGCTTTCATTTCCTTAATGAATCTGGCCCTTAATCTTTACATTGGTCTACTGTATTTTTATTTTGTAGATTTAACTTGAAATATTTAAACAGAGAAAAAAACATTTTATGTAGGTTAATAGGAAATTGTAAATAGTTTATCTAGTCCAGTATTTTCCAACTCTGGTCCTCAAGCCTCCCTATAGACAACCCAGAGTATAAGTATATTTTAATTAGTGCCAAAATCATTTTGATTCAACCATCTGTGCTCAATCTTTAAAACCTAGACTGTTATGGGGGATTGATGACTGAAGTTGGGAACCACTGCTGTAGTCAATATGTTTAAACCTGTGTAAACGTATTATGCAACATCATTGGTTAACATGTAATATCATTGCAAAATGGGGACAAGGCCATGTTTTCCAATTTTAATCTTAAAAATCCTGAGGCAAGCAAATCTACTTATCATATTCCTGAAATTTTTGCTATAGGGTTCAGAAAAGGTTAATTGGATTTGCAGTCAAAGTTATTGAACCATAGCTGAACTAAATTGTACTTGGTCCTATTCTTGTGTCATTGGGAAGACATGCTCCATGCTTCTGATATTACAAAAATATATTTTTAGTTACTAAAACTATAATATAAATGTGAAAAGTGACTATAGAATAAATTGTTGGAAGGGAAATAATAACTGTGCAAATTATGTGACTATACAGATTTACATTGGATAACTTAACACATAATTAATGATAATTGTCTAGGTGACTATATCTTTTTAATCACTATCGTAGAATAGGTAAGATATTTAGTCTCTAGTAATTCACCTAATGCATATTTCTTACATCAGGAAATATATTTAAATGTTAAAAATATATTAGCACTGGGAAATTCAAACCAAATGATATAACAATAGGGAAGAAAACAGAATAAATAATAAGTGAAGGCTAAATAACCAAAATATTTTTATTGTTATAAAAAACGTATTAGTAGTCATTACAGGTCCCATTTAATCCATACACCAGTAAAAATCTTTTCCCTACTATTTTCAGAAAGTTCAACTCTCTTTTTTTAAGTCATATTATTCATAAAAACCGCTTCGAGGGAAGCTATAAGGGAAATGGTCTTTGGAGTTTTAGTACAACATTTGCCAATACATAGTCATTTTGTTCATCTGAAAATATGTAGTGCAGTTTTAAATAGCAGATTTAATAATGAAACTATATCTATGCAGCATACTGAAAGATATTGAGCTGTGATTTTGGAATGAGTAGGATAAATGTGAACACATTGGCCTTAGTAATGTAAAGGAGTGATTGATGCTGTGATATATGATATTTGAGCTTTGTTTTTGATGTTTGCATCATATTTAAAGTTAAGTCCTATGCTAGTCTCTCAGACTGTTTCAATGGATATATGAAATAGATAAGTGGCTTTGTATTGCTATTACTTTTGCATAAGTATTTATGTAGGCTGTATGACTTTATGAATGTATTTGTACAGTTGTATTTTAACTTCGATTTTTAGTTTTATATAGAATTTGGAAAGAGATGTGGAATTGTATTTGCCTAGCTTAATACAAGGTTTAGAAGTATGTTGACATTATTAAAGAGGTTGCAAATCTTTTTACTAGCCCTGCTGGTTAGACACCCTTCCTCTCAGATACAGAATTTGTGTTATGCCTCACTATACCCAACTCCAACTAGTACCAGCTTGACTATAAGAAGTGACCAATCCATTCAGGAGTCACTCTTACTAAACAATAGAAATGAGCAGGATCTTTGCTGCAAATGTTACTAGTCCAACCCTAACCACACCAAACAGCAGAATGATTTGGCCATTGTTGTCCCAGCTCTATTCATAATTTATATATTCCATGAAATGCCAATATAGCAATACAGTGCAGAATGGCATTCCTTGGAATGGTAAAGCAAAAAAAAAAATTTGGAAATTGTATGAAATTTGCAAAATGGTCTATTCAGCCATAAAAATCAATGTCTGCAAAATTCACAAGATAGCAAAATGTTTGAAAAAAATTAGCATGTTGTTATAAATGTTCTCTCACATTTATTGAATATAATGTTGGTCAAATATTGCTCTAATGTTAGTCAAAAGTGGCTTTTTAAATATTGTTTTGAAAACACTTTAAGTAATTCCATGGACTTTATAGTCTAACATATTTTCTAATATACTTATACTGCTCATACTGTTCTTAAAACCTTTCACTTGAAAATTCAGATAGTACTGATCCCAGTAGGTGCTTCCTTATTCATTCAATGAATAAGGAAGCAAATTATATTTCTCTGAAGAGATTCCTCTGTCTCAGTATAAAAACCTTTTTATTATTAAACTATAAAGACAAAAATGTTTAATTATGTCTATTCAAAGTGGCCAGCTGTTCAGTGTTATTAAATATTTTATTATCAGATAATGTGTCATCATTTGCTATGTATTAATTTTCATTTATGTTTTATTTTGCAGGTAAGTCAAGATCTAGCAATTTCATGGAATGTCTGTTTGGAAATCAAAGCCATTTTCAAAAATTTTTAATAACTGTTGAAGAAGACCATTAAAAAGGTCAGACTATTTCTACTATTCCATTCTATTTTCACTGTTCTAAAAAATAAAAAAATGTTACTTGATGTAGTAAAGTAATTCATTGTAATTCTCTTTTATTATGATAATTACATTATTACAATAGTTAATAGTGAATTTGTAAAACATGTTACTGTAGTGTACAGCAGTAGCACAACTAAATTAAATGGGTTCTACTGCAAAATAGTTCTAGGGGATCAAAATCTAGTTGAAGAAACTAGAGATGAGCGGGCTCGGATATCTGAAATCTGAGCCCACCCGAACGTTGCCGATCCGAGCCGGATCCGAGACAGATCCGGGTATTCCCGCCAATTGCAAAACTGAAACCGAGGCTCTGAGTCATAATCCCGCTGTCGGATCTCGCGATACTCGGATCCTATAAATTCCCCGCTAGTCGCTGCCATCTTCACTCGGGCATTGATCAGGGTAGAGGGAGGTTGTGTTAGGTGGTCCTCTGTCCTGCTATATCTCGTGCTGTGGTGTGCTGTTCAGTTCTGTGCTGTGCTGTGCTGTGCTGTGTTCTGCTCAGTCCAGTGGTGCTGTGTCCTGTGCTCTGTCCTTCTGAGTTCAGTGGTGCTGCTGGGTCCTGTGCTGTGTCCTGTTCAGTCCAGTGGTGCTGTGTTCTGTGCTCTGTCCTTCTAAGGGCATTGTTATTTCCCCATTATTCCCAAGTTAAGAAAGTTATAAAAAAAGAAAAGAAAAAAGTAATTATAAAAAATTTTTTTAAAAAAAAAATATCCAAAAACAATCCTGCAGTATAAGTCCATTGGTACTGCAATATTACAAAGTTCACTGATTCTGCAGTATAATTCCAGTGGTACTGCTATATTACAAAGTT
This sequence comes from Mixophyes fleayi, assembly GCF_038048845.1. Lineage (NCBI taxonomy): Eukaryota > Metazoa > Chordata > Amphibia > Anura > Limnodynastidae > Mixophyes > Mixophyes fleayi. Next base: position 283,153,168 of record NC_134405.1, on the reverse strand, counting down.
CACTTATTCAGCAGTATAAGTCCAGTGGTACTGCTATATTACAAAGTTCACTGATTCAGCAGTATAAGTCCAGTGGTACTGCCATATTACAAAGTTCACTGATTCAGCAGTATAAGTCCAGTGGTACTGCAATATTACAAAGTTCACTTATTCAGCAGTATAAGTCCAGTGGTACTGCAATATTACAAAGTTCACTCATTCTGCAGTATAAGTCCAGTGGTACTGCAATATTACAAAGTTCACTCATTCTCTAAGTCCAGTGGTACTGCAATATTACAAAGTTCACTCATTCTGCAGTATAAGTCCAGTGGTACTGCTATATTACAAAGTTCACTCATTCTGCAGTATAAGTCCAGTGGTACTGCAATATTACAACGTTTACTCATTCTGCAGTATAAGTCCAGTGGTACTGCAATATTACAAAGTTCACTCATTCTCTAAGTCCAGTGGTACTGCAATATTACAAAGTTCACTTATTCTGGAGTATAAGTCCATTGTTGTTACTGCCATATTACAAATTTCACTGTATCTGCAGTATAAGTCCAGTGGTACTGCAATATTACAAAGTTCACTCATTCTGCAGTATAAGTCCAGTGGTACTGCAATATTACAAAGTTCACTCATTCTGCAGTATAAGTCCATTGTTATTACTGCCATATTACAAATTTCACTGATTCTGCAGTATAAGTCCAGTGGTACTGCTGTATAACTCCAGTCCAGTAGTACTCTCCTGTGCCGCATATAATTTTTAAAGGCTTTGCTGAGTGTGTGTGGCTTCGGGGTACACTCTCTTGTGCTACATATAATGCAGAACAAAAATTTGGAGGATAAAGTAGGGAAAGATCAAGACCCACTTCCTCCTAATGCTGAAGCTGCTGCCACTAGTCATGACAGAGACGATGAAACGCCATCAACGTCGTCTGGCAAGCCCGATGCCCAATCTCCTAGTACAGGGCATGTAAAATCCAAAAAGCCCAAGTTCAGTAAAAGTAGCAAAAAGAGAAACTTAAAATCATCTGAGGAGAAACGTAAAGTTGCCAATATGTCATTTACGACACGCAGTGGCAAGGAACGGATTAGGCCCTGGCCCGTGTTCATGACTAGTGGTTCAGCTTCACCCAAGGAACTAAGCCCTCCTCCCCCCCCTACAAAAAATTTAAGAGAGTTATGCTGTCAGCAACAACACAGCAAACAACTCTGTCTTCTAAAGAGAAATTATCACAAATCCCCAAGGCGAGTCCGAGCGTGTTGGTGGTTGCGAAGCCTGACCTTTTCATCATTGTACGGGAAGAGGTGGCTCCTTCCACCATTTGCAGCACGCCCTCTGCATATGCTGGAATTATCACCCACAGTCCAGTTACAGATTTGGCTAATGAAGGTGTAAATGTTGTACACCGGGAGGAGGATATTGATGTAGCTGGCGCTGAGGAGGATGTTGATGATTATGATGCAGACAGATATCAAATTGCCTTTCTCAATTTCTATTTATATTCTAGATTATATAACGGCTGAATAATTTTCTATTTTACTCCTAGTGGAGAGGGGATCTGATGCAGACAGATACCAAACTGCCTTTGTCCATTACTTTGTATATTTGAATTTCTAGTTCTACAGTCTATGCAGGCTGCTTTTTTTTATATTCAACTACAAGTGTAGGGTGGGGGGGGGGGCATAGATAGCCACCAAAGTAACGTGGTCCATTTAATTTCACTTTCTAGCTCCACAGTCTGTGCAGCCTGCTTTTTTTATCTTCAAAGTATTTACAAGCCTTGCAATCTAAATTAACAAGAGGTAGTGACGTGCTAGAACTCCACCCTCTATATGCTGCAGAGGATGGAGGAGCATCAAAAGGCCATTCAAGCCTACACAGCCACCTACGACATAGGAAAAGGAGTGGGGATGCGCCTGAGTCAAGCGCACTGGAGAATGATTTCCTTGTTGTGCAAGGTTCTGCAGCCATTTGAACTTGCCACACGAGAAGTCAGTTCCGACACTGCCAGCTTGAGTGAGGTGATTCCCCTGATCAGGCTTTTGCAGAAGCAGCTGGAGAAAGTGAGGGAGGAGCTGGTACACCATTGCGATTCCACCAAGCATGTAGCTCTTGTGGATGAAGCCCTTCGTACGCTTTGCCAGGATCCGAGGGTGGTCAGTCTTTTAAAGTCAGAGGAATACATTCTGGCCACCGTTCTCGATCCTCGGTTTAAAGCTTATGCTGTGTCTCTGTTTCCGGCGGACACAAGTCTACAGCGGTGCAAAGACCTGCTGGTCAGGAGATTGTCCTCTGAAGAGGACCGTGACATGCCACCAGCTCCACCTTCATTTTAATCACTGTTTGTGCAGTTCCAAAAAACAGGAACTGCCATTTCTATTGCTACCTTCTTTCTTTCTGTATTTCCTGTGTCCTGTGGTCTGTTCTGCTAAGGGCATTGTTATTTCCAAGTTATCCAAAAGTTCAAAAAAAACAAATTTATTTTTATAAAAAAAATTATAAAAAATGAATTTAAAAAAAAAAAAAAAAAAAATTTCCAAAAATAATTGGAAAAAAATATTACAAAATTTTAAAAAATCTAGCTTGTACTGCTATTTAAAAGTTTAACTACGATCATTCACTGTTGCTGTACCCAAAAATAATAGGTACTGCTATTAAAGTACAGTCCAGTGGTACTCTCCTGTGCCGCAGATAATTTGTAAAAGCTTTGCCGAGTGTGTGTAGTTATGTATCACAGGTTTTAAGAAGAGGCACAACACTGACAACCTGTTAGAGAAACTGAGGGAAATAATCTCTCTGTGGCTCACCCCACTTAGACTCTCCTGGGGATTCGAATAACTGCCATTGCTATTACTACCTTCTTTCTTTCTTTCTCTATTTAAAAAAAACTAAATAACTGCCATTTCTAGTACTACCTTCTTTCTTTCTATATTTAAAACAAAAAAAACCTGTCATTTCTATTACTACGTTAATTGTTTGTGCAGTCACTAAAAAGAGGAACTGCGCCCTTAACTGCTATGTTGGTTTTAGACGTCCATCCGGTGTCCGCCATCCGTTCCCTGGAATTCAGACCAGATGAGGTTTTTTTTATTATATTGTGGCCCCGGTATCAAATTGGGTACCGGGGCCACTCCACTACGCAGTCCAGATACTTGTTTGGTGGAATTCAGACCAGTTGAGGTTTTTTTTATTATATTGTGGGGACCACTCCACAACGCAGTCCAGATACTTTTTTGGTGGAATTCAGACCAGTTGAGGGTGATATATTGTGGCCCCGGTACCAAATTGTGTACCGGGACCACTGCACTATGCAGTCCAGAAAGCTACCTCGGTGAAATGTTTTGGACTAAAAACAATATTGTGAGGAGTGAGGTGTTCAGATTAGACTGGGAATTAGTGGAAATGCGTAGGAGTGAACATAAACCAAAAAAAACTTGATTTTAACACTTTTTATGTTTTTTTCAAAATAAATCCGAATCCAAAACCTTAAATCCGAACCAAAACCTTTCGTCAGGTGTTTTCGAAACAAATCCGAACCCAAAACCTAAAGCAAATCCGAATCCAAAACACAAAACACGAGACACCAAAAGTGGCCGGTGCACATCCCTAGAAGAAGCTCATGCTTGTATATTTTAAACATCATAATCAACAGGCCAATCAGTTTCCAGAGTAATAAGAACAGTGTGTGCACTAATAGATATATTATATTTGTAAAGATGTATAATGGTCCTAAATGTAGTGTCCTAAATTGCATTATGTTACTATGTTAGATTAGTGGTGAAATCATTAACAATGAAAATATGTATTAAATGCATCACAACAAACATTGTCATAAAATAATTTGTGATTAAAAATACATGGCAACAAACAATCACACTAGATTAGTACCATTTTCTAAGCCAGTTGCACTTGAAAGATTTCACCTGTGTTCCCCAAACACTGTTAAGTATATCATTCAGAGTAAATCAAACACTATTAAATGTCCCTACCTTGTGTCTCTATAGTCCTAATTTATTTGACATAACAGTTTAATTTATATTTTAATTCTTATGTAACAAATGTAACAAATAATACAATGCCGATTAGTTGTTTTTTTTGTAAATCAAATTAATTAGTTTAGTCACTATTTAAAAAGTCTTAATAGGGTACTAGATGGGCAATCACTTCTTTTTCAGGGCACTTCTGTCACTCAAAGTGTTAATTCTCATATTTTTCTAATGATAAATAAATGATGTTCCCAACAGATCATCATAAACATTTGTCCATTTGTCCATTTCCATCTAAGTGGATTTCAAGCGTATTTTGAAATACTCTCCCTCCTGTCCTCTTAGACCTACCTCTGACCTGAGCCTTGTCTCATCTCTGATAACTACCTCTCACTCCTACAAGTCTTCTCCCGTGCTGCTCCCCACTTATGGAATTCCCGACCACGCCCAATCAGACTTTCCCATAGCCTTCAAATCTTTAGAGGTTCTCTAAAACCCATCTCTTTTTTAAAGCTTACCTTATCTCTGATGCTACTAATCACATTAATACAACCTCTTGTTTGAGCCCTGCCCTTTCTACTTAGAATGTAAGCTGTCTAATAATCAGGGTCCTCCATACCCTTTTATTTCTTATCTGCATTTATTTTGCATCCCTTGTATGTCCTTGTTTTATGTAAGTCTTGTTTTCCCTACTGTATGGTGCTGTGGAGCACTGTGGCGCCTTACAAATCTACGATAACAATAATAGTAATAACAATAATAATAAGCGTTCATAAGCTGTGAGAGTTAAAAGTGCTTTAATTTTGCCACTGCCATAAAAACGCTCTGAAAATTAAGCACAAGCACTTCTGAAGCTGGAAAAGCATTAGCTTGTCCTCTTTGAGATATTTTCACGGCTCCCTAAAGGTCACAACTAGTGGTCAAACAATCCCTCTCTGATAAGATGTCTCCAGCCCCAGTTGTTTAAGTGGACAGGGGGTACCACAATTGATAGCAGCATTATCACCAGTGGTGCTCCTTTGATGCATGGGGCAAAACAAATAAAGACATTTTGACAGTAATTGTGCTTTTTGTCCTTTCTCTAAAAATTTGGAACATTTAAAACAGTGATGAAAAGAACCTGAAAGGGTGATTAGAAAAGTGCAACAGAGTACACTGTATGAAATGGGTTTACTTAAGGTGCTCCTATCAGCCAGGCACAGGCTGGAAGATGTCAGCCTGGGGGGCGCACGCCGCACAGGTGGCCGCAGGGCCATAACTAGGGCTGTGCGACAGGGGTGACTGCCCAGGGCGCAACGCTGAAGGGGGGCGCAACGCTGAAGGGGGGCGCAATTTAGGAATATTTTAGGTAAATTTGGTTAAAATTGAGGCCTAGGGGGCGGCATTTGTCTTTCTCGCCCCAGGTGCTAGAATTCTAAGTTACGGCTCTGGGCGGCAGCATCCCATGACATGGGATGCAGCCGCTTCACACATGCATCACATTTATCGCCGTTTTTTACAGGCGATATTGCTTCCGGAGGGCGGCCGGCCCTAACAACTGTAATTCTGATTGGCCTGGGGGGCCGATGCCACCCTGCCCCCCGGCCCAGGGCGCCCCTGCTATCACCCAATTTGTTATGTAGTGGTTAATGAAAGCTTGTACTTGTGATCAGGGGAGTATCCTTAATTTACCCAATGCATTCCCTTGTGGTAAACACAAATAAATGTAGCAGTCGGATTCTTAAAAAATTTGTCCTGCACTATAAATTCTACAGTGACCTCATTGGATCCAATAGGTTCCATTCCCATGCCCTTTAACATGCTTTTACGAACATTAAAAACTAGTAGTAAAAGCATTTATTTTTAAAAACTATATTTTCTAGAGATTTGAACAAAATTGTAGAACATGCTGTCAAAGGTTATCACACTTGTTTAGCTATTAAAGATGATAATATATATATATATATATATATATATATATATATATATATATATATATATCTATATCTATATATATAAAAATATATAAGACACAATTTTACATTGTTACGGTAACGCATAGGCAGAAAATATATATATTTTTAAATACCATGCACTTGAGTCGTTGTGATGTGCTAAATTTGCTGTTGTCTTGTATGGTTAGTTAAAAGAAGATGAGGCTTGGTTGCTGCAATGTGTCTTCTTTTAGTGTTCTAAAATATGGTACCCATAACTATAAATAAGGCCTAAAGACTTGTTTGAAAAAAAATAGAGAGGAGAGGAGATAATTAATGACCCTAGATTTAGTGTTTCATCAGTTGCTTTCCAGCTTATCTATTTTTTAACTTTGGCAGAATTCCTTCTTAAAAGCTGCCACACCACTGTTTCATCTGAGAAATCTTGCCTATGATAGCCAAGCCAGCAAAAAGATAATGGCTTCTACTTTTTGACACTTTGATTTATGAAAACCAGATATTATACATCAAAAATCACTGTTTAGTGAATACACCAATTCATCATTTATTGAACAATGTAACCTATAAAATCACTGAACACAGCTGCAGGTAGGTAACAGAACATATAAATAAACAATTTTACATTTATTGTTACAAAAGAGTACAATCTATCCATATTAACCTATTTACCTGAGATGTAGCCACAAGCATAATTGTACTGCACATTCATTCCAGATTCAAAGTATGTGGCTATACAATAGTGTCACACATGTTGGATGCCCCAGCATGACACAAATGCATCACAACTGTCTGAAGATCTTTTATAAAACTTGCTTAAGCTCTGTTGGATGTGACATTGAGTAGAAAGTCCTATAGATGAATGCCACTACAGAACACTATTGCATTACAGCAAAATAAGGCTCAATAGATCTTAAGACAGCTCTGGTCTGCTGGTGCAACACTTTTGTATACAATACGATCATTCAGTTCTACTGTTTGTGTGGTCCTTGCCTAAACCAAAACATAATCTTTTTTCTCTCATAATTACAAACTATCTACAAGTACAAATCAAGTAGTGTCAAAGAAAAGAACTTCATAAAAACACTTGAAATTTGAAATACTAAAATTCCAAATAACTAAATACCAAAGTGATATAAATAATACTATCAGCTTATTATGAAAGCCTAACCTTTGACTAAGCCATATCTTTTATATTTAATTAGAGATCAAGGAAACAATTCTACTCTGTGTTACTTTTACAAATGTATGGAAACACTTTAAATATCACCCTAAATCTGTTAATATTTTTATAGGGAGGTTTCCTATATTTATGTAGATCAGAAAAAGTATATATGTTATAGTATATAGGTAGGGATTTTGTCCCCAACAGCTGATGTAACCGCACAAATGTATTACAAAATCTATTCTGTAATATATTTATAGGAATACATAATATATGCACTTTATTACAGGTTACACTGAGTGTTATAATATACCATATATTAATGTAGAAACCTCTCACTGAGGTTTCTAGTGAAGCTAGAAAGGGAAGATCCCTTCCCATGCATAACATTCTACACTGAACACTGTGCAAGAGTGATCTAATTGTTTGGAGCCGATCATTATGGTTCCCGGCTGTCTTACAGGAACCAGAGGCTTTCAGTGACAACTTGTTTCCAATGTAGCCAGTGATTGCAAGACCTAACTGTATCGCCTTGTGTGCTAAGATATCACACAGCAGGATGGAAATTTTTGCTGCTTTGCACAAAAGGGTTCCTTTGTTTTATCTCTATTTGGGAGACATGTTTTGTTTGTATTTATGACATAGGTTTATAGCTAAGCATGATTAGAGATAAGCAAAGAAGTTATTCAGAAAATTTTAAGATTCTACAAATTCAATGATTCTTATACAAAAAAATTGTTTGAAAATTATGAACCAAAGAGATTGATACAAGATTTAGAGTTAATAAAAGAGATAATTAAAAATATGGCCATGGATATGTTTGTTTATATGAATTTTAAGAGAATGGGATGTACGTCCTACGTAGAACATTCCCCAGCTGCATTCTATCAAAGTACACAACGTTCTATTATCATCATCATCATGATTTATTTATATAGTGCCATCATATTCCATAGCACTTTACAATTGGGTTCTATGTATGAAGTTTTATTTTGGAACTTTGGCAATTCACCTCTAAGTTAATCAACTTACTATAGGTTGTAACACAAGTCTTGCACGTCACACAAATCTTGCATCAGTGAAAATCAATAAATCTAATACAGTTTCTTGGACCTTCAGAGAGAGTATTCCTTACAAGTTTATTTTTTAAATAAGAGGCCTTTTAACTTAGCACAGTATCTTTTTTTAGACTCTTCCAATGCGTGCTAAAAATATTCTCTACCTTTCTGTAATCTCAAATGTATTGTGAAATACATGCCAATTTTACCATTTTTAAAAAAACAGAATGTACCCTTAACTCTAATAGATTCTGTCTATCTTATGGATCTCTTCCTTCGCCTTCTCAATATTTTAATTTTTATAAACCCTACTAAAAAAACTGATCTTTCTTTGATTCCCAACAAACAGATGATACAGACATGATTTATAGAAGATTAATCTAGAAAGAATAAGGGTTATTGGAGACATTTTAAGTAGATATTATACTTGGTAGCTCTATTTATCTTTTCTGTGGTCTGTAAGAACCAAAGTACTTATATATGCTTTTCATCTAATAAGTGCCAAAATAGGCTCAGAACATGGGCGAGATAATTCTCAGCAATGAAGGGTTTAATAGAGTTATAGGCACTCTTTGTACACTCCACCCTTCACATACACCCACCTCCCCTCTTACACCTATGTACTAAATCAACTGATAATTTCCTTTTTTGGCTCACATTTGTCATAGCTTATACCAAACAGAAATCGTCAAATGGGCTGGACAAATTTATTGGCACTGTTTAGAAGCAATTAGAAATAATTAGATTTCAAGCAACTGATTCTACTTCAGTTTGAACCTGAACTCACCTGTGGTGAGAGCAGGTGCCTGCAATAAAAAAACACTCATTTAATGAGCTTGAATAGAGAAAAGCACTCATTCTCCTGTTTTGTGCCACTGTGTGTACTGCAATGAGCATGGAGTAAAGACAAAAAGCCAGAGAATTATCTGAAGAGCTCAGACAAAAGCTTGTAGCCAAGCATAACTAACCTCAAGGCTTCAAATTAATCTTCAGAGACCTTGATGTTCCCGTTTCCACCATACGTAATGTTAATAAGAAGTCCCATGTCACTTTATCTAATATCCCTGGAAAGAGAGAACTTGATCAAAGAATGCAGTGAAGATATGTTCGAATGTTTCAAGAAAGCATCTGGATCAATTGCCAAACAGATTCAAGCTAACTTTCAGACACAAGTAAGCAAATAATCCCTATGTTTACAGAAAGCAAAGTAAAAGATCACCTTCCCTATAGCCAAACATGGAGGTGGTTCTGGCATTGGGTGTCTTGAATGTGTGCATGGGAAATATGGAGATTACTAATCCATTTTGGAGAGCAATGCTGAACCCAGTGTTAAAAAGCTGGGTCTCCGTTTAAGGTCTTGAGTCTTCCAGTAGAATAATGACCCCCAAACACACTTCAAAAACCACCCGGGAAGGGTTCAAGACAAGATGCTGGACTGTTCTGAAATGCAAGCTGTAAGCCCAATTCTAAAATGCCAGAACACCTGTGGAGAGATCTGAAAACAGCAATTGGGAGAAGGCACTATTTATACATGTAAGAATTGGAGCAGTTTGCACAAGAACAGTGGACCAAACTGGCAGTAGAGAGGTTCAGGAAGCTCATTCATGACTTTAGGAAACTGCTGATTTTGACCAAAGACTGTGCTAACAAATATTAAGTCTAGGGGTTCAAGTCAATAATTTTGTCAATGCCATTTTTTTTCATTTTTTGATTTAAAAGTACCGTATATACAGTATTAACTTCAAAATCAAAAACAAAGATTTTATATATTAACAGAGAAATAATTGTTAACACCAAACACTGTTGTTAATTTTACCTTATGTTTAAAGGAAATTGTGAGTTTTTTTAAAAAGTGCAAGGGTGCCAACATTTTTGGATATAACTGTATATCTGTGTAACAGTTCCTCTTCCACTTATACATGTAGTTCACTTTTATCCTTTTGCAGTAGGGTTCCATGTTAGTAGGTAGGTGCATCTTCAACTAAGCAGATACAGAAAGTGTGCACTGAGAGAGTGCACTGGGATCACTTGAATTATCTCTGTATTGTATAACAGTCAGAGGAGTTTAACTTGTATTGTATAGTAGACATTAAGGTGTTCTCTGTATTGTATATTTGTCATCTGAATGCTCTCTGTGTTGTATATGGGTCGCTAAAATGTTCCTATTATATGTTTTACTAGAGAGCTTTCTAAATTGCATAGAGGTCACTAGAAGGTCCTTTGTATATTGGTCACTATAATAGGCTCTTCATTGAATACTGGCCATGCCAGGTTGCATTATATTTTATCCAGATCTTTGAAATAACAATAAACATTTCTAATGTATTTATTGCCTTACAAAACAGTACCCACATTTTTCACACTCTGGATATAATACATATGGGGACACTGTCAGACATAGTAGGTACAGTATGTGGGCAGTGTGTTTCAGCGCACTAATAGGAATAATGTGTTTCTGAAATAAAAGAGAATACAAAAGATGGATTAATATAAATGTAATATTTAATGTGCGATTTGTGTGGCATTGTATCTTACAGTTTAGAATAATGTGTATTGCACACAGTGTATATGTAGACACAAAATATGTGTAATCACTGCTGGTCACAATGTTGTGGACATTGTGTACACATGGGCTGCATGTACAATGATAAAAGGGAATGTGTTGGGGGCAGGGGGGAAATTATTCACAGCACTTTCTTAAATTCAAGGTTGTGGTTTCAGAGTAATTCCCTCTGGTGGTCCCAGTCCTGACTGAGTTAATTGAAACTAATATAAACAATATTAAAATTAGTGCTATATTAACTCACCCAGTGCTTCACATCACACCCACCAGTCAAGTAACTGTGAGTACAGGTAATTTACTTTTGTATTTTCTTGTTCCCACAGAAAAACACTGTAGGCCTCATGTTGAAATACATTTGCACCCTGAACATACTCAAACAAACAAAGCACACATGGAAAAGAGTATTTACTTGCATATGGTCAATTTAATGCATCTCAAGATGCGTCCAGCTCTACAACACTAGCATATGCACCAGGTTTATAACAGGAGTCACAAGTGTGTAAATTTACGCACCATGTTAGAATAGACAAAGCATAAGGATAGCAATGAGAAGTGGCTTCACAGTGTAAGTAGCAAATGTGAAAATGGCATTACCCTATTTGTATACAATATAATACTCTAATGAACTGTCAAATATATTAAATTCAATTAAATATGATTTAATATGTAAGAATCAAATGGAAATCTTCTTTTCTGCCACAGTCTAAACAGAGATATCAATTAATCAATATTAATAGACTGCTGTGGCTTTTTATAATATAACAGCCACACTAATGTATTAAGTACTATCAATGGGAGGAGTTAAAAGGCAATAAGCCAATGAATAATGAGAAGCTAATGCTGCAGATTTTCATTATCATCAGTGCACACTCTCTTTTTGCTGCAGTCCAGGATTACCTCAGTCGTGTTAACAAGATCATACCCTTACTGTATTCTGCTTATGCTTGCTATGCACATCCATATATGAGGCCTCAAAGCACTAAAACATACAGGTATGAAAGAACAATACATTAGAGCAAAAAATAAGCAGAAACAATAGTGGTGGCCATTTTGTTAAAGCAGAGTCCCACGAAAATGATTCTTAGACTGTAAGCAAAGTGTTATAGGATATTTCATACAGGCACATATGGGAGGTTCCTAGAATATTTGTTCTACTTACAGCTCTAACCCACTGTTGACAGGTTACTAAATACCATGAACAGAGCAAGTATGGTGGTGTGGATCTCATGATTCAAGTGTGTGTGAAGGTTCTGGGCAATGGTAAACACCCGTCACCCATGTGTGCCTCTGATTCTTAGTGTGGTGCTTACCTGTGGCTCCCTGATCTCTCAAAATCACTAATGCCTATACAACAACATTGATTGTAAGTTACTAAGGCACCATTGTGTTGTTTCAACCATGCCTACCAGATGCAGCCACTTGCCAGCATAACACTTATAAGCCCACAGTATACTGTGTGAAGTTTTCTCATATACAGCCTTATACCACAATTATACCCACTAAACAGAACACAGTTCCAATTGCCCAACATATATTATTATTTTTATTATTATTATAATAAAATAATTATTATTGTTGCTACCATATACAGCTCAATTTAGCAAAATACATGAATTCTCACCACATACAGGTCAATGCTCACACCTTAATGTGCCATGGTGTTTCAATGGCATGCCAAGAACATAGAGTCCTGTGCCCTCATCTACAGATTTTGTTCACAATATACAGCTCTGTAATAATAATGATTACTAATTCTATACAATTGCTGCAATTCCCTTGTTTGGTTTCTTGAGCGGAGAGCTGTTTTAGCTTTTGTAACAGAAACAAACAATTATACTTTTGTAGCTGTAATAATAATGTTGGCATGGTTTAGGGTTTTGTGTCTATAGGCTCATTTTGGCCAATTTGTAAAATGATATACTTAGGCATGCCTAATATGAATGCCCTAAGCAAAGTGGTTTTAAATAATTGGAGTTTTCCATTTAGTACTTTGGATTTGTGTGAACAAATCCTGCAATTGCGGCAATTGTTTTTGCAAAGGTGAGACCTGTAATATTTTGAGGTTGTGTTAGTTATTTTTATTTTTTATCTGCATATTTCACACTTATAGGGAACCTGTCACCATGTCCTTTGGTGTTATTTTTTTGCTTTAGGCACTATTCCCCAGAACCTTCATTTTATAGAGCACGCTATGCTCTCTCCAAGCAGCCTTTCTCCAGCCCACACAGTAGTAGAGCTGTGATGTGTAGAAGAAGCCTGCCAGAAAGCACTTTGTATTAGAGGCTACTGTATGGCACACCTGTGAGTGGGCCTGCACATATATGGTATGTGTGTATTGTCTAGACTGTTAAAATTTCATCTTGATTTAAATTGTTTCATATATTGGAAATAGCATAATGATTTATTTATTCATGGATCATTACAACATGGCATGTGTCTTCCATTTGTTATTTTTTATATATTTATTAACAATTCCTAGCTGTCTTTGTGGATTCCTAGGCTGTCCATGAGTTTGTGGCAATCATAAACTTACAGTTACTTTTTGGCGCATTAATCTCTACCTATTCTCTGATCAAATAATTCCATGGGTCATGCTTATAGCGTAGAAGGGGAAAGAATAGTTATGCAGTTATAATTTTTTAAAAGCTCCTGCAACACAATTCTGTAGTTACAATTTTTTTTATCCTTTACTTACTATTCTTTGTTATGCAGTCACTAATTCTAATACAATATAATTGAATACAATTTTACAGGTTACGTTTGTTAATTTGCCAAGGTTATTCAGTAGTATTTACACAAAAGACAAAAACATACAATAGTTGTATACAGAATAAGAGAAGGGCTACTATGTATTAGTATATACCCATGCAACAGGTATTGATAACTGCTACCTTAGTCCAGTACTGCAGAATATTACAGGTGAAATAACTCTAATATTGCCTGCATAACTTAATTGGAATTAAATTGTACGGTCTCTGTATTTTGTTTCTAGGGGGTTCATTGTTGCTTGCTTTCTCTAAGGCTTACAATTGGGAATTCCATCCTCTGCTTCATCATTATTAATTAATTGCCATGTGACAGAAGTACAATAAATGGTTTAAATACATTTTAAATAACATCAGTCTCTAGGACACTTTGAAGAAAATGATAATGGGTCTGATTTAATAAGGAAAGTAAATAAAAGAAATGAGTAACTTTTAACCTTGGCAAAACCATGTTGGAATTGGAGGAAGAGGTAAGTTTAAAATGTGGAGACAGATTTATAGTTTGGGTAGGGCATGTCCTTGATCACCATTAAATTTCAGTGCAAAAATAAAACTATCAAGTATTTGTGTGCTACATGAGAAAGCAGACATTTTCCTTATGTGCAAAATAATAAACTAATTTGCACCCCTTGCATTGTAACATGGTTTTGTCCAGGAAAAAAAAGTTTTTTTTTTGTCTTACTCTCCTTAATGAATCAGGCCCAATGTATCTAGATTGGGGATGGGCATTCCGTGGCTCTCAATTTCTGTAAAATAACAAATCCAAGAAATACTGTGACATTTCCAATACATATAGGACACTAATACCTACCTTACAAAAGAATCATAATCATTTTTATTATTATTATTATTATTATTTATATTTTATTAAAATGGTGCTGCAAAGGGTCAGCAGGGCTGTACATAGATCATGGGATAAAACAGAACATGGCATACAGGGTAGTACAAAAACAGAAACAAACGGCAATAAAAAACCATTTAAGCTGAGAATAGGTGCACTGGTCACAGAGCTATAAGTGAATTCCAGAACACTGAGAAACTAGGACAGGGAAGGAGGAGATGTGGGGTGTGAACAAAAGCAAGCTGAACCTGTGCCCTGCAGTGTGGGTGCAACTAACAGAATTAGAGCAGTGGTGGAGTTGGGAGAAGAGAAGAACCAACTACAAGGGCCTAGTGTTGCGGTGCAAAAATGAGGCTTGGGAGCTGAAGGCAGAGGGCCCTGCTCACGGGAGCTTACAATCTTAAGGGAAGGGGCTGACTGACAAGAAAACTGAAAGTGGGGAGTCAGGGTGACGAGAACTCTGAAATGAGAGATGAACAAGAGGGTAGTGTGAGGAGCAGAGGAAGAAGAGAGGTGTACTATGATTAGTGAAGAAGGAAGATGAGGAGAGGACAGAGGAGGTTAGACAAAGGAAAGGTAGGCTTTCCTGAACAGGTGGTGTTGAGGGATCGCTTGAAGATTTGCAGGCATGGGGATAGCCTGACAGAAAGAGGGAGAAATTCCATAATCAAAGTAAGAGTGGAGATAATAGAGCAACCGATCAATGTAATAAATGAAAATATTTAATGTTACATTAAAATGTTATATCATTTTTTATTTGATCCATGTATAATCCATGTATGAATATGCAGTGAAAATATACAGATAATCTAAATTAACCTAAATACAGGTGTGCTAAATCTAGGAAACCAGCTATCCAGTAAGAATTGGAGAACAAGGATGCAAAACAAGTAAATAATTGCTGTTCAGTGAGAATGTCATACATGTTCACTAAATTTCTCCTCCTGCAAACACTGTGAGAAGCAATGTTAACCAATATCACAATGGAAATACCAGGAGCAGTGTCAGGTAAAGATATCAGTTTCAAGAATAATTTGGTAGAGTTTAGGCATTTTGCTCCAAATAATGGAAATACCACTTATCCATAAAATCCCAGGTCTAAAGCATTCTTAAAAATAGCTTCCAAACCTGCTATATGTGGCATAGATTATTAAAATATGTCTTTCATTAAAAGTTTATCAGCAAATTATTAAATAATAATCTGGGGAGTAAATGATTAGAAACATGATTCCTAAAAAAAATAAAGCAATAAGCACTCTAGGCATAATATGATAATAAATCATTCATAACTGTCTATTCAGAACAAGGCCCATTCTTGATGCATGTTTAGCAATGTCCTATAATAGTGTCCAAAAATTCATATTATGCTACACATTAGGGCCCCAATTCACATTATGCCACATAGTAGCTCCATTTCATATTATTTCACATAGATTTGTCCCCAGTTCATATAATGCCACATAGTACTGTGTTCCCCTCCATTGGAACAAGCTCCCCCGCTCCATCAGAACTTCCCCTAATCTGTCCTCTTTCAAACGAACATTAAAAACCCACCTTTTCCTTAAAGCTTTCAGTCTCATGCCTAAACTCCCACCGGTCGGCTACCTCTCTCTCATCCCTTCTTCCCTTCTCCCCCTTCCTCGACTCCGTCTCCGTTTCTCCCATCTCTCCTTCTCATCCATGTGTCTGTCTGTCTTCCCCTCCCTTTAGATTGTTCGCTCCTTTGAGCAGGGCTCTCCTACCTTCTGTTTCCATCACTTTTAACTGCGCTCTCCAGCTACTCAGCTCACCTCCTCTCAGTACCTCTGCCCTCTGTCTCCTCTCGCTTCTCTCCGCTCCTCTCAGTGACTCTCAACCTGTCATCCGTAGTTACCTGCCTATACTCACTTTTCCCCTCCCTCCCTCTCTTTCATGCTGTGCCTGAGCCCCCAGAGTTATAGTGCTTACTGTTACTTGTACTGTGCTGTTTCACCTTGTACTGTGCCATTGTTTGTCCTTGTACGGCGCTACGGATACTTTGTGGCGCCCTATAAATAAAAATTAATAATAATAGTAGTGCCTCAATACATATTATGTCACAGTAGTGCCCTTAATTCATAATATGCCACAGTAGTGCCTCCAATTCACAGTATGCCACTATCAAGTTCTGCCTGCAGCTTGCATTGGCAGCTCCTGCCTCCAGGACTATTGGACTTTATTATTGTGTTCATTGTATATATATCTGGCAGTACATCTGTTCACCACAGGTGCTGCTATTGTGCCTTTCCTTTGTTATTACTAAGGGTCAACCTGTCTCACCTATTATCTCTGTTCCCTACTTATACCTGCCTCCCTCTATCTCCTGTGCTGGTCCTTGTTGTTTTGTTGCCTTCCCCTTTGGTTTGCATTCTGGTTCTCCAGTGCTCTTGGACTCCACATCACTACTCCGTATCCCTCTTCATCTAACCATTTCTCCTGTATCTGTAGTATTCCTTGCAACCAGTATCCAGTCATCTCAGATATTCTTGTGCAGTTTCAGCATTGTTCGGTTCATACTATTTATTTACAAAAACACCTATATTCTTTATCACATCCTGGGCTCCATAGCTGTTACTTACTTACTTTGAAACGTGACAGCCACATCTTAGTGCCCCTAATTTATATTATGCCACATAGTAGTGCTCCAAGTTCATATTATGCCACATAGTGGTGCCCCAGTTAATTTTATACCACAGTAGTGCCTCCAATTCATATTATGCCACCCATTAGTGCCTTCCCATTTCATCTTATGTCACATAGTAGTGCCCTGAATTAATTTATTATTATCATCATCATCATCATTTATTTATATAGCGCCACTGATTCCGCAGCGCTGTACAGAGAACTCACTCACATCAATCCCTGCCCCATTGTAGCTTACAGTCTAAATTCCCCAATACACACACACTGACAGAGAGAGAGAGAGAGAGAGAGAGAGAGAGAGAAACTAGGGTCAATTTTGATATCAGCCAATTAACCTACCAGTATGTTTTTGGAGTGTGGGAGGAAACCGGAGCACCCGGAGGAAATCCACACAAACACGGAGAGAACACACAAATTCCACACAGATAAGACCATGGTCGGGAATTGAACTCATGACCCCAGCGCTGTGAGGCAGAAGTGTAATCACTGAGCCACCATTATGCCATATAGTAGTGCCACCAGTTGATATTATGCCATATAGTAGTGCCACCAGTTGATATTATGCCTTATAGTAGTGCCCCCAGTTCAAATCATGCCACAATATTGGCCCCAGTTCATTTTATGCCACACATTATTTTCCCGATTAATTTCAAATATGTGTAGGCAACTTTTTTTGTATGTGCAGCTCACCTCATCAGCACACATGTCTTCAGTTCTGTAACAAAACCGAGGAGGAGCTCTATTTCAGCCATCTTTGGCTGCTTTAGTGAAACAGCTCCAGAGCTCTAGCATGCCAGATTACACTAATCTGTGTGCCACGTCTGGCACTTGTGCCGGGGTTTGCCGACCCCTTCTTTAGAGAGTTTATGCTGTTATAATAGTAAATACTCATGAGATTACTACAGAGATAGTGCCGTATTAGGCTAACTTAAGGAAGTTGTGTATTCTATTTCCCTTTTATAACATCTCATTCATACAGAAAGTCATGGAAACAAGATAACCATTAAGTGAGTAAACAGTAATTCTATTACAGTGATTATTAGTGATGATTAGTATGCTGTGTAACAAAATATTACAAAATATGAAATTGAAGGCTTTACTATTTTTTTCGTTAATGCTTTCCAATTTTTCAGCAACTGTCACATTTTTAAGTGTATAAGGTTAAGATAATACAAATTTAAACTTGGTGTGGTATACACATATATATATTATTAAAGTTATTTCATTGCTTACCAATAATCATTGTCCGCTGCGATTTGTGTGGTTCCAATGCACAATCAGCTTTAATAGCAGAATACAGCAGAGTAACAATCTAATAAAATAAGTACAGCCAATACATACGCAGGCACCCTGGATCCAGCATACAGTCATTCAATCCTGAAGTCTGTGTTCAAAGAGACAGTCCGTTGGCCCCAGAGCTCCTGCTTATATACAGTTAGTGATACAGTGAAAACAATAGAGATGATTTGGCTTGTTTCCATAGGTTCAGGCTTCAGGACAGACTCATATAATGCAGTTAATAGGTCAGTTCAAACAATGCCCTCCAAGGGTGGGAGTCAGCTCTCCAACAGCTGCATACTAACCTTCCCTCTGAAAGCTTGTTCAAACTGGTCTATTTATATTACACACACATTACCATTCTGATCATTAATTTCCTATACTCCATAACTCCCATACGCAAGTGGCGATCTTTTAGCCGATAGGAACGGATCTCTGAGGATAAATAGGGGATTAGAATGATACCAAACATGACATGCTTTCTGTATCCTGAACTTTAGATCTCAATAAAGTGCTTTTAACATTATTATATTTAACTATAAACTCTATTACATTTGATTGTAAACGACTGTATGTTGAAACTATTTTTAAGGTGAACTATTTACAAGTGAATGTGTCAGTGTAAGTGTATGTGTGCATTATTTATCTCAATTGCATCATAACACGTGGCGTACTTATCGCAATCGCTCGGTAAAACAATATTAATCAATATGGTTCACTTCATCTAATTAAACTGTCATATTTTTAAGTGTATAAGGTTAAGATAATAAAAATGTAAATTTGGTGTGGTTATATATATATATATATATATATATATATATATATATATATATACTGTATATAACAGTCAACTGCTGGTGACCATGACCATGTGGAACTCATGTGGTACCTTATGAATTAAACATAATAATAATGATGTCTTGGTCCAGCAACTGAGCTAAGATGGTATTTCAGCAGTATTCCTTGGGGTGATGAAACTGCCACAAGCTTGGGATCTTTCTGCTCCTATGAAAACTAGCCCCAGGCTGTTCAGCACAGAGATGGTGCCTATAATGGGAGGAAGCCATAAAAAACAATAGGACCCCACTCCATAGGCTGCCCCAGTAACTCTACATTAGAATTAGAAAGTAAAAAATAGTTTTTTTCCTGCTTTGGACTACAACAGATCAAGAAAGAAGACAGGAAGATTTCAATTATGATTTTAGTTTATCTGCATTGAATAAAGTGGTGAATGAGCATTTGGTGGATTGTTTAATACAATTAAAATTGATCTAAAAAGTGTGTGTGTGTGTGTGTGTGTGTGTGTGTGTGTGTGTGTGTGTGTGTGTTATTTAATCCTTATTTTTTTAGTATAAATGGGTATTGATCTTAAAGACCCTGTCCCTTGTATTGGGCATACTGGGGTAGTAAGGTTGCCACTTCAGATGTCCAAAGTTAATTTTTGTGACTACATGTTACATGGTAGTAACTGCATCCAACTCAACTCTTTATGTATCAAGCACACTTAAATTAGAAGTTACCAACACATACTTCAAAAATGATTTACCAGTGATATGTGACATGGTTTCTTGAGAAAGTTAATCAGTGAAATGTTGAGATATAAGTGGTTTTGGCAGCTCTACTCTAATTGCTGTTTTCGACCTGCTCTCTCAGATTATTTAGTCTTTATGAAGTTTTATGATGTATTCATCTATTTTCTGATGTTGATTACTTATCATACTTGAAACAGTTCTTTTTCTCCATTACTTTATCTTACATTTGAATTGTGTTTTGAGATGTGACATCACAGGAGAACATGGATCATCATCTGACAAACTGCTGAGTGTTTCATTTTATAACTTTGACAATTTCTACGTTTTCCAGCAAGCATTTAATACTTTAGTACTGCTGCTTTACTTTAAAAGACATTACAGTTTATTGATCTGATCTGCAAACGCATCAAATGTGTACAATTATTAATAGTGTGTACTGTTATTGAGCATGTATGCTGGTATGTACTCCTGCCTAATATCTTTGTAAAATTAAGCAACAAGAATATTTTATTACAATGCCACAGATTTGAAATATCTATTTAGCAATGTTGAGTGGTAGATATGGACACGTTATATTCATAGCAGGATTCTTTGCAACCACTTGTTTGGCTAGAATCAAATTAATTAATTCATTTAACATGTGTATTGTTGTATTGTCACTACTTTATAACCTCAGGCTTCAAGATCCCAGTTTGCAAACTAATGACTTAAAAAATTATATATCAAGCTGTTGTTCATAGTACAAGCTCTGTGTTGCAATTTATTCGAACACCCCATATTAGCAAGAGATGGCAGAATATTACCTGGACATTTGCCACTATAATTTAAAATATGTCAAAGTGGTTTTCTTTACATGTATTCTTCATATAACGATTCATACACCTTTGGCCGTGAACTTTAACCCTTTAATAATCAGAAAAAGTTTATCGATTGCTTAGGCAGATTTACGGTTGAGGGCAGGGATCTACATTCTGTTTTTATTTTAAGCCCCACAATTTGTTGAGCAACCTCTAGGAGCCCCTATAAAATATGTTTGAGACTATAGCATGTTGGTTGTTTACAATATTTATTTATTGTTTACACAAAAAAGCTGAAAAAAGACACAGACCCATGGAGTTCAAGTTTTAACAAATGTTAATTGAATTGTTTATTTACTTTTAAACCTTTCAAGTTATGCCTATTTTTTCTATATTTGGTTGAGTGACGGTGATACATTATAATTGTTATAATATTAATGTTGCAATTAATGATACAAAGACAAACCATTTAGTCTTACATACAAAGTCAATCTATCTATCTATCTAAAAACATTAAACAGTGGAAAAGGAACACTACCCAGTACACCAATAGAAATACCTCATATCCTAAGAGTGCCCCTAAGTCTGATACTAACTGGAAAACAGCTCAGCATGCGCATAAAAGACCACGGTCTAGCCCACAAACTAGGAAATATCCTCCAACGGAACCACTACCACTTAGAAACAGATTTGTGACACTAGATAGAGCTGATGCAAGCGATAGTGATGATTTTTTGTCCCCAGTCCGAATGCTACACGAAAGAGGGGGCAACAAGAGACACATGAGAGAGAATATAAAGATAGCTTCACCAATGAAACACAGATACACGGAAGAAGAGGAAAATGAGGGGGCGTTCAGAAAAATAAGGAGAAAGTAATCTATATTGATAATGATAAGCTAAAAGAAAATGGTATTTTCAACCTATCTAAACATCAACTAAAAACATCAGAATTTTCATTACTCAGTAAGGGTCTCTCCTTTGCCCCTACTAAGAAACCAAACAAGTTTCAAATGTTTATTGATATAAACAAGTTCACTAGAAAACTAACGCTTAAGAGACACTTCGCTAGAAAAGAAACAGCCGTAATCACTAACTATGAGAGCGCATCCAAATCAGGTCTCAAACCAACTTCAAAATTCTATCCATTGGAATCTAAAAGCAGCCACATAGATTTATTCCAGGAATTAGTTGTTAAAGATTTATGTCAGACCAATTACACTACCCCCAAAAATCTAAATCTATCCAAACAAGAACTGTTAGCTGTAGACACTCTAACAAATAATAAAGAAATAGTTATCAAACAAGCAGATAAAGGGGGAGGAATTGTTCTGCTGGATAGATCAGCCTATATCGAGGAGGCTGAGAGACTCCTAAATGATGAGACATCATATATTAAACTACAGAATGATCCGACTAATGATTACATATCTATCCTGAGAGACACACTGTTAAAAGGCCTACGGAAGCATATACTTACGAAAGATGAATATCAGTTCCTTCTTATGTCAAACTCGATTATCCCCATCTTCTATTACCTCCCAAAAATTCATAAAACCCTGACCAAACCCCCTGGGAGACCCATTAATGCTGGTATAGACTCCCTTACATCCCACTCGTCTGAATATGTCAAGATATTCCTCAGCAAATATGTAACGAAACTAGAGTCCTATCTAAAAGACACCACCAGTGTGCTGCATATTTTTAAAGATTTTGAATGGAATTCCAACTATACATGGCTCACCATTGACGTGCAATCCCTGTACACAGCGATAGAACACACCAAAGGAATCAATGCATGCCGAGAATTTTTAGACCCAGATCCGAAACTGTCTCCGGAACATAAAGATTTTATATGTGAACTGATTAATTTTATTCTCACTTACAATTATTTTAAATTTTTAGATACCTTTTATCTCCAGGTGTGTGGAACCGCTATGGGAACGATTTTTGCACCGAGTTTTGCTAATCTTTTAATGGGAAGTTGGGAAAAAATGTATATTTTTAACCCTAACCCATTTTCCATACATAAAAAAATCTATAAAAGGTACATAGACGACATCCTCATGGTATGGGAAGGTGATGATGATTCTATCAACTCATTTTTAACATACATTGGCAATAACGATTATAATTTGAAATTCACCGCAAACCGCAGCAAAGTTAATATTGAATTTCTGGACCTAGTACTAATAGGTTCTGACAGTATGGTCGAGTTTCAAAATTTTATTAAGACAGTTGACACAAACAGTTACCTGCATTTTAAAAGTGGCCATGTCAAAAAATGGAAGTCAAATATCCCCTTTTCGCAATTTTCCAGAGTTAAACGGAACTGCAGTAATCAACCACAATTTAAAGAACAGCTCTCCCTATATGCACAACGTTTTATTAACAGAGGCTATCCAGAACAACTCATATCAGAAGCCCTAGCCAAAACTGAAAGGGTAACGAGGTCAGAACTAATGGTGTATAAGCACAAAGAGATTAAGATGGGGTATGTTCCTTTCATTACAAACTATAACGCCTGCGAATACAGGATCAGGTCCACATTATCCAAACATTGGGACATTTTAAGGATGGATCCCATACTAGCGAATATCTTACCTGCTAAACCTGATATAGTCTTCCGTAAAAGTAGAAATCTGAAGGATACTCTGGCCCCCAGTATGATACCTGAGAGACCCCTAATGTCAGGAAAACTTTCTTGGAAATTAAAGGCTTTAACAAATGCAATCATTGTAATATATGTAAGTACACTAATTCTGATAGAAAGGTATTCTGTAATCACAACAATAGTGTGAAATATAACATTAAACACTTTATGAACTGTCAGACAACTTCCGTCATCTACTTACTTGAATGCAGCTGCAGCTTAAAGTATATAGGAAAAACCAAAAGGCCTTTAAAAATACGTATACAAGAGCATATCCGTAATTTAAAAAATAAGATTGAATCACATTCAGTCTCTAGACATTTTATCAGTGTACATCACTCCGACCCCACCCACCTTACATTTAAAGGAATAGAGAGTGTCTGTCTGGGTGCAAGGGGTGAAGATATTCAAACTAAACTATCCAGAAGGAAAATGTTCTGGATATTCCAAATTAACACCCTGGCTCCGGCTGGACTTAACAAAGGTTATGAGATCGCTCCGTTCTTATGATGATTACGCTTTTATGTTGATTTTGCTTCTTTTGTGCCTTTTATCTTATTATGGGTCTTAACATAATTTTATATTGATTCTGTATAAGTCCAACTAGGATACTGTATCAGAACATAGGTAGGAGACATACCATGATTATGCAACTTTCTGCCTTGCTGTATATGCCAATATACATAGGTTATACATGTGGATATATACCTTTTATTTCTTTTCAATATCTCTATATTTTTATATTTTCATATTTTTATATATTTTTATATTATTTTATCATGTCCAACAACCATATGATGTTTATTATGTTTATCATGTTATTATGCCTGCTATTTATTAATTACTACTTAATATGTCATTATTATCATCTATTGCTGTTTATACCTTAATGTCACTATCTAAGGTCACTCTGTTTTCCCTCAACTAAGATGGCCCCCATAATTGAAATGATGTGTCCATATCAACCTTGGGCTTATTGTTTCCCAAAAACAAAATGGCCACCGGCAAATCGCCGTTTTTTTTTTTTTAAATCCAGTATTTTTATCGAAATTTTTTAAGATATAAACATACTAAACAACAAAAAGAAAAGAAAAACAATCGCATACATATCGGAATTAAATGACGGAATTTACAAGATTACATTAAAGCATAATAATAATAAATGTGCTATATTCATTCAGGATCATACATCGTAAATGCTTATACATAAGTATGTTACACATGCAGGGTTTATTACATGGACTCAGATACTTACTATAAGAACTGCGGTAGCCATACATTTAAGTAGATAGAGCATCTGTACTAGATGACATAGGATAGAATGGAGACTCTAACCATCTGTACCATATATTCTCAAATTCCTTCAGATCCTGTCTGCTAGTATAAACAAATCTCTCATGCCTTATGGTGGTATTGACCAGTGCCTTCCAATTTTTAACCGTGGGACTCGTCGGGGCCAACCACAGCCTCGCTATACAGATCTTAGCCAACATCATTAACTGTGAAATGTACATTTTTGTCAGTTTATTAACTTTCCCCTTCAATCGGAGCCCAAAGAGACAAGTGGCAGGTGAACTAAGAGACACTTCAATTCCAGTAACCTGAATACATCTCCTGATCCTTCGCCAGAAGATTTGTATACATGAACACTCCCATAGAAGGTGCCAAAAGTTAGCATTGAATGAATTGCATTTTGGACAGTTAGGGGTAGCATCCGGGCGAAATTTTGCCAATCTAATAGGGGTAAAGTAGGCCCTGTGTAAGATAAACACCTGTATTTGTTGAAATTTTAATGATGAAGTATAACCTTTAGTACTGTCTGTAACCATTTCCCACTCCTTGTCTGATGAAGGGCCAATATCTATTTCCCACTGATTCCTCAAACCATCCAAATCATCTGCAGTGGATTCATACAGAAGACATGAATACATTTGAGAGATCAGACCTCTATAACCCAAGGCCTGTAATTGTTTCCTCAGTGGATCCACCCCAAACACCAAAGTCTCCCCTTTAAATTGTGTGTTTAGGGCGTGTCGTAACTGAAGGTAAGAATAAAACATTGTTCTGGGTACAGAGAATTCCCCAACCAACTGTTCGAAGGATTTAAGTACATTTGTATCATAAAGCTGACCTACCGACACCACACCCAACCGGGACCACTCCCTGTCCCTCTTCACTGTATTCAACTTCACAAATTTCTTTGCCCCCCCAGATAGGAGTATATGGATCAATGTCAGTTTGTTTCATTATTTTATTACAGATTGTCCAAATCTTAACTGCCTGAATCAGGAGCGGAGGAGCCCGCATACCAAGCCGCCCCGCCAGCAGTGACTGTAAGGGAGTGTGGTTAGAATTAAATTGGTGTACCAACACCCAATGTAGCTCATGGTAATCGGGGTCCGAAACCCATGCCTTAAGGTGGACCAATTGAGAGGCAAAATAATATAATTTCAAGTTAGGAAGTGCAAATCCACCAGAAGATCTGGATCTATACAGCGAGCTGAGCTTGACCTTAGCCCTTCCCCCTCCCCAAACCAATGAAATCAAATAGCTATCAATGCATCGAAAAATGGAGGGTGGAATATATACAGGTGACTGCTGGAGTATATATAAAAACTTTGGCTGCACCATCATCTTAATTAAATTTATCCTACCGGAGACAGAAAGTGGGAGCTTCTTCCATACATGAGTTTTTTCTTTAATGTATTTGATCTGGGGCCGCAAATTAAGTTCTACATATTCAGCGGGGGTATTAGAGATCCATATTCCCAAGTATTTGAATTTCGATGCCCATTTTAACTGTAAGCCTTCTAGCATTGTCACGGGACACTCCCATCCCAGAGGGAACACGCTAGATTTATCCCAATTAATCTTTAGGCCGGAAAAAAAACCAAATCCATCAACCACCCGCAGCAAATGTTTTAGGGAAGTGTCGTGATCTGAAAGGAACAACAGCATATCATCTGCATATAATGCCACCTTATCTTCTCTGTGCTCTGATCTAAGTCCCACAATTTCTCTATCATGCCGGATCTTACAGGCCAGCGGCCTTATTGCTAATGCAAACAGGGCCGGAGACAACGGGCATCCCTGTCTAGTACCCCGCTCTAATTGAAATTTTTGAGAAAGATGCCCATTGACACAGACCCACGCCACTGGATGTGAATACAAAAGTTTAACCCATTTTATAAATTCCGGGCCCACTGCAAATCGGGACAATACCTCCCACAGGTATGGCCACTCCACCGAGTCAAATGCCTTGGCTGCGTCCAAGGACACTACAACTTCGCTCTCAGAAGAGGGTGACCGCACCTGCAGGAGAGTATACAGCCTTCTAAGATTGATAGACGTGGACTTTCCCGGCATAAATCCCGTCTGATCTGGATGAATTAATTCCAGCACCACTCTACTTAACCTCAAAGCCAGTAATTTTGCTAGAATCTTAACATCATTTGACAAAAGTGAAATCGGGCGGTAGGACTCAGGGTACAACAAATCTTTCCCTGACATAGGCATCACCACCACTATTGCCTCTGCCATTGAAGGGGAAAGAGCGCCAGTCTCACCCAGCTCGCTGAATGTATCCAACAACCTAGACACAAAAAAGGGCCGGTGTTTTTTATATAATTCAATTGGGATTCCATCTACTCCAGGGGCTTTACCATTAGGGAATGACATAATAGCTATATCAATCTCTTCAAGAGTAAAGGGTGAGTCCAAAAACTCCCTACTATCATCGGAGAGGACAGGAAGGGAGATACCATTCAAATACCGCTGTAACATATCCATGTCATATCTGACCTGTGACTTATATGTATTAGTGTAATATTTATGAAATACCTCAACAATATCAGGCATCAGATACCTCTTAACCCCACTGTCATCACAGATAACCAGTACTGCTGCATCTGCCCTCTCCGCCCTTGTCAGATAAGCCAGAAAGCTACCATTTCTATCGTCCTCTGCATATCGTACATGCTTAGAAAACAGAAATTTACGTTTGGATTTCTCAAATACATACTCTACCCACTCTCTCTGGGCCAACTGCCATGTTCCCCTTGCAACCTCAGTTTTGTCTGCAATGTATTGTGCTTCTAAGGATTTACACTTTTTCGCTAATATCTGTTCTTTTTGTCTGGACGACTTTTTAATTTCAGCTATGCCAGCAATTAATGTACCCCTTAGGAAAGCCTTAAAAGCGTCCCAAACTATAGGTGGCCTTGCTGTTACCAGATTATCTACAAAGAAGCCTTCCCACTGTGTCACCAAGGTCGCTCCTGTACCCATCAAGGAGAGCCAGAAGGGATTTAATTTCCAAAAGGACTGGCCTCTATCAATTGCAAAATCAATAGATAGGCAGAGGGGCGAGTGGTCAGAAATTCCCCTAGCCCTATATTCCACGCTCCTTACCAGCGGTACCAGAGAGTGTGACAGCAGAGCCAGATCAATTCTTGAAAATGCATTATGTGATGTAGAAAAGCAGGAGAATTGGACATCTTCTGAGTGCCTCAAACGCCATACATCTACTAACCCCATTTCCTCAACCAGAGCAGAAAAAGCCGACTTAGAGTTGCCAACTACAGCATTTTTCTCTCGCCATCTGTCCACCTCTCCGTTTTTGTACCACAGAAGAGAAATTACATTATGTATAGCAAATACCATGCATAATATCAATGACAAATCAACAATGTCCAAAGGACTATCAGGAGAGACATAAAAAAGTACTCATCCAGCATCAGCGTCCAGCAGCAGCTAGGCGATCCAACCAAATTGTAGCCTCTCGGGGAGTATCAAAAAAGGATGTACGGCCCTCCGAAACCACTCTCAACCGGGCAGGGAAAATCATGGCATATGGGATCTGTAAATCTCTCAATCTTCTCCTCACCGGAATGAATTGAGCCCTGTTCTTTTGTACATCCAGAGCGAAGTCAGGATACATTGCTACTCGCTGACCATTGTATTCCACTGAACCTTTCTGCCTAGCCAAGCGTAGAATGCTATTTCGGTCACGATAGTGCAACAATTTGGCTATGAAGGTGCGTGGGGGGGCTCCAGGAGGGGGTGCTTGAGTTGGAATGCGGTGGGCCCGCTCCACTGCGAATTGGGCTGTAAATGAATCTGTACCAAACAGTTGGATTAACCACTTTTCCAAGAAGGATTCTGGGGAGACACCTTCTGCGTTCTCGGGCAATCCAACAAACCGAATGTTGCTGCGACGCAAACGCCCCTCCATATCTGTAAGCTTTTGTTTAAACAGAGAGGCTTGCGACTCCAGACTCTCCAACCGGCCCGCAACTGGTGCAGAAGTGTCCTCCAATGTAGACACACGTGTCTCCACTTCACCCACTCTCTCCCTGATTTTTTGCACGTCTTGCCGGAGAAGAGAGAGGTCCACCTGCACCTCTCCTATTTTATCCGTAATACGCTTTTCAGATGCCCCAATGGTCTGCAGGACCTGCTGTAATGTAACTTCAGGGTCCGCCAGTGGAGCCGACAAAGGGGGGGTTACGGGATGTGATGCATCTCCTGAACCAGAGGCTGTAGTGGAGGAGCGAGCAAAGCGGTCCAATTTTCCAGCTGCGGTGGACTGGTTATGTTTGCCCATAATTTCACAGGAAAGATGGGATGATATTTATCCTATAAGCTTATATGCAACACTGTAACCTGTATAGCTTTAATTACATATAGGTGTACAGCTCAGATTGTATTGCTAGCAGTGCATTGCAGTCAGCTATCTTCACAGAGAAAGGTATATCTCCTCCAATAACACTGATAATGATAATCAAATAAGTCCAGAGTCCAATTCAGTTACTCCTCACTTGTACAAGGATATAAATGTACCTGTATCAGATGGCTATCACAGGCTGTGTTCACCTAGGCCAGTATGTGGTATTACATAGGCGCTATGTCCCAGCAGTCATCAACTGCCACAAACTGCCACAGACTGCCTGTAGTATTCCTGTACCCAGATGCTCAACTCTTTCTCTCCCAGTCTCGGGTAAAATGGCAAGAGCACTATCAAAACAGGTACACTATGTACAGCAACTATTCGGAAGCACAGTTTTGGGTCCAAAAGTTTCTTTATTCCACTATAACGGAGATCAACAGGATATCTGGGATGGAGAGCTCGTAACTGTGCTTGCTACTCCATGCTCGTCCAGGCCACGCCCCCAAAATCACAGTTTTTTACACTATCTATGCCCCTCCTGGTGTTGAGCACTAGTCCCTAGGTGCCCCCATGAACCTATTTAACCATTCCTGAAATAAGTGAGAAATAACTCACTCTAAACACAGCAGAGTAATCGTGGCTAGGTCGCGCATGCGCAGTAGCGATCGCGC
Organism: Mixophyes fleayi; assembly: GCF_038048845.1. NCBI lineage: Eukaryota > Metazoa > Chordata > Amphibia > Anura > Limnodynastidae > Mixophyes > Mixophyes fleayi. The sequence goes on along the minus strand of NC_134405.1, from coordinate 283,123,611 downwards.
AATGCGCATGTGCAAAATGGCCACCGCCATATACAAATTACACTCCTGTAGCTAGGAAGTACTCTACATTCCTCCTGAAGAAGTCATTAGACGAAACGCGTTGAGGCCCTTCCACTGACTGTACATCCCTGTCCTGAGTTTACCTGGAGTATCTGACCATCGAGTTTTCTGTGCGGAGACTGTGGGAAGTTCCTGTGTACACCCGAGGGGCTGGTTTTACAACAATCAGTGTAACCTGTACAACAGATAAGCTTGTTTTTGATTGTTTTATTGTGAGTGCACATTCTATATGATTTGCTAATTAAATATCCATTTTTTGAAATACTACACCATATGGTACATTATCTTGTTTCCCCATATCTGATGAGTGGAGGAGAGGTTTTGTGACTGGTGTATGACTGAGGAACAGATATACAGATGTGTTGATTATGCAGACTTTCGGAGAAATATCGTGATACCGGAGAAGCTGGTTATATTATTATATTGGAAGCTGCTACACAGCTAAACGGTTCCTGCCTCTGAATAAGAGCAGTCTATGCAGATAAGCTAATTTATTAATTTTCTGGTGTGTTTATTATGGTGATGGGCTATCACAAACACACACTAGTCCTCTGATTTTTCTGTTTTTCTGTCTTTTACATATATACAAGACTGGACTTATAACCTTGGTCCAAGAGGACTATCCAGAATCTTGAAAGATCTATCTATTTATGACTTATATTTTCCACTGAACTTTGGCTTATTATCCAATACTGTCACACCTTGAGCGCCGATTCCTGCACTATACCTATCTATCTATCTATCTATCTATCTATCTATCTATCTATCTATCTATCTATATCTATATAGTACTTGTAAGTTACTTTAGAGCTATCCATGCATTTTTAATGTTTCTTCCTTTTCTAATTTATTTAGTGAAACAATCCTCAAATAAAAGGTGCCAGATATCCAATCTGTGCATTCATAATACACAACATGATGGCATTACTTAGTAGGCAAGTTCTCTCAATTGGCAAGGACAAAAGCATAATGCTCCCACTAATTGGAATCTGAGTCATATGAATCAAAGGTTAATAATGACCGCATGGAATATACAGCTTCCATTTGCTTGAAAATACAAAAAAAAAACCCTATTCAACGTTGTTGGATTTATTTCACTCACCATAAAGCTAAGTTCCATTTTAGAATATAAAGCAAGGTTTAACTTTGATTTAAGCAAGATGCAATACTTAGTTGTGATGGTTATACTTATTCTTAATACTTATCTTGTTCTAAAATGACATTTAGAGAATATTAACATGTCACTGTGGAAAACATACTAATGTTACACATATAGTGCTTTGGCCCACTGTTGTGAGGCAAAAAGGCTAACCACATTCTAACCACTGTGCCACCATGCTTCACAACACTAAAAAGTCAAGATTTATTCAAGTAGTCATAATCAACCAGCGTCTCAATGATCCATAGTTTTGGATCACTGAGTCATAGAATGTCTTATAAGATTTCTTATATATTTATCTAGGGCTTTCATTCAGAGTCCAGACAGAGGGTATAGTCATCCTCTGAAAGGAAAAGTTCCCTAAAGCAAATCTATTGCCAATTTTACTCCCTATGAGGTGGTAGTAGGTTTACTTGATTATTACTGAAGACATCTGCCGACTCTACATACATTTTAGGTACTCCAGAAATCTGAACAGAGGCTACAGTTGTATAATTTACTCAAAAACATTTAGTAAAGCTCAAAATGGCTCCGAATAAAAAGCTCAACTTGTGACAGATAAATGTGGGGATCATGGGTCTGCAAACAGTGAAACCCTAAAACGAGGGAACAAGTGGCAGACTAAATATCTGAAATGAAAGTGTCTTAAAATGTAATAATGTCAGAGCTAATGGGGTGTCATTAAGAGACTGGACCTTGCTACTACTCTTGAATCAATGAAAGATTCAAAGTTATAAAAGGAAGAGTTGTAATGTTTTTCTTCTAAATTAAGAAGATATAATTTTACTTTTACTAGTCATTTTGAACATTTTCCTGTGATTTAGGACAAGCAGATATGAACGATACCACAACAGAAGAAAAGGGCAAGATCATGGCAACGTCATCTATTTCCCTCTCACTTCTGTCAACCAAACTCGACCCATTTGCATTGATGCATTTTGTTACCTATTTGTATTGTTGCTGTAATAGATAGTCTTTGCTATGCAGATAGATGGTAAGGTGTGTAAAGAAACACAGCATCAGTGTCAGGTTATAACATACTACAGAGAAGTCTAGAATCAGTTATTTTTGGATGCATGTACAATGGGTTTAAGTAGCTCCTCTGCAAACAGTCTAACAAAGAGAGTGCAGGAAATGTATTGCCACAGATTCTCCTCTGTAACAAAAAAGTATTGAATCAAAGAGCAAGGGTACTGCTGTTTCTTTGGTGGCCAGTGTCTAAGAGACACAGGAAAGCTGGACTACAGATCTAAAGCTGTTAAAAGTAAAACACTCAGAGCTGAATCTGATATTTGATTTGTTTACTTATCTTGAACTCTCCATGCTGCTGTACCCTTGGTAAAAGTGTCCATACATGGAAAGAGTGTTAAAAGTGGCAACAATTGCTTTAAAGACGAAACTAGCCACTATAAATGAAAGTATTTATATGAATTACCTGGTACGTTGTTGTCTATACACCCTAATCACCCTAGTCATTATCTACTACAATGTTCGCCATACAAGTGGCTCATAACAATTTGTTACAATGGGTGTGCATAAAGTAGGCCAGAAAGGACACCGATAGAGGATGTGTCTTAAGGCTATGTTAATGCCAACGCAGTTCAAAAGGAAAATATTCAGGATTTAAAGAAGCCAAACAGCAGCTCACTATGATGATACAAAGCAGATGATAGAAAAGACAGTCAATGACAGAGCTATATATATATATATATATATATATATATATATATATATATATATATATATATATATAGCAAAAAGCTCTAAATTAAACAAACCCTCCCCCACTCCCCCAAAGTATTAAATACACAGCTGTCACAAACCAAAATGCCTTTACCATGTCTGCTGAAAAAGGAATAACTTATCTGCTTCTGGCTAAGGGTAAAAGATGTTTGATGAAGGTGGATGCCTTCTGTACTTCCAGACCTGTATATGTGAGTGCATGGCACAATAAGAGTCCTGGGAACATGCTAAATGATCATCAGTCACAGCTCTTTTCCTAATCAGCAAAGCTCAAAATGCTTACTATAATCAAAAATAGGTTGTAGCCAATAAAAAACAGAAGCAAAAGTTAAAAATTGGCAATCAAGGGACACACTTGCTTGAATACAATAATTCCCTGTATTGAGGTATAAGGGGAATTATTTTACAAGGTTACAACTATTTGACTTCTTGCACCTGGGAAAAAATGTTTAAAGCTAGAGTGTTGAAGGACTTAGAACATTGTGAAAGACAAGTTTCTACATACCGGTTGACAAGGCCTCGTGGGTGGATACAATAGAACACTGCAACTTGCATTGATGAGATGGACGTAACTAATCTCATGACAAAATAATGGAGATTTCCTTTACCGGTTACTGGCTCAGCAGAAAGTAAGCACAGAGTTGCAAAACTGTTTGATAAAGTTAAGAAACATAATTTTGATTTAAAGAGAGATATGTTTCTTAATTGTACTTAAATCATACACAATGCAAAAGAAAATTGCTGAACTTTCTTTTAAGAAATGGAAAACTCACAGATAAGGGAGGCTTAATAAATAAAGCAAAAAAAAAGACATTTCAAAGGGTTGACTCAGGTGTATATATTTCAAATGACAAGGCAATAGAGAAACAGTGTTTTATTGACTCAGGGTTGGAAACAGGTATTTTCCATAAATCTAGAGAGTAGACGGACACCTGCATGGAATTGGATGTATTAACAATATTTTTTTGAATCTCAAGGTGTCAGCAGCAAAATGTGTCTGGCATTAGGCAAATGGATGACATCTCAGACAATGCAAACGGGTTGAGGTGAAGCAGAATCATAGACCCTACTTTATTCTAATTAATAACTTGCTATTTCAAGTCTCTGCAGAAAAAAACATAGGTGACTGGTAATGAACCTAGATCAACAGGTATTCATTACCCAGACCGACTCCCTGTCATGATGAATTGCTGCTGACCTTGGCTTTCTCTGTGACTCCTTCTTGGATAGTGCTTCTGCCTGTTAACCCCTCATGTGCCAGTCCTTGCTTGTTTTGACCACTCTCTCTCAGATCCTGATTTTGTACTGCACTATTGCCTGTGTACCAGATCCCGGCCGGTTATTGGAACTCACTTTTGATATCCAGCCTTGCGGTCGTTCGTGGCAAAAAACAGGGGGACCCGTTAGACTCCACGCCTCTGTTTGGCCAGCACTAAGCTAGGCTAACACACGTATTCATCACTCCAGGGCTCTCTTCCTGAGACAATCGTTACAATACTGAACATAATTGATATAAATATAAAATAAGACAAACCAACTATAGAGAATGCAACAGATTCATTATCTTAACCTCTAGAAACTCTGGACACTTCGCACTACATTTCAGAAGCAATTATGTAAGAAACACCAGCAGATAAATTAACCTACCTCTTCAATAAAACTTGTGAGGTCATGATATCTAAGGAGAAAATTCCTTAACAATTAGCAGTGACTCTTAATATGATTGAAATATAGGTTTTCTCTGGTAAACCAGGAAAACAACTGAAATTTACTATGATCTTGTTCAGTCAATTGTAAGGACTAACTACACAATTTATAAAATACCTATAAAATACCTATTGCAAATAAAAGATGCTATACTTGGGCATAATAGTCAAACAGTGAATAGTCCAGTCCCATCATTTTAGTCCTCATTCAGATGGCAGTACAAGATTTAGTAATATTTTTTGTTAAGTAATTCAAATGTTAAAGTCTGACACGTATCCAATTCCTGTAGTAAATAAGTATGTTAGGGAAAGCCAGGCATATCAGTACCTTAGATCTGGGGGTAAATGTATGAAGTGCAGATTTTTTCAACTAACCACTATTCGGCGAGTTTGCAGTGGAAATTTAAAGCGGTAATGGCTTTAAAGGTAAAACAATACCTTTAATACCAATACCTTACCTGGGGGTAAATGTATCATACTCCGGTTTCTTCAAGGCGCCGGAAATCAGCGAGTTGACAGCTAAAATTTAAAGCGGCGCTGCCTTGTAAAGGCAAGTTTCCCTTTACAAGGCAGCGCCGCTTTAAATTTTAGCTGTCAACTCGCCGATTTCCGGCGACTTGAAGAAACTGGAGTATGCTATATTTAGCCCGTAGTGTCTTGGCTAGTTTTCAGAGGCTTATGGATAAGCATTTATGCTCAAACCTCAAATATGCTGCTGCATATTTAGAATGCATAGTCATCTACAAGGAAGACTAAGAAACTCATAGACAAAAAGAAGCAGCAGTCTTGAGTGATGTACAGAAACAGGTTTGACTGCTATTCTGTAATTGGGGTAGAAGAAGGATTCTACTTTTGTTATGTTAATTAATATTGTCTGGAAATTGTTCTGGCTAAAAAACAGCATCTTTAGATTTGCATGGTTAATACCAAAGATTTATTTCAAACATTGCTGATAGAGTAGTTGCCCTGACAGATTTGACCCAGATGTTCTAAGGTGGATTGGTGAGATACAGGAAACCTACCTAGATCTATCGGGGTACCAAGGCTTGGTTATTATCGATCTCTGATAACCTGATTTCCTTTTAGCATAATACAGTCGACTATTGAGGATGTTAATGAAACAAACAAGTTGTTGTAGTTTCAAAATCAGCTCTCAGACTGCTCCTTTATTTATACCTAAGCTCGAGCATTAACTGGTTAACAAGTACATATAAGGAAAAATCTTTCTTTGCAACAGTAAGTACTTTGTCCAGTGCTGCGTATTGTCATCCAGACCGTTGTTTTAAGTCTTGCATTCTGTTATTGTCTCTGTTCCATGGGAAACACTTGTTTTTTCTTCATTCTTATGTCAAAGGCGTAGTTCTCATATCTGTAGTTATAGCTTTTTAAGGTATTTCACACATATATTTGTACCTTTGATAACTATTCATTGTTTTATTATCTCCCAGACCTTTGTACAGTGTTGTGTACCTCAACATACAAAACAGTTGTTTTACAAATAGATGCATTGGTAAGAGAGATTTGGAGTTTGAGCTGTTTTGAATATAATGTTTAGAGCCATATCCATTCCTCTACCTCAGGAGGAAAAAACAACAAACATATACTGTAGGCTTCAGATTATTGACATGTTTCTCCACAGATGGATTTAAAGGCATACAAAAATCATCACAATATGAACAAATAGAATTTTGAGGCTCCCAAATCACTGGCTCAGTCCAAAGCATTACCAGAGATCAAAGTGATTGTATAATCAGGGTTTGCATGTAGAGTAGATCATTTTGGTGGGTTCAGGGCAAAGACTAATGTGTATCTCCCAAGAACGTTATACAGCATTACTAAGTTATAGTAAAATAACTTCTTTCTGGAAATGGCACTGTAAATTCATAGCTTCATTTTATTTTTAAGAAATATTTTGATTTTATGAGGGTTTTAGTGTTGTTTATCAGTAACGTTTATTTTAGGAGTAGAGCTGTATCTGCCATTTCTTTTTCATAATAAAATACAATCTTGCATGGATATGTGGAACCCCACGAAAGAGATCAGTTATGTAATTCTCTCCAGTCTTTATTCTGTATAAATCAGCTTTAACTAAAGCTTTAGGATATTTTTCTATATTCCCCTGACTATATGCAGAGTTATCACTTATGCATGTAGCCACATGCTGATATTTCAAATAAATAAACTTGGTGAGTGCACATTTTTTTAGGGTCTTGCATATTCTTACATTGTTTCCAATGCTGTAAGAACACTGGCCAGCTGGCTGTCTCTCAAGCTTGCTCTGGTAAAACTGTGTAGTGATATGTAGTGTTCTTTCTGTTTGTATAATTTAAATGTTCAGTGCAGCACAGGTGCTCTTTGTCTTCTCAAATAATTTTATGTTGTCTATCTTACAACTGACTGCAGGTTGTTCAAAAGATCTTCATGAAGCATCACATCACTTCTTCATAGAAAATTAAATTCCTACCCATGGGTAATTTTCCAAAAAGTTGTATATCTAGGGTTTTGTAGTTACTGGAGCAAAATCTGAGCCTGTCACCACCCACAAATCTTCTCACTTTCATTCAAATATTCCTACAAAGTGTCTCTGCGTTGCACTTTCACCTCTCACTATACAGTAGCAAAGTACTATGAGTACTATGATATTGGGTTTATGCAATGTGCTCATGACATACAAAAAACGTCAGACAAGATCTAGGGGTAAATGTATGAACATGAGGGTTCTTCAACACCCGCGTGTTCAGTGTGTTCGGCGATTAAATTTCAAGCGGCGCTGCATTGTAAAGGGAAGTTTCCCTTTACAATGCAGCGCCGCTTGAAATTTAATCGCCGAACACGCGGGTGTTGAAGAACCCGCATGTTCATACATTTACCCCCTAGTCTGGGTTGATCGACAGCTTATAAGTGCATAAACGAATTGAGCAAATTGTCAATAAATCAATGTAAAACGTTGTCAAAAAATTTTAATTAACTATTAATTGTTTAAGGTAGGTCATGAATGAAGTCTCAATTATTACATATATTGCAGATAGCAGAGATGTTAGGTAATAATTTTGAACAGAAGTTGACTTATTAACCAATGACAGCATCCAAACAGGATAAAATAATGTACTTGTAATTGCTGATTTAACCTTCTGCAAGAGCTCACAGTCAGACTGGTTATGTTTGCAGAAATATTGAAATAAAATATCCCTATACATCCATTAAATATTAGTGCTGGGTGGGACATGGAAATAGAGACTATATGGTGTTAGGATTCCTAGTGCATTCACGGGGCAGCAACAGAAGTATTAAACCAAATGTCTTTATTCAGGCAAAGTATAGGACAAGGATTCTGTTCAGAGAATATGCAGATTTCGGAAAGCTGGATCAACAGGTATACCAAAAACACAGTTATGAACAGGTGATTAATGGCAGGAAATATCCACAGAAATAACAGGTTCCAGTGAATGCAAATACAGTTAAAATGCAGGCATAAGAATGGTGAGTTACCCAATGCCAAGATGCAAGAGTCTGTCCAAGGAAGCAAACAGAGGAGAAGAGTCCAGTGACCAGGCAGAGGTCTGAGCAACACAAGTATAAGCAAAGTCCAGAAGTCTAGCCAAAGGTCAGGGCAACAGGCAAACAAGCAGGGTCCAGGAATCAAGCCAAGGGTCACAATAGAAGATCAAGCAGAAATTGAGCAAACACAGGAACAGAGCAGCAGCAGCCAGGAATAAATGGATAAATTGCACTGAGCACAGGTTGAGGCAGGTATTAGAAGCTATGAGCCAGGTGTAGTTCTGATTAGGCCAAGAGGTTAACCCCTTCAGGCATGGTGCAGGCTCAGGAGCAGAACAGCAGCACCTCTGGAGGATTACTGGTACTGCTGACACATACAAAAACACAGGCAGAGTCGTAACATATGGAGGCTATTTCTGAAATGCAACTGTAATAGTTGAACAATAGTAAGTGTGCTAGCCACTCTAAGACTATCTTCTGTCAGGTGTATTCAATTTTCCGGTGTGTGAACAATAAATGAAAGCAAAAACTCCACCATAGTGTTTAGATAAAATTAGTCACTTTACAGAGTGATTAATGGAACAAAGGGTCCTGCAATGCTGGTCTGGCTAAATCTGTAGATTTATGCGACAAGTTACTTTATCAAAAGACTACTTAAATATTCCTGCATAAACTTTCTCACCTCATGGTTGATGTGTGTGTTGAATCATTTTCTTACCTTAGTATTATCAAAGTAACTGTTCATAAATAATATAATCGTTTGACTTACTGGCACAAAAATTATGCTGACATACGTTGATGGCGCTGACCTAAATATAATCATGGAAAGTATCTGTTAGTTGCCACTTAACTAGTTTTCATACAATAAATGTAATTTCCCCAAGCTCCTCCTCTACTTTCAAACAATCTTATATAAGTTTTTTAAAGACTTTACTCTTTCATCACTACACTAAAGTGTCTGTTTGACACTTTAGCAGTGTCGGACTGGGGCATGAAGGGCCCACCGGGATACTGCAACACTAGGAGCCCACCAGAGGGGGTGTGGTCAGTCATAGAGGCGGGACCAGACACTAGAGGGGGAGTGGTCAGTCCACGAAGGACAGCTAGCACCTTAGTGTAGTATATAAAGAATGCAGTGTGTGTATAAAGAATACACAGTGTTTACCTGCCCCTTAGATTGGGCAGAACAGTCACCAAAAATCAGGATTGTCCCACTAGATCAGGGTTGGCTAACCTGTGACACTATTGAAAAAGACAGGAAGGACATGAAAAAAGGGGCACTCAGAATCTATAGATGATTAATTGGATAATTGAATAATACATAACTTTTATTGTTATATGTAAAACACGTGTACTCCTCTTAATTCCGAAAGGCTTGCGAAATAATAAAATCCAAAAACATATAAAGTGAATTAAAATTGCAGTTCAACTGCAATAGCTCTGTGATCCTATCCAATATCTATTATACTTTATATAGGACAGTGGATATTCATTGTATAGTATATTAGGATAACCCGTCCACTAAATGATTTTACATATCAAAATAAGGAGCTACCCATCCTCTATATCATATCAGATGTATTATAATATGCAACCTAGTCTATAGTGATGAGATATCTATCCACTATTATTTCAAGGAAATGAATCCCTTGCTTTTTAACCTATTAGTACAATATGACTCTTGGTCCAATTGGCATTGTTTATATGCCTGTCTGATTTTATTTAAACATATAAAGCAAGGAGAGGCTAATTGTATATTTCTCCTTTTATGGCTTATTAATTTGATATCCTTGGTGGTTTTAGATAATACTAATAATCCGTTTATCAATTATTTATTCAGACATACACAGGATATAGAGATTAACTCTCAGTAGTAATTCGTTTTGTAATGTGATATAGAGGTGTCTCCGTTTGCAGTCTGTTAGTTTAGCATAATTACCAGTCTAAGTAGCGCTGGCACTCTGCTTGTCAGCTATTGTTATAGGCACAGAGGGGTTAATTCTTAATGGTGGCTAACTTGAGAATGCAATACTGTATTAGTCTATAGCCTATTAGCTCAGTGTGATATGCAGTCTAAAAGACACTGAGGATCTGCCTGTCAGCTATCATTGTCGGCTGCTGATTTATGTGAGGCACCGGGGGATTAACTCCCACTGATAATTAACTCTCAAAACCAAGCTAAGAATTCTTCCGTATTGGAACCTCTTAAGTCCACATAATTAGCAGACTAGATAACGTTAGCGATCTGCTAGTTAGCTGCTATTGAAACACATAAGGAACGCAGAAGTTGCCTCTCAATAGTGGCTGAATTCAAAAGAAACTACTGTGGTTCCTTAATTTGCATATAGCCTCTTGATACAGTCTGAATAACATTAACAGTCTGCCTGTCAGCTATCGTACGGAACGTATAGGGCATGGAGACTGATCCTGATTAGTAATTAGGTTTAAAGATTCCCTAGACTAGGGCATCTTTAAACCTCATTATTAATCAGGATCAGTCTCCATGCCCTATACGTTCCGTACGATAGCTGACAGGCAGACTGTTAATGTTATTCAGACTGTTTATCACATTGCATCAAAAGGGGGCGGGGCTTAACCGCGGCCGGGCCTACCGGTCTATAGCCCAGCTGGACGGCGGATCAGAGGTCCAAGAAGTTCTTTTATAGGAACTGCTATGCCCTGATTGGAGGGTGTGATCTGTCACATGCTTCCTCTAGCTGAGAGGGAGCATGTGACAGAATTCAAGATGGCGGCACCCATACACTGGTTTTGGAGGGATCTCTGGTGGGGAGAGAGACTGGGCAGTATTCTGAAAAGAGATCTGAGACCAGCAGAAACTGCAGACCCAGGGACAGCTGAGAAAAATAGCAGAGGGGCAAGTAAAAGAACCTGAGAGTCCCGTGTATGAGAGTCTGTACTCAAGGTCTTATTTCTGCCTCTCTGTCCTATTTTCTGTCCCTGTCTTGTCTTAGACCGAATTGTTTTTGTATGTCATGTAATGTGTTCTGTTAATTGCATCCATACATTTATTATAATGCTTATCTGTACCCAATGTTCTTATCTGTATGTACTTATGTAATTGTCAGGATGTGAGGGTGTAAGAGCCAGAGCTCACTATGTGGCCCTGGAACTTTAGGGTTCTTTGTATCACACAGGTAAAGAAAGAATAGCTTTTAATATGGAACAATGATTGAAACAACACCCAAGTGCTATCCAAGCTTCAACCGCTACCCACTAGCACCCCAGTCTCCAATAACTCCCAAACGCTTTATAAATAATAGTAAAAGTTTTTCCCTGCAACAAACTGTGTTTCTATGCTTCTCTGGCCAAGATGTAAGACTCCAGTGGTCTTAATGCAGTTGCCAGGACACCCGCAAGGGAGATGCACCAGAACGTTGTTAGTACTGCCAGCCCAGACAAGCTGTTTAATACAGTCTCCTAAATGGATAAACTGCAAAGAGTGAGGATGATGATGACGATGACTTGTGTATCAACAGCATGCACACACATTTAGAAGTATGTATTGGGAGGGAGGGGGTGCATGCTATCTCAACTCTAAATTGCAGTAATGAAGGAAAACTGCCCAGTTTGTGTTACATGCAAAATCCTGCAGTATTTTTCCTGCATGCAAAAAACAAAAATACATTTGCACCCCCTTGCATTAATGCTTGCATACGTCCCATATTTGTTCCATGGGTGGGAATGTTGGGGGTGGAGGTATCTAATGGGCAGCCTAACCTATTAGATACTAGGCAGCCATCTGGGAGCATGGCCACGCCTCTGCCGCGACATGGCAACGTCACCTGTCCCGCTGCCGGGACTTACATGCTAGGAGGTATGATAGATGGTTTGTCTAGGTGCAAGTCTGTATCCTTTAACTATATTTGCTCCTAACTTCGCCCTTGTATTCATTATTGTTTTTTGCTGCATGCTTGTTTTCTAATTTCATGTCCTATTCACATTGCATTTTACATTCCAAAATACAGCAATCAAACCAAAATTAGATTGCACGGTTTAAAGAACATTATTTCTCTGGTTTAATAAATGTTGTACAGATAATATATTGTAACCTATGTTTTAATATATGTTATAATTAATAGTGACCTTTTAGTTTAGGTTTTGTTTCAAGTAAATAATTCTAACAGCAGGGATGGGAATACTCAATAACACATTTACTGCAGATAGTCTGAAAACATTCACAATGTTATTGAACTTTGCCTCCCACTGTTTTTGAAATTTCTCAAGAACATGCAATTTGATGAAGTGGCATAAAAGGTTTCTCTGCAAGCATTCACGTTGTTGATTTTTTTAGAGTGTATATTGTTTTTCTAGATGTGAAATCCTAAATCTATTCACCTTGTTGATGTCCTTGACTCAGAAATACAATTATACATTTGAGTATCATCAAATATAATAATATTATAAAAATACGATTACTACTACTTCTAACTACTACTACTACTACTACTACTACTACTACTACTACTACTACTACTACTAATAATAATAATAATAATGTTAATAATAAAAATAATAATAAAGAGGTGTAAATATAAGTAGGTAACTTGCAGTGCAATATATTCTTGTTTTCTATATATATTTTTGACCTGATGGGCTTATTCTGCCACCCTATATTTCACTTGGCAGTTTATCTGTTGCTTTATCGATTCATCTAGGGGTTCCCTTTTATCTATCAGTAATCTGCTATTAATGACTACCCTTACTGGTGTTACTTGGCCTGTTGTAGGAGAGTAGTAACCGTCACACCAGGCTCATTCACCAGCACCTGGAACCTCTTACTTCTGCGTGCTGTGTATAACTGTTGCAGGGCATCTTTGCTGGTGAGTTGTAGCTGGCCGCTCCGGACTGCTTAATTGGAACAAGGCTGCAGGGTGGTAAGCAATGCATAGACTCAGGACAGCGGGGAAATGTATTAGAGTGTTATGTCTTATTTGTAGGTGACAGGATTAGAGCAGGTAACATGGAGGATCTAATAGGAAGAATGTGTTCAGAAGTAGTTCCTACAAGGACTATTACACAACCATATGTGGTATGGATGCTCTCCCAGATGGAATACAAGAATGCACATACACACAATACATCAAATTGTACAGTTTAAAAGAGCTAAATCCATTATTCACCTCTGCCATAAATTAAAGTAAGCACTGGAAATGCTGTACCAATCCTAGTGGATGTTTAAGCAGCGTGGCCAATCTGGGAGAGGGGCTAGACTGCGCCTAGCGAACCAATCAGAACTAAATTTGAATTGGTCAATAGTCAAGAACTTTATGAGCATGCCCAGCTCATTAATCCCCTAGTTTTATCCCAAAATAAGAACTGTTTAGTGGCAGGAAAAATCTCTGGTCACAGAGAGCAATGGGATATCTAAAATAATGGGGATTTAAATTACAGATGACTTTCTATTGTGTTTAACAAGGAGCTGTATGTTTCATCTTTGAGACAATTCCAGAGGAAACACACACACAGACAGGAGACACCCCTGCTAGCAAAGAAATGCATTTGTTAAGATGATATATTCCGCTGATCCTGGCCAAGGTGTGATGCTAATTTACATAGAATATCCTGTTTTAGTGTCACACAATATGGTGCTTCAAAGAATGGCAACTCATACCCGTTTGGCATTTACAAAAATATACCTCAGGTACACTGTGCCAACAATATAAATAAATTGATACAGTAACTTCTCTCTTCACATTTTTGTGTGGGTGAAAGTGATGCCGGTCACATTATTATTAAAAAATTCTATGTTTAAATGTATCAGCAACATTTTGGTTCAAGCAGCTGGCTAAAAGTCAAATAATAATTTTGAAAACATTTGTTTTTCACAGCTTTTTCTGAAAAAAAGCAAGGAACACCCGGAGGAAGGGTTTGTTAAATGTTATTGCTGAGTAATGTTAAGCAAATACCATATTTCATATTATTTAGGCTGGCCATTATAAGCTGTTTGACACTTATTGACATTTCATCTTTCCTCAGCAGAACAAACATAACAAAAGACAGAAATGCAATCCCAAATTTAAATATGCACTAAGTAAGTTTATCTATGCAGAATAATGTATTATCACACATTTTCTAAACATTCATAGAACTAATTATAATTTACAAAGATAAAGGTACTGTATGTGAAACATGCTCATATTTAGCATGTCAAACATGCTTATATTTAACATGTCAAACATGCTCATTTTTAATATGCAGAGCCTGATTCATCAAGGCACATAATTGCCGATATATGCCGTATTTTGTGTAAAATCGCACTGCGTGTGCATAGAAATGAACCATACGCCAGAGAACGCAGTAACATCCAATTCATCTTCGGGTGCAAAGGACTCTTACAACCTATGACTTTGTGGGCGGAACATAGAGGGCAATGGGCATATGAATGTAGTCAATTTACAGCAAGGGTGTGGCAAGCTGTAGCGGACTGAGCAGCATCTGATTCAAATTTTGGGTATCTCAAAGGTGCGTGTTTTTCAGTTGTAACACTTGCACCAGCTGCACGTCTAGTGTAAGTGCAGATTACTAGTGATGACGGTCGCTAGAACATGTATTTGCAAAAATGTATTTTGTGCAAAGTAGACATTTATAACATCCTCAGAAATGTATTTTAAGGGGGGACACCTTTCATATTTTTTAATGTTTTATATTATTAACAGGTGACATTAATTGAAAAGTTATTTTATTTTCTGTGCATTCTTTTGGGGCTTTATATTCCAGATATGTGTTGGTTGCATCCTGCACTGTATTGTCTGTTAGTGCAGAATGGACCTAGTCCCATATTCATTAACATATGTATCTTTACATCCGCTCCTTATTGAATACAGATGTATATATGCCCAATTTATAAAAAAACCACACAATACGTTCACTTTGTGTTCTTTGGTGAATCAGGCCCACAGTATGTAACTAGCAATTATACTTGTGCTTGGGGAGGAAAGGTGTAGTGAAAAGGGAGGAATTACAGTTATAAGTATTAACCCATAGCAAAACTGTGGTGAATAAAGCTTAATCATAAGGAATTGCATTGTAAATACTGTATATCAAATTAATCCATTTAGTAAGCTAGAAGGTAATGCAAATGACTTCAAAGCAAAACCTGCTCTCAGAGGGTTAATGACCTAACTGAATGTGTAAAATGTGATGCCAGAAATACTGGCCAGTGTTTATTCTGAGGCTCTGAAGACCAAAGGACTACAAGATAACATTGCCACCTTTAGGGGAAAATGAATAGCTTCTGAGACCTCGTGTGGTGAGCTATCCTCAACATCATCATCAATATTTATTTATATAGTTCCAGCAGATTCTGTAGAGCTTTACCTGGCACTGTAATAGTTTTTGGCACCTTAAGAGACTTTAAGGAATCAACCTAAGAGGAGGTCTTACACAAAGATACATGGGCTTTGTGACCACATGAGGGTTTGCTATTTTTTTTATCAGGCACATATTCATAAATAATATGAGGAAGGGCATATGTCAAATAAAGCTGTCTGTCACACAGAGAATGAGAAAAAATGAGTATCAGCCCAGCTACTACACTTGACCTATCTCTGTTTGGTATCTGTAGATTTGTAAATTTATATTGGATTTATTCATGATAAAAATGGGTCTGTCTGACATTCCCCAGAAAAGATATGCTACATTTTAGTATTGGGAATTAAATAGGTAACATTTAAATTGTGGTTGTAAAATTGTGTCACAGGCCTCCCCTGGAGACCAGCCCCTGTAGGAGGGGAAAGGTGAAAAAAGAGTCTTTAAAAGAGGAGACCACATATGGTCAGACTTTTGGGAAATCAATCAAATGATGAGCTGTTCATTTCCCAAGCCAATTTCCCTTGGCACAGCTAATGCAACTAATATGTAAATTTAAACTTTCTCCTGTTTATTTTACATGGTTTGCAGTATACACTATATGGACAAAAGTATTTGGCCACACCTGTTAATTATTGATCTGAAGTGTATCAATCAGACCCGTTGCCAGAGGTGTATAAAATCAAGCACCTAGCCATGCAGTGTCCATTTGAAAACATTTGTGATGCAAATTGGGTCCTTCTGAAGAGCTCAGTGACTTCAAGCGTGGTATTGTGATAGGATACCACCTTTGCAATAAGATGATTCATGACATTTCATCCCTACTGGATATTCCATGGTCAACTGTAAGTGATATTATTAGAAAGTGGAAGCGTTTAGGAACAACAGCAACTCAGCCATGAAGCAGAAAACCATATAAAATCACAGAGCGGGGTCAACAACTTCTAAGGCGCATGTTGTGTAAAAGTCATCAACATTCTGCTGATTGCATAGCTGAAGAGGTCCGAACTTTCACTGGCATTAATGTAAGCACAAAAACTGTGCAGCAAAAGCTTAATGGAATGGTTTTCCATGGCCGAGCAGCTGCATCCAAGGCTCACATCACCAAGACCGATGCCAAGCTTTGGATGGAGTGGTGTAATGCACACGGACACTGGACTGTAGAGCAGTGGAAACATGTTCTGTGGAGTGATGAATCACGCTTCTCTGTTTGGCAGTCAGATGGTTGAGTCTGAGTTTGGCTGATGCCTGGAGAACGTTACCTGCCTGACTGCATTATGCCAACTGTGAAGTTTCTTGGAGGAGGGATAATGGTATGGGGCTGTTTTTCATGGTTTGGGGTAGGTGCCTTATCTCAAGTGAAGGGCAATCTTAATGCTTCAGCATACCAAGTCATTTTGGACAATGTTATGCTTCCAACTTTTTGGCAACAGTTTGGGAAAGGCCCTTTTCCAGTCCAACATGACTGTGCTCCAGAGCAAGAACTACAAAGACATTGTTTGATGAGTTTGGTGTGGAAGAACTTGACTGGCCCGCAGCGAGCCCTAAACTCAGCACCATCAAACGCCTTTGGGATGAACTGGAACAGAGATTGCGAGCCAGGCCTTCTTGTCCAACATCAGTGCCTGACCTCATCAATGCTCTACAGAATGAATGGGAACAAATTCACACAGAAGCATTCCAACATTTTGTAGAAAGCCTTCCAAGAAGAGTGGAAGCTGTTATTGCTGCAAAAGAGGGACCAACTCCATATTAAAGTATATGTATTTGAACACAATGTCATTCCCTATTTGTGTAATGGTTAGGCATCTGAATACTTTTTTCCATATAGTGTATTTTGTCACCTTTTATTAATTCTTATTATAGTATGTTAGCATTAGACTTTTTTATTTTTTAAATGCAAAATTGAATAAGTGCCATCCTTATAGCACTAAACAAATTCACTGCCTGTTTAGAAGAGGTTGATTGAGTGACTGTTTTAACCCTTTATATACCAGTGTCGGAAGTGTTAACTATTTTAACTAGAAGAGCGCAGAGTGTGCATAAATAGATAAATAAGTCATAGTTATCCTATGGAACTTATGCATAGATTTTGTCAGTTGAGGAGGGGCGTGGAAGTGTCTGCCTGTGGTGGGGAAGGGACCAGTTATATCTGTAACCTAAGGGATAAGTGAGTGGAAGATTTAGACTGCAATCCTGTGTGTCCACTTAAAGTAAACTTTCAGGTCATGAGTGCACAGCGTGCGGTGCATGGCAGGTAAAAGTGGTCAGAAGTGGTTTCCTGACAAAATTGAGGTGTTAATTTGTTTGACTTAATTATTTGATAAATTATCACATCAGGCTGCTGATAGAGCCGGGTCTCTCTGACATGGGGAGTATAAAGGTTGCCCATCCACCATTTGCTGACTGCTGGTGTAAGCATAAGTGGCTATGGGGTTATTGGAAATAATAGGTTCGAACCTTATATGCTTCTGCAAGCTTTTGCTGGTAAAAGTATGCTTTTCACTCCAGTGACTAACTGGTCTAATGATAAGATATTTTAATTGTTTAGTGAACTCTCTCTATATGTCTCACAAAATGTTTAGCATATGACAATATTTAGACCTTGAACAAAAGGACTTTCATACTTTTATTTTTTTTAAACAGCAAATGTATAGTGTATTGTTAGTACTGAGCAGATGGAGAACTGTTGTAACTTGCTGCTTCATGAAATATTGAACTGTCTCTCTGGCTCATATATGGAGTACACACTGGCAGTTTCTCCAACTGTCACTACAAACACACACACATAGACATCTGCAGCTATATATGACAATGTTATCTATCATGAAAAAATAAATCTTTCCTTAATATATTAAATACAATAAAAAAACTAATTCCATAAAATAGTAGCTGCTTTTAGATCGGTGGTAATCTTTTTCCCGAAGTTTCTAACCCACTATTATTACTGCAGTTAAGGGCGCAATTGAAAAAGGCACTGCCTCTACAATGTTTTTTAGTACGACTTACATAATGTAGCCTTAAGGAAGTCTAGAAGTGCGCCTTTAACTGCAGTAATAATAGTGTCAGCATACACACCAACTTCATTCTCTGCTGCCAGTCTCTTAAAGGATCGCATTCACTTCAAGTAATTTTTCCTGAACAGTCGAGATGAAGAATATGTCGGGGTCCTCAGTATTTGGAATGAAGATGTCGCGGTATCTGTTGTCGGTGTTTGAAGCTTCGGAAAAAAGTGCCCAACCCTTTTCGATTACTGTAAACAAACAGTCAACATTGTTGTATTTCATATTTGCATATTCATTGCCCCCTACTTCTAATAATTAACTTGGCCCTATACTCTTAGATCATTTTTGATACAGGAACTTTTACAAAATACAATCACAATAAAGTTGAACATAGCTAACGAATACATTAATTCCGACTACAAGTACATAGACAATAAAATGAAGAAGGGGATTATACCAACATATAAAAAAATACAGACATACCTAAAAAGTAACATGATTTCTGACATGAGTTGAATATATCGCAACAGCACAAAATTCAGGCAGTATGACAGGTGACAGTTAAGCGTGCGACACTTACATTAACGACATTAAGGGGGCAATAACAGATCCCGGCGACTGTTTAATGTTTGCACTTTTGTAAAATATCTTTAATAACTATAAAGTTGCTTAGATGGTTAAAAAACATTTTAATTAGACCAGCAGAATATGTTTTGTGCTTTCAATTCCAATGACTCATTTTTAAGACCATCTACATTGTTTCAATTAGTCTATTTAGATAATTTTGTTACTTAAGATCTTTTAATGCCTTTTAGGTCTCTGTGTGCTGTCCAGGATTTTCCAACACATTTCCTAGTGATGCACATTACAGAAGCTGCAACCACAGACGCCGATTTTTAAATCACTTCTTAGCAAAGAGAATGGAACAGGCTATTTAATATGTCTGAAAAATGTTTTCAATTATGACCACTTTGATATATGTTCAGTAACTAATTTGATTATTTTTATGTATTTATTGTTATTGATTATTATATCAAACAATGGTGTTTCATGATACTCCATTACTTAATGTTAAAAAATGATATTTAGCTTACCTTATGGTTTTCAGACTGTCATCTTGCAATCAGTTAGCACCAGCAAGATGTGTCTGTAAGAGGGGATCACAGACATTAGGGGTGTGGTAATCAGCAAGCTAGGCTTGGTTCCATGAAGTGTCAGCCAATTGAGAATGAGGCTTGGCTCCAGGAACCACTTGCTGGAGGGAGGTTGGAGGAGTTTCATAATATGTTGTTGTTGTGGATGGCCCTATGAATGTCGGAATAGCCGGCCAATATATGGAGAGTGGATTCATGGTTAGCTAGGTGTAGGGAAGAGCCTATGGATTATGCTCGTAAGATGGGAAGAAACCAGAGAATCCGGAGGAAACCCATGAAAACATGGAGAGGACATACAAACCCTACAAAGATAAGGCCCTGGTCAGAAATTGAACTAATTTTCCTACAAATAAGGCCTTGTGGGAATGCTGTCCTACATTATAGTAAGAACACATTACAGAATATATTATTATATTTATTTATTATTATTTGTTATCTAGAATGAGAAATATTATTTTAGCTAGATTACAAATACAACCATAGCCTAAAGTATTAGACATTACAATGCTTGTTTTTTGTTTTGCATTTTATAATTATGGGATATATATAGTTATTGATAAAAAGAGCAGTAAAAAACTGTTCATACTGAATAAATACCTTTATATATTTATATTATTTACAATTAGGCAAGCTATCCTTGTTTAAGTATTGCTAGTATCTTGATGCTACCTAATGAGCTCTGTGTGATGTTTAAGCACAGAGACGTTAAGCTTTATAAACATCAAATACACTGATTGACTGTATTTCCTGTCTTTGAAAAACAGTTTTTTATGCTTAGATTCCTTAGTCACTGACAAAGGATAAAACATAATTAATGTCCTGCTGGGTTGGTATACAATTCAAATTCATTTCAACAGAGAAGATAGCTTGCAATCATATCTAGTTCCTCCAAACACTGCTTGCATTTGAAGAACCCATAAATACCAAATACAAATAAACACCAATCAAGGATATGGATAGATAATAATATTTTTTTTAATAAATAATTCTCACTCTATATATAAAATATGTCATATCTAGTATATTTTCAACTAGTACTTCAGACTTTTCTGGATAATGTTTTTTTTTTTGGATGGTTATATAAAAAATATTATAAATTAATATTGTCCATCTTCCCCCATCTCTCTCCAAGCTGCCACTTGTATGACCCTCTTCAAATTGTATAACAGTAATCCTTGCAGTGATTTAGCAGAAGACACTTTGATCATGGTTGTGGGCATGACATCATCATCATCACTCTAGTTTCTATAACTTTGTGCACAACAGGTTTCCAGATAAAAGACCCCTGTAATTAAAAATCTGTAATTACAAAAAAAATAGAAACGTTATAGGCTAATTTTAACAGACTGAAGTACTCCTTGCATGTGCTACCATTATACTGTTATTGCTGAATACAGAATGCAAATTATATACACAAGCATGTACACACGTGCACTTTTGATTTGTATTGTCAATACCAATTATTTTGTGATAGGAATGCAAATACACTGTAATGTATCATAGAAACATTTGAAGTAAACAAAGCACTGAATAGTGCTTATGGATTAACGCAAATGAAAAGGGTATTAAACAATATGGTCAATGCATTATTTACAAAATATATATTATCTGATATATAACTGCAACTGTGAATATCTACTTGTTGAGGTCATTAATAACACTATACAGTATGTGCTGCTTAAAATAATTAAAACAATATTGTTTTCCCAATATCAGCACAAATTAAACTCTAAATAGTATAATAATGTAACAGCGTAACAATAAGGAATAACGAAGTTCACATAAGATAATGCAGTATCAGTTATTGAAGATCAAAAATACGCTTGGGATTATTGTCCCAAAGAAACAGTAAAGAAAATAAGGGTTTTTAAGAGCAAAAATAGCTTACATGCAGAAGGACGAGAATGAGTATTTGTAAGGGACACAGAAGGCAGTAATAGAGGAAGGCAGTTTATAGAATAGCAACAGAAAATCAGAGAGAAAATGAGCCAAACACTTACAGAGCAGCAGTGGACTTCAAACAGACGATTTCACAGCTATAGATAACTGCCAGTTGTTTGAGTAAAACATCAGAGGATATTTTCGTGCCTTAAGCGATGTGGAGTGAAGGGGAGTCAGAAGGACTGCACACTTTGGGCATTGTGTTGGTTGTGTGTTCATCTCTTAAACTTTTGCACTACCTGGGTCTAATTGACTTATCAGATGGTAAGATAATCATTAAATTTTCATATCCTTTTTATATTATTTGTTTGCTTGTGTAGTGTGTGAATGTGTAATGTGTGTGCACATATGTGATAGATAGAATAGTTATTACAATTAATTTATTGTTATTAACTGTGTTTATAATAAAAGTAAGGAAATGTGTTTGAAATATTTAATTATACTATGTCAAATGAATACATTAAAAAAAGTAATTTAACACAGCAATCTTGTTTTAATAAATGTAGGTTGTGACTTATGATACATATTTAGACAAAAATGTAATTTACTGAAAGGAAATAAAAACAGTTTATTCAGACATTATCCTGCAGTCGCTGAACATCTACATTATCAATTAAATAATTATTTTCAATTAACTTACTAATACTTTCAGGCAGCATAATGTTGAGAATTTATTTAGCTATATTGGGACTTAATAATAATAATAATAATAATAATAATAATAATAATAACAATAACTATTATGATTATTCAGCTAGCAATTCAATGTCAATCCTTACACCGTATTTTCAGGAACTACTACTTTTGCTATTATGTGCACAACTCATTAATTTTGAATAATTAAATATACATTGTCTTGGTAAAGTATGTTTATGTCTATCTTTTAAATATAGAGTAGAAGTATTGGTCCACAAAATCTCTCCCAGACCTATTATGACTATTTAAAGGACTTCTAAACCTTAAATACAAGTTGCCTTTTATAAAAAAGCTACAAATACAATCTTTTTTATGTTAAGTTCCCATATGGTGACATAACCCGAGTTATTTGACGTTGTATTTACACTTGCTGCATAGTTCAATTAGTGCAAACTAATGTTTGTTTTTTTTAAATAAGCCATTTTTTGACTAAATGAAACTGTCTGACGTCCTTCAATATGATTACTGGCAAGAAGTTTGTCATGTGTAGGCAAATATCTACCCTTATAATCAAAACTGTATCTTCAGTTCTGATAAACTACAACTTTTACATATATAATTCTGAATGTTATTAACAGCTCTTTTAAGTAAGGCAACTTGCACAAAATGTAGGCAGAGCTTTTTTATTTTCTAATTGCATGTACAGTGAAATATATTTAATAATAGTACTACTATTGTTATTAAAATAATAATTGGTAACTTAGCAGTAATATTCCCATCTCTGAGCTGCAACAGAAAAATCTGTGTTTAAAACCTGAAATGCATTAACAATAAAGGATAACCCCACCTTTTAATGATGTTTATATCCCTAACATACAGTACTTGTGGACAACATATATAGCATGGTATAGGGAATGACTGATGCAGCAATTGTTTACTTGATGTTTACTGGCATTGTATTCCTTTCAGAACACCATGCAAGTAAATGTTTTTTGTTTTGTGTTTTAAAAATATTTTTATTGTGGCAGCAATAGGAGCAACATCGTAAAATACAATTAGACATAGTACAAAGATAAAGGAGCAAGGCAACAAACAACATAACTGACATTGGTGGCCACATTTTCAATTTAACACTAGAGGCCTATACCAAAAGCTGAGGCTAAATCATTTGTAAAGAGCAATGAGATAGATTACAAGTAACTTAAAAACTAGCTATCAAAACTATCTAAACATCTAGCAAACCAACTAATTAACTAACTAACTTAACTATCTAACTAAGTAACTAATGGTCACTCAGATCCAAAAGTCAGCTATCCATCCCTGGAGGTGGACGTTGGATGTCTAAAAGAGTGTATGGGGAAGATGTAGTAGTGGCAGCTTATGGAGGCAAGGATCGGAAGTGAGGGTAAAATAAGAGGGGTGTGTCACATAACTATGGGGGTCTGGCAGTTAAAAGCTGGAGAGAGTACCAGGATGTGTATTGGAAGCAGTTCTTGGCGCGAGTTTGGTGCATGACAGATATGTATGTATGAATTGTCCCTAGCATTGAAAGAGGGCAGATGCCAAGAGTTCTTTGTTGTGTGTCATTTCCAACCAGTCCATTTGGAATAAAAAGAAGAGTCTAAAGGTAGCCAAGTTGGGGGATGGGGGAATTGAGTGAATCCACTGCTGAAGGACAGCTTTACATCCCACCACAGCCAATAACATCATTTTGTTTAGTCATATCTGGGGATATTCAGTTCATCTACTAGATATCCTAGAATGGCCCATTGAGGCGTAGCTTGAAAGGGAAAACCCAGCACGGTACTACCAAAGGCCACCAATTTGTGTATATTCTGAAAATCCCAAAGACACTTAAACAGATCCTCTTCAGGCTGTGCACATTTGAGGCAGAGGCTATCCAAGGAGAGGCCAATTCGGTTGCAGCACCTAGGAAATAAATAAGTGTGATGTAATATCTTATAAGTCATATTCTGGTAACTGCTAGCTGGGGTAGTTTTGAGCACAAGGTGGAAAGTGCAGAGGATGTCCGTGTTGGTGAGGGTGAAGAAATGATGTGACCATGTCTGGATTTCCTGATATCTTGTCTTCTGGGAAGTGTTCAGGTTTAATAGCTGAATAAATAGAAGAGATGGAATGAGGGCTGTGTGAAAAGAGGGAGTCAAAAGTACTAGCAATATTCTGCTACATGAAAAAACAGTCAGTATTTAACTTATGTGCAAAACAGAATGCTAGTTTGCACCCCTTGCATTGTAACATGGTTTTGTCCAGGAGACTGAAATAAGAAGTTTCTCAAGTTAAGATCCTTAATGAATCAGGCCCAAGGTTATCAAGCTTTGTTCAAGTGGGTGGCTTGAATGGCAACAATAGCTGCTCACATCCCAATCACAGACTGTCTTGGCCTGATTCATTAAGGAAAGAAAGGCAAAAAATTAGTACGTTTTCTCCTGGACAAACCGTTAGTTTACTATTTTGAACATGAGTTAAATAGTGGGTTTTTTTTCAAGTAGTACACAAATACTTGAGAGGTTTATTTTTCACTGAAATTTAAAGCTCATCTAGGACCTGCTGTACCCCAAATAGAAATCTATCCCCACATTTTAAATTTATCTCCCCCTCTAATGCAACGTGGTTTTGCAAAGTTACTCATTTTTTTCCCTTACTTTCCTTAATGAGATACGCCCTCTGTGTTTAACGAATCCCAATGGGGCTGGGGAAATTATGTGTGGCAAAGTTTTGAGTGGACATTATTTTAGTGAGTATTTTGAAATCCTGATTTAGCAAACAAATGAGTCTATAAGACAAGTGTAGGGTTTTTTCCTGGTTTAGGCAAGACAATGATCCTGGCTTCGTTGAAGTGTTATGGTGCGGTATCAGTAGTGAGATAGAGAGGTGAGAATTGGGGTGAAGTGAGTCTTTAGGATCTTATAATATTCATGGCGGAACCCATCCAATTCAGGAGATTTGCCATTGGCTAGGGAGGTAATAATGTAGGTAACTTCTGACTCGGTAATAGGTTCCTCTAGGATCAACCTCTCCACAGATGAAAGCTTGGACAATGCTGCATGGAGGAACCAGATGCCCTCTTCCTTACTATCAGAATCAGTTATATATAGAGACTTATAAATAATGCATGAAGGCATTACAGATTGTGGTGGGATCAGACATAAACGTGCCATTCAGTTTTTATAGCGTTACCAAAGTTTTAGATCTCTGGCCTTTCACTAGTTTAGCCAGGAGTTTCCCAGACTATTTTCCCTAGCAATTATATCTATTTAATTGGTAGTCATTTTGGTGTTGTGCCCTCTCAGTAAGAAAGGTGTCATAGACTTCTTTAGTCTGAAATAAGCAGTACTGTTGACCTCAGAGTCATGCTGTATTTATGAGAGATATGCGGCCATGAGGGCAATACTAAGGTCGGTTAGCTTGTTTGTAAATTCCTTGTTTCTGCTATGAACATAAGAGAGATTCTTCAACATGGTCAATATTATCATGCACATAGTTGTGTACCAGGAAGTCTGGAGAAAGTGTCTAAATGTTTTAGATTGGGACATACCGTATATACTCGTGTATAAGCCGAGTTTTTCAGCACATTTTTTTATGCTGAAAAAGCCCCCCTCGGCTTATACACGGGTGAACTTACCTGGTCTCCGTTTCCTCAGCTCTTCAGTTCCGCAGTGGAACGCATGTGCGTTCCACCGACAGGAAGTTCGGCACAAATGCCGAACTTCCTGTCATTGGAACGCACATGCGTTCCACTGCGGAACTGAAGAGCTGAGGGAACGGAGACCAGGTAAGTTCGTTCTCTCTCCCTCACTCGCTCCCTCCCTCCCTCTCTCCCCCTTCAATATTAACATAACGTGATTTCCCTATTCTTTGAGGGTGAATTTGGGGGTGAATTTCAGATATGGCATTTGCTGGGTCTCATAATACATTATTATTCAGGATACCGTACATTGATGGTTCTAATTTATACGATTCATTTATAAAACAGTTTTTTCAAATTAAATCAATAAAGTAGAGTAACAAATCAGGGGGTGTGGAAATATTAATGCACACATATATAAAGATATTTATTGACAGTGTCCCCCTGCACCCCATTTTGAAATGTGTCAGGGCTTCACTAAAATGGCAAGCTTATATCAGGACCATAAAGCCATATTTATGGAGCAGTTGTGAAAAAATGGCAAACAAACTGTGTATTTTTTTTTTAAATTGATGCTGGGTGTCACACCTACAAGACCACGTTCAAAATCAGTCCTGCTTTTTCTAGATATGCTCCCGAAGCTGGTTGTTTTCATGCCTGCTTTCTGCAAGATAGGGGACAGACAGCATGCCAAAAAGATTTAGCTTAGTATCAACTCTGTGTTTCAGGAATAATAGTTCAATAATTTCTTCTGTGTACCAAGAAATATTCTCTGATTCATTTTTAAAGAAAGAAAGGTGCATATGTCCAAAGAACCAGTCAGATTAAAAATACATGAATCATTCAGTAGCTAATCAATCAAAAACACACATGATATAAAAATGTGTAAAATAAAAATGCATATACAGATGTAAATAAAAAACATAATAATGAATAAATCTACAAAAATTACCAGTAGCTGCTGCATTTCCCACCCTAGGCTTATACTCGAGTCAATAAGTTTTCCCAGTTTTTTGAGGTAAAATTAGGTGCCTCGGCTTATATTCGGGTCGACTTATACTCGAGTATATACGGTATATCCTGGGAAACGCCAGATTTTAGAGTAACTGCGAGGAGTGTCAAGCTCTAATGTCATGAGAATGGGGGCATGGTCAGAAATGATCATTTCTATGATGGAAGTGCTCCGAATTTTGTGGAACTGACTCTGAGTTTATGCGAGAGTGGGTACCATGGGGGTGCGAGAAAAATGTGTGATCGCGTTGGAGAGGATTATGGAGATGCCATGGGTCTACCATATCCAAAATGGATATAAGGATATGTTTATTGTTGTGTGCGTTAGTATGTCCAGTGTTACTAACCTCTGATTTGTCCAGGGAAGAATCGCTGATTGAATTAAAGTAGCCACCAACAAGGTTATGTTCACCCCATTCTAACAGTTTATGTAGAAGACATGTCAAAAAAGAGTGGTTAGGGGCATAGAGGTTAAGCAGTGTATATTGAACATTATCCATGGTTATATCTAGCAAGATGAACCTGCCCTCTGGATCAAGGAATTGTCTCTCAATGGAATAGTTAAGCAACTTATTGATAAGAATCACATTTCCAAGCTGCTTTATAACATAGGGGGCTGAGATACAGTGGTCAATCCAAGAATCATGTAAAATAATTCTAAAGTCTAAAGTCCAATGTGTTTCCTGTAAAAACACTATGTGTAGATTAAGGCGTTTGAGGTGAGCAGTCACCTTCTTTCTCTTTACAGGATGATTAAGGCGTTCCACATTCCAGGAGGTTATGTTCAAATTATTAGGGACAGTCTCAACATCTGATGAAGAGATGAAGAGGGAGGAGTAACAGCAGCTGCAGGGTTATTCAACTCCAGCTATCAGCGGACTAGATGTCATGGTAGAAGCAGAATAGCAGGGCTCCGCTCCATTCCAGCGAGCGGAGTGGAGGAATCCCACAGGAAGGGGTTGCTGTTTTCTCGGGTGAGCAAAGTAAAAACAAAACTTGAAAAGTCAATACTAATACATTGATGCCCACTTATGGGCCGTTTGATTTTGGGGAAAACATGGAATGGAGGAAAAAGTGTCTAACCCCTCTCGTGCTTGAGAAGAGGAAAGAAGAGAGAATTAGCTCCAAGTCATGATTCATTCACTGTGTTGATCAAAAAATTTCCTAGCCTCTGCTGTGTCCTCAAATAGTGACCCTTTACAGTTGAGGACAATTCTCAGTTTGGCCGGATATCAAAGGGAAAACTTAATGTGATGATCAAAAAGGTGTTAAATTCTCTGCATTTGGCGGTGGCAATGTTTCAGAAGTCCTGAAAGTTCAATAAATGTTCAACCCTGATATGAAAGATCTGGAGTTTTCTGGTAATAATCCAGAAGTTTGGTTTTATCTGAGTGGTTCAGGAGTTGCATTATCACTTGTCTAGGGCGGTTAGAGTCCTGCTGTCTGTCAGGGCCAATTCTTTGCACCTCCTCAATGGTCAGGGTATCGTCTTTAGTGTCCATCGCCAGTTGCTGAGGTAGCCAAGTACTCAAAAAGCAGATCATTTGATGGATTCGGGGAGGCCGACAATTCTCAGAATGTTGCGTCTGCTGCGGTTCATTAGATTGTTGACTTTGTGAGCAAAAGAATTAAGCAATTTTTATTGATATTCGATAGTTCTCTTAGCAGCCTGGAGCTCATCCTCTACAGCTGATATGCATTCAGCTTTATTGAGGCAGTGGGCATGCAGATTGATTTTGGTAAGTGCAGAATCTATAGATACCTAGCGCTGGCTAGTTTTTTGTCTAGCAGGAGTCAAGGACCGCAGTAATGTCAGATGGTTTCATTTTCGCCAATTTGCAGTTATTACAGATTGTCCTTTTCTTGGTAGAGCTTGCTAAGAATGTTGATTGATCAGAGTCACTCGACTGAAGGCTCGGACAGTCCTCCTATGGGACAAATAAATAATATTTCGCTTGTTTAGATTGGAATTTGCTCAGGAATTTCTCCATTTAATACAAATTGTAGAAAGCTTGGATATGAGGTGTCACCAAGCGCTAGGATTGAAGAGGGGTTCACTACAAATAATAGGAAACACTGAGGCTAAGTTGTATATTTAAAGCAGGATTAAGAGTAAAGTTCAGGTATCAGCAATAGCAGATACCACATCAATGATATGTCTCAGGAACTTCCCATAGTGGGGCCACGGGATGGCCAGCGGTCTGAGACGCATTAGAATTCATTCCAGTGGAAAAGTAAACAACCAGGCACCAGCGATAATAACAGGCAAAGTGGCCAGGTAAGGAAAAGAATCTGCACCACAGCAGGTGGCAAAGATTTAGCAGGTCAGATCACAATGACTCAGTAGCAGAAGGTACAATGCTGCCAGGTGCATTGTAAGAATATCCACAAGGAGGCAGTAGATATGAGCCTGCTGTGAGAAGGAGCACCATCTGCAGCAGATCATTACTGTCAATCGGTGGCAAAAAATTTAAATTATAGCAGACTTGTAGGGGACCCACAGGTGCAACAGGGCGATCCATGCCAGCAGGTAATGCAGTTTACCCCAAAACACTGAGCCACAGTCAAAGATGCAGAGGACACATCAGAGAATATATGGAGAGGCACCCAGTTCAACAGGGACAAGAGTCAGGGAGCAGGTAACATGGGAGGGCTGTGAGACAGGCACCAACCATACCTGTATATTTATGGAGATCTAGATATGGTCCGCAGCGTTAGCAGTCGAGTAGTTAAGCAGGTAACATTCACAGATACACTGAAGCCTGTTCTGGAAAGGAAGATGTGTCCTGACGAATTTCCTGACTCTCAGGGGGGAAATGAAGCGATTTTTGAACATTGCTGATATTCATTGATTTTGACAGCTAAACTTAAAAGGCAATGTATTTAAAGGCAAGATTTGCCTTTAAACACATTGTTAGAAATGGATGAAGCATTAGCAAGAGCCGTCCGCCATCTTCAGCCTCCAGGTCGTAAATGTTTAAAATAAAGTGTTCATCTACATGAGCCCTAAATATGTTGCAAATATATGAATTACAGATATAAATTTGTGATGGTTGAAAAATATCTATTTTTCTCTTACTGAAGTTTGTCTCAATTTAACATTATAATTTATTACATGTTTCATAATACCTCATCTGAACAGTAATAATAATTCCGTGATACCTAGATACCCAAAAATAATTCAACACTATAAAATACCAAAAAGAGTAAAAATAAGCTAAACCAGACTCCCCAATCAATGTATACCATACATCCAAAAAATTGGTTATAAAATTTAAATATTTGGTCACATAATCATACATAGACTTTATGCATAAAAATAATCCACCTTGTTAAGCAAAAAACACTAAAGAGAACCAAATACCTATAGTGTATTAATTTCAATAAAATGAATGGTTCTGGTGGTGCAGACAGTTGAACTCATTCATTCACAGTCTCACATAGTAAAAAAATTGTCTATCTACGGAAACATCATAGAAGGAAGGACACTCTCTTCGCACTGAAAATACAGACATTTCTCTCTTTATACCTTATTAAACCAGTCCAGTCCCTTATTCCAAGGATATATCTATCTATCTATCTATATAGATAGGCTTGCTTAAATCCTTCTGCTTCTTCATGTAATCCCTGACAGACTTGATGTTGTTGAGATCAGGGCTCTGTGGGGGCCATATCATCACTACCAGGATTCCTTGTTCTTCTTTACGCTGAAGATGCTTCTTATGACATTGACTGTATGTTTGGGGTCATTGTCATGCTGCAGAATAAAGTTGGAGCCAGTCAGACACCTCCCTCATGGTATTAAATGATGAATAAATACCTGCCTGTATTTGTCAGATTGAGGACACAATTAATCCTGACCAAATCCCCAACTCCATTTGCTGAAAAGCATCCGCAAACTTTCAAGGAGCTTTCACCATGATTCACTGTTGCCTGCAGACACTCATTATTGTACCGCTCTCCAGTCCTCTGGCTAACAAACTGCCTTCTGTTACAACCAAATATTAACTTATCAGTTCAGATCACATGCTGCCATTTTTCTGCACCCAAGTTCCTATGTTTTCAAGCCTAGTGGAGTCGCTTGGCCTTGTGTCCACTTTGAAGGTATGGCCTTTTGGCCCCAATTCTTCAATGAAGACCACTTCTGGCCAGACTTCTCCAAACATTCTCCAAACAGTAGATGAGTGTACCTGGGTCCCATTGTTTTTTTCCAGTTCTGAGCTGATGGCAGTGCTGGACATCTTCCGATTTCGAAGGGAAGTAAGCATGATGTGTCTTTCATTTGATGCACTAAGTTTCATTGGCCGACCACTGCATCTACGGTTCTCGATGTTGCCTGTTTCTTTGTGTTTCTTCAAAAGAGCTTGAACAGCACATCTTGAAACCCCAGTCTGCTTTGAAATCTTTGCCTGCAAGAGACCTTGCTGATGCAGTATAACTACCTTGTGTCTTGTTGCTGTGCTCAGTCTTGCTATGGTCATGAAACTGTCTTCCACAACCTCACCTATGCAGCAGAGTCTGGCTGTTCCTCACCCAGTTTTTAGCCTCCTACGCAACTGTTGCTGTTTCAGTTAATGACTCGAGCTACATATTAAAATGATTATCATTATCACCTGTTTGGTATGATTGGTTAATCATGCACCTGACTAATATCCTACAAAATCCCTGTCTTTGTGCAAGTGTACCTAGAAGAATTTATTCTGCTTTGAAGGCAATGGGTGGTCACACCAAATATTGATTTGATTTAGATTTCTCTTCCGTGCATTCACTGAGCATTTTGTTAATTGATAAAAACAAACTATTAACAATTCTATTTTTGAAAGCATTCTTACTTTACCACCATACAGATTCGCTCTCACTTAAGTCTCTCCCACAGTGGCAAATTTAGAATAACAGTCGTATCTGTTGCCTTCTACAACAGATGAATTGACAAATATATCTTGGGAATAATCTAATATATATATATATATATATATATCTGTGTTAGGATGTTAATATTTTATGATTTTTAGAATACCACCATCCACTTTGTTTTATAGGTTTAAGATGATAGTGGCCAAGGTATGATTTATGATGATATATTATATATTGTACTACTAATTCAAACACCTGAAATCTGTGGAAAAGAAGGCCATGATTGGTCAGTTCCATTTTAAAAGGAAGTCCTAGTGGTATGTGGTATGATTGTATATAAGGACTCAATGTCACACATCAAGAAATGGTAATCATCTACCCATTGGACCACAGATACTAAATTTAGATTTTCCATAATGTCCTTAATATGTGACCTTAAGGATGTGACGTGGGACTGTAGCAAGAAATGTTCGAAACAAATAATGGATCTATCTGGGAGTTGGTCAGTTCCATTTAAAAAAAAACTCCTGCTATTAATTTAATTTCTCTTAGGAAACTGCAGAAATACTATGTGGAGAAACTCAACAGTGGAGTTAAACAGAAGTGCAAAGAAACATGCCTGAGTCGTTATAATCGACATACAGAGATATACAAGCTAAAACTAGAGACCTGGGTCCAGAAGCTTTAAGATATACTTGTCAATTTAACTGTTGTAGAAGGCAACAGACACTACTGTTGTTCTAAATTTGCAGCTGTGAGAGAAACTTAGCTGAGAGCTGTTCTGTACAGTGGAACATACTGCGTGCCACTGATTATGCAGACTCTGATTAGTCGAAGCCCCGGATATAGCGGTCAAATTATTGATATATATATATATATATATATATATACTCTTGAAATAAGGGACCAGACTGGTTTTACAAGGTATAAAGAAAGAAGCGTCTGCATTTTCAGTCTGAAGAAATTGTCTTTCCTTATGTGATGAGTTCATAAGCAACTAAATTTTTTACTATATGATACTGTGAACGAATGAGTTATGCTATGTATAGACTGAGTCAAAGACTTGCGTCCCCTTATGTATGGGCATGTAGGGGCAAGTGTGACATATGTAGACTAGGGGGCATATTTACTAAACTGCGGGTTTGAAAAAGTGAAGATGTTACCTGTAGCAACCAATCAGATTCTAGCTATCATTTTGTAGCATGTACTAAATAAACATACACTAGAATCTGATTGGTTGCTATAGACAAAATCGCCGTTTAATAAATATACCCCTAAGACTTAAATGCATATGCTTCTATCAAGAGATGTGAAAACTTATGGGTGCTCGATCAATGGTGTAAGAAATGATCTTATAGTGATGAACATCAACTTAACTGTGTCTGGCTCAACAGACCCATGTATGCTGCGTCTTTTTTGGGGGTGCAGTTTCTGTCTGTGTTTTAGACGGAAATTGTATCCAACTCTACATGGGTTTTGCACAAACCAATCAAAGGTCCCAGAATATCCTAATTCATATAAATCACTTTCTTTGCCAAGTTTTAATCATAAATTGTTCACTAAAATGTTTAATGCAAGACTCAAAGTGTTTGGCTCTGACATAATTCTTCTGGTCAAACAGAGTTTATACAGAATTAATTTTTTGTGCTCAATATTTCTAAAGTTTCTCCTATATTATTTGCATATGAAGTCTCCTTAGTTATCTCACATAGGCTGAATCTTCATGTATTTAATCAAAGCATACAGTAGGATCATAAATCTTGAAAAAAATGATTGTGCA
The DNA here is from genome assembly GCF_038048845.1 of Mixophyes fleayi. NCBI lineage: Eukaryota > Metazoa > Chordata > Amphibia > Anura > Limnodynastidae > Mixophyes > Mixophyes fleayi. Next base: position 283,090,089 of record NC_134405.1, on the reverse strand, counting down.
TCTAAATGTATCCCCAGACATCCATCTAGGACTTGAGCAATGTGTATGCTTTTATTAAATGAACTTCAGATTTCTATATTAACGATGAAAACCAGCAGAAAGCAAGGTTGAACGAAAAAGTTTTACAAAAATTGAAATGCTTATTTAGCAAGTACTTAAAATTAACAGGCACCACTCTAAAATACAAATAAATAGGGATTACATTAGATTGTCAGGAGATGTAACAGTGTTTATCTATGTAATTAAGTAGGATCTGAGCACCTATTATTATCCTTTAACACAGGGCATTCGGATGAGCAGGAAATAAAGTGTACTGGATTAAAGCCACCTGTAGTCTATCAGAGCATTAGAAAGTTATCAGAAGCCCATAGTATTTCAGCTCAGGGAACTTCTATCTGTCCTTGTGTAGCTATGTCAAGTAGGAGGGGTTAGATCAGCATGGAACCAATCTAACCATCTAAACATTAAAAAACAGCACAAAACAGTGATTTCTAATCTGGAACAAGTTGAGCCATGCCCTGATCCACCCTTTGTGGTAAGCAACACTCAAAATATACAAATGTCCTGCTGAAATCAGAAGTATAAAGCAGAAAGATTGTGATGTCAAATGCACCTCTATATGAAAGTTCAATCACTCAATTTGCACTTTATTTAATTGGAAAACAACTTTATTACTCTAAAAATAATCTGTGTTAAAAACCTTTCAAATGTAATGATGTTAGCTTTGATTAGGAAATAAGTAATATCAATAAGCAAAATACTGCCTGTATGATAAAAACCCATCTCGGCTGGAGCTAGGAGAACATCCCTGTACCCCAGAAAACAAATCTCTTCACTCCTGCTGATGCAGCCTTCTTTCATATAGTCCGCACATTGGCCAATGACAACATGGTACTGGCAGGAGCGAAGACAGCCTTCCCCGACCAAAGCTGACTCAGAGATACTTGTTGGATCAGTTTGATTCTTGGTTCCCAGGTAAGTAATTTTCTGCACTTATGTTTAACATAAGGAGCTCCACCCAAAACTGAATTTACTTGCTATGCACAATGCAACATTGATCAGACATAATGGGATCAATAAAGTTTACAGTGCTAATGGTTACAGTGCTGTGCTGAATCTCAGTAAGGAGATAAAAAACCATAACTGAATTTATAAATTGAATAATACATATAATTATATAGTATATTCATAGGGATATTAATACTGTTTGGTAATTATTTTAGCTTCTGGCACTTATCAATTAATTGAAGTACCCAGTGGAGGAGGAAAGCTGTTAAGTGTGCAGATGGATTTCCAATTCATTCTTTTACTCCCTTATAGATTACTTTATAATTTTATATGTAAATACAGTAAAAATTACTTTTTGATCAGATTGGAGCCCCTCTTTGGAGTTAGTGCAGGCCCTTTATACCTTACATATTGTACTTGTCACTATTGTAAAACACTGGATGTTTGGACTGCTTGCATGACAACTTATTGATTAGAAAGTTCAAAACTAAGACAGTTTGAAACATGACACCACTCAGGGCATTAACTTGCGGGTGGCTGGCCAGGGGAGGATTGGCCACGTTATTGTATTGTATTTGTCGTAAATCTGGGTCTTAGTCATGTTTACATCACTCGGCGGTACCATATCACCGTGCATCTCCCTCCTGGTCGAATGCAGCATTCTTTCCTGGGACAAGCGTGACTTCTGTCTGCAGTACTGGAGGCTGTCATATTGGGTGAGACATTTGCTAAAACATCCTGCTGAACACCTGATCTATTCCACCAATTGGCTTCCTCTGCAGACTATAAGAGTCTCCTACTACACTCAGTTATTTGCCAGTGCAACACTTTCCTAGTTCCAGGTTTCAGAATACCACAGTTGCTATTTGTTTGCTTTATTCTGCCTGCTGTATACAGATCTCAACCATCAACCCTTCATGTGAATTCAGCTTCATCCTGTTTACTGTTATATGAAGTTCAACCATTTAACCATTTACCCTCTGAGTGAGTGTAGATCCATACTGTTTGCTGTTATAGGATTTTCAAACCATTAACCCTTTGCGTGAATTCAGATTCATCCTGTTGCTGATATATTGATTTCAAACCATTAACCCTTTGTGGGAATTCAGCTTCATCCTTTTGCTATTATATGGACTTCAAACCATTAACCCTTTGTGTGAATTCAACTTCCCTCTGCTTGCTGTTATACAAACTTTAACCATTAACCCTTTGTGTGATTTTGGCTTCATTCTACCTGCTAAAGTAAAGACTTTGGCTATTTATTCCTCATGTGGATTCACCTTCATTATATCTGCTCGCATTAAGATTTCAGCTGTTACCTTCTGTGTGGATCCTCCTCTCACCAATCTATTCCTGTCTATCCTACTGGCTATCTGGGGTAGCAGGTTGTTGTTCTGAGTCATCCAATTTCTGGAGCCATCTCTGTCTCGGGGTACCGACTTCCAGTTCCAGGCCTAACCTAGATTCTGAGTTCTGAGTTGTCCATGGCCAGTTTCAGGCTTATTCTATTCAGGAGTTTTCCACCGGTGTATATCCTCTGCCTGAGTTATGAGTCTTTCCAGAACATACTTTTGCTGCTGTGTCCTCACATCCTGCAGAATGCAGGTGCTTGTGCACAACCTTGAAACCTTATTCAGTGGTAACAAAGTGCATTTTTTGTTGTTTTTTCGGTGTGTGTGTATCCAATGGAGTTTGCTTATTTTGTGGGTGTGCATCCCATTCAGCTTAGTGGAGTGTACTGTAATGTATGTCCCTTATGCATACATTGTATGTGGGGAAGTGGATCACTGTTAACTCTTTTGGTGTGGCAGACGATTTTTAGGCTCAAGATCTTCCTGCATCTTTTTCAGGCACCATAAACCATAGATAACATCAACCTATATTATGTTAGGAGATTGATACTATGCCTGGTTTATAGTTGTATACAATCAATTTTATTATATATTTCTCTGCATGGAAGCATGCATCTAACGTTCAACAATTTGTATATTTGGCACATGTAAAATATCGGGAAGTTATGGCTGTGTAGTGTGTGTAACAGCATATGTTACTATGTTCTGGTGTGTTATATGATACAGTATAGGGTGCTGAGTAGATAGATGCACAATACCCTGCATAATGTATAATGTGTTCTGCTTGCTATGGATTTTGAAATCTGTATTGTATCTGGATTTTCATATGACTAGTTACGATAAATATTTTAGTGACTGTAGTGTGTAAAATTATTTTAAAATCAATATACTTTATGTGGTGTTCAGTTTAGATGTATGCCACAACCTGTGGTGACAACATTTTTTGGGACTTTATCTTGCAGACATTTATAGCTGCAAGATAAAGTCCCAAAAAATGTTGCCACACCTCCACACTCCTCCCTTCATTCCTTCTTTACCTATTACTGGGGGAGGGAATGGATGTATGCAATGAACATTAAGGGTGCGCTGAAGACGAGTACATGTATTTTTTGTTAATGTTTATAGTATTAACAGGTGTTAATGTTTTTAATATTTTATTATGTGCGTTCTGATAGGACTTTATATTGCACATATGGATGTGTGTATCCTGAATTCTGTTCTGTCTGTGTGCATGCAGCAAGTATCATATAGCCAGAGCGCACTTATACCCATATTCAAGTGGAAAAGTTTCTTGAGATCCACTTGTAGTTGAATACAGGCATATATGTGTGCAATTTTTGTCCATTTTTTATAAAAACAGATTGACTTAATGAATCAGGCCTAAGGATAAGGATAAGGATAACAGACACATCTAAATGCTGAAAGTTATATATCATAACAGTAAAAGGCTGTTGAAATTGTGAAGTGGCTTGCTCTGACCCTTAATTTCCCACATGCTATTTCATATTAGGTGGAATGAACCCTGTTCTGAAAATTTAGACTCCAAATAGTTGCTAAAATATACTTTCACATCAAATTGTAAATCAAATATAATGGTAGCACAATGAAATACATACCACCACTGTAGAATGGAGTAAAGGCGTGTAAATTAATAAAATGTGTAAAAAGGTATTTAAAATATCTAACACAGATGGGACAGTTTGTGTAGAAACTGCAAATAAAGAAAATTATTATTTCCCAAGGATACAATAGAAAACATATTAAATATCAGATTTGTATACATATCTAATAGGTACTATAATGTTTCAGCACCCAGAACACCCAGAAGGTAGTTGAACTAGATAAGAATGATTAGCAGGAGAATTAAGAGGCTATTGAAACTTTGGGTACCTATCTGGGCTGTCCAACAGCTTTTTCCAGATTTTTAACAATTTAGCTTGGTAATTCCATCTTCAATTAACCATTGTAATGAACCTGTAAAATGCACATTTTCAGTGATTAGGAGCAGCAGGAAAAATGTTTTGATTCCATGCTTGTAACAACATTTTCTGCAGCAAAGTTTGTTGGTATTGAGACAACACTCTTGTCAAGTTGGACAATCACATACTAGGTGAAACAAGTCACCTAGTGCTTTCTACATTTAAACAGAAACAATTTTTAATAACATTTTGTCAAGCTCACTAAAGACTAATACGCCCTATGTATTATAAATGTCTGGAATAATTGTCCAGAGAGACAAGTGGACATAACTTCTATTGTGTAGTGTGTGAGAATACACAATCAACTTGATTAAACAGACCTCTTTCCTGTTGTGTAGATAGGTGTCAGCTCCAATCTGACTCAATGTTATCAGTCCTTGTCTTCAAGTCTTTACAAATAGAGGGTTCTGGCTGGCAAAACAAATCAGCATTCTTCAACAGTCTATCTCTCAGCAACAACACTTGCCTGATTTTTCCTCACAACAACATAGCAGATAACGTGTCTCTTTTCACAAAATGTCTCCTCAATCTTCACGACTCTGAGGTTCCTCCTCATAACAGTCTTTGGGCTAGATTTACTAAGCTGCGGGTTTGAAAAAGTGGGGATGTTGCCTATAGCAACCAATCAGATTCTAGCTTTCATTTATTTAGTACCTTCTACAAAATGATAGCTAGAATCTGATTGGTTGCTATAGGCAACATCCCCACTTTTTCAAACCCGCAGCTTAGTAAATCTAGCCCTTTGTCACCAAACTCCCCAGCTGCCTTACAAAATGGACTTTTTCTGGGCCCTAGAGTCCTTCCTGTATCATGTTGTGAAACAGTCCTGTTCCACTGGGTCCTAATGACCTGCAGTTTCTGGGTATCACAGTAACACTCAGCTTTTCATTTAGCCTTAACTATGTGCGATGCAAAAACTGCTACCATAGCCAATACATTATACCTCATTTGATGGATGCTTTTATATTTTTTTTAAAATGGTGTGTAACTAATCAGCTGATGTATTGACTTGTTTACATGCACACCTGTGAAATGTACGGATATTTGTTTTGCACTGTTTCTGTCCAATAAAACACAGATTGGCTCAAAAGCTGCACCATATCATACTCATTATTAATAATGTGCATTTCAAATGATTGAAATATCAATCAATAATAATGCATACATTATTTATGCACATAGCTCTACAGTGTATCTCATAAGGTCTGACGCTGTGGCAGGAGTATCTTATGAATGCAGTTGGAAAAAAATTCAATAAACACCAGTCTGTACCCCACATGCATGCTCTTCACCAATTCTGCTTGTCTTCTTCTCAGACTGCCCAATCCTTAACCATCCTCATCACTAGAGAGTCTGGGCTGAGTTGCACTATAGCAGAGAGACATTGGGGTGCCCCTGCTATAGTGAAACTAGATCTGGGCTACCTATATGTGCATATGGGGGAGGATTAAAAAAGTAATACATTTTTATTTTCTTCCTTTTTTTTATCCATTGTATTTCAAATAGAAACCCCTATGAAAAACCTGAAAGTCAATCACAAGAGTTTTCCCACAGTGGCTGCTTATATTTGGTTGACATAGAAGGGGAGTCCTAGGGACTTTCTGTTTTGCTGTTTTGATACTTTAGCGGTGGTTGGTGTTTTTTCCTTTCAGCTATTTTAAGTATGGGTGGATGTGGTTGTATCTCTGAGCCCCTGCACTGATCTAGGTCTCAGGTGATTGCATCCACCCATGTTATAAGCTGTCACTGGCCATGTCACTGTGGGAGCAGGAGGCCCACAATAAAAGGAGACGTGTGCATCCCCCTTGACTCATGAGACCATGTGCACTACACACCCTGCACCTGTGAAGATTCAGGATTAATGTTTAGCTGACTGGCTTGCCTGGCACTCCGTTGCCACTAAGTGGGTAAAAATTAGCTAGACAATTACTATCAAAAACAATAGAAAGGGTTATATCACTTTACATGTTTAAATACCTGTGGACCACAACACAAAACCTATTTGAAAGGAGCTATAGGCACTGTGCTTTAGTATTACTGTTCCAGCTGCTGGGCCATGATCTTTCACTCCTCTACATGTGAGGTAGGATTCTAATTCCAATTAATACATGTATTGTTTTTAAAAAAAAAGTATTTTATTATATTGGCTTACTATCTAATTGCCAGTGGGGCAATATTTTTTTCTCATGAAGTTAATATTTCTTGATGGGGATACCATTTAAAATATATACTTGTGGCATTATAAGTGCCCATGTACATGCTGACACTTCTAGTGCCACAAGTATGTACTTTTAATGGTCAGGAAATATTATGTGTTGCCACATCATAAAAATATAAATATGATAGTGATGAAATATTAAGCCACTGTAATGTAATAAAATAAAAAAAAAATATCCTACAAATAATCATTAATTAAATTTGATCCACTAAATTATTCATAAAATATTTTGTCCCCATAAGAAAATTAGTAATCATTTTTGCCCAACTACAACAGAAACATGCTTTATTTAAACTTCCATTGTGCCTCTTGTTATATTAACATTGACCAGATAGCTCAGACAATATGCTTTTATTTCTGTTCTTTCCATTTCTGTTGAAACTCAGGCGAGTTTGTGTTTAATCTCCTGCGAGTTTGACTACAACAAGGGGGAGATAGGTGTTTTAAAATCCATACAAATCGCCAGAGATTACATTTTGAAAAGTCAAAATCAAAGGTTAATACATATGGCGGTTTTGCACGTAAAATTGTCAGTTACCTCTCGCGATTTGCTGCAATTTAAATCAATGAAAAAATTATAGTTTGATATATTTACCGCCAAAAAGTGAAAACAATGAATAAATACCTTTGATTGTAATGGATCTCTACCTTTTGCACAGGCCTGCATTTGTATGTGTCATCCTTTATAAACCATTATTTTACAGCTCTACAGAAGCTGCTTGTATTAGGGTCCTGATTCAGAGCTCAATGCAAGTTCTGTTTACAACAAACAAAACAAAAATTACGCAACTATGGTGCATATGCACCCGTATTCAGAGCCGAAAGTATCGCAAGTTCAGTGTGAATAGAGTGTACTTCCACCCATGTGCAGAGACACACATGTAGGTGGAAGTTGCAAATGGGAGAAAATGCATAACTTTTACTACCAGCGTATTTACACTTAAGATAATGCTCAATTATACTCATTAACCAAATCACACTGCTGGCTCTTACAAATTATCCCTTTCAATGTAGAAACCTTTATACTTTCACTATAAAAATTACACCTCTATCTTATCATTTCTCACAAATTATATACATCAAAATATATTTAATAAATTAATTAGTTTTTTTTAATAAAATAAGTTTATATTCACTAGTTATATATTATATAGATTTTATAATTGTATACAACAATTATAATATTAGAAAATTGTTAACATTATAAAACAAATAAAAAAGCTAAACCAAATCAAATTATAAATTTTCCCTTAACAATTTTTATTAAATCTTCCATTCTTTGGAGGTTTTCCCTTGCAAAAATAATTTCTTTCTCCAGCATCATAAAATATTCTTTACACATTTGTGTCTTGCAGCGCAGGCCAACTAGTTCTATGAGGGGTGGAAACAAATAAAACAGATATATATATATTTAGATAAATGTTCTACAAATTTGAATATGTAGTAAAAAAAAAAAAGATTGATACAAGTAGTTATTACTGCTAAAAGTATTGTAAATATAAAAATGCTTACTATGGGAAAATCCTCAATGCTTTTTGTCCTAAATAAATGACCACCTTTCTAATATTTGAAAAAAAATACAAATTTGCATATATTTGCAAAGTACATGGATGCAGAATAACCACACAGTGTTATAAGCCCAGCACAACATGTTTCACTGTAATTAGTAAATAATAAATTGCGGAGTTTGCTTTGTTAGCAAGCTACATGCATGCGTGATCCTGCACACACTGTATAAACAGCCTTTACGTACCTTCGCGAATACCCTTGTCAAAGTTCCACTAAGACGTGTTCATTTAATCATCTTTTATAGTTGTGGTTGATCACTACAGTGGTGTCAACCATGCACGTAATTTGGCAATCATCCAATAAGAACCACTGAGCTAATGCTGCCTTGCTCATCATTTTCAGCTGGGCTTTACACCTGCCCTATAGCAAGTGCAAAAGATATGGTTGAAAGCATGTATATTTATGCAAATGTCTGTATCTGAATGAGCTTATCTGTGTGAACATTCCATGATTGTACATGGGTTATGCTTGTCCACCCCTTTCCTCCCCTGTTCCACTTCTCAAGTTGTAACAGGTCAGAGGGAGTCAGATGCATTTGGGCATAAAGTCTGCTTATTTGCTTATCGTCAGGATTCCTAGTATGAACACCACGGTGGTCATACTAGGACCCTGCAATGTAAACAGTCTAGAATTACATTACCAAATGTTACAATTATTTGTTTTGCTTTACTTTAGAAATAATTACTTTGTTCTAGGGATACATAATCTCATGAGTACTTTTTGTCAAATAGTCAAATAAGATGTTTAATGTGTTTTTTTTTTACTTTTATTTCATACTATAGTTTATCTGTATTCAATTTTGAATATAATTAAAAGTAATAAAGCATGTTGACATTTATAAGAATTGCTCCTTCCATAAATCAAGGACCAGTAAATATGATTAATTGCAGAAAAGATAAAGCTATTATTCTTATCGCAAAGATTCATGTCATGAGTCTATTGGTGATGCCCTACATGTTCTCATTCTTGGTATTTGATTAACAACCTTGAAGAGCATGTAAAAATTCAATTAAATGTGAATTACTTAATTTGTAATGCAAAGTACTTTAGTAATTTAGTATGGATTTCATTTATATAGAACACAGATTGGAAAGTCCTCGTTTAATCTCAAACTAAGAGCATAATTAGTCATTTTGACATTTCCCTGTATGTGCAAGGATCTCAATGTAGAGCAGTAACCTCCCACAAAGTAGACAGCACACTATTGTTTGTCATAAATGGTAGACGTTAGCAGTAAATTGACAGTATTTGGAAAAGGTACTACTGCACATTGGAACTTTATAGCAGTGTTGGAATATCATAAGGCCCAGAACTGTAGGGGGCACACAACTCTGGCTCCATCTGCCCTACAGAAGTGCCATATACCAATATTAAAGTAATACGGCAGTAATAAAAAAAGTGAGATATTGATATTTTTATTACCATGCCTTTAGTTGACTATGCAGGGGTGAGGCTTTTTTAAACAAATATATTAGTCATTGCTAGATGTAATGAGGGGTGTTGCAATCTTTATTAGATAAGTGAGAAAACTGCAGGAAAGGGGGGGGGGAGACATAGAGAGAATATTATGTACTGTGTGTAAAAGTTCTCTCTGTCAAAGTATTTTGCAAACTAACATGACCATCTTCTAACATAGTCCACATGGAGCATTTAACTAACTCTTCCGATCACATATGTATTCTGCAGCGTTACCTAAACCTTAGCCCTAAAAGATCTCTACAAGTAAATACCTTTGCATTATTACCATCTCTACCATACCTCATCTGATATTTAAGACCCAAATATCCTAAAGGAAATGATGTGGCTATCTGTTAACTTTACGAACAGTCCCTTATTTTTATGCAGGTAGGAGATGTCTTAAATAGTTCAGCTTTTCAGGGGAAGGCACACCTGCACTATAGCTCAGGATTAAATAAAAGAAAAGATGCAGGAAAAAAACAGCTGATCTCTAACAATTACAATATGCTATCTTTCAATGCTACAGTACAAGTAATTAACCAACATCATTCAATACTGCTACAAATGTATTTCCTAGTTCTTCATTTATTTAGAAGAAAGTTTATACCATTTTGAATTCTACAGTGGATGCAATAGAGGAATTAATATAATAGAGACTGGGGGCATATTCAATTAGGTTTGGAGATTATGGTTATGTGGCTGCACATTACATAAGATAATATGGTACCTCAACAACGTGGATTTCCCTTCATAACCCTATGGAGGCGAAGTAAAATTCACGTTATTACAGTAACGCGTAGTACCTTCGCTGCCTGTTCCAGAGTGTAACAACAATCACGGGACCTAATGGAATATGACCCAAAGTTTAATTGTTTCAAATTATGTCATGATCTAAATACCCAAATCATGTGGGTACACCAGCTTGCACCTCCATTCTATTCAATCACAGTGGTACAAGGTTAAGTGAGTGTGAGGATACCACCCTTAGCTGGGATGGAAGTTACCCTCTGTGGGATTCAACTCACTTGGGTAGACCAGGATATATCCAAAATAAGACTTTATTACGACAGCACAACACCACAAGACGTTCACAAGTTACAGGGTAAATGGTAGCATGTATCCTCCAGCAGTCTCCTGCAGTCAGCACTCCAAAGTAATAATCTCTGTCTCTTTCAGGGTCTTATCCTCCCGCAATATTACCACTACCGATTAGCAAAACAGTCAGGGTGTTCCCCAGCCTGGGATACTGGCTCACACAGCCCCTGTCCTGGTAGGGTTTCCTCCAGCGGCACCACGATGCCTGGCCCAGAGTCCTTTTCACTGATGTCTTCTACACCAGGATCCTCCAAACTAGAATAGCCCCACTGGCATTCTCCTAGCCCTATATTATTTTCTGTATACCCAGGAAGTAGGGTCAAATGTCTCAAACCTCCCCTTTACAGTAGGGGTCTCCCAGTCAACAATTTAGCTGCTAGACATACTGTCCCTGTTACCTTGATTAGACAATAGAATGGCTTGACTCAATTAGCTGTTTTGGCTGGATACACTACACATGGGGTTACAATAGTACATCAAGGAATGACACTGCACGCTTACATGGAACAATAAGACTTTTGACACATTATATCAGCAGGGTTACACAATATAAGTCTGTGATACCTTTTGATACAATTACCTTTATATTGATACATATTGATACATTTCCCCATGCTATTTCAACCAATATATTACTCATATACAATGTGAGGCACATTGCATATGAGTAGAAGTTCTAACCTCATTACCTCTCAGGTTATCTGTTGACCTAGCTAATTAACATGGGCTGCCAACTAGTTAACTCAGACATTGTTCTGATAACAAACCAAATCTCAGCTGCCCCCCCATAACAATGGACATTGGAGACAAATGGTAATTACATTAGCTAGCACAAGCAAAATGACTTCTGCTGTTCTGTTATTTTCACACAGTATGGCAATATTCTTTATATTTATACTACATAAAATATCGCAGGTAATAGTATGGGAAAAATGTACCTAATAACATGAAATAATAATACACATAATACACCGATGCTCTGGTGTATATACTTAGACTGGGCCAAGGATTAAAAAGTACATTAAACCGTGAGAAACGGGTGATGATTACATAGTTCTCAGTCCAGTAGCAACCCGTTTCCTCACAGTGAGGATGAAACAATGGATGTGATGGCTGTGTGATTGGCTGTTCACCAAAAATGAATATTGGTCCATGTGTTCTTATTTTCTCACTGAATATTACTGTAACCTTTTCATAAAAATACTCTCATGTTAAAGTTGTATATAAAGAATCATGTGTTGAAACCCAAATATAATCACTACATTGACATAAATTAAATAGTTAACATTGAGCTATACATTTCCTGTGTTTGAGAAATTCCCTTTGAGCAATATACTATATGTCCCTGCAGGCATGCCACAACAAAGATACATTTGGACTAGTGGTGCAATTGATAGCCAACAAAGCCATGGGAGGCACACTCAGTCACGCTATACCAGTCTCTTATCCCTTTACAATTTATTATCTACTAAACTTGAACTTGACTGATCAACAATAACTTTTTTTTTAAAAAAGGTGTTCGGTTTTAAACCATCAATGTCCATGTTAATATCAGCCCTCTCTAATCTACAATATTAGACAAATTCTTTCCACTTACCACTTTGAAAAAATATGTGGCATCATTTATTTTCCAGTTAGATTATTTTTATATTGCATATATTAAAAATTCCTCAGAATCTAGTCTGATGGGCGTAGTTAAAGAATATGTTCACCTGTTAGATTTTTTTTCAAATAATATACCTATGCTCATTTGATAGTTAGATACATTACTCTAGTAGGCAGCATCTAATATACCTGACCCGTGTGAATGTATTTTGCTCATTCAGGGGGCCATATATTCTACAGAGAAAAAGGAAAGGCTTCTACCACCACTGCTGCATCATTAGTCTAATATCATCAGGTATCTTCTAGAGAGTAGATGTAATGAACAAATGACATAGGTATATCATTTCAATTTTAAAAAATATATATGGATCTTTTGCATTTTATTATTTGCCATAATTTTTCACAACAATGGACATATCCTTTAAAGGATATGTACTCTCCAGTGCTTCTTGTTTCTGTGATGAGCGTGCCTATCTCCTCTAGTTACACTTGTGCTTACAAAGGCTTTGAAGAGAAAGCTGAGAAACTCTTGCTTAGTGCATACTAGTTGTTGATAGTGAAATAAGGGATAGATAAGCTATGTTTTTTCTCACCATTTTATATTCTCTTGGTCATTAAATATCCACTTATACCACTACCAAGATGGCATAGTACTAAATGTTTTTTAAACTTGAATTACCACTTTTGGATTTTCAAATGCAACTTAAGATTCCTATGCACATATGTCATTACTTCTTCTGTTTCTTTATATCTTGCTAAAATAAAAATTATATTTTGAAATCTTTATATAATATTTTTGCCTTTCTTGATTGCTTTTTCAATAGTAATGTTTTTTACTTTTAGACAAAATAGAAGATGAGCTGGAAATGACAACAGTTTGTTATCGACCAGAAGGACTAGAACAACTTGAGGCACAAACTAATTTTTCAAAAAGAGAGCTCCAGGTTCTTTACAGGGGATTCAAAAATGTAAGTTTATGTTTTTTTATTGAAAAGCAACTGCTAACAAAAGGAGCAGGCAACTAATTAAATTAGTTACTTATTTCCTGTTTTAGAGGTACCAAGACTGACTTGGTGTACTACAAATACCATATACTCTTTAAATGCTAAATACCCATTTCTTTTTATTAAACTGGTAGAATTTTTATGCACACTTACATGTCTTTGGAAGAAGTGTGAAACTGTGTTAATAGTAGTTGTTTGAAGCAACTATTTGAAATATGACATATGATAGTCTGTGAACAATGAGAATTGTGTCAGATTGAGCATGCACAGTACTGTAGTTTTGAACTACAAAATATTAATTTCAGCTATATTATTATGGAATACAAATGGTAAATACCAAAATGTTTGTTTGACACAGTCAACAAATTAAATCATTTATGTATGTATGGAAAAACACAAATATTTTATAGGTACGCTTTTTTTCCTTTGTCTTTCCATGATTAGTGTATAATATTTAGTGTATAAAATTAGTGTATAAGATTCAGTGCATTGAACCTAAACCAATAATATTAGGGAATGCTGGATTTGGAGCACACTGTCCAAAATAAACTTAGAATACCCACACCCAAATTGAGAGACAATTTTGAATTTGGATTTTGAAGCTCTAGATAGGCTCTAAGAGTATATCTATACTGGGGCAACTATGGGACCTATTTAACAAGCTCCTTATCCCCAGAAAACTGCAATTTTTGGGGACCATCACAATTTTTACTATCGCCTTTATTTATAACTAAAGGATCACAGCAGATATTGGAGATTTGTGCTGCGGTTCCACTGTTATCAAATGCAAAAGCAGTTTAACAAGTTCCAAAAAAGCTAAGATTTGTGCCCAATGACTAACACCATATGAATATCGTGTTGGCAATTTAAGCCTATTGTGGTAGACGGATCTTTGGATCCCTCACCGCATCTTACTTGCTATGCCCTCCGGTTACTATCGCAAGAGGGCGATAGTGACCATAGAGGAGATAGGAGATGGGTACACTTGTGTGTTCACAGGGACAGCAGTTTATCGTGACTGCTGTTCCAAAAAAACTATTTTGATAAATAGTCACAATCTTTCATTCCTTATCATTGTGATAAGGATTGAAAATGATTGCGTACAAAATGTGATGATTATTAAATATGCCCCCTCCTTCTCTCACTGTTCGATTATTGTGCCACCTACCTCTTAATGTGTGATTAAGAGCTCCAATCTTTCTGAAATTAAAACCTTGGACACCCATGTTTTTGTTCTGGTGTTTTCCCAGGCCATAGCACCCATCCCATACATCTTTTTAGGTCTGTTATGCACGTTTTGTCGCTATCCAATAACGATTGCCGAATCTCGATTTGTGTTTCCAACGCACAAATATTTATTCTCAAAAAGTAGCAGAATAATTCAAGCAGAATAATAATAATAAGTACAGCCGTTACTTATCGCAGGCGCTCTGGATCCAGTGAACAGTCATTCAGGCCTGAAGTCTGTGGTCAAGATGACTGAACACTAGATAAAAAGCTCCTGCTTATATGCAAACAGAAATACAGTAAAACAATGCAGATGGTGTGGCTTGCTTCTATTGGTCCAGGCTTCAGGAAGGTCCAGGGGATTGCAGATCATAGGCTAGTTCAAACTAAAGAATCCAAAGGTGGGGGTCATCTCTCCAGGGGATGTGCCCCATTTTTCACGCCAAGACTCCAGTTTCAACTAGTCCATTAGCATTTTATAGTCAGCATCATATTAAAGGTTTATTCCCTAACATCAATAACTAGAGTATGGAATGTGCGAATTAACCGGACAGCTGCTGATGTAAAGGGGATTAATATGATACCAGACATGACACATTCCTTTAACCTGTACCATGTGTATTACTAATATGCATAAAACTTATAATATTACACATAAACGCTACTATATTTCGACATAAATAACTATGTGATGCAACTACAATTAATGTGTACTATTTACAAACGTGTGTGTTTGTGCGAATGTATACAAAGGTGTAAAAACTGTCACATAATCACCGTTTCAAGTTCAGGATTATATAACATTTCTTCACAGACCATGATCTCGGTATCTCTCACCACCCTTTCAGTCTCGTTCTCAGTGTTTCTCCCAGAAGACTGTTTTCCACACTTCAACACAGTAGGAACACATTTGACACATAAACAAATTGCTAAAATGACACCCAGTATAAGGAGAAGGAGCTTACCTACGCTAGCAACCATTTCCTGTACCCACTCCCCCAGACCATAGAACCATTTCACAGGGTTCAACCACGAGAACCAACCTGCCACCTTTTCCCCCAACTCATATAATGAAGAATTATGGTTCCTTCGAAATTCCCATTTCAGTTGCAGAATTTCATCCATCTTCCGGTCTATAACCTCTTTGGGGTCATCTGTATTATTGGTGATGTACTTGCAACATTTGACACCAAACTGGGTGGCCAAAGTCACACAGAATCCACCAGTAATAGAGGTGAGATAATTCAGTACCAACCTATGTTGCACCAACTCCCTCTTGTACACTTGTTGCTCCCTTCCAGTATATCTGAAAGTGTCATCATACATCTCAGTGATATTGTCTGTCAATTTAGCTAGGTCTTGAATATATTTAAAATTGATTGTTCCCCGAGCAGTCCTGGTGAGATCTAGAGCAACCATTACTTGAAATCCAGCGGTTTCACTAATCAATTTTGTAGCTTTGGGTTCCTCACCAGGAATCATATTTCTCTTGCCACGGTGTACATACTGTGTGCGTATGTATGGTGTGGATGTATCCTTGTGAATACCAACCATTTCTTCATGAGTAATAGTCATGATTTCAGGAACCAGTTTACCTAAGAAACACAAACCCTTGGAACTCGGAGTCATCCAGGAATAAGCTTTTCTCACACAAACAAAGTACACATCATCAGGGAGAACATAAGGAACAGTATGTCCATTAATTATATCACATAAGGTTTTGACAAAACTACCCCTGCCTAATGTCTCCATTTGTTCAAGACACGTGTCAGCATGGATGACAATCTTACAATTACCTGTAGAGACCTTTCCAATGGATACTCTCTTATGTTTAGTTACACGCCCTAATTTGTGGTGTCCATCAACATTCCTGCCTATTGGTGACCTTGCAAGTCTCCCTCCAAAATGAGTGTGCCGAGCCATTGTCTGATCTGATAGGTCAGCTTCCCAATTCTCCAGACGATTTGCATGAGAGATATTCAGGCACATTAAAGATCTGTCTAAGGAGTATTGTCGAAGCTTCAGACTAGGGGACCTAGTGTTATTGTACTTCCCTTCTGTGGGCCTCCCTCCCCTTAATTCGAGCACCTCAGAGATGTTTAGTGGGAACGGCACTAGTCCTATGTTATGTTGTCCCTGAGGTACATGAGAGCACACCCAGCACTCAGTTTGGTTTAGAACCTTACCCACTAAGGAGTGATAATCCTCCAGAAGATGCCCGCCCATGTCCAGATTACCAGTGGACTGGCATTGTTGGATGCACATCTCTTCAACTAGGGAGTCACAGAACTTACAGATACAATAGTCATCAGATAATAGCCCCTCACACTGTCTCCGAGATCCAGAGCTAGCAGACCTTTTCATAACCCCTGGACCAAGCTTGATAATGAGCTGCTTTGAGTATTCTAGTAACTTTTCCTCAATATCCATTTCATTGGTATCACTACCAGAACCTTCCTCTGTCCTCCATTCTCCGTCTCAAAAATAAGGTGTCCTATAAAAAGTAAAAACAAGAAAAATCCTGGAACAAAAGAAAAACAAAAACCGCCACTCCATTGCTGGAAAGATAGTTTTGAGGCAACGTCGCTGGCTCAGGTGTCTTGACTGCAGGCTTTAGATCTCCTGGAACAGGTTTACGAGTGACAGATCTGTGTTGTCAGTCTTAGCTTTGTCTCGCACTTTCTCTGGGTTACTGACTTTCCTGCAGTGGGTGGAGTGGACCCAAGTGTCTCTCTCTGCAACCTTCAGCGATGTGGTACTGGTCAGCAGCTCTTGGTATGGGCCTTCCCAACGGTCTGTTAAACAACCTGAGTGTAAGAAATTGCAGATCATAACATAGTCCCCAGGTTCAACATCATGACAGTTCGTTTCTGGCATACCAGGTGACAGCATTTTTATTTTTTGTTGTTGTTGCTTTAGCTGTCTGCTCATTTTTATAAGATATTGTACAGTCACTTCATTATTACACTTTAAGTCGTCTTGCGGACTCACGATCAAATGAGGTTGTCGGCCAAACAGTATCTCAAAGGGGGACAGATTAAGAGGAGGTCTAGGAGTGGTTCGGATGCTATGGAGGACTAGTGGCAAAGCTTCAGGCCACGCCAACCCAGTTTCAGCCATTATCTTACCGAGCTTGTTCTTAATAGTACCATTTACTCTTTCCACCTTACCACTGGCTTGTGGTCGGTAAGGGGTGTGAAGTCTGCTACTGATTCCCATGAGTTTACACATATTTTGGAAGATATCACCAGTAAAGTGGGTACCCCTATCACTTTCGATGATTCTAGGGATACCGAACCTACACACAAACTCTTGTATAATTTTCTTTGCAGTGAACACAGCAGTATTAGTGGCTGCCAGATATGCTTCTACCCAACCGGAAAACACATCAATACATACTAACACATACTTTAGATTCCTGCAAGGTGGTAATTGGATATAGTCAATTTGTATTACCTGAAAAGGTCCGTCTGTAGGAGGGATGTGTGATGGCTCAGTTGGAATAGTTTGCCTTCTTACTAGCCTGAGAGGAAAATCCAGGAGCACACCAGTATGCTCTCACTAGTTTGCACATACCTTCTTTACCCAGGTGAGTCAGACCGTGTGCTGCTTCAGCCAGGCTTGGATAGTATGTTCTGGGAGCTACAGGCTTACCTTGTCCATCTCTCCAGAGTCCTGAGGACTCTTGACCACATCTCTTCGCCTTCCAGACCGCCTTTTCCTGCAGGGAACACAAATCTTGCATTTCAATTAATTTCTGCATGTCTAATGTCTGAAAAATCATCATAGTCTAGGTCGATACAGTCACAGGTTGCCCTGCTGCCCATTTAGCAGCTTTGTCCGCCCTGTTGTTGTACAATGACACCGGGTCTTTTTCAGAAGTGTGGGCCTTACATTTTATGATGGCTACTGTCCTGGGTAACTGTATCGCTGTCAAAAATAATTTTATGTGTTGTGAGTGTGCCACTGGCATGACTGCTGCTGTCGTAAAGTTTCTAAGATGCCAAAGGGCCCCAAAATTGTGCACTATCCCGAAGGCGTACCTAGAGTCAGTATATATATTAGCTGACTTACCCTTTGCCAACTTACAAGCTCTCCTTAATGCTACTAGTTCAGCCACCTGGGCTGAGTGAGGTGGGCCAAGGGGTCTAGCTTCTACAACATCCTGATCGTCTACAACAGCATAACCAGTACATAGTTCTCCCGTCTCTGTCTGTCTATGACAACTTCCATCTGTATAAAACATAAAATCTACATTTTCTAAGGGGGTGTCACATATGTCGGGCCTTGCAGTAAGGTCTGGTTCAGGTACTCCATACAATCATGCATATCAGTACTCTTGCCAAACTCATCACTACCCAGAGTCTCCTCACATCCCACCCTTTGTGTCTCTTGAGACACATATGGAAGGTATGTAGCTGGATTTAAGGTGCTACATCGTTTGATGGTGATGTTTGAGGGTGCCATCAGAGCTAGTTCCCATTTTGTGAATCTAGCTGAAGAGACATGTCTGGTTTGAGCTGAATTTAACAGAGCTGATACAGCATAGGGTGTGTAGACAGTTGAATCATGTCCTAATACTACGTCCTAGCTCTTACTTACCAGAAGAGCAGTTGCTGCTATACTTCTGAGACATGTTGGGAGTGATCTTGCCACATTGTCCAATTGTGCACTGTAGTATGCTACCGGTCTGCTAGCGTCACCATGTTTCTGTGTGAGGACACCTGCTGCACAACCATCAGCTTCCGTACAGTATAGCTCGAAAGGCTTTTCATAATCAGATATTCCTAATGCAGGTGCTCTAGTCAGACTATCTTTGAGATTAAAGAACGCTTGCTCTGACTCCTCTGTGTGTACGACACGTTCTGGTTTTGAGGAAGAGACTAGCTCTTGCAATGGTAATGCCAGAATAGAAAAACCTGGGATGCAGGATCTACAGTATCCACACATCCCCAAGAAGGTACGAATTTGCTTCTGACTCTGCGGCAGAGTCATGTGTTGTATAGCTTCAATTCTGTCCGTTGTCAAGTGTCTTAGCCCCTGGGTGAGACAGTGTCCTAAGTAATTGACCTTAGTCTGACATGGCTGTAACTTGTCCTTTGCCACCTTGTGCCCTGTTTGTGAGAGATGGGGCAACAACAATTTAGTATCATGTAAACATGACATAAAAGAATCAGCGCACAACAACAAATCGTCCACATATTGAATTAGAACAGACCCATTGCTTGGTTGGAAGGATTGTAAACAGTAATGTAAGGCTTGGGAGAAAATACTGGGGCTGTCAATGAACCCCTGGGGCAGTCTGGTCCATGTATATTGCACCCCCAGGTAGGAGAATGCAAAAAGGTATTGGCAGTCAGGGAGAAGAGGGACTGAGAAGAAAGCAGAATATAGATCAATGACAGTAAAATGACTAGCAGACGGTGGAATCTGCATGAGGATGACAGCTGGATTGGGCACTACGGGGAATTGGCTCTCAACAACTTTATTAATTCCCCTTAAGTCCTGGACTAATCTATAGCCCCTCCCCCCACTCTTCTTCACAGGGAAAATGGGACTATTTGCTGTGCTGGATGTACAAATTAAAATCCCTTGTTGCAACAGCCTCTCAATAACAGGATATACCCCTAGTTCCACCTCTGGTTTTAATGAATACTGTGGGATGTTTGGAGCTATCCTACCACTTTTTAGATTTACCATCACAGGAGCTACATTTGCCATCAATCCAGTGTCCTGTCCATCTCTGGTCCATAGGGACCCCGGTATTTCCAGCAACATCCCCTTTACTTGAGATGGACTTTGTTCTATAACGGTAGAGTGCAACATTAACCTTTGAGGGGTGTCCAATTTATCCTGTACCTCATGCACGACCTTCTCTGGTATATCTAGGAATACACCATCTGGGGTACAGTATATGAAACATCCCATTTTACATAACAAGTCTCTTCCCAGCAAGTTAGTAGGAGCTGCTGCAGCCAAGAGAATGCTTGGTATGCAGGAGCCCGATAGTAACTTCTGTGGGTTTAGTTAAAGGATAATGTAACACTCTTCCCGTTACCCCCATAGCTGGAATAGTTATACTGGTCACCTGTAGATTGAAGAGAGAGGTTATCACAGATCTGGCCGCCCCTGTATCTACAAGACAAGTTTGTTTCCTACCAGCTATGTCAACTATCATTGTTGGTTCTTCTCTCAGACTCTCAGTTAACCTCACTGGCTGTAGACTACAAGTATGACCTGACCCCTAGCGCTATCGCTTTCCCGCACAGCATTTGCTGCTATAACATGCGCGGGCAGGTGTGAGTCTTCTAGTCTATGTGAATTCCTCCTTGGAGGATATTTACGTGACCCACCCCTATGTGTATTGTGTCTTTCCTTTTTACAATCTCTCATGAAATGTCCTTCTTCGTTACAGTTGAAACACCTGATTATTTTATGTTTCTTGTTATGTGGGTTGTATGCTGGTGGTCGTGTATGCATTCCCTCTAGAGCCTGTATACTTACCGTCATTAACCTATCACTCTTCTCTTCCTTTTTTCTAAAGACATTTTTGTCATGCTCCACAGCAGACTCCCTAAGAGAATATACTGTGATGCCTCTCCAATTAGGTAATGAGGTTTGCACTCTGGTTTTTAAATTTTCCCTAAGACCATCCATTAGTACTCATACAGCTATACCTCCCTGTGATGTGGTTCCTCACCTATGTTTGATATCCCAGTGAACCGTTTTATCGCTGCTATGGCTCTAGTGAAGTAATCCAATGCTGATTCACTATCTTTTTGTTTAATGGTGAAAATTTTACTCTAATTTACTACTACTGGAAAATAGATGGCTAAATGTGTGACAATTTGTTCTATATTCTCTTGATTCACCTCAAATGTCAAGGTGTCGTCTCCCTTCAACAAACAATCTTTAATACATTTTTGTATGTTAGTATTGGGAGGAAGACATGCCCTCAACACTACACGCCAATCCTTATTGGTTGGTTCGTGTGCAAGTCTTTAACAAACTTCTGACACTTAGCCAACGCTTTTCTAGGATCTGGGAATTCAGTCATAATGGAACGTAATTCTGATCTAGTCCAAGGACAATGCATTGTAACATTTCTTAAAGGAACTACACCATCCTTATCCGCCTTCCCATTGGGAACTGATATTGTGCGGACAGCATACGTACCCACCGGTTCACTATTTTCAGGATTAACTACTTCAGTACTTTGGATGTTATCCCTCCTAGTGGTAATACTACTCTCACCTATCTCAGCCATTGCCCCCTTTCCATACTTACGCTGAACCTCTAGGCATATTAACAGCATGAGCAATGGCTGAAATTACAGTGGGTTCATCCTCTTCTTCGGAAACACTTGTTTTAAACTGATTTAAAACAGGATATAACTTAGCAAATTCCTTTTTTTAATTTTTAATAATGGCTGTACTTACTCCTCCCGCCACATAGGGTGGCGGGGGCGCGCTTGCGCTGAGTTCTCCACGCTTCTCAACGGCTGCTTCCGCTGGGCGCACGCCTCTCGCCACGCCTACTTCCGCTGTGCACTCGCTTCCCTGCCACGTGTTGCCTTACATTTGCCACAATTTCAAACAATCATTATGTTTATTTCTCACTTTCGTTGACTTAATCAACCACACTTTATCTTTTACATTATTTAGTACCTCTGCATTAAAACTCCCTATTGTTGGGAAAGGCCTAACACAATCCTTGGTCATCTTGACCCACGTGTCGCAATACGCAGTTGCGTATGCACCATATTTCTTACACATAAGAAATCTTGCTGAACCAATAGGCCCTTCCTTAGGCAGCACATTGACCATATCTAGCGTATGCTTAGCACCCATGTTGAACAATACCCTTTATGCGGACCACAGATAATACCGCAGTACTCTGTCCCTTCCAGCAAACACTTTCAACCCTTTGCTACAAGCAATCTACCGCTAGAGACCTTTAATGGCCGTGGACGTATTTCCGCAAGCCACGTCCACTCGCTTCCTTTCGCACCAGACGAGGACCCTTAACACAGAAATATCACTGTGGGCCCCAGGGCTATCAGCTTCTCGATACCCTGGCTCTATCACAAAATCTGTTGAGTTTATTATCACTGGTAGCACAAAGTCGATACAATCAGCCAGCCTTTCCAATATAATTCCTCCAAGCTGCTCTCCCAATTCACATTCATGGTTGTCCTTACCGTGCGGTTAGATCACACCGCTTACTAGTACTAATTAGCAGTAAACCTTGCGATCTATTGCTGGCGCTTTGCGAAAACCCCCTTTGTTTTCGCACTCAGTATACCTGCCCCGTATTAATACAGTAATATTCTGCGCTAGACCTAAATATGGATTAATATAGATCAGCCTAATGTGGTAAAAATGCCTTTATCAACTGGTATTAAATATACATTTGGTGGATTACAGGACATATGAATCATATACAGGGGTGTAAATAGACATCATATATACATCATAAGTACATCATATATATTGAACATATTCATATAAAAAATCTAGGGTACAATGATCCAATAGTACTGGAAAGGGAGTGGAGCAGACGGTAAAATAATATTGAGCAGATTAGAGTCCTGCGGATGTAGGGTATCCAGAAATGTATGATCCAGATAGGAGGGGGAGGAGGGGAAAAGAAAACAACGACAGTTGCATATGAAAAACAGTCTCCAATAGTCCAGCACAATAAATAAAATAAAAATGATTAAAATGAACAAAATAATGTCCAGCGGAGGAGTAAAGGGGTAATATTACTTGCGCTTGAGCCAATCCAGGATGCAGCGGAGATCCTGATGTAGCGATGATAAACCTGGTGTAATCCGTGTGGGGTCCAAACCTAAGATAGGTGATCCTCGCGAGGATTATTCAGTGTATAATCCAGAGGCCGAGAGAATGGATAGTTTGGAGAGCAGAGTAGCGAGCGGGATGTCGGCGTGCGTGCCAGCTGTGGAACGCACGCTTCCTGACTGTCACGACCGGATGTGCACAAACCGGAAGTGATGCGTGATAGGCCGACGCGTTTCGTCACCTAGGTGACTTCTTCAAGGCAGTGATGTATGTGTAGGGGAGGGCGAGTCTTATATACGCTGTGTTGGAGTATTCAGATCTTCTGAGTCACATGTTCTTATGTGATTGGCGTTTCAACGTAATCTGTCCTTTACCGTTGATAAGTGTAGATTGATCAAAAATGGAAATACAACATAACAAATGTACATGTCTCCAGAGGACTTTGTTGTATGTAATACTTATATAAACCAGAGTGCAAGAGTAATCTATATTTAAGCACACTTTAGTAAACTCACATCATAGTAATGTTATGGATGTATAAATGCGGGATACCGCATGATATGTATAGGGAGGAGGGGGGGGGGGGGAAAGGAGAGGGAGAAACTGACTGTTCCTGATGTTTAAGGTGCAGTTTGGGTCATGTGTCTCACATATCTCCAAATGTGGAGTTGAGTGTGTATGTACAGAGATATAGCCATAATGATTGTGTATACGTGTATTGATACATATATATAAATATATAGATAAAGCAGAATTAGACATCTATGTCCATATATAGATGGATGGGATGTGGATGGTATATATGTTTACGATTAGGAAAGTGATCAATGACTTCAATTAAAGAGATACAGTATAATGGGAGTGTTATACTTCTGCACTCATCTAATGTATCGTTATTAGAACAGATGGATAAAATATATAAATAGATGGTTGACAATAAGTGGCTGGTATTTTCACTCTGATGATGGTGCATTACTAGCAATCATACGGGGGTGTTAGTTCCGTTATGAGTTAGCGTCTGTTCTCTGTCACTAGGTAGGGAGATTAACTCTACAGATTGCGCACCGTGCTGAACCTGATATTCTCCATCGTTCGCACAATGGGTACTTGTCAGGCCTACACAGTATCGCCTCCGAGTTCGGGTGGGATCGGGCATGGACTGTGTGGTATGTCAGCACGGTGCGCATCTGACCTTGCCGTACGTGATGAGTTTCACAGACAGCTACAGATATCGAACTCAATATTAAGTCCTTTGGGAGTCTGGGTATCTAGTTGAAAAATCCATCTATGTTCTTCTTTGTTGATATTTTTGGTCAGATTTCCACCTCGCCAATTCTTCGCCACCCAGACTCCCAAAGGACTTAATATTGAGTTCGATATCTGGTGCGCAATCTGTAGAGTTAATCTCCCTACCTAGTGACAGAGAACAGACGCTAACTCATAACGGAACTAACACCCCCGTATGATTGCTAGTAATGCACCATCATCAGAGTGAAAATACCAGCCACTTATTGTCAACCATCTATTTATATATTTTATCCATCTGTTCTAATAACGATACATTAGATGAGTGCAGAAGTATAACACTCCCATTATACTGTATCTCTTTAATTGAAGTCATTGATCACTTTCCTAATCGTAAACATATATACCATCCACATCCCATCCATCTATATATGGACATAGATGTCTAATTCTGCTTTATCTATATATTTATATATATGTATCAATACACGTATACACAATCATTATGGCTATATCTCTGTACATACACACTCAACTCCACATTTGGAGATATGTGAGACACATGACCCAAACTGCACCTTAAACATCAGGAACAGTCAGTTTCTCCCTCTCCTTTCCCCCCCCCCTCCTCCCTATACATATCATGCGGTATCCCGCATTTATACATCCATAACATTACTATGATGTGAGTTTACTAAAGTGTGCTTAAATATAGATTACTCTTGCACTCTGGTTTATATAAGTATTACATACAACAAAGTCCTCTGGAGACATGTACATTTGTTATGTTGTATTTCCATTTTTGATCAATCTACACTTATCAACGGTAAAGGACAGATTACGTTGAAACGCCAATCACATAAGAACATGTGACTCAGAAGATCTGAATACTCCAACACAGCGTATATAAGACTCGCCCTCCCCTACACATACATCACTGCCTTGAAGAAGTCACCTAGGTGACGAAACGCGTCGGCCTATCACGCATCACTTCCGGTTTGTGCACATCCGGTCGTGACAGTCAGGAAGCGTGCGTTCCACAGCTGGCACGCACGCCGACATCCCGCTCGCTACTCTGCTCTCCAAACTATCCATTCTCTCGGCCTCTGGATTATACACTGAATAATCCTCGCGAGGATCACCTATCTTAGGTTTGGACCCCACACGGATTACACCAGGTTTATCATCGCTACATCAGGATCTCCGCTGCATCCTGGATTGGCTCAAGCGCAAGTAATATTACCCCTTTACTCCTCCGCTGGACATTATTTTGTTCATTTTAATCATTTTTATTTTATTTATTGTGCTGGACTATTGGAGACTGTTTTTCATATGCAACTGTCGTTGTTTTCTTTTCCCCTCCTCCCCCTCCTATCTGGATCATACATTTCTGGATACCCTACATCCGCAGGACTCTAATCTGCTCAATATTATTTTACCGTCTGCTCCACTCCCTTTCCAGTACTATTGGATCATTGTACCCTAGATTTTTTATATGAATATGTTCAATATATATGATGTACTTATGATGTATATATGATGTCTATTTACACCCCTGTATATGATTCATATGTCCTGTAATCCACCAAATGTATATTTAATACCAGTTGATAAAGGCATTTTTACCACATTAGGCTGATCTATATTAATCCATATTTAGGTCTAGCGCAGAATATTACTGTATTAATGCTCTATCTCAGGTTGGACTAACCTGATATTCTGCTGCTTTTACCTATACATATTCGTAGTGCGCTTCCCTCTGTTCTGCTCAATACCTGCCCCGTATACCTTCCTTCAGTTGGGCAACCTGCCTCGTCAGACAGCAACTGAGCACAATCCACAATAAATCAGTGTATCTACATCACAAAATTACACAATATACACCTTTTCTGCGCAGAAAATCAAAAGTTCCCAACAATAGTAATAACGTTTCAGAGGTTTTCACAAGTGATTATACTATGCATGTATAATAGCTATCAAAACGATTGTTTGAACACGTGGCAAATCTACCGGAAGTTCACATACGCTAGACAGGAAGTACACATACGCTAAGCAATACCATATATTAAAATGCAATATGACAATAAAAAGAAGCAGTTTTCTCTTTTGTCCCTAGATTCAAGTTAGCGCACCTTCAGATTATGCAAAACGGACATTCGGTTTCACAACACAGAGTAAATATCAGGTTTTTAACACATTGCGTTCTTGCCCGTATTTGACGCGTCTCCACCCTTTTTTGCGGAACCGAAATCCGTTGGTTTTGCGTATCGTCCGGTAACGTAACCTCCGCACGAGCCCCCAAATTGTTATGCACGTTTTTTCGCTATCCAATAACGATTGCCGAATCTCGATTTGTGTTTCCAACGCACAAATATTTATTCTCAAAAAGAAGCAGAATAATTCAAGCAGAATAATAATAATAAGTACAGCCGTTACTTATCGCAAGCGCTCTGGATCCAGTGAACAGTCATTCAGGTCTGAAGTCTGTGGTCAAGGTGACTGAACACTAGATAAAAAGCTCCTGCTTATATGTAAACAGAAATACAGTAAAACAATGCAGATGGTGTGGCTTGC
This sequence comes from Mixophyes fleayi, assembly GCF_038048845.1. Taxonomy (NCBI): domain Eukaryota; kingdom Metazoa; phylum Chordata; class Amphibia; order Anura; family Limnodynastidae; genus Mixophyes; species Mixophyes fleayi. The sequence goes on along the minus strand of NC_134405.1, from coordinate 283,062,954 downwards.
TTCTATTGGTCCAGGCTTCAGGAAGGTCCAGGGGGTTGCAGATCATAGGCTAGTTCAAACTAAAGAATCCAAAGGTGGGGGTCATCTCTCCAGGGGATGTACTCCGTTTTTCCTGCCAAGACTCCAGTTTCAACTAGTCCATTAGCATTTTATAGTCAGCATCATATTAAAGGTTTATTCCCTAACATCAATAACTAGAGTATGCAATGTGCGATCTCTTCACCGAATGACCCGGACAGCTGCTGATGTAAAGGGGATTAATATGATACCAGACATGACACAATTCCTTTAGCCTGTACCATATGCATTACCAATATGCATATAACTTATAATATTACACATAAACGCTACTATATTTCGACATAAATAACTATGTGTTGCAACTACAATTAATGTGTACTATTTACAAACGTGTGTTTGTGCGAATGTATACAAAAGTGTAAAAACTGTTATTGCCACATGTTGCGGCTGGACACGCCCTTCCACGACGTAGCGTGCTCTACGCATATTTTCAGACAAAGACAACCAAGTTTGCTCGATATTAATTGAAATGACTTTATCCAATTTGCTGACTTCGACAGGTCTCAATTAAGGTCAATCAGTTATATAAAAAAATTCCCTCTTAATTTGGCTTCATCAGGAATTCAAGTTATGGGAAAAATTGTTGCTATGAGAAATAGTATTACGAGCTTAACATTTTTTGGGGGAAAATGGACTATCCTGGCATAATCAGGACACATGAAAGCCATACACATAATTTGTTGTTTTAAATAACTTTTCTGGCCACTACATGGGTACTTGTCCTCTATCTCTCTGCCCAAGCTCCCTGCCCATGCACAATTTATTGTTAAAAAAAAAATCTTCCTCAATGAAGGCTAGTGCCCAGCAACTGATTCTCTAGTTCTATATACAATTTCACATGCCTCATTGACATTAATATTGCACAGCTCAATTGCCAGTCATACTGATAGCCATCAGTCCTAGCTGAACTCTAAAATACAGTGTACAAATAAAGCTTCCTAGTATTTTTTGCCACATGTAGTATTTTCCTAGCATGCTAAGAAAAATGCATTGGTACCACCTGTATTTCAACGTGGTTTCTCCATGTATAAATCTGACAGGTCTATTTAGCAAACTGAAAAAATAATGAATGAATGAATGAAAGTGGTGCGGATCAACCAGCTCCGAGTTCCCGGTTGGCAATCCCTCTTTCTAACACCGCCAGCAATTCTCTGTAGCTCCTACGAGCGCCTGCAGCGTAACTGAGGTCTGTGAATAGATAGGAAGGGCCGGGGCTGAGTGTTTTGTCGGGTTTTCTTTAGAAGCTTTCGTTGATCCGAGACAATCGCGTGTGATTTGGTAGATGTAGGGTTTATAGATTCCTTATTTGCGTTGCAAGTAAATGAACACAGTCGGTATAATAAGTAGAAGTATGTCTGTTGTGTACCATTAAACACACTATACAATTTATGTTCTAGCGCCGAGGTACTTTCTATTATATCCTATTTTGTCTAGGGATAGGGGTTCACTATTTCCCTCTGGCTGCTCACATTCCACATCTGTGTTGCCCTATACTTTCCATTTATAAGGTGGAAACGCATGGCTATTAGGTATGAATGCAAATTTTCATACATTTTCTGAACATGACTTTGGTCATGTCAGTATTACTCATCATACATCACTTTAGTTGTCACAATGCTCCTTCTATGTTAAGATAAATTCACTTTGCAGATAGCCTTTGGAGAATCATGGTCTTTCACATATACTTTGTCCCATCTGTAATTACCTACCCTCTCTAACCTTGGTTACTCACTACTATACTAAATCCAGCCACAGAGCACCAGGTTGCATACAGTTCTGCATAAGCCTTGAGCAGGTCAGTTTTAAACAAACTTTTGGATTCCTAAAACCCCATTTTTGTTGTCTTCATCGGTCTGGAGGAGCCCTCGTGTATGCTATGGGTTTTGTGTGCAATAGTATTGCTCTGTGTGCCATTTTTGATAACGTCGCTATTAGGCATGGGGTGCCACTCGAGGAGTAAGTCAAGCTTGCTGGCCAAGAAGCAACATCCATTTTAATCCTGTGCCCTGTCAGTAAAATATGACTTTCAGAGATTATGTGATTCAACAATACTTCAGTTGTGAGTGTAATAAAACATGTACAGTATATTGTTTCATTCTATCTTGGTACTAAAAGGACAAGATTTCTAAGATCTGACTTCAAATGGTATCATCTTTCTTGAAAAACAATGAGCTCAATCCCTTCCCAGCACCCTCTAACAACCTCTCTTTGTTGATTGCTCAAATGAAGATGAAGTATCTAAACTCTTCTTATCTTCCTACTCTGCCTTTTTTCCTCTTGATCCTATTGTCACACAAATTGGTAGATTCCTGTCTTCTTGTGCTCATTCCACCTCTACCTAAAATCTGTAATCTCTCTCTTTCTACTGGAAACTTTCTGTCATTATTCAAACATGCAGAGATTACTCCTATTCTGAAACGGCAAAATTCTCACCCAAACTTCTCAATTTCTTTCTGCAAACAACCTATTGTATCCTCTTCAGTCAAGCTTTTATTCTGAACACTCCATAAACTGTGTTGACTAAGATTGTTAATTATTTGATCACTGATAATACTAGAAACCATTACTCTCTTTTACTCTTCTCGCTGCCTTGGTGTGATCCTTGATTTAAAATTATCCTTTGCTCTCTCCACTTAAAAATTATATTTAAATCATGTTGCATACATCTAAAAAACATTTCCAGAATAAACAGATATCTCACACAAGGCACTGCAAAAACTTTTATCATGCACTCATCATCTCCCGCATTGTCCACTGCAATTTCCCAAATCAGAGTCTCACCTCTACAATCTATAATGCACTCAGAGGCTAAATTGATTTTTCTTGTAAATCTTTCTTTCTTTGCTGAGCCACTCTGTCAGTCTCTATATTAGTTGCCTGTTTTTTACCGAATTTAATATAAAATACTTTTACTAACATACAAGGCCATCAACAAAACTGCACCAACATTAATCTCACTTGACTCAAGATATTTCCCAACTCAACATCTCTGCTCTGCTCAAGATCTGTGTCTGTCATCCACACTCATTACATGCTCCCATTCCTGGTTACAGGACTTTTAGAGCAGCACCCAATTTGTAGAATTCCCTCCTTTGCACAATAAGACTTTCCTATAGTCTTCAAATCTTCAAGCATTCTCTGAAAACTCAACTGTTCAAACAAGCTTATAATATTCCTCAACCATCCTCTTTACCCCACTAGGTTAGCCTATTACCACTCTTTACACAGTTCACGCAAGAAAACAACCCTCTGATCCCCTGACCAACATTGCTGTGTGACTGGATCACTAATCACGTTTTACCTTTGCATTCTTGCAGGACCAATATGCAGTATGTAGCACTTAACCTCATGTATCAAACTCACATTGTCCCATAGATTGTAAGCTTGCGAGCAGGGCCTTCTTACCTCTATGTCTGTATTACCCAGTGTTGTTTTATTACTGTGTTTGTGTCCAATTGTAAAGCACTGTGGATTTTGCCGGTGCTATACACAGCACTAAATGGTTTATTTACCATGAGTTGGTGACCAGAAGCTCCATCAGGCAACTTGAACGTCAGTGGGGCATCTTAAAGAGTCTGCACCATCTCATAGACAAGCTGCAAAGGAAGATTAGAAAGGGTAAGTTAGCAATTACATTTCCTGAAAATAATCGATCAGAATTAGAGTGGTTAGAATAATGTGTGATTGATAGCAGTCCTCCCCTTCCCTTCAACAAAAAGTGAACCATATACTATGTAATTGGTATTGATAAATTATAGGTTCAAATCTCTAAGCAACAGATATACATTGAAAAAATGATTATAATATTGGGATTAGTTATTGTGAGTAATTTATTATGCCTTCCCCTCTGGAAGTTACCCCAAGGGTTATTGTAAGAAAATTAAAATAAACGACATACATCATGTGAAGAGTTTAGTAAAACGGTCCATTATTTGTTGATGTTCTTTCTTTAAAAAAAAACTAAAAGTATGTTACCTTGGACATAAGTGTTCATCAGCACTGTGTAGTTATTGATTACAAATAAAAAAAACGTACTATTTTGTTTTTTATCTCACAAGCAGGAACACAAAGAGCGGACTGAACAAGCGGTAGCGGAGGAGGGGCCTGAAGAAATAGTAGAGAAGGGGACACAGGAGGGCTTGGAGGTAGGGTCAGAAGAGGAAGCAATGAACATTGTATCATCCTCTTCTCTTTGCAAACCATGTTTCTTTATGTAGGCATAACACTGTAGGCCTTAGATGAGTCAATGTCGGCCAAGGCAATTGATGGTGTAGGTGTAGCTTCATAGAGTGTGTAGGTACTTGCATTAATGGAACTTTATTATTGAACGTATTCACCTATTTTGTTACCCCCCGCTCCCCCCCCCCCCCCGCCGCCGAAAAAATACATTTGCTCATAGGGAAAATTCTGAAAAAAACAGAAATGTTCTCAAACTGCACCCTTATGACATTCTGTAACAGACAAGTAAAACAAAGGTAGTGTAATTCCTAGAGGTTTCCTCAATATTCTGTGATAGCCTTATTGGCTTGTGCTCTATTAAGTAGAGCTCTGTCTAATTGTTGCTTTGCTACATAAGCCTTAAATTTACGATTCAAAGAAAATAGAAAGGAACTGCGCTCAACCCCAAATTCGACAAGAGCAGCAGTACTCAGGAATCCCTCCCTGTAAAGCAACCAATATACACACAATGTATTGCGCTCAATCACCTAAAGATTACTGAATGCTTGACATATATGTAATTGTAATATTACATGAACAGTGCAAGGCAATGTATAAGGAGTTATAATAGGATCAAATGTCAAACAAGTCAAAGTAAATGGTGTAAAGTAAATGTATTGTGCTCAATACCACTTATAAAAACAATTAAATACAAGTGGAAGTATGGTATGACATAAAAGAGCAAACAGTAAATCAACAAAAATTTTATATAAAAAATAATATTAATCACACAAGCAGATAATAAACAATACAAATGACACCAGTGACACCAGGGATTGGTGCATAGGGATTATTAAAACAGAAGTCCATATAAACAAATGTCCAAATAAGGGAGGCAAACCTAGTGCTCTGGAGAAGGTACATCTATGATGTCCTGATCATATGGGATGGGCCAGAATCTTCTCTTTTACAATTTCTGAATCACATTAATACTAATAGTTACGGTCTACAATTCACCGCTAATCATAGCCAGTCATCTATAGAATTTCTTGATTTAGAAATCTTTATACAAAATAATTGTCTAGCAACTAAAACATACAGGAAGCAAGTGGATGTCAATAGCTATATTCTGTCACGGGCACTAGGAGTCTTTACCCAGGGATCACCAGGTGATGGACTTACCAGAGCAATATAGGTGGTAATATGGTACTCTGGTAGCGGGGTGATCACGGAACAGGAGACAGCAGATGGTAGAGAATGCTCGTGGAAAGTCTATGACTAGCAGCACTGGTAATATATAAGTAATAGTACACGAGGAACTGAATGGACAAAGGAAACGTGAGGGTAGTCAGTGGTCTGCGGATAGCAAGTTGTACCACTGCTATAGTGAGGAGGAATGTCCAGAAGTAACGAGGAGGTGATGAGAGTCAGCGGTCTGCGTTTAGCAAGTTGTACCGCTGTCTAGGTGAAGGAATGGAATCCAGGTGGAGGTATCCGGAAAGTCAGTGGTCTGCGTTAGCAAGTTGTACCACTGCTATGTGGAAGGATACTGGAAACAGGTGACACAAAGAACAGGAATCAGTGGTCTGCCTCTAGCAAGTTGTACCACTGAAATATATAAGTGAGGAGGAGCACAGGGAGATAAATGTAATGCAGAGTATACCCGGGCACACTGAACTTGATCCCACGATGATATGCACAAAGTATTAATAACTGAACAGCACTGCACAAAGATACAAAGTCACAGGAACTATCCAGACTACAAGGTAACACAGTCAAATGATGGCAATAGTCTCAGTGGATAGGCAACTCCAGAGAAGAACAACTCAGTCCAGCAAGGTATGCAATACACGAGCACAGTCAATGATAAGTATGCATACCGTGGTTCAGAAGAGCAGGCTGTCAGAAAGGAGTGCAGGGATACCTGAGCGGCAGGAGACCGGCAGGATGCGAAGTCCCAGGGAAATGGAAGCGGAATCCAAGTAGGTGCAGCGCACAGGTAGGTAGACCAGCAACGATGGAAACAATACTCAGGAAGCAGTAGTATATAGGACTGGTCGCCTGGAGATCACTGAAGAGTAGAAGTGGTATGGCAGAGAAGACAGCAGCGGAGCGTTGATCCAATGCAGACAGGCGAGTTGACACAGGCAGGAACACTGTAGGAGCACGGAGAGCGGATCAGCTGGCTGCAGACACGAGGAGTACTGGAGGGTAGCGATAAGCAGGACACTGCAGATACACGGAGGTAGCGGATAGGAATCAGCAGGTGCAGTCACGATGAAACACGAGAGAGTTGAGGTAAGCTGGAACTGTTGAGCACGGAGACAGCGGATAGGAATCAGCTGGTGCAGTCTCGATGAAACACGGGAGAGTTGAAGTGAGCTGGTAACTGTAGTGCACGGAGGCAGCGGATAGGAATCAGCTGGAGTAGTCACGATGAAACACGGGAGAGTTGAAGTGAGCTGGTAACTGTAGTGCACGGAGGCAGCGGATAGGAATCAGCTGGAGTAGTCACGATGAAACACAGGAGAGTTGAAGTGGTCTGGAAACCACAGGGGAGTTAAAGTGGTCTGGAAACCACAAGGGAGTTGAAGTGGTCTGGGAACCACAGGAATCAGCTGGGCTGAATACACGAGGAAACACAGGAACACCTTCAGAGGCTCATGGGGAATGAGACTCCAAGATCAGGCAACGAGGTATAGACAGCAGGTGCTTTAAATAGGGAGTGTTGCCTGATCAGCCAATTAACTAAAAGGAACATGTACTGAAGGTTTGAAAGGGCTGCACATGCGCAGACCCTCAGGATGGTGGACGGCCACGGTTCCTAAACATACGGGAAGAAGCACTCACAGTCTGGTGAGTGACATATTCTTTCAACCAGTCATCACCATCCGCAGTGGCTTAGGAGCATCCCATTCAGCCAATTCACAAGGATTAGACACAATTGCACCAATATGCAGGATTACATTATTCAAGGTATTGAATTGAAGTCCCAATTTCAAGAAAAAAAGTATGACAACTACATTATTGATACAGCATTTGATAAACTTCTAAATACTAACCGAGATCAACTATTGGAATTTAAAACTTCAACACAAATAAACCCTCTTGATAATGAAACAACTGGGAATAACCAGATATACTTTGTCTCAGATTATTCCAATGAAGCCAATCGTTTAAAACATATTATCCATAAACATTGGCACATCATAAAGAAGGATGAAATTTTAGGCCCCCTAATTCCTGCCGAACCAAAAATAGTTTTTAGAAAAGCGCAGATTTGAAGGAAGTTTGAAGAAAGTTTTAGTTAAAAATCACATTAAGGACAATATCACACATACCAATTGGTTAACCAAGATTGGACAAAAACCAGGATTCTATTATTGTGGAAAATGCGTCAATTGTCGAACCACCCAACACAACACTCAAGGAACAACTGAGGTTTTTTTCGTCTCACGATAATAGAAAGTTCACAATCAAAGATTTCATTACGTGCAACACCAAGAACTTTATTTATCTTATACAATGCCCATGTGGGAAGCAATACATCGGCCGAACAAGCAGGTCTTTGAAGGTCAGAATTGGTGAGCACATCAAGAATATCAAAAATGGATTTTAAAAACACCACCTTTTGAGCCACTTTAAAACCATACACAATTGTGAACCCTTAGGGTTTAAATTCCTAGGTTTTAAGTGTGTACAATTGGCGAGGAGGGGATCCCATAAAAAATATCGATAGACAAGAAACCAAATTGATCCTCTATTTTAATTCTCTAACACCACGAGGACTTAATGTGGAGTATAATGTTTCATTGTAAGTTAGTGCTTTAGTATCATCTAGGATTATTATGTCTATATTGGTTATAAGTTGGTGACTCCTTAGTGCCCATGCCCCTTTGTCCCTTTGGGTAAAATATCTCCATGTAGACTACGGTCTTACCACCCTGGCAATGCCCAATCCCCACCGACCTTGGAAGCCAAGCAGAGTGGAGCTGGTCTAGTACCGGGATGGATGACCTCCCGGGAACATCTGGTACAGTAGCACACATGTAGTAGATTAATCCCAAAACGGGGATAATTAGTGGCAGGGCGCATCACCTCTTATTTACCATGAGGCAATGTACCATTCACATTGTTGTTTAGTTTAAGTAGCGTTATTTATCACAATTATTCATATTGAGGACAGCTCCAATCCTAGATATACTAACACTTAGTCCTATTGTAGATTTAACCATCTGTAGATCTTAACATCTCAATACAATTGACTCTAGGCTATTTAGCCATCTGGGTCACCCAGTGTTTAGTTCTATATCCAAATTAATATCTACATTAATATTGAGTACCCTCTTTAATTGAAGTATTTGGCTCATATTTCTCCCATTTTCTCACAGCTTGCTTTAAACTTGTAATGAGAACCTTTATTAATGTTTAAATTCTGTGATTTCTATCACTATATCCACAATCAGTATGACATTTGATTAGAATATTGTTCTTATTACTGTAATAAGATTAAGCATAATTTGTTTAATTGATTAATCTATTCAAGTGGGTTTACTAGTTTGATTTTTGCTAGTTATCGCTGGTACTATTACATGTATAATGCACAATTTAGTTAATTACATTTCCATCTGTTTCTTGTTTACATAAACTTTTTATTTAGACTAAAATGTTTAGTCACTTTGCCAGGTCCGCTGATATTATTATATGTACAATGCATAACTCAGTTAATGTACAATTTCATCTGTGTGCATATTAGATGTGGTGCTCTGATAGTTGTTAATGAGATAATGAGGCTTAGCGAACGATGTCTTTTGACACTTTATTGGGTAATTATTCAATCAACAGACGCTACATTTATAGAAATTTATCATGACTTTACCCCAGGCCCGGCGCTCCCATTAGGCAAGGTTAGGCACTTGCCTAGGGCGCCGGGCTCTGGAGGGCGCCACAGAACTGGAAATTAATTTTAAAACTGTGCGGCGACCGCTGACTATACCTGTCACGGCCGCCGCACAGCATTCAGATGCATGGGGAGGGGGGAAGAGGCTATTGCTCACCACCGCTGCCTCTCTGCTCCGTCTCCTCCCCTCCACTCACTAGTGTCAGTGAGTGGAGGGGAGGAGACGGAGCAGAGAGGCGGCGGTGGTGAGACAAGGTAAGAAAAGACGGGGTGAGGGGGGGAGGAGGGAGGAGGGAGGAGGGCGCCGATTTTTGCGGGGGGGGGGGGGGGAGAGGGCGCCGATTTTGCCTAGGGCGCCATGGACCCTAGCACCGGCCCTGCTTTACCCACTTCTCACATTCCCTGAAGAAATCTACGCTGCAGGTGAGACGTGTTGGTGACACACCTACTTCCGCTGACGTCACAGGACTTCAGGTTTTTGCGTTCCACAGTGGAACGCACGACAGTCTTTCCATCTGTACCATCCAGTTTCAGTACACCGTATGAGCTCCATCGCTAGCCAACTATCTGCTTCACATCCGAATTGCGGTCTCCGGAACTACACATCCCGATTCAGGTACCCTAGGTTCACTCACACCGTGACCTGGTCCATTGTGAGTTTTCAGCTATTCTGGTTTATCCTCAGTATTCACCTCCATCGTGGAAACATTTCTACGAATCTGGACTGTAGTTTTTTAGTTAATAATACAATCCATGGATCTATACCCGCTGGTGTAGGATTTATTTTATGTGACACTTTTATTTGGACATTTGTTTATCTGGACTTCTGTTTTAATAATCCCTATGCACCAAACTGGTGTCATTTGTATTGTTTATTATCTGCTTGTGTGATTAATATTAATTTTTATATAACATTTTTGTTGATTTACAGTTTGCTCTTTTATGTCATACCATACTTCCACTTGTATTTGATTGTTTTTATAAGTGGTATTGAGCGCAATACATTTACTTTACACCATTTACTTTAACTTGTTTGACATTTGATCCTATTATAACTCCTTATACATTGCCTTGCACTGTTCATATAATATTACAATTACATATATGTCAAGCATTCAGTAATCTTTAGGTGATTGACCGCAATACATTGTGTGTATATTAAATTTACAATTGCATAATCCAAACCGATATAGTAAATAAAAAAGAAAGAAAACACCAACCTCAAACAACTAACTGCCATTCAGCAAAATGAAATATTTAGTGTATAATTATGAATGTTTAATTATTGAAAATAAATAATGGCTGCAACACTGATATGTTACCTTTGTATCACCCGCAGATACTGGTGAGGAGGAACTACCTCTCTCAGTTTAGAGACAGAGGGCATATGTGCATGGTCTGCACTGAGAAACCCAAAACCTGCACCTGGAGTTACTGGAGGACATAATCTGAATTTGATTTAAAAAAACCAATAATAAATACTATATTTTTGATCACCATTGACTGCTTCCTTGAAAATAATTTGCATGATTTTGTTCAAATTAAGGGAATGGAATTTTCGTAAACAGTGTGATTAAGATCTTTGCATTGCAGTGACACATACATAAACCTAATAAGGTGTTAATAAAGAAGAAGGAGAAAAGTGTTTATTGCCCACATATCAGTGGTAATGGGCAATACAAACAGGAATTGGTGGAAAAAAGTGAAGAAATTTAACCATGAGCAAAGAAACATATTTAATATCTTTCTATCATACTATAATATGAGGGTACTTTAATAGCATACAACACCATAATCATTGTGCAAATTCTACTAATATAGTCTTCCTTGATAAAAAGGCTTATATAGCCTCTTCTGTAAGGCTTTCGCTCACAACACTCCACAGATACTGCGCTGACCAAGGTTGTCAATGATTTGATCACAGTAAAAACGATTACTCTTTTCTAATTCTCCTGGATCTCTCTGCTGCATTCGACACTGTTGACCACTCTCTCCTCATACAAACGCTACAATACCTAGGTCTTGAAGGCATTGTCATATCCTGGTCTCATCCTACCTATCTAATCGCTCTTTCAGTGTTAATTTCTCTGGATCCACCTCTGCTCCGCTTCTTTTATCAGTTGGAGTACCACAAGGCTCAGTCCTAGGTCCTCTGCTATTCTTTATCTACATCACTTTTCTTGGAAAACTAATACGCTCCTTTGAATTTCAGTGTCATCTCTGTGCGGATGATATACAAATCTATCTATCCTCTCCTGATCTTTCACCATCTGTGTTGTCTCGCGTTACTGACTGTCTTTCTGCCATTTCATCTTGGATGTCTTCTCGCCAACTCAAACTCACTCTTTCAAAAACTGAATTGATAATATTTACACCCAAAAACAGAAGCTTCCTGCCTGACATTTATATTTCTGTTGATAACATGACCATAAATCCCACCCCGCAAGCTCGCTGCCTAGGTGTAGGTCTAGGTTTCCAGAATACGCACATATCTCACACAAGACACCGCAAAAAACTTAATTCATGCACTCCTCATCGACTATTGAAATTCCTTCCTTACTGCTCTTCCCAAAGTCAGACATGAACCCCTACAATCTATTTTGCACGCAGATTAGATAGATTGATTTTCCTTGCAAACCGTTCTTCCTCTGCTGAGCCACTCTGTCAGTCTCTTACATTGGTTGCCTGTATTTCAACGAATCCAAAATAAAATTCTTCTACTAGCATACAAGAACGTCAAGAAAATTTCACCGACATACATTTCCTCACTTGTCTCAAAATATCTCCCAACCTGACACCTCCGTTCTGCACAAGATCTGCGTCTCTTCCACTCTCATCACATCCTCCCATTCTCGGTTATAGGGCTTTTTTCAGGCTGCACCCACTTTGTGGAATTCCCTCCCTCTCGTCTTCAAACCTTCAAGTGTTCTCTGAAACACCACCTCTTCAGACAAGCTTATGATCTTCCTCAACCACCATCTTAATCTCCCTAGGTTACCCTATTATCACCCTCTACACAGCTAACACAAGACAACAACCCTCTGACCAACATTGCTACACACACAGCCCACTCAATACTTTTACCTTTGCATTCTAGCTGGCTCAGTGTGCAATATGATGTAGCACAGGCCCTTGTGTTTCAAACTCCCATTGTCCCATAGATTGCAAGTTTGCGAGCAGGGTTCTCTTACCTCTCTGTCTGTATGTACTACCCAGTATTGTTTTATTATTGCTTGCTCCCAATTGTAAAGCGCTACGGAATTTGCTGTCGCTATATAAATAAATGTTGATGATGATGATGATATAGCACTGGTTAATCAGGGTTAAACTAATATTTTGTGGTGTTGTAACAACAACTCACTTGCAAATCGGGGTCATACAGGAGCTTTATTGTGAGGATTCACAGCATAACATAGCAATATACATGAACAGCAAACCAAAGCAATGTAGAAAGTTCAGCATATATTGTCTCCTTCAGTGGAGAGGTGTGAGACTTCCAACCATTCCAGACACAAGTCAAGAATAAACTGAAATTGAGCCCTTAAATAGGCCCAAACTCCTCCTCTATGAGAAATGGGTGAGAATTCCTCCAGACTCCCAGGAGGTTGACCCTTTCTTCAGATGTGGCAGTTTCTCATCCCGTCACACAGACAATAAAGCAATTACATGTGAGACTATTGTTGTTTTGAAACAATAAGTATGTGTTTTGCATAGCTAAACACATTTGAAATGTTTCTAATACATAAATAGGTAGTAATAAGAATGTGGCAGTGCACCATAAATGCACACTGACATTAATATAGCACAGGTTAATACGATTTCATTGATAAATGAGAGTAGAATTCATTCGCTAATGAGCTTAATTGACACTATACACACATTTACATTCTGGATTGGTTTAAGTGTGAATATGCCTGCCATAAACATTTAGCATATGCTTTTAATGCAGACTCTTTTTGTCCCTGCATAAGGACATAAATATGCTATTTTAACCCTTGCTCTTTTGCTGTCAATCCTGAACCTTATACATCCCGAGATGCACATGGTTCTGCATATGGGCACAAATATGCTATTTCAGTGTGAGCTTACTTTAGTGTAAATTGCTACTATTTTGCAGACAACTCAGGCCCTTTAAATTTGAGGTTTGTGCACGGACAATGTGTTATCCTGGAGGGGTTAACATGAAATTAGTCTATTTATTGATACTTACACATTATCAGAATTCCTCTTTTATTTATCCCTCTTTATAATTTTGTCTGTCTTAGCAGGACCAGGTTTACTGGACATTTTTTTCATGTCTCTTTCTGTGAACACATTTTATAAATTGATCCCTTGTGGTGTACCATCAAAATCATGTATTATGTCCAAGGACTTTAACACATATTGATTCCAAGATACTTTGCATGAATTTTAAAAACAGTACATTTACAGTGCACATAAAAAGTCTACACACACTTGTTGAAATTGCAGGTGTTTTTATCTAAAGCCTGAACACAAGATAAATCATGTTATACCTTTTATGACCTTTACTGTGACCTTACAACAAACGTATAGAGAGTTTTTAGGAAAAATAAATGATGCAATGATTTAAAACTTTTTCTTTCTTTAACATGCATTAAGGAATGTCCTACTGGAGTTGTTAATGAAGATACCTTTAAACAGATCTACTCGCAATTCTTTCCTCATGGAGGTAAGTGTCTTCTGTTCTATTGCAATTTAATCCTGTTTCTTCAGATTTTAGCTAGTAACCAGTCACACAAAATCATAATGTGCTTTGCACTACCTAATGTTAAGTTGCTAAAAATGTACACAAAATCTAATTTACTGTTCAATAAATAACACTATTTACTAATTATAGGATTAGTATGCATCTTCCACATTCAGTGGTAGGGTAATGTGTGGTGACACTTATGTAGTAATAACTTTGGCACATTCCACAATGACAGATCTCCCTTGCACACTTACATGATTAAATGTGTTACTATCTGTATGCAACAGCAGTTTTCACGTAATATGATTTCAATCTTCCCTGCCACTAAAGCTATTAGATCCAGTGTACCTTCTATTTAACAGCAGTTTATATGAAAACTGCTATTGTACAGTTAGCACCAGATTTAATCATATTAGTGTGCATGGGATATCCACAAAACTCTCTTGACACAAGGGGAGGGCTGGCAAATATTTGCTCGAGGGGCAAAACTCGATTCAGCTGCCTATTAGGAATATTTTAAAGGAAATAAAATGCTTGTGTGCAAATGCAGCATGTCATCGGGAAAAACACTTTTCAAATTAACATGTCAGCTTGGGCCCTGGATCCTATAAATATGCCAGAAAGCAAATTGTTTTCTCAAAGCTGAATTCTGATATGAGAACATGGAATGATTGGTTCATTTTTGACAGGTTTTCAGGTTTTTGGTGTTTTACTTATCTTCTGATTTGCTGCATTTTTCTCCAAGATATACCTTGTTTATTCTTGCGATGAGGGGCGTCGAAAAGGGCAGGTACAGAATTGTGGCCTAGGCCTGTCTGTTTAGTGTGTGTTGTGTCTCATAGCAGTGGTCGGGGCGATGACACAGCTTGCAGGGAGATCACAGCTAATTTTAGGGGGCAGGCTGCACTTTTTGCTGTGTTTTCACTGCATTTCTTGGATGCAGTTTGAGCTGTGGGCTGAATTACTTCCTGTGTGGGGCAGATTATAGACAGGAGGTTTGGGAGCTGCATAGAAACTGAACAAAAAGGAATAACAGAGAAAGGTGCTCTAGACTCTGGGTGACAAATAATGGATTCATTTATATATGATTATTTCTTGTGGGACATAATGGGCACTTGAATTGGCAGAAGGAAAGTCATCATTCTTTCAACTCCTTTTTGCCCACCTGGATCCAACACAGATATGGAGGAAACAAGAAAACTGGCATAATAGTTATTTCAATATTATTTATAAGAAATTAGTGTGAACTGGTTACAGATGCAGACATTTACACAATAGCTTTTATTGTTGCTGACCAGAAATGCTATTTAAATTGTGCAGGTAGCACATTTTGTTTACTTTCGGATTCCAGGTTTAAAGAACAGTGCAGCAGTTTAAATTGCCTCAATTTGAAAGAAAGAAAAATAATGTCTGTGTGTATGTATTAGAGATGTTCACTGACCCCCGTGTTCTGGTTTTGGATCTGGATTAACTCCATGTTTTGGATTTGGTTTTGGTTTTGGCAAAACCGCCCTTGCGTGTTTTGGTTTTGGTCTTGGATCCCTATTTTTTTTTCTAAGATCCCTATTTTTGTTGCTAAAATCACATAATTTTACTCCCCCCTACATTATTATTAACCTCAATAACACTAATTTCAAGTCATTTGCAGTCACAATATTATTTTCATACACTTTCAAACAAGGACTGCAGCAGTTCTGGCCAGTGATAAGAAGAAGGCCATTGTCATGCCTGGGCATAAGACCCAAAAATCCACCTCTTATGTATGGAATTATTTTTACACAAATCCTGACAACAATTGTCTAGCCATTTGTAGCATTGTAAAGCGACAGTCAGTAGAGGTAGGGACCTTAACCATCTAGGATCCTCATCCATGTTACTGCATTTGAGGCAAATTCATGGAAAGCTTTTGTGAAAATCAGAAACTTATGCTAAAAATAACAACAAGCAGTTCAGCATCAGCTACCACCCTTCTCTCAGCTAGATCCCAGCACCTGCAATCTACACCCCCAACACCTTCAACATCAATATCCTCACAAGTGATCGGAGTTAGTCCTGCATCCAAATTTCTAAGGCAAGCTGACTCCTCCCCTACCCAGGACTCCTCAGAAGAATTCTTGAGTGTTAGGCCCACTGCTGCTGCTGCTCCTGCTGCTGGGGGTGGATCTTCAACCCAGAAGCAGACCAAGAAGAAGACTATTAGTAGTTTACAACAACTGACTGTTAAACAATCTTTTGCAAGAGGAAACAAGTATGAAAGCTGTCAACGCTGACAACCTGTTTGAAAAACTAAGGGATGTCATTGCAACATGGCTTATCCTGCTTTCACTCTCCTGAGGATATGTGATTTCTGATAACGCCACCAATATTGTTAGAGCATTACAGCGGGGGGAATTCCATCACATTCCCTGTTTTGCTCACACCATCAACTTGGTGGTACATAACTTTACATAAAAACTATTGCATTGCCTACTTCAGCTGCTCTATCTATGTATAAATGTTCCTTTCATATCTGTGTATGAATGTCTGTATATCAGATTTCACTGTGTGTGTGAAATCTAAGTATTTGCACTTAATCTATGCAATCTGCACAGTTTCTTCGCTATCCCATACACATTACTAATAGTTAAACCAACAATCTATGTAAAATTTTACACTGAGCAATCTGACCACTTCCTGCAAAACTTTCTCACACAATCTTATAATTTGCACTATCCCATACACATTACCAGGGCTGGCGGAATGCAGTAAGTGGTGTAACTAAGGCAGGGGGCGTCATGCCTGTGAGGTGCTCCCCTCTGCCTGCCATCCACACCGGCACAAAAAACAACAACAGCAAAAAACAGCCGGCACCCCCACTCCTCCTTCCTCTCGGCCTCTGTCTCACTGACGGGTGTCGGGTGTGACGTCATCACATCCCGACACTGTCAGTGAGAAGCGGCACAGTGCGGAGCCGCACATTGACAGAGCAAGAAGAGAAGAAGAAAAGACTGAGAGAAGAAGATAGAAGAAAAGAAGAGAAGGAAGCGAAGAAAAGAAGGTCATAGAAAGATAAGTAAAGATCGGAGGTGGAAGCAATGTGATGAAATAGGAGGGGGGGGCAGTGATGACTAAGGTGAGAGCAATGTGATGAAGGAGGATGGGGGCAGTGATGCTTAAGGTGACAGCAATGTGATAAAAGGGACAGCAATGGACGGTGCACAATGCAATTAATGAGGGGGGGAACATTGATGATTAAGATGACAGAAATGTGACAAAAAAACAGCAATGGAGAGTGTTCAATGTGATTAAGAAGGGGGGGCAGTGATGATTAAGGTAACAGAAATGTTATGCAGGGTACAGTAATGGAGGGTATACTATGTGATTTAAGGAGGGCTGGGACAGTGATGATTAAGGTGACAGCAGTGTCATGCAGGGGACAGCCATAGTGGGCACACAATGTGATTACAGAGGGGGGGGGGGAAGTGATAAATAAGATGACAGCAATGTGATGAAAGGGACAGCAATGGAGGGGGTACAGTGTGATGAGGAGGGGGCACAATGTGGAGAAGGGGGCAAAGTGGTATAAGAAGGGACACAGTGTGAAGCAAGGGATATAGTGGGATGAGGAGGGGCACGTTGAAGGAGGGGGGGCAATGAAGATGAAGGGGCACAGTGTGATAAGGGTGCACAGTGTGACGATGAAGGGGTAGTTTGATAACGATGGCACCGTGTGAAGTTGAAGGGGCACAGTGTGACGATGAAGTGGACACAGTGTGATGTTGAAGGAAGATACAGTGTAATGATTGTAAAGGCACTGTTTCATGGAGGGGGCACAGTATGATGAAGGTGGGGGCACAACCAAATTACTTTGCCAAAAATTTAAAATTTTATTACCATGAATACATATTCTGTATTTATATTATTTATATAGCAAATCATGTTTGCAGTTTAATGTATTTATTTGTATTATTCTCTTTATTAAAGTTTATTATATGATTTATAAAAGGAAAGGAAAGGAAAAGCATTATTGAATGAACAAATAATTAAAAAAGTGGAGGGCGCAAATTTATTTTTTGCATCGGTTGCCAGACATGCTAATACCGGCCCTGAACATTACTCATACTTGCCAACTTCAGAATGTTGGTATCCTGGAGCCTGCAGGGGAGGAGAGCGTGATGGGGGGCGGGCCTCCAAAATGTGCGTCATTTTGGACCCGTCCCCGTGAGGTCATGACGCGTCAATTGACAGCAGGGGGCGGGGCCAAACTCCACGATTCACCGGGAATTGCAGCGTTTGGGACCTAATTCTGCCCACTTCACAAGGAAGTGGGCACTTGCTAGTGAAGTGGGCAGATCCGGGAGATTGCCACACTCTCCCGGGATTCCGGGAGACTCTCGCAAAATGCGGGAGTCTCCCGGACATTCCGGGAGAGTTGGCAAGTATGACATTACTACTATTTAAACCAACAATCTATGCAAAACTTTACACTGAACAATCTGTCCACTTCCTGCAAAAAATTTTCACCCAATTTTTTCGTTTCTAGCAAACAGACTATGCACTCACAAACAGGCTTTACCCTGTAACCTAACATCATTACATAGTACTTGAATAACAATTTTAATCTATCAAGTCAGTTTCTTAGTATACTAACAATATACAGTGTACATATTAATCATATTTAAGTCTATTTCCTCATATTCAAAATGTTACCAGAGCCCTATGAAAGGGCCCATATATATGACACTTTCCTGTTTCCAAAATAGGAAGCAAAATCCTGTGTGTGTGTCTGTTTCTAAGTCCAGGTATTAAGAGAGGAATGAAGCTGTGTCTAGTATAGTGAGGGGGAGGAAAGAAACCAGATCTTGTAAATTATTTTATGTGAAAAGGAAAATGTAGAATATCATATTTTATTTCATTCCCCTGGTTTGTCAATGTCTGAAATTATAGTCTTTTGAATTAATTATTATTCGTTGTCCTTGGCTCTCAGGGCATACGGCCTAAATCTGCTTAGAAGAGTTTGCTATCTATCACAAATGAATGTAAAAGTTGATGCATGTAAACTAAGCAAGCCTGGGCAAATTGTGCACCAGAACAATGAAAGTTAAAATCATATTCCCAAACCTCAAATACAGTCAGGAGTATGAGAACAGAGAATTAAACACTGTTGATAAAATACAATTTTAACATTTATAGCAATACAGATCCTACTAAATCTCTCAAAAGAAGTCATTGAGTCTTTAAATAAGTATACCAGGCCTCTTTCTGTCTACAAAAAAAATATGTTTTTATATCTATCTTAGACTGTTATGATGAGTAAACATGAAACATTTCACTGCCAAGGGTCAATGCCAAATTTGCAAATAATAAGGGCTCAGGAACCTGGGATTTCTGGGAACTTTTATTGTTTTTAACTGTACCTAAGCAAATTTTAAATTGTGTTTCCAGGACCGATGTATTTTTTTTTTTGTTAGCTTACTTAAGTAAAAGTCTCACAAAATCTTAATTTATGGAGAAAAAGGGCAACAATTTAAAAATGCATTTGTTTTTATTCTTCCATTAATTACTTTCACAAAATTAACTCAACCAAAGACATATAGCAACAGTATTATTTTGTGGCTTCTAACATTTACTTTGATACCAAATTTGTGTACTTTATTAAAGGTTTGGTGTAAAGTAAAACTTACTGTATGTTTGTGTATTTTTTTTACTATTTATTTTTTCCAGTTTAAACACAAGTTTTTTAATTTAGATTTTAAAGCATGTTTTAACATGCAATCCGATAGACTTGAATGTTAAAGCATGCTTTAAAAAATCAGATGGATGACATTTTTTGTCAGTATATCTTCAATTTTAAATATTTTTTTATGGAATAGTGGCTTATGGGATACAGAAAACAAAATAGGGGTTAAGAGGCATTTCCAGAAACAGAGTTACAGGATTGCATTTGCTTAACAATTTACATGTTTCTAGAAATTAATATATATCTTGTAGTAAATTTCCCTATACATTCTAGCCATTAGTGTTTTACTCAAGTATATCAGTGTTATCATGAATGTACTCTTTTAAAAGTATGGGAACTGTAGCTACCAGTGAGAAATGCAAAACAATTTTTTTTAAAATCAGCAAGATTATATGAGTTTATTTTAGCAACACGATTGGCAAGAGATTTAATGATATTTATGCATTCTCTAACCAATGCATTGAAAAGGAAAGTAGTTTGTTCTTTCAAGGAATTCCATGTTCTCCAATATATATGGAGAAATAAAGAGTGGTAGCTATTCAATATTTTTCCATTTTTATTTTGTTCCATGTTGAACAAATAGCCATCAATAAAGGTTTGTCCAATAAATTTTTGGGAATATCAAATGTTTATGTAATAGGAGAAAGTAAGATAAGGTAATATTAGGCAGCAATTGTTGTTGCGATGATGCATTCACATATGTGTCGTGTTTATGAATCCAGTCAGTTATATAATGGCATACTACAATAAAGTGTAAACACCCAAAAGTTTATACCACTTTTTGTTCTAGTTTTTTTTGCAAAATAAAAAAGCTAGTTTTATTTTTCTTGCAGTTGATAAACTGTTTGTGAAAGCTTTAATCATGTTGTTTTTGTTTGTATTGGGTAAAATATTTTTGGCAATGTTATAATTTTAATTAAAGTTGCTCTACCTAAGTATGAGAGTGTTCAGTGTTGCCATTTTTTAAGTTCCTCAATGGAGCTTACAAGAATATTTTTAAGATTAAGCTTATATAAATTGTATATATTCTTGTGTTATTGAATCCCTAGATAAGTAATACTTTGTTATGCCCATTGCAGGCAAAGCATTTTACTACAGGGTGATTTTTTCTTATTTTACAAATGCTAAAGCAACATAAGTTTCTTTCCAAAAATAGAGAAAAGAAGAAATCCCCAGCACTGTCACAATATATAAACAAGATAATAATAAAAAGGAATACTTGATCAGACATTCTGAGTTGTTCTGTTGTACTTCCACATTTGCTATCCTCCTCCTGCTGTAATATGCAATTTTCTTGATTATTTTGACATGGAAGGAGAACACAATAATATAATATATATCCTTGAACTATACAGTCCAATGTAGATTTTGTGGACAAATACATCTTCATGGGGGAGAGGGTTATTCATGTATGCATGGTCACAGTGTTTCAGTCACTTATAACATTCTTAATGCTTTCTCAGTATGTGGTTAATTTAATTGTATTTATGTGTGCAATGAAACAGAGACCAATAATCCTGATGTTTAGAGTCTGGGCACACTGATTATGCCTTTGTACACATACTATAAAAAAAATCACATTCCTATGATGTTTGATGCTTTCTGTTTAAGCTGGGCAACAGCTATGTTTTGATTCATTGTGTTCAGTCCTTGGCAGCCTGACCTTGTGATTCTGGTCCAGTTTGTTCCTAACTTTGATAGATGCTTGTGACCCTGGCTTGTTTGACATTTCTGCCTGTGCTGACCTCAGACTGTATATTTACCATGGGTTCACTCTCATTTTCACTATGTAGTCAGCTGCTGTCTTTTGAGTTTTGACCTGGAGGGCTGGACCTGTAGTTTGCCTGTGAAGTCCATGACTCCAATGTGGGATCCCAGGGTTTCCATTAGACTCCACGCTACAGATCTAACCAGCGACAAACTTTAGCAGCACAGTGGGATATTATACTACACAAGTGGTTAAATGTATTTAATAACCATAATTCTCTTAAACAATTATAAAATGTCTGTGTAAGTTGTTGTATTTCTTATTTGTATTGTTTATAAAGTAAATAAAATATAATTTAGTAACCTATTATTTGTATATTTAAATTCAACAGATGCAAGTATGTATGCACATTATCTATTCAATGCATTTGATGCTGCACAATCTGGATCCGTTAAATTTGAGGTAATTATATTTTTGTTTTATTAAAAAATACTGAAAGGTTATTTTAAAAATGTCAACTTTTTATTGTTTATTTATATAGTGCCAATCATGTTGTGCAGCGTTGTACAGGGCATCAGTCTCTGTCCCATTGGAGCCTACAGTCTTCATTTACTACCACACACAAATATTTATCCATTTTGTTAGAGCCAATTAACCTACTAGTACTGTCATGGCCAAAAGTTTTGAAAATGACATAATTATTGGTTTTCACAAAGTTTGCTGCTTCAAAGGTTTTATACATTTTGTCAGATGTTGCTATGGTATGCTGAAGTAAAATAACAAGTATTTCATAAGTGTCAAATGCTTTTATTGACAATTACCTAAGTTTATGCAAAGAGTCAATATTTGCAATGTTGATCCTTGTTTTTGAAGACCTCTGCAACTCACCGGCGTGCTGTCAGTTTATGGGCCACATATTGAGTGATGGCCGCCCATTCTTGCCTAATCAATGCTTGGAGTTGTCAGAATTTGTGGGTTTTTGTTTGTTCACCTGCCTCTTGAGGATTGACCACAAGTTCTCAATGGAATTAAGGTCTGAGGAGTTTCCTGGCCATGGACCCAAAATTTCGATGTTTTGATCCCCGAGCCACTTAGTTATCACTTTTGCTTTATGGCAAGGTGCTCCATCATGCTGGAAAAGGCATTGTTCGTCACCAAACTGTTCTTGGATGGTTGAGAGAAATTGCTCTTGGAGGATGTTTTGGTACCATTCTTTATTCATGGCTGTGTTCTTAGGCAAACTTGTGAGTGAACTCACTCCCTTGGCTGAGAAGCAACCCCACACATGAATGGTCTCAGGATGCCTTAGTGTTGGCATGACAGAGGACTGATGGTTGCGCTCCCAGTTCCTTCTCCAGACAAGCGTTTTTCCAGATGCCCCAAACAATCTGAAAGGGGATTCATCAGAGAAAATGACTTTACCCCAGTCTTCAGCAGTCCAATCCCTAAACATTTTGCAGAATATCAGTTTGTCCCTGATGTTTTTTCTGTAGAGAAGTGGCTCATTTTCTGGCCTTCTTGACACCAGGCCATCCTCCAAAAGTCTTCGCCTCACTGTGCGTGCAGATGCACTCACACCTGCCTGTTGCCATGCCTGAGCAAGCTCTGCACTGGTGGTCCCCCGATCCCGCAGCTGAATCAACTTTAGGAGACGTTCTGGCGCTTGCTGGATGTTTAATAGAAGAACAAATATATCGCACTAGGACAATCCTATGTTATCCAGGAGGTGGAATTAATGATAAGCTTTTAATAATATATCCATCTACCTGGAAAAGGTGCACCCACACATATTACTAAATGTAGACATAGACAAAGAACAAGTATGTGTTTTAGGGGCACTCAAATGATAATTGGAATATTATAAAATTTAAAGTTTATGGATATAAATTAAAATAATTTCACATAGTGAAATGATGATAGGAGTAGTGAAATATTACAAACTTAAAATGGAATAAATGACCAAAATACACAATATCTGGTAAAACTAGCAAACGTACTGCCAGAACTCGCTAACCCTCCTAGGATTAAATATAAGTTGTCAATGGGTGCTGGGTTTTATAGATCAACCCAAACACCTAACATTCACGATACAATGGAAGGATTAATTTTTTCAAAAGGTTGACTCAATCTGAATACACTTTATAGGAACTCTTATTCCTACTAATCTTATAGCAGCAGAACTACATATTCAATAAGTAATAGCAATACCGAGCAAACTGGACCAATGATAGATACAAAATAATTGTAGTGTGGAGCAAAAAACTCTACAATCTCCCTCTAGTGTCATGAAACGGCAGAGCAGCCTCAATATACTATAAGTGTGATGTGTTAATATGTTACAGCTGTCTCTGTCAGAATAATTATCTTAATAGATTGAATAACCCGTGATTCATCCACTCTTTATACTCAAGGATTATCCTGATCTAATACAAGTGGATCCAAATTAAGGAATTTCCTCACTAGGAAACAAGTTAGGTAGCGTTATTATTGAGCAAAATCACAGATCAGCCTAAATATATTGTAGATATAATGTATCAAAGCACTACAGCTGTCTCTGCTGCATATGCTTGCTTAATAAGTGAAATGGTCCGTGGTTAGCCCACTCTTATTGCTAAGGCACTGAGTATTGCCTCAATATAAAGTAAACAGGAATTTCCTCACTAAGAGGTATGTTATGCAGAGTGACTATTGAGCAGACTCGTAGGGGTTGATTATAAAACTAGTCTGTGGTTCCCCGATTAGAAATGTGAATATGTTAAGGATTGCCAAGCTAGATTAGACACACCAGCTCAAGCACGACTGACTGCTATAAAAGAATTAAAGTTAAGTCTAACCAGCACCCATAATATGAGTCTAATAATAAGAACAGAGGAGAGTCAGCGTGTGTAACGCCAACGTGCGTTTCACTAAACTCAGCTTTTTCAAGGCTTGCTGGATGTTCTTGTGTGCCCTGAAGCCTTCTTCGCATCTATTGAACCTCTGTCCTTGAAGTTCTTGATGATTTGATAAATGGTTGATTTAGGTGCAATCTTGCTAGCAGCAATATCCTTGCCTGTGAGACCATTTTTGTGCAAGGTAATGATGGCTGCACATGCTTCTTTGAAGGTAACCATGGTTAAAAGAGGAAGAACAGTGATTTCAAGCACCACCATCTTTTTAAAGCTCCCATTCTGTTATTCTTGCTCAATCAGCATGACAGAGTGATCTCCAGCCTTGTCCTCATCAACACTCTCACCTGTGTTAACGAGAGAATCATTGACCTGATGTCAACTTGTCCTTTTGTGGCAGGGCTGCAATGCAGTGGAAATGTTGTTTTTGGGATAAGTCATTCTTTCATGACAAAGAGGGACTTTGAAATTAATTGAAATTCATCTACTCACTCTTCATGACATTCTGGAGCATATGCAAATTGCCATCATAAAAACTGAGGCAGCAGACTTTGTGAGAAATAATATTTTTGTAATTCTCAAAACTTTTTGGCCATGACTGTATGTTTTGGGCTGTAGATGGAAATTAGAGCTCAAGGAGGAAATCCATGCAAATACTAGAAGATCAAACAAACTCCACACAAGAGAGCCATGGTTGAAATTGAACTTGTGACCCCAGTGATGTTAACCACTGTACTGCCCTATTATGCCTGTGTAACAAATTTTCTGTCATGTGCAACTGATATTTCAGGATGTTTTGCTTTAAGTTTAACCACAAAAATGCTTTGAAATGTAATTAACTCCAATTAGTCATATTGAATCAAAGATTGCTGGTCACCCAATAAATGCACTGGTGCACCATTTCTACAGCATGGAAGGGGGTTCAATCTAATTTTGCTTTTATAAGACTGATATGTAGTTTAAAGATAAGCATCTGAATCCTTTGTAGGATTAGGATAGGACTCAGCAAACTGAATATTCACACCATGCCTAACTTGAAAATAATTGAAGAAGTGGTTGCAAGGAAAATAAAACTTTTCTTGCACCTGTTCAAATTTGTTGAGTTGGCCAGCATCATAAAATTGCCTAAATAGTAAAACCCCCCTGTCTAATAAAAGTAGGTAAATCAGTAAATTGTGGAAATATTGAATTATCCCTTAAGGGGGTCTCAAGTGGCAGTTTTTTATGCCTGTAAATTTTCCAGATGGCTTGCTAGAAGCTAAGCTGCTATCTTGTAAGACAATGACAGGTCTCTTTCAATAAAGGAAACAAGCTTACAGATATTGAACAAGATTGTTGTGCAGATTATAGTGATAAAGTAATATCTCAGAAGGTTGGGAACAACTTATCATTGACCCATGTCTGAAGGTATCTCAACTGTCCTGCTAATTAGTAGGGATGAGCGCACTCGGATTTATGAAATCCGAGCCCACCCGAACGTTGCGGATCCGAGTCGGATCCGAGACAGATCCGGGTATTGGCGCCAAATTCAAATGTGAAACTGAGGCTCTGACTCATAATCCCATTGTCGGATCTCGCGATACTCGGATCCTATAAATTCCCCGCTAGTCGCCGCCATCTTCACTCGGGCATTGATCAGGGTAGAGGGAGGGTGTGTTAGGTGGTCCTCTGTCCTGGTAGATCTCGTGCTGTGCTGTTTAGTTCTGTGCTGTGCTGTTTAGTTCTGTGCTGTGCTGTGCTGTGCTGTGTTCTGCAGTATCAGTCCAGTGGTGCTGTGTGCTGTGCTCTGTCCTTCTGAGGTCAGTGTTGCTGCTGGGTCCTGTGCTGTGTCCTGTTCAGTCCAGTGGTGCTGTGTCCTGTGCTCTGTGCTTCTAAGGGCATAGTTATTTCCCCAATATTCCCCTGTGTTTAAAAAAATAAAAAAAAGTTTTTTTAAAAAATACCAAAAACTACTTTAATTTTTTTTAATTACCACAAAATTTGCACAACCAATCCTGCAGTATAAGCCCATTGGTACTGCAATATTTCCAAGTTCACACATTCAGCAGTAAAAGTCCAGTGGTACTGCAATATTACAAAGTTTACACATTCTGCAGTATCAGTCCAGTGGTGCTGTGTCCTGTGCTCTGTCCTGCTGAGTTCCGTAGTGCTGCTGGGTCCTGTGCCGTGTCCTGTTCAGTCCAGTGGTGCTGTGTCCTGTGCTCTGTGCTTCTAAGGGCATAGTTATTTACCCATTATTCCCAAGTTTTTAAAAAATAAAAAAAAAGTAAAAAAAAAAAAAAAATTAAAAAAAAAAATAAATATATAATAATTATAACCAAATTTGCAAAACCAATCCAGCAGTATAAGTCCATTGGTACTGCAATATTACAAAGTTCACACATTCTGCAGTATCAGTCCAGTGGTGCTGTGTCCTGTGCTCTGTCCTGCTGAGGTCCGTAGTGCTGCTGGGTCCTGTGCCGTGTCCTGTTCAGTCCAGTGGTGCTGTGTCCTGTGCTCTGTGCTTCTAAGGGCATAGTTATTTCCCCATTATTCCCAAGTTTTTAAAAAATAAAAAAAAGTAAAAAAAAATAAAAAATTAAAAAAAAAATAAATAAATATAATAATTATAACCAAATTTGCAAAACCAATCCAGCAGTATAAGTCCATTGGAACTGCAATATTACAAAGTTCACATATTCTGCAGTATCAGTCCAGTGGTGCTGTGTCCTGTGCTCTGTCCTGCTGAGTTCCGTAGTGCTGCTGGGTCCTGTGCCGTGTCCTGTTCAGTCCAGTGGTGCTGTGTCCTGTGCTCTGTGCTTCTAAGGGCATAGTTATTTCCCCACTATTCCCAAGTTTTTTAAAAATAAAAAAAAAGTGAAAAAAATTTAAAAATTTAAAAAAAAAAAAATATATAATAATTATAACCAAATTTGCAAAACCATTCCAGCAGTATAAGTCCATTGGTACTGCAATATTACCAAGTTCACACATTCTGCAGTATCTTGTGCTACATATAATGGAGAGCAAAAATTTGGAGGATAAAGTAGGGAAAGATCAAGACCCACTTCCTCCTAATGCTGAAGCTGCTGCCACTAGTCATGACATAGACGATGAAATGCCATCAACGTCGTCTTCCAAGCCCGATGCCCAATCTCGTAGTACCGGGCATGTAAAATCCAAAAAGCCCAAGTTAAGAAAAAGTAGCAAAAAGAGAAACTTAAAATCATCTGAGGAGAAACGTAAAGTTGCCAATATGCCATTTACGACACGGAGTGGCAAGGAACGGCTTAGGCCCTGGCCCGTGTTCATGACTAGTGGTTCAGCTTCACCCACGGATCTTAGCCCTCCTCCTCCTCCCCCCCCCTACAAAAAATTGAAGAGAGTTATGCTGTCAGCAACAAAACAGCAAACAACTCTGCCTTCTAAAGAGAAATTATCACAAATCCACAAGGCGAGTCCAAGGATGTTGGTGGTTGTCAAGCCTGACCTTCCCATCACTGTACGGGAAGAGGTGGCTCGGGAGGAGGCTATTGATGATGTAGCTGGCGCTGTGGAGGAACTTGATGATGAGGATGGTGATGTGGTTATTGTAAATGAGGCACCAGGGGGGGAAACAGCTGATGTCCATGGGATGAAAAAGCCCATCGTCATGCCTGGTCAGAAGACCAAAAAATGCACCTCTTCGGTCTGGAGTTATTTTTATCCAAATCCAGACAACCAATGTATGGCCATATGTAGCTTATGTAAAGCTCAAATAAGCAGGGGTAAGGATCTTGCCCACCTAGGAACATCCTCCCTTATACGTCACCTGAATAACCTTCATAGTTCAGTGGTTAGTTCAGGAACTGGGGCTAGGACCCTCATCGGTACAGGGACACCTAAATCCCGTGGTCCAGTTGGATACACACCAGCAACACCCTCCTCGTCAACTTCCTCCACAATCTCCATCAGATTCAGTCCTGCAGCCCAAGTCAGCAGCCAGACTGAGTCCTCCTCAATACGGGATTCATCCGAGGAATCCTGCAGCGGTACGCCTACTACTGCCACTGCTGCTGTTGCTGCTGTTAGTCGGTCATCTTCCCAGAGGGGAAGTCGTAAGACCGCTAAGTCTTTCACAAAACAATTGACCGTCCAACAGTCGTTTGCCATGACCACAAAATACGATAGTAGTCATCCTATTGCAAAGCGTATAACTGCGGCTGTAACTGCAATGTTGGTGTTAGACGTGCGCCCGGTGTCCGCCATCAGTGGAGTGGGATTTAGAGGGTTGATGGAGGTATCGTGTCCCCGGTATCAAATTGGGTACCGGGGCCACCCCACTACGCCGTCCAGATACTTGTTTGGTGGAATTCTGACATGTGGAGGGTGTATTTATTTTATTGTGGCCCCGGTATCAAATTGGGTACCGGGGCCACCCCACTACGCAGTCCAGATACTTGTTTGGTGGAATTCTGACACGTGGAGGGTTTTTTAATTATATTGTGGCCTCGGTACCAAATTGTGTACCGGGGCCACCACACTACGCAGTCAAGATAGATAGATGCGTATCATAGATAAAGTACATTCAGTGGTGTGGGGCAAATTGAAAAATATTCAAAATGCACTGACATTATCAAAAACAAGAGGTTGTCACACGCTAAAACTCCAACATGTATATGATGGAGAGGATGGAGGAGCAGCCGTATGTGTAGTGTAATGCAGACCTGTTGAAGGTTTTTTATATATTTTATTGTGGTGCCCAGTGCCCACTCCTCTAGGCAGTCCAGGTACATTTATTGGTGCGATTCATAAAAGTTCAGGGTTTTTAATATATTGTGGTGACCCACTCCTCTACGCAGTCCAGGTACATTTATTGGTGCGAATCAAACAAGTTGATGGTTTTCTTATTATATATATTGTGGTGACCCACTCCTCTACGCAGACCAGGTACATTTATTGGTGCGATTCATAAAAGTTCAGGGTTTTTAATATATTGTGGTGACCCACTCCTCTACGCAGTCCAGGTACATTTATTGGTGCGAATCAAACAAGTTGATGGTTTTCTTATTATATATATTGTGGTGACCCACTCCTCTACGCAGTCCAGGTACATTTATTGGTGCGATTCATAAAAGTTCAGGGTTTTTAATATATTGT
This sequence comes from Mixophyes fleayi, assembly GCF_038048845.1. Lineage (NCBI taxonomy): Eukaryota > Metazoa > Chordata > Amphibia > Anura > Limnodynastidae > Mixophyes > Mixophyes fleayi. The sequence goes on along the minus strand of NC_134405.1, from coordinate 283,033,671 downwards.
GGTGACCCACTCCTCTACGCAGTCCAGGTACATTTATTGGTGCGAATCAAACTAGTTGATGGTTTTCTTATTATATATATTGTGGTGACCCACTCCTCTACGCAGTCCAGGTACATTTATTGGTGCGATTCATAAAAGTTCAGGGTTTTTAATATATTGTGGTGACCCACTCCTCTACGCAGTCCAGGTACATTTATTGGTGCGAATCAAACTAGTTGATGGTTTTCTTATTATATATATTGTGGTGACCCACTCCTCTAGGCAGTCCAGGTACATTTATTGGTGCGATTCATAAAAGTTCAGGGTTTTTAATATATTGTGGTGACCCACTCCTCTACGCAGTCCAGGTACATTTATTGGTGCGAATCAAACAAGTTGATGGTTTTCTTATTATATATATTGTGGTGACCCACTCCTCTACGCAGTCCAGGTACATTTTTTGGTGCGATTCATAAAAGTTCAGGGTTTTTAATATATTGTGGTGACCCACTCCTCTACGCAGTCCAGGTACATTTATTGGTGCGATTCATAAAAGTTCAGGGTTTTTAATATATATTGTGGTGACCCACTCCTCTAGGCAGTCCAGGTACATTTATTGGTGCGATTCATAAAAGTTCAGGGTTTTTAATATATTGTGGTGACCCACTCCTCTACGCAGTCCAGGTACATTTATTGGTGCGAATCAAACAAGTTGATGGTTTTCTTATTATATATATTGTGGTGACCCACTCCTCTACGCAGTCCAGGTACATTTATTGGTGCGATTCATAAAAGTTCAGGGTTTTTAATATATTGTGGTGACCCACTCCTCTACGCAGTCCAGGTACATTTATTGGTGCGAATCAAACAAGTTGATGGTTTTCTTATTATATATATTGTGGTGACCCACTCCTCTACGCAGTCCAGGTACATTTTTTGGTGCGATTCATAAAAGTTCAGGGTTTTTAATATATTGTGGTGACCCACTCCTTTACGCAGTCCAGGTACATTTATTGGTGCGATTCATAAAAGTTCAGGGTTTTTAATATATATTGTGGTGACCCACTCCTCTACGCAGTCCAGGTACATTTATTGGTGCGAATCATAAAAGTTCAGGGTTTTTAATATATATTGTGGTGACCCACTCCTCTACGCAGTCCAGAAAGATACCTTGTTGCAATGTTTTGGACTAATAACTATATTGTGAGGTGTTCAGAATACACTGTAAATTAGTGGAAATGCTTGTTATTGAATGTTATTGAGGTTAATAATAGCCTAGGATTGAAAATAAGCCCAAAAACTTGATTTTTAAACTTTTTATGTTTTTTTCAAAAAAAATCCGAATCCAAAACCTTAAATCCGAACCGAGACCTTTCGTCAAGTGTTTTGCGAGACAAATCCGAACCCCAAAAATAACGAAAATCCGGATCCAAAACACAAAACACGAGACCTCAAAAGTCGCCGGTGCACATCCCTACTAATTAGTATAAATTAATTTCTGACAGTGCCGTACCCACATATTCCTTCGGCACACTGAAGAGATAAAACTAGGACAATTAGCTCACTTTTCCATGATTCTTTCTATAGTTAATGTTATGAAATTGTTACTACTCCATATATTTAGACCAAACTGTAATCAGCTAATTCTCAGAAAGACAGGGATGCCAAGTATGTGAACTTTATACAAATCCTAATACTATTCTAGGTTTCAGGGACAAAGCTCTGCTTTTCTGCAATTTTTTTCACCCTTATATTGTACTATCAATGGACTTGGGTACAATATGCCCATGTAAACAATTTTTTAAAGTGGAAATAATTTGGGAAAGGGCATTGGAACACGCAACCGTCATTAACGTCTGCTGCTTTCTACGTTGTTTCAGACCAATAGGTTGCTGCCAACGCAGTGGGTGTAAAATATTGCTTTTAATCTTCAAGATTAAGTATATTTTAAGAAGAATTGTTTTGAAAATGTATTTTACAGCTTCACTAAATGATGTAGCCCATTGCTAAATCAGTATCCCTAGTTGTGAAAATGTGACTTAATGAGTGCAGTGAATTATTTTCTTTTCACTTTTAAGTATTTGTGCTCATTTAGCTCATTGTGTTATATAATGAATAATTACTTTTAATAATTACTTTTAATATATTCATCAATCTACTGTATTTTTCTTCATATAGGATTTTGTAGCAGCTTTGTCGGTTTTGTTGAGAGGAACCATTCATGAAAAGCTAAGGTGGACTTTCAACCTCTATGATATAAACAAAGATGGATATATAAACAAGGAGGTAAATTAATACTTTAAAAGGATAAAGCATTTTACTAAATTTTTGGTGCATACTGTTTTTAACAACTGTATTTGTATTAGTTTGTCACAATTTTTTGTATTGTTTGACTTGCAATTTCTAAAAACTGGATGTATACACTCAGTGGCCACTTTCTTAGGTATAGCTATGCACGTTAATGCAAATATCTAATCACTTGCAACTCAATGCATAAAGACATGCTTACTTGGTCAAGATGGTGTTCAGACCAAACATCAGAATGGGGAAGAAGTGTGATCTAAGTGACTTTGACCATGGAATGAATGTGGGATACATCCAGAGAGTGGCAGTTCTGTGGGCAAAAATGCCTTGTTAATGAGATAGGTCAGTGGAGAATGGCCAGACTGGTTCAAGCTGACAATCAAAATAGAGTAACTCAAATAACAAGTTTTGCAGCAATCCCAGCTGTCTTTTCTATGAGAAGTAAGTACTAACTTGGCCACCTGAAAGAGTAGCTGACTACTTCTGTGAACTGTAGATAATTTCTGTGGATAGAAAAAAAGACAGACATTCACATGCATGTGTTTTATAAGATAAAAATATACTTTATGAAATTTATACTGCAATTTATGTATAATTACATTTTTATATAGGAAATGATGGATATTGTTAAAGCCATATATGACATGATGGGAAAGTATACGTATCCAGTTCTCAAAGAAGATGCTCCTAAGCAACACGTGGAATTATTTTTTCAGGTTAGTTAAAAACTTAGACTGAAACTGAAATAGGTACTCAGGTGCCAACTGACTGAAAGACTGGTAATCTGGCATAAAAACACTTATGGCTTCTTAATGTATCACAAATTGTCATTTACAAATACTTCTATACTGTTGTTATATTTTCTGATTTTCATTGTTACTTTATATATAACAATTTCTGGACCCCATAGCTAAATGTAGGTGGGGGCCTGATGACCTGGAACTAAAAGCCTATAGAATTCAATGCCCATGAGATGGCCCACCCATACTCAGAAGAGCAGGGTGTGGGCCTCCGTTCAGGATGGACCGGATCACCTGGCCACCCTCACCATCAGGCTCCATAGCAAAGAATACTTCATTACAATGTTTCTACACTACAAATGGAAGTTCATTTAAACTTATTAAAATATAAAACATTTTAAAGGAGAGTACCTACCCACCTTTTGACTAGCATCTAGTACTAGTATTTTCTGTATTTCTTCATAAGTGTCTATGTCTGTAGCTGTGTCCATAGATTTATGTTGTGTTGAATGGTCTTAAAAGAGTATTTTCTGTCTTAGCTAACTCAAATCAATATACAAATGTATAATGGGAGATAAACCTAACTGGTATGTTTATTTGGGGGCAATGTGGAAGAGTTGTAAATGGTATCAAGGAGATGATATAAAACAGAATAATTACACTTTGTTGCATACTGGATAATAGTACACAGGAATTGTAAAAGATAGTCGATAGTATTCTCACAGTGTAAGGACTTATTTATCAATTAATTAAATACTAGCTACTTGAATTATTAATACAGTCATGACATTAACCATTTCAATACTCGTATACTGAAAAAAATAACACTCTCACACACCAACATGTCTCTATTAAACTCTTTTAGACTAACATATAACATATTTGCACTGCTTTGGCAGGTGATGGTACATATATGATTTAAAGTACAATGTCCCATTCAGACTGGTGGTCGCAATAGGTCTGTCTCCAGTCACTTGCAGTTCTTTTTCACACAATCAGTTAGGTGATAACACATGTTTTCTTGATATTCCTCCCTAATATCTTCAAATGTTAAATGATTTAGAATGTCCCTTGAAAACATGCGAGGCAGTCTTTATTAATATAAAGAAAAGCACTTGGAAATATAAATCACAAATAATTGGCGGTATCTATAATGTAGCAGTAAGTCACTGGAGCCTTTCAGTCTGTGAGATAGTTGCTCCCAGTCTGCAGTCTCACTCAGTATCGCCAATTGTCTCTTAACCTAATGCTTTACCTGAGTAAAGTTCATTCATCTGGAGCTTCCCTGATGCTGTCTTACTCTTTCTCCAATCAGTCCTAGTGGCAAAGGGTTCAAGAAAATGTACATTACCCCAGCAGCCAATCACAGGTTTTACATACAAGGATTTTCTGAGGATCATTCATAAAATTCACGTAACAAATTATTTAATTAATTAATGTCACTGATAACTGCACATGGAACATTACAAGCTTTATTACATCTCTGATCACTCATCTAACATAAAGTCTCATCAAAGTTCAGCAAAAACCTTGATTATACAGATCCCCATAATAAGCTATTGACCAGTAAAGGATAATATGCCTATAGTCGACATACCACTGTATACTTAGAATAGCACATATTGAGGGCTATTTGTTAACATCTGCAATTAGTGTCGATGTGAGGATTCAATTTGAGGATACCTCATTTCGGAAGAGAGGTGCTGACAATGTTATGTGTACTTACTGTGGTAAACCAAGTTACTATGTAGTTAATTGTCCTAACAGTGTCAATAGGACAACATTTACATTAAGTAGCACAAGAAAAAACTTTTCCTGGGATGTGTAATTCATTCTATCACACATCCACCACTCTCTACATATCAGGAAGCTTAAGATAACTTGTCCATAGTATACCCCATTTATTTCTGCCTAATAAAAATTAAGGACACTAGACATATGACTTCTACTACTGCAATGACTACGATAACTGTTGATTCTGGTGCTGTAAGCAATTTTATGGACAGGTTTTGTGATACCTTTTGGTTGCATTCATTCTCTCTCTGAACAAGGAATACTTAAAGGATGATAAAGCTAAGGGGGTTATCTGACCTTCAGCTTCTTTGCCTGGACCATGTTAGACACATTGATACCTAGGATCGCATCCCAACATAGATGTATTAGAAGTCAGTAGTCTTCTCACAGCTTTATTGCAAGACACACAACAAATCTTAAAGTGAGAAATACAGCTTAAATCTCCATTGCACGCAACTAGATGTTCCTGATCAACAGAATTCACAATAAAGTTTTTATTCTTCAAACATTATACATTCTTATTCAGAATTACACACATCAATTTGATTACAATTGAGAACAGTCTCATGTGATAATTTCACATGTAGCTATGGGTGTGGTACGGTTTTCCTATCAGGCCGACATGAAAAAAAACAGACTTGCCATCAAACACCCAGACAACATTTTCAGCACATCTCGTATTAATTGCGAACACAGTAAATTTCGTCAGTTGTAATTTACGTCACTTACATTTGCGACACTGAGATTTTCATGACATATCTCCTGCAATGTTTATTATAAACATTGCTTAATCCTTTTGACATTCAGCTTTGTTGATCAAGCATGTGTTATGTCATCAGGCAAAGTCTGCTTTTTCCCAATTGCTCTGAGGCATCTTATCTAAATCCTTTTCACCTCTACTTCATTTTTGAAAAGTAACAAGAGGATAGTCAGAAGCTCACAAAGAGATCATTGTGTACAAAGCGTAAGATGGGACAGGGTCTGTACTGAACATATTCTACTTTCTATACTAGCATAGTTATCGATAGAGATCTATGACCTATATGTGAATTTCCAGATTTCATCACTCATCCGTTCCCATTTGACATGTAAACAAATGCAAAATAGATTTAAATAACAAGTGGCTGAACAAGCCATTATACAAACCTAGTTGCTACTTATATTCAAATCCCATATATTATGTTAATATTTATTTCAAACTAGCTTCATTTTTCTTTCAGAAAATGGACAAAAATAAAGATGGTGTTGTAACTTTAGATGAATTCATTGAATCATGCCACGAGGTAAGAAATTATTTTGTTTATTTTAAAACTAGACAGTGATCTATGCAACAAATTAAGAAAATAATGTTTCTGTCTTCAGAATATTTAGCCTTAAAGGTAATTTTGTACTTTATGTATCACTTTCTACTGTTCTTCAGTATATTCCTGCTATAACATTTCACTGGAAATTGAGATGAAAGTGCCCAAGTGCCATGGGCACGTACATCTTCCTGCAAACCTGCCATCTAAGAACCCTTGAGCGAGATCAACCCAGATTATGTTTTTCCATTTATTGTGACTTTTTAAGGAGCTATTGCTATAGAAAGCAATAAAAATGTAGGAATATGTTGAAGGTGAGTATAGCAGCAGATGTACAGTAATAGAGCAGTTTGTGAGATTTAGAAGTGGGAGGCTGGCATTCCAGTCTTAATGCAATGCAGCTTTTCACACTATAATAGCATCTACCAAGTGTCTTACTTTCTCCTGGGTGGCACATTTACATTTGCACTAAGGTCATTTTTTGCTATGAGGTGATAGAATTATAGGAGGCAGAGGAGGACAATTTATTATATTGTATATTAATGCAAAAACTCCCCAACTATTTTTATCTAACCAGGTGCTATGTGTGCAACCTGGACTTCACCCTTATGCCCCCTCTCCAACTTCCCTACTTCTGCTGTTACTCTGTTTCTTGGGAGCAATGAGCCTTCTGAGAAATTCAGGGTCATACAACATAAGTTTTTTTCTTTGTGTATAAAGTTTAAAAAAATACTTTGAATAGTGGTTTGTCAAGGAGAGGAGCAGAATGTGAGAATGAGGCGTAGTATTGGCTAGGATCATACTAGGGGCATTTATGAATGCATTGGTCCTGCACAAGTGTAAAGCATACACCTCCCTCCCTCCTAAAAAAAAGGATTTTAAAGAGTGCAAGCAATTGTATATTTATTTCTTTCTATCATCCCCAGTGCAGAGGTCCTCCTGCCATATTGAAAAACAGCCCCATGCAGGTCACTGCAAGGATGGTACCTTTATGGGAAAAGGCTGCAAAAACAGCATGTCTACACTCCTCCCAGAGCACTGGATCTTTTCCCATCTGTCCTTGGTTGTAGTTTAGTTGCAGTCAATGCTGGGAGTCAGTAATAAAGCTCACCACATAGTAGATGATGGAACTGGGACCATGGGCCTCTATACTGTTCTGGGGGCCAGATGGTAACTGTATACACCTTTTTATAATCTGTCACCGGCTGTGTCACACTGAGTGTGGGGAGCCAACAAGTTGTGGGGATAGGTTCCAGGCACCCCTGACATGTATGTATTTGAGTGTATTTGTCTTGCAGGGACAGTCTTCATCACATACTGTGGGATGCCATTTAAAAAATCATGCACAGTTTGAAAATACACATCCCCTCTTTTGTGCCTGCACTTCACATAGACATATGTATACGTTTGTGAATAAATAACAAGTAATATAAGCGCTAGCTGATATGTATATAAATACACACAACAGGTATTTCATCCATCATAAATGACTGTTTGGCAAAATATTCCATTAGTGTTTACACTCACACAATCATGTTTAATCGTACCACATCACATCATATCATTTCACTTGATTTTATAAACTGCCTAAAAATCATGATCAATGATGGAGTGATGTTGGGCAAATGTGGAAGTGTGTATGCACTCATGACCAGCAATGTAGGCAGATCACTGTCTGTGCAGAGTCATGATCTTTTCAGCAGATGGTTATGAGAGATGAAGAGCACAGAATTGAAAGTAAATTGTGTAGGTGTGTACACATAAATCTGCAGGCTCATCAGGACTTTCAGTCATAAAATCGTTACAAAAATCACATCTGCAGTAATTTTCTGTAGTGATTACCCAGCTAAACTGTTTAAAGCCATATATAAACCAAAGAAGGTGCCAAACTTATGGTAGTAGCTATTATAAGAAATTATGTTATAGAAATCTCCCTTTATACATATATCTCTCTTATGAATTCTGATTTGCCATGTTACTTTTAGATTAAACTATAGCATTTAGTACAATCAGATATTCAGTCAGGCTTTACTTTCTTTTCTTTTATCTTATAAATTGACACACTATATACCTGATCAGCTTAACTCCATAATGCCAACAACTAACCACATCAAGACTAGAGATGGGCGGGTCCGGTTCCCCGAGAATCGAACCCACCCGAACTTTGGGTATCCAAATACTGAGCTGAGTAGCTCGGTACTCTCCCGCCCGCTCCGGATCCAAATCGAGGCCGAACGTCCTTGTGACGTCATCGGATCTCGGGGCTTGGTTCTCGCGATACTTCAAGATTATAAATACACGCCTCCACAGCAATCCATCGCCATTTGACAGAGGGAGAGAGCAGGGTGTAGTCACAGGCTGATTAGAGCAGGGACAGAGAATACAATATTCTTATTCCAATTGTTGTAACAAAAATCGCTAGAGAAGAGAGGAGGATAGAGGGTTTTTTTCTTTTCAAAATTTGGCACTCCCCAGTGCTTTTGGGGTGTCCCCATAATTGTGCATAAATATTTCTGGCTGTCAAAATTACTATCTGTCAGCAGTATCTACCAACTAATTTTTAGCACTCCCCAGTGCTTTTAGGGTGTCCCCCCTAATTGTGCATAAATATTTCTGGCTGTCAAAATTACTATCTGTCAGCAGTATCTACCAACTAATTTTTAGCACTCCCCAGTGCTTTTGGGGTCTCCCCACTAATTGTGCATAAATATTTCTGGCTGTCAAAATTACTATCTGTCAGCAGTATCTACCAACTAATTTTTAGCCCTCCCTAGTGCTTTTGGGGTGTCCCCCATAGTTGTGCATAAATATTTCTGGCTGTCAAAATTACTATCTGTCAGCAGTATCTTACCAAATAATTTTTAGCACTACAAGTGCTTTGGGCTGAGAATGGATTCAAAGCAGTCCACATATGAGCAGATTGAGCAACCAGGTTCTGTCACCAGTCCTGATATTAGTGTTCCCAGTACGTCATCTGGACAAGGCGATGTTAAACTATAGAGTGTTTCGAAATCAGTCCAAAAAATAAAAACAAATTTTTTTTTTTACTGTGTTGAATCGAAAAAGAAGTGTTACTGAGCAAAAGTTAAGTGCCGATAAAAAAAAAATTGCCAACATGCCATTCTACACACGCAGTGGCAAAGAGAGAATGAGGCCTTCACCTTTGGCTATTAGTGGCAGATCCCAAAAAGTTACCGAGCCTACAATTGGTGCACAGCTACTGTTATGCATCAAAGCCGAGCTGCAAGATAACAGTAAGGCATTAGAGGATAATGTTTGCTCTGATTCACAAATGACACCAATCCCTGTGGAGAGTCCATCCAACAATGGGATGTCTAATCGTGAGCATTCTGCTGATGTGTACCTTAATAGCCCGAGTGTAGCCGGTGATACACAAATTGAGGATGCCACTTTGGAATTAGAAGAGGATGAGGGGGAGATTTGTGTAGGCGACGAGGGCGCTAATGAGGATGTTGATGAGGATGAGGTTGTTTGTGTAAGTCCTGCACCAGTGACAGCAGTTCTGGCACGTGACAAGAAAAAGGCCATTGTTATGCCTGGGCATAAAACAAAAAAATCCACTTATGTGTGGAATTATTTCTACCCAAATCCAGACAACAATTGTATAGCCATTTGTAGTGTATGTCAAGCCACAGTCAGTCGAGGGAGGGACCTTAACCATCTTGTAACCTTGTCTATGTTACGCCATTTAAAGAGAGTTCATGGCAAAGTGTTGGGAAAAGCTAAAAGTTCTTCCCAAAAAATTACAAGCACTCCATCATCAGCTAAGACCCTCCGTTCACCGACATCCCGACGGCTACAAAATACACCCACCACACCAGCCTGATAAATATCCTCAGTAGGGCTCGGAGTTAGCCCGGCATCCCACTTAAGGCTGGATGACTCCTGCACTATTATTGATTCCTCTGAAGAAAGCGTTAGTCCCACTGCTGCTGCTGTTGCTGCTGCTGGGGGTGAATCGTCATCCCAGAGGCAGGTCAAGAAAATGAGCAGTCCAACATTTCAGCAATTAACTGTGAAACAACCATTTGCGAGGGGAAGCAAATATGACAGCAGTCACCCAGTCGCCAAGCGAATCACAGACGCCATGTCTGCAATGTTAGTGTTAGATCTGCGTCCAATCTCCACAATAAACGCAGCTGGTTTTTCACAGTTAATTGAGGTTTTGTGTCCGCGTTACAGAATTCCACCATTTCTCCCGTAAAGCAATTCCACAACTATACCAAAAAGTGTGTAAAAATGTAGAGATTGCGCTGAAAAATGCCATTCTGCCCACTGTCCACTTAACCACAGATATGTGGACAAGTGAAAGTGGCCAAACCAAAGACTATATGACTGTGACAGCCCACTGGGTTGGTCATTCACCTTCACCAGCAGGAACAGCAGCAGCATGTACACCACTACGTAACATTTGTCACAGGCAGGCCACTCTTTGTATCACCGGCTTCACTAACAGGCATACAGCTGACAATTTGTTACGCAAACTGAGAGATGTGATTGATGCATGGCTTATACCACTTGGACTCTCCCCAGGGTATGTCATTTCTGATAACGCCAACAATATAGTGCGAGCATTACAGCTGGGTGATTTCCAACACATTCCCTATTTTGCTCACACCATCGACTTGGTGATGCAGAGCTTCCTACGAAATAACCGTGAGGTGCAGGAGATGCTCTCGGTGGCCCGTAAAATTTCAGGCCATTTCAGGCATTCAGCCACAGCATGTAGGAGATTACAGCAGCTCCAAGAGCAGTTTAACTTGCCCTGCCACCAACTTAAGCAAGAGGTGGTAACCAGGTGGAATTCCACCCTGTACATGCTTCAGAGGATGGAGGAACAGCGCAAAGCCATCCAAGCATATTGCACAAGCCATGACATTGGGAAAGGAGGGGGGATGTATTTCACTCTTGCACAGTGGGGAATCCTTTCAGTGCTGTGCAAGGTGCTGAAACCATTTGAAGTTGTGACGTGTGAGGTGAGTGCAGACTCTGCTAGTCTAATTAGACTATTGGAAAAGCAGCTTGAGAAAATGAAGGAGGAGCTGAAGGCAAGCAATTCAGCAAAGTATGTTGGCCTTGTCGATCAAGTACTTCATTCGCTTCACAATGATCCTCGAGTTATTAAGATCTTGAACTCGGATCAGTACATTTTGGCCACTGTGCTTGATCCAAGGTTTAAGACCTACAGCTGCTGCTGCTCGTAAAAAATTAAATTTCCCAAAAAGAAGCAGGGAAGACGCAGGGGGCAGACTAGAACAATTTAACATCTGGGCTGGTTTGAAGGATGGTATATTGCTGTATACTGGCCTACTTGAACCACTGGGAGCAACTGGAAAAACGTATTTGATATACATAGTCATATACATAAATGTATTTTATGGAGAAAATAAAAAACACTTTTTTTATTTTTTAATGTTTTGTTATAAATGACTATTTTATTAACAGGTGACAATTGAATAGTTTTCTTTTTTCTGCTATTTTGTGACTTGATATTCCACATATGCATTGGACATATCCTATGGTGTATTGTCTGTTATAGCAGAGCGGACCTAGACCCATCCATATTCATCAGACGTATGTTCAGATCCGCTCCTTGCTGAAAACAGACGTGCCTATCTTCGATGTACATGTTTTTTTTAAAGAAAGCACATTACACTCGTTATGCGTTGCTTGATGAATGAGGCCCTCTTTGTATAAAACAAACAACTTTAGAGTCTGTGTTGTGGGATCAGCTCCTAAATATCAAGTGAAGTGAATTACTTTGCAGATGTTGAGATGTATAAAGCTTATTAATTAATCATCTTTCTTGGCATTATCTGTGATGCTCTAAACAATCATTGTAATCCATAATTTAGTTTCATAGTTACAGATATTGCCAATAAAATAGAAATAAGAGTATGTTTCTGAGTTTTTAACTGACAGTTTGAGTCATGAATCTTATTTCAACCGCCATCAGTTATTCCAGCCAGTTATTTTACCTTAAATAATCATTTTAATTGGGCATCATAATTTGTAAGTAGAATACAGGATAGTAAACCAATCAATTTATCTAAATAACTGTATAATTAGACAATACCATGCTTGCTTATACAGAGGGAAACGTTCAATTTCCTGCATATTAACAATGCTGTTTTTTCTTTATTTTAGGATGACAATATTATGAGGTCGTTACAGCTTTTTGAAAATGTTATGTAACATCACAGAAGAACAATGATGTTAATGGAGAATGACGCTGTGAAACACTGGTCACCTTATAAAACTATACAATAAACCACAAAGATTTTATTCTTTTGAAATGTGAGAAATTTTACAAATATAAAGAGAAGAATTTTGTACAAGTCTATGACATCAAGCAACAAACTCCAATTGAAGGTGGAAAAAAGCCAACTTTCTTTCCCTAATATTACACATTCATTGGATTTAATATCCTTTTGGATGCATGCTGAATTTAAATACATATACATAAAAACAAACATTTTTTTTACTTTCACCTGAATTGTTAGCAGACAAAATATTGCTTGTTATAAATGCTTCTGCTTTTTAACTTCATACTGTTAAGTAGGTACACACTACACAAAATTTCTCCCGAAGCAATGTCTTTAATGATTTTAATAATGACTGAAAGTCCCAAAAAGCATGCCGATTCATGTATACACACTTCCATAATTTACCACGATTTATCTTCTGATCTGTGCTCTTGATCTGCCATAACCATCTGCTGAAAAGATCGTGACTCTGTAAACTCTATGTAGATCTGCCTACACTGCTGGTCGTGAGTGCATACACACTTTAGGATTTGCCTGACATCGTTCCATCGTTTATAGAGATTTTTAGTCTGGTTATAAAATCAAATGAAATGATACAATGTGCTTTGGAAGAATAAAACATGGTCGTGGAAGCATGCACACTAACACAATCCCAAACAGTCGTTTATCGTGTGATTGGCACGATAATTGGGTGAAAAACCTGTAGTGTGTACCTAGGTTTAGTATGATTACAAAGCATAAGACTATATACTGTTAGCTTGCTTAGCTATTTACTGTGATTGGAAGCTGAATGCTTACCATACAATTTTATATTTGTTTTAGAAACTCATCATACCAAATTATAGTTTAGCAATTTAACTATATAGCAAAATTATTTCCATACCATCTAAGAAAATTGTAAAAATAATGTATCATGCTTTATTTTTTCATTTTGTGTATGATGGATTGATATTTTTATTTTTGAATACAGCGCAAAAGGAAACTAAATTCCAAATACATTATAACTAGCATTAAAAATAAAATGTGAACATATGACCTACTTCAGCTTGTTTATTTATCACCTTGTTGAAAAAATATATGTATTTATTTATTTTACTGTTCAAATTCAAATTATGTTCTAATATAAGTTTTAATAAATGATTCATTTTGTGTATTAGTAGATCCTTCAACTATTGTGTATTTAAGTGCCAGAACTTGAGTAAAGTTTTTGTTTGCATATAGTAGTCTGCGTAGGGCATTAACAAACTAAACCCAATATTCTTTTTATATGTACTTCAAATTTATTTCTACAGTGTGTCAACATTTTATTTAAATATATTAGATAAGTATCATTGTGTCTGACTTTGTGGTGTATATCACTGATTAAAAAAGGGGTAAAGGTTTTATATTTTTGCATTTAAATATGTGTGTAATATGTAGGGGTGTGGTTGTGTGTGTGTGTGTGTGTGTGTGTGTGTGTGTGTGTGTGTGTGTTTCGTACTTGACTGTACATCATAAATAAAATATACACTGCTTAATGCTGTTCTATGGCTCCTAAAGCAGATTTACCTATTTTTAATACAAGAACGGATACAATGAAAATGCAAAACATGTGCAATATAGGTTTTGTTTATACATTGTTTTCAGGACAAAAAGAGATGTACCCAAGTAACTTTGCTTTAAAGGGGCTTCCTCTGAAAATTTTCCTGGTACTAGAGAAAGTTCACTATAGTTTGACACAATAGGCATAATTGCCTTTAAGGTAAACATTTGTCTTTTTAGATTTATATCCATTCATTACTTTCACATGGCTGAATTCAGATGTTGTACAAGGAGTTCTTGAATAAAAGTCTTTATTTTCTAGGTTTAGTTCAGTAGTAGCAGTCAGATGGCTCATAAACACACTAGCCCTGATTCATTAAGGAATGTAAATGCAAGCGTGATATTCTGCATTAAATTGCACTGCTCATGCCCAGTACTAGACTATATGCCAGTCATCACAAGTACAGCCAATTAATCTTTGAAAGCAAAGGACACTTTGGACAGCCTATGATTTCATGGGTGGAACAGAGGAAGGAGGAGACACATGCTCGTAGACAATGTACAGTAAGGGTGTGCCAAAGTTGAGCAGACTCAGCAGCATCCGATTCAAGCTTTAGGAAACTCTAACCTTTATTCTTGTCCTACACCAATCCATAACCTGTACCCTAACTCTAAATGTAACTCTAAACCTAACACTAACCCTAAATTTATCCCGAAATCTAACCCTCAACTAATGAAAAACCCTAACCCAAACGATAACCCTTACTTAACTCTAACCCACATTTTTCCCTGTATCTCTAGTTCAGAAAGAGGCATCATTTTTAAAACTTAGTATAGTGTAGGCCTACACACAATACACTAGGATAATGCTAAATTTCCACCCCATTGCTTCCAGTAGAAAAATCAAAATATAGGTGCAGATTTGGAGAAAGTGCAGAACTGTAACAGTAGAAAAATGACCCTAACCTTAACTCTAACCCTAAATGTAATCCTAACTCTTATCTTATCCCTAACCCTAATCATAACCCAACTCTAACCCTAAACCCAACTCTTAGCCTCACCCCAAACCCAACTCTAATCCTAAACCAAACTACAACTACAAGAGAGCCCTAATCCTAACCCTAACACTAATCTTAACACTAACCCTAACTCTTACTCTGCCCCTAACCCTCACTTTAACCCTAAACCAAACTTTCTTGCCCTGTACTTTCAGTTGAGAAAGAGGTAGCAACTTTATAGATAAATTTACATACAAGTTTGATATCATGCACAATTGCCGTTCCACCACGTTGCATCCTTGTGAAAAATAAATGTTTGTGCAGTTTTTGGGATTGTTTATTATTTGCAAAGTAGAGTCCTTATCTGAGCGTCATCCTTAACCCAAACCCGAACTTTAACCCAAACACTCAGCCTCACTTAACCCTTTCCATAACCCTAACATTAACCTTAACTCTAACCCTAACTCCAACCCTAACTTTAATTCTTAACCCTGTCCAATAACCCTAACTCCAACCCTAACTTTCATCCTTAACCCTGTCCAATAACCCTAACTCCAACCCAGCTTTAATCCTTAAGTTTATTCAAACCCACACTTTGCTTTGTACCTCCTGTTCAGAAAGATGCAGCAACTTTAAAATTTAGTATAGTGTAGGTCTACAAACAATACACTGCGATTATGCAAAATAGTAATTCCACTTTGTTGCTTCATGATGAAAAGCAAGATTGTATGTGCAGTTTTCAAGGGAGTGCATTATTGATAAAGTAGAACCAGAACCCTAACCTAACCCCCCTCTACCAATCCCTCCACTGGCTCCCCATCCCCTACAGAATCGTGTTCAAGCTCCTCACTCTTACTTTCAAGGCCCTCTTCAACTCCACTGCTCCCTACATCTCCAACCTTATCTCCATTCACGCTCCATCCAGCCCTCTGCGTTCGGCTAACGACCGCCGCCTCTCTTCCCCCCTGGTTTCCTCCTCCCATGCTCGCATCCAAGACTTCTCCCGCGCTGCCCCCCTCCACTGGAACCAGCTCCCCCGCTCCATCAGAACTTCCCCCAACTTGTCCAGCTTCAAACGGGCCTTAAAAACCCACCTCTTCCTTAAAGCCCTCCAGTCCCCCACCTTTTGACCTCCTCTCAGTCTCCCCCTACCCCCTTCCCACTCCTGTCCCCCTCTTACCTCCCTCCTCTTCATTCACCTCTCCCCCCTCTCCATCTCTGCCTCCGTTCTCCCCATTCTCTTCTACCATTGTGTCTCCGTCCGTCCTACCCTCCCCTTAGATTGTACGCTCCTTCGAGCAGGGCCTCCTCTCCTTCTGTTCTCTACCACCTTAACTCTGCTCTCCAGCTCCTCGTCTCTTCCGTGAGGTCCTCCTGCCCTTCTATCCCTCTCTCTACCCCGCTGGGGGCTCTCACCTCTCATCTAGCTGTTCATTGAGCTTCTGAGTTACTGTGCTTTTTGTTAACTGTACCGTGCTGTCTTACCCTGTATCGTGTTTCTGTCTGTCTCTGTACGGCGCTACGGATACCTAGTGGCGCCCTATAAATAAAATTTATTAATAATATTAATAATAATAACCCTTACCTTAAACCTAACCCTAACCCAAATTGTTACACTCACTTAACTCTAACCATAACCCTAAACCTCATTCTAACCTAAACCCTAACTCAAACCAAATATCTAACCCTCACTCTAACTCTAACCATAATTTTAACCCTCAAACTTTAAGTTTAGTCCTAACTTTAACTCTAACTGTAGCTCAAGCTTTAACTTTAGTCCTGAACCTAACTCTAGCCCATACCCTAAGCCTAACAATAATACTCACTCTAACGCTAACCATCACACTAACTCTGACTTTAACCTTAATCCCAGCCATAACCCTAACTGTAACTCTAACCCTAACCATAACCCTAACCTTAATTCTGGGTTGAAGACGATATTACATTGATGACTATGTAGACAGTTATACTGTTGACACTAAAATGGTAACAGTGTAAATGTTGACATATTCATTCTGTCAACATGTTTAAATGGTGACATTGTGACTGTTCACAGTAGTAATGTCAACATTGTGACTGTTCACTTTACTACTGTCACCAGTCACAATATCACCATTTTGAAAATGTCAACAGAATGAATATGTCGATATTTACACCATCACCAAACCTTAACTCTAACTCATAACTCTAGCTCTAATTCCAACCCTAAAAGAAACCCTAACTCTAAGCTTAGCTCTGAACCTGGTCCTAACACTAAGCCTACCTCTAACCCTAGCCCTAACTTTAACCCTAACTCTAGCTCTATCCCAAACCCGAGCATCGCATTTTACCCTTAATCCCAAACCTACCACTAAATCTAACCCTAACTCTAACCATCAGCTAATATGTGCATTTTTGGAAAAATGCATAATTTTAAAAGTAGAACCCTACAATAATTCTAAATCAAACCCTAACCATAAAACAAAACCTAACCTTAATTCTAACCCGAACAGTAATTCTAACCATAGCCATAACTTTAACCCTAGCTTTAACTGTAACCCTAGCCATAACACTAACCATAACTCTTACCCTCACACTAACCCTAACTCTTATTCTAACCCAAACTCTACCGCTAACTCAACTGTAATCCTAACATTAAACCTAAACCTAATAGATGTGCATTTTTGGAACAGTGCATTACAGCCTAATTCATATAGCTAATTGTAACCCTAGTAGATCAGATAGCATCTTTAAAAGTTAGTATAGTGTATATCTACATACAATTCATTAGGATTATGGAAAATTGTTAATCCACTTCATTGCTTATTGGAGAAAAATAAAAATGTATGTAAATTTAATCCTAACAGTAATCCAAACTATAACACTCACCTAACAAAAACACTAGCTATAACCCAACTCTAGCCCTTAACTATAAACTAACCAAAAAACTAACTCTAACCCTAATCCTTAGTGGAACCTTAACCTGAAATCTAATTTTAACCTAAACAATACCTCTAACCCTATTCTTAAGTAGAAAAACTACCTCTACCCATAACACTAACTTTTTCCCTAACCCAAAACCTATTTGTCATCTAAACCTAATATGTATATTTTTGAATAAATGCATTATTTTCACAGTAGAACCATATCATTAATTCTAACCCTAATATACTATGTAGCAAATGTAAAACTTAGTGTAGGTCTATATGCAGTACAATAGCGCCAAGCAAAATGTAGGTGTATCCACCTCATGGTTTCCAGGAGAAAAATTTTGAGAAAATGCAGTATTTTAAAAGTATAACTTTAAACCTAACCTTGAACCTAACTCTAACTATAAGCATACACCTAACGCTATACCTAACCCTAACACTATTCCTAACCCTAACCTTAATCCTAACTCTAACTCTAATCATAACCCTAACCTAACTTTAAACCTAACCCTAACTCTTAACCTAACCCTATTTAGAATCTAACCTAAGAATCTAATCTAACTCTAAATCTAACAATAACCCTAAACTTAAACATATCCCCACCTCTAACACTAACTATAAACCTGACCCTAAGCCTCACTCTAACCCCAACTTTAAAGTTTAGTATTGTGTAGGTCTAGATACAGGACTTTGGGATCATGAAAAATTGTAATTCCTCCTCTTTGCTTCCTAGAGAAAAATAAAAATGTAATGGAATTTTTGAGAAAGTGCTTTAAGTAGGACCCTAATACTAATGCTAACCATAACGCTAACCCTTTTTGTAACTGTGATCCTAACCCTAAACATAACTCTAACCGTAAACCAAACTCTAACCCTAACATTAACGTTAACCCTAACCCTAACACTAACCCTTACTCTAATCATAGCTCTAAACCCAACCCTAATAAGTGTAGGTCTACACACAATTCACTAGGATTATGCTAAATGGTTAATCCACCGCATTGCTTTCTGGTGAAATATCCAAATTTTTATGTTTTTATTGATAAAAGTTTATTATTGTACATTTTATTCAAAAAACAAACCTAAAGTAACCCTAACACTAATCATAAACCTAACTGCAAGCCTAATCCTAACTCTAAGTTTATCTCTAAACCCTAAACCTAACTCAAAATACAGCCCTAGCACTAATTCAAACTTTAACACTCACCTAGCACTAACTATAACCCTCACCCTTATTGTAACCCTAACTATAACCCTAGACCTAACCATAACCCTAACACTAACTCTAACCTTAACTCACCCTAAATTTAACAGTAACTGTAAAGCTAAACCTAAAAAAACACCTAACCTTAACTCTAACTTTCACCCTATCTCGAACTCTTACCCTAAGTAGAACACTAACCCTAAGTAGAACCGTAATCCTCAATCTATATCTAATATTAACTTTAAAAAAATAACCTTGCCCTAATATGTGCATTTTTGAGAAAGTGCTTAATTTTCACAGTAGAACTGACCCTAGCCGTAAGCCTAAACCTAAACCTAAACCTAATTCTAACTCTACCCTAACTCTAACCCTAACAATAAATAGAATCTTAACCCTAAACTGAACTCTAACCATAATCCTAAATCTAACTCTATCCCTAGCTCTAACCTTAACCCTGACTCAAAACCAAAACCTAACTTTATCACTAACCTAACCATAATTCAAACAGTAATATTAACTTTAACATGGGCTTCAAATATGTAGTTCAGTATAGTGTATGTCTACAAAAAAAATTGCTAATCTATCTAATTGCTTCCTAGAAAAAAAACAAAATGCATGTGCTGTTTTTGAGAAAGTGTATTATTTCAAAGTACAACCCTAATCCTAATGCTATTCCTAATCCTAGTCCTAATGCCAATCCTAGCTCTAACTCTAACCTTAACCCTAACCCTAACTCTCACCCTAACTAACCCTAGAATAAGTTAGAATAAGGTTTAGGTTTAAGGTAAGGTTTAGGGCTAGTGTTAGGGGTATAGTTAATGATATGGTTTGAGTGTGGATTAGGGTTAGGGTTGGATTTAGCTTTAGGGTTAGGGTTAAGGTTAGGATTGGAGTTCTACTTTGCAACTTCTCTTCTGCCTCCCCTCTCTGCCTTGCCTTACACGGGCTCCCCTTCCTCTACTGAATTATTTTTAATCCCCTAACATCACCTACTATTTCACACTGTATAGTCTACTTTTTGTATTGTGTACAGTGCTAAAGAAATCTTGTGGTGCCTAATAAATAAAGGATAATAATAATAACACTTTAAAAATAATGCATTTTCTTAAAAATATGCATATTAGGGAAAGGTCTAGGGTTTGAGTTAGGGTTATGGTTCTAACTAGACTCAGGGTTAGAGTGAGGGTTAGGGTTAGGACTTTGGTTAAAGTTAAGGTTATGGTAAGAGTTATAATTAGGATTAGGTTTTAGCATCAGGTTTAGGATTAGAGTTAGGTTTAGGGCTAGAATTATGATTAGGGTTAGTGTTGGGTGAGTGTTAGTGTTTGGATTAGGGTTATGGTTAAATTTAAAGTAAGGCTTAGGGATCAAGTTGGGACTGGGGTTAGGATTAGAGTTATTATTAGTTTTATAGTTAGGGTTATTTAGGGTTAGAGATAGATTTAGCATTAGGATTAGGTTTAGGGTTAGGTTTATGGTTAGGTTTAGAGTTACTGTTTGGACTATAGCTAGTTTCAGGGTTAGAGTTATAGTTACTGTTTGGTGAGTTAAATTTTGATTACAGTTAGGTTTAGAGCTAGGATTAGTTTTAGCTTTAGAGCTAGGTTTAGGATTAGTGTTTTACTTTCAAAATAATTAACTTTTTTCAAAAATGCTCATACAGATGTGTCCTCATTCACCTTGACAAAAATTTTACCAGACTCTAATTTGTCATAACACAGAGCCGATACATTCTTGCGTCATGCAAGCAATTCACAGTGCAACCACTGGGTGGCCACTGTACTGCTTTGTCTTTGAGAGACTTGCTTTCATTATAGTGACAGAGAGAGGGAAAAACAGGCTAGATTACAGATATTTATAATACGAGAAATAACAGATTGTTATTACTAGATCTATATTGGAACAAAATATCTGTTAGGCATATATTATGCTTCATGGAGTCTCTCTAAGATCACTAAATCATCTAACTGTTGCAATATATAATTATTATGTAACAGTGTATTGTATACCCTGTATACTATCCTCTTTGCACTATATGTGATTTCTGTGGGCTACAGGAGTGAGATCTTAAACAGTGGAAGGGGCAATGATTGCACAAGGGGACAAAATGAAGGATAAGGAGATTCTAATTAAAAATATCTTGGGCATATGATTAGCCTTGTCTATTTTCAGGGAAAACTCTGCTGCTTTACAGAAGTTCTGACTTTTATAAGCTCCAAGCAAGTAAGTTCAAAGTTTGCAAACTACTGTACTGATAGAGTGTAACACATTGTTACTCGCCAGTAAAGTGATCTTTCACACGTGTATATTTTTTTCTTAATGGTACATGTGATGTTAAGACATTTTGTTAAGATACACAATAGCACTGTTTAGGATCAATCAAATTGGGCAATACATAAGTAACATATTGGGCCTCATTTATCAATAAAGGCAAAACAAACATAATGTGTGCCCAAACCTTGAACCAGACGCTGCTGTGTGTGCTCGAGCTTGGCCCGCCTTTACTGTACATTGACAATGTGTATACGTCCAGTTCCCCTCCGTTCTGTCCCTGAAATTGTACACTGTAGTAAGGGTTCTTTGCGCTCGTAGAAATTAAGATTATTGATAGTATTTTTAGCCTCTTCTTTTTTTCCACAAAGATCAATTATTTAGATGGTGAACATAGATGTGGTTTGGCAATTAGTCTTTCTGACATTGATAGGATATTAGAAGTGGACACATAGAAATAGGAGGCTTTCTTTCAGTAGAAACACATACTAAATTAGGAGGTGTGATATTAATAGATACACACGTTTTGTGAGCTTAAACTCTGTTAACAATTAACAGGCTTCTCCTGCAATTAAATAAAGATTTCTCCCTCACCCCACAGTAGTGTTTGCCATTCTTTAACAGGTAGCAAAGAATAATCTAATTCCCACCTACCCCCAGAGGTCTTGCTGGGAAGTTGAGAGGGATAGACTACTCATTTTGAGCACAGCAGTTATCTTCTAGTTTTTGACATCACAAAAGGAATAATGTGATTGTAGCACTTGGTAGCATGTATAAATCCAGTCTCTCCAACATCTGATGTCAGAATCAGACATTCTGATTCATACAGCTTTTCATTAGAGCTTAACAAAACTGACTGCTAATAAGTACATATATATTGTTACAATAGGTGCCTGCTTTGGACAGTTACAACTTTAAAGTTCATTCACAGTAATCTAAATCAGTGTTTCTCTAACCCAGTCCTCATGACCCCTAACAGTGCATGTTTTCCAGGTGACAAGGGAAATTATTATACCAACTGTAGATCTGTTACAATGTGTGTCAGTCAGTAATGAACATACCTGTGCTAAAGCAAATAAATATGGAAAACATGCGCTGTTAGGGGTCCTGAGGACCAGGTTTAAGAAACACTGATCTAAATTACTAATACTTTTTATATCAACTTCCCGCTCCTAGCTCAATGTGCAGTGAATAAATTAGCAACATTAAAGAGGGGGTGGGAATTCTATAAAGACCATTTATTTTTAAACTTTTCCAGCTTTTCTTTTTTATTCATTTATTCTGCAATTTGGCATGCAGCACCCCCAAATGGTATACCATTGACCTGACAAATTCTAGATTAATACCAATGATTCTGATTGAGATAGCATCCATTGAACACCGTGCCTCCCCTTTCACAAATGTAACCTGGTGGAATTCCTTAATATTAGGTTATACTGTATTCTATCCTGTGTAATTTCCATGAGCCAAGAGTTGCTTGGGAGGGACAATGACAGGACAAGGGAACAAAATGAAGAATAATGAAATTCTAATTAGAAATATGCACTGCCCACTTTTAGGTGTAACTCTGTCCCTTTCACAGAACCTCCAATGTCTTTAATTTTTTTTTTTTTTTAAATCAGATAAAGTTTTATTGCATTTTTAATTTTTTTTTTAACACTTTAACAGCAGAAAAGCCTAAAACATTAGGCTAAAACAACAACTACAACCCACACAGTGATACAAGCAGTGTCAAATAGTCATACACAGTAGACCCAAAATGCATTGATATTCAGATTTTCAAACCAGGGTATGCACATCATCCAAAATTTCAAGACACAGTAGTATTAATACAAAATACAATCATTGACCTTAATAATAATAATAAAGGAGGCGGCTGGATGTCTGCCCCGAGCATTGTATTAAGAAAGCTCCACCTCCCTCAATCCTTCTGTAACATATGGGGATATTCTCCACCTGTACCATATTCTTTCATATTTATCCACTAGGTTCCTACTGGTGTACATGAACCTCTCATGGCCGACTGTATCATTAACAAGGTCAATCCAGCTACTCAAAGTCGGGCCGTTCGGTGCCATCCACCTCCTAGCTATGACCACTTTTGCCAACATAAGTAACATATTAATGAGCAATCTAATAAGCCTACGGGTGTTTTTGTTGAAGCCGAAAACCAAATATACATAGTTTTGGCGTCAATACAGATACTCCCACCTCCAATCGTTTAATACAATCCTCCACCTCTCCCAAAAAGCATGAAACCAATGGACACTCCCAGAGCATATGCCAAAAGTTCCTTTTCTCATTCCCACACTTAGGACACAAAACCACCTGACCCCTATTAAAACTGAACCTGACGAAATTTAACTGATGCAGTGACCTCTTTCGGGCTACACAACACCATATCCCACGCCTTATCACCAATTTGCCCGAGATCACCCTCCCACCTGCATCTCAGCTCCGGCAAGCCCCCCATACCAGATCCTTCCACCAATAATGAATACAGAAATGAAATTTGCCGCCTCTGGCCCAACCTTGACAGTTGCACCCTCAAAGAATCTGCATTGAAACTCGGGGCAGCTCCCCGAAATTGCGAGGCAAGAGCATGTCTTAACTGCAAATACCTATAAAAGTAACCCCTGACTTTAAGTTTTAATAGGAACTGTCCTGTATGTCTGTGACAGCTTGTCATTGTCCACCTCATCCCACTCTGTGTGCAATAGTCTCTCCATTTCTGTTACCCTCCCCACCATGTGTGTTCTCCCTCGTTCCCATTTTGATTGACAAAGATTCTAATTAAAAATATGTTTCTCAGGGAGGAGATAAGTTTTGCTTACTTTTGTGGAAAACTCTGCCCCTTTCACATAAGCTCCAAAGTCTGTGATAGCTTTTGCTATTTCCTTATGTAACTGCTGACAAGATGGCCTGGAGAATAGTGTAGAAGATTGTACTGGAGCACAGGGTTAGAGTTAGAGTTAGGTATAGTGTTAGGTGTAGGGTTAGTTAGGTTCAAGACTAGAGTAAGGTTTAGAGTTAGATTTTGGTTAAAGTCTAGAGATAGGGTGAGGTTTCAGGTAAAAATAAGGTTTAGGGTTAAGTTTTGGTTTAGGATTAGCTTTAGGGTTAGTGTAAGGTTTAAGTCTATAATTAGGGTTAGGGACAGGTTTAGAGATAGAGTTAGGTTTAAATTAGGGTAACAATTAGGTTTAGGGTTAAAGATAGAATTATAGCTAGAGTTAGGGTTAAGTGAGTGTTAGGGTTAGGTTTAAGGCTAGAATTGCTTTAAATCTACAGTTAGGGTTTGTGTTGATTAAGGTAAAATTTAGGGTTAGGCTTTGTGTTAGAGTGGGGGCTAGATTTAGGGTTAGGGAATAGGTTAGGGTTAGGTTTAAGGTTAAAGTTAGGTTTAGGATTTGTGTTAGGGTTAGTGTTAGGGTAAGTGTTAGGATTAGTGTTAGGGTTAGTATTAGTATAAGGGTTAGGGTTAGGTTTAAGGCTAGATTTAGGCTTAGGGTTAGAATTTGGGTTATGGTTAAGACTAAAGTTAGGGTTAGGGTTTGGATTAAGGCTATATTTAGTGTTAAGGCTAGAATTAGTTTTAGGTTTAGCATTAGGTTGCATGCTAGAGTTTCGGTTTAGGGTTGTTTTAGGATTATATAGGGTTAAGGTTAAAGTCCCCTCTGGCCTATCACACTGGCCAGCAGCTCTGGCCAGTGTAATAGGCCAGGGGGGACCCATCCACAGCACCCTGTTCCATAGCAAGCGGTCAGGAGTACCAGCCCAAATGTACCAGCACGAGAGTACACTAGCAGCGACAGTTACCCAGAAGGAACATGGTTCTGGGAGCCATGAAGGAGTCCAGTGGTGGCAGCAGGCTCCTCCTACTGTGGCAGGAGGGGCATATTCAGAATAACGAAAGGGAACAGTGACAATGTAAGCCCAGCTGGTTCCCAGCAACAACAGACAGGGTGGCATAGGCGGTCCATCCTGTCACAGGTTAGGATTAGGTTTAGCAATAGGTATAGGATTAAATTTACTCTTAAATCTAGAATTAGGGTTATGGGAGCTAGAGTTCGGTTTAGGTTAGGGTTACCATTAGGTTTATAGTTAACATCAGGGTTAGGTAGGGTTTAACTAAAGTGCATGCTGAGATATGTAGAATGCCTGTATCCTTGAGGCCACCATTCCCTCAGAGAACTCCAAGAGACATTCTATATAGACTACTCTGAGCCCTAAAAGGGGGAGATTTCCAGAGAGACACAGACACATCCCACAAGCTGTAACATTGCAAAACTCATATGCTGCTCTTGCAGGGCTGGGATGTTAAAATAATATAGGTAATACACACAATGATGATATGGGGAATCCTATTAGCAATAGGAACAAGAAACTGAAATGTCCAAAACGGACTATACTTCTCTTGGGGGATTCCATTATATGAGGCATACATCTGGGAAAAACTACTGAAGTAGAGAAAGAAGTAAGGGGCATTCCTGGAGCCACAGCTCCAATGTATAAAGAGTGTATGTTAAAAATCATGAAGACAGCAAGAAAAGATGTGGAGGTGAATGTCATTGTCCACCTAGGGAAAATGACCGGGCTAATGCTTAAGTCATGACAGTAAAAGTTGAGTTTAGAAAGGTAGGGACTGCTCTAAAGCAGGTGGCAATCATTGTAACTTTTTGAACAGTATTGCCAGTACACAAAGGTGAAGACAGAACATCAGAAATTTCAAAGTGTGGTTAAGGAAGTTGTATAATGAGGAGAGATTTGAAATAATAGACCATAGTTATGACATCTGGCAAAATAGGGGCTTCTACAAAAGTGACAGCCTGCACCTATCTTCAAGGGGAGCCAGAATATTAATTGAGCAGTTTGGAAGCTTAATCAGTAACTATTGAAATTAGCAGAGGGGCAGTAAACTAAATAGGAATAAAGCAATCTGCTCCCCCAAACAAAAGCTATTGTTTCTGTAGGATAATAGAACAGGAAACATATCCACAGTAATAGAAGACAATGCAGATAAAAACAAAATGAATATAGGCAGTGATCTGAACATAGCTAGGAGTGGGAGATGCACAAACAAAACTCTTAGAGCTATGTGTGCTAATACTGAGAGCTTAGGAAATCAAATCCCAGAACTAAGTGTGAGAATGACAAGGGATGATCTGATATTGTGGCTATCACAGAGTTCTGGTGTAATGAATATCATTACACCAGAATGAATATTATTTTATTTAGGAAGGACAGATTGTGAAGAATCGGAGGAGGAATAGCAATGTATGTGAAAAAAGCATAAATACTTTAATACAAAGTATTGAAGAAAAAACTGAAACCCTTTGGGTCACCTTAGACATTGAGCATAAGGTTGTTCTTCATACTGGGGTGATCTATAGACCACCAGGTCAGAAAGAGGATCTGGACAGGAACCTATTGCCAGACATCACTACAATGGCATTAAAAGGAGAGGTAAAAAAATAGCTGATATGAACTGGGAGGGTTCTTTTGCAAGTTCCACTAGAAATAGGGACATTCTGAAATCCTTGCATTGGGCATGCCTCAAGAAAATGGTGAGGGAGTCCACTCACAAAGATTCAATATTAGACTTAATACTTACAAATGGTGACAGAATGTCTGATGTAAATGTGGGTGAGAACCTAGGATCCAGCAACCATCAAGCAGTATTGTTTAGTATAAAAACAGAGACCGACTCATACCACACAAAAACAAAGGTGCTAGATTTTAAGAAGGCTGACTTTGTAGAGATGGAATATATAAGTGACTATTTGGCAGAGTGGAGGGACTTAAAAGAAGTGCAGCAGAGGTGGGAAAATTTAAAAAGTGCTTTATTAAAACCAACAGACTTTTATATCAAAAGGGTTAGGAGAAGCACAAGGAAAAGGATGCCAGTGAGGTTTGCAAAAAGAGAAAATGGCCCATTTCTTGAATGTAGAGGGGACACTTTTTTTAGGCAAATAAATGAAAGGAGATTAACAAAAGGAGGAATAATACAAATAAAGAAAGTGAGTGAGAGTCTTGTTGAAGTAGACAAGGTAATAGCAGACTATCTAAATAAATAGTTTTGCTCAGTGTTCACAACAGAAAGAGAATGGATGGGTCCACAGTTAAGTTGCAAGTATATTCATAAAAATTAGATAGATATAAGTACATTTACAGAGGAGAAGGTCCTAACAGAACTCTCAAAACTCGATTGAATACATCCAAGGATACGAAAAGAGCTTCAAGGGGTGCTGGCAACATCATTAACAGAATTATTAAGCCAGTCACTAGCTACAGAAGTAATTCCAGAGGACTGGAAAAGAGCAAATGTAGTCCCACTGCACAGAAGTGGAAGCAAGGAAGAGACAAGCAACTACAGACCAGTGAGACTTAGTTCAGTAGTAGGGAATTTGATGGAAAAACTCTTAAAAGAAAGTATTGTACATTTTCTATAATCCTGTAATTTACATGGATTTACTAAGGGGAGATCGTGTCAAACAAATCTTATTGACTTTTCTGTTGGTGTAACTAAAGTAATAGATCAAGGAGGCACCATAGATGTAGCTTATCTAGACTTTAGTAAGGCTTTTGACACTGTCCCACATTGCAGGCTGTTAAATAAACTTTAGAATTTAGGATTGGATTCTAAGATGGTTGAATAGATCTTGGCTACAGGATAGAAATCATAGAGTTGTAGTAAATGGAGTGAATTCACAGGAGGGATATGTTATAAGTGGAGTACCCCAGGGATCCGTGCTTGAACCAGTGCTTTTTAATACCTTTATTGGGGACGTTGCAAAAGATATTAAATGGAAAGTATGCCTTTTTGCACAAAGATATGCAACAGGGTAGACACACCAGGAGGGGTTAATCAAATGATTGATAATCTAGGTAGACTAGAGGAAAGGTCAGAGTGTGGCAACTACAGTTTAATGCAAAAAATGCAAAATCATGCACTTGGGCCTCAAAAACCAAAAGGCTAATTATAATATTAATGGCACTATAATGGAAACTACTGAGGAGGAAAGGAATCTGAGTGTTACAGTTTTAGGTGGTCTAAAGGCAAGTAAGAAATGTAACTAGAAAGGCAAGCCAGATGCTTGATTGCACAGGTAGAGGAATTAGTAGCAGAACGAAATAAGTAATAATGCCACTGTATAGGTCATTGGCATGGCCTCATCTAGAATACAGTGTTCACTTTTGGAGGCCATATCTTCAGAAGGATATCTATATATATATATATATATATATATATATATATATATGTATATATATATATATATATATATATATATACACATAAGAGACTGTCCAAAGAAGGGCAATTAAAATGGTGCATGCCCTATATCAGAAAACTTACCCGGAAAAAAGACTAAAATATCTTAATATTCTTCAACCTAATAAAATACCACAATAAGGAGTGTCATTCACCTTGGTTATATCAAATAAAAAATAATATGAAGCAGATATGGCAGAATACACTCAGATTCCTGATGTTCTTTAAAAAAATATTTATTTAAGATAAAATCAATAAAATATATTATGTATATAACTATATCATTATTATCTACAAACTCATTTAACATTGATATCACTCATAGAATATGTACAGAAATGTATATGATGATGGGGTTGTCCAAGATGGTAAGAACAATAATTACGTGATTATCAAGTCTAATATGAAAATAACATATATATATATATATATATATATATATATATATATATAAAACACTAAACAGATGGGGGCGCTTCCATAGTGCGTTATCAAAATAACAAAATTTTATTAAAAACAGAATATACACGTACCAGATATACAGTATAGTCAAGCATTGGCTGGTCATTAATAGTTCTGTGCCTGTTTATGTTTGCTTCCTTGGATGAACTGCCTTGCTTTCTCTGTTTGTGTGGAAACCCTTGCTTATCCAGTTCCTGCTTCTCTGTAAGCATTTACCACTCACCTGTATCCTGTCTCCTGGAGTGATGATCCGCCCCTCCTGATGAAATCTGTTTAGATGAAACGCGTCGAGGTGGCTGTGGATCCAGGGTCTATTTTATGATGTCCGCTGTTGCAGGAGTCAATTGATTGCTGGTTCAATGCTTGACTATACTGTATATCTGGTACGTGTATATTCTGTTTTTAATAAAATCTTGTTATTTTGATAACGCACTATGGAAGCGCCCATCTGTTTGGTGTTTTAGGAATTGATTAACCCGTGGAGATCGGGTTAGTGAAGGGGAAGACGCGCAGACCAGTGACTGCTAGTGCTGACAACATTTGTGGGAACAGTACTTATGAAGGACTATCTAACACGGACACTATTTAAACATTTTTTACCTGTTGAGGTGATCTAACAGAATTGTGTCTGAGCGCACTGAATTTGTTGTATTGTGATATATATATATATATATATCTATTGATATCAATTCATATCTGGACATTGTTAGTAATTCAAAGAGTCCCTGGAGGGTCGAGTGGCCAGCTCACCCCCCTCTCTACCTAAATCGCTCATTATGTGATGGACTGTATGATATCCACATTTTTGGAAATTCAAATATGCAGGCTGAAGTGTCCAAACTGTAAATATAACTTCTTAAAACAAGCCAGTAGTTGGAAATAGAATGAAATACAATACTTGCCAGGACCATTCACGGTAACCTTTGTGGCACTGATAATTTATGAAGATTTCCTCGGCACACATTGTGCACAGCTAACTTCAGGACTGAGCATCCCTCTATGCAAACAGATAGCCTGATAAAATAGATGCCTCTTACACCAGATCTCACATTTAGTACGTCCTTTCCAAATGCAGTAATCAATCATGTAAGCAAAGACTGTGTAATCACTTATCTGTATGTGGGTATATTACTCCATGAAAATGTCCACATCAGTCAAGGGGTAAATATAAAAGGCCACCTCATTCTGAATTTCCCCACATTCATATATCAGTAATACCCCAAAACTTATGAATTTCATCACACCTCTGTGACTCTATCAAAGATATGTTTAGGGTTAAGGTTTTAGAAAGGATTAGGGCTAGGGTTAGTGATAGGTTTAGGGTCACAGGTTTAAGGCTAGAATTAGGGCTAAGGATATGGATAGGTTTAGGTTAAAGGATAGAGTTAGTGTAAGGTTTAGGGTTGAAGTTAGAGTCAGGGTTAGAATGAAGGTTAACGATAGGTTTAGGATTATGGTTACGTTTAAGTCAAATAGTAGGGTTCAAAATACGCACAGGGTTAGGCTAAAGGCTAGAGTTACGTTTAAACTTAGAGTAAGGGTTAGAATTAGGATGAGCAATAGGTTTAAGGTTACAGTTAGGTTTAAGGTTGAAGTTAGGAGTAGGGTTAGAGTTAGAGTTAAATTCAGAGTTATAGTTAGGGTTAGTTTTAAGGGCAGTGTTAGATTTAAAGGTAGAGTTAGGGTTTGAATGAGAGTTAGGGTTAGGATTAAGGCTATAGTTATGGTTTGGATTACTGGTAGAATGACTGTTAGGGTTAGCTGTAAGGCTGTAGTTTGGTTTAGGTTTTAAGTTAGGATTACGGCTAGACATAGGTTAGGCTAGGTTTAAGGGTTAGGATAAGGTTTAGCGTTTATGTCAGGGTAAGGATTAAATTTAGGCTTAAAGCTAAAATTAGGGTTATGGTTAGAATAAGGATAAGATTAGGTTTAAGGGTAGCATTAGAGTTAGGGTTAGAGTAAGAGTTAGGGTTAGGTTTATGGCTAGAGTTAGGTTTATGGTTGGTTTAGCATTAAAGTTAGGCTTAGTGTTAAAGTTAGGGTTAGGGTTATGTCTAGGCTTACGACTAGAGTTATGGTTAGGGTTAGATTTAAAAATAATGTCAGACTTAGGGATAGGGTTACAAATAGGTTTAGTGTTAAAATTAGAGTTAGGGTTAGGGCTAAGATTAAGATTAGGTTTAGGGTTAGTCTTAGGTTTAAGGCTAGATTTAGTGTGAGTTTTAAAGGGTTAGAATGAGGAGTATGGTTAGGTTTAAGATTAATGTGAGGCCTATGGTTACGGTTAAGTTGAGGTTAAGGTTAGGCAATGGTTAAGGTAATGCTAGCATTATAGTTAGGTTGAAGTAAGAGTTAGGGTTAAATTTAACGCTAGAGTTAGGGTCAGAGTTGGTTTAGGGTTAATGTTAGTCTTAGTGTTAGAGTTAGTGTTTAGGTTATGTTAGGACTATGTTTAAGACTAGAGTTAGGTATAGGGTTAAATTTAGTATTAGCATCAGGCTTAGGGATAGGGTAACATTTAGGTTTAGGGTTAAATTTGGAGTTAGGGTTAGGTTAGGGTTAGGTTTGGGGTAAGGTTTAAGGCAAGAGTTAGTCTTAGGGTTAGAATTAGGTTTAGTTAGTGTTCAGTTTGGAGACACGGTTAGGGTTAGATCTAAGACTAGAACTAGGATAAGACTTAGGCTTAAAGTTAGGGTTAGGGTTAGAGATTGGGTTAGGAATAGTGTTACAGTTTGGTTTAGGGATAAGTTAGCTTTAGGTTTAAGGATAGAATTTGCATTGGTTTAGGGTTAAAGTTAGGGTTAGGATTAGAGTTAGAGTTAGAGTTAGGCTTAAAGCAATAGTAAGGGTTAGGGTTAGGCTTAAGTTGAGTTTGGGGGTTACATTTAGGGTAAGGGTAAAATTAGGGGTGTGGCTAGATTTAGGGTTAGAATGAGGCTTAGTGTTAGGGGTAATCTAAGGTTAAGGTTAGATTTAAGGCTAGGGTTAGGGTTTGGGTTAGTTTTAGGTATAGAATTAGGTTCAGGCTTAAGGATAGGGTTACATTTTGGATGAGAGGTAGGCTTAGGGTTAGGATTAATGCTAGAGTTAGGGTTTGGGTTAGTGTTAAGATAAGGTTAGGATTATGTTATGATTATGATTAGGATTTAGGGTTAGATTTAAAATAAACATCATGTTTAGTGATTGTGTTACATATAGCTTAAGGTTCAGGCTTAAGGTTAGGGTCAGGCTTAAGGTTAGGGCTATGTTTAATACTAGAGTTAAGGTTTGGGTTGATTAGGTTTAATGTTAGGGTTAGTGTTAGAGTTAGGGTTAGCATTAGAGTTAAATTTAGGTTAGACTTAGGTTTTGGCTAGAGTTATGGTTAGGTTTAATGCTAGAGTTTGGTTTAGGGTTGAATTTAGTGTTAGGTTTAATGCTAGAGTTAGGGTTTTGGTTAGGGTTAAGATAGGGTTAGGGTTTTGTTAGTGTTGAAAATATTACATTTATGATATATTCTTTTTATTTTTTTTATATTTAATTATAAATGGTCATGATTATACAGATAAAATGTATTATTACAACATAACAAAATATCTGAGGTAGCAGCAAAATCCACAGGGATAGAAATGACAGTAATGGAAACAATCAGAACTAACTTATTGAAATGACCAAAAATCATTCTTTAGGTATAGGGGAGAGAGAGAAGTGAAAAAAAGAAGAATTAAAAAGACAAGATAAGAAGGAGAAGAGAGGGGGAGATTAAGAGAGAGAGAGAGAGAGACAGACAGAGAGAGAGGGACAGAGAGAGATAAAAGCTAGAACCAGTAGAGAAAAGGGAAAGAGAAGAATAGAGAATGGAAAGAGATAGCAAAGGAAGGGCATAAATTCAGCCTTAAGTATAGGGAGAACAAAATTGAAAAAGGACAACCATGGGTCTCAAACCTTATTGAATGATTTAGAGAAGTTGTTAATAATACTGGTCATGAACTACATTCAATGAACATGCCAAACCCTTCTAATAATGGTTTGGAGCATGGGAGGAGTGGACAGGTGACCGCCAATATAAAGTGTCTGGCAAATTTATTCTGGTGACGAGTGGTGGAGGGGAATCCAAGGGGAAGAAGGAAAAATTTAGGGTCTAATGGTATATCGATCTGAATAATAGTAATAATTCGATTTTTAATGTCAAGCCAAAGCCGGGCTATTTTCATGCAATCTCATCATACATGAAGTTATGTGGCTGAATGTCATGCTATCACCTATCTGAAGAGTCGGATAGCATTTTTTTGAGATGGGGAGGGACATAATACCTACAAAATAGAAATTTATATACATTTTATTTTATTTGAACACAAATGGAGCAAAAGGCAGCATTCTCCCAAATCTCACTCCAGTTGTCATTGTCTATTAAGTCACCAAAGTCTCATTCCCATGGCAGTTCATGGTGGTCACGTGTAGCCTCAGTAGGAAAGTTCAGAGAAAATGGGATAAATCAGGCCGAGTGTAGATGTCTGGTGCAGGCACAATGTCTCAAAGGTGGCGAGGTGGTGGGAAGAGAAACAACGCTTAATAGTGGAGTGGAAAATTTGTAACTGTAGATATTCATAAAAGTACTATGTATGTTTATCAAATTTGGTTTGAATGTTAGGGAATTGAGTTAAGAGATTGCGCAAAAGAGATTATTTAAATACCTTGTACCCTGGAAGTGTCAAGAGGAGAATGCTGAGGGTGCCAAACTAGTGGGAAATTCTAGTGAAATGAAAAGAATGATAATTTGAGAGAAAGCCCACACAATCAGGAGGTAGTATCCCTGATCGCCAATGAGTAAGGGACCGTGGGATGAGCCATAGCTTGTTTTGTCCAGATCAGCCTGCCAATTCATGTGTACAAATTATACATGTTTTACACAATTTACCAGATCTGTGCTCTTCATCTGTCATACCCATCGGTTGAAAAAATCAAGACTTTGCTCACTCCACAGAGATCTATGGACACTGCTGGTCATCAGTACATAGACACTGCAGAACTGTAACAACACTATTTCATCATTGAATGACATTTTTAGTCCGATTTAAAAATCAAATCAAATGATACTATGTGCTTTAGAATGATAATCATTCATCATTGCAGCATACACACTAATGTGATATCGGGTCAAATGGTTGTTTATCGATAATCAACTGAACACTGTAGTTGTTCTGTCTTCACTATAATCTTCTCTTTAGCCTGAATATAATCAGACAGACAGCATAACCACTCCTACTTCAATGTTGTTTATTCAAATAGTTAAGAATGTTATAATTCAAGTGGTAAAACTGTAATACAGAAATAAGGAAATACATTTACAACATGAACAAATGTATTGTAATGCAAACATGAAAACACATGGCAAAAGTGCATAACTAGGGAGCATTGATGCTGTGCTAAGGGGAGAGATATACTGCACCTCTTGCTTCTAGCATGTAATATCTAAAATGGAGACCTGTAGCTACCCATAGTGCATTGGTAATTAAACTACAGAGGCTCTGAGAGATCAATTTTAGTTAATACCAGGCTGACCACTATATGGAGTTTACACAGAATACATACATATGTAAATACATAACTGCTGAAGGCATAACACTCCCCGCCTGGTATCAATTGATGCCACCACTTAAGTCCTCTGAAGGTAACAACAAGATCAGCTCAGATACTGGTCTAAGAAATAACTTAGTCTCTCCATGCTTGCAAATCTTGACCTCGACCTTACGGACCTTCCCATCTTTGCTTAGGAATGTTTTAGTGACAAGACTTAAAGGCCACTCATTGCCCTGTGATTGACAATCTCTGGCGAGCACAATGTCACCAGGTTTTAAGTTAGGTTTGGCAGCTTGCCACTTGTTCCTTGATTGCAGCGTAGAGAAGTACTGTCTCTTCCACCTGTCCCAGAAGGTGTTTGCAAGACTTTGTACTTGCCTCCATTGATGTTTATATAAGTCTTGGGTGTTGAACTCTCCAGGAGGAGCATGGATAGTCCCAGTTTTCTGGGTAAGAAGAGTGGCAGGAGTAAGCAGGAATGGGTCTTCTGGGTCATTAGAAACTGAAGTCAGGGGTCAAGCATTGATAATAGCTGAGACTTCAGCCATGAAGGTTGTTAAACACTCGTGAGTGAGTCTTGCAGTTCCTACTTGTAGGAAGATGGAATCAAGGATTCTGCGAATTATGCCGATCATTCTCTCCCATGTCCCTCCCATATGAGAAGAATGAGGTGGGTTGAAGGTCCATGCACAACCCTGTTCACTAAGGTATCACTGCCCACCTTTCATGTCGATGTTCGAGCAAATTTGTAATTCTTTGGCTGCTCCAATGAAGATAGTGCCTCTGTCAGAGCGGATGTGTTTTATAGGACCACGGATGGCAATGAAACGCTTAAGAGCATTAATGAAGCTTGAAGTGTCCATTGATTCTATGACTTCAATATGAACAGCTCTGATAGCCATAGAGGTGAATGCAACTGCCCAGCGTTCACTGCTTGCATTTGCCCCTCTTGTATGTCGGGTGATGATAGTCCAGGGACCAAATACATCTAGACCAATGTTAGAAAAGGGAGGTTCTGTACTAAGCCTGTCTGCTGGAAGATTGGTCATTTTCTGAGTTTGAGAAGTACCACGAAGTCTGCGACAAGTGATACATTTGAAGATTATGTTACTTACACGTCGTTTTGCTCCAATAATCCAGAATCCAGCTGATCGTAGAGCCCCTTCGGTAAATAATTGTCCCTGATGTTTGACTTCATTGTGATAGTGTTGCACAATTAAAGAAGTAACGTGGTGACTTCCAGGAATGATTAATGGATGCTTCTCATTGAATCCTAAATTCGCTTCTTCAAGGCGACCTTCTACTCTCAGCAAATTATGCTTGTCTAGGAATGGGTCTAGCTTCTTCAGGATGCTGTCTCTATGTATAGATTTTCCACTGGTAATACAGTCAATCTCTCTAGTATAGGTTTGACATTGCACAACACAGATAATGAGGTTCTTGGATTGTTGTGTCTCTGTTACTATGTAAGTATTTTGAGAGTGATGCCAACCCTTACATCAATTTGCATTTACAGGTGTGGTGTTTTTAAATGACTGAGCTATGTGGGTTAGACAAGTAAAAGCTCTGACAAGTGATTTCCAAGTTGAGAACCTTTGAAATCTGTGAGGCTCTAATTGACAATCTGAAATTGTGGTATAGATTGTAATCACTTGTGTACGAATTTCAACATCTGAGTCTGCGTCTACTAATTCAATTGTGTGGCTTTCTGGACTGTTCCAATCTGCTTTGTACAAGAATTCAGGTCCTGTGAGCCATGAAGTGTCTTTAAGGAGATTGGCTGTGACAGCTCTTGTAGCGTGGTCTGCAGCATTGTGAACAGTAGACACATAGTGCCACTGTTTTGGATTGGTAGATCTCCTAATCCGTAGCACTCGATTGCTGACATAAACATGAAATTGTCTGGTCTCTTTGTTAATGTAGCCTAACACTACTTTACTGTCTGTGTAGAATTCTGCTTCTGCAAGCTTAATAGGCAACTCTGATGCGATGAGTTCAGATAACTCAACAGCTAGTACTGCAGCACAAAGTTCCAGTCTGGGTACGGTGTGCTCTGGTTCTGGTGCTAACTTTGCTTTGCCCATAACAAACCCGATATGACATTGTCCTTTTATGTCCACAGTTTTAAGATATGTAACAGCTGCTATTGCTTTAACTGAAGCATCAGAGAATACACACAGTCTCTGGTTCTGTACCTCTGTAGAAGGCACAGGAGCATATGAACGTGCAATATAAAGGTTAGTTAAGGCAGATAGGGAGTTCTTCCATTCTTCCCACTGATCATTTTTCTGTGTAGGCAGTGGGGCATCCCAGTCAGTTGACTCGCAGGTTAGGTCCCTGAGCAGGGTTTTACCTTGGATAGTGACAGGAGCTGCAAATCCTAAGGGGTCATACAAGCTGTTTATAGCAGACAAGACACCTCTGCGAGTGAAGGGCTTTTCTTCATTGTTCACTTGGAAGGTGAAGGAATCAGATTTTAAGTCCCATAAGAGCCCAAGGTTACGTTGAGCTGGTGGATAATCAGTTATTAAATCTAAATCCTTTAAATCACTAGTATGGTCTTGAGAGGGAAAGGCTTCCATCACTCCTCTGCTGTTAGAAGCTATTATGTGAAGCCTGAGATTTGAGCAAAGAAGCATTTCCTGAGCTCTTTTGAGGAGGCTGACCGCAGTCTCATCTGTTGGTAAAGATTTTAAACAATCATCCACGTAGAGGTCCTTTTCTATGAGCTGTATAACATCTGAATCGTACTCTTGTTCACCCTCATGAGCTGAATGTCTGAGTCCATAGATGGCAACTGCAGGAGAAGGGCTGTTACCAAAGATGTGTACCCTCATGCGGTACTCTGCAATGTCTTTAGAAGGGTCATTGTCTCTGAACCAAAGGAATCTTAAGAAATTCCTGTTTTTTTCACTCACAAGGAAACAATGGAACATTTGTTGAATATCAGCAGTGAAGGCGATAGCGTCCTTTCGGAAACGCATAAGTACTCCTAGAAGTTTGTTGTTAAGATCTGGCCCTGTCAACAGAATGTAATTTAAGGAGACGCCTTCAAACTTGGCACTGGAATAAAACACGACTCTGACCTGACCTGGTTTCTTGGGGTGATATACTCCAAACATAGGTAGGTACCAGCATTACTCTGTATCTTTGAGGATGGGAGCTATCTCAGCATGGCCATTCTCAAATATTTTGTTCATGAAAGAGAAGAAGTGATCTCTCATCTCTGGTTTCCTGTGAAAGTTACGTTTAAGTGAAGAGAAGCATTTAAGTACTTGTTCTCTGTTGTTAGGTAGGCGAGGTCTGTGGCTTCTAAAGGGTAGAGGTGCAAACCAGCTGTTTGCCTCATCTTTGACTAGTTCATTCTGCATTATTTTTAAGAATTGTTTATCCTCAATGGACATTGCCACCTGATCATCCTTCTGTGTTCTTTGGAAGACTGTGCACCCTAAATGATCTTGGTAGTTGTCACAGACGTGATTGTTACTGGAGGTGTCTATAACAGGACAGTGTGGCAATTCTTTTATGAGAAAGCGATTGTGACATGGTTGGAAAATAGAAGGACGTCCATTTCCCAAGGTATGGGTAAGCATGCTGTTAACAGAAGAAGGTCTGTGTACGTTTCCCAGACATACATCTCCTATTATGACCCATCCCAGATCTAGTCGTAGAGCATAAGGTGCATTGTATGGACCGTTGATCTGGCTTCTGACTCTGTGGACCCCTAAGATATCTCTCCCTATGAGTAGAATTATCTGGGCTTGAAGGTCCAGTTCTGGTAACAGGTGTGCTATACGTTTCAAGTGTGCATGATGAATAGCTGCATCTGGTGTAGGAATTTCAGACCTGTTATCTGGGATCTGGTTGTACTCAGTGATAGTTGGTAAGGGAAGAAAAGTCTTTCCGTCCATGGACTCGACTTGATAGCCAGTAGCTCTCCTCCCTGTTGTCTCAAAACTCCCTGCACAAGTCTTTAAGGAGTAAGGAGTGTTGGGGCCTTTGATACTAAAGATTTCAAAGAAGGTTGATCTGGCTAGAGACTTGTTACTTTGATCGTCTAGGATTGCATAGAGTTTGACAGCTTTGTCTGGCTGGTCCTTTCGGTAGACTCTTACTAAACAGATTTTGGAACAAGATCTGCCGCTTATGGCTTCTTTGCAGACTTCAGTACATTGTGAAGTGATCTCTGGTGTGACTGTAGTAGTGTTCCTTCCCTCTCCACTGTGCTCCCCGCCATGCTCGGTGTCACTGTGACCGTGTAATAAAGTCCATGGGGGAGGTCCAGGGTGTAGAGCTGTGTTGTGATCTGTGCTGTTGCACTCTGTGCAGTTGACACTGACCTTACAGTCCTTGGCGAAGTGGGATGTTGAAGAGCAGCACTTGTAGCAGATGTCGTTTTCTCGAAGGAAGGCTTTGCGGTTCTCCAGGGACTTCTCTCTGAAGGTTCTGCATTTCAGGAGAGGTCTCTGATGTAGGGGACACTGTTTGCTAGGATCCTTGTCTTTAGTCTCTTGACTGATATATCTGGAAGACCTGTGGAAGGAATCTGGAGGATACACAGTAGTCTTGTAAACTGCAACTGATGTTTTGCGTGGGTTAGGTAGCGTTGGTGTAGCACCTGATAGGGTAAAGGCAAAACTAGGATTGTTTCTGACCTTAGCTAGCTGGTGTACAAAGTCCACGAAAACAGAGAATGGGGGAAATGGCACATTGTTCCGCTGTTTGTATTTGGAGCCATGGGTGACCCATTGTTCCTGCAGATTGTAAGGTAGCTATGGGGTTAATGCCTCTGGCTGTGTCAAGGTAGACAAGTCCCGGGAAGTCTCCTTCAGACTTGGCTACTTGAAGCTCCATTAATAAGTCACTCAGTTCTCTAAGTCTCTGGTAGCCCTTGTTAAGTAATCTAGGGAAATCGTCAATTCTTTTGAATAGTGCAGCTTCTATTGCTTCTGGTGAGCCATAACATTCATCATGACTATCCCAGATAATTTTAAGGCCAGACTCTGGGTAGTTTATATTAATTGCTCTGATCCTTTTAGCATGTTCAACAGACTCATTTCCAAGCCATTTAATCAAGAGGTCTATCTCCTCGCTATATGAAAGGTCTAAGCCTCTGATTGCATTTAGGAAGGAGGATCGCCAAGCTCTGAAGCTCTCAGGTCGATCATTAAACTTTAAAAGTCCTTGTGTTACTAGCTCTCGTTGTGCAAGAAACTTGGCAAAGTCTAGTGTATCCTGGTTGGCTCTAGGATGTGCTGTCGATGTATGAACATAGTGAGCAAGTGGTGTGTGATCATAACTGCTAGGATTGTCTGTTTCCAGCCGGCCTGTGTCATACCACTTTTGTCTGCAGGAGCTGCTGCCTTTGTTGTAGTTTACAGACTCAAACTCTTGGCGTGGAGGAGGGATGTCCCTCGTGGTTTCACCTTGTGTAGAATTCTCTTGCTTATAAATTTGCGGTTTGTTGCTCACATGTGGTTGCACTGTACAGCGGGTTAGACTTTTTTCACTGATAAAGTCTGTTTGCATACCTCGTGCTTCTGGAGGGTTGCTACTCATTTTGGAGACTTGATAGACATATTCTGATGTGCGTTGCAGTGGATCTTGGGATCCGAGCACTGAATCAAGTACATTGATGGTGCCTTTTATATCACGGCGATCTGCAGTCTCCAAGAAGTCTGCTTCAGCAATGGCAGCTGCGGCTTCTTTTTCTGCAGCAAGCTTTTCCATAATTGCCTCTAAGCGTAATTTCTCTACTGTCATTTCTGCCTCCTGACGTGATATCTCTGCCTCCAAAAGTGATTTCTCTTCCTCCAAACGTGATTTCTCTATTGTCATTTCTGCCTCCTGACGTGATTTCTCTATTTTCAATTGCATTTCTTGCTCTGCAAAGTTGGAGCCTACTTTCGCGGCTACAGCTTTTGCGCGGGCAATGATGGCTGCGTTGGTGACAGATGAAGATTTTGAGGAACCACATGTTTGAGACCTTGTTTTGTATGAAGGTGTCGTTTTCTGTGACATGATGTTGAGAGGTAGGTGTTTGACTGTATAGAGATCACTATATTGCAGTATACAGGTAACTGCATATACTGAGTGCCAGTTTCTGAGAAGCCAGAGTGTTGGCTCCTTTAAGAAGGTGCTTGACTATGCAGGAACTGTTTTATTGCTGAATCAGGATGGCTGCACTGACAATTTGTAGGTTTCTGTGAAGTCAAGTGGCTGTACTCCTCTTGCTGAGTGGCCACTGTGTTGCAGACTATGTAGAAAACTGCTGAGTTGTCATATGCAGATAACTGAGCTGGCAGTGTAGCAGGTCTGTTAATCAGAATATATGTGTTCCACTTGCTGACAGCCAATGTTTTACTGTTCTGTCTTCAATATAATCTTCTCTTTAGCCTGAATATAATCAGACAGACAGCATAACCACTCCTAAATACAGAAATAAGGAAATACATTTACAACATGAACAAATGTATTGTAATGCAAACATGAAAACACATGGCAAAAGTGCATAACTAGGGAGCAATCTTAACATTGATGCTGTGCTAAGGGGAGAGATATACTGCACCTCTTGCTTCTAGCATGCAATATCTAAAATGGAGACCTGTAGCTACCCATAGTGCATTGGTAATTAAACTACAGAGGCTCTGAGAGATCAATTTTAGTTAATACCAGGCTGACCACTATATGGAGTTTACACAGAATACATACATATGTAAATACATAACTGCTGAAGGCATAACAGTAGTGTGTACCCAGCCTTAGCGCATAGTTTTAAATCAACATTTTGTAGAGAAATTGGCCTGTAGCTAGAGCATTAAGTATGGTCTTTTCTGGGCTTCGGGTTCAGCATGTTAGCTAAAGTAGTGACTGAATCAAAGGACACCCTTTCTAATACTTTGATAACGACATTTGTCAGATGAGAAGTAAGGTCCATTGCAAACTTCTTATAATACTGAGCTGTAAAACTATCTGATCCAGGGTTGAATTAGCTCTTAGGAGACTTTATGGCTGTTAGGACTTCTTCGAGTGTAATATCTGCATTTAAGAGGGAAAGTTGAGGTAGGGTGAGTTTGAGGAGGAAGGGGGGGTGTTAGCTAGATACCAATCAAGTGAGGTCTCCTCTGGGCTGAGAACCAGAAAGTTTATTCAAGGAGGCATAAAAGTCCCTAAATTCACTAACAATTTCCCAGAGGGTCATAAGTAATGGAATTTGAAGGATTCTTCTGAATTTTATAAATAAGGCCATGAGTACATTTCTGTCGAAGCTTCCTATGCAGCATAGAATCTGCCTTGTCAACTTTATCATAGTTTGCTGAAGCTGCTGCATGAGTGAAGCCGTCTGGTGCGCAAATTTCATATTTAATTGACCTTTTAGAGACACTAACTCGTGATAGCAGGGTAGAGTTAGGGTTTTGCTTTGCTGGGCTAAAAGAGCCTCAATATGTTGTTCAAGGGAGGAATCTTCTATGGCAGCCAGTTTCCTAATTTTTGAAGCGGTGTTGATGTGTTGCACACAAATGGTGGCTTCATGGGTTTCCCATACTACACCTGGCGGGATCTCCAGAGACTTTATTAATAATTGAAAATTGAAACATATACATCCAAATGATGGTGTATAACCTCATTGGTAAAAAAGTGAAATATTAAAAGAAAGATATAGAATATGGTGTAAAAGAAAATGAAAAAAGTGTATTAAAAACTAGGATAGTGGAGCCAATAGGACGACTATATACCAATATAGTTGTCACCTTAAAAGGCCACAAATGATTGATGAATATATTATGGGCAGGTGAAGACACCGAAAACTCAGTCCAACAAGATTCGTTTTATTGGCAATTTTTGCCAAGAATGGAGAGATATCCGTCAGATAATACAGAAACATTGGCCGATCTTATTGAATAATGATACTCTCAAGTCAGTCTTGGATGACAGAGTAAATCTTACATGGCGTAGATCCAGGAACTTAAAGGACAGGTTGGTTGACAGTCATTTTAGTAATACCAAGAAGGCATTACCAATTACCACAGGATTTTTTAAATGTGGAAACTGTAAAGCCTGTGACTACATGAGTAAAACTAAGGAATTCAAGGATAAATTTGGAGAAAATCATAAAATAGATAAATTCCTCAACTGCAATTCCAAGGGTGTTATCTATGCCCTTAGGTGTCCATGCAATAAATATTATATTGGTATGACCAGCAGAATTATGAAAACACGTATTCTTGAACACGCAGGAACCATTAGGAATGCCAAATCTGACAGAGAGAAATTTAAACAACTTACCTAAGTGGCTAGGCATTTCCTGAATGAACATGATGGTACTGTTCGTGGTTTGGAAGCCTTTGCAATAGA
Source organism: Mixophyes fleayi (assembly GCF_038048845.1). Classification (NCBI taxonomy): domain Eukaryota; kingdom Metazoa; phylum Chordata; class Amphibia; order Anura; family Limnodynastidae; genus Mixophyes; species Mixophyes fleayi. Next base: position 282,990,714 of record NC_134405.1, on the reverse strand, counting down.
ACAGATCCATTTGGGTATAAGAGGAGGGGATATGAATAGACAACTACTTCAGAGAGAGAGTAGATGGATTTTTCTTTTTGACTCCCTCATACTCAATGGTTTGAATGAGTATACCAATTATGCATGTTTTTTGGGGTGACTAGTTTAATACTCAGGTACCCTATGCGACTATGATACAATCCCATTCAATCCTTTTCCTCCTTTTTTTGAGAATCACATGTTTTATGTCCATTGTCACATATTTTGTGTCATCATCTTTTTTTTCCAACTCATGATAACTCAACATGTTCACTGAATGATTATGATACCCAAATTTACAAATAGAATATGATACTACATTTTTTCTGGTCATGAAATGGCTGATGGGGTGTCTTTATTACATGAGAAAACATCCTTTTAACATCATGACCTCCATGTATTTGTACTTTTATACTTACCTCTACTCCTTATATGTCATATTCTATGTCCATGGTGATCATATATCCGCTCACTTGCATATATCTATTTTCTGGCATAAGATTGATTTCCATCTAATATTATGCCATAATCTGTATGAATCCATTAGTTTTCTAAAGCCAATTATATCATGAGATTTATACTAATAATGGGCTATTATACATCTGAGACTTAAAAACACAAGCTTAAATAATCTTTTTTAATGGGATCATATATCTGCTCATTTTTATGCCTCCGTATAAGATCTATTCTTTTTTAATATGATGCAATACTATATATAAATCCATTATCCTTCCTGAAGCTGAATGACAGTAATAGATTTATATTAGTAACGGATTATTGTACATTTGAGACTGGATAATACAAGCCTTCGTATATTTACAGCTGATATATTTCCATGCTGATGCAATCATTGGCTGTTTCGGATGCCAGTCATTTTTTCAGACATCCGACTGGCTGTCCCCGCTATAAAAGACCCGGTTTATGTTACAATCGGTTCCTCTTGATAAAGCTTGTTTTGAAGTGAAACGTACGTTGGGGTTATGGGTAATTTACGTCAACACTGACGTCATACCCGGAAGTGGAGCCAGCGAGCGGTGGTGCCGCGAGCGCTCTTATACCACTGACTATGTGGTTAGTACCCTAGAAAATTCCTGAGCAACAGCGCTTTATATATATTTAGCTAGGGAACTAATGGCAATCGCTATAGCTAGTTGGTGCGCTTATATCTAGATTATCATATACGATTATTCCATCTTGTCCTATTACCAGTTATGGACATCTAGTGTAAGCATTATGGCACATACTTGTCTGGGGCATTATCTTATTAACCTATGCTGTTTTGTCAACTTTGACTAATAAATACCACTGACTATGTGGTTAGTACTTTAGGATGTACTGAGTAACAGTGCTTCACATATATTTAGTCAGGGAACCCATGGCAATTGCCACAGCCAGTTGGTGCGCCTATATCTAGATTATTACACACGACTATCTAATCCCGTCATATTATCAGTTATGGACATTTAGAGAAGCACTACGGCACATAATTGTCTGGGACATTATCTTATCCAACCTATGCTGTTTTGGCAATTTTGATTAATAAATATCACTATATTAATATTTAATCTAATGACAGCATTCAGTGTTTTTTTGATCTCTTGATCAATATCCACATTTACTCCCACCAATTTGTATGTGCCATATATGCTCCTAGTAATGTAATTTAACCAAATATCACATATTATATTAATCTAGGAGGTGTAGCTATTTATTATCATTTATAGCTTGTCTGTATAATCGGCATTCATCTTCTCTTTGATACTTCTCCCTATGATAAGGGATATCAACATTAGTTCCTTCACCTGCCCATAATATATTCATCAATCATTTGTGGCCTTTTAAGGTGACAACTATATTGGTATATAGTCGTCCTATTGGCTCCACTATCCTAGTTTTTAATACACTTTTTTCATACACTTTTTTCATTTTCTTTTACACCATATTCTATATCTTTCTTTTAATATTTCACTTTTTTACCAATGAGGTTATACACCATCATTTGATGGATATGTTTAAATTTTCAATTATTAATAAAGGCTTTTGCCCGTAACTATTAAGCAGTAATTATTGAGTTACTTTTGCAATGTGGATAGGAGTGCTCTTACAATCCATTCTTTTCTTGATCTCCTCCCATGTTCTATTATGGTGAGGAGCACCCCCTCATTTATATAGATTATGATTTCTATATAGCTTGAGGTATATCCCAGCTCTGTGCAGGACAATATATGTTCTTTCTTGATCTCCAGAGACGTATTCTCTTGAAAATAGTTTGAGATCTCCATTTTTATATCAGAGCAAGTTGTTGTCTTTAACAGCAGTAAATCATTTAGGCATCATCTAAATGGACGTGGATATTGTTGTAATAAATCTAGAAAAATACATTATTCTGCATGATCAGTCCATGAAAATGGAATGATACCAGTTTGTATGGTCAGAGCCATCTATAGTTGGGATACATGAATCATGTCAATGTGAGAGTATATTTGATGGGGGCTGAGAAGTGGGTATAATGCCTGCAATGGAGTTTTTAAGGCGTCAAGTGTCGAATAGGATGACTTAGTCTGCTTTGCAGACAAAGTCAGTGAGTCTCTGAGAGGCAAAATACTTAATTTTTTGGGGGAGGAGGTTTTATCTGATATCAGATCTAAAATAACATTAAAGTCACCACCCATGGGTTGAGTACGCTTGATTGATGAGGAAAAATCCGACATCGAGAAGTCCTCCAACTAAAATCCGACTTTCTGAGAAACCGATGTGAAAATAAACAGACTTACCTTGAAGGCAACACTGGAGATCTCCGATTGGATGACCATGCTGAAAGCAAGTTATCCCGATTAGGGGTCCCCACATTTCTGCTTTAAATTTGTATTGACAGATGTCGCGATGACATCAAGCTGCAGTGCCGAACACTTTTGCAATTGGGATAACTTGATGTCAGCATGGTCATCAATCGGAGATCTCCAGCATTGCCTTCAAGGTAAGTCTGTTTATTTTCACATAGGTTTGCCAGAAATTTAGATTTTAGTTGGAGGACTTGTCGATGTCGGAGTGGTGGTAATTTTTTTCACAATTACCACCGCCTCCCACTACAATGTGTCCTTGCGGCAGCCTCTCAATGTGTCTAAATAGTTTAGTTTAGATGAGTCCTGACCCTGGTGCAGGGCATAAACCAGTACCTAAGTAAAAAGAGTGGAGAGGAGAGTACCAGCAACCAGCAGAAAATGACCTTCTAGATCAGCGAAGGAGGTCAAGATCAAAAAGGGGGCCTTATTGTTTATAAGGATTGCGACTCCCAATTTTTTGAGGCGAAAGATATCTGAAATAACCGTCTGCCATGTAACTGTGTATGGGTACCTGTGATATTGGGTTCCTGAAAGAAGACTATATTCGCCATTTCTCTCTTGCAGGCTCCCAGGACTATGGTACATTTGCAGGGGGAGTTAAGACATTATTAACATTGATGGAGAAAATTTTCAGACATTGGGATAAACACAACTTCTATATAAATGGCAAGCAACATACTGCAAAGAGAGACAGAATTAGTCCATCCATGTGTAAATAGGAGGGAGAAGGGGAAAGAAAAAGAGAGAAAGAAGAGAAAAGTCACAACAAAAATAAGAGACAGGAGAGAAGAAACATAGACCAATTTGGCAAGAACCCTTAAATATAGGAATCCTGAGGTGGGCCAATAATATTTGACACCAACATTTTAAGACAATATACCAGTCGTGTGGATGGGGGTGGACTGAAGTAATTTAGCAGGACTGCAAAGATACGGGAGCATCTAAATAAAACTGGCTAAGTAAAAGAAAAAAGTACATTTTGCAATCAAAAATTCAAATATATGAGGAGTCGTGCAGTGGGGAAAGGGGGATCGGGAGAAAAGGAGTGGGTGCGGGAGGGAGGGGGTGGAGTGGGTGGCAACAGAGGGAGGGAGAGGGGGCAGATAGAGGAGGAAAGGAAGAAGAGCAGGAAAGAAGATATGGGAAAAAGAAAACAAAATGGTGAGCAAGGGAGAAGACTCACTTGGGATGAGAAAACTGAGAAGGGAGAGAAAACAATAGCAAATAGATATAAACCAAGGAGAATATTAAACAATATGTAAATGGTATTTTAAATCATTAGCATGAGTTGCAAACATAACACAATAGTGCAAAAAAGTTGAACATGTTTCAATAAGCGTTTGCAGTCAGGAACTTAACAGTAGTAGTCTGTTGGAAAACAAGATGAATTGTAGAAATCGAGAAAGTATAGAGGTGAACAGTAGTAGATATTTCAGAGTGAAGACATATCCCAAAATTGACGTTGATTAACTTTGTACCATGTCGGATATGAAGAAGTCAATCATCTGGGTTTCGATGTTCCATTTGGTGGATGAGATGGATCAAGGAGAATTTCCAATTCCGCTAGGACTGCTTGGGCTTAATCCATGTTTTTAACATAATAAGGGGAGTTAGCAGCAAAACTTGTTGCTGGAAAGGGAATCCTCAGCGATACCTGACGTTATGCTGATGAAGAACTCTGGTAACCAGTTGAAGGTGCTGATGTGTCTGAATAGTGGAAAGGTTGAGGTCCTGAAATAGTTGTTTGTCCATATCCTTGTAGTTAATTAAGGAGTTATTTCTAGCGCCCATAAGAATCCATTCCGAGGTGCAGAAATAATGTAGTCGGACAATAATATCATGTGGAGCTTGAACCAATAGAGCCTGATGTGCCCAGTCCATGAGACAGCCCGAATCAGAGATCTGTGCGGGTACCCAGTGAGGGTATTTCAGACTTGAAATCATTGATCACTTTTGAAAGTACATGATTAAAAGCCACCTTTATTCCTTCAAAAAGGTTTGTCATTACAGCTTGAATTTGTGGATCAAGTTCAACTTCTGAAGCCAGTGGGGAATGAGAAGCTTCGGGTTGGTCAGGTTGTAAAAGGGAAGATATGCCTTTTGTTCCAAAGAAAATAGTAGAGGAGCCGTTAGTCGGCTTTTTGTAACTCTGAGACAAAATTGGTGAGGAAATAAGTTCAGGTTCACCTGGTAGTGTATGAAGAGAGATAGGAGGGTCACAGGAGAGCAGGGGAAGAAGAGATATAGCACAATCGTCTATGAGCACATAATGAAGGTCTTCAAGATCTTAGACAGAGAACGGTGACACAGATCTGGAGAGCCATGGGATCTGTGATCATATCGGAAATGTCAAGTTTCCTAGAAGTATGTAGAGAAGAAGAAGGTCTGCCAGGTAAGGGGTCAGCGTAAGGTTATCACCGCAAAGTGAGGCCCGTAACATGACAAATGGTTAGCGAAATTTGTCTGTAAAGAAAGTTCCTAGTTAGTGAGGTCGCAAAGTGTGTAACAACAATACCAAAAGAGAATCTTTCAGTGATGGATCTGCACTCCTCAATCTGAAATCTAGATTCAAAGGTGTGGTATTGCAATTGCGCTCTCTATACTATTAAAAACATCAAGAGATTCATGGATAATAAGTCCAATTTATTAAACAACTAATTATACAGAATAAGCAATATGAGCTCATATAATATATAGCTTGTAATACAATTTGTAAACATAAATATTATAACAACTACATATGTAGTATTAACAGACTTATAATCCTTCAGAAACTAATGACAATTCATGTCCCAAGTTGTTAAATATTTAGCTAACTCACTATATCACATATAAGTCAATACAACAAATCCATCTTAGAAGGAAATGTTCAAATATTATAAATCAGTTTTTTTTAATTGTGTGTCTAATTAGTAATAGGAATATTATAGTTAGTAAAATTCAGCTGTGCAATTGATAATTGAGCTCATGTTCTATTCAAAAATTATTATAAATCAAAGCATGTCATCTAACCATTGAGTAAAACCAAAACTGTGAATGTGATTCGGTCATTGATTTATACATCAAAAGGAGGTGACGGACACTACTTACTCCAAGATAATGGGTACAGACTATGGGATTTCGGCTTCAGTCCGACGGAGCCACACCAACACAGGAAGATGCTGATCATTTGTTGATACAGAGTAACATATGTGAGTAATATCATTCCTCTGCATAGGATCCTGTTGACACTTTGGACCTTTATAGCTTTTGGATTGTTGGGGCTGTATAACAACCACAAGAAGCCCAATAACTTTTACTTAATGATGATTCGCTGTGTGCTAGTTCACACACTAAAGACAAACTGTGTATGTACAATACGACACATGGAGTAGCAAAGATATTAGTTAATCTGAGAAGTGTGTATTAAATTTAATGAAAGGCCTTTTGGAGAGCAATATTATCATTAATACTACTGATTTTTACAAACTATAATATTCCTATTGCTAATAGGAAACACAATAAAAAAACTCATTTGCAATTATTCCTTCTAAGATGGATGTTTTGTTGTATTGACTCATATGTGATATGATGAGTAAGCTAAATATTTAACTACTTGGGACATAAGTTGACCTTTAGGTCACAAAGTGTGCAGCAAATCTTTCTAGGAGTGTGAGTACAGGATACTAACAAATATTATCAACAGCTAGAAAGAGAGGTGCACAAAATCTAAACAGTGGTGCAGCCATAAGCCGGGACTGATCATGCAATGAAAAAGAATTAATGATGACTTCTCAACAATGATCACCAGAGGGCAGCAAACAACAATAGTAGTTAATACTGGTTGTTAAATGTGGTTGCTAACAGATTAAATGATCACTTCTAACCTATGCTGGCATAACCGTATTAGGAGGTGATATTTAGGGAGCAGACTTGCAAAACGTCTTGCATAGAAAGCCTGGTGGGAAATGTTGACAGGAAGGAATAGACATGTATTCCCTCCAGGGCCTTGTCTAATGGGAGGCTGTGTGAGGGTTGGGGTGGGGTTAGGAGGGCCCTAACCCTATCCCTATCTCTAGCTTTAAAGCTAACTGAAATCCTAAATGTAACCCTAAATTTTTCCCTAATGTTAACCCTAAATTTAACCCTAACCCTTTCACTGACTTTTATCCTTTACGTAACTCTCACCCAAACTATAGTCTTAAACTTAGCCCTAACCTTATCTCTAAACCTAATCCTAACTCTAATTCCAACTTTAGCTTTCAACCTAACCCTACCCCAGCTCTAAATTTAACTTTTTTATTTAACCCTAATTCAAGTCTTAAACCTAACCATAACCCTAACTAAACTCTAGCCTTAAACCTAACCTTAATCATAACTTTAACTCTAGCCTTAAACCTAATCATATCTCTAAATTTAACCCTAAATCTAAGCCTAACCCTAACCTTGACTTTAACTTAAACCCTAACCCTAACTCTAGCAATAAACCTAACCCTAACCTTAACTTCAATTCTAAATTTATCCTTAAAGCTAACCCTAACCATAAAATTAACCCTAACAATAATCCTAACTCTTACTTTAACCCTAAACCCTGAATATTAGCCTGAATTTAACTCTAAACCTACCCCTAACCCTATTCATTTATCTAGCGTTAAATCTTACCCTTACACTAAATTTAACACTAAAACTAACCCTAACCCTATATCTAGCCTTAAACCTAATCATAACCCTAACCATAATGCTATGTCTATTGTATGTAGTGCTAACTCTAAATTCAAACCTTAGTATAATCCTAACTTATACTCTAAACACTTACCTTAACCCTAAATTTACCCCTAACCATAAACCTGACTTTAACCATTACTGTAATCCTAACTCTAACTTTAGCTTTATACCTAACCCTAAATTTAACTGTAACTTTAAGTCTAAATTTAAGTCTAACCAAAGCCCTAGTTCTAAATTTAATCTTAAACCTAACTCTAAATTTAACATTACATTTAACACTAACCCTAACTTTAAATAAAATTGTAACTATAACACTAACTTTAATCCTACACCTAAGTCTATCCCTAACTTAAACCTAACCCAAACCCTAACTCTGGCCTTAAACCTAAACCTAAGTCTAAATTTAACCCTAAATCTAACCCAAACCCTAGTCCTTATTTTAACCCTAACCATAAATCGAACTCCAGCCTTAAAGGTAATCCCAACCCTAACTTTAACCCTAAAGTTAACCCTAAAACTAACCCTATCCCTGACTTCAACCCTTAACCTAAATCTAGCCCTAACTTAAACTCTGCCTCTAGCCTTAAACCTAATCCTAACTTTAAACCTAGATTTAACCCTAATCCTTACCATATGTCTGACTTCAATCCAAAACCTAACCCTAACCCAAACTCTAACCTTAAACCTAACCCTAACTTTAACCTAAATTTAACCCTAAACCTAACCCTTACCCTATATTTTACCCTACATTGAACCCTAACCATATTTTTAACCCTAAATTGAACCCTAACTATAATCCCTAAATTTGACCTTAACCATAATCCTAGCCCTATCACTGACTTTAATTATAAACCTAACCCTAAATTTAACTCTACTTTTAAGACCTAAACATAATCCGGACCCTAAGGTTAACTGTATAAATTACCATAGGCATAACTGTAAACCTAGATTGAACTGTAACTTTAAGCCTATTCATGACTTAGGGCCTGATTCATTAAGGATCTTAAATGAAGAGGTATCTTATTTCAGTCTCCTGGACAAAACCATGTTACAATGCAAGGTGTGCAAACTAGTTTTCTGTTTTGCACATAAGTTAAATACTGACTGTTTTTCATGTAGCACACAAATACTTGATAGCGTATTTGTACACTGAAATTTAAAGTTGATATTTGTGTGCAACATGAAAAAACAGTCAGTATTTAACTTATGTGCAAAACAGAAAACTAGCTTGCACCCCTTGCATTGTAACATGGTTTTGTCCAGGAGACTGAAATAAGATACCTCTTCATTTAAGATCCTTAATGAATCAGGCCCTTAAATCCTAAACCTAATCCTAACTCTAGCTTTAAACCTAACCCTAACTCTAAACCTAACTCAATACTTAAACCTAACCCTGATACTAGCTCTTAATTTAGCCATAAACCTAACCCTAACACTAATGTTAACCCTAAAATTGACCCTAAACCAACCCTAACCCTAACTCTAGTCTTAACCTAAACCTAACCCTAACCCAAGCTCTAGCCTTAAACCTAATCCTAACCTAACTCTAAATTTAATGCTAAATATAACCCTATATCAAACCCTGATTTTTAACCCTAACTTTAACCTTAATTATAGCCTTAAACCTAGCCCTAGCCCTAAAATTAATCCTAACGGTACCCCTAAACCTAACTTTAACCTTCAATTTAACTGTAAACCTAACACTGAAATTAATCTTAAACTTAACCCAAGCCCTATCAATTTCACAAGCCTTGACCCGACCCTAACCCTGACTTCTACCCTAAACTTAACCCTAAAACTAACCCTAACCCTGACTTCAACCCTAAACCTAACCCTACTTTTAAATTTAACCCTAATCCTAAACCTAACACTAACTTTAACCCTAATACTATAACTAACTTTAACCTTAAACCTAACCCTAACTCTAAGTTTAGTCCTAAATCTAAATCTAACCCTGATTTTAACACTAACTTTAAATCTAGCCTTAAACACAACCCTACATGTGATAATAAAATTATACGCACAATTGTCTACAAGACCTGCTAAATAAGATGGATGTACTGGATCTAGATATTAAATAAGTCAATTTATTAATAGGATTAACTATACACTAAAAGATAATATATTGGTCACATTAATGGTTAAAAATTGAAAACATTCATATTCAATTAACAATTACAATAGGCTAGCAGATAGACCAATCGTATAAGACCATATACAAAAGTGGACATGAATGCAAAATATATATTTATATATATATAGAACGTAAAATGTGAAAAAAGGGAAAAAGGAAAAAAACAGTCCAATGATCATGTGTCCATAGAAATCCAAAAACCAAAACACAATAATTGATGCCCAATGTTCAGATCTAATCGATTAACTCACAACTCCTTGTATGCACTGTGTGGACGACACACTGTTCCTATGACCCATCGCACCAGCTTTTGGTTAACACCAGGGGGTAAATGTATGAATCTCCGGATTCTTCATCTCCGGCGTGTTCAGCCTCTTCAGCGCTTAAATTTAAAGCGGCGCTGCATTGTAAAGGGAAACTCCCCTTTACAATGCAGCGCCGCTTTAAATTTAAGCGCTGAAGAGGCTGAACACGCCGGAGATGAAGAATCCGGAGATTCATACATTTACCCCCAGATCTTCCACACAGCAGTTCAAATTACATCTGAAAGCAGTACATACAAGGAGTAGTGAGTTAATCGATTACTTACCTCTGCGTTAATTTTACCACCTTTTTCTGTTCACTTCTACTGATTGGTACAATCTGGAAAATTGGGCATCAATTATTGTGTTTTGATTGTTGGATTTCTATGAACACATGATCGGTGGACTGTTTTTATCTTTTTTCCCTTTTTTTACATTTTACATTCATTAAGTCATTAAGGATAGCAAGGCAAAAAATTAGTACATTTGATCCTGGACAAACCATGTTACAATGCAAGGGGGGCAAATTAGTTTATTATTTCAGACAAAAATAAAATACTGTCTTTTTGTCATGTAGCACACAAATACTTGATAGCTTTATTATTACACTGAAATTTAAAGTTGACATGCCCTAACCAAACTATAAATTTGTCCCCACATTTTAAATTCATTTTCCCCTCCAATGAAACATGGTTTTGCCATGGTGTAAAGCTACTCCTTTTTCTTGCTTTGCTCTCTTTAATGACCCACTGCCTTCCCTTGCATCTATGCCCCTTTATAAGCATTCCATTACTGTATTGGCCCTTGCAGCTGCTGCTTGACGTTGAGCACTATTGTTAAGTCTACTGTCTATGAGTACTCCCAAATCCTTTTAAATTTTAGATAACTCTTAATGTATCCCATTTAATTTGTATATAGCCTGCTTGTTTTTGATCCCTAATTACATAACCTTAAATTTATCTATGTTCAACTTCATGTTTGGCTGCCCAAGCCTCCAGTTTATTCAAGTCACTCTGCAGAGAAACTACATCTTGCTCTGAGTTTATTATCTTGCAAAGTTTGGTGTCATCTGCAAAAATGGAAAATTTACTCTCTAAACCATCCCCAAGGTCATTAATAAATATATTACAAATGTTAATTAAAAATATTACAAAGGAGTGGCCCAAGTAGGGTACCTTGACGTACACCACTTAAAACTTTTGACCAATTAGAAAGTGTTACATTAATCACAACTCTCTGTTTCCTATTCCCCAACTAGTTTTCGAGCCAAGTACAAATTGTGTTTCCTAGACCCAGTTTCCTTGTTTTGTAAACCAACCTTGTGTGGCACTGTATCAAAGGCCTTTGCAAAATCTAAGCAGACTTGTAGAAACTAATTAGATTAGTTTGACATAATTTATCCATCACAAATCCATGCTGATTCTCACTAATAATCTTATTGCTCATCAAGTAATCCTGAATACTATCCCTTAATATACCTTCCAATAGTTTTTGCACTACTGATGTCAGGCTTACAAGTCTATAATGCCCTGGTTAATGTTAATGACTAAATGTATATTGATGATCAATATACATTTAGTCATTAACATTTTCAGTTGTTATTCTGCATTATATATTTTATACATGCCATTACCTATAAACACATTTATTTTTATTTTCAGTAGCCTTTCTTTTTTTCATTTTTATTTGTATTTTTGTTTATATCCATATTTTTCTTTATATTAATACACTTTTTTTTTATAATTTTTCATCATTTTTCTAATATTTTCGTTAATTTTTTATTCATTTTTTATTTTATTTATTCATAGTTTTATTTTTTTTGCATTTTTATTTTTATTTTTATAATATATTTTTTCATTTTTTCTTTATTTATACTTTATACTATCTCTAGATATTTATACATTACATCACTTTATTTGTCACTCTTTACCATTATTATTTTTTATTATTTTTATTTTTGTCCATTAATATTATTTTATTTTTTATTTTTTATTTTCTGTCTTTATTATTTTTTATTTTTTATATTTTATAATATTATTTTTACACACTTTGTTTTTGTTTTTGTTTTATTTTCAATAACATTTTATTAGTGTTATGGGGCTATGCTGTGGTTAATAGAGATATATTAGACAGCAAGGTACTTCTTACTACGATATGGAATTGGTGCATAGATTTTTGTTCTCCTATTAGTGAGTTAACTAATAATTGATTGTGGTTTCTTTCATTGGTGGGATTGACTTCTAATTTTGTTTTCCTTTATTGCAGTCACAAATCATCTGTGTTTTAAAATTATATGATTAATTGGTTAATTGATTTCTGAGTGTATATAGGGCTCTTGTGAGTCCTGTGTTAATATCACTATTACCTCTGATGAAGTTACATTGTAATGAAACGCGTTAGGGAGATTAGGGTGACTTTGTTGTTCCCTGTACATATTTTCGCTGTCCATCTATTTCTTATATTCATGATAGTGCCTACTATTGGACCTTTTATTGTTCATCATTCAGTAGGTGGCAATTTTGCGGATAATTAACACCTAAAACACTGAGCTTTGTTTTCTCCAGGATTGCTCAGATCTCCGCATGCTCTTTCCCTTGGAGCACTTTCTACACTTGGATTGTATCAGAGAGAGAACCGTGTCAGTCTCCACACGCAGCTGTGGAAGGAGGGGAATATCTCCGCTTATCATCTTACGAGTTTGCCTGTTTTTGATGAGAAATATTTCTCCTGTGAAAGAGTGTGACCGTAATAAGCTGGTTATACAGAGCCCCTGATACCAGGTATTATCTGAGAGAGCTCCGATATACATCCACTCGATCTACTGGAGATACTCCGATGGTACAAACTGATTCGAATCCGCAGTTGGTTATCAGCTACAAGAGACGGTAATTACCGTATATACTCGTGTATAAGCCGAGTTTTTCAGCACATTTTTTGTGCTGAAAAAAGCCCTCCTCGGCTTATACACGAGTGAACTCCTGTTCTCCCGTCCCTCAGCTCTTAACTTCCGCAGTGGAACGCATGTGCGTTCCACGGACAGGAAGTTCGGCATTTGGAATGCAAACTTGCATTCCAAATGCCAAACTTCCTGTCAGTGGAACACACATGCGTTCCACTGCGGGGGTAAGTAAAAGGCTGAACTCCTCCTCCTGATCCCTTATTGCACTGCTTCAAGCTGATGACCTTTGATGTCTCAGCAACAATAGTATGAAATGTGATTGGCATTAACTGGCGCAATGAGGAGACATGGAACTGGGGCATTGACTTGCAGCCTATTTGCACATTGGACCCTTAATTGTGGACACTCATTATAAAAATCTAGCGATCCCAACAGCGCAGTGGAGAAGACCCCGAGGGAGGAAAACTCCATGATTCTGGTAAGGTGCAGCAACTTTAGTAGCCCGCCACAACCAGGGTTTTAATTATTACAGCATCAATTTGCTCATATTTCAGGCGCTGGTAGCAATGGTTGCTAAAAACAGGAACTAAAATGTTAGTTTAGGTAACATATTCAGGGAGATATTAGACTCCAATTTTCCCAACCTATCTGCCATGTCCTGCTGGATCCACCAGAAACTGTAAGATATTAGTTCCCCTCCATCACTTACATATGTCTCCTGTTTACCAGTAGCTGCTGCATTTCCCACCCTAGGCTTATACTCGAGTCAATAAGTTTTCCCAGTTTTTTTAGGTAAAATTAGGTGCCTCGGCTTATACTCGGGTCGACTTATACTCGAGTATATACGGTATATACATGTTTCACGCTATGGGGCATATTTAAGAAATCTTGCACTTACCGTGGAAATCAGGTCCCGATGTGCCCTCCACAAATTTATTAAAGGTGCATATCCATGATATCTGCTGCTTTGCACTCCTGATCGTTTTTGCGAGCAGTCACCATTCAACAGTATGGTGACTGCTCTGGCCGCAATCTTACAAGTCCCGAAAAACATTTTTTTTCGGGAACAGCTGAAGCTGGCGTACATTATCAAAATTGAAAAAATCCAATGCTGTCAGCTCTGCTCCGAAGAGCAGAGCTGGACAGTGCATGTGTGGAGGGATCACATGATCCCTCCCTGTCACTCAACGCTCTCTCTCTGCAACGATACTTGCAGAGACAGAGCGGGGATCTTTGTGCACATGTGCATTTCTTCGAACTGCACATGCGCAATTGAAGAATGAAGAGGAACGAAGAACACCTGGAGGAGATCCTGAGACAGCGCTTCCGAAGAGGCGGGGTAAGTATGATTTTTTTTATCACAGAAACAGCAGTTTTTCGGAACTGCTGTTTCTGTGATTCGTTTTTAATAAATTTGAGAAATAGTTCAATCCTTATCCATGCGATAAGGATTGATAACTATTTCTCATTTTTGCCGATGAATGATAAATGTGCCCCTATATCTCTACATATTTAGAGAACATTCATTCAAAGCTCTATAAAATCTTTGCATAATGCGAATTACGACCAGAGTCATTCATAAAATATGGAACGGGACATTACTCTCTCTATAAGTTCATTATCAGAGCTTGATTGCCTATACTGAGTTTCTCTGTGATTAACATCTATAAAGGATCTAAATAGCGGACAGACTGAGTCACTTTTCTGTGGAAGTGCAATATTAATATGAATATATGTTATATGAACTTTATACTACTAGTACCGTTAATTGCGCTTTTAACATTCCGAGAATCATCGCATTAGCTCGTTACATCATACCAAGCAATATTTTGAATCCCATCTATGTCCCATTCTGTGTCACTAATTAAGATATTTTTCATTACGGAACTACTCCGGATACTACTTGTGTGTTATATTTGCATTCCTTTGAGTTACATCAGTTTCAGCCGGCATATACTACTCAAAAGTAGCAACATCATATGGTTTGCTCATATCTATCTGTGTTCAACACATCACAGTGCACTGTGATTTATAGATTAGGAGAGTTCCATTTATGTGTTATATATCTGCATAATTTTATGAAGATAGATGTTTAGTGTTTATTTTTATGTTTATTCATTGTATTATACAATAAATTTTATATTTTATGATCCGTGACTGCATATTGGATTATATCAACATTGTTGCTATTTTTACAGGCCAGTTTGATTTTTAGCGCTGCAATTCTTTCTTTTAGTTATTGCAATTTTTGAGAAAGTGTATTATTTTTACAGTAGAACCCTAACCATAACTCTATCCCTTATATTCCAGGTAGCAAGTTTAAAATTTAGTATCATGTAGGTTAACATACAATACACTAGCATCATGCAAAATGGTTAATCCACATCATTGCTTCCTAGAGAAATATCATAATGTATATACAGTTTTATGAAAGTGCATTATTTTCAAAGTAGAGTGCAAATCCTAACATTGACCCAATCCCTAATCCTAATGCTAATTATATCCCTAACCCTAAATCTTACTATAGCCTTACACCTAAGTCTAACCCTAACCCTAACTCCTAACCATATCCTTTACTCAAACCCTTATCCTAACTCTAACCCTAGCCCTAATAGGTGCAAGGAAAAATGAGCAGAGATTTTACAGTAGTAATGGTAAAAATGTGCAGCCGCATTGTTCATCAGAACATTGCGGCTAATTATAACTAACTCTCCTTTGCATGTGCATGTTTGAGACGATGCATTATTTTAAAAGTTAGACCTTAATCTTAATGCTTTCCCTATTCTTAATGCTAACCCTAAATTGAACCCTAGACCTAACCTAACCCCAAACCTAGTCCGAACCCATGTTTTGCTCTTTATCTTCAGTTCAGATAGAGGAAGCAACTTTAAAACTTAGTATAGTGTAGAACAACATACAATACTAGGGTTGTGCAAATTGGCTAAACCTCTTGCTTCCAGGATAAAAATCAAAATGTATGTACATTTATGAGAAAGTGCATAATTTTCAAAGTATAACACTATCCCTAACAAAACAACTCATTTTAACCCAAAACCGCATGTTGCTTTGTTTCTCCTATCCAGAAAATGGTAGCAACTTTAAAATTTAGTACAGAGAAGATCAGGCCTGGCAAACCTGTGGCTCTCCGGATGTTGTCAAACTAAAATTTCCAGCATACACTGTCAGCTATTGACTGGTTATCTGTGGAAAGAGCATGCTGGGGCTTTAAGGTTTGCAACACCTGAAGAGACACAGGTTGGCCAGGCCTGGTGTATATCTACAGCTTGAAATACACAAGAATCATTGAAAATGCTTAATGTATGTGCATTTTTGAGAGCATTATTTTCAATATAGGCCCTTAAACCTACCCCTAGCCCTTATACTGACACTTAACCTAACTTTAGGGTTAGGTAAGGAAGCTGAGTAACTGGAAGAAACCTATGCAAATGCAATAAAAACATCCACCTAGACGTAGTCTTACTTATAATTTATTTTTTGACTACAATTTGTTCTTAAATGCTATGGTTTTCTCTCTATGAGTTCTTCCAGAACTCATAGGGGGGTATTCAATTGTTCCTCCGGCCGCCGGAAAAACGAGCGTGTTAAAACTATTACTGTTTATACGGTAATATTGCGCACAAAAAACGTTAATACGGTAGTTTACTCGCTGAATTTCATCTCGCAGCTCAGGGAGCTGCGAGATGAAATTCAGCGAGTAATTACCGTATAAACGGTAATAGTTTTAGAGCGCTCGTTTTTCCGGCGGCCGGAGGAACAATTGAATACGCCCCATAGAAGGAGAGCTTTGGTATAAAGGATGCTAGAATTATAGCACAATCTGCTTGTTTGACTTGAGAGCAGTGCTTTCTCCAAAGCCAACAAGGTCTATATAGTAAAGCAAAATAACGACAATGTATTATAGTTTAGGTAAATGTAAAAGCATATATTCTAATGTTGCCACATCATAAATATCTCTATTTTAAAGTACATTTTTTCTTTATACTAAACTGTAAGTAGTGTCATGCCAAATCATGTTATTATATAAGTTATATACAAATTATTAGAGTATATAAGAGATGATTGAAAAATTGTGTAAAAAACATGTCATTTATTCCTAGATTTAAAAATATTTTAAATCAAAATTGGACAAAGATAGTTATATATTCCAGAACTGTATATAAATATGGCCTGATTCATTAAGACACGTATCTGGCATCGTTGTGCCTTTTATATGCAAAATCACTCTGCGCATGCCCAGAACTGGGACATACGCCAATGAACGCAGCAATGGTCACTGCATCTAAGCACTCAAAAGACACTTACTACAGCCTACGATTTCTATGAGTGAACAGGGTGGGGAAGGGAAATTCGCCGATAGTCAATGTACAGCTAGGGTGTGACAAACCTGAGAGCACGCAGCCACGTCCGAATCGAGCTTTGGGCATCTGACAGTTACTGTCACACATTGCACCAGCTAAACCTGCATTATGGCCCCTGTTCTCACCTGTTTCCCTCTTTCTGCATTCACTTACTGGGCTGAACTGAGCAGGCACATACCTGATCTGCTCAATACTTCCTGCATTCTCTTGATTGGCAAAGTGCCTGTCAGCTCTGTCTATTTAAAGCACCAGCTTCTCTACCAAGTTGCCAGATCTTCAGACCTTCAGTCTACTCTCCTGTTCAAATGTCATGTTCCCTGGCTCCTGTTTGCTACCTGTTCTCTGAAGTCTCCAGCGCATCTATCCACAGATCATCACAGCCTCTGTAACTACTCCACTATCCTGTGGTAACGCTCTGCAGATTATTGCTACCTGTTACCTGAAGTCTTCAGCACATCTATCCGCAGATCATCACAGCCTCTGTAACTACTCTACTATCCTGTGGTAATGCTCTGCAGATTATTGCTACCTGTTCTCTGAGTCTTCAGCATATCAATCCGCAGATCATCACAGCCTCTAAATCTACTCCACTATCCTTGTGGTAAACGCTCTGCCAGTTATTGCTACCATCGTTACCAGCCTTCTGTGTTAATCAGCACACTGCTCTACTGTCTCCTAATCTCTCGGCCATCTGGTATTCCTCATCCGAAGCATCTTCAGTTATAGTCCTGGTTCTCTTTACAGTTTCGCTCATCATCTATTAGAAGAACCGCGACCTGCAGTCAGGGAGATGCGAAAACCAAGCACCATTGTGGGAGCCTCTGGCGCAAACCTCCCATTTCGTTAGACTCCGCTCCTTCTAGGAGGTAGTGTCAATGTGAGCAGACTGTACGAGAACTCCTCTGACTCTACTGGTTGTGACAGTTACTTACGTTGTTTGTTATATCTCTTACTCCAGGTACAGGTCTAGTCTATGTCCTGAGTACTAGTGATAACAGTGTCATAAGCATGCTCTAAAACTTGTGTTTGCAATTAAAAGCAACTGTAAAAATATATTGTATGTGCTGTAGACATTACGATCATCTTAATAAATGTATTTCATGAATTTTGTTTATTAAATAACTTTTTTTAACTGTTTTGTCATTAATGTTTAAATTATTAACAAGTGACATTAATTCAATAGATTTTTTTTTTTCTGTGCATTTCTTTGCAGATGTATAATCCACATAGACATTGGACGTACCCTGCAGTGTCTTGTATAGTAGAGCAGAGCAGACCTACACCCAAATTCATCAGTGCACATATCTTCAGATCCGTTCTCTGTTGAATTCAGGAGTACACAGAGCCAATTTATGTGTGTTTAAAAACAAACTCACGTTGCGCTCAGTATGTGTGTCCTGAGAAACCAGGCCCATTGTGTACAATAAAATACCTAAAGTTTCTGTCTTTGAACTCAGTTAGTGCAGTCAGGCTTTAAATTGCAACAAACATTTTGGAGAAACTTTTTTCTTTTTACTTACATTTTATGTCTTAGTGAATTTGGAAACTTTTAGACCAAATCACAAATAAGATTCTAAATAATTTATGTTATGATGATTGTTGACCACTAGATGGGAGTATACTCCCACAATATGAAGTGCATTACATAACTATTTAATCTGTAAACATAAAAGGAATGTTTTACACTGGTACTACTTGGAGACTATTGCTAGAACAAGCTGAAACAAATATCAGCAGGCTTGGACTGGTCATTAAAAGTTAGCAGAGGATCCCATCTATCACAATTCTTTTAGAAGAAGTAACCTTATAGACATTTTTTATATGTTAATATACCTTTATAAAGTTCCACCACACCCTGCTGTTCTTTTCAATTGTGAACAAATATAGTTATAACACTGGGTATTAACAGACAACAGCAAGGTATCTAATTAGACCATATTTTAAATTAATGCTCATTTATGGTATAAGTGTGCTTTATAGAATATATTTGGTGGCTGCAGTGGGCACTGTCGAGTTGGTGGCGCGGAGTTGGAAGGTATAAAAATGAAAACTTTTATTGTCAGGAGGGCATGAACATCATACAACAACAGGTGCTCAGTGAACAGAATCACAGTACATCAATGAGTACACAGCAGTAAGTGCACAGAAAACAATTATACAGCAATACCCAGAAGGGTTCTGGATGTGCACACCTAGTTAATAGAACTATCCCTGGCACAGGATTCACAGGATTTAACACCAGTAGAACAACTCACTCTGGTGTTATAACCTGTAAGGAAAGACCAGGGCTATCAGACTCACTCTAAACTAAATATCTTCCTCACATGTAGTAATCCTGCCACGGGGCATTTATAAAAAATGTTCCAAAGATAATCATTTAGAATCTGTAATTTTCTAGTACGGGTTCAAAGTTTAAAGTAAAAGTCTGATTGATTATGATGTGCAAAACCACCAAAAATGAATGTCCTTCATTATGGTGGCCTAGTGGTTAGCACTCTGCCTCACAGCACTGGGGTCATGAGTTCGATTCCCAACCATGGCCTTATCTGTGTGGAGTTTGTATGTTCTCCCTGTGTTTGTGTGGATTTCCTCCAGGTGCTCTGGTTTCCTCCCACACTCCAAAAACATACTGGTAGGTTAATTGGCTGCTATCAAAAAATTGACCCTAGTCTCTCTCTCTGTCTGTCTGTCTGTCTGTGAGTGTGTGTCTATATTAGGGAATTTAGACTGTAAGCTCCAATGGGGCAGGGACTGATGTGAGTGAGTTCTCTGTACAGCGCTGCAGAATTAGTGGCGCTATATAAATAAATGATGATGATGATATGTTCAGCTCTACATTTGGTATTTACAGATTGATGCATTATGCTATTAACACTGAATATTATTATGTGTACTTAGAAGATGGAAGCAAGATGGAAGCCAGATTAAACATTAAATAAAGTTAGCCACATAACCCATATTTTTGTTTCCAAATGATAAACAGTATTTCTTTAAAAACACAACAATATACACAAGTTAGGGTCTGCATGTTTATTGTTCAAATTAGTGAGCAAGGTGGATCTCCTCCATCGGTCCTCTCTCTGGCAGTGACGACTTTGTCATGTACAGACCCGTTTTTACATATTTCCCTATTAAGTCATTTTGTGAGTGCCTTTCACTTGCCCTCATCTTCCAGACTATTTAAGGCAACTGCTCAGGCAATATGTTTCCAGATCTTCCTATCCTGTAGCCTGTTAAGCTGCTGGATTGTTTGCTCCTGTGTATTCCTGAAAACCTTCACCTCAATAGACTCTTCACCTTCGTGGTGGGTGGATTCAAACCAGGCAGATTGCAAAATATCCAACCATTCCTCTTTGTTACTTGATACTCCCTCTGTAAATCACTTGCTTGGAACCATTAGAACTGGTATCCACCAATAAGAGTTCATATACACAAAGTTATAACATGCTTATTGTAGCAGTTAGTGCCTTCCTTCCATGTTTCAGAAACCCCAGTGACATGATGGCTGACAATGAGTAATGAAGGTTTGTTTCAACTATGTGAACTGTTAATAGTTGCAAGATTCCAATACTGATCAAACTGGTTCCCTCATCTCTAGTCATGGTACAAGTTTGTGTATGGGTTCATTGAAGGACAAAGTAAAGCTAAATATTGTACAAAATTGCTGAAGTAGCACAACTTTGTTGTTTTGACATGTGAGATAAATGCAACATTACTCCCATGCTCAAAGTTAAGGATAGGTCTTAGTATCTGTTAAGAATTTAGTTTTTTTTATATAGCTAGGTAAAATGATTACCCATGCAGTGCTTATAGTTTGGAGTACAATTTGGTTATCAATGAATTGATAACCGAATGTCATGGCTGTTTAGGCATAATGGCCTCCTTTGTGCATTTTAACCTCTTTTAACCTTTTAGGCTGCTGACAGTGTCTCTGATAATTTTACTTCAGGAATTAAAGGACGTTGGGTTATTGGCGGGCTTGGTTCAGCTGCCAGGGCTAACCTATCCTTCCTGGGTTTTATTAGGTTTGCATGATAAATTTACTCTGGATTTCTTTTCCCCAGCTTATACACTTTATAGTTGACCTCAGTTACTTTTCCCTGATCTCAAATGGGCATTGCCATTTAAACAAAACTGTGCTTTCAACTGTGGGCACTAGAATCAAAACTCTGTCCCAGGGGTTAAAAGTACATACACAGACATTCCTATTATACACCCTCTGTTAAGCCCGTTGGGCCTGTTCCATGTGCTCCCTGACAATGGGTGCCACTGAAGAAATGTGGCCCCGCATCTGAGACATGTGTTCAATAACACTTTTATATAGAGTGGGTTGTCCCTCCCACGTTTCTTTTGACACATTCATCAATTCTCTAGGGTGTCTCCCATATAATTGATCAAATGGAGAGAACTCTGTAGAGGACTGAGGAACTTCCCTTATGGCCAAGAATAAATAAAGTAACAAATAGTCACAGTTTTTCCCATCTCTGTCTACAACTTTTTTGAGCATGGTTTTCAAGATTTTGTTGAATCTTTCCACCAAACCATCAGTCTGGGGACAATAAACTGAGGTCCCGAGGTGAGCGGCTTTAAGCAATTTAAACATTTCTTTAATGATTCTAGATCTGCCTTGGTTAGTCAGAATTTCTTTAGGTATTCCTACCCGGCTGAAAACATGCACAAACTCTCTAACTATCATCTTGGTTGAAATATTGCGCAAGGGGATTGCTTTGGGTTAGCGGGTAGCATAATCCATTATAACTAAGATATTCTAATGCCCCCGAGAATGCTTTAAGAAAGACTCACCAAGGTACAGAGCTATCCTGTTAAACAGGACTTCTATAATAGGCATGGGCAATAGCGAGCTCCTGAAATGGGGTCTGGGAGCATAATACAGGTACTCGGGACAGGAAGAACAATAACTGAATACCTCTTTATGCACCCTTGTCCAGATGAACTGCTGCAAGATCCTTTCAGTGTTTTTTCTGCCCTTAAGTGTCCAGCTGGGATGTGACTATGAGCTAGGGCTAGCAGATTTCTCCTGCATGAGTGGGAAATAGCAGTTGTTCTTTAACTTTCTAGCCCCTGTTTATCATTTGGTACAGAATCGCATTACGAATGGCCATGTGTGGGTACGCAAGCCTGTCATTAGGTTTTAATAGTTTCCCATCAGTAACTTTCACATTTTCTCTAGCTGTCATTAGGGTGGATTCTCTTGACGCAAACAGTTCTTTCCTCACTTCAATGTTAGGCATCTTTCAGCTCTGTCTATTGCTTCCCTGTCCCCGTAGGAGGTGCCTCATTTTGGTCCTTATTACTCATTATTTCCCCAGCCATTCTAGAAAACGGAAACCGCTCCATGAGATCACTGGACACATCCACTGCCGGTGGACCATCAGTGCAGTCAAACGGCTCTTTAATCTTCACACCTGAGACCATACGGGATTCCTATAACTTCCAATAATGGGGAAAATTTCTTCCTATTAAAGCATCATGCACCAAGGAAGGGACCAAAGAATAGCCAAACCACAAGAGGTCTCAATATTCACCTCGGCAGTGACATAGTACCAGGTGTCACCATGTATACAAGTTACCCCAACAGTTGGTCACCACTATTTTGAGTAGTTTACTAATTCTGCTTTCAGAAGAGTAATTACACTTACTATTGGATTAAGGTCACCCTCTCTTTCCAGCCATAAACCCCATGACCCTTTCCCGGCTTTTCATCAAGCCTATAGCACTTCAGCAGCTCACAGATACTACAGACAAACATTCTTCTGGGGTTTTTAAAATCAGTAGGTTAGGAATCTAGGTGAAATATCCCTGTTTTCAAACACCAATCCAGTGACTTTGTCATATGATATAAGTGCCCAGTTGTCAATGTATTCTCTGCCATAAAATTGTGTTAGAACAGCTGGTAAAAGTGTGTCAGAATTGGTATATTTAATAATGACTAAGCATTGTCCTTCTAAAACAGCAGCAAATGGATACATTTTTTGAATTGTTTCTTTTTTCTCATCAAACCACTATATCCCCATAGACCCCATCAATAGTTACATAACCATGCCCTCCAATAATCCTCTATTACCTCATCCCCCCCATTAATCTACCAAGCCCTACAATCACACACATTCAGTCACAGTCATTCATTCACACACTTCAACTCACACACAGTCACTCAGAGTCACTCCATTTACTTTATCTGTGGGTTGGCCAACTCCTCCTGCTCTGACTAGTGCTTCACTGTTCAAGTTCTTCACTTCCTGCACAGAGAGAAGGCAAGCATCATAGTTCCATTGCCTGTGGTATTGACGGTCACACATTAGGGAGCTTAAGCAGCTTCCTGGTGCTGACTGCTGATATTGCCAGTGTGCCCACAGCTGCTACTAAGGGTGAGAGGGTGCCTCACTGAGGGGAGGTGAATAATAGGGGAGGAACACCACACATACAATAATTTGGCTGGTCTCTGGAGAAGGGTCATACACACACAATGCATAACAATGTTTTTTTTTTTTTTTTTTAAAAACTATAAATTACGTTTTAGCACACATAGTTCCCAGAGTACAACTCCATTTGTTACACCTCTGTTTATTACCTTTCTCGGACACATAAAAAAATAAATTTGTGGCTGCTTTGTTTCCCTAGACAAATACAGCTCTTGGATTATTTTTCGTAAGCCACCATCGTGGCTTACCGTTGATGAGACAGTCTCTTCCACAGCCAGTTCCTCATCAGGGCAATCTCCGCAGTCTTCTATTGGTCCTATTTCTGCTGGGTCTGCTGTTTGTATCGCTGCTCTGTAAAACAAAGAATAATTGTTTTTGTTTTGTTTTTGTTTAAGTTCATTATAGCAAAAAAACAGAAAAAATGAAGAAGAACCAGGGCACTCACAAGCTTCATCAAAAGCTGTATTTACCCATAGCCAAATGTAACAATACAATCTAACAATTTTGGAGTAACCTCCTTTATCAGGTGCAAAAAAACCCACAGAAATATATAAAGAAGTATGTGCTTACCTTTGGGCATTTGCCTTACCATTTTGCCCATCTTGCCTATCTTTTGTCCATTAATAACCACTGTGACAAAGAGATTGATTTGCAACAAGCACCTAAGAGAGGAGTTAGGTTAGCTGGCAATCTGCAGAGCAAGACTGCAAACAGAGTTACACATTTGTACAGTAGTTCACCGAGGTTAAAGAGATACAAGTGGAGAACATATGTGTGACAAAATATTAAATAGTCATATTTAACTTACATATTTTGAAGTTGTTTAAAAAGCAGCAAGCAGCAGGCTGACAGGGTGATTCTGCAATCAAACAGAACAACTGCAAAGATCTCCCTTTTAAAGGCAAGATGGGAATGTCATTTGCCCATCAAGTTAAGGCTTTTGGAGGAGTGTAAACTATTTAAATCTGTCTTTTTCTTTTATGCAATGCAACCAATGCCAAACAGAGGCCGGTGTCTAGGAAGCTGGTCTCTGTTACATTAGCATTAGGGTCACAAGAAAGTGTGTGCAATTTTATGTTATAAATTGAAAAATAATGGCACTGGAAGAGTAATAACTCCCAAGTAAAAAGTAGATATAAGTTTAATATATCACATATGACAAAATGCAAAAATTGAAAAATATGTCAACACAGATCAGATAATTAGAATGATACAATTCCTCAGTAATATTAGTGCTGGTGGAATAATGAGTGGAATATAACCATATACTTCTGGATCCAGATAGTAAAAATATAGAGACTGTCCAGAAAGACAAACATGCATACCAAATTCTAATCACGGGAAATGAGGGCAATATTCCTGAAGGGTTGGTAGGCAGTTCCTATTAAGCAGATAGCAAATGTGAAGTGAAGCTTGTCCGCACAGTAGGTATAAATAATAGAAAGTTCCTCCGGCAGAGAAGAATAAATAATACGGCTCCTTACCAGGTCTATTGGATGTCCTGCAATCCCTCAAGGGGGAGAACAAATAGGTCCACTAGGCGTGAGTAATATACGGAATATATCCACTGCAGAAACAGAATGCACTCACTAATCTCCTCCGTGGAGGCTTCGCTCTGGCCGTACGTCCACGCAGGTGCACCTGCTAACTCCGTCGGGTCGGAACTGAATATGAGGAGAAAGGTTGCAGCCACATATATCAGCATGTCTTGTGGGGACTAATATGGAGATAATATTTCAGATTGCAGAGTCAGATAAAAAGCAAAACTTCTGTTTATTGTGTGCACACAGATGCCTAGTTTACACAAGAAAAGACATCCCATTGAAAGCTTACTTACAGTTATATAGTATTTTGACTAGCACTTGTCTGAACATCACTAGTTATAACAAAGGTCATAAATTAACAAAACATGCATAGATACAAGATAGTCATCTTTGTCCAAGGACCCTATTAAATCATATGGTAACGAGTGACTTGACTCTTATTGGCTATTAAGCAATATGGTTCCAAGGTCTCAGAACATCTGCAAGTTAATTTTAAACATCATATATAAAGTCCTGTCACATAAAATATATAATTGTGCCTGTAAACTTGTTATAATACTTGATTTTATTGCAACTAAGTTACTGTATATTCAGAGTATTAATTGAGATAGATAAATAGTTCATTGTTTAGATTCTTCTAAGTTTTAGTGCTTCCCTTCAGGCACAAATTAACCACAATACATTAAAAATAAAGTAGAGACTCAAGTCTGACAGCTTCTATTACTTAATATATATGTGGGACACCATCAGACGAAAGTTCATCATGTCTACAGTACATGAGAAGTAGTACATAATATAAATTCTATCTTGACCCTTATTTGTCCTTCAGATATCTATTTTTTAATTTCATTCAGCTCCCGAATTTCTTTATCAGGACCATGCCCAGCAATGTAACTTCAATGGAAGAAGTTATACATGTAGTGTATAAAGAAATTATTTACTTCCTTTAATATAGTGATTGATAATATAGTTATTTATTCAGTATACTCCGTTGTTAAAATTTCTACATGTAATGTAGAAACCAGTCTAAAAAACTCTTTGGATTTTGTTAATAAAGTAATTTAGTCATTACATTTCAGTTTCATTTAAAGCGGTTTACACTGGGTTTCTCTAGTTAACTGATAATTTATGACTCCTAATCTTCCTATACAAGCTTGCTAGGAGTTCAGGCTGCCTGCGCATAAGTTGTTCCACCACCTTTGTAATAGGTCAGTGGAATGCACATTATCTTGTTCAGGAACAGAAACTCCTCTTTTGAGAACCTGTTTACTTACATGTTTGCAACTGAAAAAAGGATTTCAATATTTGTAACACTGATTGGCAGTATGTCATCATGTCATTATGCTGAAGCGCCAACACGGAGTGAAAAATTCCCTTAAACAAAATGGCTGCTATGCCTTCTTTCATATACTAAGTTTAAAGATATACAAGTTGGAGGATAAGTGAGAAAATAATAGTATAGGGTGTGATTTAACTTACAATTGTGGTTTAGAGGTATCTTACAAGAAGTGGTTTAGAGGTATCTTTTTCCACAGCTAACAGCAGCTGACAGGGTGTGTCTGCAGTGAGACTAATCAAGCAGTGCACCTGAAGATAACTCCTATGTGAGTGTGTTACCTGTCCACCAAGCTAGGGCTGTGGGACAAGTGTAAAGTATTTGAGCAAATATTTAAGAGTTGTTCATTATGCAGATGCCAAACAAGTTGGACGGTGATTAGGGAGCTGGTCTCTGTTAACTTAACATTAGTGTTACAAGACGACATGCGGAATAATGAGCTTAATTGGCATCCTGACATTAAAAGTACAAGCAAGAAGTTGTCATGTGTGCATCATCCAAATGGTGCTTGTAACAGAGTGGGATGCTTAGGGAGGCACGTTTTTGCTTCCCTACCTGCGTAAACATTAACATGGCGGAAGTTTTGAGAGCCCTTGTGAGTATGGCCGTTGCACTGCAGTAGAAGCAAGTTAAGGTGCTATAAGTTGCAGAGGCACAGGAGGAAAACATCAGGCTCTTACGGGTAGAATTAGCCCAGGTGAGGCATGACAGAAGCATATCACCTGGCCAGACTCTGCAGAAAATGTCACCAGCTGATGAGCCTGACACCATATTTAACTGGTAAAGCCTATATGGATCTGGATGAGGACCAGGCCTCCTATTATCTGTGTTTACAGCTTGAGATATTAGCTACCATTAGGGTTTTAGGGGCCAGGACGAGCCCAGCGCTATCACAGTGGAGCTATGACAAAGAAAAACTTATCAGTGCACATATTGAAGTTTTGGTAAAATATCACTACATCTTGGGTGTTTACCATGATCTGCAAAGGTGGGTGCTGCAGTCGGATGCACAGTCTTACGAAGAGCTTGCCACAGTGGTAGAGAGGTTTGGTACTTTGAAGCAAATTACAAAAGCACCTGCGTTCGTGACAAAACTGATGCCACATCAAAAGCAGGTTTGACAATCCTTACCACGGAGCCAAATGGTAAAACTACTATTGACAGAGGGCCAGTTACAAAGGTGTGTGTAATCCAAAGTGCTTTGAATGTGGGGAGCTAGACCACTTTCAGGCCAGGTCTCCTAGGTTACAGGAACCCATGGACTGTTCTGTCACACATGTTGGGCCGGCTTATCAAAGCTGTTGTACTATGAGTCCCACATCTGGAAGTCCTTGTTTGTTTCCGAGTGACTGCGCAGATCAACCAAAATATTGTTAGCCTAGCTTTGGCTGACTCTGAAAGTGAGCTTACACTGGATCCCAGCTCTGTCCTGCTCAAAACCATAGCTTCTTGGTTAACCAAAGTGAAAGTCCTTTGTATACATGGGACGACTGAGTAAATTGAGTGAACTCTTCTGCCGCTCACACTTAAAAACCAAACCAGTATGGTGGTGGCTACCATAGTGCCTAAACTGCTATATCCACTTATCCTGGGATCTGACTTTCCACTGTTTAAAGTGACCCTCTTTGATCAAGTCTGACCAAACATGCCGGCAACTGATTCAGTGGTCAGAAACCCATTTTTAAAGGATCTGCCTAAGAAAACACAGTAGTTGGATCTTGATTTTTGGAAACTGTCAAACCAGAAAGCTATCCTAGGGTCACAGCATGACTTCTACAACAGTTTCACCATTCAGGGAATCCAGGACCATTGAAAGCAGCGCTGAGAGGTGATGTTCTGAATGAGCCCTCTCTGCCTATCAGTGAGGATATGGACTGGTCCGCAATATCAACTTTGTTTCCTTTGCCATCCTTTGGAACATGCATTTGAAAATGTCACTGAGATGAATGGTGTAGCAAAAGCCACTCAGTCTGCAGTAGGTATACCTGTATAGAATTGGTATTGTGCAAGGGGAAAAGGTAGAACAACTAATGGTTCCTCGTGTTCATCTGCCTCTAGTGTTAAAAGCGGCACATACACATGTCTGTGGAGGTCACTTGGGGAAAGATTAAACATGGGAATTAGTTCTGCTCAGGTTTACTGGCCCAGTGTACATAATTCAGTAAGAAAGTATTGCCGGTCAGTGAAAGGAATTTTTCACTGAACAGGGCAACCCGTCCATGTCCAAGTTGATGAAGGACATGTGTCAGAAGTTATGGGTCTTTACTTCTCCATGTACCTTCCACAATGAGATGGCTTGGTGGAGTGCTTTAACCACACATTAAAGCGCATGGTGAGGAAAGCTTTGACGCAAGAGAAAAATGATTGGGACACTCTTATGTCATTTGTTGTTTGCCATCCATGGGGTACCTCAAGCCTTAACAGGGTTTAGTCCTCTTAAGCTATTGTTCAGGAGTCAGCCAAAGGCATCTTTCATCTGTTTACAGAAGGGTGGAGACAGCAAGGATCCAGGCAGCCAAATGTGGTGAAATTTGTGGCCCAAATGTATGAGCATTTAGAAATGATAGAGTGTGGTAGTACAACATGTAAAAGAGTCTCAGGAATGGCAATAGACAGTTATGATGAAACTGCTGTAGTTTGGTCTTGGTAAGAAATAAGGTTGAATGTGATTGATGAATCCACTAGTGAATGGAACAGTTCTATTATGCTTCTTCCAAACCCAATCAGAGTATTCAGTTCCGCAACAGCATATCCCAGTTCTTTGCTTATTCTACACCACAGGACGAAATAATAGAATATCTGCTAGTTAAGATTTGACTACTCTTGACTTAACAAAGTGGAATGGGCAAGTTCCCTTCCTCAGCCAAGCAAAAGACTGCATTTTCTACCTTTGATGATCTCTTCCAGTATTGATCTGTTTACAGAAGGGTGGAAGCAGCAAGGGTCCAGGGAGCTAAATGTGGTGAAATTTGTGGCCCAAATGTATGAGCATTTAGAAATGATAGAGAGTGGTAGTACAACATGTAAAACAGTCTCAGGAATGGCAATAGACAGTTATGATAAAAATGCTGTAGTTTGGTCTTGGTAAGAAATAAGGTTGAGAAGATACTTCAGCTGAATGTGATTGATGAATCCACTAGTGAATGGAACAGTCCTTTTATGCTTGTTCCAAACCCAATCGGAGTATTCAGTTCTGCAACAGCATATCCCAGTTATATGCTTATCCTACACCACAGAAATAGTAGAAAATCTGCTAGTTAAGATTTGACTACTCTTGAATTAACAAAGTGGTATGGGAAATTTCCCTTCCTCATTCCAAGAATGGAATGGAGAACCCAGTCCTGTATCTGAGTTGGAATGTACTTTCAAGGGAACAAAAATGTGAAACCGTGGAAACAGAAATTCTCGCCTTAAAATGGGCCACAGAAGCTAGGCGCTATTATCTTTTAGGCAGAGAATTCTCCTTAATAAATCAACATGCACCATTGCAGAACCGGAAGGTAAATACCAAGGTAACACACTGGTACTTGGCATTGCAACCTTTTGGATTTACAGTGGAATGCAGAGCGGGGATTTTTCACAAAAAATGCAGATGCATTGTTACAAACAATTGTTGTCCTCGTGAGGTCTGTGCCACCCATCTTGGTCATGCAAGGGGGAGGGATATGTGACAAAAAGATTGGTTTTCCACAGGCCTCTGAGGGAGGAGTTGAGTATTCAGCTGACAGTCTGCAGGGCAAGGCTTCAGACAAAGTTACAAATTTATACAACAGTGCACCTAGTTTAAAGATATACAGATGGAGGAGTGTGACAAAATAGTAGCTGAGTGTGATTTACATATTTACATAGTGGTTGAAAGGTATATTTTTGTACAGCTAACAGCAGCTGACAAGGTGTTTATGCAATGTGACTAATCAAGCAGGACATCTGAAAAGACCTCCTATATAAAAACCAAGTGGGAGTGTCACCTGTACAACATCAACCTAGTGCTGTGAGAGGAGTGTAATATATTTTTATATGATATGCTGTCTGTTCCGGAATACAATAAATCAAATCCAATGGTAACAGGAACAAGAAGTATAGCAGGCTAGTAACAGCAAAGCAGGAACTATAACCGGCAGGAAGGCTTTACCCTTCCTGCCTTAAATACCAGCATGGTCCAATGGGAGAAAGGCAGCCCCGGGATGGATCATTAGCCAGCTGGCTTCTTTTGTATTTGTGCATGCGCCCGGCTGTACTGAATGCCGGAGCGCAGCGCAGTACAGTGATTGCGTCCCGACCGTTGCCCTTTTAATTGAGGGAAAAGGGTACCTGTTAACTATATGTGTGTAAGTATTCTGTTGTTGCTATTTTGTGGGAGACTTGAAAATAGCAAAACATTTCATTTCCTACAGTTGCGCCTGTATAATTGGTGGGATTGCTGTAGTATGGGGTGGCGTGCTGGTGGCAATGTTGTAGTGTGTTTGGGGCTTAGTATTGCTAATAACTAGGAGAGGGTATTGCTGTAATGTGGGGGGTGACAACGGTTGCTGTAATGTGGGAGTGATGCTGGTTGCTGTAATGTGGGGGGGGTTAATTCTGGTTGCTGCAATGTGGGAATGATGCTGGTTGCTGTAATGTGGGGGGGGTTAATTCTGGTTGCTGTAATGTGGGTGGGTATTGATGTAGTATGAGTGTGTGTGGGGGGTTATTTACTGCTGTAATTTTGGCACAAATAATGTATAGCTATGGTATTTATTGATGTAATTGGGGTACTAATAATGTAAGTTTGCTGGTCATTAGGAGAAATAAATACCCCCCACACACACACACTCATACTACATCATGTTGTACTGCACCAGCAACGCACACTACACCAGCATCAGTGTGCAACAATATAGTGCATGAAGCCCACAATAGATGGGCCTGTGTGCTTTAAATTCCAGGGCTGATTTTTAGTCCCAGTCCGACCCTGGATGTAAGGATTCTGCTTCTGTTTCCCAGTGTGTGAGAGCTGCTTGCTTCAATTAGTTTGAACTGCATTGCAGGTGTGCTATCTAAATGTGTTAGTATTCTATTGTTAGATGTAAGGTTTTGCTGTATGAGAGCTCTTTGCTTTCGGCTTTCAATTAGGCTGAGCTGCAGTGCAGATGTGTTACCTGCATCATCTTGATTGGTTGTCTGCACTATTTAAGGCATGTCCTGAGAGTCCATCTCTTCCAATTATAGTGTTTGCTTCTAGTGGCAGCATCCTGATTCCTGTACTGTATTCTCCCGTGTCAGCCTTCTGGCTCTTATCCCTGATTACATCTGACTATGATTCTGGTTCTCTTCCCTGACTATGTCTGACTACAAGTTTGGCTCAGACTTCTGGCTATGTCTGACTACAATTCTGGCTATTACCTGTCTGGCTGCCAAATACTTAATGCTCCATTCCTGGCTGGAGTGGTAGTGTCCAGAGAAAGCCACAACAGTGGTTACTTTACCATTTAGACAACTCCTTCTGTTTGCAGATGTCTGGTGGTACATCTCTCTCTGGTGTGCAACTACTCCACATCCATTCCAGCCTGCATCCTGACCATCAGTTGAGAAACTCCTCTCAATCCAATTGGAGCTGTAAGAATTATCATTGACTTTTGTACTGCTTCTAGTGCTATTGTGGCCGGCTGTTCTAAGGGACTCTGGGTCTGTCTCAGAATACTTTGGATACTTTTGGACTTATACATTGCTGATAATTACACCATGATATTCCGCTGTACCATGTCAGCTGATTTGGGTTAATCTCCTGCTCTGATATTTGGACTTTCTGTAACCTGGATTTCTGCCTGTTGATTGCAGAACCATCTGTATATAATTATTAAATTGATAAACTGCATATGATTCTGAACCTGCTTGGCTGCAGAGATAGGAGTATGAGAGAGAGAGAGAGTAAGAAAGACAACACATGCTGAATTGCAGTTTAGGGATAGTGATAAATTATCCATTGTAAAAAATTGAAGTGTAGGTTAGAAGTAAAAAAGCAGTGCGAATACAATGCAGGCATTATATACCACCTTCAATGTTTCAATGTAAGCCACCTTAGGGAAATGTCTTGCACAGGCTCAAAGAGATGAGACATCAGAGTGTTGAAAACTAAATTAAGATGACCATGGTGCCAAAAAGAACTTAATGTAAAAAAGAATTATCTTGAAAAAAAAATGATAATAAGGTTTTCTGAAGGATTATCTAGGCTGTATACTCCTGTACCTTTAAAGATGAGAGTGAGATACCATTACTAAGACCATCCTGAAGACAATCAAGAACATGTACAATAGTTGAGGCTGGATTCACTTTCACCTAATACCACATGATGAATATCTTCCAAATGTTATAATACACCACCAAATAATCTTTTCCTTGTCTGCAGAAGATTGTCAATTACTTACTTTGAGATTCCTTAACTTTTGATCAGTGACCACTCAATCTCCATGGCAACAAAAGTAGCATATTTGGATTTGGATGAAGAAATTGACCTTAGTGTAGAGTTCTGGCCGATAACATAGAGGTCCAGATGCTCCTGAAGTATCTCCCAAGCTCCTGCAAACCAAGGGGGACATTGCCAGAATGGAAGGATCTCTATAACATCTGATTTTTCTTATTTGATCTTTTTCAGGGAGTGAGCAATGAGAGGAAATAGAGAATAACTTGGGCACTTTGGTATTCTGATTCATGTTTACTTGAGGGCCACCAAAGTTTCTTGTTAACAATTGGAATATTTCCTTGTGCAGAGTCCACTCACTTGGATGTGCTTGTTTTCTGCTGAGATAATCAGCTATGACATTCTGTCATGAACTGCAGAGAGGGATTTCAGGTTTCTTCTTACACTGTTTCTGTCTGTTTATATACAGCAAGTAACATTTGGGCTGAGCGTACTTACAACCAGATTCAACATATCTTGAGATCCGCTAGGATTTGAATATAGTTGAAACTAATTTTAAATTATGTCCTCAGTTTTTAAACACAAGTTGCATCTAGGTTGCATCTAAATGTAAATCAGGACCATTTAGTTTTATAACATATCTATTTAAACTCTCAGAAATGTTATCTGCTGTGATAGTGTAATGGCACGAGATGACTAGTGATTTCCACTGCATTTTGAGTTCAGGTGCATTTTGTTTAAAGTGTGGAGTTAGATCCAGTAAGGAGTGCTGTACTGTGCTGAGAGAGTGATATACATTGGGGAATTATTCTGAGTGCTTATTGAAGAGAATTTGTTTTTCTGTGTTTATTAAGTGTCATTTTTTCTATTAGAGCTAGCGGGGTTGGTTAAATTGCATTAGTTGATACAGCTGGTTAGTGCAAGCTCTTTTCAACAGGAGGTGTCAAGCAATTTCATTGAGCTTGTGATTTCCACTGCATTTTGATTTTTAAGTGCGTTTTGTTTAAAGTGTGGAGTTACATCCAGTAAGGAGTGCAACCCAGGAGGGGTTTAATCTGGTAAGGGGCTAGCAAAGGTTAGTACTTTCAGAATAAGATGAGTGGTAGCAGGCTTGATGATCTCACCCAATGCATATCTTATTATATGTATGCATACCTCTGGAAAAATGTGAGCAATTGGTCTCTTTGGAAGCCCAGTTAACTGATCTAAAGCAGACAATTGCAACATTGAGAGAGATGGCCAACCTGGAACAGAGTTTACAGCTCATTGTTGATGCGTTAGCTGAGCAGGTGGAGCAGAATCAAAGGAGGATGCACAGGTAGGCAGCTGAGTAACAGTTACTAGGGGTAGCAGAAGGAGGAAGAGACAGGTCAGTTCTGAGCTAAGCATTTCCAGCAGAATTGCCAGATCGGATTAAGATACAGTAGAAGGCAGTTCAAAATTGGTAAAGTTGGGTGAGACTGCTTCCTCTAGCAACCAGGGAAACGGTCTCTCAAGCATAGAGGGAAATAAAGTTAATCAGGGACCCAGGCAGATTGTGGTGGTAGGGGATTCAATTATTAAGAAGGTAGATAGGGCAATCTGTTACTGAGACTGTGCATGCCAAACAGTGTGTTGTCTCCCAGGTGCTCTGGCTTGGCATATTACGGATCGGATGGACAGATTGTTGGGAGGGGCTGGGAATGACCCGGCGGTTTTGGTGCATGTTGGCACCAATGACCAAGTTAGAGGAAAAAGGGTGTCCTAAAGAATGATTTCAGAGACATAGGTCACAAACTTAAGGCAAGGACATCCAAGGTATCATTTTCGGAAATACTACTTGTACCACGCGCTAGTGTGGGGAGGCAGCGGGAAATTAGAGAGATTAATTTGTGGCTATAAGATTGGTGTAGGAAGGAGGGTTTTGGATTCTTACAGCATTGGGCTGATTTCTCGTCCAGTTGCCATCTTTATTGTCGAGATGGACTGCACCTGAATGAGGAGGGGGCTGCTGAGCAAGGGGAAAGGATGGTTAGAAAGTTGGAGGAGATTTTAAACTAGGCTTCGGGGGAAAGGGGCGAGCAAGTATATATGGGATAGACATTGAGAGTAGTAAGGAGGAATTTAACAAGAGTCAATGGGCTGGAGAGGGGGGGATAAGCAGATGCCTTTGTTAAAGCAAAAATAAATACCTAAGGAAAGCAATAGACTTAAGTGTATGCTTGCAAATGCAAGAAGCCTGACAGGCAAAATGGGGTAGTTGACACTAGTAGCAATGAATGAGCAGTATGATATTATAGGTATTACGGAGACCTGGTGGGATGATACACATGACTGGGCAGTCAACTTGGAAGGCTATACTCTCTTCAGGAGGGATAGGGTAAATACAAGTGAAGGAGGAGTATGTCTTTATATTAAGCCAGAGTTGAAACCAAGTATTCAGGATGTTATTTACGAGAAAATTGGTGATAATATAAAGGCATTGTGGGTGGAAATATCCAGTGGAGGAAAAAGTTCAGAGAAGTTGCTGATAGGGATATGCTATAAAGCGCCAGATATTAGAATGATTGAGGAAGCCCAACTTCTACAACAAATTGAAAAGGCTAGACAACTCTGTCAATTTTTAATTATGGGGGATTTTAATTATCTGGACATTGACTGGAGTACTGAGACCTGTGGTACATCTAGGGGAAACAGGTTTCTGAGCATGTTAAAAGACCATTACATATCCCAATTAGTAGAGGAGTCAACTAGGATCTGAACTATACTGGACCTAGTAATAACAATTAATATAGGCGTAATATCAAATATTCAAGTAAGGGAGCACTTGGGAAACAGTGATCATAATATGGTCTCACTTGAAATTAGTTTCTATAAGCGATATAAGGGATCAACTAGGACTTTAAACCTTATAAAGGCAAATTTTAATATGCTAAAGGAGTGCATAGACTGGGACAAAGTTTTTGAAGGAAAGGATACGGAAGAATAGTGGGCTGTCTTTAAAATGTTGTTGGAAACATACACGTATAAGTTCATTCCTATGGGAAATAAATGTAAAAGAATTAAGTTTAAACTAATGTGGCTAAATAAAAAGGGAAGAAACACAAAGAAAGAAGCATGCATTTAAGTTGTTTAAGTCTGAAGGGTCTGATGAGTCCTTCTGCAGGTACAATGAATGTAATAAAACTGTTACGAGCCGCGACAGTGCCCAGCCGCTGCGACTCTCTCTTCCGCGTCCCGGCCGTCACTATGACGAACAGGACGTCACTTCCAGGTCATGTCCCGGCCGTTGCCTAGGCAACGGTCGGGACACTGTAGGACATAGCGCCGCGTCCCGGCATTAGACGCAGCCGGGCACGCGCTAATTAGCAGGTGGGGCAAATAAGACAGCCTCTAGGGCTGACTGCTCCCCTTACCCCATCGGCCAGTGGTTGTTTATTAGGCAGGGAGGGCTTAGCCTCCCTGCCGGTTAAAGTTCTGTCTGTCAGTGTATAGCCTGCTCCTGAGCCATTGTTCCTGACTACATTTTGATTGGATTTCCTGTGTATGACCTATTGCATGTCCTTGGATACTGAACCTTTGCCTGTGACCTTGACCTATTGCCTGTCCTTGGATGCTGAACCTTTGCCTGTGACCCCGACCCTGCTGGTACCTGACATCCCCTCTGGTGCTCCGTCCAGTCTGCAAGATCGCTGGCCTGCCTCTGTTCCGTGTACCTGTGTGCAGCATTGTGAGTATAAACTTATACTACTTAGAGTTTAAGACCTGGTGGCATCTGAGTACCTGTGAGCATAACCAGTCTCTACGGGAAAGGCGGCTGCTAAAGGTGAAGAC
Organism: Mixophyes fleayi; assembly: GCF_038048845.1. Lineage (NCBI taxonomy): Eukaryota > Metazoa > Chordata > Amphibia > Anura > Limnodynastidae > Mixophyes > Mixophyes fleayi. Next base: position 282,953,902 of record NC_134405.1, on the reverse strand, counting down.
CTCGTCACATGTTCTATAAGTTTATGCCGCACTGCTTGCCGTAACAAAAACATGCAAAAAGGAAATTAGATTGGCTAAATTAGTAAATGAAAAAACAAGTTGCTAAAGAATGTAAGACAGACCCCAAAAAGTTTTTTAAGTATATAAATGGCAAAAGGATTAAAAAAGATAATATAGGACTCCTAAGACGTGAGATGGGTGAATTGATAAATGATACTAAGGAAAAAGAAGAGGTAAATTTCCTTTTTTTTTTCTTCAAATTTTACTAGAGAGGAACAAATGTTGGGAATAATACATAAAAATGGAAATTAAAATGTTGCATTAATTAACACTTGGCTGACAAAGGAAGAAGTCCAAAGGCAACTGAAGAATATTAAGATATATAAAACTCCAGGTCAAGATGGCATACACCCAAAGGTACTTATGAAGCTAAGCTCAGAAATAGCTAGACCACTATTCTTAATTTTCATAGATTAAATCTCATCAGGCTCAGTACCAAGAGATTGGCTAATAGCAGATGTGGAGTGCCTCAAGGTTCCGTGCTGCAGCCATTCCTTTTTAATATATTTATTAATGACCTTGGAGATGGTTTAGAGAGTATAATTTCCAATTTTGCAGATAACACTAAATTCTGTAAGGTAATAAAATCAGAGCAATTTAAATAAACTGGAGGATTGGCGTCCAAATAGAATATTAGGTTTAACATAGATAAATGTAAGGTTATGCATTTAGGGATCAAAAACAAGCATGTAATCTATAAATTAAATGGGATTAATTTAGAGGAATCTTTAATGGAAAAGGGACATAGATGCAAGGGAATACAGAGTAACTTTGCCACTGTATAAATCGTTGGTAAGACCTCATCTTGAATATGGAGTATAGTTCTGGGCACCACTCTATAAATAAGATATTTTGGAACTAGAAAGGTTTCAGAGAAGGGCGACAAAATTGAAAAAGGGTATAGAGTCATTAAGTTATGAGAAAAGGTTATCCAGTTTTGGCATGTTTACTTTAGAAAAGAGGCATCTAAGAGGAAATATGCTTACTATGTAAAAATACATTAAGGGTCAATACATAGAACTTTCATGGGAACTTTTACCCAAAGAACTATACACAGGACACGCGGTCAGGCCCGGAGCTTCCATTAGTCAACCTTAGGCAGTTGCCTAGGGCACCGGGACCTGCAGGGCGCCGCTGACTAGATTTTCTAATCTAGTCAGCGGTTTGGGGACAGAAGTGCAGCGGCGCCAGCTGATTTGTAAAGTCCGTCGGATGGATGCGACCGGGCAGTCGCACTCACACATGATCACTGACTGGCACAAAGATGCTCAGTCCAATAGGCGCAACAAATAATCAAACTGAAAGGCAGCTTGTAGCAAAAAAAATAGGTCACACCAAAACCTATAAACAAAATCAAACAAACATCAAATTTGCTGACAGGCGCCAATCAAAGGATGGGATAATCAAATAAACCCACTAATAACTAAATGGCATGGACCATCAAGGGCAAGTAAATATGAACATGTATAAAAGACAGGTAATAGTAATCAAATAACAATTGCTAGATGTCCTGCACACAAATAAAATAGGGATGAGTCTTTTGGAGAGTTCCCAATAACTTCATACTTTGCCGTGATGGGTGCCCTATTACTTATTTTATATACGTATTTATATACAAATTATATACAAATTTTACTTATATATGAATGTTATTGTGGATGTATTATTATTATTATTTATTATTATTATTATCTACTATATAAATGCCTAGTGGCGTGTGTGGATAAAAAAAAAACCAAGCTGCAGCGCCATCTGCTGGGCAGAGTTATACACTGACCTATATATTTCTTGAAGGAGAAGTGACAGTTGGGAGTGGTTGTTGGTTGCCAGGGGTGACAGTGGGGAGTTTTTAACACCTTAAGTAGCTTTATGAAGGATGTGGCGATGAAGATGAAGGATAAGGTGATGGAGAAAAACGATGAGGTGGTGACATGTGGACAAAACCACGTTAAAAAAGGGCGCTTGCGTCGGGAAGTAACGCTCTTCCCCTGAGAAGGCCTGGGCTAGGCCCAAATGCATGACAAGAACCTTTTTAACACCTTAAGTAGTTTGATTTAACTAGAATGCATGAGTATCATGCACGGGTTAACTTGTTTTTAATATTTTAATTATTATTATTATTTGTATAATCAGTTATTTAATTGTTTTATATTGCTTTATATCTTTTCGATTCATTTGATTGGTTTTCTCTATTCAGATTATATAGGGACTTTTATCTATTGCTGTGCATCTTTTGTTTTTATTATGGCTTATATAGCTAAGTTTGTGATGTTCAAATACCAGATTTGGGAAGATAAGCAGTATTATCTTTTTGTATGATATATGTATTTTTATGTATGTATCCTTAGTTTTTACTTATTGTATGTGGTGTATATGTTTTTTATAAAACTTGATATGTACCCTCCTATCCGGACTATATAAGGAACTTCTTTTGGGAACCCCGGTTACATGCCTTGACAAAGGCTCTAGATGAGCCGAAACGCGTTGGTTGACGGGGTTTGTTGTGACGTCAGATGCCAGACGCCTGTAGCGGGGGATTTCCCTGATCGGACCTGTTGTGCTTGCGTACGGAGCGGACATCATGAGAGAGAGGTGACCCGGGACACCGCTCGCAGGAGATCATCTTGTGACTTTTATGATACGCTCGGTGCAAGTTATAGGACGGTAAGGGTCCATCCATTCCCGTTTGCAGGTTTTTTCTGTCGTGCTTTTTGTAAGGTTCTGTGTTTCTGTGAATAAAGTGTGTATACATTTTTACACTATGGAGCAATTTTTTTTTTTCTTGGTCCAACTATGGTCGCTTGGCGCTTCATATTAGAAGATTTGTCTCTACAGGAGGAACAACATTTTATTTATATGCTTGTCTTTTTATACCCTCTGGTGAGTGCGTACTCCTGAGGGGTTCAGAGTGTCCTCTACAGCACGTGGTGTTTATGTTTCTCTTACCAGTGCACGGGCAGCTAAGGGTTACTTTCTATCATTCGATTGGATCTACAGTTTGCACTATGTTTTGTTTTGTGTTTTTCTTTTTCATATGGACTCACGGCAAAGTATGAAGTTATTGGGAACTCTCCAGAAGACTCATCCCTATTTTGTTTGTGTGCAGGACATCTAGCAATTGTTATTTGATTACTATTGCTCGTCTTTTATACATGATCACTGACTGTCAGTGATCATGTGATCTCTCTTCAGCGGCGCCTTTGTGCAATGTGCTCGTCTGAACCTGCAACTGATCTCACACTGTCTGTCAGTGACAGTGTGAGTAAAATTATTTCCCCACACTCCTCCCCTTCCAACATGCACTGCTCCACCCCCCTCCTCTGTGTGCAGAAGCCGAGGAGCAGCCATTGAAGAGATTAAAGAGAAGAGAGAAGAGACCAGACTGCTGACCAGACTTCATCAGAAAAAAGAGTGAGTAAACACAATCTAATTGTTTATTTATTTATTTTTTAAAAGAGGGTGCCCAAAGTCCAATCTAGGAAGTAGGGAGGTAAAAAAATGGTGCTGGGGGGGGGGGGGGGGAGTAAACTATGGTGGAGAAAATGACTATTTTATTGCCACCTTAAGCTCTATATTTTACTTGCAAACTATGGGGTAGAATAGGCTTATTGTGTCAAGTTTTTTTGGTCCGAAATCTAACACCTGCATACCTCCACTCTCGAAAGTCCGTGTCTGCAGTGGAGTCTGGACAACGTTCTGCATCAAACATCACTGCATCTGGACTGCTGGAGGAGGTAAAGCTTATCTTTTCTTCTTTTTTTTTTTAAACACAAAAGCACAAAGTCAAGTATGTAAAGGTCTGTGAGGTGGGTATTTGGGGTGTTTTCCAGGGGGAGGGGTGTATTTTGAAATTTTGCATAGAGCGCCGAGGACCCATGCACCGACCCTGGATACAGGAAAAAAATAGGACTGCAATATTGGGTCTGAGGGGATTTTTCCTGATTGAAACCGATTGGCGGTTGCTTAATCTGGATCAATTTCAAATATTAGTGAGGGATCGCAGGAGATCCAAAATAGGTTGAACTTGATGGACTGGTGTCTTTTTCTAACCTCATCAACTATGTTACTATATGATTCTGCCTTGTTTATAATCCAGTCGTGTTCTTGTAAAAAGATCATTACTTTAATTATTCTGGATTGGACTATCTGCTGTGACTTCCCTATCACTCGGGTATCATCCAGGTAGGGCCAGAGAGGGACCACCTGTTTCCATAATTTTAGCACATATATATTTAAAACCTTAGTGAAAGGAGGATATTAGTATAAAATGAAAGTGCAACCTTTATGTTGTCTGCAGAGGCGGGTTGGGCCGGGGTGCAGGATTTATGAGCCTCTGTACCGTCTTTGGAAGGGAAGGATCCGTAGCTGGAATGAATACGTTGGTTTTATAATTGTTTTTATTATTACTGATTGTATCGGTTAGAGTAATTGTATCACTAGTTTGAAGACTAATGTGAGCGATTTATATAAATAGAAAGATGAAGCTTTATTTTCATAACCGGACTATCCGACTGATGATTGGACACTTTAGGTTTAAATGGAAGCTGAATGGACTCTGCGTATGCCTTGACAAAGACCCCAGAGGTGAGGTTGAAACGCGTCGGTTAACACAGATCCACCCACTAGACAACAGTGTTACACGAGCCAGAGGAGAGAGGACTGTTTAGCGGAGATTGCCCGGGAGTTATTTAATCTACACGCTGACTCTTCACTTAAGTTCGGTACGAGTCCATTTGTTGTGGATGTTGGGATTTTGTACATGACATGATGATTTTATTGTGGTGTTTTTAAATTGTGTGAAGAGATTATGCCAGATTCTTTTTGTATGCTTTTCTCGTTGTATATACTACGATTGGGTACTATGTGACAACGGAATCAGGACTGTTAATTACTCAGCTGGTCTTGCAACATATGACCTTAGGACACATACACCTAGAGCGGTGGGTGGAATCATTTTCTGCTTGTTATACAAACTTCTTCCCAGGAGGAGCATTTTTCCTGGAATCACGCTAACTGCAGACGCGCCAGGGAGCCAGAAACCCATTCAAGCCTTGCTAACTGAGGAGGGCATCTAGAAATGCGATTGGTGTTATAGAAATATATACCTTTGTATTTGTCAACACTTGTAGCTAAGTATATTTTAAATACATCTATTTGATGTGCTAACTGAAGTTGTGTCTCTTACTTGACTTGGGATGATACATCCAAGGTCTCATTGAACTTTTACATCTACTAGGTTAGAGAACCTCACCCCATAGTGTGAGTGTGTTAGCCACTGAATCCATAGCTACACCTGACTTCAAGGTATGTCTAGAGGAAATATAAAGCTTTTTAAAACAACTTTTGATTGTCCAAACCATAGGATCACAGAGAGGACCACAATATTCTAAAGGAATAGGGCTCTTGCTGAAAAACCTACTATTGCTGCATCCGCTTTTTGAAATTAACTCCTTTCTGTGCCACCTCCTCACTAAAGGGTTGTAACCTTTTTAACTTGATCCAACTCTATTATTTTTACTACAATTCTCAAAGAGGTACTGTGACTGGATCACTATTAAATACCTTTTGGTAAAAATTTATTTAAAGCAAATAGCGCAGGGCATTTATTTATGTAATTGCATGTGCACTTATTTTTTTATATTGTGTAGGTAGGAAATCATTATTTCTGAGACCAGGGGAAGAAATTTGCCTCTTGTTTAACCTTGCTATAGGATATGCCTATTTCTGATGTATATATCTGATACAATGAGCCTGTGTTTACCAAGCCTTTGATATATTGTGATGTGGGGAAGTAGCTTGTTTTGGGGGGTTTTTTTGTTGTTCTGTGGGAATGGGTATTCGGCGACTGACTAAAGTATTCATGCCAGTCAGACCTATTGACTTGCTAGTGAGTCTCCTGCCTCTGAAATAAGATCCTGGAAATCACAGCAAGGTTTATAAGAATTTCATTCCTAAGTATAAATATTAGTGGCTTTGCAATGCATGTAAATCCATGTTTGTGTAAATAGAGTACATCCTGATTCTAAAAATAGAGTATTTCGGAACTGTATAAAAGGTGAGCTGTGTGAGCATGTAATATATCATTCTTCTGATTTCAACATCTGACTTGATCACTGGTACCTCAAACCAGTGTGAGCAAATAAACATCTTGCTTCAAAGACCTGCTTGGAAACATTTTCAATATCGCTGTATGCCTGTGATCTACAGATTAGACCCTAAATCTAATCTGTTCTCCGGCTGTCACTGAGGTTTGGACGCAAGCTTTTCTAGTACCACCGCTCTGCCTGCTACCCAGCAGCCCTAGTCAATGTGATAGGCATGGGGGGATCCATTCACAGCAACCCGGATCCATAGTAAGAGGTCCGAAGTTACCAGCCCAGGTACACCAGCAACAGGACACGCTAGCAGCATCAGTTACGCAGAAGGAACGTGGTTCTGAGTGCCATAGAAGGAGCAGAGTGGTGGCAGCATTATAAGCCCCATCTACTGTCGCAAGAGGGCGTGTTTGGGATAACTAAAGGGAACGGTGGCAAAGTAAGCCCAGTCGGTTGACAGCAACAACAGACAGGGTGGCATAGGCGGTCCATCCTGTCACAGGTACTTTTGAACTGCAGTAGAGGTTGATGCTTCATTCCCATACATTTATATATTTGCCCAAGTAGAATTTCTACATTCTTCACATGAAATAGTCTGGGCGCTTCTTTAATCTCCCCCGATACACTACTAATGGGTTCATTTATATTCTCTAACAAGTGAAGTTCTGACTGGGAGACCCTGTCCTCTAAGTCCATACTTGTCTGAGATCTTGTTCTCTTCGCCCTCTGCATAGCAAATAAATCTTTAGTCAGAAATGATTTTGTGGTCTAGACAATCAATTCATTAAATAGTTCATGGGGCTGGGGATTGCTTCCTTGGGACTGCAAAATATATGCTGCCCAATTGACATCATCATAATCTGGAGATAATGGTTTGTCACAGACTCCACATACTATATGCTCCTGGGCTTTTCTTTTTTTCTTCCACTTTGTAGGCTCTACAAGAGTACTGATATTGAACAGTATAACTAAAATCCAGAACAAAATAAGCACCCCTATATTAGGGGCTTACCTAGGACAGGTGTTGTTCAGCTGTTTGTGGTTGGACTCAGGCTCCATTCTGCTGGCAATGATTCTGTGTTCTTTTGGCAGTACCAGCAGAGCTTTCACTGAGCAGGGAATGCTGTATTAGCTGTTCCAGAGTGCTGCTGTTATTTAAACTTGGGCGCTGCACCTTCGCATGGGCAGAGCTTGAGATTAGCTCATTGCATACCATTTAAAATTTTTATTTTCAAGAACCTATTTTTGCATTGCATTTGCTACCAAATGTAACAAATAGTGTTCCCTGGGTAGCTGGCCCTTCTCCATGTCTTGCACCTCTAGCGGTGCGTTGCCAGTACACTTACAACAGATAAGCCCCTATACATTAAAAAACCAGAGATCTACTACCTGACCTTTCTAACTTGACCTAGAGGCAGGAAAAGACAGAGGGGAGGAAAAGGAGCTGCACTATATTCTACCTGTGGGCACTTCTAATTTCCTGTCTCTACCTAAAGTTAAAAGAGACTAACCCATTGTAATAGCTGTCATTGAGGATGAAAGAGGGAATACAAATGTTGTTAGTTTGCTACAATTTTCTTAAACTTTAAATTGCAGGCTATTTTTAAAAAGTCTAAAAGAGTCAACGATACCAAAGTAATTAAGAGTTATCACTGTTTTTCTGAAGTTTAATAATTTTTATTAATGGTAAGTACCTACAGTATACGATTCCCTTTTTCATTGTATAGTAGCAGTCACTATACCTCTCTTTTAGACCCTGCCTGGCAGAAAGAAAAACAGGTCACTGGTAAGCTTTCAGAACAGGTGAAAGAAGTCTTCTCCTATCGCAGCCGCTTTTACCGTAGAGCTTGTCCCATTCACAGGTACTAGGTCTTATCACTTAATGTAGTGGAAGCTTATATGCAATACCGACGCAGGTGGATAGAAGGTGGTGGCCAATGCAGGAGCAGATGGTCAGAAGCAGGCCGGGGTCAGAGGTCAGTAGCAGGCAGAATAGTCCGGAGCAGGCCAAAAGGTCAGCCCTGTCAGGAAAAAAGGATATCCAGATAATAGGCCAAAGATCAGGACAATGAGATAATAAGCAGAGTCCAAAACAAGCCAGAGGTCAGCAATGCTGAATCAAACAGCAACAAAATGTAGAATCCAGAGGACAAGAGCAGGTTAGCAATAGAAGGATCTCTCCCTGCCTTAAATACACACATGCACCAATTATAGGCCAGGGCACCATGGAAAATAATTGGCCACAGGAGGCTCATAATGAAAACATTTATACACTTGCGCAAATGCCTGGCTGTCCTCAAACGGGAAGTGACGTCCCAGTCATCATGGGGATGGTCGGGATACAGCCAGGTATTAAACAACAAGCCAGCGCGGAATGGGGCACCTCCGCGACTTGTGACAAGATCTAAAACTTTCCAGTCTACATGGTTGTGATCCCATTTAAATTAGTTAATCATTCATTCATTAATGAATTATTTTCAAGATTATTATCTTTTTTTACTCTTGGTTGCACTACAGAGCACTCTAATATTTGAGCTCTTTCCTATCCCCACCTCAGTGCAAAAGGACAGCCATCATGAAGAAGCAGTTGTATATATAAAAATTTCAATATTTGCGTCATTCCATGGCACAGGAAAGTGACCTCTCTTTTAAATCTGAGGTCTTCCATGGCTCAACCCACTGGGAGGTAGCTCCCTTCACTAGTCACTAGTCACCATCTGACTAACCCTAAAATGACACAGTGATTTTTAAATTCTGTTTGTTTCTGAGCGCCGGACAACATTTTTCTTTTATTTGCACTTGCACATTGGTCCTATTTGTCCTTGGCTGCCGTTTCAAATGATTTTATACACTTGTACACATTTCATTAATTTAAAGAAGTGCCCTTTTTTCCTTTCACTATTTTCTAGTTTTTTGGGAGTTGACCACTCCCTACAAAGGTGCTGCAGGCTTTATAAGATGGAGGTTCAGGGGAAGGTTTTAAATGGAACACCCTGAATGTAAATTTGTATCACTAGCTTAGGGACTCACCTACAGGAGATGCCTTGACGTCCGGCAGGTGAGCTTAACCCCAATATAGCTATATTGTGCACAAAATTCTCCTTTATGTTTATGCTGACACAGTGATTTTTAAATTCTGTTTGTTTCTGAGCGCCGGACAACATTTTTCTTTTATTTTAACCCTAAAATGAAGCTAATATCAGTACATGATTCAATGCCAGTTTGCACAAACATACATACATACATACATACATACATGTATGTATGTATATATATATATATATATATATATATATATATACATTATAATATATATATATATATATATATATATATATATATATATATATATATATATATATATACATATATATATATACATATATATATATATACATATTATAATATATATATATATATATTATAATATATATATATATATATATATGTATATATATATGTATATATATATATATATATATGTATATATGTATATATATATGTATATATGTATATATATATATATATATATATATATATATATATATATATTAAAGTATATATAAGTATCAGACATTGTCCTTGGATATTGAGCTCTCCACAACATTTATGTTCTGATTTGGGATGTCTGGCACTGAAGATAAAGATGAATTGGAAGACAACCAAGCACTCTTTTGGGGAATTGAAGGGGGGGAAGTGTAGGTCATGCACAGTAAAGGCATATAGACGTAATTACTACTGAGGTAGACCTAGTCACAAACACCTATACACCTGTCAGGAGGCATATTGATACGCAATGATTATGATGAAGAGCAGCGGTCCTAGCTAGCCACATCTGATTAGCTGATTGCGGATTGACACAATTCTCTGTTGAGTTTCATTACATTATTATATTTTGTACAAATAGGGTATTGCAACTTTTGCATCCATTTCTACAACTATCTACACTGTTATGGTGCATACGCATACACACTTGTTACTCCTGACATAAATCTTATATTCTAGTGTTGTAGAGCTGGACACGTCTTGAGATGTGTATGACTGAATAAATGTACTTAAATGAGTTTTTTCATACATGCCTCTTTTATTGCTTATGTACAGGGCGTAAATGTGTCCAGGTGTACATGAGCCACATAGTATGTAAAGTATAAAAGCCAGCAATCATGTTTGCCAATACTTCAACAGAAAAGTTTCTTATCAAATTTGCTGGCACTGTGCCTTTACAGTATGTCTGATACTATAAATTAAGCACATGCTCAGACACTTGTCTATGTGTACAGCATGTGCCAAAGTTCAGACAAGGCAGGATGTTACTCATCACCAAAGGTGTGAATGCCAAATGTCTTATATTAGGGCAGTGATGTTCAACTTCTCCAGTGCTGTCCAACTTATCCAGTATGGAGGGTCACATGGCAGAGTATAATGAAAAAGTAAGCCGTATTTGTATGCAGTATGTGGAAAATGAGCAAACATACTGTGTTAGCACACTGTAAAGTACGGTGATATATACTGCATCTCATGCATGATATAGTGTAAAAATTACTAGGCTGGCTTTTTTAATTCAACGAATAAATAAATACATTTTTTATTAGGAAAACACATAAAACAAAATGTATGCAGATATTAATTCTGCCATCTCTGACTAAAGTGACTTTGATACAATATTTATTTTCTCCAAGAGTTTACATTGGATGACTAGTAAAAATAAACAAATGTTTTCTAAAAACTGAGCTATTTCAGTTTTCTTCTACAGCATCCTATAGAACTAAAGTCAAGTTTTGAGCATCACAATGAACATGTGATGTCAGTTCTATTTTGAACACTACTGTACATACCATTCATTACAGGAATACCACCATAACTTTGACCATGACAAATGTTTATATTCAACCCTTTTTGCTTGATTGACTAAGCATTTTTTTTCCACTTCACTAGTAGATTGATATTTGACTTCCCTAAATGGTGGGAATATTTTGCAGATCTTCTATTTAGATGGCTTATCACTATCATTATTATTAATTTTGATGTAGCTAAAAACTTCACTTAATTGGTCAATTTTACTAACATCTTGGTGTAAATTTACTATGCAGCCATGGATTCCCTGCATTTTGAAAGTATTTTCTTCAAAAGGCAATTTTATTAAAGACAAAATTTGATAGGCTTTGTCCCTAATAAAAGTGCCAATTTAAAAATGCCTTTAAAGTGTTGGGAATCGGGGGATCTAAGGAAACGCCACATAGTAAATATACCCTTGGATTGTTTACATATTTATTGAAAATAAGGGAGCATTTGTGACTCAGTATTAAGTTCACTAAATACTTGTGTCGTGTGAAAGGGAATCGGGTTATGTTATAGGGCTTAAATAGTTTACAGACCCATTTGAAAGCTATAGCAACTGTTTTAGAACAGGGTAATATTTTGAAAGAAGTTCACTCACAGAGAGAAAGTTCCTCCTGTTCTGGTTTATACGTTTTTCACTCATTATTGTCCACAGCTAACATTAGTGAAATATTTATTGTTTAATACTTTGCACCAGAAACTTTGTTAATCTTTTAAGCTTCTTTCTAATGCTTCGTCTTTTGCACCATGCTTCTGCCACTCTTAATAGATAACACGAGAAGTTTCATGGCACTGTGATCTTTCATGAATTTGAATATGTTCTAAAAGATGTTTCCAGTCCCACACTGCAGTATTCCATGTTTTTTGTGATCCAGTTGACAATCCAACAGCAATGAGAAGCACAGTCACAGCCAATTTCAATTCAGTTTTAATCCAGACTTCACTGAAAAGTGTAATAATTGCTTGAAAGAGAATGTCCATTTTGTTGAATGTCATCTTTAGGGAAAAAGATTGGTGATTGGTTTTGGCGAGACACAATGATAACATGATTCATCTCTGAGTCCATGATAGTATTTTGAAAATTATTTGTTGCACTTTGAAGTAGAGATGAGCGCACTCGGATTTATGAAATCCAAGCCCACCCGAACGTTGCCGATCCGAGTCGGATCCGAGACAGATCCGGGTATTGGCGCCAAATTCAAATCTGAAACTGAGGCTCTGACTCATAATCCCGTTGTCGGATCTCGCGATACTCGCATCCTATAAATTCCCCGCTAGTCGCCACCATCTTCACTCGGGCATTGATCAGGGTAGAGGGAGGGTGTGTTAGGTGGTCCTCTGTCCTGCTATATCTCGTGCTGTTCAGTTAAGTTCTGTGCTGTTCAGTTAAGTTCTGTGCTGTGCTGTGCTGTGCTGTGCTCAGTCCAGTGGTGCTGTGTCCTGTGCTCTGTCCTTCTGAGGTCAGTGGTGCTGCTGGGTCCTGTGCTGTGTCCTGTTCAGTCCAGTGGTGCTGTGTCCTGTGCTCTGTGCTTCTAAGGGCATAGTTATTTCCTCAATATTCCCAAGTGTTTAAAAAAATAAAAAAAGTTATTTAAAAAAAATACAAAAAACTAATTACATTTTTTTTTAATTACAACAAAATTTGCACAACCAATCCTGCAGTATAAGCCCATTGGTACTGCAATATTACCAAGTTCACACATTCAGCAGTAAAAGTCCAGTGGTTCTGCAATAATACAAAGTTCACACATTCTGCAGTATCAGTCCAATGGTGCTGTGTCCTGTGCTCTGTCCTGCTAAGTTTAGTAGTGCTGCTGGGTCCTGTGCTGTGTCCTGTTCAGTCTAGTGGTGCTGTGTCCTGTGCTCTGTGCTTCTAAGGGCATAGTTATTTCCCCATTATTCCCAAGTTTTTAAAAAATAAAAAAAAAGTTATAAAAAAAATAAAAATAAAAAAAATAAAAAAAAATAATTATAACCAAATTTGCAAAACCAATCCAGCAGTATATAAGCCCATTGGTACTGCTATTACAAAGTTCACTGATTCAGCAGTGTATAAGTCCAGTGGTACTGCTATTACAAAGTTCACTGATTCAGCAGTGTATAAGTCCAGTGGTACTGCTATTACAAAGTTCACTGATTCAGCAGTGTATAAGTCCAGTGGTACTGCTATTACAAAGTTCACTGATTCAGCAGTGTATAAGTCCAGTGATACTGCTATTAGAAAGTTCACTGATTCAGCAGTATAAGTCCAGTGGTACTGCTATTACAAAGTTCACTGATTCAGCAGTATAAGTCCAGTGCTACTCTTCTGTGCCGCATATAATTTTTAAAGGCTTTGCCGAGTGTGTGTGGCTTAGGGGTACGCTCTCTTGTGCTACATATAATGGAAAACCAAAATTTGGAGGATAAAGTAGGGAAAGATCAAGACCCACTTCCTCCTAATGCTGAAGCTGCTGCCACTAGTCGTGACATAGACGATGAAATGCCATCAACGTCGTCTGGCAAGCCCGATGCCCAATCTCTTAGTACAGGGCATGTAAAATCCAAAAAGCCCAAGTTCTCAAAAAATAGCAAAAAGAGAAACTTAAAATCATCTGAGGAGAAACGTAAAGTTGGCAATATGCCATTTACGACACGTAGTTGCAAGGAACAGCTTAGGCCCTGGCCCGTGTTCATGACTAGTGGTCCAGCTTCACCCAAGGATCTAAGCCCTCCTACTCCCCCCCCTACAAAAAATTTAAGAGAGCTATGCTGTCAGCAACAACAACAAAACAGCAAAGAACTCTGCCTTCTAAACAGATGACATCACAAATCCCCAAGGCGAGTCCAAGGGTGTTGTTGGTTGTGAACCCTGACCTTCCCATCACTGTACGGGAAGAGGTGACTCCATCCAGCATTTGCAGCACGCCCTCTGCATATGCTGGAAGGATCACCCACAGTCCAGTTACAGATTTGGCTAATGAAGGTGTGAATGTTGTACACCGGGAGGAGGATATTGATGTAGCTGGCGCTGAGGAGGATGTTGATGATTATGATGCAGACAGATACCAAATTGCCTTTCTCAATTTCTATTTATATTCTAGATTATATAACGGCTGAAAAGTTTTCTGTTTTACTCCTAGTGGAGAGGGGATCTGATGCAGACAGATACCAAACTGCCTTTGTCCATTTCTTTGTATATTTGAATTTCTAGTTCTACAGTCTATGCAGGCTGCTTTATTTATATTCAACTACAAGTGTAGGGCGGGGGGCGGGCATAGATAGCCACCAAAGTAACGTGGTCCATTTAATTTCACTTTCTAGCTCCACAGTCTGTGCAGCCTGCTTTTTTTATTATCTTCAAAGTATTCATATTTACAAGCCTTGCAATCTAAATTAACTAGAGGTAGTGACGTGGTAGAACTCCAAAAGGCAGTTTGGAAGCCCCTGTACAAACTGGCTCTATTTTTTAACTGAGTTGTCCCCCCTCCAGTGTGTACTCGGAAAGAGTTTTTAGTGCAGCGGGGAACCTGGTCAGTGAGCGGCGAAGGAGGTTGCTTCCTCACAACGTTGAAAAAATGATGTTTATAAAAATGAATAATCAATTCCTCAATGAAGTACAGCACTGCCCTCCAGACAGTACAGAGGGACCTGTGGTTGTGGAGTCCAGCGGGGACGAATTGATAATGTGTGAGGAGGAGGAAGTACACACTGTAGGGGGAGAGGAATCAGAGGTTGAGGATGAGGACGACATCTTTCCTCAGTAGAGCCTGTTTAGTTTGTACAGGGAGAGATGAATTGTTTTATTGGTGTGGGGGCCCAAACAAAGCAATCATTTCAGACACAGTTGTTTGGTAGGCCCTGTCGCTGAAATGATTGGTTTGTTAAAGTGTGCATGTCCTATTTCAACAACATAAGGGTGGGTGGGAGGCTCCAAGGACAATTCCATCTTGCAACTATTTTTTTGGCATTATGTGACCATTCAACAGTCGTTTGCCATGTTCAAAAAGTAAAAGAAAATGCCTACAAATTCAATAAATTAAATCAAAAGTTAAATGCCCTGTCATTATTTAAAACAAGAGGTTTTGACGTGCTAGAATTAGTGTAGTGTTAAGATGTTATAATATAAACACTTCACTTGGAACTTGGAGGAGGTATTGTGGCCCCGGTATCAAATTGGGTACCGGGGCCACCCCACTACGCAGTCCAGATACTTGTTTGGTGGAATTCAGACCAGTTAAGGGTTTTATTATTATATTGTGGGGACCACTCTATACCACACTACCACTCTATACCACTCTATTTAATACTTTAATTCTATTTAATACTTTAATTCTATTACTAATTCCCATAAAGAGGAACTGCCGCTTCTATTTAATACTTTAATTCTATTAGTAGTTACCATAAAGAGGAACAAAATAAACAAATTTTACCAAAAGTATAATATGACTTACAAACACTACACTTGAAAGATGGTGCCTTTAAATGAAAAAGTCAGTCTTCATTGCACGACTATGTGCAACAGGGACAGTTTTTTGGTTTACAAAGTCAACCAATAACACTTCGACCCTCTCTGTCTTTAACATACTTGATGGGATCTCAATGACGAATGGTTGGAGGAGGTATTGTGGCCCCGGTACCAAATTGGGTACCGTGGCCACTCCACTATGCAGTCCAGATAGAGGTGTATCAGATATTAAACAACGTTGACTGTTGCTGCAAAATTTTTAAATAATATTGTGGGGAACACTACACTACGCAGTCCATAAACTTTTTGGGTGGAATTCAGACCCGTGTAGGGTTTTTTAATAATATTGTTGTGACCCACTCCGATACGCAGTCCAGGTACATTATTGGTACGAATCATGCAAGTTCAGGGTTTTTAATTTATATTGTGGTGACCCACTCCTCTACGCAGTCCAGGTACATTATTCGGTGCGATTCATACCAGTTGATGGTTTTCTTATTATATATATTGTGGTGACCCACTCCTCTACGCAGTCCAGGTACATTATTGGTGCGAATCATACAAGTTCAGGGTTTTTAATTTATATTGTGGTGACCCACTCCTCTACGCAGTCCAGTTACATTATTCTGTGCGATTCATACCAGTTGATGGTTTTCTTATTATATATATTGTGGTGACCCACTCCTCTACGCAGTCCAGGTACATTATTGGTGCGAATCATACAAGTTCAGGGTTTTTAATTTATATTGTGGTGACCCACTCCTCTACGCAGTCCAGGTACTTTATTCAGTGCGATTCATACCAGTTGATGGTTTTCTTATTATATATATTGTGGTGACCCACTCCTCTACGCAGTCCAGGTACATTATTGGTGCGAATCATACAAGTTCAGGGTTTTTAATTTATATTGTGGTGACCCACTCCTCTACGCAGTCCAGGTACATTATTCGGTGCGATTCATACCAGTTGATGGTTTTCTTATTATATATATTGTGGTGACCCACTCCTCTACGCAGTCCAGGTACATTATTGGTGCGAATCATACAAGTTCATGGTTTTTAATTTATATTGTGGTGACCCACTCCTCCATGCAGTCCAGGTACATGTTTTGGTGCGATTAAGACCAGTTGATGGTTTTCTTATTATATTGTGGGGACCACTCCACTACGCAGTCCAGAAAGATACCTCGTTGCAACGTTTTGGACTAATAACTATATTGTGAGGTGTTCAGAATACACGGTAAATTAGTGGAAATGCTTGTTATTGAATGTTATTGAGGTCAATAATAGCATAGGAGTGAAAATAAGCCCAAAAACTTGATTTTTTAACTTTTTATGCTTTTTTCAAAAAAAATCAGAATCCAAAACCTTAAATCCGAACTAAAACCTTTCGGCAGGTGTTTTGCGAAACAAATCCGAACCCAAAACATCGAGAAAATCCGGATCCAAAACACAAAACACGAGACCTCAAAAGTCGCCGGTGCACATCCCTACTTTGAAGTGGAATGTTCTCAGCCCCAGCAGGAGCAGATACAGAAGATGAAACCTATAAAACAGAAACCACCAAAAATAGTAATATCTAATGACAAAGTGAGTTTGGTAATTTTTATTTCAGATGGTAACTTACATGTTGACCCCTTCAATCCCTGTGAACATTTGCTTTATTTATTTCTGCTAGGTCAGTGGGTGCTATAGACTGTTCCATTTCTGATATTTCAATAGTTCAGCCATAAGTTTCATCATTTGATACATTTTCTTGTAGTTTGTTTTACATAACCAAAGAATTACAAGGTGCTTTTTCTGGGAAACATATCTCAAGGCGGGGTCATATATGACCCCAGCCTATAAAAATCCTTAGCAAGGTCTAATTGCTCAAAATGTAATATTACTGACATACATAACTTTTATGGATCTAATACTATCTGAATAAAGGTTAATAATAATAATAATAATAATAATAATAATGATAATAATGGCTTGGTTGTTTTGCAATGATTAGTCAATCGAAGGATTTGAGGGGTTGGCCTGGGCTGGTGTGGTTATATAAACTTAGGCATGTGCTGGTTACTTTCTCTTGCACTGGAAATTTCCAGAAGGCAGCCTGCTATGGTGAGTCCTTGCTGCAAAGCAATTTGTTTTTTGCTTCTACCTGTTCTTGCATTTGTCTGTTGCCTTCTGTTTCTTCTCTGTACTTTTTCTTTTCAAACCTCTTCTCCTTCCACCCCCCCCCCCCCCCCCAGCAGGCATGCTGAAAAATCCCTCACCTATAGACACCCTTTTTGTCCCACTTAGACTAGATGACACTGAATGACCCTTAACAACTTGACAAGTATCGCAAAATACAAAAAAGTTTAAAGTATAGTCTGCTTTTTGGCGGGGTTCTGCTGCTGACCCTTACACACAAACACCCAATTTTTTCCCACATAATACAGATGTCACTGCTCCACACAACATTACTTTCACCAGAATAAATTAAAATGTTAATTTTTTGGGTTCTGTTACTAGTAGTCATACAACATAGGTACACTGTTTTTCTCCACTAAATATATTAGTTAGTTTAGAATATCTAACTCGGTCTATACACTAGTACTGTATATATGTCTGAATAACAACTAGTAGCCACTGCTCCATCTAAACGTGCTGATTGAAATTAAAACAAATTGATTGGCAAACTATTCTAGCTGACTGACCCTTACAGAACTGCTTTACAATAATCACAACTATTCTATTGTTTTCTCTGCCCATCTTTCACCCTGAATGCTATTTTCTCAGCAGAGTACTGCAGCTAACATCCTCACTACATGCTGACTGTTCTACAATGGCTCATGAGAAAACGAGGGAGGGATGTATTTTGAAGTCATGACTCGGTTCCTTTGATTTTAATAATAACAATGACAATGATGATGATGAAATAAGAGTTCCATGTATTTCCATGTACGTGATTAAACCTGGTTATCACAAGTAATATAGATTGTGACTTGCTAAAGCTTTTCTAAGAATTTTTATATTGCTGCTTATACTATGTATTAACATACATGTATTATTTAATTATATGATCTGTGTTTTACAAATAATCCTACCTGACCAGTATGACAGGATATGCCACATCTTTTTCCTGACGTTATTTGAACTACCCAAGTTATATAAGGCCTCACACGCCTAAGCAAAGCATGTATTATTGCACACTAGTAAAAAATCATCATCATCAGCAACTATTTATATAGCACCACTAATTGAACAGTGCTGTACAAAGAACGCACTCACATTAGTCCCTGCCCAATAGAGCTTAAAGTTTAAATTCCCTAACATACACACAGACAGACAAGGGTCAGTTTAATAGCAGTCAATTAACCTACTAGTATGTTTTTGGAGAGTGGAATGTAACCAGAGCACCCGAAGGAAACCCACACAAACACGGGGAGAACATACAAACTCCACACAGATAAGGCCATGGTTGGGAATCGAACTAATGACCCTGGTGCTGTGAGGCACTAAGCCACCATGCTGCCCCAAAATATATACCTAGTGCACACTCGACAGTATTTTTCAGCACTTATTCTTCAAAAACTAAAGGAAATGAGAATAAAGGGTCTCTACTGAAGGGTTCGTCCACTGTCTGGTGACTATGGGTCTCAACCTGTATGTATTGTGCATGTTTTTAAAAATGCATGTAATTCTGGCATTCCCACGTCCATATTCAACTACAAGCAGATCTAAAAAAACGTCTCTTATTGAATATGATTCTGTTTGGTGTGAAATTTATGAGCAAATATTACATTTTATACTTTTGATCTAATTTGCCTTTTTGTGGGCTAAGAAGAAACCACCAATTCTAAATAAGTATTTGATGGGTGTGATTATTGATATGGTATAACCCTTGTGTATAGATCAGACAAGGAGAAATAGTTATTAGTACAGGTGTTTTTATTTGCCCAGTAGCCTTCGGACAACATATAAGTGAATGCTGATGCATAGTGTTCCTATATTGTTTTAAACATTGCATTTTCTGCATTATAATTAATGTTTTCTATGTGGTTTTATAATGACTGACTATTTAATTAAATAAAATGTTATTACATTTCCATGGTTCACTCATTTTGTGGCTCTAGTATGCTTTTGCATTTTTGTATAGTTAGTTTCTGGACATATGCAGTGCAATTTAATGCAAAATAAGGCATGTATCCGCATTTACTTAATCAATCAGGCCCTATATGTTATATACATATCCTCCTGCAACTGGTACTGGCTATGGTTGAAGTGTGCTGGTATAAAACAGTATACCATACCGCCACTTCTGCCACTGCTTTCATTTTGGCTCCCAATGTGCCACTGGGTACATCTATGTAATGTGTGGCTGCACATTCACCTTATGTGTCTTTGCATTTTTTACCTTTTTGTATCTGAATGCTATTTACGTGATAGATAAGTATTAGAGAAAAGGGAGAGTACCACAGAGAAAACATAAGAGACAGAGAAGAGGAATATCTGAAGTGAAAAATCTGCTTGAGCAACCTACATCACCCTAGTTATTATTGAACTACAAGGCAGGTAGAGAAGGACATGCTTGGATTTGTAGTTAGACAGCAGATGAAAATACACAAAATGTCTACATTGATGGTAGAGGGGCATTTTTTCCACCTAACTGTATATGGTTACTATATTTTCTACAGCAAGTCTTAGGATGGTTCACCCTAATTGTTGATTATTTGATTTATTTACATATACATGGAGAGATAATCATCTGACTACAAGATTTGACACTATCTAGCAAGTAATTACGGCGCTACAGACAACTTGGGTGAATTATGGACTAACTTTATTGGACTCTCTATAGTGATTTGTGTTTTATAGGTAATAGATGTGATCTTTCTACATATCTCTTTACGTATACACCATTGACCTGATATCACTTTTCATTACCGATATTAAAGGGTTATCTTTATTAGCATTCAGTATAGGGATTGAGCGCTGTCACTTTGTTTCTGTTTTGCTATAGTATGGAAGATCGCCAATATGATAAGCTGCTCTCCCTGACCAATAAAGCTTATTCTACATGAACGCATCCTATTTCCACAAATATTATTTCTTCTAAGTCTGTACAGATGTCATAATCATCTTTCACTTTGGTGTACTGGGTTGACTAATCATCAGTATGACTCTTAGAAAATATGCTTTTTTCTGGCAGTAGCATTTTTAGGAGAAGCTGAAGCAGGGAATCTGTTGTGTGCAACTTGACCCTTTCCCTATGGCTTGTTGTATAGGCTTTTATGGCTTATTGCTGTTCCTCCATTAGCTGAAGTATATAAAGTATGAAATTCTACCTTGCTACTATCTCTTACTTCATTTGGTGGCATGGCAGAGGATATTTTTTTTTGTTTGCAGCTGCTGCAATGTTCAACATGCAGTTGCTGAATGGTAAAAATGCCCAGAAATTTGTACAGAAAACAACACCTGCTATCACTGAGAAATGCATTCCTATAACAAGGATACCATTCAGTAGTTATAGATGAACAGATCCACAGAGCCACAAGGATTCCAAGGAGTAACCTCCGATATTTCAAACAGAAGGAGGTTAACAGCAGGGTGCCCCTAGTGGTCACTTACAATCCCCACATTAACATCTTGGGGAGAATTGCTGCTGACCTTCAACCCATATTTCAGAAAGACAATAAACTGAAGGAAATATTCCAAGATTTACCACTCCGTTCATACAAACAGCCTCCCAACTTAAGTAATCCCCTCGTTAGAAGTGCCCTCCCATCACCATCAGAGACTGGCACCTTTCCTTGCAAAAACAAAAAATGCAAAACCTGCATCCATGTCCTACCAACAAACACAGTCCGCATACCCAACACACAATGGGACTATAAAATCACTGACACATTCTCATGTACATCCTCCAATGTGGTGTACATGATACAGTGTACAAGGTGCCCTGAGGGAATTTACATTGGAGAGACCAAGCAGAAACTGCAATCCAGGATGATTTTACACAGGCATACAATAAAGAAGACTCCGGACACCCCTTTGGGTAAACACTTCTCTGGATCAGGACACAGTATGACAGATTTAAAAGTCCTAATACTGAAAGGTCTTTTTAAAAATGACACGGAGAGAAAAATATGGGAATTCAAACTGATAAGAACATTTCAGTCATTGACAAAATAACTCAATCTAACACCTGGATTTATGACCCACTACATGGACACACTTCACTCTCGACAGCAGAGTGCAGACCTCTAAACTCGCAGGACTTTTACTCTTCCATCCATAATGAAAACCTCCTTTTTATTACTTTAGCTTATCTTAATGATGCATTCCCCCTGTACAAATTTCTTGATGTAACAGCTCTTAAATATTGTGCCTTTTTCTCAGTCATTCATTTGTAAACTTGCCTGATGAAGAGGCCTCTGTGCTCTGAAAGCTAGCAAATATAATATTTTTTTTTGTTAGCCAATAAAGGTATCACTCCTATAATAATTTTGTCACAAAAATATTTAACATCACATAGATTTTTCTGGCTAACACGGTACTGCAATAATAATAAAAACATATTTTTTGCTACACATTAAGCTATTGCTAGGTTATTTCTATTGGTTGTTATGACAATATACTGCTAAACTTTGTTAATAACACTAATGGAATAAACAGAACAATTGGAATCGCGTGCTATTGGCCGTCCAGGACCATGTGATCGCCGGTCCAGCATTTAAACAGGCACCTGAATAGTATGGAGATTCAGTTAACCTAATTCCTTTGTTGAATCTGTCTTTTACGCATCAGAATGAATAGAGGTATTTTATTATATACTTCACGGTACCAGGGATAAGTACTCTGTATATTTAACACTGTTATGATTTTTGCTGCGGCCTTATATTGTACTAGGGATGTGCACCGGCGACTTTTGAGGTCTCGTGTTTTGTGTTTTGGATCCGGATTTTCGTTATTTTTGGGGTTCGGATTTGTCTCGCAAAACACTTGACGAAAGGTCTCGGTTCGGATTTAAGGTTTTGGATTCGGATTTTTTTGGAAAAAAACATAAAAAGTTTAAAAATCAAGTTTTTGGGCTTATTTTCACTCCTAGGCTATTATTAACCTCAATAACATTCAATAACAAGCATTTCCACTAATTTACAGTGTATTCTGAACACCTCACAATATAGTTATTAGTCCAAAACGTTGCAACAAGGTATCTTTCTGGACTGCGTAGAGGAGTGGGTCACCACAAGATATATTAAAAACCCTGAACTTTTATGATTCGCACCAATAAATGTACCTGGACTGCGTAGAGGAGTGGGTCACCACAATATCTATTAAAAACCCTGAACTTTTATGAATCGCACCAATAAATGTACCTGGACTGCGTATAGGAGTGGGTCACCACAAGATATATTAAAAACCCTGAACTTTTATGATTCGCACCAATAAATGTACCTGGACTGCGTAGAGGAGTGGGTCACCACAAGATATATTAAAAACCCTGAACTTTTATGAATCGCACCAATAAATGTACCTGGACTGCGTAGAGGAGTGGGTCACCACAATATATTAAAAACCCTGAACTTTTATGAATCGCACCAATAAATGTACCTGGACTGCCTAGAGGAGTGGGTCACCACAATATATATTAAAAACCCTGAACTTTTATGATTCGCACCAATAAATGTACCTGGACTGCGTAGAGGAGTGGGTCACCACAAGATATATTAAAAACCCTGAACTTTTATGATTCGCACCAATAAATGTACCTGGACTGCGTAGAGGAGTGGGTAACCACAATATCTATTAAAAACCCTGAACTTTTATGAATCGCACCAATAAATGTACCTGGACTGCGTATAGGAGTGGGTCACCACAAGATATATTAAAAACCCTGAACTTTTATGATTCGCACCAATAAATGTACCTGGACTGCCTAGAGGAGTGGGCACTGGGCACCACAATAAAATATATAAAAAACCTTCAACAGGTCTGCATTACACTACACATACGGCTGCTCCTCCATCCTCTCCATTATATACATGTTGGAGTTTTAGCGTGTGACAACCTCTTGTTTTTGATAATGTCAGTGCATTTTGAATATTTTTCAATTTGCCCCACACCACTGAATGAACTTTATCTATGATACGCATCTATCTATCTTGACTGCGTAGTGTGGTGGCCCCGGTACACAATTTGGTACCGAGGCCACAATATAATTAAAAAACCCTCCACGTGTCAGAATTCCACCAAAAAAGGGTATGGACTGCGTAGTGTGGTGGCCCCGGTACACAATTTGGTACCGAGGCCACAATATAATTAAAAAATTGGGCATCAACAGTCAACGTTGTTTAATATCTGATACACCTCTATCTGGACTGCATAGTGGAGTGGCCCCGGTACCCAATTTGGTACCGGGGCCACAATACCTCCTCCAAACATGGTACAGACAATTCGTCATTGAGATCCCATCAAGTATGTTAAAGACAGACAGGGTCGAAGTGTTATTCGTTGACTTTGTAAACCCAAAAAACTGTCCCTGTTGCACATAGTCGTGCAATGAAGACTGACTTTTTCATTTAAAGGCACGATCTTTCAAGTGTAGTGTTTGTAAGTCTAAGTCATATTATACTTTTGGTAAAATTGGTTTATTTTGTTCCTCTTTATGGTAATTAGTCATAGAATTAAAGTATGAAATAGAGTTAAAGTATGAAATAGAATTAAAGTATGAAATAGAATTAAAGTATGAAATAGAGTGGTATAGAGTTGTAGTGTGGTATAGATAGAGTGGTCCACACAATATAATAATAAAACCCTCAACTGGTCTGAATTCCACCAAACAAGTATCTGGACTGCGTAGTGTGGTGGCCCCGGTACACAATTTGGTACCGAGGACACAATATAATTAAAAAACCCTCCACGTGTCAGAATTCCACCAAACAAGTATCTGGACTGCATAGTGGGGTGGCCCCGGTACCCAATTTGATACCGGGGACACAATACCTCCATCAACCCTCTAAATCCCACTCCACTGATGGCGGACACCGGGCGCACGTCTAACACCAAAATTGCAGTTACAGCCGCAGTTATACGCTTTGCAATAGGGTGACTACTATCGTATTTTGTGGTCATGGCAAACGACTGTTGGACGGTCAATTGTTTTGTGAAAGACTTAGCGGTCTTACAACTTCCCCTCTGGGAAGATGACCGACTAACAGCAGCAACAGCAGCAGTGGCAGTAGTAGGCGTACCGCTGCAGGATTCCTCGGATGAATCCCGTATTGAGGAGGACTCAGTCTGGCTGCTGACTTGGGCTGCAGGACTGAATCTGATGGAGATTGTGGAGGAAGTTGACGAGGAGGGTGTTGCTGGTGTGTATCCAACTGGACCACGGGATTTAGGTGTCCCTGTACCGATGAGGGTCCTAGCCCCAGTTCCTGAACTAACCACTGAACTATGAAGGTTATTCAGGTGACGTATAAGGGAGGATGTTCCTAGGTGGGCAAGATCCTTACCCCTGCTTATTTGAGCTTTACATAAGCTACATATGGCCATACATTGGTTGTCTGGATTTGGATAAAAATAACTCCAGACCGAAGAGGTGCATTTTTTGGTCTTCTGACCAGGCATGACGATGGGCTTTTTCATCCCATGGACATCAGCTGTTTCCCCCCCTGGTGCCTCATTTACAATAACCACATCACCATCCTCATCATCAAGTTCCTCCACAGCGCCAGCTACATCATCAATAGCCTCCTCCCGAGCCACCTCTTCCCGTACAGTGATGGGAAGGTCAGGCTTGACAACCACCAACATCCTTGGACTCGCCTTGTGGATTTGTGATAATTTCTCTTTAGAAGGCAGAGTTGTTTGCTGTTTTGTTGCTGACAGCATAACTCTCTTCAATTTTTTGTAGGGGGGGGGGAGGAGGAGGAGGGCTAAGATCCGTGGGTGAAGCTGAACCACTAGTCATGAACACGGGCCAGGGCCTAAGCCGTTCCTTGCCACTCCGTGTCATAAATGGCATATTGGCAACTTTACGTTTCTCCTCAGATGATTTTAAGTTTCTCTTTTTGCTACTTTTTCTTAACTTGGGCTTTTTGGATTTTACATGCCCGGTACTACGAGATTGGGCATCGGGCTTGGAAGACGACGTTGATGGCATTTCATCGTCTATGTCATGACTAGTGGCAGCAGCTCCAGCATTAGGAGGAAGTGGGTCTTGATCTTTCCCTACTTTATCCTCCAAATTTTTGGTCTCCATTATATGTAGCACAAGATACTGCAGAATGTGTGAACTTGGTAATATTGCAGTACCAATGGACTTATACTGCTGGATTGGTTTTGCAAATTTGGTTATAATTATTATATATTTTTTTTTTTTTAAATTTTTTATTTTTTTTTACTTTTTTTTTATTTTTAAAAAACTTGGGAATAGTGGGGAAATAACTATGCCCTTAGAAGCACAGAGCACAGGACACAGCACCACTGGACTGAACAGGACACGGCACAGGACCCAGCAGCACTACGGAACTCAGCAGGACAGAGCACAGGACACAGCACCACTGGACTGATACTGCAGAATGTGTAAACTTTGTAATATTGCAGTACCACTGGACTTTTACTGCTGAATGTGTGAACTTGGTAATATTGCAGTACCAATGGGCTTATACTGCAGGATTGGTTGTGCAAATTTTGTGGTAATTAAAAAAAATTAAAGTAGTTTTTGGTATTTTTTAAAAAAACTTTTTTTTATTTTTTTAAACACAGGGGAATATTGGGGAAATAACTATGCCCTTAGAAGCACAGAGCACAGGACACAGCACCACTGGACTGAACAGGACACAGCACAGGACCCAGCAGCACCACTGACCTCAGAAGGACAGAGCACAGCACACAGCACCACTGGACTGATACTGCAGAACACAGCACAGCACAGCACAGCACAGCACAGAACTAAACAGCACAGAGGACCA
This sequence comes from Mixophyes fleayi, assembly GCF_038048845.1. NCBI lineage: Eukaryota > Metazoa > Chordata > Amphibia > Anura > Limnodynastidae > Mixophyes > Mixophyes fleayi. The sequence continues at coordinate 282,927,507 of NC_134405.1, read as the reverse complement.
CCTAACACACCCTCCCTCTACCCTGATCAATGCCCGAGTGAAGATGGCGGCGACTAGCGGGGAATTTATAGGATCCGAGTATCGCGAGATCCGACAACGGGATTATGAGTCAGAGCCTCAGTTTCACATTTGAATTTGGCGCCAATACCCGGATCTGTCTCGGATCCGACTCGGATCCGCAACGTTCGGGTGGGCTCGGATTTCATAAATCCGAGTGCGCTCATCCCTATATTGTACCCTGTTTTGTCACAACTTAGTTATTGTTTAACACACTTATCAGAGACTGCTATGTCTCAGTTTCTTAAGGCCTATTGGTAGGCTTCAGGATTCTTTACAATAGCTACAAAATTCTGTGCAAGCTGTCTAACCTGTTAACAGGCAAATCCTGGAAGCACTGTTCCCACAGAACTAGCACACCTCCCAGATACAGAGAGACCCTTCCAGATAATCCATGTTGATTTTATTCAACACCCAATGATAACAAGTATGCAATATGTATTAGTTTGCGTATATTTCTTTTCTGGGTTGGTGGAGGCATAGTCCATTACCGCAGCAAACATAGCTGCAAAGATGTTTCAGGAATTTGGAAGCAGGTACAGGTTACCTCAAGTGATATCCTCAGACTAAGGTACACATTGCACAGGTAAAGTGTTTACAGTAATGTGTGATTTGATTAATCTAAAGCAACAATTATATACCTCATACTATCCAAAATCCAGTAAAATTTTTGAAAGGTATAATCAGAAAATAAATACTACATTGACTAAGATTGAGAAGGAAACTGGTTTTACCTGGCAAAAACCATTGCCATTTCTGTTACACATTATGCAGATCACCCCTAGTGGACTATTGTACATTTTGCCTTATGAAATTGTTTTTGGGAAACTCTCTAATGTTGCAATGGGCCCTTTACCAGACTTACCTACAGGAAATGACTTGATTGTTTAATACTTTTCTCATGTGACCAGACTAATAAAGCAGATCCCTGATACACTGCTTTCTACTCATCCACCTGATATTGATAAATGTCATGATCTAAAGCCAGGTGACCTGTGAAGATAAAGGTGTTCATAAGACAAAGAGGACTTTCTGATCAGTGGGAAGCTTCTTACCAAGTTCTCCTGACATCTTCTACTTCGGTCAGGGTGGGGAAGAAGTCAACCTGGATAAACTGCAAGAAGGTAACTGCTCCCTTACACTACTGGAAAAAGACATCCTTGCACACACTTCCTCCACTCTCTTTGCGACAACTCCAGGTACACCAGCTTAGACGGGCATATTAAACTCCAGCCTGAAGTTGCATCAGTCAGCTCCAGGTAAGCACATAAAAGGTCCCTGCTGTGAAGAAAAAGTTAGACAAGGAATCTGACAATGAATTGGTTAGGAAACATACAGATAAAGGACTTTGGGCATTCATAACAGCCTCAACCATCTTTGTTGGAGGAATCATCTTTATTTTGAAAGCATAGTGTCACACACACACACACACACACACACACACACACACACACACACACTTTTGGCTTAGGAAACCAATGAAACAAATTGGGTATGTTTACATATACCTCCCACAGAAGGAAAGACACCTTCTGTATACAGTACCAGTTTCTTGGTCTGAGGTAGCAAAAATTAGAAACAAAAGCTGCCTTCAGTTTAAAATACTTCAGCTACATATCACCCTCAGAGATAGTGTTTAAGATTTGCAGGTGGTTTTAGTAAACGGGACATCTGTATGACAGTTCAGAATCCAATGGGTTAGAAAATTCATGTTAATTAATTAGGATGTAGCCATTTCTGATTGTAGCTATGCTAATATATCAGTAATTATTTTCATAGCAAAGTGATACAAAGAAAGAAATCATATTTAATGTTAATATGACATGGCACTGACCTAAATGTAACTCCTCCTACAAATATATGAAATGGTAGAAAGCAGCCCAAGCCATAAGTTATGGGGCCCCTTTGCGTTACCCAGGGGGCTGTATTTTGTGTGTGGAAAAAGGACTAATTCATGGTTACCGGCTGGGGCTAATGGAGCTTGTTTCCTCAGCTGAGTTATCCCTGCAATAGTGATAAGGTATAGTTTACCAGAAGTACATATAGTACAGAAAGAGGGAAGGGACATTAGCAGACAGACATGGCTAGGTGCAGGCTTTTCCCAATGGCTATCAGGTATAGGTATAGTACAATACATAGTAATAATATATAGCGACAAGTCTTGGGTTCCTATTGATCATTTATATCATTAGTAGATCCCTTCCTACACGTCTTTGTGCAAGCAAGGAAAGAAAAATATTAGAAAAAAATTAGGCCTTGAATATCCATCATCTTATGAGAATCCCAGAAGAGGCAACTTAGTAGGGTAATCAAATTAAATGAGGTACCATAGAATTGTTTGAATATTCAGTCTGGTTTACAAAATGGAATCTATCAGCCACTATTGTACTATAGGCTATAGCTTTAATGAAACCAAGTTTTGCAAGAGCTGTTTTGGACTTCATGCTTCACACAATGTGCCCTTTCCCCAAGGCCATAATAGTTATCCAATCAGTGTACATGCCAAGCCAAATTCCCCTCTGCACAATGGTGCCAGGATTATTGTGTACATGAGAGTTATTAAATTTGACTATTTAAAAATATTATGTTTTCAGACTTCTTTTCTGAAACAGTCATGATCATTTATATATATATATATATATATATATATATATATATATATATATATATATATATATATAAAATGTATAAAAAGGATGCTGAGCTAGGGACATGATATTTCAATGCAAAAAATATAAATAGATCAGAAGACTGCAAAGTAACATATTGGATTGGAGCTCTCACAAATTGGCAATGCAAAATCTATTACTTCAGCTTTATATAGTGTCTGCAAACTTGTACTCTCCCGCCATTTCTTTCATATGAAGCCTCTAGCATTGGACTGCCCCTAATGGTGTTGGTACACCACTTAATGCTTTGGTATGATTGACTATTATTAGTAAAAGACATATCACAGGTAATGCAGTGTGGAGAAGCAAAATGAACGTAAATCCACAAATTTAGATTTTGTCTTGCACACCAATCAGTAAGGAGAATGTTGAAAAGTCTCATTCATTTGCAAACATGCGTTCAGTAAACTTTTTGCATGCTGAGCTATGAGCCCTGACATGTGTGGAGGACCACTTTTTGGTCATGCACCTCAATATGTCCGAAATGTGGCCAAAAATGCAGCCTACAGGGCAGCAAAATATTATTTGTGGTGACCAGTGGGCAGCAGGTGGATAGTTCCATAGCTGCAGTGCAGCTGAAGTGACGACCCCCGGAGACAACCACAGCCCCTCGAGGAGGGGCATATAGCAAGGATTAAATTATGTATTACAAATAAAATATTAAAAATTATTTTTGTCTGGACCATGTAGTTATCCCAGAGTATAAGATAAAGTATTATATGTAGTAATGTTCCTTTCACACAACAAAGTAGAACACATGCTATATAATGCTGATGTGTTAGTATTACATGTGTGATTACATACAATTGAATATATTTAATTTTAATAGCACCTCCTATATCCGCTCCATATATAAGTGATGTAGAGGTGTTTTTAAAATAGTGTTTCATGGAGTAATTCTCCATTTCTAGTGTTTGTTTGCAACCATACACTGAAAGGTCAATGGTGTACCCAAAATAAAAATAAAAAAAATCACATGTTTAAAAATACTAATATTCATAAAAAAAAAAAAAAAATAAAGGAAAGTTTTCTCTCTATCTAGGAGACAGATATTTATTAAAATAATAATGTGTAACATTTTTTTCAAACAGAGCACCTTCTTCATGTCTATCAACAGGTAGGGCAGGTAGGAGGCAAGGAAGCAGGATACAGATTAGGTGCTGCAGGAGGATCTCCTGAAGGATCCTTTCACACATTCCTACTTTCTCGCACATCTTTCTTTTTCAACCTCCATTCCTCCATTTTCACCACTTTATCCCTCCTCTTTTTTCCTCCTTCTACCCAATTTGCAACCCCTACTGCAGTCCATTTTCCCCCTGAAGATGTCCTAGCCTAAGCGAGTTGTTTCCCACCAATTTAGACTCCAAGATAGCTCCTCTTCCTTCAGGGAAAGCCATCTTGTGGTCCTCAGCGTCATGCAGCCCAGCAGTTAATAGCCAGCGGAAGCATGACCAGTGCCGGCCGACAGACTATTTTGCCTCCACCTGCCTCCTCCATCTTTGGTGGCTCCAGTTGCAGGTCCAGGAGATGGCGCGGCATGGCAGTTCAGTGCAAAATGAAAAATTTAATTTTTAGCATTCAAGGAGCCCCCTTTGTTTTTTTACGTAAAGTTCAATCCCTGTTAAGTTAATTTAATATTGCATTTAGGATTATTCTCATGGGCCGAGTTTTTTGTCAAAAACTACAACGGGCCACAACAGACCTTACAAGTCCCCATGTCGCTGTTATCAGAGGAAATAAAATCTGATCTCCAGGTGTGGTTGAGGTCAATTAAAGACTTTATTGTGGTGTGTATGTGGGCCAGCCCGCCTATTTCTAGCGTGCAGCTGTACGAGATAGCAAAGCTCAGGCTCGGGTTTGTTAGCTTGACATATGCCAATTCACGATACCCATATAAATTGTAAATTGCTAAGTCTAAGATATACCGGGCTGGAGTCGACATACCATCTCACATGGATATGACAATTTGCCAGCTGCTTTTGTCCAAGCAGTTCTCGGGGTTTAGACCTATTCCTTGTGCACATGGATGGTTCCCCTATCACCAAATACCAATTTAATGGTCAAAAGGTTTAGCGTTTGTAGGTCTAGATCCAGCTCTCTACGGCACCTACTCCTTTAGGATTGGGGCAGCTATGTTCACTGTCTTGGCTGACTCTTCCATTGCTACTATTAAATCCTTAGGCAAATGGAAGTCCGAAGCCTACAAAAATATATTGGACTGAATAAATGATTGGCCAATTTAACTCTCTTGGTGACCCAGGGCTTTGTTGCCTGTTGCTTTTAGCGATGACATGAAGGGATTTTTCCAGTTTTTTCCTAGGATCAAGGCCTGATTAGTTACGTACCTTCATATGGGTTTCCTTTTTCCCCTCCAACAATTCCCTCCTGTAGATTTAGTATAGTTAACAGACGACCTACTCTGTATGTTTTTGCTCTACATGTAAGGTTACGATAAGTTATTATCATTAGGGCGGATTTGAGAATAGTGAAATGCAGATGGCCGGCCAATATGTAATTTTGGTCTGAAATGGTTCCACGCCGCTGTTGGCGAGGCGTTATTTCCTTGTCAGTTACGCATAAGCTCATCAAAAAGCATAATCACTCTACAGGGCATGCGATCCGTTCCTTTTGGGGTGTTTGTTATTGACCACACTTTAATATCAGTGAATCAGGTCCAATTGATTGGAAGGAAGGGAGTTCACCTCACCGGGGAAGGTCTATGGATGTTCATAGAACAGATTTATTGGAAGTTGGGGGACTGGCTTAAGTCCTTTGCTGCTGGGCTGTTGGTCCATTAAAGGACAACAGTGTTAGAGGGAAAGCACTGCAATCAGCGACTGATACATATGGCACTATTGCTGATTAACAGCAGATCACTGCCCCTTACAAGGTAAAGATGGTTCTTGGTCCTTTTGTGTGGAAAACCCCTTGACCTGCTTTGTTTGGGCACTTCATAGTGAGTCTAGAGGGGGTGTAGTCACTCTGATGCCAGGTTTAGCACCGACCATTCAGTAAGGTATTTTTATCCTTGGTTAGGGGAAACAGAACCATTTTGCCATCCACTCTTTTGGATTAGAATTCAGTTGTTTTTGCTGTTTTATATTTTGCTTTCTCAGCCACCAATTTGTTTTAATAAACTGTGACCTATTTTGCCAAGTTATCTACATGTCTGAGTATTTTTTTTATTTTAATTACAGCATTTAAGTCTTAATATTGGAGGGCGATTGTGCAGTGGAAAAGGGGCATCAACTATATGCAGTTTATGCTATTTACAACATAACGCGATACATCTGGATTTGAAAATGGGTATTTGTACACACAAATTATTGCTCTTTTTTAAATATGCAACTTACATACAAGTTACGTTCTGATTTGAGTCACGCCCAGGGCCGGACTGGCCATCTGGCACTTCTGGCAAATGCCAGAAGGGCTGATGGCCAATGGGCCGGTTGCTAGCTGGCCGGCCCCATCGCTCAGCACACAGACTGTCATGCCAGAATTCCTGCATGACAGTCTGTGCGCTGAGAAATGGGGCCGGCTGTATACTTACTTCCTGGTGGCCGCGCGTCCTCTTCTCCCCTCCTCTTCTATGAATGGATCTGGCTATGTCACATGGGACGCGCACCACGTGATAGGTGCCGTCCCATGTGATAGGAGAGACTGCACAGCGCGCCGCGGAGCGCACAAGGTAAGGAGGGAGGGGGGGGGGGGTAGTTTATGTGCCAGATTATGTAAAGTATGTGGGTTCCAGATTATGTAAAGTATGTGGGTGCCAGGGTATGTAAAGTATGTGGGTGCCAGGGTATGTAAAGTATGTGGGTGCCAGATTATGTAAAGTATGTGGGTGCCAGGGTATGTAAAGTATGTGGGTGCCAGATTATGTAAAGTATGTGGGTGCCAGGGTATGTAAAGTATGTGGGTGCCAGATTATGTAAAGTATGTGGGTGCCAGGGTATGTAAAGTATGTGGGTGCCAGATTATGTAAAGTATGTGGGTGCCAGGGTATGTAAAGTATGTGGGTGCCAGATTATGTAAAGTATGTGGGTGCCAGATTATGTAAAGTATGTGTGTGTGACAGGGTATGTAAAGTATGTGGGTGCCAGGGTATGTAAAGTATGTGGGTGCCAGATTATGTATAGTATGTGGGTGCCAGGGTATGTAAAGTATGTGGGTGCCAGGGTATGTAAAGTATGTGGGTGCCAGGGTATGTAAAGTATGTGGGTGCCAGATTATGTAAAGTATGTGGGTGCCAGGGTATGTAAAGTATGTGGGTGCCAGGGTATGTAAAGTATGTGGGTGCCAGGGTATGTAAAGTATGTGGGTGCCAGGGTATGTAAAGTATGTGTGTGTGACAGGGTATGATTATAGTGTGTACGTGTGTGACAGTGAAAATATAGTATGTTTTGTGTGTGACAGGGTATGACTATTGTATGTGTGTGGGGGCCGGCGTATGACCATAATGTGTGTGTGTGTGGGGGCCGGTGTATGACCATAATGTGTGTGTGGGGGGGTCAGTGTATGACCATAATGTGTGTGTGGGGGGGGTCAGTGTATGACCATAATGTGTGTGTGTGTGTGGGGGCCGGCGTACAACTATAATGTGTGTGTGTGTGTGTGGGGGGGGGGATCGGTGTATGACTATAATGTGTGGATGGGGGGGGTCTTAATATAATGTGGGAGGTAGGCTGGTTAATCTAATGGTGAATTGCAGGTAGGGGCTAATTATTGGGTGCTATTCAATTTGTGGGGGGATGGAGGGGCAATTTAACAGTGGGGCCTATCAATTTAAGATGGGGTGATTGGATTTTTAATTTAATGCTGGGGTGGTTTGGGAGCTATTAATTGAATGTGGGGCTGTGTGTGGAAAATGAGGTCTATTTATTAAATGTGATTATGAGTTATTTAATGCCTGGGGTGGTTGTAGGAAATGGATATATTTATTAAACTTAAATGCTATTTAATTTCTTGCTGGGGTTGTTTTGAGAGAGGAAAATATTTTTATTTATTAAATGGGAATGCTATTTAATGTCAGGGCTAGTTGGAGGGAAATAGATTTATTTATCAAATGTGAATACTAGTATTTTAATGAGTGGGCGCAGTGAGGCCTAATTTTAAAACGTGGATGCTATATTGATTTAACACCAGGGCTAAATTTCATTTACTCATGTACTTTTTCTCCTAATAGGGCATCCAACATTCCAGGATCCAGACAAGCAGCAACTGATCTAAAGACACCAGCAGCCACAAGTGGTGACCATGACAAGACAGGTAGGAGAGACCAGGACAGTCTGCCAACTGTTCTGAATTTGGTGGGTGACTGTCCCGCTTAGTCAGGATTTGGTCTGACTACAAGAACAGTTGAGAGATATGTCCTACTTCACACTGTACTGCTTGTTAAGGCAGAACTGCGTGCACCTAACAGTAGTGCACACAGTATTGCCTGTGTATTTGTCAAAAATTTGTCTAGTAGCCAAATTACATTATAAGAGCCCCTATGACTTAAGTGCCGGGCCCCCGAGCCTTAATCCAGTTCTGGTCAGCAGGAGAATTTGTGCTCCCAGTTCCGCCCAGGACACAGCCTGCAGAGCAAGCCGAGGAGCTCTAAGTCTCATGAGATTTATTAATCTCGTGAAACTAAGAGCTTCCCTGCTCACTCTACAGGAATGTCAGCAGCATCAGAAGCATAGATAAGTACAGTGGGCTGGTGGTGTCATAATGTTTCTGGGGGGGTGGCGTAATGTGGATGGGGAGGGTCTGATAAATGTAATGTTTTATTATAATGTATGTATCAACGCACCATTTTGACCACGCCCCCAACATAATGTAGCTACGCCCTTGGCGGCACCGCCACTGCACTGCGGCACACATTTTTTTCAACAGAGGTGGGCCCGTGTGCTTTAAATGCCAGGGCTGATTTTTAGTCCCAGTCCGGCCCTGGTCACGCCCATTGGGAGCAGATCCAATGGGGCTCTAGTGACCAGCTGTGCAATAAGAATCTGGCTGTCATATTTGGTTTCCCTTGCACATGATTGTTTTACAGCCAGTTTTTGTTTATATTCCCTTGGTGGCATCATTGCACACCTGCAGATCAGTTTAATATTAAGAGGTGACTATAAAATATATTTATATCATTTTTAAGGCAGCATCAGCATACTTATGTCTTACATCCAAAAGTGTACATTACATATATTGCATATATTAACTTCCACCACTATTGTATCCCTAACCCTACTATTTTGTTATATCATTCATTGCTACACTTCCGTATTAGTGGATCCAAGCCTCGCTTCCAACAAAAAACCTACCAGAGAACAGACCACACTGGAAGAAATGGACTCGGAAAATAATATATTAGGTTGTTGTACACATACAACTTATTCCCGAAATAAAAAAAATAAAATAAAAAAAAGGTTAACGAGGTGGTAACAAAATTATTAGGCTTCTTGAGCTGAAACAAAAACTTTAGATTAGAAAAGAATTGAAAAAGAGTTAATAAGAAAGGATATCTCTAATTCCCAATCTATTAGTAATATCTTTAATCTTAGTTCACAACCTCTAACCCAAAGTGAAGCCACATTGCTGTCAAAGGGCCTTAAATTTGCACCAGATACTTTTAAATTGTATTTAGATGTACAGAAGTGTATAAGAAAACTTACTATCACGAAATTCTTTAGTATGAGGGATCAAAAGAGTCATACTTACAATATGGTCTCTATTGAAGATCATGTTGTTTTTAAAAAAACATCCACTTTCTATCCAGCACATGTGAAAGGTCCGTATTTTGAAACATTTAATAAGGTTGTGGTTGACGATTTGAGAATAATCAATGCACAAAAAGAAAATAGAAAAAAAGCTTATTCTAATTTATCTCATAAAGAAAGAATTGCTTTGAAAACACTAAAAGATGATGCAAATTTAGTTATTAAACCAGCCGATAAAGGCGGAGGTGTGGTGATACTGGACAAAATTGATTACCATAATGAGATTAGCAGACAACTTAATGATCTCAATACTAACTCTAAATTGAAAAGTGATCAGACAAATAAAAAAAAGAAAAAATTTGAGGAGCTTATTGACAAATATGAAAATATGGAAGTTCTTAAGAAGGAAGAAAGTGAATATTTGAGTGGTGGTAACCATACAACACATTTTATATCTATATAGTTCCGAAGGTACATAAGGGGTTAGATAACTCCCCAGGACGTTCCATTATTTTCTGTGTCAATAGTCTTACCTCAAATTTGTCGGCCTTTATTGATCATTTTATACAGCCGTTGTTAAAAATAATTTATCATATCTGAAAGATACGAATGATGTTCTAACTAAACTCAAAACGGTTAACTGGGATACCCATATGTTTTTACTAACAGCAGATGTTACTTCATTATACACTATAATTCATCATGAAAGAGGTTTGACATCTGTTAGATTCTTTTTGGCTAAATCCACCATGAATGAGAGTTTAAAAAAATTTCTTCTTGAAGGTATTAATTTTATTTTAAATGATAATTATTTTGATTATAACGGTACTTATTATGTTCAGAAGAGGGGAACGGTAATGGGTACCAGGTTTGCCTCGAGCTATGCCAATTTATTTATGGCATATTGGGAAGATCATTTCATTAACGATAGGCTTGGGGAAAACCTGGTATCATGGAAGAGGTACATTGAGGATGTCCTCTTCTTTTGGAAAGGGGATAGGTTTTAATTGGATTTATTCTGTTCTAGTCTTAACTTTTAAAGTTGAAATATAAAATACTCTTTTGATATAAGTAAGATTTCAGTTCATTTTTTGGAATTAGAGATTTACATTAAATATATGAATATACACACAAAGGGGCATATTCAATTCTTTAGAATCCCCACGGCGTTAAGACTATTTCCGTTATTACGGTAATAGTAATCTGGATTTCAGCTCACAGCTCCCTGAGCCGCGAGCTGAAATTCAGCGAGAAAACTACCGTAATAACGGTATTTACACGCACTGTTACCGTATTAACAGTAATCGCGCGCCGCGAGATTTTTGGCTATAACACCAAGAATTGAATATGCCCCTAAGAGTTTTAGAAAACTAACTGACACAAATTCATATATTCTACCTTCAATTCAACACCATAAAAATTGGCTTAGGGAGGTTCCCTATAGCCAATTTCTTCAGTTACATAGAAATTGTACCGAAGATTCAGTTCTTTCATTACAGGCAGATGATATGTATAATAATTTTTGTGAGAAAGGATATGATAGAGAACTATTAAATAAAGCTAGGGATAAAGCAATTGCGAGAAATCGTGATAATCTATTTGTGAAAGAAGTGTGTCTAGGGTTAGAAAATCAGAAATGGCTTTTTATCATTGACTATAATGATTCATTTAGAGATATTGAAAATATCTTTTCAAAGCACTGGAATGTTTTGGGTAAAGATCAACATTTTATTAAAGTTGTCCCTTCAAAACCTAATTTTATCTATAGGTGATCATGTAGCCTAAAGGACAAACTAGTTAAAGGGGCGACAATAGAATCACCTAGAATAGGAAGAACTAGGTCTAAATGTTTCCATCGATGTGGTGAATGCTCAATGTGTAAACATGTAAAAACTGATGAAAGCAAAATAGAGGAGTTTACCGTTCATAATCAGAGATACAAGATTAAAAAAATTATCACTTGTAACTCCTGTAATGTTGTTTATTTAATTGAATGTAATTGTGGACTCACATATGTTGGCAAGAATTCTGACCCCTTGAAAAGACGTCTATATGGACATATACGCAATATCAAATTAGGTTATGAGTTACACTCATTATCTCTATACTATATTGATCACAATTGCACTGTGGTACAATCTGGTACAAAGAGATTGGAAACATAGAGATATTTGCAATTTATTGTCCAAAAGAGAAATGCAATGGATTATTACATGTAATTCTTTGATGCCTGTAGGTTTGAACAAGGATTTTGAACTTAAATGTTTTTTAGAACAATACATTGGAGTTAGATTATGATGCTTCTTTTTTCCTCTTTCCTTATGCCATAATCCGTTTGTGTGCCAAGTTTGAGGACAACAGAAGATGAAAGGATCGGCAGCATATCATGATTATGACAAACTTATAAATATTTTACATGTATTTGGGTTTCTTCACCTTGTAAATCCAAGCTTCGTGTTTATCTTCTATCTGAAGCACTATGGATTAGAATAATATAGATTCTGATTTCAGAGTTTTTATTTAGGAAGTATCTAAATAAGATCCACATAAGTTCCGATTACATACCATCTATATTTGGAAACGAGGCTTGGATCCGCTAATATGGAAGTGTAGTAATGAATGATATAGCCGATGTCTGGATTAACTTCTGCTTTTGTTTGACATTTGGATTTTAGAATTTGTAATATGATTGATCTTGTGTTTCCAATAAGGAAACATAGGAATGCACATTGCAATGTTTTTATTATGTTACATTTACATCTGGAAATGAGGCTTGGATCCACTAACACGGAAGTGTAGCTGTGAACGATATAACCGAGGCTTGGATAATTTTGAGTTTTAATATTTCATTTTTTAGAACTCTGTTAATATATGAATATTGTTTAATTGATGTGGTGAGTTCACCCTGTTTAATGTAAAGCGTAAAAGTTTTATTATATGTTTTTATCTGAATGTGCGATCATGTGACAGACGCTGAATATATATAGCAATTGAGAACTGCTTAACACACTACCTTGATAAAGACCTACGGTTGAGGGTTGAAACGCATTGGTGAGTGTGTTTACAAGCTCAGAGGTACTCCCATACCTGCCTACTTTCAACATCTTAGGGGAACACCAGCATTGATTTTGCGGCATAATACATCTTATTTTCAATGCCTATCACTCCTGTATTTCGGTAGGAGTACCCTTGTACTTTTTTAATTTTATTAAATATTTTTGAAAGTACTGCATTAGATCCTTTTTATTTATGTTTTTCATTGCACTCGTGGGTTTGCTGTTGTCTACTGAAACAGTGGAAAAGAATGGATCTATATGAAAATCTGAAATAAAGTGTCCTGTGAGTAGGGCCTCTTAGGGGGCGTTGAACCCGTGTAGTGGTGACTCACACAAAATTACTTATGTGCACCAATATTTGTATTTTTTTTGTGAAAGCATGATCAGAATAAATATACTCAATTTTATGGATTTATATGTATAAATAATTCATATTCTTATAAACAGTGTTGCACTATTATCCTGTATATTTCTTTTTCATGTACATTATCATCTGAGGATTTGTGAAAATTAATCATGTGTAAGAAACTTTGAATTTAAGTATTGTTTAGTTTCTTCTTGTTCTCTTTTGGGTGAGCGCAGAATAACTTGCTTACTTTGTATCTACCGTATGTTTCGACTTGTGTATTAGTCATTAGCGAATTAGACTGCTGCAGTAGATTTTGAAGCACTAAAAGGGCAGTCATACTTCTTGAATAAACTTGCACTTGCCCACTCCCAATGTGGAACATGTGCCCTGGGCTCATCTCTCTCAGGGCCCACCGGAGAAGACACTATATTGTTCTTGGTGGCTGGCACCTCCTCCAGGACAACTCACCTTCATATGGCCGCAGATTTTATGATCTGATCCTTACTCCCTTCAACTATGTGTGACTGCCTCCCCCTATCCGTCACTGACATGTCACATGGGAGTTGCTCCACATGACAGATGTGCTGTCCCATGTGTGCATGCTACAATGGAGACAGACAGAAGAGTGGCTGGAAGAAGTCAAGGGTGAGAGGGAGTGGGTCTTATTATAAGGAGGATGGGAAGTGGGCTATTAACTTAATAGTGGAGTGTGGGTAAGGTGATGTTGTTGTATTTAATTTAATGGTAAGGTCTATTAATTTAAGGAGATATTTACTGCTGGGGTAGTGTGGGGGCTATTAATTGGATGTGTGGCTGATTCTGGGGAGAAGAAGGACTTTATTAAAAGTAAATTTGAATTATTTAATGTCAGTGAGGATTGTGGGAAAAAGGACTATTTATTAAATCTAAATGATGTTAATTTATTGCTGGGACTGTTTAGGAGGGAAGGAAATAGGTTTATATATTAAATGTTTATATTATTAGTATAATGCCTGGGTATTTATATGGAAATAGTGTTCACATTTAATAAATGGACCTATTAAAGTAATTTAATATTCAAGGCTTTTTGCAGGGAGGGAGGCCTGTTTATTAAAAGTGGGTGCTGGTTGGAGCTTTCTAAATTTGATGTAACTGTCTTTTTCCCCAAATAGGGCACCAACATTGTAGGATCCAGACATGCAGTAATGGAGCTTAAGATACCAGCAGCCGCAGGTAGTGAAAGCTGCAAGAACAGATATTAGAGAGCAGGACACTGCTAACTGGGCTTAATCTGGTGGAGCAGACCTGAATTTAGGTGAATGCCACTTAATCAGGATTTGGCCGACTGCCAGAACTGTTGGGCGGTAAAACTCATTTTATACTGCTCTAGTTCTGAAGTGAGAGCTGTGTTTACAGTAGTGTATGCAGTATTGTCAGTGTATTGTCTTGAAATGATTGAGTCCCCCCTGTCTTAAGTTCTCTTGCCCCTCTAAAGCCTTAATTCAGCTCTGCTCTCCAAATGTAAGGGACCGCAACTCAAAATCCGGCTGCATTTTACTGTGCATACTCAGTTTGATAAAGCAGAAATCTAGCCACCTGCAGTTGGACTGACGTTCAACTCTGAATCAGGCCCATATTATTTATTACTCTGGTCTGAAATGCAGATAAATAAACAATCACTAACATTTATCTGATCAACAAAAGGCTGCAAAGAAACCCTACTTACAACAGTTATTACTACTAGAGCAACCAGCACTCCAAATGATCCAATTGGTCTCTATTTATCAATGGGAGAAAAGTCATGAAACCCATGAAAACTCTTGTTGTCGACACTTTTAAGACTTTTCGGCTATTGCTGGCTTGTAAAGCCTATTCAAGTATCACTGCTGTCCACCTATTGCTATTGCCATCCTGGCAGGAGACTGTGGATTCAACAGAGGTGTCATAAACCAGGATTGACATCCATAGCCTGAGTCGCCTAGAATGAAACATAAATACATTTAGATGATTTAAACATCATATAAAAAAAAAAAAAAAAATCCCACGTGGCCTGTGCAGCCTAAGAGGAGCCTGATGTTGGGAATGTTCCTATCTCCCTCTCTCTGTTGACTCTAAAATCAGAAGTTGCTCCGAAGCACCCAACAACAATTTTCCTGAAAACATCATTTAAAACCGCCCTCAGATTATTAGCCATTTGAGTCCCTTTTTATAGTCTTCATTAGCCAGCATAGACCAATGGCTGATGCTTTTGCTAATCATGCCTATACAAAGTAGCGTGTTTATAGTATCACAAGTACTTTAAATGGTGTCACCATCTGGAAATATTAAGTTTTGCCAAAGCATTTAAAAATTTTAATTACAAAAACCCACTGGTAATTAAATAGTAAATGTGGCTGGTTCACTTATAAATAACTTATTCTATAAATATATTTAAATTATTAAGGCAGTGCGCAAATTTATATCATAGCATACTTACTGATTTTTAATACTGTGTATTAGACATGCACTGATTTCTGCGGTATTGATTTCTGAGACAGTATGTAATGTTTGGGTTTTGTAACTTTTGTATAGAAAATCCCAAGTAAGCATATGTGTGGAGTGGATGTGTTTTTGAAATTGTCTGGAGACAGGTAATCTCATGCTAATTAGACCTTTTCATCGCTGAGTGACCAACACGTCTGCTGACCCTGAAAGCACAGGAAGGGAAATTAGACTTACTGGTAGACTTCCTATGTGTGTAAGACTCAAGATGCAAGTGATCACAGATTAGTCTGTATTTTGCAAGTTAAATTGTGTTAAAAGCAAGATTAGAGAAAATGTTATATCCTGATGGTAAACATTCAATATAAAACCTCAGACGTTGTATTGCCACTAGCAGCAATGTAAAAAGGTATTAAAGCTGATTTATGCGCAGGATGCATGAAGCACCTGGATTGTTTAGAGAAGCAGGATGGCAGGATTACCTTCTTCCAGGGTATCTGTATAAATCTGTGTAAAAAGCGGACTGGTTGACCATGTGTTATAGTAGTATTATTTCATCTGTACCTTGCTGGAGATCACTAGTACCACAAACTAGTGTAACTGTTTTTATTAGGACACTTGAGCTAATAACCATTACTGCTTCAACACCTACTTACCTGTGGCAATTCATGTGACCTTCAGATTAGAATAATCAAATCCGTTATTCAGCTGTGCTAAGGTTGGGACCCAGCATTCCCGTACCAATGTGCTGTCTGCTAACTGCAGCTCTGGCCAGTGTGATAGGCAAGGGGGAACCACCCACAGCAACACTGATCTAAAGATGTCAGGGGTACAAGCTCAGGCACCGAGCGAGGGGATATGCTATCAGCAAGAGTTACCTAGAAGGATGCAGTTCAAGGTCCAAGTGAAGAAACCTGTGGTGGCAGGAGGCCCCTCCTATTGCGGTTAGAGGGGCACAATTTGGGATAAAGAAAGGGGACGATGGCAAGGCAAGCCAAATTGGTCCCCAGCAGCAACAGGGTGGCATAGGAGATCCATCCGGTCACAGTAAGCTAATGTAATAAAATTAAACTTGTATTGTGCCTTCTGTTATATTAACATTGACCACCAGTATAACAGTGATGTATTTGCGAATCTCACCTATAGAAAGCCGTGTGGTCTTTAAGTGGTTAGCACTTGTGCCTCACAGCACTGGGGTCATGAGTTCAATTCCCAACCATGGCCTTATCTGTGTGGAGTTTGTATGTTCTCCTTGTGTTTGCGTGGGTTTCCTCCGTGTACTTCAGTTTCCCCCCACACGCCAAAAACATACTAGTAGGTTAACTGGCTGCTATCAAAATTGTCCCTAGTCTCTCTCTCTCTCTCTCTGTGTATGTTAGTTAATTTAGACTGTAAGCTCCAATGGGGCAGGGAAGGATGTGAATGATTTCTCTGTACAGCGATGCGGAATCAGTGGCTCTATATAAATAAATGATGATGATGATTCTGGCGATATTCACATCAACCACTCGTGAGTTTGCAAAATTACAGCTTCATACATATGGTGACTTGTATTGCTAGAGTTCCAAATCATCGCAATTGGGATTTCTAGCAATTGTAGAAATGATGATTTTGAAATAAACACTTTACTGGTGATTTTCTATCAAATCGCACTTTAATACATCCCTGATTTTGAACTCGCCCTAGAAAAATCGCTGGAAATGCAAAATCACAGCTTGATACATTTACCCCAGGAGGGTTAAATCCTACAATTCTCACTGTTTAGTCCCAGCGGGGATAACATGGCAACTAGAAGTGTTTGTACTATAAACTTCAAATCATCATTATACAAGTTAAATATCTTGGTCAATCAGTGACAATTATAGTTAAATACACTGACATTTACAATCTGAACCTATTATCTTAGATTGTTTATATGTTACATACCGTACATATTACAATCAAGGTGGCACCAAAAGTTTACTGTATATTTTGCCTCCAGGCAAACAAGTTCACATGTTTATTCTGTATAGATCAGAGATTCTCAAACTTGTTCTCTGCCCTACCCAACATTGTGTGTCTTGTGAATCATCAAGTGGAATCACAGGTGGAATGATTTTTGCTCAAAATCTGATTTAAGTATTTATGCCCCTGTGTGGAGAGCAACAAAAAAATGCACTTTAGTGAGGTCTCAGAACAGTTATTAGAACAGATCAATCAGCCACAATATTAAAACCACTGTCAGTGAAGAGAATAACATTTGATTATCTTGTTACAATTGCACATGTCAAGGGATGAGATGCATTAGGCAGCAAGTGAACAGACAGTTCTTGAAGATGATGTGTTGGAAGCAGGAGAAGTGGACAAGCATAAGGATCTGAGTGACTTTGACAAGGTCCAAATTGCGATGGGCAGAAAACTGTGACAGAGCATCTCCAAAATGGCAGGACTTGTGGAGTGTTCCCAGTATGCAGCGGTTAGTACCTACCAAAGTGGTCCAATAAAGGACAATTGGTGACTGGGTCATGGGCTTCCAAGGCACACTGATTCGCATGGAGCACTAAGGCTAGCCTGTCTGGTCCAATCCCACAAAACACTACTGTAGCATAAATTGCTGAAAAGTGAATGCTGGCTAAAACAGCTTTTTTGACCAAAAAGGTGTGGAACTACAGCTGGATTTCACTTTCACCAATTGTACATGAGGAGAAAAAACAGCCACTAAATGGTTCAAAGATACATTGCTTCTTCATAGACAAAGGAGTAAATTTACCAAGCTGCAAGTTCCCGGCGGGTTTGAAAAGTGGAGATATTGCCTTTAGCAACCAATCAGATTCTAGCTATCATTTTGTAGAATGTACTAAACAAAGAATAACTATAATCTGATTGGTTGCTATAGGCAACATCTCTACTTGGCAAACCCGCTGGAAACTCACAGTTTGATAAATATACCCCAAAGTGCTTGCTTCCCTTGAAAAACATCAATTAACTGCAACTGACAACTCATAAACACTTTATTTATTTTCCTGTCTCTTGCTAGACAAAGCATCCACTTGATATTGGTAAATTAATACAGTTCCATTGTATTTAAACTGTTTGTCACTTTTAAAAATTCACACATATGCAGAAAACATTATAGAGATTTGTCACTCAACCCTCCCTCATAAGAGTTTAAATCCAGTCTGGCTGGGTTTTATTGACATCAAAACAAGCTACCATGTTTCCACATTATTTTAATAAAGAATACACAAGGCAAGAAATACTTACAAACATCTGTGCTCTTCATCTGCACAATCCAAATCTTGTAAGCTTTTGATCCAATTTGCATGTAAAAATTAAAACCCCAAAAAACTATTCTAAACATGTTTAAAAAAATCTTCTTTTCTTCTTGCTTAAAACCACCAAAATATTCCACAGGAACAAGCTTTACCAAAAAATAAACCATGTCAGATGCTCAGAACTTGCTTCTATATATAGAAGCAGATGCTGCTGTGAGATCTATTTATAACTCAGGCCCATAAAGTGTTTTTGACCCCATTTTTGAAGTTTGCATGCTTCTCTAATTGATATAAAGGACTTGAAACCATTTGTATTTATCCTCTTGCTTTTATTGTAACACCCCCTCCGATATTGCGATTTACACATTGCAGTGATAGAATGTGTGGCTCTGGTACTAGCACCCAGAGGAGAGACACAAGGAACAGCAAACTTCCCAACTGTCCCGAGTTTGGTGGAACATCCCAAGTGGTGGCCTGCTGAAGGGGCAAGGCTTAACTGGAAAGTGGGTAGAGTATTGCCCAAATATGTGCATTTGTGGGCAGAGTTTGGGCAGAACAGGGGTGGTGCTTATTTTGTTCAGCTTTTCGGTGACATCCCGGGACCCAGAGCATGGGGAAGGAAGTTATGGGACCCCCTGAAATCTTTGGGTCCATGGCCTGCTTTCATGAGGGCCAAAGTACATTTTGACAGAGAGAATATGAGTAAAATGAGACAGAATAGACTGCAATTAGTATAATGGGGCAGATTTAAGGGATAAATTACCTCAGAATATAACTGTATAATAAAGAGGAGGGCTCATTCAGGTGTAATATACTGAAATGCCTCAGAGCGTAGCTTTATGATAGACAGGTTGGCTCAGTCAATAGGTAATATGCCTGAGATATGATTGGAGTGAGAAACAACACAGTTTAATACATAATTATTACAGAAAGCTAATTAACAACAACTTTCTACAGTCCACATTCAGTATATGAAATTTATGTCAACACGTAGAGAGGCAACATTGTATGCATTAAAGCGGTTTAGAACTACACTAGAGGAAGTATTAAAGACCAGGAGCTGAAGTTACACAATAGTGAATGTGTAGTAGAAGCGAGAGTGAGGAGTCTAGTTCAGGGAACATAGCAAGTGAGTAATGTTTTTAGTTCTGTAAAGGAAACAAATTCTTTGTTGCAGAGACTGTGATTACCTATTTCAAATTACCTGATTACCTGTTTCAAAGTTACAGATGAGTATGCGTTAAGAATTCATCGGAATCTGAGGACATAAGAGTACATTAATATGAATGTAGTGGGTCTGACTCATCTTTGGATATTCATGTTCAAACACAACCTGCACACAACTTGCTGTTAAAAAAAAAGAGTACAGAAATTGAGCATACTTTATTCCTTATTAAAATTCAAGCATATCTCAGCATGCGTTTCGATTTGAATCTGGGTGTAAGTATGCTCCGTCTAAACGTTACTTGCCGTATGTTAACAGGCAGAACAGAGTTCAGTATAAGCATATGTGCAATATAAGGTCACATAAGAACACATAAAAACTAAGTGTATATTATGAAATAAATGTGCAAATCTACAGTCCAATCATTACTAAAATTATGAATTGTTTAAAAAAAAGATTTTTTTTTTTTTACATTAAATACATAAGTCAAAATGTTATTAATGCATACTGTACATACCATGTGTTTTTTTATGGTCTCCCTTTGTCTCTCTTATACACATACTCTGTTCTATCTAGTGGAATTTTCACCTGCCCAGTAGCTGGTGCAAATGATATAGCTAAATAACATTTACCTAAGAGATAACCAATATTTGAATCCACAGAAATTGTGTACATTGGCATAAAGTCCATTTCAGAGCATGCACAGAGTAATTTTATGCAATGTATACGCCATGCAATTCTGAACATGAATCAGGCCCAGTATGTCATAAATTAGGAAAAATACATACTGTCTTAATCAGCATGATTAATAAGGTGCATTCTGCAAGTGGAGTTAGAGCAACCAAGGAACAATTATTTAGATTTTAGATTTGAAACACATAATGTGGAAAGAAATAGTCCCTAAAGTGAGTGTATGTCAACTATAGAGATGAGACTAATAATACCTGAGTTGCCACAGATGTGATTTGCACTACTAAGTCTAACTGATGAGAGATGTGAGGGCTGTATGTATATATAGAGCCTGTTGATGAATAAATCATTAGAATTTAATTATCCAACAAAGGTGACCTGGCCGACACTTATTTCATCAATGGTAACTATCTACTATGTCATCTGCTGCATCTGCATTAGATCTGTTCTCTTAATATCAAACCTGAATGTATAGGATCACATGCTTTCTAATCAAGCTGAAGGTTTCTGAGGTTGGAGTGAGTTACAGCTGGGTGATTTACCTAAAGGTAATACCAGAAAGCAGTTATACAGAACACATTATCACAAGGCATCCATGCAAACAGGGTCATAGACATATAATTGAGCATTACCACTAATTTCTTACACACAGAGGCAGATTCAATTCTGAAAATATCCGCACGAGGCGCCTCCGGAACAGCTACGAGACACCTTATGCAGATTATTTTCTGACAGAAGTAACGCTGATTTCTCCTCGCGTTCCATAGAGGTCCAAGCAAAAATCTGCATTATTTTTTAGCATAGTAACGGTAACAAAGCGCGGTCACGATGTTCCTCAGAGCTGAATCTACCCCGTAGACGTTGTTATCACTATTGTCTTATTAATGGGCATTATTGTTCCTTCTGTTATATTATAGGGCATTAGTACTACTGGTTACATTTGTTATCTACGGGCGGGATAATAATGAGCATTAGTATGACTGCTGGCTAAGCATCCATTTTACCGCTATACTTACTACTACTGGCATACTCAACACTGTTGATTCTGTATGATGGTTCTCAAGTGTTCTAGTAAAAATCCTCAGTGCTCGTGGCTCACAGTAATATTGCAAACCACCATTTCTTTAACGTGTAAGTTCTCAAAAATTTATCATGTTGCTTTCTACTACTCATTTACATAATGTGTTGCATTATGAAGTATTTGTATATCATTGACATTTAAAATAAAACATTGTAACAGGCTTATGGGTTAATAAGGTTAACAAGATGCCTTATGTCTGAATGAATATCTTATAGAACATTTTATTTTATTTCTACTCAAAGCACTCTCTATTTGACGTACAAGAAATCCTAAATCATGAATCATCTAAGTACAATTCATGTTTATGTAGAAATTGGCATAATAGGTGGAGCCCCATCTGCTGCAGGCTTATTCATACAATTATTTTGATTGCTGTACATCATGTTCTTCCTGCAATGTAAATGATGTTAACTGATTGTTATGTTTGCACTAGAAAACATTCTTTGCAGTAAAAATGTTTACTGTACTAACAACGTTCTAACTCTGCAATTTCTTCTGAGAAGTTCAGTGCTGAACATTTCTTGAAGGGCAGGATTTTTCTCTGGTGTCATGAAAGGTGCATTGCATTGTAATGATGGAAAAATTATTTTTGCCATTGTTCAAATAGCTTAGGAACACATCTTGTTATTTCATGTACTGACATATAGTCATATTGCTTTATTCAACATCGAAAGTAATGACTATTTACTGTTACTTAAATATGACTGCTACTAAAACTACTTCTCACAGCTGAAAAAAACCCCATGAAATGCCAATGTAAAGAAGACCTTGCAGGTGGTGGTAGTAGTTGGTGTTTGGCTTACTAAACGCCAATAGCTGCATAATTGGGAATGCAAACATCAATCAAAGCTAGGGAGAGACCATGATATGCGTAGTCTGAACAATTAAAAAATAATGCAAATTGGTATCATATGAATGACTAAGCAACCAGAGTCATGCAAAATACTGCAAATCTGCTTTTAGAACAGAAGCCATGAGATGTTAAATGGAGCAATAGAGCTGTCATGAGAGAGACAGGAGCTTTATCACTCCTTGGATTTCCTAATCAAGAATAGTGGGTCAGTTTTGCTCAGTTGAGCACCAGGGGCCTGATTCATTAAGGATCTTAACTTGAGAAACTTCTTATTTGAGTCTCCTGGACAAAACCATGTTACAATGCAATGGGTGCAAATTAGTATTTTGTTTTGCACATAAGTTAAATACTTACTGTTTTTTTCATGTAGCACACAAATACTTGATAGTTTATTTGTACACTGAAATTTTAAGTTGATATTTGTGTGCTACATGAAAAAAGAGTCAGTATTTAACTTATGTGCAAAACAAAATACTAATTTGCACCCCTTGCATTGTACCATGGTTTTGTCCAGGAGACTGAAATAAGAAGTTTCTCAAATTAAGATCCTTAATGAATCAGGCCCCAGATCACAACCCTCTTTAGTGGAAGTGCTGTTCAGATACAGACAAATAACATCAGAGAAATAATGCACAATGCCTTCTCCTTCTGCCCTGTGGTAAATAAGAGAAAAAGTAACAAAGTAGACAGGGCCTGATTCAGGGTTCAGGCTGCGCTAGGCTCGTAGCGCCCTTCACCTAGTACGCGGTAGGAAAAAATGAACTTATCCTTAACTTAAAATCCGGCTTCCTTTACCCACCCTCAATGTTCATGTCTTTTAAAAATTCAGTTCCATTAGGCATTTTAAATGTGTCATGGCAATCTTTGTCATTAATTTAATTCCATTAAAATCAAAACTGTATAGCATTAGCACCAGTTC
Source organism: Mixophyes fleayi (assembly GCF_038048845.1). NCBI lineage: Eukaryota > Metazoa > Chordata > Amphibia > Anura > Limnodynastidae > Mixophyes > Mixophyes fleayi. Next base: position 282,904,253 of record NC_134405.1, on the reverse strand, counting down.
ATACCACTGTTCTGAGGGTGAAGATGGAATGGGCTGTCATGCCTTTCTTTGCCTGTCCCCATCCTTGTCTGTTTTATTTACTTATTCGTATCCTTTTCATCTACAGGTATGTCCATCCTCTGCTAATCTGAACTACATTAATTTGTGTATCTCATCTCTGCAACTATGTGTTTAAAAAGTATGTTATAGGAATTTGTTATCTGTACTAACTTAGGTTGGCCTAGTCTTTTATTTATGCCTAATTTATGATAGGTATCTGGCCTCCTCTAGCCTATTTGACAAATGTTGTTCTATTCCTTTGATTATCTGACCAATTAGCACAGCTGTAGTCAGAGCCAGATTTAGACCTCATGGGGCCCTAGGCAAGATATTGGTTTGGGCCCCCCCCCCACCCTGAAACAATCCATAGCACAGTGGTTCCCAAATTTTTGCAGTTCGCGGCACCGTTAGAGTCTCCAAATTTTTTCAAGGCACCCCTCCAAAATAATTACTGAGCAGTCCTGTTTTAGAAGTAGTTGGGTCAAAAAATTGTACTAAGTATTTAGGTCACCACAGAAATACTTATTTAGTTGTATGCAAAAATGCCCCTCTGCATCCAAAAACTCTGCCCCCTCTGCATCCAGACACTCTGCCCACTCTGCATCCAGACACTCTGCCCACTCTGCATCCAGACACTCTGCCCCCTCTGCATCCAGGCACACTGCCCCCTCTGCATCCAGGCACACTGCCCCCTCTGCATCCAGGCACACTGCCCCCTCTGCATCCAGGCACACTGCCCCCTCTGCAACCAGGCACACTGCCCCCTCTGCATCCAGGCACACTGCCCCCTCTGCATCCAGGCACACTGCCCCCTCTGCATCCAGGAACACTGCCCCCTCTGCATCCAGGCACACTGCCCCCTCTGCATCCAGGCACACTGCACCCTCTGTCATGCTGTCCCCTTCTCTGCCCTCTGTCCCCTCCTCTGCCCTCTGTCCCCCTCCTCTGCTCTCTGTCCCCCTCCTCTGCTCTCTGTCCTCCTCCTCTGCTCTCTGTCCTCCTCCTCTGCTCTCTGTCACGCTGTCCCCCTCCTCTGCTCTCAGTCTTGCTGTCCCCCTCCTCTGTTCTCTGTCACGCTCCTCTGCCCTCTGTCCCCCTCCTCTGCTCTCTGTCACGCTGTCCCCCTCCTCTGCCTTCTGCCGCCCTCCTCTGCTCTCTGTCCCCCTCCTCTGCCCTCTGTCCCTCTCCTCTGCTCTCTGTCACGCTGTTTCCCTCCTCTGCTCTCTGTCCCCCTCCTCTGCCCTCTGTCCCCCTCCTTTGCTCTCTGTCACGCTGACCCCCTCCTCTGCTCTCTGTCCCCCTCCTCTGCCCCCCTCCTTTGCTCTCTGTCATGCTGTCCCCCTCCTCTGCTCTCTGTCCCCCTCCTCTGCTCTCTGTCCCCCCCCCTCTGCACCTTCACACATGCCCCATCTCTGCCCAGCAACATCACACATGCCCCCTTTCTAAAGGACTTAACCATGCACAAATTAAAATATCCTCTGCATCCAGGCACACTGCCCCCTCTGCATCCAGGAACACTGCCCCCTCTGCATCCAGGCACACTGCCCCCTCTGCATCCAGGCACACTGCGCCCTCTGTCACGCTGTCCCCTCCTCTGCCCTCTGTCACGCTGTCCCCCTCCTCTGCTCTCTGTCCCCCTCCTCTGCTCTCTGTCACCCTCCTCTGCTCTCTGTCACCCTCCTCTGCTCTCTGTCACCCTCCTCTGCTCTCTGTCCCCCTCCTCTGCCCTCTGTCCCCCCCTCTGCCCTGCACCTTCACACATGCCCCATCTCTGCCCAGCAACATCACACATGCCCCCTTTCTAAAGGACTTAACCATGCACAAATTAAAATATCCTCTTTCCAAACTGTGTTCAATGCCCCTGGCCCCTCCAGGTAAAAATGAAAAATTAAATGGTTTAATTTCCAGAAATATACCCCTTCAGAGACATTAAGTGCAATAGAACTTTAGTCTCAACCAATTGCGGATTAAAACTATGATCGTTTTTACATCCCACTTCTCTGGCCAGGCAGATCAAGCAGCTATGATTAGCCTTTCACTAATCTCAATTCAGTATCTAGCAATATGCATGGATTTTAAGTTATTTTTTTAACTTACGTGCCCCTGTTGATATGCTCTTGCATGAGTCAGCTTTCAGTTTCAATACCAAGTAGCTGCGGTCACATGACCCTGCAAACACAACACCAGCCCCTCCCCGTGACCTGCAACCACAACACCAGCCCCTCCCCGTGACCTGCAACCACAACACCAGCCCCTCCCCGTGACCTGCAACCACAACACCAGCCCCTCCCCGTGACCTGCAACCACAACACCAGCCCCTCCCCGTGATCTGAAACCACAACACCAGCCCCTCCCCGTGATCTGCAACCACAACACCAGCCCCTCCCCCGACTCCCAGCACTCGGCACCCGACCCCCCGTTCTTCTTGTTCCCCCCAATCTGGGCCCCCTGAGAACCGCTAGGCCCTAGGCAGGTGCCTAGGTTGCCTAGCGGTAAATCCGGCCCTGCCTGTAGTGTATTCCTAATAAGCTACATCTGCCACAGCCTATTTCGGCATTACTTGTCTACCTAAACGGAACACTGCAAATAGGAAATTCTTTAAAATCCCCTAACTTTTTTGCTTTTATTCTTTTATCAAAATGGTTAACAAATTGCTTTTCTTGGTCTTTTTTTGTGGCATTATGTTTAGGACTGTATCATTTTTCACCCCTCCACCAACACAAACATTTGTCCACATTGCACCTTCATTACTTCACTCACCTCTAGTTAACACCCATGAACTTTTGTCCTATTTATTATCTCTAACAAGTACAGCCTCCACCTGTCGCCAGAAAATAAAAAGTCACACATCTTACAATACCCTTACCTATCTTTCTCTCTGCTTCTATTAGCCCAGGTCCCCCACACTCCTCACACACACAAACATCAGAACACTACCGCTCTATAGCAAACCTCCAACACATCACCTGTGTCCTTTAAATGTGCCCTTTGGAGTGCACGCTCTGTTTGTAACAAACTTACCCCCATACATGATCTCTTCCTCTCAAAAAACCTCAACCTTCTGGCAATAACAGAAACATGGCTCATGGAATCAGACACTGCCTCACTTGCAGCCCTTTCATATGGTGGCCTCCATCTCACCCACATCTCCAGACCTGAAGGCAGACAAGGAGATGGGTTGGACTACTTCTCTCCCCACAGTGCACGTTCACAGTTCTATCAAATGTCCCATCACTCACATGTACCTCATAGAAGGTCTTTATGTGCCCAGTTAGCCTGTATTGCAGACCGACAGGCTAAGCCTCACAAATTTATGTGTGAAGTTTCTGTAGAAGGTAAAAAAGGTAAAATGCACTGCTAGATTCAGACAGCATGGTTTCTCTTGTAAAAGCAGAGTTGGTCCCTTAAAGCGTCAAGGGAAAACTGTTGGCGTAACCTGCACACACTGGGAAACACTGCGTTATGATGCTACTGAGGTACAAGTAGAAACACAGTATGGTCATGTGGTAGTCACTATGGGATTAGTTCCCGGTTTGAAATTTTATGTGATATTGGGGAGAGATTGTTCTCACTTTTGGAAGCTGTGGGAAGCCCAGTCGATTGCCAAAGTGAATAGCCCAGACCCACCTGGTAATGTCACTGATACAGTGGTAGGGGCTGTGTTTCCCAAGTCAGATGTGTTTCCTTATTCAAATGTGGTTGGGGAGTCAGGAAATGACAAGAGTAGCAATGGACTGCAGGTGAGTGTAAGTTCTATTGAGATGGGAAATGTTGTCAAGACTGCTAACTGTACACCTGGGGGTAAATGTATCATACCCCGGTTTCTTCAACTCGCGGGAGTTCGGCGTCTTCGCAGCTTAAATTTAAATTGGCGCTGCCTTGTCAAGGGAAGTTTACAAGTTGAAGAAACTGGGGTATGATACATTTACCCCCTGATGTTAAAGTAAAGAAAGATGTTTGTGCCTCGGAGCAATTAAGAGACCCCACTCTAATAAAAGCCAGAGAGAGAGTGAAAATTATTAATGAGAAGCCAGTAAAACCTGGTAGTAGATTTTTGTATCCTTACTTGGAAATAAACCAGCAGTTCGAAAAGAGGTCTTTGATTGTTGATAATCCTGCTCTGAGTGTCTGTGCCATGTTTCCACGTCTCATTACAAAAATGTGCTGGCAACTACCCCAGTTTCTCCACTATCCATTGTTCCTTTGGGTTAGAAAGGATCTGTAACCAATACCCTCACACTCAGTTTACAGCATAAAGCTAAACGTTTTTGGAAAGAAATAGAGGAACATGTAGGGTTACAAGTGTTCCACCCATAGATTGAAACAAAGGGGGGGGGGAATGTGACAGAGTCACTGGAAGGAGGCTCAATGGCAGAGTTATGTGTCCCAGGCTTCCAACATTGTGTACGTTAAAACACCAGGGATAATGTGTAGATGTGTGGAAAAAGCTTCCTACAGGGTGTTTCCATGTGGTAACAAAACATGGTAAGGGTCCCTGGTGTTATGTTAGGAGAAAGAAAAGGGTGGGCTCCATACATAAGGGCCAGTCTGGGTCTTCTGGCATGCCAGTCTCTAAACAGACTGATCAAGAGATGCACCTGTGAGGTGCCTGTGAAAAGGCCGCTAGAATATACAATCATTGTCTCAGACCTGGGGAGGAGGTGAGTTGCCTCCTGAAACACTCTGCTGTGGTGAGCGACAATACATGTTTGATTTGTGTGTCAGACATAAGGTCCTGCACAGGAGAGAGGGCCTCCACAAATGTATTAGTTAGTAGCCAAATGGCTAGGATTTTGTTTGTTATGTTTTGTTTGCAAGCTGGTGAATAAAACTAGCTGTGGCTTTAAACTGAAATCTTTGTATTTGTGTGGCTTACTGCTGCTGTTCATCGCCATCTTCCCCAGGAGATGATACCCATCCCCCTGATTATACCACAATATATATATATATATATATATATATATATATATATATATATAAAATGTACGAAAAGTATTTTTCTAACACTTAACCCGCAGTATGCTAGTCCAAGTTTCTCTTCCATGCAGTCCACTAGCTGTGATGGCTCCCACAGTTCCACTTAGGCCCCATGTCTGGGAAGATAGCTTCAATCTCTACACAGTTTATCAGTAACTACGTAGATTTTATTTACTCTTTATTTTCATCTCTTAACTTCTCAACACTTATTATCACAGCACTCATACATACATACATACATACATACATACATACTCTGATAAGCAGTTCACAAAGCAGCACACTTTTGTAAAGCAAATATCATTTCAATACCTACACTCAAATAACAGAAATATATATAATGTACTGTTTAGCAAAGTGGCAGACAAAAATATGCAACAATTTAGACCCTGACTTTTAAATTGTAAAACAGTTATTGCAAACAAAGCAAAACAATAATAAAATAAAAGTCAGGCTCTGACTGTACAATATTTTTTTTACAAAGGATTCTACATTGTACAGATGTCGCCTCCTTGCATTGCCCCCTTAACAGCAGGAATAATAGTGTCACTCTTGAAAGTGATGTCCATCTTTGGTGCTGGGATGCTGATGGGTTGCATTTGTTGGAGGTCAGTTTTTCAAACAGTCGGGATTAGTAGTATGTTGGAAATTACAGCTTCGCAGTAACCATGTCGCGGAAAGTGTTGTCTGTGTTTTCTTATTTGATGTAATGACTATCACCGCCCGTTTTATAGTTTGTGTTAAGAGTTACACATATAAGTTGTACACTTATTTTAAAGACATTCCATTCAAGATGAAGTCTGAAATACAGTTGCCAAAAGATGAGCTTGCAATCACTTGTTTGAATAAATTATTCATGCAAACATAGTAATTTACAATGCACAGAAATTAAGCTGTATCATCTCCGTTTTTACTTGGTGACAGAGTCCTGTCCTGTAGATGAAGTCTGGGCACACAGCCAGGCCTAACTAGTAGTAACCAACAGACTTAATATGGGACATTTTGTCTTATAATACTACATTCCTTTAAGTGTCTTCCTAACTTGCCATTTAATAGAGGTATTAAAACTAAAATGAGTTGCCCTACATAAAAGAGCAAATACATTTACAAATAGGTCTATGACAAATTCAGGACCTTGTCAAAACTGAAGGTGAATGAGATAAAGACAGACACCTGTGTTCATAGGGAAAATATGATCATGGATGAAATACTTTTTGCTTTGTGTTGTATTTATAAGGTTTTATAGCTGTATATGGTGATGTTAAAAAATCACTTTCATATTTCATCCATTGAGTTCTTTTTTTGCATTTTAACTCCAATGACCCTTTAGCAAAACGGTCTATTTTATTCTTTATAAACTGGAACAAAATGCGTTGATATATTTAAATATATTATTTGTATTTGTCAATACTAATATATGTAGAATTTTGCTTTAATGATCCTGTTAATAAAGTGTCTTTCCAGCTGATGTAATTAATTGATTATTGGAAGAGCACTCCACAGACTCTGCAGCAGAACAATCAGAACTGGCAGTGAGGGCAGTGTCAGTGTCCAGCCTATTACTCACAGTAATGTTGCACAGTCTTGAGTCTATACATGACTCCTACTTTCCTTGGGAGAGTTCCTCTTCACAGGTGCCTAATCCACCGTCCATGCAGAGAGACAGGAAGAGGGAGCCGTGTTAAAGTTGATAGGTCACAATGCTGTGTCGGCAGAGCCCCGATCCACCCCGCCCCCTCTGATGCATCATTCACATTTACACTGAGGACCCAGTACCAGCCGCAACCCACTACCATCACCAGAAATCCCATACAAACAATGAGCATTGGAGCTCTGGGTTCTGCAGGGGCAGAATACGTGCCTCAAATGCTTGCAAGCAACACACTTGCTTGCAGCTTTTTTAGTTATATAGTTTTATATTGAGTTTATATATTTTATATTGAATTTATAGAAAAGTGCAGGTATGACATACCGTCTCATACCAGCACACTTCGAGCACTGATTTAAATGTCATGTTACAATTGGTTGGAATAGAGTATAGGCTTTCCATGGTCCATTGGGTTCCTAAGTCTGTGAGGGAGAGTGAAGAATGTCTTTGTTCACCAGGAGTTAATTGGCAACATCTGTTCTTAGAATTAACTCTTCCATTGCTCCTCTCATCTCTCTTCAGCACACAAACAAATACAATTGGCATCAAGAATACCACATCAAATAAAATAAAACAATGTAAATATATTTCATGTTAATATACTGGCTTCATCCAAAAATACCTTTGACATTTGCCCTCCTGATTTCGGCATTGCACCATGCCTGGCTATATGTGAGAAAATAAAAAAAATGATTGCCTCATGCCTTGCATATAATGAGGTGCCCTTGACGTGGGATGCAGGCTTAAATCTTTTGATCAAAATATGAACTAATACCTCATGTTTTCATTTTGCTAGACACACACAGATATGCAGTTTAAAGGATAAGCGCTGGCCACTGTTGCCTGCAGACACTCATTGTACAGCTCTCCAGTGTACATAAATCCAAAAATTCAATGCAGGAGTACATCTGGCTTGTTGTCATAGTAAAACATTCATCTTCTCATCTTATGACAGACATAGTAACCTGTGAAAAGGAAAATTTGATACTGACTTCCTGATCTTCAAATAAAATAACAGCAGCAGTATGGTCCACAATTTCTGTCCTGCCTGCGGTGTGAATATTTTCCTACTTTGTAGTTTATGAGGCTTGAGCTATAGATGCCCAATGATGTAGTTGGTAATTTGGTGGATCATTATTATTATCCTTTACGTATATAGTGTCAACATTTTATGTAATACTATACATTTAGTGGATTATGATAAATAAATATCATGCAATCATATGAAACAGAAGGTAAAGATGGTACTGCCCAAAAGAGCTTGCAATCTAAGAGGTGTGGGAACAATATCTGCTGGAATTGTGCCCCCCGGATGCAATATATCCTGTTTTCACCGCGGCCGCATCTCATGTCATGAGATGCGGCCGCGTCAGCGCACAGGCGGCCGCATCACATGACATGCGATGCGGCCGCATCATCAATAACGCGGCCGCATCGCGTGTCATGTGATGCGGCCGCCTGTGTGCCCCCCGGGCTTCCCTCTCCCAGCCCACGCCTGCACAAGACCCCTGTGCCATCACACATACATTACTGTGCCCCTTCTGATCACACTGCGTCCTCCATGCTTCTTTTGCCCACACTGTGCCATCCTGCTCCCACCTTCCTCACTCTGTTCCATCCTGCTTCCCCCCATCACCACACTGTGCCATCCTGCTCCCCCTTCACCACACTGTGCCATCCTGCTCCCCCCTTCATTACTCTGTGCCATCCTACTCCCCCTTCATCATTCTGCGCCTTTCTGCCCCCCCTTCATCCCTCTGTGCCATTCGTCTCCCCTCCCCCTTCATCACTCTGTGCCATCCTGCTCCCCTTTCATCACTCAGTGCCATTCTGCTTCCCTCCCTTCATCACTCTGTGCCCTTCTGCTCCCCTCCCCCTTCATGACTCTGTGCCATCCTGCTTCCCCCCCCTTGCCTGCATTCCTTTATTTACCTTTATTTGCTTCTTTCTTCTCTTTTCTTCTCTTCTCTTCTCTTCTCTTCTCTTCTCTTCTATCTTCATGCTTGTAGCTCCTCTCTGCACCACTCCTCACTGAATTTGTCGGGCGTGAACACGTCACGCTCGACATTCAGTGTGAACGGAGCTGGGCGGTCCTGTGATCAGGTAAGTTTTTCTTTTAGTGTTCCACCCCTCCAGTGAAGAGGGCGAATACATCAGTTTTGGGGTACACCGGGGAAAACCCAAACTCCCCGGTGGGCCATTTCGACCCTGCTCTAGTCTTCATTGTAATGACTGTCTTCCGTGTCACTGCCATTGCCCATTGCTCTTACAATTTTTTTCCCCTATTTGTAATTTTATGGAATATCAGAGAATGTACGCATTTTATTTTATCCCTTCGGTGTGTGGTGTAAGCTTACGCATCTGCTCCTTTAACAAACCATTAATTTGCTCAATCACCTTCAGCTTATGGGCTGTAGCATTATGGAATACCTAGTGTACTCTATTTTCTTGTGCCCATTGTCACATTTTCTGTCCTATGAAATGGGTGCATTATGTGTTTGAATTTCTATAGGCATCCTGTAATATAGAATAAATCTTTGTCATACTTACCAACTTTATGTCAGTCACGTCCGGGAGGGTATGGGAGGAGGGAGCGGGGCTTCACAAATTACGCCTTACTCTCCCAGGATTCCAGGAGACTTACCCAGAATTCAGGAGTCTCCAAGACATTTCGGGAGAGTTGGCATGTTTGTCTTTGTAGTAACTTTAAGTTGTCTCTTGAATTGCTGGAATAGCTGGTTTATCTAACATCACTCATGAGTGCCCACTGCAGTTACACAATGTGGCGCTTCCCTTCTACCTTTTAGTAGGAGATCACTTTGCTGCACCTGTGCAGCTGTTGTTTCACAGTAAATATGAGTAGCAGACAAGGTAGGCCAAGTTTTTAACTGTTGACATATTTGACATTTCTTTACAATGTGTCCACTGATATTTTGGTCATAATTTGTGGTTTATTGTGAGTTTGTGGGAATATAGCTTCAGCTACATTGTGAAACTTGCACTCTGCAGACTTGAGTTTATCTGCTTGCAGATTACTAAAATTATCTGTGTATGCATTAGCATGCAACACACAAATCTTCTGGATATGGGAAACGGACCATATTTTCTTCCACACATCATCTCCTCCTCAAATGGGTGTGTTATTCATTGTGCAATTGTCATGCAGCAACCCACACATAAGTAAACCAACACTGCTTTTTCATATACTGGTGCTTCTGATAAAATTTATTCAAATGTAAGTTTTGCTAGTTGTTATAATACTATTTGGGATCATGTTTACTACTTGGATCTTGATTTATTAAGGAACGTAAATACAGATACATGCCATATTGTGCATTAAATTGTTCTGCACATGCCCAGAAACAGACTATAAGCCAGTGAATGCAAGGGTATGCAATCCATCTTCAAAACACAAAGGATACTTCCGACAGCCTAAAATTTCATGGGCGGAATGGGGGAGGGAAGGGATGTATGCATATACTCAATGTACAAGTTTGAGCACTTGCACATCCATCCAATTCAAGCTCTGGGCATATGTAGGTATATGATTTTCAGCTACAGGGCAGGTGTAAGTGCTGAGTGATCGTGACGACAGTTGTTTATACATGCTATGATATGTGTTTGCAATCAATAGCAATGGTACAAAATTAACTTTGTGTACATTAGACATTAATAACATCCTGATAAGTGTATTGCATATATAAAAAAAACATTTTTTTTGTTTTTTTGTTTTATCATTAATAATTATATTATTAACAGGTGTTAATGTATGCAATAATTTTCATATTTTTTGTGCGTTCTGATGGGACTTTGTATATACATCTGTATTGTAAGTATCGTGCAGTGTGTTGTGTGTCTCTGCATACCGCAAGTTCCATATGGGCAGACGGTATGTACACCCGTATTCAGCTAGAAACGTTTCTTGTTGCATATGGTTGTAACTGCTAACAATTTCCATCCGTTTTAAAAAAACGCAAATTGCGTTTTTTTTGCGTTCCTTATTAAATAAAGCCCTTTATGTATAACAGAGTGTGATCTCCTTTTCTCTCTTGTGCTGACAACTCCACCCCTAAATCCCATATATAACACCCAAGTTAGTAACATCTCTCCTTTTTTTCTCTGTGACTTGTGCATGACTAGTGCTGGTTGATTTGTCATCAACACAGTCTGTAATACATGTGATCTCCCTCCCCTGCTACATTGGCAACTATGTGTTAAAGAAAAGCAGCTAATGAATCTCTAGAGACTGAAGTGTCTTTTACATTTCTGTCTCCATTACTGAAGTCATGTTGTCTTACCTGTCAGTCTTTGATTAAATCTTGGTCTCCATGAAAATGGCAACCTGCATATGCATCAATACTTGGACATAGAACACAATTTCTGAACTTTGTCATCATGCCACAGATGGCGAAGCCAACCATGTCTTGTACTGGCTCAGCATCAGGGAGAATGTCAGACTCTTCAGGAAGAGAGGGAGAGCACCCCTATTTCAGGAAGTCTCCCTGACATTCAGGGAGAGTTGGCAAGTATGATTTAATATATTTATCTATACCATACTGTGGACAATTTGTTTCTCCCTCTCTGATTTTTGCTACTGGTTTACAACATCTACTTTTGTCTATCCTCTTCTTATCTAAAATGTTGTTTTAACAGAGATAGTTTACCACTTCCACTGCCTGCAGCTCAGTTTAAACTGCCTCCTGTTGCTAGGTAACTTTATAGTGCACTTCGAGCAAATTCCATGTTACTAATGATGTAGTGTTTTGCTCCTTGTAATTATATTTACTTAAATCTAATACCTATACTTGTTTAAAAACAATAGATAGTATCTGGCTTGATAACACTGGGCAACAAAATTTTACTTTTGTTATGTTAAATAACAAGGGTGCTTCTTATAGTATCTTTTGCGCTGATTTCAAATCTGTTTTACAAATTTATTGTGGAGTGCAGGCTTATTGAGCAACATGCATTTTAAAAAAAAAATGGTATTTTCCAAAATATACACATGTACTGTTAACTCACATAAATTGTACTTTTAGTTGATCTACTGCTGTAGTTTCCTTGAGGAATGTCCTTTTGTAGTGTCTAGCAATAATGTGCAAGAAATTTTGAGTTCCATTTTCCATTATTGATATATCCTGGTAGAAGCGTTCACCATGTTGGTCACTTACATCTCCAAGATTTTTTTGAAAATGTGAATCCAATAAATGACTTTTCAGGGACATATTGCATCCCAGGGCTCTGTAGTTTTCAAGAAGCTCGCTAACCAGTTTTTGTAGTTCTTGGCCTTCTTGTTTTTCAGAAAGTTCCTGTCGTGAACATAGAGAGCTTGCAGTTATTTAAAAGGGATAATTCATAACTGCAGTGTAAATAGGTGATATCAAAGGAATCCATTGATAAGTTAGTGTAACAGTTAAAGACGCAGAGTCTGATGTAATTGTGTTTGATGGCTTTGCACACCCCAGTGTGAACAGATAGAAGTGTCACCTGGGGGCAGTTCAAAGGACTCCCGGGGTGAGATCTAGACTATTTGTGACATTTGAATAGACTTTTAGGTACCGCTCAGCATGTGGTCTGGCTCAATGAGGCCATGTGCTAACATAGCCTATATGTAATACTGTATGGACAAAAAGAATTCAGTTTTAAAATATGCCACTTAAAATCAATAAAAGTAGCGATCAACCACATATTCCTCAATAGCATGATAAAGGGCAGCTCATATGTTAAATTAAGAATTCTGCCCCACAGAGAAATGAAGAAAAGGAGTGTAAGCTCTGCTAATGCACTGTACTTAGGCATGTTTGATATGAAAAGATGGACAAAGTCATAGGGAATTTGTTAATGATAAAATTGGATCGATGTAACGCTGTCCAGGAAAAATATATCAAACAGTAGAAATGGTTAGTAAATCAGGCAACATGTAAATTTGGTTTGAAAAAGTGTCCCAGGACACAACCCCCGATTAGCATTAACACTGCCCTTGTGAATGCCATCCCATTTGAGTTTGCTTAAGAATCTGTGTTCTGAGGGGAAAAGCTGTCAGACTTCTGGGGAAATCAAGTTACATTGATAAGCTGTCCATCTTCCTAGCCAAATTCCCCTTGGCCAGATGCAATTCATGTAAGTGCAAATCTGAATGTAATCCTTTTTATTTTAAACTGTTTTTGCTTGTTATGTCAAATTCATTAATTGTTATTCCTTATTTTTGTTATCTGTATGCCCTGTACTTTTTGTATATTAAATCTAGAATTTAATAAGTTGCGTCCTTGATACTCTAAAGAATCCATTAGCCTTTTAGAAGAGAGATTGCTCATCCAGGTTACCCTGTGTGTGTGATTTGTTGATGCATTTGATTAACAAGCTGTGTGTGCTTGTATTTACATTTGTGTAGCAGTCTGGAGGTGTGAAGAGTTAACCCTGTGTGTGCTGGTGTGAGTCTTGCTAGTTTGTGGAACTAGAAGCCTGTGTGCCAGTGTGGGACAGTATATTGGGGTCCTATTGCCCGTACCCAATAGGTGGTGGCTGAGCCTTGAAGTGTCTGGGGGGTGTGAGAGCACTGTGTTTGGGGCGATCACGTAGCTCTAGAACCTGTGTGATAGTTGAGAGAGACTGCGGGCTAAAATCGTGTGTGATCTCATACAGCAAACACCCCAAAGTCACGGCAGCAGGGAGTGTGTTCGTGACAGTTCCTTACAGCTTTTTGAAATGATCCCCATGCAGCTGCCTATAAGGTACCAGAGGTTTTAGGATTCCTCATGTTAACCTAGATTGGCGCTGGCTGACCAGAGGTGCGTAGTCTAACAAGTTCCCCGGAGTGTTCCTAGAAGCACCACAAGGCAGGTTTGGCTGAGCTGCCAAGAACTTGCAGGTCGTGGTCCTCTGTCCTCTAGATATAACACTAGGATACAAATCAGGAAGCAATAGCTAGGTAAATGAGTCAGGGAACTGGTACACAGGCGGTCAGCAGAATATAGGGAAGCTCAGGGGAGAGTTCACACGGAAGCAAGACACCAGATAGAGCACACAGGAACCAGGAGTAAGACAAGCTAGGTAACTTGTTGCTCTGACACTGCCAAAGTGTCAGAGTGAATTTAAATAGTAAAGGGGATTTGAATTCCTAGCCTCCCAGCTGCAGTCACATGATGCTGTCACCCGGAAGTGTCAGCCGGCGCGCTGTCAGTGAATGGACAGCACTGGAAAGGGGAGCAGATAACATCTTCACAGAACCTCCTCCCATAAGTGTGGACCTGAATATCCTGGAATGGTCTATCAGGAAATTTGTTGTGGAGTTGCTTGAGAAGTCGAGGGGCATGAACATCAGAGGTTCTAATCCAGTAATGTTCCTGCAATCTACCAAAAACTGTAAGGAACCTCTGGATATGCGATAATCTAAGATTTATCTAACCTCATACTTCGATTTCCGACCCACACTGGTAATGGCGGTTTAACTGTGGTGGAGAATTGGTTGGTAATCACTGGTTTTAAAAGGGAGATATGGAAAACATTAGGTATTCGTAAGGAGGATGGTATTTCTAATCTAAAGGCTACCAGATTGATGATTTCTGTAATTATGTAGGGGCAACAAATTGAGTTGCTAATTTCATACTGGGTACTTGCTACTGAAGGTTATGGGTGGACAACCAGACTTGGTCTCAAAGCCTCAATTTAGAATGGGGCCTCTCCTTTAGTCTGAGACTTCCTTATATTGGGCAGATGTTTTACTGGGATTCTCTTATATTAGAGAGCTAATGGAAGAACAGTCTCTTAGGAGAGAATTCACTGTGGGTAGCTCAGAATATGGATCCTGAGGTAATGAAAAGTCTATGGTGGCAACCATAAATCATGAAGAAGGGAGAATTGGATATGGCCTCATAAAAGTGGTATTGTGGAACTATGCCTAAGGAGGCAATTTGACCCAGTAGTTTTGTTTGGCAGAGACATACATACGAAGACACTTGTCAAGTTCTTGATTGATTCTCTCAGTGAGTCCATTGGACTGAGGATAAGTGGATGAAAAACTGAGTTGGATACTAATGTTTTTACAAAAGTATCTCCAGAATTTAGACATAAATTAGAACCTCGGTCAGACACGATTTCTTGCAGACATCCATGTAACTGGAATATTTCCTGATTGAAGTGTTTGGCTAAAGTGGAGGCCAGGGGAAGACCTTTGAGAGGTATGAAGTGAGCGGCTGGGGAGAAGCGATCAGGGATGACCCAAATGACCTGGTAAACTTTCAAGAAGGGTAGATCTGTAATGAAGTCCATCGAAAGATGAGACCAAGGGCAATCAGGAGTGGGTTATGGAACAAGAGGACCATAAGGCTTTTTTTGAGGCACCTTGTGCTGAGTGAAGGTGGAGCATGCAGAGACAAAGTTCTTTCCGTCATTAAAAAAGGAAGGCCACCAATAATTTCAAGAAATCAATTCCCAGGTTCTCTTAATGCCAGCATGCCCGGAGACTCAAGAGATGTGCGTCAACGTAACAGTTTGGCACATAGTTTGTAGAGGAAAAAAGTGGTGTTCAGAGGGAAATTAATGATCGTAGAGGGAATGGCAGATACAAAACATTTGGGATTTAAAATTAGATTATTTTACTTGAGGGGTTCAGGATCGAAGGATTGCGAGAGGGCATCCACCTTATTATTTTTGGAGCCAGGGTATAAATAAGAATAATGTCAAAACTTGAGAAAAATAGCACCTACCTTGCATGACGAGGGCTTAGACACTGGGCTGTCTGTATGTATAATACATTTTTATGTTTGCTGTTGATGGTTACTGAAAACTGGGCTCCCTCCAAAGATGTCTCATTTCTGTGAGGGCTAATTTAATAGCCAAGAGCAACTTATCTCCTATCCCATAATTCTTTGCTGTAGGAAGACGTTTATGAGAAAAGAAGCCACAGGGATGAAGCTTTCCTGAAGAGTCTCATTGAGATAGGACTTCACCTGCTCCATAGGATGATGCATCCACTTCTAAGAAGAAGGGGCACGCACAATTTGGTTGTTGCAAGATGGGCGCTGATGAAAATACCTCCTTTAGATGTTTAAAGGCTTGTACTGCTTCAGGCAGCCATTTTTTCGCATTGGCTGCTTTCTGGATTAGAGAATTAATGGGAGAAACCAAAGAAGAATACCACCTGATGAACTTTTGAAAATAATTTGCAAATCCCAAAAAGCGCTGCATTGCTTTCAATACTGAAGGTTGAGGTCAAGTGGTGATAGCCTTGAGTTTAGCAGGGTCCATTCAAAGGCCAGTGCCGAAATGATTTAACCCAGGAAAAGCAGCGGATCCTGGTCAAATATGTGTTTTTTAAGCTTCTAGAGCAGATTATTTGTCCTGAGGCTGGTGAAGAACTCAGTTACATGTCCCGATGGGGAATGGAGTTTTCGTGAGAAGATGAAAATATCATCCAGGTATACCACTATGAAACGGTACAGAAGATCCAAGAAAATCTTTTTAATAAAATTCTGAAAGCGACTTGGGCATTACATAAGCCGAAGGGCATAACCAAATATTCAAAATGCTTATCCCGGGTGTTGAAAGCCATTTTCACTTGTCCCCTTCCTTAACACAAATGAGATTGCTAGGCTCCTCATAAGTCTAGTTATGAAAAGATGGAGGCACCCTTGATTCAAAGAGCTCAATAATTAAAATCTGATATCTGTTTTTTTGGCGATGGCATTTAATCCCGATAGCCTATGCTGGGCCAAAGACCACCTTCCTTTTTTTTCATGATGAAAAAACCTGCTCCAGTGGGTTAAGATGACTTCCTGATAAAGCCCTGTTTCATGCAGTTCTGAACATACCCCGCCATGGCATTGGTTTCTGGAAGGGATAACGGGTACACACAACCTCGAGGAGGAATTTTACCAGGGAGTAAGTCAAGTCCACAATCCCATGTCTGGTGAAGTTGAAGTTCGGCAGCACTTTGTTTCCTGAAAATGTCAGAAAAGTATTGGTACTGGGGAGGAAGTAGGTCAGAGTTTAGACAGGTGTTACACAGGTGAGTGGGAGAGACTACCTTCTGAAGAAATTGAAATAGACAACGTGATCCCCAAGAGAGAATTTGGCCAGTCTGCCAATCAAAGGTAGGAGAATGTAGGCAAAACTATGGCAAGCCCAAAGCCACCGGGTTAATTGCTTTGAGAACGATGGATTTTCTATTCATGGATCCAACTTGTAAAGTTAGGGGAGCTGTGGAATTTTGAATGAAGCCCTCAGATATTTTACTTCCATCGATGTTGGTATTATAGACAGGTTTTTCAAGGGGCACGGTTGAAAGGCTAGTGACAACAGAAGCTGAAATGGAGATGCCTGAAATTGCATATTATCCTAGGGGTAGATTGCCTTGATGGAGGCGTAGTATTTCTGTGGCAACATTAAACATTCTGCCTGGTTTATCAAAGGTTTTCTTAAACGTAGTTAAAAAACTCAAACAATTATGAAGCAAGGGATCACTGCTTTCCCAAAAAGGGGAAGCCCAGGCAAGTGTTTATCCAGAAAGGGGGGAAATAATATAAGCGACTTTGGCTTTTTCAGAAGAGAAATACCAGAGTGAAGTTAGAAAAGGATCACGCATTGGTTCAAAAACCCTCTGCATAGTTTAAGGCCTTCATGAAACTTAGTTGGGAATGTGCAATTGAGAGGTAACTGCAGGAGAGGATGTTGGTTCCACAGAAGCAGTAGATTGCCCAGAAGCGATCAGGGTACCTTGGAGGGTACATTCAAAAAGAGGCAAGGGATGAGCAATGAAGCTCTGGAGTGCTTAGCTGCCGAGATCTCGCAGTTCGCGGTCCTCTCACCTGCCACTAGATGCAATGCTGCGGAACAATTGAGGAAACAATAGTGGGGTCAACGAGCCGTGAACTCATAGGCAGTCAGCGAGGTACAAAATCAGGAGGCAGATGGGAGAGTCAATGGAGCTGGGAACTGGTACACAGGCAGTCAGCAGAATAAAGGGAAGCTCAAGGGGGAGAGATCACAGGGGACCAAGACACCAGGTAGAGCACACAGGAACCAGGAGTAAGACAAGCTAGGTAACTTGTTGCTCTGACACTGCTAAAGTGTCAGAGTGAGTTTAAATAGTTAATGGAGATTTGAATTTCTGGCCTCCTGGCTGCGGGCACTAGGCTTCCGGTAAACATGAAGAAGACTTCTCACCAGAGAGGTCACTTTGCTGGTCCCAGAGTAGCCCCTGCATGGTGCATTTGAGCTGTGCTTAAATAAGTACACCTGTGATGTGGAAGGATGCAAATTTAGTGGCACCGCATTATATTGATGCATAGACCCCTCACAGTTTGACATGTCAGTATGATGTTGGTCATATTATTGGCAGGTATACATGAGTATTAATGAGCGTGGAAACAACCATATACTGGCCGAGCTATTTTATGTATATAGGGTTTGTGCTAGGTCTTTCCTGCTAAGGTGTAATGCCTGGCTGAGGTAAATGGAGGTAGAAAGGAATGAAGCAGCATTAGTATAAACACTTTAAATATTGTTCAAATATGTAACCAAATGTCAAGTATTTTTTAATTTTGTCACTCTCCCACATGGATGTGGTACTACATATTGGCATCAGTTTGAGAAATATATCTTAAATAAAGTATATTAGGATAATGCACAAGGTATCTACCTATATTTTTAGTGATATTAATAAGGTGCATTGTTTACATTGAAATTAACAATGTATTGATCACTAACAGGGAAAATACATGTCTGTTCACAAAAGTTGCTTTTCTTGGCTTTATGCAATTGTTTTAATTCACGTCCCTGCACAAAAGACAGAGGAAGCAATATTAATTTATTCTCTCTGTGATACAATGTATGGGTTTGATCATAGGTGTGGAATCTAAATTACATCATATCATAAAGTGCGTGTATGTGTGTGTGTGTATATCGATATATATCTATCTATATTTATCTATCCATATCTATATATCATATATATATATATATATATATATATATATATATATATATATATATATATATATACTTATATATATATATATATATATATATATATATATATGTATATATATATATATATATACATATATATATATATATATATATATATCTATATCATATTAGGACTGACCAGAATGGGAAGTCTTTGGCGTCAGTTGGTCAGCTTAACATATATTGCAATATGTGGAACTAACATTCCCTGTTTTTAATATAGCACAGTACTTGGTATAGCATTAATTATGTGTTTGGAGAGTGCAGAGTATTCTTTCTTGTCTATATATATATATATATATATATATATATATATATATATGTATATATATATATATATATATATATGTGTATACATCTATCGGCATCTATATCTCTCTATAGATATATCTATATCTCTCATACATATATATATATATATACATATATATATATATATATATATATATATAATCCTTCTCTTTCTCTCTCTCTCTCTCTCTTTCTCTCCTCTCTCTCTCTCTCTCTCTGTATATATATATATATATATATATCAGGGCCCTCTTAACAACATTTGGGGCCCCCGGGCAAAGCAGTGCACCGGGGCCCCTATATATATATAAAAAAAAAAAAATGATTATATATATGGGCCCTGCATCCCAGGGGGCCCGTCAGAGGTAGCGAGAGATAAAAGTTCCTGAAAAAAAAAAGAAGAAAATACGTACCTTGCTCTCAGCTGGCGATCCGGCTCCCTCCATGCTCTCCTCCGTGCTGCGCTCCGCAATGGATGTCGGGCGGGCGTGATTATGTCACGCCCGACATGCACTGCGAGCTCAGCACGGAGGAGACCATGGTGGGAGCCGGATCGCCAGCTGAGAGCAAGGTAAGTATTTTCTTCTTCTTTTTTTCAGGAACTTTTTTTTTTAGCTGCCTCTGATGGACCCCCTCGGCTGCAGGGCCTCCGGGGCACCTGCCCATTTTGCCCTATGGAAGAGACGGCCCTGATATATATATATATATATATATATATATATATATATATATATATACATCTATCCGCATTGATATCTCTCTATAGATATATCTATATCTCTCATATATATATATATATATATATATATATATATATATATATATATAAAATCTCTCTCTCTCTGTATATATATATATATATATATATATATATATATATATCATACTTACCAACTTTCTGTTGGTGAAATCCGGGAGCCTGCAGAGGAGGTGGGCGTAACGGGGGGGGGGGGCTCCAAATGGCGTCATTTTGGACCCACCCCCATGACGTGATGACGCAAAATGCGTCATTTGACAGCGGGGGGCGGGGCCAAATGCCACGAGTTACCGGGAATCGCGGCGTTTGGGACTTAATTCTGCCCACTTCACTAGGAAGTGGGCAGAATTATCCAGATGCGGGGGATTGCCACACTCGCCCGGGAGCCCGGGAGACTCTCGCAAAATGCCGGAGTCTCCCGGATATTTCGGGAGAGTTGGCAAGTATGATATATATATATATATATATCTACTTAAATATGTTCTCATTCATTTACCAATAGCATAATGAGCCTGTCCAGACTATCCAGCCCAATGTTGTATACTATATTCTGCAGAAGACACACATTGACAGAAACTTTGCCCTTTGTCAGTAACAAACATGATGCATTATATGGGCAAATTCCATTACTGAATTGTAGCATATGGTTGATTAACTTGGTCAATGTCAGTTTAAATAAAACTATGCAACTAAAATACTCTTAAATCATCGTTAACTATTCTTATATCAACAGGAACCAAATTTATATGTACCATTAGTTCAGTCAAAGTCATGTTGGGACATGTTACTTCTAAGAAATTTGGAAAACCTATACAGATGGAGAACAATTTATTGCAGTGGAATGATGAAGTGGATAATCTCTGTTGTTTTATTAGGGCACTCAAATACTTTTTGACCTTGAATAGCTTGAAATACCTTGAATAGCTTGTCTTACCTGTATGTGTTGTTCATTGAAATCCTGGGATAAACTTCTCACCTGTAATTGCTTGCAAGTGCTTTTGTCAGCCTTCATTTTTCAACCTCCTCACTTGATCTACATATATCATGCCTCAAACCATAGCAACCCTTTTTGCTTGGAAGTTGTACTTGAAGGAAGGGGTATTGTCAGACTGTTCACCTATAATTGCTGCAAGTTTGACTCAATTCTGCCCATTGTCCAATCTCATGGTGGCATATGCAGTTAAGTCTTGGAATTATGCCAAATTAGCATATACATTACAATCCCAGACCCTCTTGTGATTGCGCAGGTGTTGCAATACCGATTGGGGGGTGGTCATTACTGCTCAGTGCACTATTCACAGGCATGCACACATTGTAGTTTGTGTCAGTGCATGTAACCAATTGTGTCTTATGGCGAAAAGTGTGATCAGTTGGACACAAGCATTGGGTCTCCAGTGTGTGCCATTTGAAAGACTTGAAATGTTATTTAAGATGGGGCCAGATTATTGTGTTACGTGCCAATAATTCAATATTTTATTACATTTCTGTCCTGCTTTCCTGTTGTCAACTTTGGCCTGTCATGACTCCTTCCCTGACTCTGATATTTTGGCTTGTTTGACTATCCTTCTGGTTCTGAACTTTTGCACCATATGTCCTGGCTTGTGTTTTTAACTATTCTATTGCTGCATTTTTTTTATATTTGCCCATTAGAATACTACTTTTGGATTCAGACCCATTTTTTACAGTAAAAACCCATGTAGCTTAATTTGGGAAAATCTGAAGGACGAACCTTAGGTGACCTGAATATTGTTATAAATTAAATCCCTGACAAAAAGTATTGTTTATTACAGGTGCCAAGAAAACCTGCCAACTCCAACAAATCTAGTCATTAGCACACTGAATAACTAAATCTTAGCATGCGTGTGAATATGTAATCAATATACAGCTTGTAATAAACCCTAACCATAATCCTTCAATTGAACAATGAGTAAGAGATTATAATCCTGCATTACTAGTTTATCAAAAATACAATTACTAAACAATGGGCTAACTAAGAAACAAAGTCGCATATTTAGAACACTGTCTGGAACTTCTTAATGTGTAGCCATGTGTTTGGTACAGTAACAGCATCGGAATGGCCCACTGGGGTACTGTGGAAATCCCTCGTGGGCCCCACTACCTGAATACCCTGCCACCTGTAGACTCTGTATTAACTGCCAGGTAGCAGCTGTTCTCAGACAGGACAGTATCAGAGTGGCTTGGTTTCATTACGTCACTTCCACTATGCTTAAGAGAGCATGGAGTTGCACTTCATTCATTGCAGGAAGAGAGTAGAATAAAAGAAAAAGAAGTCAGAAGCCCTAAGATAAGTATCATGAAGTACTATTATGTATGCATATAATTACGAGGGTGCTATGATTAATTTAAATAATCATAAGTACACTATCATTAATTCATATAATCACTAGGGCACTGTCACACACCGGGGTCTTAGCCACACTTACCATGTCCGCCTCTGTCATATCACAGCTATCAGGTCCCCCACTGGTTGCCTGCAGCAATCCTGTCCATCACATCTTTGTTTGTAAACAAGCACATACTGTTTGTTCTGCTATATGGATGTAGCCATCTTGGATGCAGTCAGGTGATCATTTCAGACCAACCAGATAGAGCAGCTGTGACCACATGAACTATTCAACCAATAGCTATTTGGAACACCCTATTTAAACCTGCTGCTGAGATCTGTTCAATGCTAGAACAACACACTCTTCTCCTGAGGATAGGTTTTGACTCCAGGTGCCAGTTGTGCCTGCACTGTTCCTGATTACCCTAAGTTTACAAAGTGAGCATCTTTTCTGTGAACATTCTGCATTAACAATTAATCATATCCTGCATTTTCAAGTGCACATCTTTCTACAAATAACTGCAATTCCAAAGTGCATATATTTCTACAAGTATCCTGCATTACACGGAGTTCATCACTCTGCAAGTACTCTGCACTTCCAAGTTGCTCATCTTCTTGCAATATTCTGAATTTATCAAGAGTGCTTACCTTAGTAAGAACTTTGCACTATCCAGTGTTTATTCTGCAATACCTGTGGTTTTACCGGTATCACCAGTGTAGAGATGTGTCCCTCGGATTGTGCAGCTGTGCCCATGAAGAGGGAGAAGATGGACCTGGCTGCTGTGCCCATGAAGAGGGCGAAGAAAGAAGAGGAGACTTACTTACCGTTCCTGCGATCTACCGTTGGTAAGAATTTTTCTTCTTCCGCAGGTCCTGTCAGCAGAGGGAAGATGAGCCAATCAGGGCTCACCTTCCCCTGCTGGCCAATCGGCGGCCTGATAAATGAGGAAATCCTGGCTCACCTCCGGCCATTCAAAGGATTGGCGCTGTGGCGAGCCAACGAGCGCTCAGTGATGACGGCGGGCGGCGCCATTACTTCAGAAGTTCGCCGGCGGAGAGAAGAGAGGCCGTCGCGGGACGTTCGGAGCACCGGATCAAGATCAAGACGGCCGAAGCAAGGAGCTACCCTGCCACTGAAAATCACCAGCGGAGACGTCGTTCGGCGGGGAGCCCTTGTAAGGGCTAAGAGCGCCCCCGCCCACAAGACTGCAGAGAAGCGCCAGAGACGCTGGTGGGGAGCCCTTGTAAGGGCTAAGAGCGCCCCTGCCCAGAGCATTGGCGGAGGCCCCGTGCCGAACAGGAGAAGATGCGCCGCCGGCTGGAGGGTCTGGAAGACTTGGAAAAGAAGACGGTGAAGTCAAGCTGAGTATCCTGTGTAGAGCAGGTAAGTATATTTAGCACTTAGGTTGGGCACAAGGCCTGTGGGCACAGTCGGGCACTAGGCCCATGGCCACAAGTTAGGGGCACAAGGCCCAGTGTATAAGGGCACAAGGCCCTTGTTAGTGGGCTAGTGCCCATAGTTAGGTAAGGCCAAAAGGACTAGTCAGGGGGCATAGTGCCCCTAGTGTATAAGGGCACAATGCTCTAGGTAGGGGCTCAAATCCCATAGTTATAAGGGCGCAAGGCCCTAGTTAGAGGGCTCAGAGCTTAGGTAGAGAGGGCAGCAAAAGGCCCATAGTCAGAGCATAAGGCCCTGTAGCTTGCTGGGCAGAGAGGCCCATGGTGTAGGGCATAAGTCCCATCGTACAAAGGGCATAAGACCCTGTAGGTAGTGGCGTGAGAGCCCTGAGAGAGTAGGTTGCAGTCCCATGTGTGGTGAGTATGCTAAGTTATAGGCCTAGGCAACAGTAGAGCAGAAGGCTCCTGTTAGTGCTATACCAAACCGTTTGGTTGGAGAGCAGGTGTGTGTACTACGTGACAGCCTTCCAGGTACGGAAGCAGGGTCTTATTCCGCCTGTGCAGTGAATACTGCATTGTGCTTTGTATTTTGGTGTGCTGTGTGTGTTTCTTTACAGGTACAAGATGTCAGACCCCCATTAAAGGTAGGCTCTTTTTCCTTGCTATTTTCCTGCAATAATCTGTACTGTGGGGATAAGGTGTAGTAAAGCACACACATAGCCAGGGAAGAACACACAGTAGTCCTCCTGTCCCGTAGGTCCCTGGGGTTACGCTGGTTTCCAGAGGCGGTGACTGAGCATCTCAATAGCAGTGCAGCACAGTTTCAGGGGCATGCCGTGGTTCTATTTGGGTGTTCAAGTCCTCAGTTCCAGCAGGTTCTCTGCCGGTTTCGGACTGGGACACATGTTCCGCTTGAATGAAGGCAGTCGTTTCGAGTTCTGGTAGTGATGACTGGCGGTTCCGTGCGGCAGTTGGCACTTCGGTGGTGCGCGGCTCCACCGAGCCTCTTTCGTGCACACGTGCGACTAGTCCTGAGTATTCTGTGGGTGACCTCATAGTGAGAAGACAGTCTTCTCGGTAGGACCTGGGAGAGGGTTTAGGAATTGACCTCCGGAGTAGACCTTGAACACCAGCTGGTGTTCCCCGTAAAGTAGAGGGAGGAGGCTTAGGCAGTACACTACACCCAGTTTATAGTCAAGTTGCGTTCCTGGCCATTAGTTAGTTGTTAGGATCGGGTCGCCTGTTGTTAGTTAGTGCAGTTGTGTGGGTGTACATACTAGCCTCACTGGTAGAGTGTAATGCTCCGGTCCCGCAGATAGTACCTGTCTCGATACCTGCATTCCATTCATCTGGAAACTGCCATGTCCCAGCATCAGACATTCTTCAGTTCATTCATTCAGCTATATTCAGATCTGTGCAGGTGTAAACCTATTGCACTTCAGGACCTCCTCCCTCTTTTTTATTGGCTAAGCACTTCTGGAGCACTATTTAAACCTCCTGGATTCACCTGCTTGATGCCTGTTCTTCAAGCTCACTTCCTGCAGCCTGTGGTTCTGGTTCCTGTACTCCTCGTGGTTTGCCTGTGTTCCAGTCTGCTCTCAGTTCATGGCCTGTGCTGAACCATCGTTGTTCCAGTACCTCTCTTACCATCTCTAGTGTACTTCATCGTGACAGCTCCAGATCTCTCATCGCTACCACTCAGAGCCGCTATTACACCTGTGACTCCTCAGCTGCTATCATGGGTTACCTCCGCTACTCCAGTCTGCTCTCAGTCTCTGGCCGTGTTGAACTATCGCTGCTCCAGTATCTCTGGGCCTGATTCATTAAGGATCTTAAATGAAGAGGATCCTTATTTCAGTCTCCTGGACAAAACCATGTTAAAATGAAAGGGGTGCAAATGAGTGTTCTGTTTTGCACATAAGTTAAATACTGACTGTTTTTTCATGTAGCACACAAATACTTGATAGCTTATTTGTACACGGAAATTTAAAGTTGATATTTGTGTACTACATGAAAAAACAGTCAGTATTTAACTTATGTGCCAAACAGAACACTCATTTGCACCCCTTGCATTGTAACATGGTTTTGTCCAGGAGACTGAAATAAGGATCCTCTTCATTTAAGATCCTTAATGAATCAGGCCCTCTATTACCATCTCCAGTGTACTTCATCGTGACAGCTTCAGTTCTCTCATCGCTACCACACAGAGCCGCTACTATATCTGTGACTCATCAACTGCTTCTACAAGTTACATCAGCTACTCTAGTCTGCTCTCAGTCTCTGGCTGTGTTGAACTATTGCTTATTCAGTACTTCCATTACCATCTCCAGAGTACTTCATAGTGACAGCCTATGTTCTCTCGTTGTTATACCACAGAGCACCTATTCTCCTAGTGACTCATTGGGTGCTGACCATCAGCCTATATTATTGTTGTGTCTTTATCGATACCTCTTGTCTGTGGAATCCATCGTCTCCATCCACTTCATCTGGCTCCCCCACATCGTTCTGCTGTACACTCACGGGACAGCGACCTGCAGGTTTGGTGCAGCTAAGGCCATACATCCTTGCGGGGGTTCCTGGTGAAAACCACCTGCCTGTTAGACTCCGCGCCCGTGGGTGGGCCTAGCCATGTTCAGCAGTGCCTAGGGATCAAGTTCCTGAAAGCCAACCGTGACAAAGAGTAGAGGGAGGCTGGCACGGGCACTAGGAGTTCTGCCAAGGATTCACCAGTTGATAATGCTTACCAGAGGAGCGGGGTCTACACAGCAGTCCTCTGGCAGTAGGGTGAATAGTAGGAACGTATATAACAGCAGATGGAGAGAGAATGCCAATGGAATAGATGAGAGTCAGTGACTTGCAGCTATACTGGTAGGAGAGTCAGCGACTTGCAGCTGTACTGGTAGGAGAGTAGAGTGGACGTGAACAGGTGAACAGTTGAAGGAAGGTAACGGGAGAGTCAGTGGTCTGCGTATAGCAAGTTGTACCACTGCTGTGATGAGAAGACTTTTCCAGGTGTAGGTAGGTAATGTGACAGTCAGTGGTCTGTGTACAGCAAGTTGTACCACTGCTGTGAAGGGAAGACTTGTCCAGGTGCAGGTAGGTAGCGGGAGAGTCAGTGGTCTGCGTATAGCAAGTTGTACCACTGCTGTGAAGGGAAGACTTGTCCAGGTTTAGGTAGGTAGCGGGAGAGTCAGTGGTCTGCGTATAGCAAGTTGTATCACTGCTGTGATGAGGTGAGGACTTGTCCAGGTGCGGATAAGTGGAGAGTGATAAGAGTCTATAACTGTAAAAATACAATTGGAGAGTAGAGGAGCTAGTAACATAGTAACATAGTAACATAGTTGATGAGGTTGAAAAAAGACACCAGTCCATCAAGTTCAACCTATTTTGGATCTCCTGCGATCCTGCACTTATATTTGAAATTAATCCAGAATAGGCAACCGCCCATCTGTTTCAATTTTGAAAATCCCCCCAGACTCAATATTGCAATCCAATTTTTACCCTATATCCACTACTATCCTTTATTTTAAATTAACGGTCGTATCCCTGGATACACCTTTCCGCTAAAAATTTGTCTAACCCTTTCTTAAACATATCTATTAAATCTGCCATCACAACCTTCCCTGGCAATGAATTCCATATCTTGACTGCCCTTACTGTAAAAAACCCCTTCCTTTGCTGGTTGTGAAATTTCCTCTCCTCTAACCTTAGGGGATGACCACGTGTCCTGTGTATGGTCCTTGGGGTAAAAAGTTCCCATGAAAGCTCTCTGTATTGACCCCTAATGTATTTGTACATAGTAATCATATCTCCCCTTAGACGCCTCTTTTCTAAAGTAAACATGCCTAAACTGGCTAACCTTTCCTCATAACTTAATGACTCCATACCCTTTATCAATTTTGTCGCCCTTCTCTGAACCCTTTCTAGTTCCAAATTATCTTTTTTATAGAGTGGTGCCCAGAACTGTACTGCATATTCAAGATGAGGTCTTGCCAATGATTTATACAGTGGCAAAATTACACTGTCTTCCCTTGCATCTATGCCCCTTTTTATGCATGCCAATACTTTGTTTGCCCTTGCAGCTGCTGCTTGACATTGAGCACTATTGCTAAGTCTACTGTCTACGAGCACTCCCAAATCCTTTTCCATTATAGATTCTCCCAAATTAATTCCATTTAATTTATAGATTGCGTTCTTGTTTTTGATCCCTGAATGCATAACCTTACATTTATCTGTGTTAAACCTCATATTCCATTTAGCCGCCCAATCCTCCAGTTTTTTTAAGTCTCTCTGTAGAGAAGCTACATCTTGCTCTGATTTTATTACCTTACAGAGTTTAGTGTCATCTGCAAAAATAGAAACTTTACTCTCTAAACCATCACCAAGGTCATTAATAAATATATTAAAAAGGAGTGGTCCCAGCACGGAACCTTGAGGAACTCCACTTAAGACCTTTGACCAATTAGAAAATGTTCCATTTATCACAACTCTCTGTTCCCTATTCTCTAACCAGTTTTCGATCCAAGTACAAATTTTGATTTCTAGACCCAGTTCCCTTATTTTGTAAACCAACCTCTTGTGTGGCACTGTATCAAAGGCCTTTGCAAAATCTAAGTAGACCACATCTACTGTCCTGCCCTGGTCTAAGTTCCCACTAACTTCCTCGTAGAAACTAATTAGATTAGTTTGACATGACCTATCCCTCACAAATCCATGTTGATTCCCACTAATAATTTTATTGCGTACCAAGTAATCCTGAATACTGTCCCTTAAAATACCTTCCAGTAGTTTCCCCACTATTGATGTCAGGCTTACAGGTCTATAATTCTCTGGTTGTGATCTCGTCCCCTTTTTAAACAACGGCACCACATCTTCTATTCGCCAATCCCTTGGTACTGAGCCTGATGAGATTGAATCTCTGAAAATTAAGAATAGCGGTTTAGCTATTTCCGAGTTTAATTCCATAAGGACCCTTGGGTGTATGCCATCTGGACCTGGAGCTTTATTTATCTTAATATTCTTCAGTCGCATTTGGACTTCTTCCTCTGACAACCAAGTATTAATTAATGGCATGGTTTCATTTCCATTTTTATGTATTACTCCTGCCATTTGTTCCTCTCTGGTAAATACTGAAGAAAAGAACGTGTTTAATATCTCTGCTTTTTCCTTAGTATCATTTATCAATTCACCCATCTCACTTCTTAGTGGTCCTATATTATCTTTTTTAATCCTTTTGCCATTTATATACTTAAAAAACTTTTTAGGGTTTGTCTTACTTTCTTTTGCAACGTGCCTTTCATTTTCTAATTTAGCCAATCTAATTTCCTTTTTGCATGTTTTATTACATTCCTTGTACCTATGGAAGGACTCCTCTGACACTTCAGACTTAAACAATTTAAATGCACGCTTCTTCCTTTGCATTTCTTCCCTTACCTTTTTATTTAGCCACATTGGTTTAGACTTAATTCTTTTACATTTATTTCCTATAGGAATGAACTTATACGTGTATGTTTCCAACAACATTTTAAAGACAGCCCACATTTCTTCCGTATTTTTTCCTTCAAAGGCTTTGTCCCAGTCTATGCTCTTTATAGACTCCTTTAGCATATTAAAATTTGCCTTTTTAAAGTTTAAAGTCCTAGTTGATCCCTTATACTGTTGTTTCTGGAAACTAATTTCAAATGAGACCATATTATGATCACTGTTTCCCAAGTGCTCCTTTACTTGAATATTTGATATTACGTCTACATTGTTTGTTATTATTAGGTCCAGTATAGTCCGGTTCCTAGTTGGTTTCTCAACTAATTGGGACATGTAATGGTCTTTTAGCGTGCTTAGAAACCTATTTCCCCTAGCTGTACCGCAGGTCTCAGTACTCCAATCAATGTCCGGATAATTAAAATCCCCCATAATTAAAATTTGACCTAGTTGTGTAGCCTTTTCAATTTGCTGTAGAAGTTGGGCTTCCTCAATCGTACTAATATCTGGCGGTTTATAGCATATCCCTATCAGAAACTTCTCTGAACTTTTTCCTCCGCTGGATATTTCCACCCACAATGCCTCTATATTATCACCAATATTCTCGTATATAACTTCCTGAATACTTGGTTTTAATTCTGGCTTAATATAAAGACATACTCCTCCTCCCCTTTTATTTACCCAAAAAGTCCCAAAAAGATATGCAGCGTCACAGCTAATAGTCTATAGCGGGTATGTATACCGCTGCTGAATAGAGAGGCTTGTCCAGAGCGGATATGCAGGATAACAATTGAAAGTCAATAACAAGTATGCATATCGCTGCTGAGTAGAGAAGCTTGTTCAAACAGATATGCAGCGTAACGGCTAATAGTCTATAGCGGGTATGGATACCGCTGCTGAGTAGAGAAGCTTGTCCAACGAGGATATGCAGGATAACAGCTGATAGTCAATAGCAAGTATTCATACCGCTGCTGAGTAGAGAAATTTGTCCAACGAGGATATGCAGGCACAGCAGAAGAGCTGAGAGACTGTAGCGGGTATGGGAACCGCAGGTGAGCAGAGCAGGTAATCCAGCAGACAGCTAAAGACACGAGCAGGACACCGGAGTCAGTAGCGGGTATGGAAACTGCCGATGAGCAGAGCAGGTAATCCAGCAGACAGCTGAAGACACGAGCAGGACACAGGAGTCAGTAGCGGGTATGGGAACCGCCGATGAGCAGAGCAGGTAATCCAGCAGGAAACTGAAGACACGAGCAGGACACAGGAGTCAGTAGCGGGTATGGGAACCGCCGATGAGCAGAGCAGGTAATCCAGCAGGAAACTGAAGATACGAGCAGGACACAGGAGACACCTTCAGAGACTCACAGGGAATGAGACTCAAGATCAGGCCACGATACCATGGCCACAGGTGCCTTAAATAGGGAGAGGTGATTGATCCACCAATTAGGTTAAAAGCAAGGTCATAAGAGTTCATGGATGCTGTGCATGCGCAGTCCATCAAGATGGCGGATGGCCGCGGGTCAGGACAGGCGCCGGCAGGAAGGATAGAGAACCACGCACCAGCGCAGAGACACTCACGGTCCGGTGAGTGACAGAGGCTGTGTTTTGTCTGTCGTCCACAGGTGTCGGGGAGGAGCAGGAGAGGTAGGACCGGAAGTTGGAGTGCCCAGGGAGTATAATGCTCTATTCCTTCTTTTGGTTAGGCCCTCATCGAGAGGTGGAGAGGTGAGTGGGGTACTTGAGGCGGGACTGTTGCTGGTCTTAAGTACTCGTAGTCCCGTGCCCTTTGCAAGAGTAAAACGAGGTGGCGGCAAGCGAGATTGACACTAAAGTGTCTCTGCTCATTGCCGTAGTCTCGGACAGCCCTTTCCTGGTAGGCACGGCCTTAATTTCTGTTTTTTCCTCAGAGCGAAGTGGTTGGAGGTGGCAGAGGTTTGGCTGCTGGTCTGCAGGGATAGAAATCATTCAGTGGCACAATATGTCATTGATTTCCGTACTCCATCTTCTGAATTGTCTTGGAACGATGAAGCATTAGTGGCTGCTTTCTAGCAGGGGTTATCTGACGCATTAGCCGCCAAAGAACTTCCTACTACCCTGGATGCCATAATATCGTTATGTAATAAAGTGGATCTACGCTTCAGAGAGAGAACGGTGGAGAAGGAGGTATCTCGTCGCCTAATCCATGGGTCTGTGCCACATCCTGTCTCACATTCTTCTATAATTGATGAGTCCATGCAAATTGGGAGATCCCGGCTGACTCCTGAAGAACGTGACCACAGACGCCGAGACAAGTTATGTATCTATTGTGGTGACTCGGGTCACTTCTTATATTCTTGTCACAAGAGGCCGGGAAACGCCAAACCCTGATCTGTTCTGGGGAGGTCAGATTGGGGCTTGAAGAAACCTCCTCTTCTGCTGCTTGTCATTCCTGTTTCTCTACTATGTGACTCTAAAAGACACTCTACCCAAGCTTTAATTGATTCTGGTGCTGCTGGGAATTTTATTTCGCAAGGTGTAGTTACTCAATGGTCCATTCCCTTTGTTCCTTTAGGAACTCCTGTCGTCATTATAGCTATTGACGGATCTCAGCTTTCAAAAGGGGTAATTCGTACCCGGACCAAGCCTCTTCTCCTCGGTGTAGGAGCATTACATTCTGAAAGTATCTCCTTCCTAATATTGCCTTGTAACACATCCCCAGTCATCCTGGGCCTTCCATGGCTCCAACTCCACTCGCCACAACTAGACTGGAATACGTCTGAGATCCTATCCTGGGGTTCTCGGTGCCATTCAGATTGTTTAACCAAAGTAAGACCACTCAGTTCCTCCGAGGTCATTTCACGGTCAGATCCTTCTATGTTGCCTCCTCAATATCAATCATTTGCTGACGTCTTTGATAAAGTTCGTGCAGAGACTCTGCCACCTCATCGTCCATGGGATTGCCCCAAATAATTAATTCCTGACAAAGTTCCACCTAGAGGTCGAGTTTTTCCTCTCTCTCAACCTGAAACTGAAGCTATGTCCATTTATGTCAAAGAGAACCTCCAAAGAGGCTTTATCAGACCATCTATCTCACCGGCTGGGGCTGGCTTCTTTTTTGTAAAAAAGAAAGACGGCTCACTTCGTCCCTGCATTGACCATCGCGGCCTTAATCTGGTGACCATCAAGAATCGCTATCCTATTCCTCTGATTACCGAGCTATCTTACCAATTTAAAGGAGCTAAGATCTTCACGAAGCTGGATCTCAGAGGCGCCTATAATCTAATTCGTATTTGGTCCGGAGATGAGTGGAAAACCGCTTTCAATACCCGCGATGGCCACTACAAATATTTGGTGATGCCATTTGGACTTTGTAATGCCCCAGCCATTTTCAAAGTTTTATTATTATATTTTGGGATCTTCTCTACTCCTATGTTGTTGTGTATTTAGACTATATTATCATTTTTTCTAAGACTCTGGATACTCATAGGGAGCATGTGGCCAAAGCAGGCTTCGCAGGAATCATCTGTACTGCAAGTTGGAGAAATGTTCTTTTGAAGCAGCTTCTATGCCTTTTCTAGGTTTCATCATTTCCGGATTGGGTCTACAGATGGATCGAAAAAAAGGTACAGTCCATTCTAGACTGACTGCTGCCAGCTACACTCAAAGCCATTCAATGCTTTCTAGGCTTTGCAAACTACTACCGACAGTTCATCTTAAATTACTCCTGCATAGTGGCTCCCATTACAGCCCTAACCAAAAAAGGGGCTAACCCAAGAAAGTGGCCAGTGGAGGCCTTAGAGGCTTTCTCTTATCTCAAAAATACTTTTTCTTCAGCGCCCATTCTTCAACAACCAAATCTTTCACAACCATTCTTCTTAGAAGTGGATGCATCAGCAGTTGGTGTTGGAGCAGTCCTCTCCCAATGGTCATCTACCAACCGCCTGTTGCCGTGTGCTTTTTTCTCTCGAAAGTTTTTACCAGCAGAACAAAATTCCACTATCGATGACAAAGAATTACTAGCTATGAAGTTGGCATTATCTGAGTGGCGATACCTCTTGGAAGGGGCTCAACATGTAGTAACGATTTTCACTGACCATAAAAATTTGCTGTATCTACAAATGGCACAATGTCTCAATCCTCTGCAAGTTCGATGGTCTCTCTTTTTCTCTTGTTTTAATCTCCATGTCACTTTTAAACCTGGACATTTGAATAAAAGAGCGGATGCTTTGTCTCGAGCCTTTGATACTTCAGCAGATTCAGATCCATCTACTTATCGCCCCATCTTGGATCCTAAGTGCTTGCTAGCTTCTACTGTGTCTCAATCTCAAGTTTGCTCATAATAACTTGTTTCATGAATCTACTTCTTCTACTCCATTTTTTATTGTATATGGGTTACACCCTAATTTGCCCAAGTTTTCAGCTAACCCTCTCACCCATGTTCCTGCTGCCACAGAACTCCTGCGGAACTTTTCTTCTACCTGGGGCCAAGTTATATCCCGACTCAAGAAAACTTCTGCCCGCTATAAGACAGCGGCAGACAAGAAACGCAGGGCCGTAGCGGCTCTTAAAGAGGGTGATAAAGTTTGATTATCTACCCGGAACATTCGGCTTAAAGTTCCTTCAATGAAGTTCGCCCCTCGATTCATCGGACCGTATACAATTTTGAAAGTCATCAATCCAGTGTCCTTCAAATTAAAGTTACCAGCTTCACTTCATATTTCAAACTCCTTCCACATTTCTCTGTTGAAACCAGTAATTATTAATCGTTTCTCATCTGCAACATCTTCTTCAACAGTACCAGAATTCTCTCAACAGGAGGACTTTGAGATCACTCAAATTCTGGATTCAAAGGTGGTTCGAGGAGTATTCAAATATTTAGAGGATTTAAAGGGGTTCGGTCCTGAAGAGCGGTCCTGGGTAAATGCTTCTGACATCAATGCTCCTGCACTATTACGCAACTTTCATATCAAGTTTCCACGGAAAGTCCAGTGGCCACTTTTAAAAGGGGGGGTACTGTCACACGCCAGTCCCATAGTTAGGTGCCGGCGCTGTGACTTTCCCTTTAAGAACCATGACTCTGCTTGCTTCTGCCTCAGAGACATTACTTTTCATAGGTGTTCCTGGCTACTGTGATCTGGACCTCCTCCCGAACCTCATTGTTCCTGGAGCACTATATTGACCTCCCATGGTTATGGGCTCATTGCCTGTTCTTCGTGTTACTCTGGTTGCATTTGGATCTGGCTGTATACCTCTCCTTCCGTGTGTCCGTTACCTGCTCGCTGGACTGAACTTCACCTGCAAGCTGCAAACTCCTCACTGCTGTTCATCTACAAGCTGCAAACTCCTCACCGCTGTTCACCTGCAAGCTGGAACTCCTCTCCGCTATTCATCTGCACGCTAAACGAGTATCGTGAGTTGTTGCTAAACCTGTGCCTTATCTATTGGTTCACCTTTACGTCTGGCTGGCTAAGATCGCTGCATCTCGCTGTAAGAGCTACTATCAAGTTACTTGTCACCTGTAGTTCCACGTCTGACACGGGTTATCCTTACTCTGCTGTTACCTGTTTACTGGACTGTTATTGTGAACTACTTGTTGTGCCGGTGGCTAGTACTTGGGCTCAAGTTACGTGTCTCTGTTCATTTACTTCATACGACAGCAAACTTACCATTGCAGTTACAACGAATCCTGCTACCTGTAGTTCCACACATGGTTCAGATACTACTCACATCTCTGCTACTTCTAGGCAACATTCTACTGCACGTGTCAATGTTCATCCAAATCCTTGGGTGATGTTTAACGCTTGCTGTTCTACTTAATAATAATCACAGTGTTTCCAGTACCACCTGCTATGTTGCGTCATCTCTACTCTCGGATCAGCTAAGTTCTATATACTACTCTGTTTGGACTGTAAGCTGTACCAGTGATTCACATTCATCTGCTGTGTGGTTCTCTATTGGATCCTAGTGTTCTTGTTTATCATCACTGCGTTGAACTGTATATCATCTCATCTCATGCTGTTGCCAAGGGTTACCGACTATGAAGTAGCATATGTGATTAATGTCTGCATTACAACAAATTGCCGTGTATTCATCTTTGCCAATATATATATCTAATGCCTTCCATTCCTGTTGTACCAACATTCAATATAATACGTTGCAGCACTATTACTTTCTCCTGTGTTATTTTTGATGCATGTAAGCCGTGAACTTATCCTGAGAATATTATTGTGTTCTGCCTACACCATCCTCTATAGTAGAGGCAAGGGATCTGCAAAACACCCTCAGAGCCGTGACATTTATTAGTGGGTTCCAGTCTCGTGAGCTTGGTTACAGGTGCCGGGATTGAGTTCCCACGAATAGTTCCAGTGTGTTATTACACAGGATTCCAGTTCTGTACTCTAGCGCAAATTCCAGTCCTAGACTCCAAAACTGCTAGTGCTACTCAGATTATTTAATATGAGCAGAGATTTCATCCTCCAGATTCCATTTTTACTCAAGCTTCAGCCAGACCCAAGAGTCCCAAATCAAATCGAGAAATATACATGACCATGACAGGCACTATAATTCATAAAATCACAAGGGCACTATAATTTATTCATATAATCACAGGGCATTATGATTTATGTATATAACCATGAGGGCACTATAATTATTTATTTACAGGTCTGTAAAAAAATATTTTTGGACAGCTGTTTTGATCTAGTTGACTGATTCTTACGTTTTTTGGTGCGCTGAATCCAAAAATGACAGCCGTTTTGTCCTGGGACGTCAGGTTTTCGAACAAACGGGTGGTCATCATTTAAAAAAATCTCTTAACGCAAATATTTTATTTACATGAAAAATATTAACTCATTTGCACAGGTGACGACAAAATTAACACCACACTCAAGTAGATTGCTTGTGAAATCGTCTTTTTTCAAACTCTAAACTTCTTTTTCAGCTTTTCCTCCTGTAGGTGGCTTCCGGAAGATCCCTGTACAACATCCAGCAGTAGTCAGCCATCATCGTAACACTCCATTTCCCTTGATACCTTCTTTCCATTTCTTTTATGTCTTGATGGAAACATTTTCTCTGCTCTTCACTCACTGCTCCCAAATTTTCAGGAAAATAGCCAAGGTGTGAGTTGAGAAAATGGACTTTTAAGCTCAAGGAGCAACCAAGCTTGTGGAACGCTTTCAACATTGTTTCCACCATTTCCTTGTAATTTGGGTCCTTTTGGTCTCCCAAAAAGTTTTTATGACCACAGTAAAGGCAACCCACGCTTCTTTTTGAGTTGGAGTCATTGAACTGATGAAGTCTTTGTCGGATATGAGTTTTCTAATATCCGAGTCAACAAAAACCCCCTCTTTCAGTTTTGCCTCCGTTAAACCTGGAAACTTGGATGCCAAGTACTTGAAGCATTCGCTATCTTTGGGAAGTGCCTTAACAAATTGCTTCATTAATCCTAATTTTATATGGAGTGGTGGTAATAAAACCTTCTCAGGGAGTATCAATGTATCTCTGAGAACATTCTTTTCACCAACAACTAGACTTCTTGGTGGCCAATTTTTATGCTTCCAGTGATTTTGTCGGTCTCTACTGTCCCATAAACATAGAAAACAAGGGTATTTGGTGCACCCAGCCTGTTGTCCCAGCAGCATACACAATACTTTAAATCCCCACATATCAACCAGTTTTGGTTTAGATAACCCACTTTCTTGAGTACCAACTAAAAGTTCTCATAAGTCTCCTTCAAGTACATACGCTTACATACTTTATGAGGAGCCCAAACTTTATCTTGGTCACCAAGTTTTAATTTAAAATAAACGAAATAAACTTTCTTAACAAAATCCGTAATATTCAACTGCTGCTTTTTCACCATGAACTCTCCACATATGAAACAGAAACTGTCAGGCGAATTTACACACTTTTTTGGAGGCATTGCACTAATTTTGAACCACACAGGCAATAGCAGGATGACAACTGAAATGAAATACAAGATTGTGGAGGAATCAGAGAACAAGTTAATGCATGAAGGAACATGTCCGGGCAGGCCCTAGCAAGCACACTCAACAATGCAGTGATCACCATCAGGACCAATAAACATGTATTTTCATGTTTTTGGGAGCACTGGCAGTGAAAATAAATTAGTTTTTTCATGTTCAGTTTTTTTTCCCCCAAGTATGATGAATTTGAAATTTAGCGATTTCCAGCTACCTGTTTTACCAAGGCACATTTCGATTGTGAAAAAACGTGATGTTCCTGGAAAAAACGGTGGTCATTTTCAAATTCAGCGCACCAAAAAACATAAGAATCAGATAAAATTAAGAAAACAGCTTTTTGGTTGCAGACCTGTGTAATCAATGGACACTATTATTTTATTACATAATCATAGAGACACTGGACCTGATTCATTAAGGAAAGCAAGGCAAAGAAATGAGTAAGTTTTCTTCTGGACAAAACCATGTTACAATTCAAGAGGTGCAATTTAGTTTATTATTCTGCTCATAAGGAAAATGCTGGCTGTTTTTTCATGTAGGACACAAATACGTGATAGCTTTATTTCTACACTGACATTTGAAATTGATCTAGGACATGCCTTACCTGAATTATAAATCTGTCCCCACACTTTAAATGTACCCCCCTCCAATGCAACATGGTTTTGGTAGGGTGAAAAGTTACTTATTTTTTTTGCTTTACTTTCCTTAATGAATCAGGCTCACTATTGCTAGTCTATATAATCATGAAAGTCTATTGTTAAGATCATTGAGGGGCACTGGTAATTAGTTAACAGGGGGACACTTATTTATTTACTGTATATCATTGGGTGCACTATTTTTTTATTTATCTCATCAGGGGGGCATTAGTTTTTATATCATCAGGGGAGCACTAGTATTCATTTATACCATAACGGAGGTATTATTTTTTATGTATATCATAGCATGGACCCTATTATTTATTTATATAATTATGTGCAATTATGGGGGCAACAATTGGTAGTGCACTCTTGGCACTACAAGTTACTTTATGCACTGGTGCTCATATGCATTTTTTTATATGATTACATATATTTGACTTTAATCAATGTTTCATCTATGTATTTAACATTTTATGTCCTTGTCATTGTACCATAAACTTGTATTTTTTAGCTGTAATCTGCTCTATTCCAGTTGTAATAATGTTATAATATTTGTTAATCTGTTAATAATTGTTTCTTTAAAAGTTTTATTTATTTATTAACTTGTATTTTTTATATAAGATGTTTTAGCGTATGTAAGTGATTTAAAAAGGTTTGGTCCATCTAGTAAAAATAACAATTCTTATGTACACCAAGTAATTACAGTAAGCTTATGTGATGAAACTGGGGGAGGTGGTTGGTTAATTTGACATCACCATTTCATGTGCCTTATTTCTCAAAGAGTATGGGCTCTGCTCAGTATACTTTTTAGCCCTTTCTTTCCCTAAGCACCAGGTTGGAGGAAAGATGGATCCTGGCATGATCAGTAAGGATTAATTCCACCAGGTCTTGATCTCCTTGGGATTTCCCTTTTTATATATATCCCTATGTATGTATTATGCATAAGGTGAGTTTTAATTGTAATTCATGCTTGCCATTGTACTATGGCTGTAAAACAGCTGCAGCCTCCTTGGGTAAACCGGATCCAACTGAGAAGAAGGAGTTACTGCTCCTGTTGACCAGACAGAAGAACCAGAGGCTACAGTGGAGAAGTGAGAAGACAGCACTCTTCATTTTTCTTCTGGATTCCCTGCAGATATAGTGAATCTGTGGGCCCACTGAAAGCAGAATTACAGTAGAGTATGTTTGTCAGTATGGAAGCAAGCCTAGAGTGGATTTGTTTTAGATGACAACTAATAAACTGGTATTGTTATGTACTTCTATACCTTTTTATTTTATGTTGCACCAAATGTAGCTTGATTGCTTTAACCAGTTCCTCTAAATGCTATATTCGCTGTTGGTGCTTTTCTATTAATAATGCATAACTTTTTTCAGATATTTGCCTGGGTGTGTAAATATGTTCCCATGTCCAGGGTACTGAGGATGAGCTTAAGGCTGAGGGTAGCCTGGTAAGAACTAATCTTTTGTCAGAGAATTTGCCAGTTAGTTCTAGATACACTCTACACCAGTTGGCCAGGCTGCCCCAGTATTGTAACAACATAGCTATGCTATTTATTTTCTTGTCCCATAACTTGCATAGTGAATCTATGTAAATGTGAATCCTCTCCATTCTGCTTATCTGGTTTTCTAAATAAATATGATTCTGGTCATTGTCACATTATATAAATTTTTGGTTGTTGAATTCTTTGATACATTATAGCAGTTACACCATGGTTTCCAGTGACACCTAAAGTGTTGTATGTTGCGATTGGCATTAGAGCATATTTCTTTGTATTGACCATGGACATTGATAACTTGCATGTGGTTGCAGTTAGTGTAACTTACCTCACAAATAATATTTTCTCAAATATATAAAACAATTAAAAATTGCTGAAGGCAGTGGGAAATTACATGTTAATGCCGATATTCAGTGTCATCACTAAATACCATTTCAATTCAGCTGATAGACCCAGATGTCTAATAAAGTTCCAGACATTCACTTCTATTTACTATGTTTGCGAGGGTGCTGGTGCTTTTCTCACAGTTCGTAGAAGACATTGTCCTTCAGCTGAGATTCTCTCTTTTTATTGGAACTTCCCACACCAGAAAACAGACTAGATGCTATTTGGACATATTAACAGTGCCTGTATTCTTAAGTTTTGACCGGCTGTTCAGTGGGCTGTTACTTGGAACTTCACAATCAGATGTCTGCTTGCATTGTATGCAATGACACACCACCTTGTACAATTTCATTAAGATGCACAATTTCAGAGAATCTGAACCAGGATATCCCATGTGCACAAGAGTGCAATTATTTTTTTCTGGTACTGTGAGGTAATGAGAGGTTCATTTGGCACCCTGATGTGGAAGCCAACCTGATTGACACAATATTGACTCTTTATGGTTAATATTGTATCAATTAAGCAATACAATATTTTTATATTTTATGTGTCCAATTCTGTTCTCTTCAGAATTCAGCTGGAAGGGGTCAAAGGTTGATATGGCCTGAACAGATGTATTCATAGTGCAGAATGACAAACTTACTTACTTATAGGTTTAAAGAACAATGAGAAAAGTCAAGCTAAATAAAGTGAAGTGAGATTTATGATCCCAACAGTTATAACAATGTTGGTTTATGTGGTTTCTTTATCTCAAGGTAGCCAGAGTTTAATAAAAACTTATTTACTATATTAGGAAACTGTAAATAAGAGTATAGATCATCACATTGTGTAACAGATGCTGTTAAAATGTATAAAAGCTTGTACTTGTATGCATAAGTAGACAATTCTCTGCTTGAGAGGTGTCCACATCTGATGTGAATACAATAAGACTTCATACTTATTTCAGAAGACTTTGAAAATACATTTTGCCTGATTAACCTCATTCGAAGTGTCTTGTTTCTTATGGAGTATTGATTCTGAGCAGGATTCTTTTGGACTCCATGGGGTAAATGTATCATGGTGTGATTTTGTAATCCAGCGATTTTCTTGGGAGAGTTGAAACTCGCAGATGTATGAAGCTGAGATTTTACTTAAAATAGCCAGAGTTGTGCTTGTCAAAATCGCTATTTTCAAAGTCGAAAGGGATCAAACTCCCGACTGTTTGTCACTCCAGCTATACAAGTCTTAATTGTATAAAGCTGCGATTAAACAAACTCAGGAGAGTTTGCTTTCAAACACGCCAGATACAACACGCTGCTTGCTAGCAGCTCGTTGTATAAACACATCACTGTTACACTGCCCTGTCATACAGCTGCCGGAGCTCCGGCACCTGTCAAAACAGTAAAAAATAGATCAAAGTTAAAAAAAAAAGTCCCCCCTCTATTCAGTCTTAACCCTAGAGCTGCCAGACTACTGCAGGTTCCATGAAAATCGGGGTAAAAAATTTGAGTGGGGTTCCTCCTATTTTTACGGAACCAGCACTAGACAAACCAGCCGGGGTTGGAGGCACTATAGCAGGGGGGCACATGGCAGGGATCCCCCTGCCATAATGACTAACCAACCGCAGGCTGTTCAGCACTGGGCTGGATTCCCTAGGGATTGGGGTCCGCCGAAAAAAAAAATGAGCGGGCCTTCCCTAGGGACACCCAGCCCAGTGCTGATAGCACTAGGGCTCTTCCTACACCCCTGGGCGGTGGGTTTGGGGTAATAATGGCGATTTAAGTGATAAAAAAAAAACAGACGCCATTTTGTTTACAAAGTCCCAGCCAGCCAGGTTGCCCTAAATAGTGTGGGCATGCTGCTACTTGTATAACTACAAGCACCAGCATACCCACGGCAACCAGGGCATGTTGGCACTTGGAGAACCACAAGTGTCAACATGCCCTGACACCCACGGCTGGCTGGGACCTGTAGTTCCACAAAATAAAATGTTTACAAAATCACAACACCCTCATTACAACCACTAACATTTATTAAAAAAAATAAACCCACAATAAACTCACCAATGAAGTTTCAGCAGCTTTTAATTCCAAAATGGCTGTAAACAAAGTCCAAAATAATTTTGTATCCAAAGTCCGGCTTGACCATGTCCAAAATAAATTTGCAATTCCAAAAGTCCATGCTTGTAATGTCCAAAATAAATTTGTAATTCCAAAAGTCCTGCTTGTAATGTCTTCTGTTCTTTTGCCCAGGGAAGGCCCATTGTTGATTGCAGTCTTCTGTTCTTCTGACCAGGGGGGCCCATTGTTGCTTGCAGTTTTCTGTTCTTCAGCCAGGGGGGCCCCTTATTTGTAACATCCCCGAATCTTCTTGCTTGATAGAAGGAAAATAAAACAAATGCAGGACCGCCGCAAACAGCTTCTACTAGCTAGAATCTCCGATACGCAATGAGCTTAGCTAATTGCACTAGGTCTATTTATAGTATATGGGGATTTTCCCATGCTAGTGGGGAAATGCATTTTTACAGTTCCTGTTTCCAAACATATATTATAGCATGCATACGAGACTATCATCGCTAGTACTCAGGACTTAGATTATTCCTGTAGCTGGAGCAAGGGTACAGCAGAAAAGCAAGTAACTTTGCAACGCCCAACGCTTTATTCGGATGTGGCTGCATGTTCTTGAGTTTGGCATGCCCTTACTGTAAATGAACTACGTCCAAATGCCCCTTCCCTGCAGTGGCGCACGCAGGGGGGGTTTCTGGGTCTCCAGAAACCCCCCCCTCCGCTAACTAAGTGGCCACCATAGCACCACTGTACTATACAGCAGCCACGGTGCTGTCAAAGAAGCGTCCGCGGCGGTGCTGTATTGTATACAGCACCGCCGCGGACGCTTATTTGACAGCACCGCGGCTGCTGTGTAGGACAGCGCTGTCAAAACGGAGCTGCTGCGCATGCACGGGCGCATGCGCAGCAGCTCTCTCGCGGTTTTGTTTTTTGTTTTGTTTTTTGGTCAGGGGGGAAACCCCCCCCTGACAATCCTGCATGTGCCCCTGCCCTGATCTGTTCACTCCCTGAAAATGTAGTAAGTGCCCAAGACAGAGCGGACATAGCTATGTTTACTGGTGTATGGTTCGGTTCTGGGCATGCGCAGAGTGATTTTGCCCCTATCAGTTACTTAGTGCTTACATTTTAAGCATAAATTGTGTGTAACTCTAAATAAGGCCTTGTATGTCTAATGCTGCGCTCAACAAGCAAAAGTTCTTTAGCTTCATCAGAAAATATCATTATTACTTGATGTCCTGTGTCTATCCCTGTGTCTCTATTACTTGTGCCTGACAAAGGTGAAGCACATTGTTGTTTGAATGGTTTCTATGTACAAGACACTCCTTTACACAATACAGTTTGCTGCTTTATGTTAAAAGGTCTTATCTCAGTAATGACAAAGGGAATTTGGCTTAAGGATATGTTTTCAACATGAGATCACTGAAAGTAACTGTTTGTATTTAGCACATTTATCTCAGGTTAGTGAAATAATTATCCTTACTGATCAAGTGCCCTGGCAAATAAAAGTATCTTTACAAAGCTGTAAACATTTTTACTGATTCTCGCTATGTGTTTGACATGGTGCATAATCACTGGCAATTGTGGACACAAACAGGATTTTTCAACTTTAAAGACACACATTACAAAAATGGTCTTTATGCTGCTAATTACTTGATGCTTTAATGCAACCTTCTTTTGTCACTGTTATCAAATGCATTGTACATTTAAAAGCTCCTTATTTAACAAGAAGAAATAATTTAGCTAAATTTCTAATTTTGCTAATGACAGCAACCCTTTTCCTTACCTCAGGATACACATGTGTCACCTTCAATTTCAACTGATCAGTGGCTACACTTAAGAATATAGCGCCTCATGTAGAGTAGAATACAGTTTTGCAGCCCAAG
The DNA here is from genome assembly GCF_038048845.1 of Mixophyes fleayi. Lineage (NCBI taxonomy): Eukaryota > Metazoa > Chordata > Amphibia > Anura > Limnodynastidae > Mixophyes > Mixophyes fleayi. The sequence goes on along the minus strand of NC_134405.1, from coordinate 282,860,950 downwards.
TGTAAATGTAAAAAGATGGCTTAAAAATGTATCTGTCAGGGCAACAACTGGGACGCGGGCCCAGCACACAGTAACTGAAATGCCATGGTGGCGACACATAACAGTACCCCCCTGTCTTTGAGCAGTGGATAACTTCCTTCTTCAGGCAGGCCGTGAAGATGAAAATATTGCTGTATGAAGAGTGAAGCCAGGTTTGGTCATTCGATAGCTTAGCCAGGGGCATGAAGTGGGCCATTTTACTAAAGCAATCCACCACCACCCAAATGGTATTTTGACCAGATGACCAGAGTAGATCTACTATAAAGTCCATTGAAATATGTGACCAAGGTTTGGTTGGAGTGGGTAAAGACATGAGTTGGCCCGGACGGTAGTTTCTGGCGGACTTGTTTCTGGCACAATCCCGACATTAGTTAACAAAATCTTTAACATTGGAAGGCAAGGAGGGCTACCAGATGGTACGTAAGAGGATTTCCGCAGTCTTGGAAATGCCTGGATATCCAGCGATTTTATTTTCATGAGCTTCAGACAGTACAGCCTTCCCAAGACGGACTGGTACAAACAACCTGTCTTTATAGATTTCTGGAGTTGCCAGTTTTTAGAATCGTTGAAGCGTCTCCCCAAAATTTTGGGCTAACCCGGCAAGAATTGAAGAAGATGGAATGATGAGAAAAGTTTCAGTCAGTGAAGATTGGCAAGAAACAAAACTTCTGGAGAGTGCATCAGCTTTCATGTTCTTAGAACCAAGTCCATCGAAAATGATTGACCTGAAGCGGGTGAAAAACAATGCCTAGCATGCCTGCCTAAAATTCAGACATTTAGTAGATTCAACGAATAGGAAATTTGTGTGATCTGCAATGACAGACATGGCATGCACTGCCCCTTCTAGCCAGTGTCGCCATTCTTCAAAAGCCCATTTTATGGCCAGGAGTTCATGGTAGCCCATGTCATAGTTAGCCTTGGCAGAAAAGAATTTCTGCAAGAAAAAGGCACATGGATGCAACTTGTGGACACGAGGATCCTTCTGTGACAAAATGGCACCCGCACCAATATCAGATGCATCTAGTTCCACCACGAAAGGTAGATCTGGATTATGATGTCTCAAGATGAGAGCAGAAATGAAAGCAGTCTTCAGGGCCTCAAAGAAAGTGATAACATCAGAGGTCTATTAACAGTATTGGCAGTTTTTGACTCCACCAGGTCCGAGAAGGTATGAATGAATTTTCGGTAATAGATTTTAAAGTCTAAGAATGTTTGGATGGCCTTCAGATTGATTGGCCTCACCCAATCTAAGATAGCTTGAACCTTACTAGGGTCTATAGAGAACCTAGTGGAAGAAATCACATATCCTAGAAACCTTCTTGACTTCAAATTTGCATTTTTCAATGTCAGCGTACAGTTGCTGTTCTCTAAGTTTTAAGAGGACTTACTTGATGTGAAGATGGTGCTGAACTAAAGACTGTGAATAAATCAGAATATCATCCAGGTATACCACAAATAAATGACTCTGGAATTCACAGAGTAAATCATTGATTAGATCCTGGAAAACCATGGGAACATTACATAGGCCAAATAGCATTACCAGATACTCATAATGACCTGACTGGGTGTTAAAGGTGGTTTTCCATTTGTCCCCCTCTCTGATGTTTACAAAGTACTATGCTCCGCATACGTAGATCTTGATGAATACTGTGGCACCCCGGAGCTGATCAAACAGGATTGAGTGGAAGCAAGTAGGTGTTTTTGATGGTGATTTTATTTACCCCACGAAAGTCTATGCAGGGTTGTAGAGTACCGTCCTTCGTGGACACAAGAAAGAACCCGGCTCCTACGAGGGACTTACAAGGTCTGATGAAGCCCTTTTGGAGCTTTTCCCATACATAATCTTCTCTGTCCTTAGATTTGTGCACTGAGAGATAATATAATCTCTCCTTGGATAATTTGGAGCAGGATACAAATCTATTGTGCAATCATAATTATGATGTAGGGGTAATGTTTTTTGAAGAAAACATTCCAAAGGTCATGATATTTTAAAGGTAACAGATCAGGCAGGGGCTAAAGCTACCAGATAGGGAGAGGTAAACAGGAAGAGGAACAGAACGGGGCTCCAAAAATTTTTTTGTCCCTTGTTCTAATCGATTTTCGGATTATGGAGTTGGAACCAGGGATGCCCCAAAATTAGTGGAACAGAGGGGCAACTGATGAAATAAAACAACAAGGACTCAGTATGCAGGGATTCCACAGTGAGCTGCAGAAGAGGTGCCACCATCCAGACCACAGACAATGATGGCTGGATCAACCTTAATGGGAGCAATTCCCAGGGAGTTGCCAAAATCAACATCTAGGAAGTTCCCACAGCTCCACTGTCTGGGAACACAGAGACAGGAGAAAGTATGTGCACCCAAGAAATCAAGGCTGAAACTAGAAGGGCATTTTTGAAAGATATGATCTGCAGACCTAGACAAACTTCTTCCTCATTTTCTAGGCCTGTTCTTTTCCTGGCTTATTAGGACAGGAGTGGAGAAGAAGTCCCTTGTTTCCACATTATAGATAGAGGTCCAAGGTAAGTCTCCTTGTTCTTTCCCATGACGGGAGACGAGAAACAAGGATGAGGGGAGGTGCTTCCTTCTCAGGTTTCCTCTGTTTAATGCACCAATTTCAATAGCAATTTGCATAAGTCCTTCCAGAGAAGTGGGTGATGGATCTTGTACCAGAGTATCTGTCATGGTTGGCTTACAGGAAATTGATCCCTAGGCTCTGCTGAACATGGCTAAGCCCATCCACTGGCACGGAGTCTAACAGACAGGTGGTTTTCACCAGGAACCCCCTCAAGGAGGTATGGTCTTCGCTGCACCAAGTCTGCAGATCGCGGTCCCTTGAGTGAGTATACAGCAGAACGATGTGGGGGTGCCAGGTGAAGTGGATGGAGATGATGGAGTCCACAGATGAGTGGTATAAATAAAGGCACAACAATAATATAGGCTGATGGTCAGCAGCCAATGAGTCACTAGGAGAATAGGTGCTCTGTGGTATACAATGAGAGGACAGAGGCTGTCACTATGAAGTACTCTGGAGATGGTAACAGAAGTACTGCAGCAGCAATAGTTCAACACAGCCAGAAGCTAAAGGCTGACTGGAGTGGTGGAGGTAACTTGTAGTAACAGCTGATGAGTCCCAGATGAAATAGCAGCTCTGAACGATAGTGATGAGAGAACTGGAGCTGTCACAATAGAGTACACTGGAGATGGTAATAGAGGTACTGGAACAGCGATAGTTCAACATAGCAGCAGACTGAGAGCAAACTGGAGTTGTGGAGCTAACTCGTAGTAACAGCTGATGAGTCGCAGAAAGAGTAGCGGCTCTGAGCGGTAGCGATGAGAGAACTGAAGCTGTCACGATGAAGTACACTGGGGATGGTAAGTGAGGCACTGGAGCAGCGAAGGTTCAACATGGCCAGAGACTGAAAGCAGGCTGGAGTAGCGGAGGTAACTCGTAATAGCAGCTGAGGAGTCACAGGTGGAATAGCGGCTCTGAGTGGTAACGATGAGAGAACCGGAGCTGTCACAATGAAGTACACTGGAGATGGTAAGATAGGTACTGGAGCAGCGAAGGTTCAGCACAGACCACGAACTGAGAGCAGACTGGAACACAGGCAAACCCACAAGGAGAACAGGAGCCAGAACCACAGGCTGCAGGAAGTGAGCTTCAAGAACAGGCATCAGATAGGTGAATCCAGGAGGTTTAAATAGTGCTCCAGAAGTGCTTAGCCAATGAAAAAGAGGGAGGAGGTGAAGTGCAATAGGCTTGCACCTGCACAGATCTGAATATAGCTGAATGAATGAACTGGAGAATGTCTGATGCTGGGACATGGCAGTTTCCAAATGAATAGACTGCAGGTATCGAGACAGGTACTATCTGTGGGACCGGAAAATTACAGTATCCTTGATTTGATCTGATAAACCTAAGTGAAACTGACCAGGTAGTGCTGGGTTGTTCCACTCGCTGTCAGTGGACCACTGGCAAAACTCGGAAGAATATTCCTCTGTGGAACGCGGACCTTGCTTCAGCGACCTCAAATGTGACTCAGCAGAGGACACCCAAGCCAGATCGTCAAACCAAGTTTTGCCTCTGCTAAGCTTGGAAGATATGCTTTGGGAACTACTGGTCTACCTTGTCCATCTTTCCAGAGTCCAGAAGACTCTTGCCCACATCCCTTCAACTTGCAGACGACCTTCTACTGTAGTGGACACAAATCTTGCATTTTTATAAATTTCTGTACACTTAGAGCTTCAAAGATCATTAATTTGTTCACATTGTCACAGAATTCGTAAGACGTCATAGAGCCCCAAAGTCGCGCACTATCCTAAAAGTGTACATGAAAACAGTGTATATTAACTGATTTACCCTTTGCCAACTCACATGCCTTTTTCAATCTCATAGGTTCAGCTACATGGCTAAGTGAGGTGGGCCAAGGGGTTCAGCTTTTATGGCACTTTCGTCTTCTATACCAGTATAACCAGTACATATCCGTCTTTCTATGACAAATCCCATCCATATAAAACATAACATTTTTACATTTTCTAAAGGGGAGTCACGTATGTCAAGTCTTACAGTAAAAGACTGATTCAAATATTCCATACAATCATGTTTCTCTGTATACCTGTCAAATTCACCCTTAGCTAGAGTCTCCTCTACTTCCACCCTTTGTGCATCTCAATGCACATTTTCTAAATCTTGGTGAGGAGACATGCCTAATTTGGGCAGTATTTAGGAATTTAGAAGGGCAGATACTGCATGCGGTGTATAGGCAGTTAAATCATGTCCCAGTACTCTGTCCTTACTCTTCCGTACAAGAAAAACAGTTGCTGCTTCACTTCTTAAACACATAGGGAGATATCTCACAACAGTGCACAATTGTGCATTATAGTATGTTACTGGTCTGCTAGCGTCACCTTGTTTCTGCGTCAAAACTCTTGCAGCGAAAACAAGGGCTTTAGTGCAGTATAAAAGTATTAATCTGCAATTGGTTGTGTGAGTGTAGTTTATAACCTTAATCCTGTCCTTCCCAAATGTCTTAGGCCCTGTGTGAGACATTATTATTATTATTATTATTAATTATTATTAATTTTTATTTATAAGGTGCCACAAGGCATCCGCAGCGCCGTACAGAGACAAACAAATTACAATACAATGGGAGACAGCACAGTACAGTAAACAGTAAGCACAGCAACTCAGTAAGCTCAATGCACAGCTAGAGAGGGCGGGGAAGGGGGAGGGAGGATCCGCAAACGACGGGGCCCAAGAAAGAGGGCGCGGAAGACAGGGAGACCCCCAGGGGGGAGGAGGGAGCGAGAGTGGAAGTAGGGTGGAGGACCCTTGAGGAGGAGGGCTAAGTAGCTGGAGAGCAGAGTTAGAAGTGGTGGAAGCAGGAGGAGAGATGGCCCTGCTCAGAGGAGCGTACAATCTAAGGGGAGGGGTGGACAGACAGAGAGATGCAGGGGAGAGAGGGAGAGTAGGGGGACGGAGGCAGAAGATAAGGTAGTAAGTTAAGTGGGAGACAGAAAGGCTTTAAGAAAAAGGTGGGTTTTTAGGGCCCGTTTGAAACTGGACAGATTAGGGGAAGTTCTGATGGAGGGAGGGAGCTTGTTCCAGTGGAGGGGGGCAGCGTGGGCGAAGTGGAAGGACGGAAGAGTGGGAGGGGTGGAAGAGAGAGTGGAGGAGGAGATTTCAAGTCGGATGGCCTCGATTTTAGAGGAGAAGAAGGAGGTGAAATCGGAGGCAGTCAGGGAGGAGGGAGGGGGGGGAGGGGAGGGGGCCAGGAGAGTGCTGAAGGTGGCAAAGAGGCGGCGGCGGTTAGAGGACTGGGAAGAGATGAAGGATTTAAAGAAAGATTGTTTAGCGAGTGAGAGGGCAGAGCTGTAGGATGAAAGGATGAATTTAAAGTGGAGGAAGTCAGCCAGGGAGCGGGATTTTCTCCAGTGACGTTCGGCTGTATGGGAGCATTTTTGGAGAAAGCAGGTAAATTTGGAATGCCAGGGTTGGGGTTTGGTGCAGCGGGGGTGGACGGAGTGGGCAGGGGTGACCGCTTCCAGAGCGGAGGTGAGGGTGTGATTGAAGAGGGAGACCGCCTGGTTGGGACAGGCCTGGGAGGAAAGGGGAGAAAAGAGGGTATCGAGAGAGAAGGACAGAAAGGCAGGGTCAAGAGCGTCGAGGTTGCTTATGGACAGAGTAGGTTTGGGCAGGGGGAGGGGAGCAGGAGAAGAGGAGAGAGAGAAGGAGAGGAGATGGTGGTCGGATAGAGGAAAGGGAGAGATGGAGAAGTCGGAGAGACTACATAGGTAGAAGAAGACAAGATCAAGGGAGTGAACAAGGCAGTGGGTAGAGGAGGAGGTCCATTGGGTGAGACCAAGGGAGGAAGAGAGGGTGAGCAGTTTGCTGGAAGCAGGGTAGGTGGGGTTGTCGATGGGAATGTTAAAGTCATCGAGAATGATCGAGAGGAGATCGGAGGAGAAGTGGTGAGGAAGCCAGCTAGCAAAGTTGTCAAGGAAGAGGGAGGTGGGGCCAGGGGGGCGGTAGATCACAGTGACGCGGAGGTTGATGGGGTAGAAGAGGCGGATGGAGTGAGCTTTAAAGGAGGAGAAGGAGAGGGAGGGTTCAGGGGGAAGGTAACACGAAAAGTACAGGTGGAGGAGAGGAGGAGGCCAACTCCACCGCCTGGGCGGGCACCAGGCCTGGCGGAGTGGGTGAAGGAGAGGCCACCAAAGGAGAGAGCAGCGGGGGAAGTAGTATCAGAATCGGAGAGCCAGGTTTCAGTAATGGCAAGAAGGTTAAAGGAGTTGGAAAGAAAGAGGTCGTGGATAGCAGTCAGCTTGTTGCGAACGGATCTGGCATTCCAGAGGGCACAGAAGAAAGGGGGAGAGGAGAGGGGGGAAATGGGGATGAGGTTAGCAAGATGAGCAACGTACGGGGGAGGGCGGGGAGGAACGGGAGAGGTAGGGCGGGGGGAGAGTATGGGTATGGAGTGAGAGCGGGGAGGCATAGTAGGGAGAGAGAGTAACAGAACAGTGAGATAGTGTGGACAGTGAAAAACAGGTAAGAACAATGGCAGTGTTATATTATTATATATATTATTATATTATATCAAGTATTTGACCTTAGTCATTATGGCTGTAATTTATTCTTTGCAATCTTGTGTCCTGCTTGTGATAAATTAAGGAACATCTGTTTAGTATTAGACACCGATGACATAAATGAATCATAACACAGCAATAAATCATCTACCTATTGATCTAGGAGAGATTGAAAAAGATTGTAAAACAGTAATGCAAGGCTAGTTATTGTGGCTCATACTAACTTACTTGGCCGAGATTTAACATTTAAAATGGGATGTGTAATATACTGTACTTTTGATGGTGTTTTCAGATATTCCAGGATGGCACGCATGCGAGTTATAGGATTTGCTTCACAGGGGCTAATGTTGCACTCCACTGCAATAGATACAAGTCCATCATATGTAAAATAAATGTTATCAGAGATACCGGGAACCTTATGAACTAAAGATGGACAGGACACTGGACTGAGGATTGATGTAACTCCCCGTTACGATTAAAAAAGAATTGAGGAGGGGATCCAGATTAGTTCAAGATTTAAGGGGCATTAATAAAATAGTTGAGAGCCAATTCCCCATAGTGCCCAATCCAGCTGTCATCTTGATGCAAATCTTCTTTTCTGCAAATCATGTCATTATTATTATTTTTTGCTGATTTATTTTATGACCTTACACTTTAGGTCTTTAGTTCTTTATTTATTTCTCTTATGAAGGGGTATAATATATATATAGACAGTGTCCCTTTTAGGACTAACAGAAAATATATAAACTTGTAGAACAGGCAGGAGAGGTCTTCACCTATAGCAGCCTCCTTTCCCGTAGAGCTGTACGCGCTCACAGGTAGTCAGATGCCCCCAGGTCTTAACTCAGAGTAGTACAAGTTTATAATATTACTGCAGCGCAGGCAAGGGCCTGATGATAGAAGGTAGCGAAGTCCAGAAACAGGTCGAGGTCAGAGGGGCAACAGCAGGCAGCAGAGTGAAGTCCAGGCAAGGGTCAGGGCCGGCAGAAAGCAACGTATCCGGAAAACAGGCAGAGGTCAGGGTCACAGGCAATCCAACAAAGTCCAGAAACAAACCAGGGGTCTTACACAAAGAGTCAATCCAAAATAGCACAGGAGCAGGAGAAAGGAGCAGGTCAGCAACCATTAGCAGAGAGCTATAACCGGCATTGAGGCTCAGTCCTCACTGCCTTAAATAGTGATGTGGTCCAATACATGCAGAGTGCACAGTTGAACCCATTCCCCAATCAGCCATAGGGCTGCACTCACACACACCTGCAAACGAAGAAGGAGGAAGTGACGTCCCGGTCATTATGGTGACGGCCGGGAGGGTCGAGACAGAAGGAAGCGAGCCGCTGCGGCCAGCAGTGGAGCCACGGCTCGTGACAGTCCTAAAAGATTTATAGACAGACTCATTATCTTGACACAAGCAATACACAAGTGACCATGATTGCTCTTGGCAAGTACTGTATGTCATTCTATTTCCAACTATTGGCTTGTTTTAAGGAGTTATAATTACAGTTTGGACACTTCAGCCTGTATATTTGAATTTCCAGAAACGTGGATATTATGCAGTCCATCACATATAATGAGTGATTTAGTTAGAGAGGGGGGCGAGCTGGCTACTCAACCCCACCAGGTACTGTTTGAATTACTAACAATGTTCAGATAGGACTTGATTTTAGTATATATAATATACAGTCAAGTCCATAAATATTGGGACATCAACACAATTCTCGTTTGGGCTCTATACACCACCACAATGGATTTGAAATTAAACTAACAAGATTTCCTTTAACTGCAGACTTTCAGCTTTAATTTGAGGGTATTTACATCCAAATCAGGTGAACAGTGTAGGAAGTACAACGGTTTCTATATGTGTCTCCCACTTTTTAAGGGACCAAAAGTAATGGGACAATCTAAACAATTCTAAATCAAACTTTCACTTTTTAATACTTTGTTACAAAACTTTTGCAGTCAATTACAGCCTGAAGTCTGGCAGGCATAGACATCACCAGACGCTGGGTTTCGTCCCTGGCGATGCTCTGCCAGGCCTCTACTGCAAATGTCTTCAGTTCCTGCTTGTTCTTTTTCCCTTCAGTTTTGTCTTCATCAAGTGAAATGCATGCTCAATCAGATTTAGGTCAGGTGATTGACTTGACCATTGCATAACATTCCACTTGTTAGCCTTAAAACACTATTTGGTTGCTTTTGCAGTATGCGTCGGGTCATTGTCCATCTGCACTGTGAAGCGCCGTCCAATGAGTTCTGAAGCATTTGACTGAATATGAGCAGATAATATTGCCCGAAACACTTCAGAATTCATCCTGCTGCTGTTGTCAGCAGTCACATCATCAATAAATACAAGGGAACCAGTTCCATTGGCAGCCATACATGCCCATGCCATGACACTACCACCACCATGCTTCACTGATGAGGTGGTATGTTTTGGATCATGAGCAGTTCCTTTCCTTCTCCATACTCTTCTCTTCTCATCACTCTGGTACAAGTTGATCTTTGTCTCATCTGTCCATAGGATGTTGGTCCAGAACTGTAAAGGCTTTTTTAGATGTTGCTTGGCAAACTCTAATCTGGTCCTCCTGTTTTTGTGGCTCACAAATGGTTTACATCTTGTGGTGAACCCTCTATATTCACTCTTGTGAAGTCTTCTCTTGATTGTTGACTTTGACACATATACACCTACCTCCTGGAGATTGTTCTTGATTTGGCCAACTGTTGTGAAGGGGTTTTTCTTCACCAGGGAAAAAATTCTTCTGTCATCCACCACAGTTGTTTTCCGTGGCCTTCTGGGTCTTTTGGTGTTGCTGAGCTCTCTGGTGCGTTCTTTCTTTTTAAGAATGCTCCAAACAGTTGATTTGGCTACACCTAATGTTTTTTTGCTATCTCTCTGATGGGTTTGTTTTGGTTTTTCAGCCTAATGATGGCTTGCTTCACTAATAGTGACAGCTATTTGGATCTCATATTGAGAGTCGACAGCAACAGATTCCAAATGCAAATGTCACACCTAGAATCAACTCCAGACTGTTAGGAACTCCCAAGCCAGTACAGTGAAACTTGTAACTACTCTGAAGGCCCGGTGTTCGCTGGAGCACCTAGTGGTGGGGACAGACCGGAAGTGACGTCCCGGTCACATGGCGACGGCCGGGACGTCTGAACATACAGGAACTGAGTCGCGGCGGTGCCCGCGGCCGCCGCGGCTCGTGACAGTACCCCCCCCTTGAGGAGGGGTCAAAGAACCCCGATATCCAGGCTTAGTGGGAAACTTCCTAAAAAATTCTTTAATGAGTCTTCCAGCGTGCAGACGTCTCTGCGGTATCCAAGAACGCTCCTCAGGGCCATAACCCTTCCAATGTACGAGGAATTGAACTTGGCCTTGAACCTTCCTTGAGTCAATAATTTTTTCAATAATATATTCGTGGTCTCCGTTCACCATCAGAGGCCTGGGCCTGTTAGAGAGACACCGATTAAACTTGCTGGGAGCAGCGACTTTCTTCAGAAGCGAACAATTAAAGGTCGCAGGTATTTTTAAGGAGGTTGGTAGTTTTAACCTAAATGCCACTGGATAAATTTTCTTCTCAATTGGAAGCGGTCCAATGTATCGGGGCCCCAGCTTCCTACAAGGTTGCCGCAACTTGATGTTCCGCGTGGATAACCAAACCTGATCCCCCACTTTCAATGAACAAGGTCTACGGTGACAGTCAGCGAAGACCTTGAATTTTAGGGAAGCTTGACCTAGTGCAGCGTGCACCTTTTTCCAGACGGACCTCAGCCTGGCCATAAAAGCAGGCGTTCCGAAATCCCCGCACGGAACAGTAGTAGAGAATGAGTTGGATTGTGGGTGAAACCCGAAGTTGCAGAAAAACGGGGATGTATGAATAGTGGAATGGCAAGAATTATTATACGCAAATTCTACCCAGGGCAAGAGAGAGGACCAGTTGTTGTGGAATTTAGACACATAGATGCGCAGAAACTGTTACAGAGCCTGGTTCGTCCTCTCTGTCTGTCTATTCGACTGAGGGTGATACGCCGAGGACAGACTGATAGAGATCCCGATGGAATTACAAAAGGCTTTCCAAAACCGGGCAATAAACTTGGATCCTCGATCTGATACGATATCTTCAGGAGTCCCATGAAGACGGAAAATATGCGTCAAAAATAAGGTTGGCCAAGGTCCTGGCATCTGGTAACTTGGGCAATGATATAAAATGTGCCATCTTACTGAACCGATCTACAACTACCAGGATGGTGTTATGTCCTGTGGATACTGGTAGGTCGACAATGAAATCCATCAATAAATGGGTCCAAGGCCTGCTCGGCGCCGGCAGGGGTAACAATAGCCCAGAAGGACGGTTCCTATCCGTTTTGTTTTTAGCACACTCAGGACAAGCCCGAACATAATTCTCCATATCGTCTGACAAGGTGGGCCACCACAGCCAACGAGAAAGAACCTTGATAGTCCTACGAATTCCCGGATGGCCAGCAGAGCGGTTGTTGTGGCCTTCAATGAGAACAGAATTCCTTAAATGTACTGGGACAAATAATTTGTTGACCGGTGTCTGAACTAGAGCGATTCTCTGGAAGTGCCGGATAGTTGCTCCTAGATCCTGGGTGAGTCCAAGATGAACAGCAGTTGTAGGAACAATAGGCAACGGGTCAGGAGACTGAGGATGATGGGCCAAAAAAACTTCGGGACAAGGAATCGGCCTTAGTATTTTTAGAACCTGGACGGAATGTAATAACGAACTTAAATCTGGTGAAAAATAAGGCCCAGCGGGCCTGCCTGGGATTCAGGGTTTTAGCGGTCTGGATGTATTGGAGGTTTTTATGGTCTGTGAAGATGGTAATGGTATGAGTAGCTCCCTCTAACCAATGTCGCCATTCCTCCAGTGCCAACTTAATGGCCAACATTTCACGATTGCCGACATCATAATTACATTCGGCAGATAGAAATTTTCTAGAGAAAAATGCACAGGGATGTAACTTTTTGCTCCTTGGGTCTTTTTGTGAAAGGATGGCGCCCGCACCGATATCTGAAGCGTCCACCTCTACAATAAACGGAAGTTCCGGGTCAGGATGTCTCAGCACTGGAGCAGAAATGAAAGCAGCTTTGAGTGCCGAGAAACTCGCCAATGCCTCCGAAGGCCACTTTGCTGGGTTAGCTCCCTTTCGAGTGAGGGCAGTGATAGGAGCCACTAACGAGGAAAAAGAATCAATAAACCTACGGTAATAATTTGCGAATCCGAGGAATCTCTGGATCGCATTCAGATTAGTAGGGAGGACCCAATCCTGGATTGCCCGAACTTTGGCAGGGTCCATTGCGAATCCTGATGAGGAGATGATATATCCCAGGAATGACACTGTGGCCACCTCGAATTCGCATTTCTCCCTTTTTGCATATAGATGATGTTCCCGTAATTTCAATAGAACTTGGCGAACATGCTGACGGTGCTGAAGTAAAGACTCAGAGTAGATTAAAATATCATCCAGATATACAACTACTGTTTTACCCAGGAATTCTCGTAAAACATCGTTGATCAGGTCCTGGAAAACCGCCGGAGCGTTGCATAACCCGAATGGCATCACAAGATATTCATAATGTCCCGACTGGGTATTGAAAGCGGTCTTCCACTCATCCCCTTTCTTGATGCGAATAAGATTGTAAGCCCCTCTGAGGTCAATCTTCGAAAATATAGTGGCAGAATTTAATTGATCAAACAACACCGAAATCAACGGTAACGGGTACATATTCTTAATAGTGATGTTATTCAGTCCACGGAAATCAATACAAGGTCTAAGACTGCCATCTTTTTTTGACACGAAAAAGCAACCTGCGCCTACGGGAGATTTAGAAGGACGTATGAATCCCTTTTTCAGGTTTTCCTCTACGTATAGCTCCATGGCCTGAGTCTCCGGAATGGACAAGGAGTATAACCGCCCTTTGGGCAACTTGGAACCCGGGACTAAATCAATTGCGCAGTCATATTCTCGATGTGGTGGAAGGGAATCAGCTTTCTTTTTGCAGAACACATCAGTGAAGTCCTGGTAGGGTACCGGCAAAAAGTCTGGACTAGGCTGTAGGATTCTAACCGGCAGGGTCAAGCAAGACGTGGAACACTCGGAACTCCAGCGAATAATCTCTCCACTTTTCCAGTCAATAAGGGGATTATGACTGCGAAGCCAGGGATACCCCAATATCAAAGGAGCAGAGGAACAAGTAATAAGATAGAAGGAGAGTTCCTCCGTATGGAGGGCTCCTACAGACAACCGAACCATTGGAGTCCTAGCGAGAAACCTTCCCCCAGGCAAGGGGTTACCATCCAAACCACATGTGGTAATGCTTGATCCTAACTTGATATGTGGAATATCAAGCATCCGAGCCAAATATATATCCAGGAAATTACCGGCCGCACCACTATCAAGAAAGGCTTTCAGATCCATGGATTTCCCACGGAAAGTTAGACGTCCAGGGACTAATAAAGAATTTTCTGAAGAGGTAATCTGAAGACCCAAGCGCACCTCTTCACCTGCACTTAGGTTTTGGAGTTTCCCGGCTTGTTGGGACATGATCGATCTAAGTGGCCTGGTTGACCACAATACATACACAGGCCTAGTGAGCGTCTTCTGGAGCGTTCCTCCGGAGGCAAGCAGTAAGCGCCCAACTGCATGGGTTCAGAGGAATCGGGCAAAGTGGTACCGGAGCTATAGAATAAATCCATAGGAACAGAGGACTCCCATTCAGTCTTCCTTTCTCTGATCCGACGATCAATTTTTATGACGAGTTGCATCAACTCCTCCAGTGAATCGGATACCGGATACTGGACTAAGGAATCCTTAATCTGCTTGGTAAGTCCTAAGCGAAATTGACTTTGCAGTGCAGGATCGTTCCAGGCACAAACGGTGGACCATCGCCGGAACTCCGCACAATATTCCTCCGCGGAGCGACGTCCTTGCCTCAACCCTCGGAGATGAGACTCAGCTGAGGCTACCCTGTCTGGGTCATCGTACAATAAACCCAGGGCCTGGAAAATAGCATCCACGGACCGCAAGGCTGGGCTTGTTGAAGGCAAAGAGAAGGCCCAAGACTGAGGGTCGCCCTGGAGTAAAGAGATGATGATCCCTACCCGTTGTTGCTCAGAACCAGAGGAGCGTGGTTTCAGACGGAAGTACAACTTGCAGCTCTCTTTGAAATTACGGAAGGCTGACCTGCTTCCAGAGAATCGGTCCGGCAAGTTCATTTTAGGCTCCGATGTGTCACCCGCGGGGACTTGCTGGAGCTGCAAGTCTCTGGAAGCCCCTTCTTGGACTGCCAGGCGCTGGGATAAATTCTGCACCACTTGGGAAATCGCCTGTATCTGATTTGCCAGAATCTGGGCCGGGGATAGGTTTGACTCTTCGTCGTCCATGGCCGAATAATACCAATCTTCCTTGGCCGGTTATAAAGTTAGGAACTCCCAAGCCAGTACAGTGAAACTCGGAACTACTCTGAAGGCCCGGTGTTCGCTGGAGCCCCTAGTGGTGGGGACAGACTTGGCTGCGGGCCGACCGAGGGTCGAGTAATGTATACTGACTTAAAGGAGCACCCAGGAGTGGAATAGATTGGCGGGCTGTAGTGAAGAAGGAATCCAAGGTCAAAGGTCACTAGCACAGGTACAAAATCCAGGGACAAGCGAAGGGTCAGACACACAGGCAACGAAGCAAAATCCGGAGTCCAGGCAAAAGGTCAGGGTCAGAAGCGAGGGTTCAAAGGTCCAGGAACAAGCAAAGGTCAAAACACGGGTAGTCAATTCAAGGTAGAAATAACCAACAGATAGAACAAGCAGGCAGCAGAACTGAGGACAGAACGCTATAACCGGCAGTGAGGCTGCAGACCTCACTGCCTAAAATACCAGTATCAACCAATCAGAGCTTAGCTCTGATACTAGTCACAGCCCCTGCTGATTGCGCCAGACTGCACATGTGCCCTACTATCTAGTGCGCCCAGAGCGACTAGGCAAACCTCCCGGCGTCCTGCCGTTGCCCTGGCAACGGTCGGGCCAGATTTCCGGAAGTGACGTCCCGGTCGCGTTGGCGACGGCCGGGACGTCTGAACATAGAGGAACTGAGTCGCGGCGGTGCCCGGGGCTCGTGACACAGACATTTTACTTGCTTAATTGATGATGAAATAACGAGGGAATAGCCCACACATGTCCATGAAATAGCTTTTGAGTCGATTGTCACATTACTTTTGGTCCCTTAAAAAGTGGGAGGCACATATAGAAACCGTTGTACTTCCTACACTGTTCACCTGATTTGGATGTAAATATCCTCAAATTAAAGCTGAAAGTCTGCAGTTAAAGCAAATCTTGTTAGTTTAATTTGAAATCCATTGTGGTGGTGTATAGAGCCCAAAATATGAGAATTGTTTCGATGTCCCAATATTTATGGACTTGACTGTATATAATATATATGTGATTTTTATGTTAGATTTGATAATCTGGTAATTATTGTTCTTACCATCTTGGACAATCCCAGCATCATATACATTTGTGTACATATTTTATATGTGATATGAATGTTAAACAAGTTTGTAGATAATAATGATATAGTTATATACATAATTAATTTTATTGATTTTATGTTAAATGTTTTTTTAATGATTATCAAGAGTCTGAGTATATTGGGCCATATCTGTTTAATTTTTAATTTTTATTTGATATAACCAAGGTGACTAGCGCTCCTTATTGTGTTTTTTACATCCAAAAACATGTCTTTCATTCTTAAGAGAAACTCTTTAGCCTCACGCTATTGGGCAATTGAGAGGGATTTAGTTAATGTTACTTCCGGGGTTAGAGTTATAGCGGTCGCTGGGGAAGCTACGGCAGTTGACAAAGATACTCTGTCTTTGCAAGGTTTTATAATGTTTACATGGTAAATCTGTTCTTGCTTTCTTTTCCCTGGCTGATATACCTTGTAATTAACTTGCCCCACTTTATCCATTGTTTGATAGGGTCCTCGCCATTTAGCCATAAATTAACTTTCTATGGTATTTACTAAAACAAGTACTCTGTCCCCGGGAGCAAAGGTGCGAACATGGGCATTACAGTTATACACCCTTTGATGTGCCTGTTGGGCTTGTTCTAGGTGCTCTTTTACTATCGGCACCACTGCAAATATTCTTTCTTGCATCTGGGAAAGATGTTCAACCACAGTTTTATAGGGACTTAGTTGCCCCTCCAATGTTTCCTTGGTGATATCCAATAATGTTGTCTCCCATACAACAAATGGAAAGGTAAGAACCCCATGAAGGACTGAGATACCTCTCTAATGGCCATTACCAATTAAGGTAGCAAACAGTCCCAATTTTTGCCATCTTTATCCACTACCATCTTTAACATATGCTTTAAAGTTTTGTTATATTTCTCTACTAAACCATCAGTCTGTGGGTGTGGCGACTATGTAGTATATCTAATGACTGATTCCTATTTTCTGTTGAATTCATGTATGACAATGTATATTGTATGTAACCTTGTAATATAATCTCAAAGTGTGCTTTGCTAGGTGACATGAGTTTGAACGTATGCAAGTACCAGTAATATTTTGAAGGGTCTTGAGGGAGTTGTAAACCATCTAGCACAGCAAAAAAGAGCAGAGGTGAGAACTCAAGGTCTGTTGAACATTCCATCTCCAGACATCCCTAGCTCACTTTGAAGCCCTGGGACATTTGGAAGATCAATCTGTCTTTATTGACAGCTAATCTCCAAAGGTGGGGGTGAGAGTTATGAAGAAAAAAGGGTTTAAAATCTTCTGCTCTTAGACATCAAATTGGTCATTTCTTTGAGGGAGCCTGTCAAGGCTGAAATGTGCCATTCTCCTCAATGTGTATTCCTCACATGCCAAATCCTGAATTTGTAAGTAAGGATTCTGGTTTTATTTCCTATTTTATTTTCTGAAACTCTTTTGTGCAAAACCTATTGTATGTCTGTTTATTACCTTTATGTAAATAAGTCTTGGAAATATTTTTCAGATTAAACATATTTAATCTAGCGTATTTCTCTGTGATTCTTTGTGAACTTACAATGCCCAGGGAGACTCATGCTACAGGTGTATGTGATTTAAGTGTGAAACATTAATAAGTGGTTCTGGTGAACGCAAGGACATCATAATAAATCCTTTATAGTGGCAGAAAAGGTGTATTCATTGTTAATTAATTAAGGTAACAACACTCACGGCCAGCTGTTCAGATTGCTGTATCTGAGACAGGCTGGGTGTTCATGACAAACTGGTTGGCAGCTTGGTGGGATTGATAAAAATGTTCTTTTTATCATGAGAACTTAAGTGTATTTGTGGTGTGTGATTCTAGAGTGACTCAGCATCCTAATTGATCAGAGATAACGCTCGAGACTTTTAAAAGACATACTGCGCAAATAGTTTCTGTTTCCCTCCTCTCTTGTTTTCTTTTCTATATTTTGTTTGGAGGAAGTGTGAGGTCCAGGATGGCCCCTGACTATAAACAGAAGAAAAAGGACGAGGTTTTGGCTTTGTGTGCTGAAAGAGTGTGCGACTTGTTGTCGTCCCCGTCAGGAACCGAGAGAAACTGATTCAAGCACTTGTGGATGCTGATCAGAAGCTAAGTGCCGGGGGAGGCCAGGGAGAAAGCATCTCTGCTTCAGACATTACCACAAATAACTCTGTTGAACCAAGTGAGGAACCTACCCTGGACAGTTACATGCATGCTGCCTTCAAACAGCTGAAGGATACTGATCCTGTAACATAGCTGCAACTGATCCATCAACTCTAAGAGGCTGCAGAACGCCGTGCAGCTGCAGACCGGTAGGCTGCTGAACGCGAATAACAATTAGAGCTAGCCAGGCTCAATGGCCAGTCGGCAGACCGAGGTTTGGGTTAGAAAAAACCCAGGCACGACCAATTCCCTGTGTTGGAAAAAGAAGGCGACCTTGATGCGTTCCTGAGGTGATTTGAAAGGACTTGCCAACAGTTTGAGCTGGACTCCAGTGAGTGGGCCAGCTATTTAACCCCTGGACTGAGAGGGAAAGTTTGCAGACCTTTGAAATTAAGAAAGCCTTATTACTTCGTTTCAACATAACTCCTGAGGCTTACCAGCGGAAATTCAGAGACTCAAAGCTCAGTCCCTCTGATACCAATGCCGGACTGTTAGCGCAATTATCATCCATGATCCATCAATGGATTGAGTGATTGCAGGTACTAAACTATGATAAACTAAAGGATATTATTCTCCTGGAGCAGTACCTCACACTATGCCCAGCTGAGGTGAGAGAATGGTTTGTAGATCATGACCCTAAGACGGTGCAAGCGGCTGCTAGCCTGGCCGACAAGTACACAGTTACCAGGGCTTCTGTAACAAAGAAGAGTTGGGGAGCGCCAAGGCAAACTACATGGAAAGAGAGGCAACCTGAAGGATCACCTCTGAGTTCCCCGTCAACCAATCCAGCTGTTGTTGCAACTTTTAGGGGTCGGGTGAAAACCTTTTTTGGCAACTGGTCCAGGTGTTTTACATGTGATGAAGTAGGGCACATCAGTGTCAATTGCCCCAAAAAGAAGAGAACCACTCATTCTCCTGTGGGGGGCCTGGCAGTAAAGCCAGTGCCAGCCCTAACGTGTGCAGCAGGACCCCAAGAACGCCCCAGAGACAATCTGCAAGCGGTTAAGGTAGGACACCAATTCACATTTGGATTGTTAAACTCTGGAGTAAACCTGACTCTTGTACATCCAGCTCTAGTGAGCCCAGAGAACATTATTCCCGGGAAGACAATTGCTGTGCGAGGAGTAAGGGGCCTTCATTCTGCAGTACCCCTAGCCAGAGTATATCTAGATTAGGGATCTGGTAGAGGAATACGAGATTTTGGGGTACTAGATAATCTGCCTACCACGGTATTGTTGGGGACTGATTTGGGAACGATGCAGACTGCTTATATAAATGAAAGTGATGTCATTTCAGGTGACTCTGCTGACCCGCATCGAATAAGTGCAACAATATGTAATGAAATTTCATGTGCTGCTGAGAATACTTATGCAGATTTGCAGGTACCTGTGATGCAGAGGGAGGGGTTATGAGTCAATGTGCTTGATGATAATGCTCTTGTTGGAGAGACTAACCCTTTACATCCCCTAGGTTGTGAATTTTATCAGGACAAAATGTGTGAGATTGTGCCTAAATGTGATACCATTTCTGCTAATGTTTTAGGTAAGCAGGTCAATGTACAAGTACCCAATCCTGAAGGTGTCTCAAGTGTGAAAATGTATCAAATGTATTAGCAGTAGTGACTCAGAGAGCAGCATAGAGGATAAGTGCATTAACCCCGGAGAGTGTGGAAGAAAGTTCACTAGAAACTAATCCCCCTCCATCCCCTTCCTCACTGTAGGAGCTGCAGATTCAGGCAGTGATTTGAATGGGCTGTGTCCTGCTGTAGGCAACACTGAGCTCAGAAGTGCCATTTTCAAATCAGAACAAAAGACTGATCCCAGCTTATCAACAGTAAGGGGGAGGACTGGTTAGATTGGCTACCCGATTGATTCAACGGGATTTGTGGTTATTTGCACATGCTTATATCCATAAAAAATGGGGTAAGGGTCCAACCTCATCGGTGGTGTTTGTTTCCTTTGTGGATCATTTACATTTTCTTTTACGTATTATTCAATGTATATTTGGTAGTTTTTTTGTTTATTAAATCTATTTTTGTTGGGATAATGCACCATTGCTAGCATTTGTTTTTCTGGTACTTATTGCAAGGAGCATTTTACCAGAGAGATCTACCTGATCAATCAGGAGGAGTTTCTCTTCATGCTTGTTGAGCCACGTTGACCTAAGACTTTCCTCTCGTAAGTTTGAAACTAAAGGGTGATTTATTCATATCACGTGGTGTTATCATGATAAGGCCATATATACATCGGTTCCCACGGGCTTTAATACCATTTCAGTTAACATGCATGTTACGCTTTGATGTGATTCTCTGATTCATTTTTATGTATGAACATCCATGGAAGAAATTTTTTGAATACTACAGCCATCCTGGATATATTGACTTTTTGGAGAATACGTTATTCTGCTGTTACATACAAAATTGCTTCATAGGAGTTTTTGCATTACTTCTGGACACATATAGGTTGCACTACGATCTTTTCAGTGTACCATTGATATGAATATTTACGGAAGTGATTATTGATACTTATAACTACTTTGGACATACAGACTCTTCAAATTTATTTGTTTTCATTATTTCATTAAGTCTGTTTTCATTTTGTATGTAATATCTAGAATCCTCTTCATTTTAAGATTTCATTAGGTTGTTAGCGCCCTAACCACTCATCATATTTTGTACCACTATTCATAAACATACTTGGGTGGATTGTATGTAGGTTAGTAGTGGGCTGCTCCAACTTGTCAGAATGGACAAACCTATATATATCTTTTCTAATCATTGTTCATGAGGTTTAGAGAAATAAAACATATAAGAAACCTTACATAAAAGCACAACACAAAAATAAGGAGAAGAGACATGTAGAGCATGAAATAACACATCAAAAATATATGCTCAATAACATTGGTCCGGGAGGGCCCAAGATTCTTAATCTGAGGATATTTGGGCCTGTGGGAGGTGCCAGTCCATGCAGAACATGTACCACGAGTACCATTTAACCATGGGGGAGGACACCTAGGTTGAGTATTTAAACTCAATGGTCTCCATAACACAGGTATTTTGAGTCTTAGAGACAATTTTAGAAAGGGGCCGGAGTGCGGGGTACTTCCAATTTCGGGTTATTGCCGCCATAATGGCAATAAGAATATGACTCATAACATAATAGTTATGGCGTTGGAATTGTGGAGGGTAGAGGTGGAGGAGGGCCATAACGGGATTTGGAAGAAGACATGTGTTGGTGACTTGCTCAATCAGGAGGAACACTGCTTCCCATAGTGGTTTAAGCCTCGGGCAGGTCCAAAAGTTCTTTCTTTTTTCTATTTCTTTCTTTTAATCTTTCCTTTTTTAAAAAAAAATTAATAAATGATTTATTTATTTTTTTTATCTAGAAGAGTGGGATAGATGCTCTGCTGTATGGACTCATTTAGGCTGGCCCTAACACAAAAGGGGTTTCCCCGAATGTGTGCATTCTGAAACAGACATTCTGACAGCAAATCATTTGCCAGGCTTTCTCTCATTGCAGCCAGCAGAGCTCTTAGTCCTAAACTTGTGGGATTGCTTGCTGTGCAGGAAATATCACAAAGAGCCAAGGCACGGGGCAGGTAGGAAACATGGGTGTGTGTATACAGCTGATATGTCTTATCTTATGTTGACAAAGCTTATTTAATGCTATATCTTTCCTGGGTTTCATATTTGATCATGAGTAATCTCGTCTACAACTGATACCACAAAGCCATTTTCAGATTGTTTTTAAGGGTCATTTTAAATTCCCATCGACCCTTGCAGATCACTAACATAGTACAATACTGGGAGGTATAACACATAATTGACAGTCTTTTCTATAAGCATAACAGCTGTTGCTACTGATCTAAGGCAGGTTAGTTGGCCTGGGCAACAGTATTAAGGTTTGTGTGGTAGTATGCTATTGTTTTCTGTTTACCTGGGTTTGGAATAATGCTACCAATGCATGCCCAAATTTTCATGACAAAATGAAAGGTGCCTGGTAATCAGACAGACCCAATTCAGGAGCGGCAGTTATGTATTGCTTATGCAGCATAAACTATTTGTGAGTATCTCCTGACCTTTGCAAGGAGTCTATCTAATTATTATGAGTCATGTTTTTGAGTCCAGTTATATCCTGAAATAACCTTGATTGTGGTTTTGTAACTTGTTTATAAGCTTTCATGATGGCTTGAATCCTGTCATTACTAAATAATTGTTTGCAGTATGTGATGAAGTACCTAAACATTGTACAGATGTTTTTTGTAAAATTTAAGTTTCTCTCTAGAATCTTCATGACCTTTCTCTGTCAATTTAGACAAACATTGCACAGTATCTACTGGGCATTGTTTTTTTGGTATCCGAAGGAAGCAAAATATCACCTACATTTAGAGTTGGAAATATGTCAATTATTTTTACGTAAGAAAACCTCTCTTTTCTGGATCTACATGGATCTTTACACATTCGGCAGCCCCCGTCTTTCCTACTTGATTCGGTCAAGTGAGTCAAGAAGGCATTGACTCTATAATGGAACTGAATACATAAGGTAGGGGATGTATAGAAATAAAGTACTGTATGTTCACCTGTAAGGGGCCAGCTTAATACTTATTTGAATAGATTCTTCATTAGGAATCAAAATATTCCCTATATCTACTGAATTAATAATCCTGCAAGTAATGTGTGGGACAGATTCTAAATCATAAGTTTTTACCAAATAATTATAATTAGATCCACTGTACATGTTAAATTTGATATCTCATTAATAAAAGATATAGAAGTCATTGCAAACTCTCTGTCAGCCTCAGCATGTCAGAGACTGTATGTCTGACTCAACTGGTCTTAGATTTGGGCCTGAACATTTTCTCTCCTGCTTTCAGCAGGACACACCTCATTTTCTTACTGAGCTCTCTACAGAGCCCTCTACTGAACTCTCAACTGAGCTTCCGAATGAGCTATGGATGTTGTGTTCACAAATCCTTTATTATGTAAGATCTCACAAGCAGGACCCTCTTTCCTCGTGTTCCCTTCTACTATTCCATTACCCACTGTACCTCTAGGCCTTCTACCCTGGCCCTGTTTTCTTAAGCCCAGGACTACTTCATATTGGAGCATTACTCTCACTTACTGTCCCATAAATAACTTGATCCAAGGTACCTGCGTATATTTTTTTTTAATCAGGAGATATGAGAGTCTGTTTTTTGCAATATTTTGTTTCTCATGTATGATATAATTTGTTATGAATCTTTGCTGCTTGTTTATTGAATACTTCTGTAACTGTACTTTACGGTGCTGCAGACTTTATATGGCACCTTAAAAGATAATAATAATAATTATAATAATAATTATAATAATAATGCTGTTGGGGAGGATCCCATACTAATTCAGGAAAAGATTGCAAACTAGCACAACCTAGCCTGGAATTATCACATTGGTTAGACAGCTGGTTGAGATTTAAAATGAGCAACTAGGGGGGATAGTAAAGATAAAAGTAGTGTAACATATAATGGAGACAGGGAATAGGGCTTAGGTGAGGGACATTAGGAAGAAGTAATAAATGGGCCCCATAAAATATCCTTGACCACCCCCTTTTTTTCTTTACTGTAAGTACACTGGGCTTGGAAACATAGTTCTCTAGGTACACAGCCCTCTAGGTTCACGGATCACACAGGTAAGGAAGCAAGAAATAGATAATAACCTCTTTATTTAAGCAAATTGTACACAAAAAGTAAATACAACAAAGCTCCCCAAGGAGAAATGTATTTGCCAACCAAATATAACAATGTGTCAGTAAAATCACCAGTGTCAGTAAAAAAAAGCAAAGTCCCCATCAGGTTTCCTCCCAGTTCAGAGTCCTAGCAGGCACAAACTCGCGGCAACAAAGTCCACAGATGACAATTCAAGTAGCCCAGGGGTACTGATTCGTTAGTTGAGGCTGTATATCTTGCTGATCTCAGCCGCTCGGCCAACTCTCCACCAGCTTGGTGGAACTCTGGGTACCAGTCTCCCTACCTATCTAGGCTCACTAATTTCTGAGAATCTGCGAGTGTCTGCTTATGAAGTGATGACAAAATAAGTCCTAGAGGTTCAGAACCCAATTTGGCTAAATTAGCTCCTGCTTCAAAACAATCCTCTCTGGCCCTGATAGAGTATGGCTACTCAACATCAGTCCAAGCCCTCTTTTTCCAAGATCCACCAACAACAACCCCTCCGGGTTATCTGTTTTTATCTCTCTCCAAGTTACCCGATCCTTTCCCCTTCACTGGGCCAACCCCACAGCCCTGAGCCAACCCCATTTTCATTTTTAGTGGATGGAATCTAGGTGGAAACAGGGATGAAGGTAGAACATGATATCAGCAGTAGCCCACCTGCTGCTTCAGTGCCATCAAGTCTGGATTGCGATGTGCTGGGACAATGGTTGTTAACATCAGATCCCACCTCCTGATCTTAGAGAGTCCAGACCCTCATGTTATTAACCCCTTCTACTACCCTAAGATGTCACAGGCTCCCCAGCTGTTTCTTGCTTCCTGTGGACTGCCTCCCCCTCCCTCTGATCACAAAGCAGTGCTGGATCCGGCCACCAGGTGATATTTAATAACTGAGTGGGTCGATGTCCCTCAATTGGTCCACTGACTGACAGACAGGGTCAGCCCGATATTCCCCTTGTGATGCCAGGTCTTGTCACATTCACTATCCCCCCTAGTTACTAATTTTAAATCTCAACCAAAGATCTGTTATCTTACTATGTTTTTCTAACATTTGCTCAATCTTGTTATTGTATTGTTTAAAAATCCCCATGGAAATGTATAGCTATAAATAAGTCACCAACTACAACATTATGTTCTTTTTAAAGGTTTCTTTCATCTTCAAAGATATACTCTATTCATATTTTCCATGTGTTAAAATTATATAACTATTATAATTCCATTAACTTGGACTATACCCATGACTTGAGATTCCTTAAATAATACCATACCTCACACCCATCATGTGAAAATATAACATCCATGACGAAATAGAGCATGAAATACAGAATCACACGTTTCAAGAAATGAACACAACATAGCTAAAACAATAAGTCAGAACACTGACAAGGAAGAGTGACAGTGACACGCTACGTGTAGAGTCTAGCAGGGCAAGGACTTATTATATATTCATTGCCTGGGTGAGGCCACAAAAAAAATGTTTCCACCTTGTTATGCATTTAAAAGAAACATTTCATCACCCTCCAGGTAGAACTCTTAGATCACTTCTTTCAAAATGTACTGCAAACCTAGTCACATGCTTTTCTTCTGGAATTTTCTATTTCTCTGGTAAGTGAACTGTAACTTTTTATAAATAACATAGCATAAAGAAAATATTTTGGGATTTGCTTACTTTTATCTCAATGTAATGAATGAGATAAAACTATGACTTTTTATTTTAGGATTACTGAAACTGGAAAAGTTATATAAATAAGCAATTCAGTAATTTACAATTTTTTATACTGCATTATTTTGAACTGTGATGCCAAGTTGGCTTTCTTCCATGGGCTCCCCATATTTGTAATCATGGTCATAGTGCGATGTCTTAAATTTTGTTCTTGTTTGTCCTCATTACATAATATAACAGATTACTACCACCTGAAGGATTATTTTTATGCTAAGCTGGCATTGATTTGCTTAGGCAGCTCCCACCACGTGCAGATGGTGGAGACTTCAGCCCCTGGCTGCTGATACACAGCATTACATTTCAAATGAGGTACAATTATGTACTTATGGTGATAATTCTCATAAAACCTCCAGTAAAGTATTCTTATTTTGCATCTGTGCATATGTTAGAAATCGTAGAATAAAATTAGGGAATAATTTTATAGAGGACTCTTCACCAGGTCATCTGAAGATTTAGTTTTATAGTGAGCAAAAAAGAGGATTCAACAGGAACCCTGTCCACTTTGGAGAGAGCATTTCATTCAAAACACTGTTTACTCACCTGTAAAAAAGCTGTTTTCCATTCATCACCTGGACATATTTGAACCAGATTATAAACTCCTCTCAAGTCCAGCTTGGTAAAAAAAAATCTGACAGTATGGAATGTTTCAAATAATTCAAGTGAGAGGTATCTATTTTGAATGGGGAAGGCAATTAAGGCTCTATATTCCACACAAGATCAAAGACCTCCATCTTTCTTGCTTACAAAGAAACGTGGTGTACCAGCAGGTGAAGTCAAAGGACAAATAAAACTCTGGTGACTTTACATGTCTCAATATTAAAAATGACTGAGAACTATTATTTAATATGATGTCACCTTAAAGCAGACTAAGACTATCATTGTCATTTTAAATATTTACCTTGGTTAAACTATATATCTACTAAGCCATGGAGTTTATCTCAAATTTCTATCTAATCACATTATATTTTAATGTATTCCTAGTTATATGTCCGCTTCAGAAGCAGAGGAAACAAATGAACTCCCAGGGTTTCAAAATCTCACAAAAAACTACAACAAATACCTGCGGCCAAAGTTGAATGGTAAGTATCATTTTTAAATATTAATTTCCCGTTATTCTACCAAAACCTTTTGGGCACAAATTCCCCTGTGCCACTTACTTTCATGTTGGCCCTTTCTTTTATAAAACAATGAGAAAAAAGGACATTACTACTGGAGACACACAGATTTGGAAGGAACATCAATCGCAAAATCAAAAATCCTATTCTTTATTATTATTCATTCAATAGGAAAACACAACCTATCCGAGTCTTCATTAAATACACTTGTGAAATATTATGAAACTCATTTCTTAAAATACTGTAAATATGCTTGTGAAATAAAGAGAAAGGTAAAAAAAATGTAAAATGTATAATTAAAATAAAAGAGTCCCTATCCTTATAATTAAAAATATTCAATAAGAACTTCTTATATATAATCATTAAGTTTGATGGCCCGAATATATTAATTTATATGATATTATCACATATAGCTTTATCATAGCTAGATATTTAGTAAATCATAGAAATATATTTATTGCAGTGTAATGTTTAACCAAATGTTCTCAGATTTATCAGCAGCTCACTATATGTTTCATAGGAGGGTATTTTCTCTGCCTTTATTTATAGATCCCCAAAAAATGGATCTTTTAAATGCACAATATGAGGTGTGCCACCGTTAATTCAAGTAATGGCACAGTTACTTGCAATGTTAAAAATCTAATCTTAATTTTATGGTTTAGCAGCCACTGGGTCTTTCTCAAATCCAATTGCATATTTCTACCAATTATTAGATCTTTCAGACATATTGTGTAATGTCTCAATTTATTTGTGTAATTACATTATTTTTTTATTTTCACTTTATTGATGTTAAGTCTCCAACCCACAATTACCTCAGAGTATTTCAATGTTCCTATTTATTTATTTACAAGTTTATTTAACGCTACACACTTCATACTTCACACTGATTGGTATGCATTTATTTAATTTGTATCACTTTCAATCAAAGCCCCAGTTCTTATAGCTTAAATATCAGAATGTGTCTATTCCTCAGTGGTTATTACTGTTACAATATGAAAAGCTCAGCTTGTTATTCCGTTCCATATTTAACACTAAAATTATTTACACTGTGACATTCCTTTAATATCATCCTTTTAAATGCTTGCTGCCTATTAGTTATTGCTCTTACATCCCTCAGTCCACACTGATTGATTAATTCACTGTCTGCTGTTTGTTCACTACTGGTGTCTCATTTGAAGTCATTCACTATACTCTCTCTATGATCTACATTGATTGCTTTTCTTTCACCCCCTTTAGTTATTTTTTTACTGATAATTTATCATTTTATTGATTGAATTTACTCTGACTATTTTCTCTGGCTCACTATTATATTGCATTTCAATGATTTCTACAATGGGTCCTTCTGTGCTAACATTCATCCCTTATTCAAGCTAATCTCACATGTTCCCTCACTATAACCTACATATGTATCGCAAGGGTCCTTTTTCAGATCAGATGTATGTAAAGATAAATATGAGTAGACTTCTCCATTGGCTCTAAATATTACCATCCATGTTTTGTACCTTTGTGAATTTTTATTAACATGCTGTATTTATAAATGTATAAAGTCATATATAATTCTGTTTTATACAAATATAATGTGTCACTATTTAGCCATTTAAAATGTTTAGAGGCATGTTTTCTATATCTGGGTTATTTTTATGAAATGGTTAATATGTCATTTATATAGCAATTCTGCACACATTTTTTTGGCAATATAAATTTATCTATTATTTGTATTTATCAAGTGTTATGGAAAATACTCAGTGCTGTAATTTTTAACTAAATCATAGAAAAATCAGATTATCTGTTGGGGAAAAGCAAGGATGACAGTTAACTTTTGGATTAAGTATCATAAGGGTTATTTATGTCATCTAGTTGCATAACTGTAAAGCTCTGCATAAAAAAATAATACTGAATAAGTATTGTCATGTTGGTTCAGCACAAGTTACCAATTCCTGAAATGATGCAAATTTAACAAATCAGAAAGGCATCATTTCTAAAGTTACCATTTTGCTACAAGATTGTTTAGGGAAAGTGTTTTTTGATTTGTGCTGCTATATTTTTTTCCCCTCCATCTAATACTGTCAGAAGTGATGGTTTATGGCCATAGCTGTGATTGGTTTGGACTTTCCTGATGGAATTATTAAAAATATTAAGAGATGATGACTGATAATTTACAATTTGCACTTCACAGTTGACATCAGATGCAACTTCAGTCCCAAAATGAGCAGTATGTACATCACCATCGCTCTCATTGATATTATAAGAATGGGAAACAATGCTAGATATACAATTATCAAGTTAACTTGTATTTTTGAATAAGTCATCATCTGGTTTGGCAGTTGTTACATGGAATGCTATGATGCCTTTCCATATGTTGGATCATGGTCAATGTTCTGAGCTTTGTTGCATGGTCATTGGCCCTTTGTGCTCATACTACATACACCATGGCCATGTTGTCAATAACAAGCTGAAAAAAAAGACTAAACTACTGTTTCTGGCTTGTAATGGTGACTGACCTTTTTGTAAATTTATGGTTTTTACAGTTTATTTAAAAGGTTTACAAACCATTTTTGAAATTTAGGTATTTGTGATGTAAAATCTATAATTAAGATAAACCATGCCAGAGCATTTTCCTTTAATGTGACCTTGCAACCCACAAAATGCAAGTGAAAAACTAATAGACAATTTTTATGAAAAAGAAGTGAAAATAAAAAAAAAACTTACAATACCATGGGTGCATAGGTATATACCCATAAACGAATTCTTTGTGGAAGCACCTTTAGCATTGAGCCTTTTTGAATAAGTCTGTATCAACTTTGCATGCCTGGACTTTGCAACTATATCCCACACTTCCCTGCAAAA
Source organism: Mixophyes fleayi (assembly GCF_038048845.1). Taxonomy (NCBI): domain Eukaryota; kingdom Metazoa; phylum Chordata; class Amphibia; order Anura; family Limnodynastidae; genus Mixophyes; species Mixophyes fleayi. Next base: position 282,831,778 of record NC_134405.1, on the reverse strand, counting down.
TAGTTCAAGGCTCATCACATTGCAAAGGATCTCCTGGTAACAGCCCACTTTAGGTCATTCCACAGGTTTTCAATGGGACTGAGGCCTGAGCTCTTACTGGAGCAATCCAAGACTTTGATATTCCATTTCTGAAGACACTCCTTGGTTAACTGGGATGTGTGCTCCGGATCCTTATCATGTTAGAAGAAGAAATTTCTCTTCATCTTCAGTTTTCTGCAAACTGCAGAAACAGCAGGTTTCTCGCCAAAATATCTTGATATTTGGAGCTATTTACTATGTCGCCTATCCTGACTAGAGTTCATGTCCCAGCTGAAGAGTACCAGTCCCAAAGCACAACACACCATGCTTCACTGTAGGCATGGTGTTCTTTCGGGAATGAGCAGTGTTGTCATTGAGACAAACATGTCTTTCAGAATTAAAGCCAAAAAGTTCAACCTTGGTCTCATCAGACCATAAGACATTTTACCACATGGTGTGGGGTGATTAGATGTATTTTTTCCAAAATACAGATGGGCTTGGCTGTTCTTTTTTGTGAGAAATGGCTTCTGTCTTGCCACTCTACCCCATAGCCTAGACATGTACAGCATATAGGAGATTGTTTTCACATGCAGGGTATAACCAGTTCCTAACAAAAACACCTGCACCACCTGTAATGTTGCCATAGGACTCTTGGTAGCCTCCCTGATGTGTATTCTCCTTGTCCTGTCCTCAAGTTTTGTGGATATCCTAATCTCAGCAATGTCACTGTTGTGCCACATTATCTCCACTTATTGATGATAATCTTGATGGTACATGTAATGCCTTTGAAATTCTTCCAACAATGAGAACTCAAGGATATTTTGAAGGCTCCTTGTGGACCATGGTTATCCCAGTAGGATGCATCCAAGATAACTGCAAGGAAATCCTACAGGAATTGTGTTACATTTAATCATGATTTTGAATGTAATTGGATAACTCAGATCACAGTTACAGCTCCATTATGAAAGCTTGTCCACATTTATCCAACCAGGGTTTTGTATGCTTTTTTGTTTTCACTTATTTTTCCTATTTTTTTTTCCTATTAATTTTTTTGTATGGTCACATTAAAGGTAGAAAAAGGTATGACATGGTTTTTCTTTATTTCTTGCAGTACTACAAGTGCCAGCATCCACATGGGTGGCAGTGCATATAAACACATATAGTGCCTCAAGTGTGCATTTCAAGTGTTTGACCAGTAATAAAAATAATTAATAGTGTTGCCCGATTGATCTAAGGAATACATTAATGTTGCCCCCTTTGATCTATCTAAGTCATTAAATTATTGTACCTCCATTTATCAAACTAATAAATTAATAGTGCCCCCATTGATTACATATTAAAATGATAGTAACCCCATTGATCTAAGTGATAAAGTAATAGTACCCCCCATTGATCATAATGATTAATTTATACTAAAGAATCATAATGCTCCTTTAGTATAAATTAATCGTTAGTATTGCTACATTAATATAGTATTTTGATGCCATATTTTTTTTCTGTAGTATAGTTTCCTAATAAATACTTACCTGGAATCTTCTTCTTGTCTTGATCCAACGTGATCCAATGTTTTTTCCTAGAACAACTTTAACAAAATGAATACCGGTGAGGCTGTAAGTTCCTTTTATAAGGCTATAGACATGTGGCATTTCTTAATCTTTTTTGATTGGCTTCATTCCTTGCAGCGTGCTTGACCTAATTCAGCAGAGGGTGTAACTTTGGTTGAATTTGAACTTATACACAAATTTGTTTGGTAAGTGCTACATTTTTGTTAAATTCAGAATCAGCCAAATCCATTTGTCCAGCTTTATTCAACATCAATTTTAGAGAAATGGCTCCATCTTGTGGCATTTTTTCATAACTGACAATAATGCAGTCAGGGGGCCTTATTCAATAAGGTTAGTAAGGCAAAAAAAGAGTTTTTCTCCTGGATAAACCATGTTACACTGCAAGGGGAGCAAATTTAGTTTATTTTGCACATGAGTTAAATACTTGCATCTTTTTCATGTAGCACACAAATAAATACCTGATAGCTTTTTTTACACTGAAATTTAAAGATAACATGCCCTACTCAAACTATAAATCTGTTTTAAATTTACATCCCCCTTCAATGCAACATGGTTTTGTCATGGTGCAAACTTACACCTTTTTGTAGTGGATTCTAGTTGTCAACCAAGATTATCGCTAGTGGGATAAAGGTGCAGATTCTAATGAACCTCCTGGTATTCAGTGGGGAACCCCGCAAGATTTTTTTGGCAGGGTGTTCACAAGTCAAAGCCCTCATATGTGCATTGGTACTTGCGGAAATAATATTAGAGAAAGCTTGGAGTACAATCTTATTGCAGAAAAATGGTCAAACAAACCCAAGTGAAATGCATGGAAGGAGCACAGAGGAAGACTGGTTAAATTACCTGAGGGATGCTATACAGGAGCACAGGAGTATAGGTCTGGAACACAGGAGCCCAAAAAATATAAAATGTAGGAGTAAAAAGCAAGCTTTATATTCTGCCACTGACAAGTGTTCAGAGTCCCTTTTAAATAGAGCATGATTGAGTTTATTGTGTCACTGATGTCAGTTGACCACAATTTGAAAACTAGAGAGAGGCGTGATCAAGCGCTAAACCATAGGAGCGAGGAGATCAGCATAGCGACAATGTTGCTGCTAAGAAACAATAACATACTAAACTGTTTCAACAATCTAGAATTCTGTTATAAGGAACTTTGGTGATAATTTCATACATTTAAGTTCCTTCATTACTTCATAAATCATACAAAGGCAACAAAGGTTAGAATGCAAGGTCTCTCCATTATAATGGGGAAGCTATAAAGCTGGTTACTGGATAAAATACTGGAAGGTCAATACATACTGTCCTTACCAACTCCTGAACAGGTTATGAAATTATCAGAGCTGCAATACTCAGTGTGTAACCAAGGTTACAAAGGTAATGTGAAGCTGCTGTGACTAAATGGAAGCAGAACAGTAATTAAGGAAAGGGGACATGTCAAGGATGAGAGAATAAACTTCAGCTCCATTCATCTCTACATTTCAGTGCAGGTACACTGGGAAGAACTGCCATCCTTTGGCATGTTAGGTCCATTTTTTTGGCATGGCAGAGAAGGTTTCTTCCAGAGGCTTATGAAACATATTTTGTTCAGTGGATTGTTCACGTTTTTGTTTGAGTTAATTATGAAGCTTTTTTAAATTATGTACAGTACTTTATTTTTCACAAATAAAGATAAACATATACATAATTTTTTTGCTAAGGAAAATAAAAACATATTCCCACTACTCTATAACCAATATATTTGCCAATTCTTTATACTCATGCAGAGTAATACGCCCCCAGTCAAGAAAGGGTAAAATATTCCTGTTGAGTGATAACAAAAGGATTTAGGAAAATGGATTTTCTACTTTGTGAGGGGATTTCTGAAGTTACAAAATTCAACTCTAATTGATTGCTAAATACAGTCAAAAAGTGGCATGTATGTAAGGGTTGGGTACAACCTGTCGACGCTGCACCTATCAACAGTCAAAATGTTAACAGGTTCAGTGTGTAAAATAATGACATTGAGGGGCATATTCAAAAGTAACGTGACTTGCGCACTATTACCGTCATTATGGTAATAGTGCACGTAAATACCGTTATTACGGTACCTTTCAGGTTGGATTTCAGCTCGCGGTTCAGGGAGCTGCGAGCTGAAATGCGGCTTAGTATTACCGTAATAACGGTAATACTTTTAACGCCACTGGGAAACTCAACAATTGAATATGCTCCTGAGACTGTTGCCAGCAATACAGCTACTGGACCTGCCAGCAATACAACTATCTGACCTGCCGGCATAATACAGTAAATACAATAAACAAAATAAATAAGCTGTCAATACATAAAGAAAAAAACAGCGCCCCACACCCTCTTCCAAACAACTTAACCCTGGTGCTGCCATCCTAGCATGGTACTAGCAAAATCAGGGGACAAAATGCATGGGGGCCCACTGATTTTACCGGTACCAGCACTATGCTTAGCCAGCCAGGGTTCATGACACTATAGCAGGGGAACCCACAATGTTGGGTCTCCCTGCCATAATGACAACCAATCCCAGGCTGGTCAGCAGGTGTCTGGATTCCACCATTTTGCCTTGGTGCACTACAGGTCCCAGCTAGCCCAGGCTGCCATTAACAGTTTGGGCATGCTGCTGCTTGTAGTGCTACAATACCCATGTCCATAAAGAACAATACCAAAAACAACCACATCCTCAATCCTGCAGTTTAAAAAATAAATAAATAATAATCCAGAGGATCCTTGCTTGGCAAAATGGAAAGCTCCCATCATGTAATGAAATATTTGCAGCCACAAGGCTATTTATAGCAGGGATTTCCCATGCCCTGTGAGATGAGGCTCAGTCATCTTAACGCATTGGGATGCTGGGCAGTTGCCCAAGGGCCTCACAAGCATAGGGGCCACATAGGCTTGCCAACTTTTCAGTATATTATTCTGGGATTTATCTCTGCTGTACAGCATGTTTTTTAATGTTTAAATATCATCATCATCATCATCATCATCATTTATTTATATAGCGCCAACATATTCCGTAGCGCTTTACAATTGGGGACAAACATAATAAACTAATAAACAAACTGGGTAAAAAAGACAAAGAGGTGAGAAGGCCCTGCTCGCAAGCTTACAATCTATGGGACAATGGGAGATTGACACATGAGGTTAAGTATACATTTTGCATCTTGGCTCAGCCAGACTGCAAAGGTAAGGTGACTCATAAGCTAAATGATCCTGTCACACAACAATGTTGGTCAGGGTGTACTTGTCTTGTGTGAAATTGTGTAACAGGCTAAAGGTAGTGAGGTTAAGAGGGTGGTTGAGGAATATTATAAGCTTGTCTGAATAGGTAGGCTTTCAGAGAACGCTTGAAATTTTGTAGACCAGAGGAGAGTCTTATTGTGCGAGGGAGAGAGTTCCATAGAGTGGGTGCAGCCCGAAAAAAGTCCTGTAACCGGGAATGGGAGGATGTAATGAGGGTGGATGAGAGACGCAGATCTTTTGCAGAACGGAGTTGCCGAGTTGGGAGATATTTTGAGACAAGAGAGGAGATGTATGTTGGTGCAGCTTTGTTGATGGCCTTGTAGGTTAGTAAAAGTATTTTATATTGGATTCGGTAGAAGACAGGCAGCCAGTGTAGAGACATACAGAGTGATTCAACCGAGGAATAGCTATTTGCAAGGAAAATCAGTCTTGCCGCAGCATGCAAAATAGATTTTAGGGGTTTGAGTCTGTTTTTGGGAAGACCAGTAAGGAGGGAATTGTTTGAGATACCAATAAATATAAGCTTAATTTTATCGATAATTTACACTTTTATACACTGTTTGCCCAGGGGCAAATAATGCTGTTAAGAGGGCCCTGCACTGAGGTCATAGGAAATCCCCATGAATCAATAAGTCTATTGTGTGTAATGGCTCATTACGCACGCCAGACCAATTGATAACATGGGATGTATGCCCTATTTGTATACAAAATATAATAATGTAATGAAGTATGATATGCACAAGACAGAATAGTGTATTGACAGTGTTATTAATAAATGTAAAGTTGCATTTGCTATTTAAAATGTAATTAAATATAAACACAAATACGAATTAATTTCAGTTATATTAGATGCAAACATCTATTGTTTTGATTTTAACAGTCAAATGCGAATTGCCAATTGATATAATTAGAGAGCAATACTAATGAATGAAGTACTATAAACTAGAAGTGTAAATCTGCAATCAGTTAATCAGAAGCAATTAGCTAGTGCTGCTGATTGTTATCATCATCATGTCTCATTGCACCAGCCCTACAGCACCCACAAGGGATACACCTTCCGACAGTTGTATATGCATCTGTGTACACTTCAGTTGCAATTATGATGACATGCACTTAATATGCTCAGCCTACGTTGACCTTCCCCATTCCTCCCCATTGTTCTATTATAGTCGCAATGAATCATAAGTTTAAGAAATAATAAAATCTGCATATGCATGTATGCATACACGTTTTTGGTTCACATGTGCAGTACTGAAATGCATATTTTATGGAAAAAATACTGATCGCTCTATGCATCAAACTACGATGAGCCAGAAGTTAACTCCGTTAAATGGCCATCGCAGAATGCATCAAGGGCTTATTACAGAAGAAAGCAAAGATTTCTCCTGCCATACCCACTTAACGCTTGTCTTCGCCGTCCCCATATATTAATATGGGAACTGCGAAGTTCTGCAATGCATGAAGCTTTGATAAGCTTTGCATTGCTCAGAAAGGTAACACCATCTTAGGATGGCTTTGCCTGTCTTTTCCTATGGGATTCTGCTGAAGCCTCTCCTGCTTTGCAGAATCCGTTATAGTGGAAGTTCTTAGCGCATGCGCACATTACTTCCTCCTTTCACTGACAGCGCTAGGCTGCCGGTAAATAGGAAAAAAAGATCGCAGCAGAGGGATCACTTCACCGAGGCTCCCAGAGTAGCCCCGGCATAATTCATTCCAGTGCTGCCTAAATATGCCTCACTGCGATGTGCAGCTATGCATATTTAGTGGCACTGCAGTGTAATGAAGCATAGACCCCTAAGGCCTTAGTATTTTTGGAAACCATTGCGATACAATGTGTTTCCTTAAAGCTTTACAGCAAGTTACACAAATGGCTGCGTTATGGGGCTGGTATCCAAATCCAAACGCAAAAAATTGAAAAACATTTGCAGTGCATTACTAAGCCATGTCTATTAAAAGATAAATGTCTAAAACACTACAATCATTGCATTTAGTTAAGATAACATTGTTTTGAAAGCTATCACTTTTACAGTATAGCTTCTAAAATGATTTTATAATACAATAAGGTATGTCATTAGTATGTACTTTTGTTTTCTTCAGAAAAGCCAGTCGAAATAGCAGTAACTCTGGAAGTTGCAAACATTGCTTCTGTTTCAGAAGAAAACATGGTAAGCAATTCTTTTTTTTTTATCAGTTCCTTGTGCTTTTCATCACATTATAGTATATATTATTATTACCATTGTTTATAAAGGAGAAATTTATTCTGTGGCAATGTACAAGTTGGAAACACAGTAGAATGTGATAGCCTAAAATGCATTTTATATATGGACCATTGGCGGTACAGCATGTACTGTTCCTGAAGACAGGTGGAACATTAGAAGAAAAATGTGTTTCTTGTAGAACAAAAATATGTGCTCTGAGGTTATGGAAAGTGGAAAGGGCAAGCCTTCTTTCATTCAGGACATTGAGACCCCTAACATTTAGAATTAAGGAGTGCTCTGTGTACTACTGTGACAATGAAAAATGGCCAGTGGGGAGACACAGGGTGGAGATAGTGAGAAAAGGAATGGGATAGAAAAAGGTTGGAGGGAAAAAGAAACAGAACTAACCTGAGGAATTGGACGACAGTATTTGTTGCAGAGGGGAGGTGCAGCACAATGTTTAACAGGTGGGGGGTGGCTAATGTCACTACCAAACAAGCAACACACTCAAAAACAGTAAAATAGTATAATTTTTCAAATACAACCAGAACAAATAGGTATTATAACAATATATAACACTATTTTCATATATTTAAATTGTGCAAATATAAACTAACTTATTGTAAATTGGAAGTCTCCCATGCATTAAACAAACTGAAGGGTATAAAATGGGCACATACCTAAATGTACAAGTCTGTTCTTACTAGTCTAAGCGGTAAGCAGTACAACATATGGCACAGACCAGTCCTGTGCAATATACTTATCTTACCTCAGATGAAAAGCACGATCAGATCTAAGCTGGGTTTAGACTAAATCAACCTTTCCCAACCTCAATTCACTTTGAATGTGTGGAGGTACTGGACTTGATAGGGATATTCCATTCTTCCAGGAGCCTCTAGAGAGGAGACCACATATGTAGACCCTTCATGCTTGATGAGGCGTTTCACAGGAAAAGCCCATCTGTAAGGAATTCCACTAGCAAATTTTTCTTATTAATCGTCAAAAAGTTCCGAAATTAGCTGAATGTCTAATAGGATTTACGCATTATCATTACTCCTCACTGCTCTGAGAATATTATCCTTGATATGGGAAAAGATACCGTACGGTGAGATGAATTTCCAACCCTGGGTTAATATCCAGGTCTTTTTGTAACATAGGTTCCTTCTGGATGGTGACAGGAGAAGAAGATTATTTTTGCTTGTTATCCCTATTGCTAGGGGAGGCCCTTTACCACTTGGGACTTGTGGCTGGAAATGCTTGATTTATGATTTTTTTTTAAAGCATAGTGGAGAGGTATCTATGCAAAACATTAGAAGTTTAATCTGATGCACAGGTTGAATGCTATGTTTCAGAAAACTTTGCATGGTTTGTGAAACCAGTTTAACTGTTCAAGACCATACTGAGAAAATAGCAGAGTAGTATAACTCGTATGAAGTTGCAGGTAAGGAATGTATCCAATTGTCTAGCACTTATATAAGGGATATTTCTAAAGAGTGCCATGTAAGTAAGTGTCCAGGACAGTTGAAAAATCTTCCTTGAGTAGTTGGTTTACTGAGACATGAGTTATATTGGATTAGCTAGGATGTGTTAGAATAACATATAATATTAGAGAATTGCTGAAAAATGAATCCAGCATAAGCAAACAGTAAAGTATGATGGGCTGCAAAATGCAGAGAAACCACAAGATGGCATAAGGTCTCACTCAGGAAACATTCTGCAAAATAATATCAGAATGAAGGATAATCTGTTCATTAAAGAGTGACAGCAAGTATAAATGGAACTAAATGCTAATAGCCCCACAGACTATGATAGACTACTTAACGTGAAATAATGTATTGTTTTGCTGAATTAGTGGTCTGATGAAATAAAATGGAGGCCCTCTCTTTACAATTATAATGCAGTGTACATGTTGGCCAAAAACAATGTAACAAAATAATAAAAACAAAACAGACTCCAGCACTGTTGCAGTACTCTGCTCTTGTAGGCAGTAGGATATGAGTTAGGCAGTTGCCTCAATCCAAGCAGGATTTAAAGGAGCACTATAACAATGTACTATACTTTGGGGGCCCAGCTGTATAGCATCCGTTTTTAGGGGTGGACTGTGAGCAGTGAGCAGTGAGTGGGGCCTATAGTGGTATAGCAATATGCAACTTCATTAAGATACTCACAGTACAGTGACACTTCCGATGTGGCTGCTTATGCTTGGACAGTGCAGGGAATTCGTGGAGGCAGAACTGTTTCGGGATGGCAGCAACTTGAGTGTTTCAGGTACACCAGTAAGAAAATAATCCTACCCATAGCATCAGACCTGTTCAAGCAACAGGATTAATCACTGGATCCTGCCAGACGTTGACAGGAACACCACCCTGGGTGAATAGCAAGAGGGGTCTACGCGGCACCCTATTAAAGCTTGTAGTTTCCAAGCCAGTACAACTCAAGACCCCATTCTCCAGGGGAAAGAACGGTTCTTTGAGAGGTGCCACCGCTGATAAATGTCTGGTGTTCCAATGTTTGTAGGGATCTCTATCCTCAGAGAGGTATGAGCAATCAATTTGGAGTGTCGGGTCTCATTGTTGGGCCCAAGAGGGGTAGGCCTAGGTCACATCCTCATCTGTCGGTGGAAAGTTCACGAGTGGGTCTCTATCAAAGAAGCCCTGAAGGTGGTAATGGTGACAATCTGTAGTGATATTGAAGAATGGAGAAGCAGGGTAACTAATATTTGCAGGCTTTACATTGTGTCTTGCAGAGATTTAGTGAGATGCGACTGAACAGTATGGCCTCCTATCCAAGCCTCCAAACCACAGAAGTCTTACCAATAGACTTTAGTTACATTCATATATACACACAGTTGTCTATATAAGTACAATATATAAGTATATATAGACAAATGTGTCTTCTTGCTATTTTCTTATTCTAGTGAAATGTTATAACTACACAACCAGTGATGACAACTAAGCAGTTTATTATTTGTATTAACAGGATTACACAGCCACAATATTTTTGCGTCAGCGCTGGACAGATGAACGTCTGATGTTTGAAGGCAATAAAAGCATTACTTTGGATCCTAGACTTGTACAATTGCTTTGGGTCCCAGATACATACATTGTAGATTCCAAGAAATCCTTCTTACATGATATTACTGTGGAAAACCGTCTCATTCGACTATTTTCCAATGGAACTGTATTATATGCAATCAGGTACCATAAGCATTCCTAAATGTTAAGTGATAGGGAAAAAAAATTCTAAGGATATGTTTAGCATATTTAAACATATTTGACAGGTCAAGGTATTTGATCATATTAGTATAAAAATGTATATGGTTTTTGCAACTCAAGTTCCAATCTACACTTTGAGCTACACTTGCTCCTCTTGCTCCCTTTGTATATTGTCATGCAACACCAAATCACCACAAGTAAGACTCCTAGCTGTAATTCACCTAGGAACACACTGATCCAACAAGCTATACCCATCATAAGGAGCACAATTTTGTGCCTCTGCAGTCTCTACCATCTAAACCATGGTGAAATAGGCTCATTACCTAAAAAGGCATTTGCTCTGTGTGGGTCTGCAGTTACCTTTAAAGGGTAACTCCCCTGAAAATGAAATTGCCTGAATAAAATCATTATCCTAGGTATTGCAAATTCTAAATTGTAACTCCTGATTCTTGAAATAAGTCTTCTGCCTAAAACTAACTTATGAAACTTTAAAAACACACTGTTTGACTGGATTACATAATGAGGGTATGTTAATTAGAAAAGGAATTAAAATTGCAATTTCGGACAGAAACCTATTTGAAGTATCAGATGTTATTGTATTAACGGTACCTTGGCTAATGATTTCATTTAGGCAAAATCATTTTATTTAGTATGAATGGGTTCTAACTTAGTGATTACATATGTCACACATTCCTAAACAGTTCAGAAATCTCTGTCCTGCCACATAGTACTTTACAAATTGTGATCCTTTTCATTCTGAACTCTGGTTATTCTCTTGACCACATTGTCTGGGTGTGCTTACAAGCTTCTTGCTTTTTCATATAAGTCATTCCACCTATTGCTGGGTATGTTGATATTCCATACAATACACTGCATTACACTTTAAAGCTATAGAATTATGTTTTCATTTTATCTAGTATTACCAATAAAAGTTTTCACAACCAATTATTTATTTATTAATCATTATCATGTTGTTACAATATATTAACACATTTCTTCTATTTAGAATAACTACAACTGTGGCTTGCAATATGGATCTGACAAAATACCCCATGGATAGACAGACATGCAAACTACAGCTAGAGAGCTGTAAGTATCTGATCCATTTTACATATTATTGAGTTATTACTGAGTTATTAATCAGTGTAATATTAGCAATAATTTGAAAACACAATTCTTAATGTCTGATGAGAAGTGCAGTAAAAAAAAAAGGATTTTTATACTTACTATAAATCCCTTTTTTCTGATTTCATCTGGGGGACACTGATACCATGGTGTTGTAGCTGGGGAGTGTGGATTTGGCACTTAACTAGGTAAACTGTGTCTTCTGACAGACTCCTCCCCTCTGCAACCCCCTGGAGCTAGTCAGTATAATTCTAAATCCCTCAAGGAAAGGGAGTCAAACAACCAAGAAGCAAACAGCAGAAGAAAAGAGAGGAGGGAACGCAGTGTCGCCAGATGGAATCAGAGAAAGGGATTTATCGTAAGTTTAAAAATCTTTTTTTTTCTTTCTTCCTATCTGGGGGACACTGCTACCAATGGACTTACAAAAGCAGCCCCCCTAAGTGAGGGACTGTCCTGCATGCCCAGCTCGTAGCACGCTACAGCCGAAGCTAGCATCTGAGGACGCAAACTCACTGAACTGATAAAATTTGGTGAATGTATGGACTGAGGACCATGAGCGGCCGCTCAGCATAGCTGATCAGCCGAGGCCCCATTCCACGCAGCCCAGGAAGCCCCCACAGATCTGGTGGAGTGTGCCGTAATGTGGGTAGGTACAGTCCGGTCTGCCCTAAGATACACCTGTTTTATTATAAAGGTAAGCCATTTAGCAATGGTCTGCTTGGAAGCTGGCCAGCCTTTTTTCCGGGAATCGACTAGGACAAAAAGAGAGTCCGTACGCCGGATGTCCGAAGTTCTTTGAGCATAAATACGAAATGCCTTGACCATGTCTAAATATTCTAAGGTGGAACCTGCGGAAGCATCTTGGAACACTGGCACCATTATTTCCTGAGTAATGTGAGATCCGGAAACTACTTTCGGTAGAAAGGAAGGGAAAGTCTGAAACACTTCTGGATGGAGCTACCATTCCCCTGGCATTGCTGTGTGACGACTTAGGAAGTCGGCTTCCCAATTTAGAATGTCTGTAATGAATACGGCTGACAGAGATGTGAAGAACTGTTCTCCCCAGGCAAATATCTGGACTGATATGCCCATTGCCTTTCTACTCCTTCTTGACTCTTCCACCATCTAAGAGATAGATGAGCCTCTGGGGACAACAGTATCCTCTGGTGTTCCAAGTGGAGAGATGAACCTGACCACTTCTCTAGGAGATCCTCCTGGAAGCACCTCGACTGAAACCTTCCATAGGTGATCGTCTGGAAGGTCGAGACCATCTTTTCCAGTAACCTCATGCAAAAAAGCATGGAAGGTTTGTTACTGTCTAGGACCTTGGTCACTAGGTCTTTTAGCAGCAAATCTTATCCTGTGGAAGGAAAATTTTCTGTCTTCTGGTGTCCATTATAAGACTTAAGAAAATCATCCCCTGGACAGGTATTAACTGCAACTTCTGGACGTTTATCAACCAATTGTGAAGCTGCAGGGTCTCTAAAGTGAGGTGTAAATGGTGACAAAGAAGCTGATCTGAGAGGGCTTTGATCAGAAAGTTGAGATAGGGCACTATGCTCACACCCATAGATAGGAGGCAGGCAGCCATTAGTGCCATGATTTTTGTAAATACCCTGGGCGCTGTGGCCAGGTCAAAAGGAAGCACCCTGAATTGGTAATGGGCCGCTCCTGCCATGTAGCGGAGCAATGGCTGGTGTCCCTCCCATATAGGTACATGCAGATATGCGTCCTGAATATCTATGGACACCAGGAATTCTCCCTCCTCCAACCCATTTATCACTGAACGAAGAGACTCCATTCGAAAGCGGTCTATTCTCAGGTGTAGATTTAGAGACTTCAGGTTCAAAATAGGATGGAAGGAAGACCAAACAGAGATTTCAGTAGAATCCCTGGCGTCTCTGATTCTCTGGGACCGGGCAGACTACTCCCGCTGAAATAAGAGAATCTACACATTGCAACATTGCTTGCCTTCTGTTGTGGCCGAGGAGCAAGAAAGTTGCAAAGAACCGATGAGGGGCCTGAACTAAAAGATCTATGATATATCCCCTTGCCATGATACCCAGGGATCTGGAGAGGATTTTATCCACTGCTCTGGATAAACGCCCCCTGCAGCTGAGAGGAGAGGAGGGCGAGAGTCAGACTGCCAGCTTCCCCGGAAGTCTGGCCTGGCGCCTGCTACCAGCTGAGGAACTTCCTCTATGAGAGAGACCTCTAAACCATGAAGGCCTACTTCTGCTTGTCTGGCCTCTAAAAGCGGGCCCTCCACGAAAAGGCTGGTGAAAGGTGCTAAACCTCAGAGTACGAGGCTTTATCACATTCACAGGAAGGGAAGTACTCTTCCCCCCTGTCGCCTGGGAGATAAAGTTATCTTACTCTGGTCCAAAAAGTACAGAGCCCAAAAAAAGAAGGGCCTCCAAGGCCCTTTTCGATTCTGCGTCAGCTTTCCAGGACCAAAGTCAGAGAGTTCTTCTAGCAGCTACCGCAGTAGCTGACATTAAAGATGACAAGGATGCTGCATTCTGCGCTGCCACATACAGATACTCTGCAGCTTCCTTCAGGTGTAAGGCCAGGGAAAGAGGGTCCAACACCTGCAATCCCCCTGCTAGACGGTCAGCCCATGTTTCCATCACTCTAGCAACACATGCAGAAGATATAATGGGTCTAAAGGAGGCTCCCGCTATACCATAAATGGATTTTAAAAATCCTTCCACTTTACGATCAGTGACATCCTAAAGATTGGCGGTGCCCGGAACTGGCAGAGTAGTCTGGCGCACCAGTTTAAGCCACCATTGTATCCACTCTAGGAAACTGTTACCAGTGTGCTATGTCATCTGGCTACAATGGGTACGGGGACAGAAACCTACGTGTAACCACCATTTTGCGATCAGGCGAGACAAGGCCGATTAAGCAATCTCCCTTAATTCCGAAGAAGGGGTGAAATAAATTATGGGTTTTTTAATCACTTTGAATAACCCGTGGTTAACTGGTCTCGTCAATGTCTACGATATCTAAGGCTCGCCGAACTGCCAGAACCAGATCCTCATCACCTTGGTTTCTATTAGAGTCATCGAGGTCTAAGACCTGTGTCTGGAAATCTGACTCATGCAGAAGTGTCCCATCCTCCTCTGATAAGGCCTCAGAGTCAGAAACCGAGAAGACAGGATGGCTCACTTTGTGTCTTTTGTACCTAGACCCCGATGGTCCAGGGTAGTCTAAAAAACAGTTTAATTTATCTTTACATATCGCTAACTAAAGCACTGGACCAGGCCGGTTCCCCCTGGGAAAGGCCCGAAGGAGCCAATGAGGATGGAAGGCCACTTGGATCTACACCTGCATTCTCCTCTTGTTAAGACAATACTGCCGTTTGGGCTATCCCAACTAACGAGGTAGAGGGGAGTTACTCTACTATAGTCCCTTTTGGACGGCACAAAAAATGCACCAGAGAGTCTACAGATTGTTGCAAGGACATTGCCCACTTCGGTTCCTCAATGGCTATAGAAGCCGAAATCTGAGACTGCACGGCCTGGGACCCTGCATCACAGCCCATGCAGAGGGTCCCCGGGTCCTGTTGTCCCATAGGTAATTTTATTTTACATTTTGAACAATTATAGAACTTAGCTGGTAGATTTTCCTTTATCAGACATGATTACTGAATAGGAGTAGAAAGTATAGCATACAATCACACAGGTATAGATTAACCCCTAAGAATACTGCTAATCCCTGACAAAAATATTAAACACATAAACTATCATTTGTATAGTAAACTGCAATATTGCTATATAATTTCTGAAATTAAAAAAGGTTCTTAGCCTACATTTTGATCACATTGTAAATGTCTATATATAGATAGGGAGAGTGGCAAGTGTAAGAGGGGGCGTCACTGCAGCCCCGTCCCTTGTGACTATTCCTGGCATTGCATGGCAGTTGTGGGGCTTAACTATGCAAGTAATGTCATTAAGCCCTGCCTCTGATCGCGATCCAAGAGAGTGCTTGCTCTTCAGGGAATCTTGGAGGATTCCCCAATTTGAGAGCCCCCCAGACATATCAGGAGAGTAGACAAGTATGATGTTGAGATATATCTCTCTATATATATATAGAGAGAGAGAAAGATTGATTATGATGCCGATTTTGATGAATTTTTTCCTTTCTTCCTAGGGGGCTATAATATTAAAGATCTTGTCTATACCTGGATGAGAGGAAATGATTCAATACGTGGTATGGATACTTTGCAACTTGCACAATACACAGTTGAAAGATATTACACTAAAGTCTCCACTGGAAATGATGAAACTGGTAAAGCTTGTTATATTCTCTTAAACACACTTTTGTTTTCTACATGCAAATCAAATTAAGTTGTATATACAATTTTTGTTTGGAATAATAGGACATAGTAAAAGAGCAAATGAACATTTTCTTGAGAATACAATGCATATGGTACATACAGTATTAAAAAGGAGTAAAGACAGCAGGTGGAGACATATCCTAACTATTGCAATGGAATGGTGCAATAGATGAAATGTGTCATTAAAGGAAAATGGAAAGTTTAAACCATATCCTTTAGCCTTAAATTATTTCACATTTATCAGTACTCCAGCAGGTGCAGTATTATATAGTACATAGCTCTTATAAAAATGTGGCCACAGGCCAATGTACCTATTTTGCAACAATAAGCATGTATAACAATATGCAAGTTAATTGTTACATATAGCAAGTTGAATTTTCATATTTATTCAGATAAAGTCAATGGGCCTACATCATTAAGGAGAGCAAAGCAAAAAAGGAGTAAGTTTGCTTCTGGATAAACCATGTTACAATGCAAGGGATGCAAATTAGTTTATTATTTTGCACATAAGTAAAATACTGGTTGCCTTTTCATGTTTCACACAAATACTTGCTTTATTTTTACACTAAAATCTAAAGTTGATCTTGCTGCCATACCCCAACTATAAATCTATCCACATATTTTAAATTAACCTCCCCCTCCAATGCAATATAGTTTTGCCAAGGTACAAATTTACTCCTTTTTTATGCTTTGCTCTCCTTAATGACTCAGGCCTAATATGAATTATAAAATAATGTGGAACGATGGCTCCAGTATAATAAACAGTTTATATGGGGTATAGTGTTTAATTGTGATCTTTATTAAGCAATATTTTCTTCTCTAAAGGTACTTACCCTAGGCTTACTTTAAATTTTGTGCTCAAAAGAAACATTATCTACTTCATTTTGGAAACCTATGTCCCTGCTTCGTTATTGGTTGTCCTATCATGGATATCTTTTTGGATTTCCAGAACTTCTGTTCCTGCAAGGACATGCTTTGGTAAGATAGTGAATAATGCATAAAAACCAGAATAGATGTAAACATATTCTACTATTTCATATTCTACACCTTTATATTTTTAAACATTTTGATAACTGTTTTTTCTTATAAATGTTATCATTATATGAAAAATAATTTTAAAAGGGGAGTTCATCCAGACATATACAATGGTAGTTATCAACAAAGATGGCTAAGAACATTTTATGGAACTCTATTATTAGTAAGAAAACAGTGGATATCCTCTGGTTTGTTGTATGTTTTATTTACAAAACAATATCAAACCTTGAAAACAAGATTATTTTAAAATGTTAATATCTTTAAATCAACTTTTTTTGTTGCTGAGATGTTCATATGCTATAAGCTGCAGTTTTTTAAAAATAAACTTTAGTTGCTTTTCAGTAATATCTCTGCACAAATGGAACACAGCTAATTTTATTTAGTAATTAACAGTATTGTCATGCCATATTTAGAATAACTTATTTAGAACATAATTTTGACAATTATCAGAATTATATTTGAACCCACATTTGATACATACACGTTTAGTGTGATTGTTATCATTTGGTACTCTACTGTGGCAGTAAATGGGCATTCACAACTTAATCTAAGAACCTCATATTTATTTAAGATACTATATTGTATCTTAATATTACAGTCTAATGCACACATGTTTGTTATTTGTATGTATTTAGTGTGTAAAGTGTGCTCCTACATTTTGTCCTTTAAAAATTATACATATTTTTTTTTCTCTTTGGAAATCCCTAATTTACTATATTATTAGCTATTACACAGTATATAATTCAATATGCATGATTCAAACTAACATTACTTTCATTACTTAGCACATTTTTTTGCTATTTCATTTCAGGGGTCACAACTGTTTTAGCCATGACCACAATTTTGATGGGTTCTCGGTCAACTTTTCCTACTGCCAACTGTTTTATAAAAGCCATTGATGTTTACCTTGCAATCTGCTTCAGTTTTGTTTTTGGTGCACTAGTGGAATATGCAATTGCTCATTATTGCACTGAACAATACAGTGCTATAAACACAAGTGAAAAAAAGGTAGGATAAACTTAAAATAAACTTAAAATAACTTTGTAACTATTGTATTCATATAATGGTAATTGTAGTAATTGCAGTAGAAAGAGATTAAATACAAATGGAGCAAGATTTGTCTAGACAAGCAGCATGATTTGGTGTCTAATTGACATACAGTATATGGGCCTTATTCATTAAGAAAAGTAAGGCAAAAAAAGAGTAACTTTGCACCTTGGCAAAACCATATTGAATTAGAGGGGGAGATAAATTTAAAATGTGATGGCAGATTTATAGTTGGGGTAGGGAATGTCCTATATCACCTTTACATTTTAGTGTAAAAATAAAGCTATCAAGTATTTGTGTGCTACATGAAAAAACAGCCAGTATTTAACTATTAATAAACTAATTTGCAACCCTTGAATTGTAACATGGTTTGCCCAGGAGAAGATTTATTCCTTATTTTTGCCTTGTTTTCCTTAATGAATCAGGCTGTGCAGACCATGCAGCATTAACCACACACTATCACAAACTTCAATGTGAGTGTGGCATTACTAGATTCACATTGCAAAATTGGTAGACTCCATAAAAGGCACCCAGTCACGTCACGAACGGAACCCGCTCCACCTGTCTGGTACAGTATACTGCCCAGAAAAAATTACACAAATAATAAAAATCACCTACAAGATATGTGATTATGTATTGGCTTAAGGCCACATAAATTGATCTCTGAGGTAGTTTGTTTGTAATCAAAGATAGATGTTATGTTAATCCTTATAACGTGATTTTTTAATGAATACTGAAGTGATGACAATATCACTATAATGAAGAAACTATGTTAATTGCACGTTGTCTGACACAGCATTTTAAAACATGGAGGACAATTTATCAGGGACTGGAGTAGAGTATGGCTAACCACAAGTTTTTGCATTTGTAATATCATTGCACCACAATTTAAGAGGATGGTGGGTTTGCAAAGATACACAAAAATTGGCTGAACAATGAGAAGTAATAAAGGCAAAATTAGTGGATAATGTGTATCCCATAGGCACAAACAGCATAATATATGTATTCTATCTGGAACAGGGAAAAGGTGCAAAACAAAACCAAGGGAAAGAGTTCCTAATATTTACGTCAGGGCTGTTTAATTGGCAACCCTCTAACTGAATGCATCACTCCAGAAAAAATAATCTATTATATAATATACAATAATATATACAATACGCAACACAATTTACAGATATATCAAGTGTTAAAAAGATACCTGGTATGTCACAACAAATTGCATTGTTTTTGAATTACAATTTCGTTCAAAATCCATAACCAGCAGATAATGCCACACAGTCTGGGCTGATTCCCAATAAAACATGGGGGAAGTGAGCATTGGGTCCTCCTGCTAAAGTGGAAACCAGCGCACAGACTGGGCCAGTCACACTATAAATGGGAAACTCACAGCATTGGGTCCACTACAAAAATGCAAAGCTGAAAACATTTGAGAAATGGGCATCAGGAAAAAATTAGCAGACCCACCTCTAAAAAACTACCAGTTCCTTGATAAACAGCACTGCTGCTCTTCCCAACACAGCCTGGTTGTGGATGCCAGGGTAATGGTTGAAAAAAAAAATGTGACCATAGAGTGTACAAAGATCCTACCTCTATTAATCTAGTATATAACAATTAGTATATAAAACATAAAATCAAGGGTTGCAATTATTTTATTTAATACAAATTCTTAAAAAACTTATTTCATGACATATTCCATTGGGAATATTATTGCTTGGTAAACCCTAGGGAATAAACTAAAAGAAAGCATATTAAATTATATAAAATTTTCACTACAAGTACTCTGCACACACTGAGAGTGCCCCGGCCAATCCTTCACCTTTCAACCAATCACAATCAGCTTTCCCATGCTAACCACTTTTGATTGGCTAGTGTGTGGCCTTCTTAATATAAAATCACTGTTTTAAAGAAGGGGCAAGGGCAAGGTGTAAAAGAAAAAAAAAAGCGTCAATCAACAAGTACTTCAAATGTATTGTGCAGCTATAGATCCAAATGGTTATCCAGTAAGAATCCAAAATGCAGACAATACATATATGGAAAGGATTCTCTACACACACAGTCCTTAAAAATTGTGCCCATCATTTTCAGTATTTTCAGTATATACAGCAATATATCATAAAAAACTCTCAATTAGAACATAGTTATTTATGGCTATGCTTTTGGTGTAAATTACATCTGACTCAACATAGGTGTTCAGATTTGTTTTATTTTTTAATGCCATGTAAAATAATAACGATGATGATGATAATAATAATAATAATAGATTGCATAGATTTCCAAAGTGCAAAACAGGCTGACTTACATTGCTGATCTAAATGTGTTCTTAAACTTGAGTTTCAACAGTAAAGATGTTTTATAGAAAGTGCATGTATTGCAATACAATTTTAAATTCTAAATGCCTTCAATCCTATCTATCACTTGCTTAATGTGAAAAAGAGCGTAAAATAAGCAGTTAAACATTTGCAAGAAAGTAACATTAATTTACTGATGGTGGTGGGCCAAAAGAACACAAATAAGCAGTGTGGCTATAGATAACAAAGCTCCCATCATGTGTTCTGGTTTTCCCTTTTTGTAATCTAAGATGTTTAACTCACAAGCTTTGTTTTTCAAAAATTCATACTGTGATGTACCCAAATCAACAGGATATACAGAAAGAGGTTCTGATAACCTTGTGTAGCTTATTTGGAAGCTATAAGAAAGTAAGAAGTAGATGTTATGGACTAAGTAAACTTCGGGACACATAGGTGTCCCTGTCCTTTTTATTTCAGAATTATAAGAGCCCTAGACATGGGCAGATTAAACTTGCAAATAGGTCACAATATTGTTAGCAATTGCCAATCTACCAAAAAATATTATACATTTCTGTTTGTTTTAAGTAAGCACATAAGTGTGTACACAGGTGTCCAAGCGTGAATTAATATATACAGTTTTGCAATGCCTAAGCCTATTACTGACCTCAGTGCACCTTAATATGTTTTTCTATTTTAAGAAAGGGGTTAAAAATAAAGATTTGCAGTACAGAGAAAAAAGTCAGTATTACTAAAGCTCACAGGCATACTTGATTAAAAACAAGTAAGTCACGATACAGATTCGGGTACTCAATTGACATATAGTCAAACACATTTATAATTGAAAATATAGCTGTTACATATATTATATGTGTGTGTGTATATATATATATATATATATATATATATATATATATATATTTATATATATATATATATATATATATATATATATATATACATAGTATCCGCAAAGCTATATGAAATTGAATAAATGTCTGACTGGAGCAAATCAACAAATGGAGGAGTTTACTAGCAATCAGTGTTGGATTGGGGCAGTAAGAGCCCACCATCATCATCATTTATTTAAATAGCACCAGCAAATTCCGTAACGCTTTACAATTGGGAACAAACATTAATAAAACATTACTGGGTAATACATACAGACAGAGAGGTAAGAGAACCCAGCTCGCAAGCTTACAATCTATGATCCATGTATCCACCAGCAGTTCCAGTTACAAGAACCCACTGTTATATATTTAATATCATATATACACAATAGTATACAATGTGGACTTAATTGTTTTTTTCCTTTTATGATATCAGATGACAACATTTTTTCTAGTGCATTCTTTCTAATGAATTTGTTGTAGGTGCCCATTTAGGCTTAATGCTCACTGAAAGATCCCCTGATATTTTTCATTGCCAGTCCAAGCCTAGTATCATTCGAGTTGTTGATCAGATAAATAATGAAACGCAGGCAACTGTAAATACAATTTATTAAGTTGAGTCAACTTTGTTTATCTGATCGAAGTGACCAAAGTAACATTTCTTTTACACTCTTTGCTTTTGCTCTATTTTAGAATCTATCTGAAGGTCGAGAAGATAATGTTGTCATCCCTATCAACGAAGCTTCAAAAGAACTGAGTAGAAAAGACAGCCAAATAGAAAATATTGTGGTTGAAAGAAAGACTGATCCAAATAAATTAAAAACAAATATAAAATTCACATTTTGGCTGAAAATCAGAGAAAAATTAGACACGTTTGTTGATTTTTTCACAGTGAAAAACCCTGAAAACATTGATCGTTATTCAAGAATAGCTTTTCCTCTAGTATTTTTGGTCATTAATCTATTCTACTGGTGTTACTACCTCTATTTTTAACATACTTGTTTAATACATTTGAAGATTATGTGATCGTTATAGATGCACAGACTAAAATATATTTTTCATTACATGAACAGTATTTTTCTACTCATATATTAATTTAAATGATATATTTTTATTTTTAAATAAAATTACAAAGTGTTGTTTTTTTCTATAGACTGAAATAAACTCCATTAAACAATTTGTATGGTGCCTATTACTGAGTCTGAAGGATTGCTATAATTTTACTGCAAGTTATATAAGAGCCATGTTTTAATATAAGAGAATCAAACAATTTTAAAATATATCAAACATAAAATGTTTTCTTCTAAGCATATTTTTCTAATCAAGCAGACAGTTAATTTTAAGAGTAAACAGTGGTGTGAATTATAAAACAAAATGGAGAATGATATGTTTATAACAATAACAACAGTCTGTTTACCTTGTTTCTAAGTATATTAAAGTGTATTATAAACAATATGGATTTGCTGTGGTGCTACTACTGCTACAGCAGGGGGTGCACCACTACAGTGCTCAGATGTAAGGGGGGGTCTGCAATATTTGGAAAACCTCCTGAGGCCACTGCTCTGCTATTCAGAAGAGAATATGCAACATGTGCTACCTATCACCATGTGCAATTTATTTGGGGCTTAATTGAAACTATGTAGTTCCTGTTGCAGCAAAGAGGTAGGTGAAATGATATCTGAACCTGGGGGTGTCCCTGAGACACTTGATTGTCTATTACTTTCATTAACAAACGTTTTGCTGATACTGATGATTCCCCTTTGCTTCTTGACAAGACACACAGTGAATCAGTCACAAATTAATTAATATAATGTTTGGATGCCACATAGCTATTTTACTGTTTTTATACTGTTGTTTTTTCATTGGCGTGCCCCCTCTTGTGTTGGTAGTCATACCCTCTAGTAACTGTGTGGCCCCGGCACTAGGAGCAAGTGGAGAGACACAAGGAATGTTAGCTTAGCGACATAAAGCTGGGATGAGCTGATCACAACAAACGTGGTGCAAAAGTGAAAGTTCAAGGGGAGAAGACTCCACGAATCCCTGTCAATATGGAGGGTGGGTATGTGGCCTTCTGTCATGAGGGCCAAAGTGCACTATGATAGAAAGAATACGAGTAAAATTAGACAGAATAAACATGAATCAGTTAGAGACAGTTAAATGAAAGACTAGGGAGAAGTTACCTCAGAATATATAAATGTAATATAGAGGAGAGAGCTTAGTCAGGGGCTAATATGCTGAATCACCTCAGGATATAACCTCAGAATATAACTGTATAATATAGACGAGAGCTAAGTGAGGGACTGGTATGCTGAATTACCTCAGAATATATCTATGTGATTAAGAGGTGAGCTCAGTTAGGGGGAAATTTACTGCATTACCTCAGAATGGGGCTGCAGCATTGAGAGATCAATCCGTGGGTAATATGTCTAACGAGATACAATTGGAATGAGAAAAGACATGGTTTAATGCATCATTATTACATAAAGTTAATTAACTACAGCTTCCTCCAGTCCATATTCAGTACATGAAATTTATGGACACATGCACAGTATATTATTTAGATAATTATTCTAAACATTAGTAAATTGTAATTTATTTAATATGACAAACAATAATACAGAAATTAGCACCAGAACTTGTGGGTAACAGACCCCAGTAAAGTATCCCAATGGAAAGCCCCAAATGAAGCCCATATAAAAAAAATAGAGAAAGACCTTACTGATGAGAGAGGGGAGTGCTGGTGGGAGCAGAGAGGCAGCATTGTGTGTATTGAAGGTGCTGATAGCTACACTGGAGGAAGTGTCAGAGTCTATAGGCTGAAACTACATAAGAGAAAGTGTGTGGGCCCAAGTAAATGGAAATGTCACTCCTGCAGAGGAGGGGTGAATTTTGGCTGAAGGTGCACCAGAGACAGCGCCAGAGCCAAGTAGTGAAAAATATTACCTCCGCAGAGGAGGTGTGAGTAAAACACTACTGGGAGAGTATGGAAATGCACCAAGGCACCGACTGTCACTGTCCTATTAACATACCCATGTTAATTGTTTAAGGACTGTGCTGGATGAGTAAGGAGAAGTTTCTTGTAGAGATGCTCAGGCTCGGTTCATCGGAAATCGAACACACCCAAACTTAGGGGATCCGAGTACCGAGCCGAGTCATCTCAGTCCATTCGCGCTTTTTCAGATTCCAAAACGAGGCAAAACGTCATTTTGATGTTCTCGGTTCTTGGATCTTGGGAGTTTTGTAATCTATAAATACCGTCCTCCATGGCGACCTAGCGCCATTTGAGAGAGCGATACAGAAGGGGTAGCATAGAGTGTAGAGCAGTTGGGCAGACAAAGTTAGAGAATTGAAAGAGGAGGGTGATAGCAGTGTTAAAGAAAGTAATCAGTGACATTTAGGAGAGCTCCATAGCTCCAGTGTTAAATCTCATTGCAGAAAAATACAAATACTATTGCTGCTGGCAGGGTTGGTGCAATTCTGAAGTCTAATTCTACTGTGTTATATAGGTAACACACAAAAAGGAGAGCTGCGTAGGTAATTCTCATTGGATAAAAATGAAAAAACTAGTGCTGTCAGGGTTGGTGTAATTCTACAGTAAAATTCTACAGTGTTATATAGGTAACACAAAAAGGAGAGATGCATTGCTAATTGTCATTGCTGCAATACAAATACTAGTCCTTGCAGGCTTTTCTTCTGAATTTGCACCAAAAAGTGTACGGTGTTATATACACCCAAAGACAAGAGCTCCATTGCTAATTGTCATTACTTAAATACAAATACTAGTCCTTGCAGGCTCTTCTTCTGAATTTGCACCAAAAAGTGTACGGTGTTATATACACCCAAAGACAAGAGCTCCATTGCTAATTGTCATTGATGAAATACAAATACAAGTCCTTACAGGCATTTCTTCTGAATTTGCAGGCAAATTCAGAAGTGTTATATAGGTAACAGACAAAGAGGAGTACACCATTGCTAAGAGTCATTGCTGAAATACAAATAGGAGGGCTAGTAGGCTTGTCTTCTGAATTTGCAGGCAAATTCTACTGCGTTATATAGGTAACAGACAAAGAGGAGTGCTACATTGCTAAGAGTCATTGCTGAAATAGAAATTATAGGGCTGGCTAGCTTGTCTAAATCTGCAGTTACATTTTACTGTACCATAGCTCACTCAGAAACAGGAGAGGTGGTAGGGTTCAGTGCTGAAACTGAAAATGTAATAATAGGGCTGTCAGTGTTCTTCAAAGTCTCCAGCGACATTGTATTGTGCCATAGCTCATACAGAAACAGGAGGTGTGACATTGTTGGTGTCACTCTCCAGTCTCAGTCATGATGATACTAATCCCTCTAACTCATGTACTAAAGCCTATGTTCAAGTGCATAGTGGTTTTAAGTCAGGTAAACAAAAATGTAAATTAAAAGCTTGTAGCTTTTTAAAGAAAAAAAAAACATCTCTAAAAAAGGTGAAAGTATACTGTAGAAAAACATAAAATTGACAAGATACCATTCAACCCAAAATATTACCAGGCATACCAGGATCAGGTAGCTCCCTTCTCTTAGCTAGATTTCAGCACCTGCAATCTACACTGTCATCATATTTATCCTCATCATTGTTTACATCTTCCTCAAACAATACTAATTCATCCCCGCTGGTATCCACCATCACAGAAGTCTGTGTACTTTGATGTAATTGCCGATAATGGCCTTCCTCATGAAATTTGTAGTTCATTTTATGGCTGTCACAAACTTACTTGCTTTCATGCTGCTGATTTTCCTGTCTCTGTACAGCAGCACTTCCTGGTTTCGGTGGTCACATGATCGTGGCTGGGAGGCGGCTTTTACTATATACAGACTATATTAAGCTCACCTAGACACTGCAGCCTTCTCAGAGCAACAAGTTACCACTTACCTGTTCCTGGCTCCTGTGCTTCATGGATTGCTGAGTCTTCCAGTCTGTGTCTTCTTGTGTTCTGATCTCTGCTTGTTAGACTTTCCTGGCTCTCCAACCCCTGTGTACCGACCCAGCTTGCTGACTATCCCTCTACTCTTGTGACCCGTGTACCGACCCCGTCTTGATTGACTCTGAGTTGCCTCCTGATTCTCCCTAACAAAAAGAAAGTTGTCACCGCTTATCCTTTAAACTGCATATCTGTGTGAGTCTAGCAAAATGAAAACATGAGGTATTAGTTCATATTTTGATCAAAAGACTTAAGCCTGCATCCCAACATCAAGGGTACCTCATTATATGCAGGTCCTACACTGACCTATATGCTTTAAACACTATCAAAATGCAGTTAAAATCAGATGCACTCACCTCCCAGGTATAGGGGTTTACATCTAGCAAAGGCTGGCTTGTGAGCCACACCCAAATGTGCCTCAAATAGGCTTGATGGACAGATGCTATGACAAAAAGGCATAATTTTGAAACAAAACCAGAGAAAAATAAGCCTGCACTCGGTATATCCCACATTATATATGGTACCAGCTGTGGTACAGCTGGTAAAGCATATAGGTCATTGTAGGACCTGCATATAATAAGGTACCCTTGATGTTGGAATGCAGGCTTAAGTCTTTTGATCAAAATATGAATTAATACCTCATGTTTTCATTTTGCTAGACACACACAGATATGCAGTTTAAAGGATAAGCGCTGACAAATTTCTTTTTGTTTTGTATACATATATGGGCATTTATATTGCCACGCAGCTGGTACCACATATAATATGGGATATACCGAGTGCGGGCTTATTGCCAAGCAGCTGGTACTATATATAATGTGGGATATACTGAGCGCGGGCTTATTTTTCTCTGCTTTTGTTTCATAATATTGCCTTTTTGTCATAGCAGCTGTCCATCAAGCCTATTTGAGGCACATTTGGGTGTGGCTCACAAGCCAGCCTTTGCTAGATGTAAACCCCTATACCTGGGAGGTGAGTGCATCTGATTTTAACTGCATTTTTATAGTGTTTAAAGCATATAGGTCATTGTAGGACCTGCATATAATGAGGTACCCTTGACGTTGGGATGCAGGCTTAAGTCTTTTGATCAAAATATGAACTAATACCTCATGTTTTCATTTTGCTAGACACACACAGATATGCAGTTTAAAGGATAAGCGCTGACAACTTTCTTTTTGTTTTGTATACATATATGGGCATTTATATTGCCACGCAGCTGGTACCACATATAATATGGGATATACCGAGCGCAGGCTTATTGCCAAGCAGCTGGTACCATATATAATGTGGGATATACTGAGCGCGGGCTTATTTTTCCTGATTCTGCCTGCCTCCATTCCTGTGTACCGACCCGGCTTGATTGACTCCGCATCTTCCGCTCCACTCTGCTGCACTACATCTTGGGGTGAACCTGCGACTCCTGGCAGTGAAGCCCACCCCGCCTTGCGGCAGTTCTTGGTGAACACCGGGGAGATCGTTAGACTCCGCACCTTAGGTAAGCCAGCGCTAATCAAGATTAGTAATAGTAATCCAGCATCTGTTACAATGGCAGAGCTGTCACGTTTTTAGGCAATTCTTTTAGAGCAGAGCAAATGTCAAAATGTTGTGCTGACTCATCTGCACCACCACTGGGTGTCTTGGCAAAGCTAATTTTTTTCTGAGAAGCAGTTGCCAGAGAAACTGAAGGAGGAGATGTCATTACAAGATGTTGATAGCTCTTGGATCCTGGCAATGGGAATTAAGTCCTAGATCTACAATTACAATATAGTTGGCAGGTTTGCTTAGTTTAATTTCATCCTTCAATTTCTCTAGCTGCTTCTTAAAAAATATAATTAAGGCAATCACTTGACTCAAGCTAACCATGTCTGCACTCTCTTCACAGGTGACTACTTCGCTGGACTAAAGTACATTCCCCCTCAAATTCTAGTCTTCTTGCAGCTGCTGCATTCTCCTACATGCTGTTGCAGAATCCCGAAAATTACCCTAAATTTTTGAGAACACAGACAGCATCTCCTGCATGTCATTGTCATTTTTTAAAAAAGTTCTGTAACACCAAGTTGATTGTTTGAGCAAAACAGGAAATGTGATGGAATTCCCCCCGTTTTAATGCTCAACAATATTGATATGTGATTTATCAGAAATCACATATCCTCAGGAGAGTCCAAACAGTATTAGCCATTTTGCAATGACATCCCTTATCTTTGTAACAGATTATCAGCTGTATGCCTCTTAGTGAAGCCGCTGGTACACAGAGTAGCCTACTTCTGAAAAATGTGACGTACTTGGGTACATGCTGCGCTGTTCCTGCTAGTGAAGACGAATCACCAACCCAGTGGGCTGTCACAGTCATATAATCTTTAGTTTGCCCAGTTCCGCTTGTCCACATATCTGTGGTCAAGTGTACAGTGGGTAGAGTGGCATTTTGTAGCCCAAAAATTTAATTTTTATGAACTTTCTGGTAGAGGGGAGGAATAGCTTTTCTAGTAAAATGGTGTCATGATGGAATTTGGTAATAGAGACAGAAGACCTCAAGTAACTGTCTAAAACCAGCTGCATTAATAGTGGATATTGGATGCAGATCTAATACTAGCATAGTCCCCATGGCGTTTCTGATCCGCTTTGCGACTGGGTGACTGCTTTCTTACTTTCTTCCTCTAGCAAAGGATTGTTTAACAGTCAATTGTTGTAAATACTAGTAATATTCTTCTGAGTTGAAGATCGATCCCCAGAAGCAGCAGCAGCGGGACTAACGCTCAATAATTCTTCAGAGGAATCATGGTTAGTGGAGGAGTCATCTAGCCTTAGCAATTTGGATGCAGGACTAACTTCCATCACTTGTGAGGATATTGATGAGGAAGGTGTAGGGGGTGTAGATTGCAGGTGCTGGGATCTAGATGAGAGAAAAGAGGTAGATGATGCTGTACTGCTTCTTGTTATTTTTTAACATAAGTTTCTGATTTTCCCAACAGCTTTCCATGAATTCCATGAAAAGGTGGAGTTTTGGTCTTATGCCCAGGCATAACAATGACCTTTTTCTTATCACTGGCAAGAGCTGCTGCAATCTATGTTTGAAAGTGTATGAAAATAATATTGTGACCTGTGAGGTGGTCAAAATTGACTGCAAATGACCTGAAATTAGTGTTAGTGAAGTTAATAATAATGTAGGATCAAAAAAAGATCAAAATTATGGGATTTTAGCATATTTTAGCAACTTGTCTAAAAAAATACAGATCCAAAACAGAAAACCACTTCAGGGGGGTCAGTGAACGTCTCTAGTTTATAGTTGCTTTACTATTGTGACCTAAGCATGGTGCTGGAGGAAAAGGAGTGTAAATAAAGAGTTTATATTTTGTAATACAGGGATGGTCTGGTGCCCAACTTATTATTTTTTCTACATTATACCACCACTTCAGCTTTATTCACACTTAATAGACATTGCTATAAAACCTGTATGTGTGGTAACTCTCTGGTCACTTATGCCCACACCCAAGAGCTAGCCAGGGTAGAGAAAAAAGAGCAGGTGAGAAGATGCATTACCCACCTTTGCACCCCAGGACTGCATACAGTGACAGGGGGTTACATAATCAGGTCTTTTTATTAACATAATACTATAATTTTTTATAACATACAAACCAAATATACAAACATACCAAACCCCAACTGAAAAACTACCCCATGGTACATTGTGATACTGTCATATTACATAGAGAATTAAAGAACAATTCGTTATCATTGTTATTTGGACAGATCATAATGAAATATATATTGCAGAGAGAAAATGATAAAGGGGACTGAAACAGATTAAAGGAGGTGTAATTTATTTGCAATTATTTCAAAGCTATGTCCTGGTTCTAAATTATTATTTTCAGCAACTTGCCGAAATACATAAAAATACCAATAAGAATTAGTATGTTATAATTATTGAGTTGGAACAGACGAATGGTGATATATTAATTACTTACAGCAAAATATCTCATGAACCAACACAGCAGCAATATCTCAGTGTGGACTGAATGCCTACTTCAACAACTGCAAAATGAATAGGGACCTTGTCCAGTTTTTAAACTGTGTATTTTTATTGAAAGATCCCAGAGGTTCAGAGGAATCGGGCAAAGTATTATCAGAGCTTGTAAAAACGTCCATCGGAGCAGCGGACTCCCATTCAGCCTTTCTCTCTCTGATCCGACGATCAATTTTTATGACAAGTTGCATCAGGTTCTCCAGCGTGTCGGACATCGGATACTGAACTAAGGAATCCTTAATCTGCTCAGTAAGTCCTAAGCGAAATTGGCTTCGCAATGCTGGGTCATTCCAGGCGCTATCAGTGGACCATCGCCGAAATTCCGCACAATACTCTTCCGCTGAGCGACGTCCTTGCCTTAGCGTACGGAGATGAGCCTCAGCTGAGGCTACCCTGTCCGGGTCATTGTACAATAGCCCCAAAGCTTGAAAGAAGGCATCCACAGACTGTAAGGCTGGCATTGTGGAAGGCAAGGAGAAGGCCCAAGACTGCGGGTCGCCCTGGAGCAATGAGATGATGATCCCTACCCTCTGCTGTTCGGAACCAGAAGAACGTGGTTTCAGCCGGAAGTACAATTTGCAGCTCTCTTTGAAATTACGGAAGGCTGGCCTGCTTCCAGAGAATCGGTCAGGCAAATTAATTTTAGGCTCCGGTGTGTCACCAGCGGGAACTTGCTGGAGCTGCCGGTCTCTGGAAACCCCTTCTTGGACTGCCAGACGCTGGGATAAGGTCTGCACCACTTGGGAAACCGTCTGTATCTGGTTGGCCAGAATCTGGGCTGGAGACAGATTTCATTCTTCTCCGTCCATGGCCGTATGATACCAATCTTCCTTGGCCGGTTATAATGTTAGGAACTCCCAAGTCAGTACAGTGAAACTCGGGAACTACTCAGGCCAGGTGTTCGCTGGAGCCCCTAGTGGTGGGGACAGACTGGGCTGCAGGCCGACCGAGGGTCGAGAAACGTATACTGACTTAAAGGAGTTCCCAGGAGTGGAGTGATTGGTGGACAGTAGTATAAGAAGAATCCTAGGTCAAAAGGTCACAGGCACAGATGCAATATCCAAGGGCAAGCGAAGGGTCAAACTCACAGGCAGAGAAGCAAAATCCGAATTCCAGGCAAAAGGTCTGTCACGGGCACTAGGAGTCTTTACCCAGGGATCACCAGGTGGTAGGCTTACCAGAGCAGTATAGGTGGTAATATGGTACTCTGGTAGCGGGGTGATCACGGAACAGGAAATAGCAGATGATGAGATGCTCAGGAAAGTCTATGACTCGCAGCACTGGCAATATGGAAGTAGTAATACACGAGGAACTGTATGGACAAAGGACACGTGAAGGTAGTCAGTGGTCTGCGGTAGCAAGTTGTACCACTGCTATAGTGAGGAGGAATGTCCAACAGAAACGAGGAGGTGATGAGAGTCAGCGGTCTGCGGATAGCAAGTTGTACCGCTGTCTGAGTGAAGGAATGGAATCCAAGTGGAGGTATCCGGGGAGTCAGTGGTCTGCGTTAGCAAGTTGTACCACTGCTATGTGAGAGGATACTGGAACGGGTGAAACTGTAAACAGGAGTCAGTGGTCTGCTACTAGCAAGTTGTACCACTGAATATATATGTGAGGAGGTGCACGGGGAGAGACTGCAACACAATATATACACGGGCACCTTGACTTTGATCCACAGTAATATGCACAATATAAATGTATAAATGACTGAACAACACTGCCAATGTAGAAAGTCTCTTGAAGTAATCCAGCATGAGATAACAGTCAATGATGGCAATAGAGTCAGCAGATAGTAAACTCCAGAGGAGAACCAACACAGTCAATGATGGCAATAGACTCAGCGGATAGTACACTCCAGAGGAGAACCAACACAGTCCAGCAAGGTATGCAACACACAGCACAGTCAATGGGAAGTATGCATACCGTGGTTCAGGAGAAGGCAGTTAGACAGGAGTGCAGAGATACCTGAAGGGCAGGAGGCCGGCAGGATCCAAAGTCCCTGGATGGGTGAAGCGGTGGTCTAGCAGGTGCAGCGCACAGGTAGGTAGACCAGCAGGGAACACAGGAAGGCGTGGAGAGCGGATCAGTAGTAGATGGATGAGTAGCGCTGAGAAGTAACAGCAGCGGGTCTCTGCGGGAACACGGAGGTAGCCAATAGCAACCAGTAGGTGCAGTAACGATGGGACACCGGAGCAGAGTTGAACTGGAACAGTTGATCACGGAGAGTAGCGGGTAGCAATAGTGGCAGCAGACTCAAGGAAACACGGGAGAGTTGACAAGGGCTGAAGACTGAAGCGCACAGGGGCAGCGGATAGAAATCAGCCAAACAGTCACGATGGAACACAGACGGGTTGCAGGTTGAAGACTGTAGTGCACGGAGGCAGCGGATAGGAATCAGCTAGCAGTCACGATGATGAAACACAGACGAGTTGCAGGTTGAAGACTGTAGCGCACGGAGGCAGCGGATAGGAACCAGCCAAACAGTCACGATGATGAAACACAGACGAGTTGCAGGTTGAAGTCTGTAGTGCACGGAGGCAGCGGATAGGAATCAGCTGGCAGTCACAATCATGAACAGGTGAGTGGATGTGAATGAAAGACTGTAGTGCACGGAGGCAGCGGATAGGCATCAGCTAACAGTCCCAATGATACATGGTAGAGTTGAAGTGATTAGAAGACTGTAGTGCACGGAGGCAGCGGATAGGAATCAGCTCACAGTCACGATGATACAGTAGATGGTAGAAGTGGTATGGGAACCACAGTAGTAGAAGTGGTTTGGAAACCACAGAGGTAGAAGTGGTTTGGAAACCACAGGAATCAGCTGGGCTGAATAACGAGGAAACACAGGAACACCCTCAGAGACTCATGGGGAATGAGACTCCAAGATCAGGCAACGTGGTGTTGACCACAGGTGCTTAATATAGGGAGGTTGCCTGATCTGCCAATTTAGTTAAAGGAACATACACTGGAGGTATGGAAAGGGCTGCGCATGCGCAGTCCCTCAGGATGGAGGACGGCCACGGTTCCTAAATGTCCGGGAAGAAGCACTCACAGTCCGGTGAGTGACAGTACCCCCCCTTTTAAAGGTGGGCACAGAACGCCTGGAACCGGGCTTGTCCGGATTTTTGGAATAAAACTTCTTCAGAAGGGCAGGAGCATTAAGATCTTCAGCTTTGATCCATGAACGCTCTTCAGGACCAAAGCCCTTCCAATGAACGAGGAAACGGAGGACTCCTCGCGAAATTTTTGCATCCAGTACCTCAGTAATCTCGAAATCCTCCTCCTGATGAACTTGAACTGGCTGCGGTGCTGAGGGAGGAGTCGAGAAACGGTTGATGATGAGAGGTTTGAGCAAGGACACATGGAAGGCATTGGAGATCCGAAGATTCTTAGGAAGAAGAAGTTTAACACATACTGGATTGATAACTTGAATGATCCTATATGGACCAATAAAACGAGGGGCGAATTTCATAGATGGAACCTTCAAACGAATATTTTTGGTAGATAACCAGACACGATCTCCAATTTTTAGTGGTGGAATAGCCCGCCTCTTCTTATCTGCGAAAGACTTATATTTGTTAGATGTCTTCTTTAAACAGGTTTTGACCTGAGACCAGATATTTTTGAAGGTCTGACAAGCAGTCTCCACAGCAGGAACTTGGGTGGGCGGGAGGGCAGGAAATTCCGGAAAAGACGGAGTTTTGGATGATGACTCATGGTACATGTTGTTATGGGCGAATTCAGCCCAAGGGAGCAATTCTACCCAGTTGTCTTGGTTGGCTGAAGAGAACATCCTAATAAAGGTCTCAAGATCTTGATTGACTCGTTCTGTTTGTCCGTTAGATTGCGGATGGTAAGAAGATGAGAGTGCTAATCGTATGCCCAAGGTTTTACAAAGGGCCCGCCAGAATCTGGAAACGAATTGTACTCCTCTATCCGACACAATCTCAGACGGACATCCATGGATGCGGAAGATTTCTTTAATGAAATGTTCAGCCAGAGTAGACGAGGAAGGTAAACCGGACAGAGGGACGAAATGAGCCATCTTCGAAAATCTGTCTACCACTACCCAAATAGTATTGTGATTCTTACTTGGTGGCAAATCAGTAACGAAATCCATACTAATATGGGTCCAAGGCTTGGACGGAATGGGTAGTGGTCGCAGCAACCCTGCTGGAGTTCTGCGGGAGGATTTGAACTGAGAACATAAATCACAGGAAGCAACAAACTCTTTGACGTCTCTCCTCATTGAAGGCCACCAGTAACTACGAGAGAGAATCTCAAAGGTCTTGTGTTCACCGGCGTGTCCAGAAAAACGAGAGGCATGGAACCACGAAAGGATTTTCCTCCTCAGAGTAGGAGGCACAAGGGTCTTCCCAAATGGCAGCATTTTGGTGGATGAAGCAGCCAGAGAAATACATTTGGGGTCTAGAATAGCATGGTTGGGAACCTCTTCTACATCAGAGGACGTCACAAAAGCTCGAGATAGAGCGTCAGCTTTCTTGTTCTTAGCGGCTGGTTTGAAGGTTATAATTAATTCAAAACGGGAAAAGAAAAGAGACCATCTTGCTTGACGAGGGTTCAAGCATTGAGCAGATTGCAAATATGACAAGTTCTTATGATCCGTGAAGATCGTCACCGGATGGCGAGCTCCTTCCAACAAGTATCTCCATTCCTCTAATGCAGCTTTGATGGCCAGCAACTCCTTGTCCCCGATAGTATAATTTTTCTCTGCGGGCAGAAGACCCCGAGAGTAGAAGGCACAAGGATGTAATTTTTGTTGCTCCGAGCGTTGGGAGAGAATAGCTCCTAAGCCCACATTAGAGGCATCTACTTCTAGGAAGAAGGGGAGTGTCACATTAGGCTGTCGCAGAATGGGAGCAGACGAGAAGGACTCTGTGAGGATTTGAAAGGCTTGGAGAGCCTCAGATGACCATTGCTTAGTATTAGCCCCTTTCCGAGTTAGGGCCACAATGGGAGATGCAATGGATGAAAAGTCTTGAATGAAGCGTCTATAGTAATTGGCAAAACCTAAAAAACGCTGGATGGCACGAAGAGTAGTTGGCTGAGGCCAATGTAGTACAGCATTTACTTTGTCTGGATCCATCTTCAGGCCAACTCCGGAAACTATATACCCCAAGAATGGAATCTGGGGTAACTCGAATGAACATTTCTCCAATTTACAGAACAACGAGTTCTTCCGTAGTCTGGAGAGGACCTCTGCCACATGTTGGTGATGAGAAGGCAGGTCCTGTGAGAAGATCAATATGTCGTCCAGGTAGACAACGACACATACATATAATAAGTCCCGAAAGATCTCATTGATGAAACCCTGGAAAACCGCGGGGGCATTACACAGCCCGAAGGGCATTACTAAATATTCGTAATGCCCATCTCTGGTGTTAAACGCGGTCTTCCATTCGTCACCGGAACGGATTCTAATTAAATTGTAGGCACCACGAAGATCCAACTTAGTAAATATCCGAGCTCCCTTGATGCGATCAAATAGCTCAGTGATCAGCGGAATGGGATACCGATTCTTGATAGTAATGGCGTTGAGTCCACGAAAATCTATACAAGGGCGTAATGATCCATCCTTCTTTTTGACGAAGAAGAACCCAGCTCCAGCGGGAGAGGTGGAAGGTCGAATGAACCCACGCTGGAGATTCTCCTGTATGTACTCAGATGTGGCTTGAGTTTCAGGTAACGAGAGAGGATAGACCCGACCCCTGGGAGGAGTCTTGCCAGGTAGAAGGTCGATCGGACAATCCCAAGAACGATGAGGAGGAAGACGTTCAGACTGAGCTTTATCAAACACATCGGCATATGAAGCATACTGAGGAGGGAGTCCCGGGGAGGAAGATGAGATGGAAGATTGCTGTACTTTAAGAGGAATAACTTGAGAGAGGCAACGATGGTGACATTCAGACCCCCAAGACGTAACTTGAGGGGTGCGCCAGTCAATCTGGGGAGAGTGACACTGAAGCCATGGAAGGCCTAAGACAATCGGACTTGTCGTAACTGGAAGAATTAAAAACGAAATTTCTTCATGGTGTAGTACACCAATCTGAAGGGTTACTGGAGACGTACTCTGGGTGATGAGACCATTGATGAGGCGTGATCCATCTATAGCCGTCACAGTAATGGGTGTTTTTAAAGTGATCACTGGTAGGGACCATTGATTCACTAGTGATTTAGAAATGAAATTTCCTGCTGCTCCGGAATCAATCAATGCCTGTGACTCAAAGGATTTGGTAGCAAAGGAAATCGTAACATCGAAAGCGCAGACTTTAGATTTCATAGACAATGGAGAGGACTCCAGGGACCCTAACTTCACCTCTCCAGAACTAGTTAGGGCCTGGCATTTCCCGATCTCTTAGGGCAAGAGCTGAGCATATGCGTGGAATCAGCACAATAGATACAGAGTCTATTCTTTACTCTTCGTTTCCTCTCCTCTGAAGATAATTTGGAACGTCCTATCTCCATGGGAATCGCAGAGGATGGAGCTGGACGAAATTGAGGGTTAGAACGAAGAGGTGCTTTGACAGCCGTTGTTTTCTCAGACTCTCTTTCACGAAATCTCATATCTACACGATGGCAAAGAGAGATCAAATCTTCTAGTGACGAAGGAAGTTCTTGGGTAGTCAGTGCATCCTTAATTTTATCGGAGAGCCCCTGCCAGAAGGCGGCAACTAATGCTTCAGAGTTCCACTGAAGTTCAGAGGCTAAGATCCTAAATTGAATGACATACTGTCCTACTGTATGGGAGCCTTGTCGCAAACGAAGAATGCTGGAAGCAGCGGAGGTCACACGACCTGGTTCATCGAACACACTTCGGAACGTGGAAATGAATTTGGCACTATCTTGTAGAATTGGATCGTTTCTCTCCCACAGAGGGGAGGCCCAAGCCAGGGCTTGTCCAGAAAACAATGAGATAAGATAGGCCACTCTGGAACGATGGGTAGAAAAATTTTGAGGTTGAAGTTCAAAATGGACTGAACATTGGTTAAGGAAACCTCTACAAGTTTTGGGGTCCCCGTCATATTTTGACGGAGTAGGCAGGTGTAGCGTAGGAACTGTAGACACCTGGGATGGCACTGGGGAAACGGAGGAAAGCACAGAAGCTTCAATATTAGCTGTAACGGTCTGTCCAGATGTTCCTTGGGAGGTTAAAGATTGGTAACATTGAAGTAACAGCTGTTGGCGAGCATCCTGTTGCTCCACACGGCTGACCAGATGCTGCAGCATCTCTTTAGCGGTAGGTTCCGTATCTGGGTCTGTCATGGCCTGATCTTACTGTCACGGGCACTAGGAGTCTTTACCCAGGGATCACCAGGTGGTAGGCTTACCAGAGCAGTATAGGTGGTAATATGGTACTCTGGTAGCGGGGTGATCACGGAACAGGAAATAGCAGATGATGAGATGCTCAGGAAAGTCTATGACTCGCAGCACTGGCAATATGGAAGTAGTAATACACGAGGAACTGTATGGACAAAGGGCACGTGAAGGTAGTCAGTGGTCTGCGGTAGCAAGTTGTACCACTGCTATAGTGAGGAGGAATGTCCAACAGAAACGAGGAGGTGATGAGAGTCAGCGGTCTGCGGATAGCAAGTTGTACCGCTGTCTGAGTGAAGGAATGGAATCCAAGTGGAGGTATCCGGGGAGTCAGTGGTCTGCGTTAGCAAGTTGTACCACTGCTATGTGAGAGGATACTGGAACGGGTGAAACTGTAAACAGGAGTCAGTGGTCTGCTACTAGCAAGTTGTACCACTGAATATATATGTGAGGAGGTGCACGGGGAGAGACTGCAACACAATATATACACGGGCACCTTGACTTTGATCCACAGTAATATGCACAATATAAATGTATAAATGACTGAACAACACTGCCAATGTAGAAAGTCTCTTGAAGTAATCCAGCATGAGATAACACAGTCAATGATGGCAATAGAGTCAGCAGATAGTACACTCCAGAGGAGAACCAACACAGTCAATGATGGCAATAGACTCAGCGGATAGTACACTCCAGAGGAGAACCAACACAGTCCAGCAAGGTATGCAACACACAGCACAGTCAATGGGAAGTATGCATACCGTGGTTCAGGAGAAGGCAGTTAGACAGGAGTGCAGAGATACCTGAAGGGCAGGAGGCCGGCAGGATCCAAAGTCCCTGGATGGGTGAAGCGGTGGTCTAGCAGGTGCAGCGCACAGGTAGGTAGACCAGCAGGGAACACAGGAAGGCGTGGAGAGCGGATCAGTAGTAGATGGATGAGTAGCGCTGAGAAGTAACAGCAGCGGGTCTCTGCGGGAACACGGAGGTAGCCAATAGCAACCAGTAGGTGCAGTAACGATGGGACACCGGAGCAGAGTTGAACTGGAACAGTTGATCACGGAGAGTAGCGGGTAGCAATAGTGGCAGCAGACTCAAGGAAACACGGGAGAGTTGACAAGGGCTGAAGACTGAAGCGCACAGGGGCAGCGGATAGAAATCAGCCAAACAGTCACGATGGAACACAGACGGGTTGCAGGTTGAAGACTGTAGTGCACGGAGGCAGCGGATAGGAATCAGCTAGCAGTCACGATGATGAAACACAGACGAGTTGCAGGTTGAAGACTGTAGCGCACGGAGGCAGCGGATAGGAACCAGCCAAACAGTCACGATGATGAAACACAGACGAGTTGCAGGTTGAAGTCTGTAGTGCACGGAGGCAGCGGATAGGAATCAGCTGGCAGTCACAATCATGAACAGGTGAGTGGATGTGAATGAAAGACTGTAGTGCACGGAGGCAGCGGATAGGCATCAGCTAACAGTCCCAATGATACATGGTAGAGTTGAAGTGATTAGAAGACTGTAGTGCACGGAGGCAGCGGATAGGAATCAGCTCACAGTCACGATGATACAGTAGATGGTAGAAGTGGTATGGGAACCACAGTAGTAGAAGTGGTTTGGAAACCACAGAGGTAGAAGTGGTTTGGAAACCACAGGAATCAGCTGGGCTGAATAACGAGGAAACACAGGAACACCCTCAGAGACTCATGGGGAATGAGACTCCAAGATCAGGCAACGTGGTGTTGACCACAGGTGCTTAATATAGGGAGGTTGCCTGATCTGCCAATTTAGTTAAAGGAACATACACTGGAGGTATGGAAAGGGCTGCGCATGCGCAGTCCCTCAGGATGGAGGACGGCCACGGTTCCTAAATGTCCGGGAAGAAGCACTCACAGTCCGGTGAGTGACAAGGTCAAGGTCAGAAGAGAAGGGTCACAGGTCCAATAACAAGCAGGGGTCAAAACACGGGTAGTCAAATCCAAGGTAGCAGGAACCAAAATGGATAGCACAAGCAGGCAGCAGAACTGAGGACAGAACGCTATAACCGGCAGTGAGGCTGCAGACCTCACTGCCCTAAATACCACAAACCACCAATCAGAGCCTAGCTCTGAGTCTCACACAGCCCCCATGATAATTGCATTAATCAGCCCACAGGCTGTGTTAAATTACGCGCATGCGCCCGGCCACTAGTACCGCCGGGACGCAGCGCTATATTATCAGCGTCGGACCGTTGCCTTGGCAACGGCCGATGAGGAAGCGGAAGTGACGTCCCGGTCGTCAAGGTGACGGCCGGGACGCTAGCAGGACCAGGAGACGAGCCGCGGCGGCTCGTAACAACAGCATATTCAGAAGTGTTGTTGGTCCAAATACTTAAATATTTTTAAATTTATCTGTCCAGACCAGGGAATGGCAAGGGCCCCACATGACCCATCAAAATGAAAAAATATGGAAAGATACTGGACTTAGTGTCACGAGCCGCGGCGGTGCCCTGAGCCGCTGCGACTATCTGTGTTCTCTCCGGCCGAGTCCCAGCCATAACTATGATGACCGGGATGCCACTTCCCTTCTGTCCCGGCCGTTATTAGGGC
This sequence comes from Mixophyes fleayi, assembly GCF_038048845.1. NCBI lineage: Eukaryota > Metazoa > Chordata > Amphibia > Anura > Limnodynastidae > Mixophyes > Mixophyes fleayi. Next base: position 282,791,910 of record NC_134405.1, on the reverse strand, counting down.
AGCGGTCGGGATGCTCTTTTTTACAGTACTGCGTCCCAGCATGCTGGGCGCATGCGCAAAATGCCTAATTATTACAGCCTTCTGTGAGGGTGCCTGTGCCTCTCTCTCCTGATTGGTCCACCTATGTATTTAAGGCAGGAAGGGCTTAGCCTCCTAACAAAGTGAATGTTCTATTTCTATAAGTATTTGCCATCATCAATAAATTGTTCCATATATGAGTGGCTGTTTAATCAAGGCTTTTGAAATAAACACTTTTAAGCCTAAAAATATCAGGAAGATATCACTTCTATTAGGACTGTGTTGTGATATTAATAGTTGGATTACTTAGCAGGTCTTATTTATGTGTTATGTTATCAGGATTTTGATGAGACATACACTCTGTTTATGATTATTTAGATAGGGGTAATGATATCAGTGGACTGATTTTATTTTATAATGCGTATATATTACTCATGCTGTTTTTTATATGAATGTATTTACATTAAAAATTGGTAAAGATTTGTCAAGCTTCACAGTTTCATCAATCGTTTAGTGGTGTATTTCAATTTCAAGCACTGTCATCATTTTTTGTATTGTTTTGTACTGGTTGAGAACACACAGGTTATGCACAGCTTCAGGCATTGAATCACGAGCGCTCCAAATTTTTGGGATCATAGTATATCAGTGCTAGGAATATTTTTGAGGCACGTTCGCCTATCATCATCAACATTTATTTTTATAGTGACAGCAAATTAAGTTGGGCATCTACTAGTCTAAATTTCTACTGATGCCTCTGTCAATCTTTTGACATTTGATTGTAATTGCCTCTTCACTCTCCCTGAAACATGCTGTGTAATCTTCCAAACTTAGTGTGTGTGTGTAGCATTTCAACATTTTTATCTCTTGCACCTTACACTAAATTTTTTTGGTTGTTTAATTTTTCTAATGGGCTTGCTTCAGTTGAAGGCATGGCAGATTAATTTTTTTTTTTGCAGCCGCTGCAATGTTTACGTGCAGTTGCTGAATGTCGAAAATGTCGAGAAAAAGCCCTCACATGCAACACCCTTTTTAAAATATAAATGTCACTGAAAGGCCCTTTGCAAACTGACAAGTATTGAAAAATAGAAAATATTAGAATATATAGTATTTTTTGGTGTGTGCAGCTGCTTCTGAACCTCACACGCAAACATCCTTTTTTTAATATGGATGTCACTGAATGACCATTAAAATTGGCAAGGATTAAAAAATAAAAAGATTAGAATATATAGCATTTTGGGGGGTGTGCAGCTGTTGCTGAACTTCACACGCAAAAACCCTTCTTTCAATATGGATGTCACTGAATGACCCTTGACAAGTATTGAAAAAGAGAAAAAAATTGAATTTATAGCATTTCTTTGGGGAGTGCAGATACTGCTGAACGCAAAAACCCAGTTGTTTTCCAAAATTATTCCAGATATCACTGCCCCACACAAAATTACTTTCACTAGAAAAACTTTAATTTTTAAAATAAATAAATCTATTTCTTTTTTAGATTCTGCTGCTATTAGTCATACAGCAAACATACACTGTTTTCCTCCACTAAATATACTACTTAGTTCAGAATGAGATCTAACTCAGTCTATATAATAGTACTATTATATATGCATTAATAACAACAAGTAGCCACTAGTCCGTCTAAACGCTCTGAAAGATTGAAATTAATAACAAACTATTCTAGCAGCCTAATCTCTGCACAACTGCTTTACAATACAATAATGATGTACTTCTATTGATTTCTATGTCCCTCTTTTACCCTGAATGCTATTTTCAGAGCAATGCAATTGCAGCTAACTTCCTATCTACAAATTTTCCTGGAAATAACGTTTTGCCTCATTTTTAGATCCGAAATTGGAATGTAAAACCTAGACATGACTCATTTTCACTCAAATTCTAAAATCAGATCTTATCGAATATCTCCAACTCCAAACTGCTTATGTCTAGTAAATATTTTTGAATTGTTCGACCTCCAAATGCAACATGTATTGTTTTCGTGTTGTAATGATGGAAGAGCTAATCAACTAAGCCCATAAACATGGCTAATGGCATGTCACTGTGGTAAAACACAAGTTGAATTAATGTCAGATATATTAAAAGCACAAGGAAGTCCAGTAGGTGTCCCCTCTCAACCGATAAGTTGAGGTCTGCAAAATGGTGATAGAAAATCACAGGAAAATTTGTGGCAAAAAAATGACTGTCATAGAGAAGATGTGTTCTTTTTCCTAATACATCTGGTACCTGAGCTGTGGTGGGTTATTTATTGTCTCAAATATTATTATCCACCCTTGAGAGGAGCACAGATCTGCTGATATGCACTGGATGTTAACGTACATAGGGGTGTAGTCACAGGCATTATGGTGAAGGACTAAATCCAGGTCTGACCAAGACTACTGATATGATGGGATTCAATGAGAGATTATTCAGAATCAGGGGGGAAAGAAGCCTCTTACTTGCTCAGTTGTTAAGTTCTCAGCCAGGTGTAGATCGGTAGGCTAGTGCAGAGGAGGATAATATGGACGATTGCCCAGTCCTGACCTCCAGGCACCATTCCCTTCTGGAATATATGTGCACTGGATGATGATAACAGCCAGAGCTGCAGCCACAGCTCATGGATAGACAGTTGTGGCTGGATCAGTTAAAACTAACTTATTGTATAAATGTATTTCAACTGGTGCTGCAATGTGCCACCACTTATCATTGCAAATGTACTGATGTTTGGATTGGTATTCCATGTTGGAGGAAATTTGTGTGTATAACCATTCTGAAAAAAATCCCATGCTAATGAAGCCTTTTCATCTTAGAGTGACCAACACATCTTTTTAGACTGAATGCATAGGAGGGGGTCGTTAGTCTTTTACCTGTGTCTTAGAGAAATAGGGAACCTGTCTGAACCAGCAAGTAATTTAGGAAATTGCAGATTGTTGTGAATTTTGCTAAGGTTTAGAGTATTTATTGCATCCTGATGCTAAACATTGAATGTAAAATCTCAGACATTGTGTTGCCAGATATGGAAAAGGGACTGGATTGGTCAGTAACAGTCAGTTGCTGACGGTGATAAAGCAACCCGGACAAACTGTGTAATATCTCTTTTTTCCCCCACAGACTAGGTGGAAAATAAAGCCCATTTGGCCACAGCGGTATATAAACAGCCTCGTCAGAGGTAACTTGATTGGCAGCAAATGTCATGCTTCCGCTGCAACCATCCGCTCCCAAGATACTGTCAGTTCAGAAGAGCTATTGCTCTGGAAGACACTGACCTTCAGATGACATTCACACCTCCCCAAACTTGTACAGTTAATTGTATCAAGCACTAGGAAACTGAAATGCTACAGTTCAAGAAAATAGTTCCATAGGAATAGGATACAATTGTAGGGTCAGTGCGAAAGAGTAGGAAATATGCAACCTACTCCATGCTGGTCCAAGCCATGCCCCCTGAACCTTTTCTATTTTAACATTTTTTTGTATAGAATTTCTACTTGTACATATGAAGCACTCCTGCCCCATAGTGTAATTATCAAAGGTCACTTGATTGCTTTTCTCCTGCCATCCAGGTTCTGGCTATGATGACCTCAGGGAATCACAACAAATGTAGTTCCTTTTAGATGAAAAAAAGAATTGAGAACAATACAACTCACTTATCCTGTGTCCAGTCTCCAGCCAAAGATCAATTAGCTTTAAAATGAAAACAGCAACAACTGAGATGTGCCCTTGACGCGTTTCTCTAGCGTTTCAGCTAGTTTCATCAGAGGATAAATGATGGTGTCCATTGAATCAACATGTATTTAAATCACTTGCATTCAATCAGAATACATTAATCAGCATGCACCTGTAGGACAAATCTCGTGGGAATGTCTCAGAATAGTGAACCTATTAAAGTCTGAATTATTTAAGAAGTTTACTGTTATTATTAAATACTTAACATTAAAAAATTAAAAGAAACATCTCACAATGTTCATGCAACAAAATAGAAAAAAAATATATAAATGAAAAGCAATAATCATGCCTAAAACGGGTGATGATACTCATTATTCTGACACTACTTACCCAGACGTGGAGAGACCAAAGGGCTCCTTCCCCGACCAGCGTGCAGGACAACTTCTGTGTATTGCGACTGGAAGTGATGGAGATCCCTGAAGAAGGTGGCGGCAGCTAATGACATCACCGATAACCGCAACACGGTCATCGGTGCTGTGAAGGGGGTAAGTAGTGTCGGGGTAGTCACCATCGATATGCTGACTACCACCAGCCTAAAACAATGTGTAGCACTGATTACTTTCCATCATTATGATACTCGATAGATAAGAGTCATACAAACAATAGAATTCTTAATGGATTAGTTGATAAACCAGTCCACTAGTTATAATTTAAGTGGTTTTAGAGATAAAATGATTACATATTAAAAATTGTGTGATATGCATAAACATATAAACCAAAAAACTCTTGCTTAGCAGCAGAACGGAGCCCATCACTAGGTCAAACAGCAGTTCCTCCTTCAATGTGGAAACACTTAAAAAATAGATATATGCAAGATACCCAACCAAATTAAATCTATATTTCAGATGTACGAAGAGTACGAAAAATAAGATTAAGTGTATAGAAAACTTATTATAATACATCAATCCCATTAAGGAATAATAGATTACTAGGCAAATTGTGTATGTAACAATAAACAACTATATCTATTAGTTATATAATTTATTGAACAAAGTTAGGAAACTTTACAGCATAACAAAAATACAAGAATAGAGGAAAAGTCTTTTGAAATTTCAAGGATTGGCATGGGTACAGTTTAAATTATCTAAAGTTTTCACATATCATTTAGTTCAGTATTCTCATTTAAGCCAGTTGGAAAAAAGTATACTCAACCTAAAGGTCCAGTAAGCTTCCCTTTTACAGTGTATCCTAAAATGATCCCCACCTTTACATGTTAATATGTTACATGTTATTAGTTATTAAACAATAACTATTATACCTCTAATTATAAGACTTTAAGGGCTAGATTTACTATCAGGCGTGATGCATGGCGGCTTGAAGCCGCCATGCATCGCGGCGGTTTTCCGGCGGGTTTGCATTGCAAACAGCCGGATTTACTAATGGGCGCATATCAGCTTCAATTTGAAGCCGCCGGCGATGTCACGGCGGGATGTAATGCTCAAAGCCGCCGGCGGCTTTGAATAGAACATGGCACTTTTGCTTTAAATGACGGCACTTTTGTGTAAAGGCGGTTTTTTTGAAAATTACACCTGTCTCCTGGCCTGTTACAATTGACTATTTTCAAAGTCAGGAGATTTGACATCACAAGCCCTTTATAAACCACTGGCCTGACACTTTTTTCTCTGATAGGGTTTAGAGGAGTTTTGTGAGAGGAGTTTGGAGGATAGTGGTTTGCTGAGAGTTGGTGAGAGTTGGAGTTTGGTGGATTGGTGGAGCGATATCTGTTTGAAGTGTGAGTAGTCCTGTGGTTTTTTCCTGTTTTGTACATTTATTTTCTCATTTATTTTCTGTCTTGTATTTTTTGTATTTGATTTGTCCTTTGTCTGTGTTACTTGTGTGTGACTGTGTGGAGAGTGTGTCTGTAGGTAGTGTAGTTTGTTCTTTGTGTTTGTAAGTCCTTCAGTGTTTTGTGTTTTTCTGTCTTCTGGGTAAAAATGTTCAGAGATAGGAGGGGAGAACAGGCTGAGGAGAGGGAGATGGAGGTTGAGGGGTCAGAGGAGGGAGAGGGAGAGGTTGAGGAGACAGGACAGGGCAGGAAGACCAAGACAGGGAGGAATGTGCGCTTCTCACATGATGAGAATTGTGTGTTGGTGCACAACATCATTCCCTGCTACGAGGTCATCCTAGGGAACCTGGCAGCCCGGACTCCTCTAAGGCGGCGTCACCAACTGTGGGGGAGAGTCTGTGATGCCGTGAACGCGGTGGGCCCACTGAAGCGGACAGTGGCACACTGCTGCAAGCGCTTCTCTGATATTAAGAGGAGGCTTAAAGAGAAGATGGCCCAGGAAAGGAGGTCGACAAGGCGCACGGGTGGTGGCCCCCCACTTCGTATGGAGTACACCACGTACGAGGAGGAGCTGCGCCAGATAATGCCGGCTGAAATTGTAGAGGGCATAAATGTCCAGGACACCGACTCGCCCTCTTTTGGCCAAGTAGTTGGTGAGTTATTTGTTTTTTTTACCCTAACAGTATTTTAACTGCTTTTCTCTTTTTAAAACTGCTTTTCTCTTTTTAAAACTGCTTTTCTCTTTTTGAAACTGCTTTTCTCTTTGCAAACGTTTTTTCTTAAATTTTTTTTTTGTTTTTGTTTTTCAAAGTGTATTTTTGCCTCTAATAGTTTGTAAAGGTTTTTTTTTCTCATAGAAAAAAAAAAAATTGCAAACACATTTGTGCAATAAACAGTATATTTGGAAATTGTTTTTTTCAGGAAATACATTGTATGCTTTTTCTAATACATCCAGAATCGCCAGGACCGCAGTTCAGTCCCAGTGCCAGACCTACACCTCCACCTTCAGCGAGAGATTCGGGCACAGACGAGCAAGCAGGTGCGTGATTTCTGTTTAGGAGAGAAATAATGGAGTTACTTGATTTTCTGTGCAAATGTTGCGGTCAATGTTGTTTTTTTTCCCTTTTTATTGTTTGCAATGAGAAGTTAGGGCTACATTTTACTAAACTGATATGTTGCCTATAGAAACCCATCAGAATATACCTTTACTTTATTTATTGCATTCAACAAAATGACAGCTAAAATCTGATTGGTTGCTATAGGCAACATCTCCACTTTTTATAGCATGCAGTTGAGTCAAAATAACCCAGCATGTACTACACAGTCCAAATGATAATGGGTATTAAAAGGATAATAAGTGCATCCGTAAGCAGGTAGCATAGGACTAGAAATCAGGAATGCAAACATTGTGAAAGAATCTGTAGTTGCTAAAGAATATTCTTTCCTATCCAGTGTTCAGAATGCAATATACAAACATATTATATACTATATACTTACCGTCATTTTCCATACACAGGGCCCTCTTCATACCAGCCACCTCAGGCGGAGTCCTTGGAAATGTCCCCTGAGCCAGAGGATCTAACGACCATCACCCTGGTAACAGTGGATGCCCCTGTGTCTGGCCTCCAGGAAGTTTCACCTGGCCCTGCTGAACCATCACACCACCAACCTGCACCTGAAACTATGGACCCAGCCAGAGAAATGGCGCTGTCTATTGGCGCATTCCAGCAGCAACAGACATTGTTCATGGACAGGCAAACTGGCCACATGGCACAAATTGCGGCCCAGTTGAGGCGAATACACCGCTCCACTAGCCAAATCCCTGCTGCAATAAACCGGCTGGCAAGCGCTTTGGAGCAGACGAATGTGCAGCTGGCCCAAATGTCTGGGTCTGTGGACGCCATGCATTCCTCCGTTCGTGAGGGGAATGCCAATGTTATACGGCTGGCAGGCCAACTCCAGCAGGAACTGATTGCCCGCTTGCCGGCCCCTTTTTCATCGGCCTCCACCAGTACTGCTAATACGCCGACCAGATCAACATATAGCACTCCTCCAAGGAGAGGTGCTCGCACCAGGGGTGGGCGAGGGAGGGTAGAGAGTGGGCCTAAGCACAGTGATATGCCAGCGAAAAGACGGCGCTAGGGCAAAAAATGTATTTTTGGGGAATGTGTAAGCGTTATACTTTTTCTTTTATTATGTTGTAATGCAATAAATGCTGTTATATTTCATTCATTTCATTCTTTATTTTCTTCCCATTAAACAAGAGTATACTGTTTTCTTTAAAACGATGCACTAATTTCACGTACACATTGACCACTAACTGTCACTTTACAGGGATTTTAACTATTACAACATTCACAGTACACACTATCCTCTGTTTAAAGGGTCCAATTTTATTAAAATATTCCATTAATAAAACCATTGCACTGACATAAAATCAAAAACCAATATATGTTTTTTATTGTATGCACTTACATTTAAAGTAGTTTGTAATGAGACGGTCTCAAATCTGCCTCCCCCTGTGTGCTTTGCACATCAGCAAATGGGACACGGGCCCCTACTTGTTCGTTGTGTACTGCAATAATCGGTGGGGTAAGTTGATGTAAAGCTAGATTATGTATCAGACAGCAAGCCAGGATAATATCAGACACCTTAAAAGGTGCATACATAAGCACCCCACCAAATATATCTAGGAACCTGGTTTACATGAGTACAAACATTGGTACTACGTCCACATCAGGCAAAGATTCCAGATTCATACGCACTTTAAATGCACGTGGAGTAAACCTTTACATCAGTATATAGGATTCAATAATACAGGATGGGAAAAAAAATAAAAAATCCTCAAATTACATGCCAGTTTGCCCATTTCCCATATACAATCCTAAAGGAGGAAACTTTGCACAAAATGGCTCTTTCTCTTATGTTAGAAATGGCTAAATAGTTCAAACAGCACACTGTTTGAACAATCTCGCTGCTCACAAGCAGCGCTTTCATTTTGGTCTATTGAATGGCGGTTTTCCGGCGGCTTTATAAACCCCCTAATAGTAAATCCGGCTGTTTGTATGTAGAACATTGTTGAAACCGTCATGGCACTTTATACAGAGGCGGGTTTGGAAACATCATTTTTGGCCGTTTGGACGGCGGGTTTAGCCTTAGTAAATCCGGCGATGGCTAAACCGCCGCCAAACCCGCCGAAAGTCGGCGGGTTTACAAACACGCCTGATAGTAAATCTAGCCCTAAATATCAACTTTCTGTCTCAGAACACTATGACCTTCACTTTGTTTCATGATGTTACATCAGTATTCCAAAACAAATAATAATATGTGACCTCCTTTTCCACACTACATATTGTAGGCCACATTTACGATCCAAAAGATAAATTATAAAGGAGGACTGACAGTTAATAAAACTTTCTATCTTAAAGACTTCCATAGACGCTTTTGAATAAAAATCCACAAATTTATTCTTAATAAAGATACAAGTTACAAATAATCTTGTTCCACTTATAACACCCTTTCATTTTGTTTGACAGCCATATGGAACCCTGAGATTTTAACATATCAATAGTTTAATTACTACATGTATACTTATTTCTAAAAAAGCTGGGGGCCAGTTTGTCTTTCAAGGTATTAGATCTTCTAAAAATCACAGTTGGTTTATCAAGCAAAAGTGGTCGCAATATCTTATCATGTTTCAAAAGTCCAACATTTTTGTTATTTTTTTTCTAACTTGATATGAAAAATAATTATATTTTGATTTAAAAAATATAAAGATTTATCAGATGATTTTTCATAATGCATTTTTTCGGAGCCAATAGAGAGTTTCTTTCATAGAAACCTCCTCAAAAGTTGGCCTTAACAATTCAAGAAAATAACAAATATTTCCACAAATTAATTAAGAAGAGGGATAGAGTTATTCCTCCTTACATGTAAAAGATACCCCTTAGGGATATTTTATTTTCAGGTATTCAAATTACTGCTCGAAAAAACTCAAAATGTATTGCATTCGACCTTTTTGTGATAAGTCTCGGTAATAATAACATTATTACAAACCGAGAGGGCTATATTCAAGAAAATAATGTGGTATGTGTAGAACGTGCTGCTAAACTTTAAATTATACTGCATATATTTCAAGCATGCAACAAAATCTATTATAGAATCAGAATCACCATTCCTGTGGAAAAATAAATCATCAGTACATCTGTCATAGAGGACCAGGTTTACCCTGAATCCACCAGTCCAGATATACTCAGACTCAAATGATCCCATATCCAAATTAGCAAACCTCAATGCAAACCTAGTCCCCATGGCAGTCCCAAGTGCTTGGAGATAAAACAGTGTGTCAAATAAAAAATAGTTGTGTGACAAATTAAAAGCATGTCATGCCTCTCCAAGTTCCCTATTCATAAGAAGAAATGTATAACTGCCCATATACCTGTCAAATGAGTAATATTACTGTAAAGGGATTCTACACCACAGGTAAGAAAGTAGGTGGTGTGTCAAGTGATTTATAATCTTTCAAAGTTGATAATATGTGGGTACTACTGGTTATGGATCAAATAAGAAAAGCCAAGTATCTCTAGATATAACCCCCTCAGTAAGAGATTCATCAAATAATATCTTAAGTTGAGATTGAAACAGGTTTGTAGTTGTAACGATACTGGTGGTATTACCAGAAGTCTAATGGCCAATCAGATATACATCAATTGTCAGATGTTTGGGGGGTCAGTACACAAGTGCGTAATGAGATGTTTGATAGCTCGTTACAAAAGTGGGTAATCATGGGTGGAAGAAAGTGTGGCAAGCAACAGGAGCTAAACAGGCAGAATACTCAAGCATATGTTTGATCAAGGAGGTGCCTATCATAGGACCAAACATAAAACAGGAACCAAGATGGTTTCTCATTGATGCTATACTGGCCATCTTGGAAAAGCTCACATTTAAGGTCAACTTTACAATTCCAATGACCTCTAGTGGTATAATAGAGGTGCAAATAACAGAGTCATTCCTTAGAGTAGGATTACTTTTAAGTTTTTGATGAAATCTTATTTCACTTAACCATCTATTAGTTTCAAACAAATAGTCTTCCAAATTTTAAATAACAAGCCCGGCACCTTTATCAGCGGACTTGATGATATTGAAAGTATCTGCCAGTAAGATTTAATTATGGCTTTTCTTTCTTCATGGGACAGGTTATCTCTCAAGTAGCCTTTCTCTGCTTTTGTACACCATTTGCTAAAGTCTTCTAATATAGTCTGATAGAAACTTCTATGAACACATGTATTTGTTGAAAGGGATAGAATTGCTCCTAAACTGAAATAATGATAGGGGCTTGGAGCCATTAAATAGCTTAACTTCTTTGTGTAACCTGATCCCTTTTTCTCATACAGTAGAGGATCCAAAATGTTCACATAGCCCCTATGTGAGTGAGCTAAGATTACGGGAGTCCCTTCAATGATTTAACTTTTTAGATCTTTCGAGGCAAAGTATCTTTTGCGACTGAGTGTCCATATAAATCTCTTCAGATCTATAAATAAATCAAACAAATTAAATTTTGTACAGATTTCAATCCTTAATCCAATAAAATCAATTCATGCATAGTTAAAGTTTTAGATAATAGATTAAATACTACTTTGTGATTTACCTTAGCTTTAGACTTTTTGCAATAAATCTTACGTCTTCCTTTGGATCCTTGTCAATATTCTCTCGGTTTCTTTTTGGGGTTAGCTGTTGTAATGGCCTCAATCGATTCATCTCAGTTAAGTTAAATCACACCCTCATCTTAGATGTTTTGGGTCTGATTCCATGACTATCAGCACTCCTCTTATCTTTGTTGGTGATGTGTTTTCGAGAATTCTTGCACCTTCTTTATACAGGGAAAATTTGGACCTCAAGGGTCTAGAAACTTTAGTGGATTTAGGTGTATTACTAGGTTTATAAGGATCTCTCATCCTATATCTAAAATGCCTATTAAGAAATTCTGGACTGTAAACTGAACTGTGTTGGACATCATTTTTCTCATTATAAGCCAGTTCATCAGGATGTTGATTGAAACTACTTATATTATGGCTGTTTGTATTTTGATCATGTTTAAAATCTGTATGGCGATTTTTAGTGGTTGGTTTGTTAAACTGTGGTTTTCAGCCTTTTAGCTGTTGATTTAGCCTTTACTAAATCCTACGGTTTTAAAGTCACTGGCAAACCACCGAAAACTGATTGTTTCATCAAACCGCCCTTTAGCAAATCAAGCTGTTGGCAGTTTATAAACAGGAAGTTTAGCTATTTGTTCAGTTCCTGACTAGTCCTATGTATATCAAATATGTGGGCATTACATGCATGGCTCGACAAAATCTCAGGCCTGAAAAGATAAGGAGTTGCCCCTGCACATTTTTAGCTGTATAACTGCGGAAAAGCTCATAACCATTTTTTCTCTGCAAGAGGACTTTATATTTGCACCACCTCTAAGCTGGCAGATATCGTCACAATTACACTTTGCCAGAAAACCACATTTCTAGCCACACTTTTTCCAAAAGTAAAAAAAATATTCACTGTTTTTGTGACTATACATTTTTCTGATTTGCTGATTTGGAAAAACTTGAACTATGTGACATACAAAAGTAATAAATAAGGCAATATCATTTACCCTTTGGCTCCTTATACCTGGATCACAAAAATGTGAACTGTAGGAAAATCATTGACATTTATATCTTAAAAACATTGTTACAATTCTTTGTTTCACTGTTTCTCATACTTAGATTATACGGTTCAAAATAAGCACATTTATATCATACAGTTTAAAAAAAAATATTAAAAGAACACCAACACTCACATAACTTAAAAAGTAATTGTTTTGCATTATTAATAAGTATAATTTGAATGAAATACATCTAAACTAAAACAATGGTTCTTAATCCCAATATCACAGATTTTACAGCTCTGCTGTATTTAAATGATGTCTGAGATCACATATGCTCCCTTAATGCCATAACATCTCAATGAAATTGAGGTCTGGACTTTAACTTGCCAATTGCAAAACCTCAATTTGTTTGTTTTTTTATTCATTCAATTGTAGATTTGCTGGTGTGTCTACATATCCTGTTACCTGATTCAATATTGGCACAACTTCAGTTATCAGACAGAGGGTTTCACATTTTCCTCTAGAATACTCTGACATAAAGTGTTCATGGTGAACTCAATGATTGGGAGGTGTTCAGGTCCTGTGGTTACAAAACAAAGTCATATTATCACCGTTGCACTGTGGGGGCTCCGGCTGTAATTGGCTCAACTTAAATGAGGGCAAGAAAGGCTGCATATGCCGCAGCCTAGTGAGCTGCTGTGCAGCCCCATCAAATTATTGTGTCAGTGTTATTATATGTAAAATTCCAAGGGGTAATTGTATCAAGCTCCGATTTTTTCAGAGATTAAACATTGCGGAAAATCGCTGGTGATAACCCGCAATATTATTCCCCAATTTGTGAAATGTATTGGCTGCGTTTTTTACTCTGATCTTCAAAATCGCTGGTCATCTCTTGTGATTTGCTGGGATTTCAATAGCGCCTGTATTTAGCCAACTCTCCCATGTTTAGCTAACTCTCCCATGTTTAGGTGAAAATTGCCATAGACAACATGCTGCTCCTAGCTGCGAGATTAGTAAACACATCCCTGTTACACTGGTCTGCCTATACAGCCGCAGGTCCCGGTAGCTGTCAAAAGTAAAAAAATAGATAAATGCTGGTAAAAAAATGTGTGGAGTGCCCCGTCTGACCACTATTAACCCTGGTGTTACCAGCCTCCTACTGGTTGCACGAAAATTGGGGAAAAATTTGCGTAGGGTCCCCCAATTTTTATGCAACCAGCACTAGGCAATCCATCCAAGGTGGTTGGCACTATAGCAGGGTGACACGCGGCAGGCGTCCCCCTGCCATAATGACTTACCAACCCAGGCTGTTCAGCACTGGGCTGGATTCAAAAGGGAGTGAAGTCAGCAAAAAAAGTGCAGGCCCCGCTCTAGAAATAATCAGCCCAGTGCTGAAGGCACTAAGGTTCTTCCTACAACCCTGGGCGGTGGGTGAAGGGTAATAACGAAAATTAAATTGTGAGAAAAAAAAGCAAAACAGACGCCATTTTGTTTTGTCCCAGCCATGCCAAGGTGCCATAAAATATCTGGGCATGCTGATGCTTTTAAAACTACAAGAACCAGCATACCCATGGCAACCAGGTCATGCTGCACTTGCAGAACCACACGTGCCAACATAGCATGACACCAATGGCTGGGTGCGACCTGTAGTTCCACAAAACAAAATGTGAAAAAAATCACCACACCCTGTTTAACATAACAAAAATTTAATAAAAATAAAAACCCCAATAAATGCATATCATAACCTCTTTAATGCCACATCAAATTATTAAAAATAATAAAAACCAATATACTCTTCTTCAGCAGCTTTTATTCTAAAATTGATTGTTGACAACCATGTCCCAAAATAGTTGTATTCCAAAATGTCCATGCTTGAATTACATCTTCTTATCTTTTGGTCACAATGACCCCATATTTCTAATTCCAAAACCAGAACATGCTTGTGAAAAATATAAACCCTTATCACATGCGAACGTACTTCTGCTTGTACAGTGTATAAGCAGCCCGACGGTAATGATTACAATACAGCCTCGCTCTATTTATACTCTAAGGGAACTTCCTATGACCAGCGTAACAGTGATGTGTTTACTAATCGCGCAGCTAGGAAGCAACGTGTTTTATCAAGTGATATTTAAGCAAACTCTGTAGAGTTTTCTTAATGGCAGCATCATACATTTGGAAATTTGCATACCTAGAGTGGCAAACAGTCGGGACTTCGATCTCTAGTGATTTTTGAAATAGTTATTTTGACAGAAACACATCTCTGGTGATTTTTCATCAAATCTCAGGTTAATACATTGGTGAGTTTCAACTTCAAATGCGGGATTTTCAAAGTCACAGCTTGATACAGTTATCTACAAGCAGCTTCGGACTGGCCTGCCGGCCAGCTGGGCTATTCACCTGTAGGCTCCGCCGCTATTAAGCTACGCCCCCTCTGACATTAGGGCGGACCTTGCAGGCATCCCCTGACTGACCGATGCCTGCGGTGGCAGTGTCAATAACAAACACACTACCGCGCAGGTGCAGAGAGCCGTGTCTGGGTAGTGTGTTTTTAACTTCAGCAGGGGAGGAGGAGTTGTCTTCCTGTCGAGGCCGCCCAGATAAGCAGGATGCTGGAGCATTTCAGAGTCACAGGTAAGTGACACATTGCGCTCCCCAACCAGCCAGCCTGTTTTTGGTTTTTTTTAAAACAAAAGAGCACATAAGCCCTATGCTGAGAGAAACGGGGGATCCATATATATATATATATATATATATATATATATATATATAACGAAAGAGGGAAATGGGGAGAGCCCTGAGGGATGAAATGGGGAGAGCCCGGAGGGATGAAAGGAGGAGAGCCCTGAGGGATGAAAGGGGGATATGGGGAGAGCCCTGAGGGATGAAATGGGGAGAGCCCTGAGGGATGAAAGGAGGAGAGCCCTGAGGGATGAAAGGAGGAGAGCCCCGAGGGATGAAAGGGGGAAATGGGGAGAAAATAAACACAGCACTTGGCGCAAAGAGATCTGATGATCAAAAAATGCAGAAAAGGGTATGCTGGCATCTGCAGCTGACAAGATCGGTAAGATCTTAATATATAGAAGCAACACACAAAAACAGCGCTGACTGCCGGCATACACAAAAACTGCTAAAACAGTCCGTGAGATAATAAAAAAAACATTTATTAATGATTAAAACAATGTAACTGTAATATAGAGAACATACACTGGCCAGTGAAGATGTAAATAACTGCAGTGAAATATATACTGATCGCTGAATGTGTGATATCAAAACACCATTCTTAAATACATCAATAATGCATCACAATACATTGAAAATGTGCCTCTAACTTCAGTCCCAGTAACATGAAAGTGGAAATAGAGGTGTGGCCACACCAAGAAATGAAATACTTTCCAATGGTTATATATATTCCACTCTATGAGACAATAAAGAATTTCCTCAACTGCAGAAGGTGAATGGATAATAGTAAATGATGCCCTTCATCCACGGACTCCTCAATAAGATTCACATATGGCTCACTCTCTTGTAATAAATGGAAATGCTGTACAGACCTTGGTTCGATATGTCATTCAATGCTGTACAGACCTTGGTTCGATATGTCATTCAATTCATTAATTGTAACACCTGCTATACCATTTATCTTTTAAAGTGCAGTTGTAACCTCATTTACGTAGGGAGAACGACAAGAGCATTGAAACTGCCATTTCTAGAACATAGGAGGAACATTCTTAATGGGAAAAATGAACCATAGTGTCTCCCGACACTTTGGTCTAGTTCACAATAGTAAAGTAGATTATTTGATGAACATGTTAAACAAACGGTTCGAGGGCGAGACAGATTCAAGAGACTGTGTACGCAAGATGTCTTTTGGATTCACCAACTTGATTCCTTGAGTCCCAGAGGACTCAATGAGGCATTGGAGATTAATTAAATTCTTTCATAGGTTTAGGATTCTACAGAATATGTATTCTTGGATAGAAAGGGGGGTGTTATATGGGAATATGCACTTGAGCACATTTGATATATATACGTACTCTTTGTGTAATAACTTGTGTTTCCAAACACATACAGGCTATGCGATTTTGGTGGTAATTTGTGAGGTTTATACCAAATAAAGAAGGGGTTATGACATATATGGATGAGTTATATTGTTTTATGTTATTTTGCTTAAATTATCAAATATGGATATTTTTTTGAAATCAATGCAAAATGAAAAATAAGGATTTTTTGGAAAATACTGGAAGAATACTAATAATGGAAAATAGGGATAAAAAGTGGGAAATTAAAATAAGTACTTAGAGATTTTGTTATTTTTTGCTATTTACAATTATTTTTTATTCTTTTCACCTGTAGGGTTTTAGGAGATAAATATTCGCACATTTTGTGTATCAGATATGGATATGGTGAAACTATGTTCATTATTATGCCATATTGTCCTGTCTTTGTAGAATTATATTTATCCATTTTAGATTAGGTATATATATTTTTTTGGTCACTTTATTATTCCTTTTGCGATCAATCAATGAGTTCTGTATGAATTATGTGTCTATTGGTATTTTAGCCAGGATATGGAGAATGAAATATGAGTGCCCTTTTTCAGATGGGATCTCTTTTTGTGTTAGTGTGTAGATCGGAGCTATTGGAATTTGATTTCCGACATACCCCATCTTTAGGTTTAGATGTATATAGATTTTTATTGTTTCGATTTGTATTATTTATATTTGTGACAGTCCGTGAGAGTTGTTTTAGTGCTTAAGAGGATATTCGCTTTTGCTCAATGTATCCCATATATTTTATGCTATATATTTTAATTTATAGATATTGCAAATGTAACCGCTTAAGACATAGAGATGAATATGATGAGTATTTAATAATATGAAGGTCTCTGTTTCTGAATGGAGTAAAAAATGTCTTATCTATGAGAGAACGAGAGATTTTTACCTCGTGAAGGAGACTATCACTCATTTTTGACCCAGCTGCTACTTAATTAAATAGATGGAGAATATTTAACAAGAGCTCGCACTACAGCAATCAAACCACGTCTGATGAAATCACTCTCAGGTGATGAAACGCATCAGCAAGAGAGAGACACGCTGAGACTTTTTGATCTGATCAGCTATACGAGTGCATCACTATTTCCACGATACCGCTTACATCTTTGAATACTCCCTGCTGTGTGTTGCAAGTCCACGGACGCTACGGTCAGTTCAGCTCTGACTTAGAAAACATCAGCGCTCTTGTTGAAGCTACAGGCTCTTGCACCTCGGTCTATCTATTGATTGTACGGAATACGCTGTTTGTCAGAATTGTTACATCTTCCAGACCACCACATGGAATGACATATCGAACCAAGGTCTGTACAGCATTTCCATTTATTACAAGAGAGTGAGCCATATGTAAATCTTATTGAGGAGTCCGTGGATGAACGGCATCATTAACTATTATCCATTCACGTTCTGCAGTTGAGGAAATTCTTTATTGTCTCATAGGGTGGAATATATATAACCATTCAGGCGTGGGCTGGCATATTTCAGCCCAGGGGGTGCACAGGCGGCCACATCACATAACACGTGATGCGGCCGCGTCCAATGACGCGGCCGCATCATGTGTCATGTGATGCGGCCGCCTGTGCGCTGACGAGCCCGCATCCCGTGTCATGAGATGCGGCCGCGGGTCAAAATCAGGTGAACTTCCATCCCAGGGGTGGCCGGCCCTAACAACGCTGAAACTGAGCGGCCGGGGGACCGATGTCCCTTTGCCCCCCGGGCCAGCCCTCCCCTGTAATTATTGGAACTGCAAGTATTTCATTTTTTGGTGTGGCCACACCTCTATTTCCACTTTCATGTTACTGGGACTGAAGTTAGCAGCACATTTTCAATGTATTTTGATGCATTATTGATGTATTTAAGAATGGTGTTTTTGATATCACACATTCAGCGATCAGTATATATTTCACTGCAGTTATTTACATCTTCACTGGCCAGTGTATGTTCTCTATATTACAGTTACATTGTTTTAATCATTAATAAATGTTTTTTTTTGTGTGTTGGAAATTAGGAGAGCCCTGAGGGATGAAAGGGGGATGAAAGGGGGAAATGGGGAGAGCCATGAGGGATGAAAAGGGAAATGGAAAGAGCCCTGAGGCATGAGGGATGAAAGAGGGAAATGTGGAGAGCCCTGAGGCATGAGGGATGAAAGAGGGAAATGGGGAGAGCCCTGAGGCATGAGGGATGAAAGAGGGAAATGGGGAGAGCCCTGAGGCATGCGGGATGAAAGAGGGAAATGGGGAGAGCCCTGAGGCATGAGGGATGAAAGGGGGAAATGGGGAGTGCCCTGAGGCATGAGGGATGAAAGGAGGAAATGGGGAGAGCCCTCAGGCATGAGGGAGGAAAGGGGGAAATGGGGAGAGCCCTGAGGCAAAAGCATTTGTGATAACATTTTCTTGTATATTACAATACAGAAAACACACTGGGCCCCATTTGAAAACTGGAAGATAATCAGAAAAACCTGACCAATCTTGAATTGAGCTGCACCCAGATTGAGAAGTAAGGATCAATCAAAGCTAAAGATACTCATTATTTATTGTTAGGAAAACATTTCTCTATACTAATATTTTGAATGTTTCTAAAGATTTCATTTTAGCAAGCCACTCTGAAAATGTATACTAAGTTTGCATGACATGATGAAAACGGCTTTGTTCATGGAATATCATGATTACGAGATTATATAATGTTCCTAATTATGTGATCATTGCATATAATTAGTATATTTTAGTATATTTTGAGGGAATGGAATGTTGGAGGGCATGGCATGATTATAACAAAGTAGGATAGCATGTATATGGTTGACAGAGGCTTGCATGATTCTAATGAAGTAGGATGGCATGATTATATTGCGGTGGCAATACCCTAATAATGTGTATTTTGTCCTGCTAAGGTGGCATGATAATATTGAAGTAAGATAGACTTGCCTTTATAATACTGTGTATGTGTTAATCATAGCTATATAGGATGGAATTATTAAATTGAGATCTTGGTAATTGTGTTTTCTTGCCATGTTGGCATCATTAATATGTGAGGTTGTTTATAATGAAGAGATTGTAGGACAGCATTATAAAGGATGAGATTCAAGAAATTGTTATGCATGATTGAGGGAAACTCTGCAGTCAGGGCATCAAGCAATCTTCAGTGGGCATCACTGATATCAAAAATATTGTTTGTGTTATTGACACTACAAAATGTCTTCAAAAAGAAGTGCAGTTTCAGAAGACAAAAGCCAAGCGGAAGTGCCTAAAAAGAAGAAATATAGTAGTGGCTCAGTAAAGAGATTGCAAGCGTCACAAAAGAGTCTGAGAGAAGCAGGAAATGCACCAGGCCAACAAAAGCTATGGAAGTCTAAAGATGTTACTGTAGAACCAAAGGACTTAAACCTTCAACATGTTTCTGAAAGCACAGTACAGAAGGATGCTGCTACATCAGTGTCTAGAGCAGACGAAGGTCCGTCCGTTGTATTAAGTGAACCGGAAGGCTCAGGAGAAAACATTTGTTTGCTCGGAATCACCGAGACCCATGGTCAAAATACGGACAGTTTTGCAGAAAGTGAGATCTTGTTTTCACCTATTCCATCTGTATCTGAAAAATGTAATGTTTTTGTTGCACCAGAAGCAATATGCAGTCTTTCAGTAAAATTGCATTTTATGAAAGATCACCCTGTGCAGCCACCCTCAGATGCCTTGCCTTTTCAAGCTCATAAAGTCTACTTTCAACCGGTACCCGGTGGAAGTGCCATTCAGAGGAAATGGCTGTCTTACTGTGTTGAAAGTCCAAAAAATATTTTGTTCAACTTGTATGGCATTTTGTTGTAATCATAAGTTAATAAACACCATGTGTATGACAGAGTAAGGGAACATGAAGAATCTAGCCTAGCCAATATCAAGTAGCTGTCAGTGCATATTTGCATGCAGAAAGGAAAAGTGATAGAGAAACTTTAATCAATGTAAATTTAGTAAACAAACATAGAGAAGAAGTGCAGCACAATCGCATTGTAATCAGTCGCCTAATTGCTATCATACTATACATTGCAAAGCAAGCGCTTCCTTATAGATGGAAGGATGAGGCTGCTCATACTTTACTCAATAGTGACCTCAACCATGGTAACTTTCTTGAGTTAGTTCTGCTTCTGAGTAAATATGATGGTGTACTGCAAAAACACATAGAGCAAGCAGTAGCAAAAAGTGAGGCCAGGAATACACGCCATCAGAAGAGTAAAGGAAGGGGTGGAATGGTAAACAACTGTTAACAAGCTGATAATAATAATGGGAAATATGGTAAACCAGAAAATAAGCCAGGAGGTGAAAGATGCTGTGAAATTTAGTGTAGACTTTGACAGTAAACAGGATATTGGTGTTGTGGAACAATGTAGCATCATTTTAAGGTATGCCAAAGACAGCATGGTTTTTGAAAGACTCTTCGGTCTTGTTGATGTCAGAAGCACTACTGGGGAAGCTCTGTTTTCCGTTCTGAAGGAGCAACTGGAAATGTTCAATCTAAGCATAAGTAACATTATTGGTTGCTCTTTTGATGGTGCTGCAAACATGAGTGGGCACGACAGTGGAGTACAGGCCTATATAAGAAAAGAGTCCTGTAATTCAGTGTACACTTGGTGTTTTGCTCATATTCTCAATTTGGTCATTGTAGATATCACACAGTGTGTTACTCCAGTAAAGTCTTTATTTGGGCTTTTAGAGAAAACAGCATGTTTTTTTTCAGAGTCTTACAAGAGATCATCTGTGTGGGCAGAACATGTCTCCAACCAGCATCAAGGGAGGAAAAACTGTCACGACTAAAGAAAATTGGTGATACACGCTGGTCGAGCAAACCAAGGGCATTAAGTATAATTTTTGGATCATCTTCTGAACAATCCAATGAATTGTACAGCACATTGCTTTCTTGCCTGGAGTATATTTTACCACAGTTTGACAGTAAAATCATTAATGAGGCAAAGTTCTTACTCCATGGCTGGACAAGATATGAAACACTACTTGTATCATTTATGTTCATGCAGATCTTTGAAATTGCAACTCCAGTTTCAGATTATCTGCAGACTGCTGGCTTGGACATATTACAGACATTGTGAATGGTTGACATTGCCAAGGGTCTGCTTCATAAGCTTAGACCTTCATTTTCGAAAGTAATTGAATTAGTGAATTCATTTATTGACAAAGTTGAGAGTTCGCTTGAAGACCATTCTGTAACTGCTGAAGTCCAAAAAAGTCTACCAGAAAAAAGGACAGCAAGGAAAAAAAAGATGCCTGGTGAGTTATCTCAGGATGAGCCAATTGAAGACTCTCTAAAAGCTTTCAAAATACAGACATACTATGTTGTACTTGATCAAACAGTAGAGAGTATTGATAAAAGGTTTTCAAAAAATGAAAGCCTCATTCAGAATTTAACCTACTTTGACCCAAGGCAGTTTAACCAAATGATGAAGGATCAGTGTGAGATACCAACAGAGGCTCTGAGAACTGTTGCAGCTTAAAGCAGAGCTTCTAAATTTTGTGCAGAATTATTTTGTGCTTAAAAAGCCATATTCTCTTCCAAGCACAAGTGCAGAAGAAACAAATGTTGAAGAGACAATGTCCAGTCATATAAACATGAAAGCCTGTGAAAACTGCCTGACCTGTTGCTACCGGCTCCTATATGATCACAATTTACACTCTGCTGCATATACCAATCTGTTTGCTGTGTACAAAACTCTTCTTACATTAGCTTGTACTCAAGTATCTTGCGAAAGAGTTTTTTCAAAGCTTAAAATTGTAATAAATAGATTGAGATCAATGATTGGCCAAGAATTGTTACAATCATTTCTGCTTCTTAATATAGTAAGGGATATTGTTGGAAATTTCATATTTGATGACATAATTGATACATTTGCACATTCATCTTCTCTTCTATAAAGATTGCTTCTGTAACAGCTTAATTGCTGTTACCGATAATGCTTCATCAATACAGCGCCAAAAAATGAAGGAGGTTAATATGCGGGTATTTTGCACTGTCCGTGATAAGCAGATTATAAACATGTTTACATAGAGTGATTTGAAAATCACTACTGTGTGGTGTTGGAATATTCAGGAACGTTTTTTGTTTTTTTTTGCGTTCTGTCAGATGTTCTCAGTGTTACACTAAATAGTTGTTTGTTTTAATTTTCTAGTTCTAATTTATATTTTTGTATTCATACATGTGTTTATTACTTTAAATAAAGGTTATTTATTGATTGATACATATTTTATCTATAGTTTTGTGTACATGATATATGTGAAACCCGCCTTATTTGCAATGTCCACTTTGTTCTTTAAGGACCACATTATAGTTGTCCTCCATGGGCTGACCACACCCCCTTGACTGGCCACACCCAATCTTACAGTTGGCCACACCCCAATGTAGTGGGCCCCTATCACTGCATTCCCCTGGTGGGCCCTTTATGCCCCAGTCCGACACTGTCTCCAAGAGTGCATTTACAAAGTGCAAAATATTCTTTGCTGACACTTTGGTTTTCAATTTGCGATGTTACATCAAATCGCACTGATTAGCAGAGTAAAATACCAATGTTTGTAAGTATAGTTTGTAAGTATAGTAAGTATAGAGTAGTGCAAAATCAAGATTTCCCTTTCAGTGTATTTTTGGGAATGTTACTTGTTTATGAAAGAGAGTGCGGCCACTTTCACTTTGGAAAAACAATTTTACTATGGCAATGACCAGGTTTTGTTCATTTGCACAGTATCCCTAAGTCGCTTAGGAGTTGATCCTACATTAAATGTTACATAAATGCCCTTAGCAACTTTATCATACTTAATAAATAAAGACACATGAGGATTGTTTGGTGAAGAAAAAAATCACAAAAATTATTGAAAATAAATAAATTAAGGTGTTGGCAAATAAAAGCATGACCAATCAGTTACAGCCATTCTTCCACCAAATTGTGGCAACAAAATAAAACGTACTCTGAAACTTCTAGACAGCAAAGCCCCACTCTCCCTCATTTGGCTCAGTAGATGGAATCCAGCCACAAAAGCGGAGTTCCATAACTCCCCAAGGGGGGAGTGTTGGAACAATGAACATCCCTTTTGAGGGAAAGTGCTTCACAGCCACTCAAATGTGTAATTTATGGCTGCTGATTAGCAAGCATTTCTGCCACACCAAAACCCATCTGAGATAAAAATACAGATTAAATATCAATTGAAAAGAAGATCAATAATAAGGGACCAGGTGGGAGGGGAAATTTATAGTGAAAGAGAAAGAAATCAGCCTATGCTTAAAAAATCTCCCCAGCTCTTGCCATCCCCCAAAATCGTTCTGGTTGTGTGACAAACAGTAATTAACAAACCTTGCATTATTATCTATTGCAGGGCACTCAATGTTTTTTTTTATTTTACCAGAACCTGGGTGCTTATATGGCTTTTGGCCCATTACCTGTGCTTTGTTATCCTTTTCAGATTTTTCCATTTTTCCAGTCCTAGTTTGCAGAAGCATCTCCCAATAGTGGATAGGAGGCATATATCTTAAAAGTGTGCTGAGCAAACCATCTAGGCAAATCAGTACAAAACAAAATGATTAGCAGTGAGCATTCAGAGTGCTTTATAAATTAGTTTCACAGGGTGTTTACTATAACTCTCTGGAGGCCAGATTTCATCCAGAGTCCCCACAAAGTGAAGGGACCACAACCAAACTGAACCTTTTAAAAGTTCAGTAAAAGTTGTAATTATCCTTAAAGATTTTTAAAATTGCATTAATGTTTGATTAGCTGATGGATCTTCAAGGACATATTTCATTTGAAATCTAACTTAACATTTAAAATTCCAAACACCTCAGTTATTTCATGACAAACGTATTAACCAATGAAAACATGAACTACCAAATACATAGAGGTTTAAAAATACATACAGAGTTAA
The DNA here is from genome assembly GCF_038048845.1 of Mixophyes fleayi. Classification (NCBI taxonomy): domain Eukaryota; kingdom Metazoa; phylum Chordata; class Amphibia; order Anura; family Limnodynastidae; genus Mixophyes; species Mixophyes fleayi. The sequence continues at coordinate 282,767,805 of NC_134405.1, read as the reverse complement.
ACAGAGAATGATACAGCTTCAGATTTCTTTAAACCTTAATATACACAACATTTTTAAGCGCATATTAACACAGGTATTACATGCAGCATCATTTTGCCTATTTACACTTCTCTGGAAATAAAGCTGCCTACATTCCTAGTTAGATGTACCTCAAATTAGATGCTTAATGGCTTTTAATAATTTAAAAATGAAATATGCTATGAGTGTTCATTTGTTTTATGTTGCCTTTTGAGTTTTTATGAATATTAGTAGAGTAACAATTTGCTAAATCAATAACCCCCTAGAAATTGGCCATTAATGGTGGTTAACGATTATGTGTGATGTATGTTAATGACTGATTTCTTTGGGAGTATTGCAGTTATAAAACATAATTACAGATTATTATAGTGATAATTATTTTTGGAAAACAAATGTAGTTGCAGATTGAGCAGCTGCAGAGATGAGAAATAGTTCATTGTTGTTGTAACTCTTCTAAATAAAACATAAAAATCATTTGAAAAGGCTACGTCTGTTAAGTAGTGTTATAGCAGTAATATTGATAAAATGCATATAATTAAATATTAAAATGACTATAATGTGTTTGTTTCGTAACAGATTTAGTGTGTGTTATATATATATATATATATATATATATATATATATATATATATATATATATATATAAATATATATATATATATATATATACATGTATATGGGATACTCTGCACTCACTAAATACACAATTAACGCTGTATTGACTACCTTTCTATTTTAAAAACAGGGAATGTAAATTACACATTTTGCAATATTTGTTCAACTAACCAACTCTCGCCAAAGTCAGGCCAGTGCTAAAATGATTTTCTATATATATATATATATATACACACACATACACACATATAGATACACAACCACACTATATAGACAAAAGTATTTGGACGATTGACCTTTACACCAACAGGAACTGTGTTGACATCATATCCATATACATATACTTTGATATGAATTTGGTCCCTTTTTGCAGCAATAATAGCTTCCACTTTTCTTGGAAGGCTTTTCACAAGATGTTGGAGCGGAGTGCTTCCGTGGGAATTTGTGCCTGTTCATTTTATAGAGCATTTATGAGGTCAGGCACTGATGTTGGACGAGAAGGCCTGTCTCGCAATCTTTGCTCCAGTTCATCCCATAGGTGTTTAATGGGGTTAAAGTCAGGATTCTGTGTGGGCCAGTCAAGTTCTTACACACCAAACTCATCAATCCATGTCTTTGTAGTCCTTCTTTTGTACACTGGGGCACTGTCATGTTGGAATAGAAAAGGGCCTTCCACAAACTGTTGCCACAAAGTTGGAAGCATAGCATTGTCCATAATCACTTGGTATGCTGAAGCATTATAATTGCCCTTCACTGGAGATAAGGGGAGTAGCCCTAACTGTTAAAAACAGCCCCATACCATTATCCCTCCTCCACCAAACTTCACAGTTGGCATAATGCAGGCAGACAGGTTGTGTTCTCCCAGCATCCGCCAAACCCATACTCACCCATCTGAATGCCAAACAGAGAAGTGTGATTCGTCAATCCACAGAACACGTTTTCACTGCTCCACAGTCCAGTGTCGGTGTGCTTTACATCACTCCATCCAACGCTTGGCATTGGTCTTGGTGATGTAAGACTTGCATGCAGCTTCTTTATCATGGACACCCATTTCATTAAGCTCCCACTTCACAGTTTTTGTGCTTACATTAATGCCAATGGAAGTTCGGAACTCTTCAGCTATGGAATCAGCAGAGCATTGACGACTTTTACACACCATGCTTCTTAGCAGTCGTTGACCCCGCTCTGTGCTTTTATGTGGTGTTCCGCTTAAAGGCTGATTTGCTGTTGTTCCTAAACGCTTTGACTTTCTAATAATATCACTTACAGTTGACCGTGAAATCTAGCAGAGATGAAATTTCATGAACCGTCTTATTGCAAAGGTGGCATCCTATCACAATATCATGTTCAAAGTCACTGAGCTCTTCAGAACGACCCATTTTGTATCACAAATGTTTGCAAATGGAGACTGCATGGCTAGGTGCTTGATTTTGTACACCTCCGGAAACGGGTCTTGTTGAAACACCTCAACTCAATAATTAACAGGTGTGGCTAAATACTTTTGTCCATATACGATATAGATATATATATATATATATATATATATATATATATATATATATATATATATATAGATATAGCATTGCTTTTTAAATTTAGCTGCAAAAGTCGTAGAATATTTGCAGAACTTGCAGATTAATACATTTACCCCAGAGAGTACATTCCTTTTAGATAAATTACACACTCCAGCTCATGGGGGATGCATGAAATGGTCACCACAGTATTTCTGTATTTTTCTGAATTTTAGTGGTGCAAGCCCAATTTTAGACTTAAACTAGGCATTCACTGGAGTCAATTTCATTATTTATTAAAGCAGTTACATCTGTAGGAATTTACTCAGTATAGAGCATAGCCCTACTACACTGTATACAGTACAGCCAAATTGCATAGTATATAGTAGAGATAGACGGTTCGTATTTGGAGAACGCCGTCAGAAGTATATTAGTACATTATAAAAGTAAGTTAACTTGGAGAGGACAGAAACAAATCCATTCTTGCTTTTAAAATCCAAGTGTTTTCAATCTGAAGGCAATTGGGTGAGGAGTAGTAGAAATGGCATCTGTACTGGTTAGCTGGTACTGGTAAGCAGCCTGAAAACAGAGTGCTCTTTGACTGAGATTAGCTCACCACCCAAAAAAACAATATGTTTATTGCTTTTAAAAAAGTGTTTGATTGTGAAATCAATTGTGTGAGGGGCAGTATCATTAACATCTATACCAGAACATGAAAAAAAAATAGGATGCTCTTTGACTGTGAGCAGCACGCCCCCAAAAATACAAAGACATTTTTTTACAATAGAGTTGTATAAATTTTAATAATATTGTGAAGCAGTGAAGACTTGCAAAGTAACAGGACCTTCTTTTTTTATGATCTTATTGTGTGTTTACCTGGTGTAGTGGTAGCTAAAAAGTAATTCCAACTTCAAGTAGCTTTACTCCTGTTGTCATTCATGGGTCAGTCTACAGATCAGAAGCATCCCAGTGCTAGTTCTGGCAGTAGAGTACTTTTTCAACCTCTACTAGTAAAAGAGATCATAAGGGAAGAAATAAGAAATCCAAACACTGTTTGTCAATCCTAAAAAGAAAACGACAGCTCTGTAAGGATTAAGGGAAAAGTTACTGGGGAATGTGGTGATTTGCCTAAAAAATGAAAATAGCTAACATTCCACCCACAGTGCCAACAACACGGTCATACATCTTCTGTAACTTCCCAGGAAAACATCTTTTCGCTTTGAGTGTTGGTCTGTCCCCTGCAAAACAGCCACATCACTAACCTGCATGAACAGAACACTTAGGCATTCACAGAATGAGGAGTGTCTATGAACAATATATGCTGGGTCTGACATTTCAGATTCTGATATTGTTATTATAGAACAGTCTTCTCAACCATTTGTAAATGTAAATGAATTCCATCTTTATTCCATTTCTTCCAAACAGCAATTCATCAGCTGAATCAAAGCTAAAACCAAAACACAGGTATCTGCACTAAAGGTGAGCGATCCAAATTCTGTGAAATCCAACAGGTACGAATTTTGGTGTACTGAGTTGAAACGAATCATGACTCGGTTTCTCGCACCAAAGGTAGGAACTTTGAACATCTAGGCACCTTCTCCCTGTTCCTTCATTTGCATCAATTTAATTTAAGTAGTTTTTCAAAAGGTGGACAATTGTGTATACAGAAGTAGCAAGAAGCCCAGTGTCAGGATCTTCCTGCAGCCCTCTGCATTACATGCTGCTTGCATTGGCAGCTCCTGCCTCCTGGACTTTGGTGTTATGTTTTATCTGCAGTGCCTCTGCTCACCAAAGGTGCTACTATTGTGCCTTCTCGCTCATCCCTAGGGGTTTACTTGTTGCACTAATTATCTCTTGTACTTGGGTGTCTCTCTACTTATACCTGTCACTCGTTGCATACCTTGTTGGTCATTGTTGTTGTTACTGTTGTATGTTGCTGTGCTGTTCCCTGCTGTGCTCCTTGTTCACCTGTTCCCTGGGATTTCTTCATATTAGTTTACCTGCATCAGCCGTGTTCCTGGTATTTGCTTTCTTAATCTCGCTGCAATCCTCATTCTATACCTACACCATTCGGTTTGCACCATCCTGCAATAAACATTGTGTGTTTCACCATATTCCGGGCTCCTTAGCTGTGATTTCTGCATTGAAGTGTGACAGTATGATCAACCCAAAAACCAGCTTTGGAGCCATGTCATAGATTCTTCTTCAGATTTTTATTCCTAAAAAATTTCCTGCAATTGTTTTCATTCGCTTAATCCTGCAACATGTCTGCCTTACAAATCACCAAGCTACCTCAGCTACAGACTCTACAAGCAGATATAATTTTATTACAATATCAGCTGGCTCACTTTTTTGCCTTACTCATGGACCCGCTGTGGAGACTGTCAGATTTTGTCTATCCCAGTTCTGATGCTGTTGATTTGCCTCAACCAACCGTCTCTGTTGCTGAATCAGTGCAAACATCATCTTTTAATAATGCTACTACAAATTTACTCTTTACCCAGAACTATGGTCTAACAAACTCCAGGTTCACAGGTGGTCCATGCCCCCATCTCACCGAAGAGGAGCAGAAGCACAGAAGAACTAATAAATTATGTCTTTACTGTGCCAGTAATATACACTTTTTACAAGACTGTCCTCTCCGCAGACCACGACAGCCTACAGAACTGTCTTATGTTTATTTCCCTCCTCATTTTGGATTTGTTTGCGCATCACTTCCTGTTCCCACATTACAGCCTGTTCTGCTCTCTGGGATGAGGCCTAGCATGCCAGTTCCAGCCTTCTGTCCTGAGGCACCGGTTCCAGCTGCCTGTCTCGAGATGCTAGTCTCTGCCACCAGTCCAGAGGTGCCAGTTTCAGGCCGCCAGTCCTGAGGTGCCAGTTGCGGCCTCCAGTCCAGAGGTGCCAGTTCCGACCGCTCGTCTCGAGGTGCCAGTTCCAACCGCCTGTCTCAAGGTGCCACTTACGGCTGCCAGTCCCAAGGTGCTAGCTCCAGCCGCCTGTCTCGAGGTGACAGTTACAGCTGCCAGTCCCAAGGTGCTAGCTCCAGCTGCCTGTCTCTAGATTCCAGTCTCTGCCGGCAGTCCTGAGGTGCCAGCTCCTGTTGCCTGTGCTGAGGTTCCAGATCCTGTCGTCTGTCCTGCAGTGCCAGATTCCTCTGCCTCTAGCCCCAAGGTACCATCCTCTGCCTTTAGCTCCGTGGTGCCATCCTCTGCCTCCAGGCCGAGGTGCCATCCTCTGCCTCCAGTTCCGTGGGGCCATCCTCTGCTCCAGTTCTGGGATGCTATCCTCTGCTTCCAGTTCCAAGGTGCTATCATCTGCCTCCAGTTCTGAGGTGCCATCCTCTGCTTCCAGTCCCGAGGCACCATCCAGTTCTGAAGTGCCAGCCTCTGCTGCCAGTCCTGAGTCTCCTGCCATTGTCTCCAGTCCTGAATATCCTGCCATTTTCTCCAGTCCTGGGTGTCCTGCCATTTTCTCCGGTCTTGAGTCTCTAACCACTGTCTCCGGTCTTGCGCCTTCAGCCTCCACCTCTGTCTCCAGCCTTTATTTTCAGTTCCGAGTCGCCAGCCTCGGTCTCCAGTTCCGAATTGACAGCCGCTGTCTCCAGTTCCGAGTCACCAGCCATTGTCTCTAGTTCCAAGTCGCCAGCCACTGTCTCCAGTTCCGAGATGCCAGCTGCTGTCTCTGTTCCTGAGCTTCAGAGAGAGTGCTGACCCTGCAGCCTGCTTCAGAGAGGGCGCTTCCTTTACAGCCCACTCCAGAGAGGGTCCTGCCCCTCCAGTCCGCTCCAGAAACTTTGCTGATGCAGCCTAGTCCGGTTCAGCCCGAATTGCAGCCTAATTAAGTTCAGCCCGAGTTGTCACTTGATGCGGTTCAGCCTGAGTTGACACTGAGTGCTATCCGCTCTGAGTCTTCTCAAAGTGCTGTCCAGTCCAGGCCCCCTGCCAAGTCCTCTGCCCTGTCTGGGCCCGCTGCCAAGTCATCTGCCCTGGCAGGCCCCTTGCCACGTCGTCCGCACAGTCCGGGCCTTCTGCCAAGTCGTCCGACCTGTCCGGGCCTCCTGCCAAGTGTGCCAAGTCTGAGCCGTCTCTTGCCGAGGGTGCCAAGTCAGAGCCATCTTTTGCTGAGGGTGCCAAGTCCGAGCCGTTTCCTGCCGAGGGTGCCAAGTCCAAGCCTTCTCTTGCTGAAGGTGTCTTTCTCGTACCAGGCTCTAGAATTCTAAGATATGGCTCTGCTTTGAGGGGCACCTTTCCCAACTTCCCTTCTGAGGTTTTATGCATCACATATTCCCTCCATACCTGGCCTTCTTAATGACCCTAAGAGACAGGTACTGTTTCTAATATCGCATTTAGAGGGGAAACCTTGCAATGGGTAAACCCATTTATTGAATAATTCCATCATATCGAACTTGAAATCCTTTCCTGAGGCAGTTATTGACAACTTTACAACATCTCCTGCTATGCCATCTTACAGGGCCTCTGTACATTCGACAACATCACCTATTTCATCTTTCCAAGAGATACCACTGTTCTCCACCCAATTAGTACAGGTTGCTGTTCCGGGTAATCCTCGCAAAAAGAAAAGGCAAAAGAAGAGAGCAGGGTCTGCTGCGCCTCAACTTCCCTCTGGCATGATCTCCATCACCTTTCCGCCCTTGGATAAGGACTTGCATGCCGGGCCCCTTACAGTGTACTATGAATCAGACTGTTTAATTTACTTTTGGTAATTTGGAGTCTGGAATCTGCCCTAAAAGGGAGGGGGGTATTGTCAAGCTCTGCCTGCAGCCCTCTGCATTACATTCTTCTTGCATTGGCAGCTCCTGCCTCCTGGACTTTGGACTTGTGTTATGTATTATCTGCAGTGCTTCTGTTCACCAGAGGTGCTACTATTGTGCCTTCCCTTTCATTACTAGAGGTTTACTTATTGCACTAATTATCTCTTGCACCTGGATGTCTCTCTACTTATACCTGCCACTAGTTGCATACCTTGCTGATCATTGTTTTTGTTGCTGTTGCTGTGCTGTTTCCTGCTGTGCTCCTGGTTCAACTGTTCCCTGGGATTTCTTCATATTACCTATCTGCCTGCATCAGCCACGTTCCTGGTATTTGCATTCTGACTCTCCCTCTACAATCTTCATTCTATACCTACTCCATCCGGTTCGTATCAATAAACTGCAATACAACATTGTGTGTTTCACCATTTTCCGGGCTCCTTAGATTTGATTTCTGTATTGAAGTGTCAGGTAGCAGCTGAATTGATAGACACCTCCTGCAATACTTACCGTCAACACCTTCATCATCAACCTCCTCATTATTAGTATTTAGACAAGCATCCAATTTTCCAATTCCAACTGAATCCCCTAATGCAATGATTCCCTGTTTCTCAAGAGACATCATTGTGCGCTACAGCTGCTGCTGTGGGTGGTACATCTATACAGAAAGAGACCAAAAAGAGTAAACATATTATTACACAAAATGTTTGTGAAGCAAGCGTTTGTATGAGGAATGAAGTAAGACAGTCAGGATCCTGTTACATAGCAGATGACTAATGCCATGACAGCTATCTTAGCCTTGAATGTGCAACCAATTTCCGCCATCAAAGCATCAGCTTTTAGTAATTAGGAGCCTGATTCATTAAGGATCTTAAATGAAGAGGTATCTTATTCTAGTCTCCTGGACAAAACCATGTTACAATGCAAGGGGTGCAAACTAGTTTTCTGTTTTGCACATAAGTTAAATACTGACTGTTTTTTCATGTAGCACACAAATATCAACTTTAAATTTCAGTGTACAAATATGCTATCAAGTATTTAAGATCCTTAATGAATCAGGCCCTAGTTCACTAAACTAATGTGTCCTCACTTCCAAATGCCACCTTGATTCCATATCTCCAGAACAACAATATCAGAGCTATACAGCTAGGTTAAAAAAAAAATAGCTATTGTACCAACTGTCCACTTAATTAGGGATATGTGGACAAGCGGTGCTGGGCCCACAAAAGACTACATGACCGTGACAGCCCACTGGGTAGGTGTCACCATCAACAGCAGCTTCACCATCCTCCTCCTCCTCATCTTTTCAATATAGTAGTGCTAGCACACAAGGCCAGGTCATTCACATACAAACTACTCTTTCTATCCCTGGATTCACAATGAAATAGTGTCAATCTTTTTGAAAAACTCAGAAATGTCATAGCAAAATGATCTTTTTCTGTACAATTACACTTCCTTTTTGGAATCATTTAGAAGTTTCTCTGATGAACCTGGTCACTATTTGCATTCCTGGATTGACTATGGAGGCCTGAATGCCAACAGTTAAAATTATTTATCCTCTACCGTTTATTTTGGACTTAATGGACTACATCGAAGTTAGACCTTCAAAGTGCCTACAATTTTATTTTCATTAAAAGAGAAGACAAGTGGAAGACTGCATTCAATACCAGTGATGGGAATTACAAATATTTCACTTATGCAACGCTTCAATGGTTTTTCAAAATTTTGAAAATTAAATATTCTGAGATATTTTAGACCAGTTTGTCGTAGTATATCTTAATCACATCTTAATCTTCTCCCCTGATATCAATACTCACAGAAATCTTGTGGCAAAATATTGCCCCGACTTCACGCTCATCACTTGTATTGTAAATAAGAAAAGTGTATGTTTGAACTAAGGGTGTGCACCGGGCACTTTTAGTGTTTTGGGTTTTGGGTTTTGGGTTCTGATTAGCTTGAGGTTTTGGGTTCTGATTTGTTTTGGCAAAACACCTGACGAAAGGTTTTGGTTCTGATTTAGGGTTTTGGATTCTGATTTATTTTTAAAAAAGCATAAAAAGTGCTAAAATCTAGTTTTTGGTTTGTGTTTCACTCCTACGCTATTATTAACCTCAATAACATTTAATAACAATCATTTCCACTAATTTCCAGTGTATTTGGAACGCCTCACACCTCACAATATTGTTTTTAGTCTAAAACGTTGGACCGAGGTAGCTTTCTGGACTGCGTAGTGGAGTGGCCCCGGTACCCAATTTGGTACCGGGGCCACAATAAAAAACCTTAACTGGTCTCAATTCCACTGCACAGCTATCTGGACTGAAAGTAGTAATAGAAATGTCAGTTCCTCTTTTTGGGAACTACATATAGAATGAAAATATCAATAGAAATGGCAGTTCCTCTTTTTGGGAACTACATATAGAATGAAAATATTAATAGAAATGGCAGTTCCTCTTTTTGGGAACTACATATAGAATGAAAATATCAATAGAAATGGCAGTTCCTCTTTTTGGGAACTACATATAGAATGAAAATATTAATAGAAATGGCAGTTCCTCATTTTTTGAACTACACAAACAATGAACGTAGTAATAGAAATGGCAGTTCCTCTTTTTGGGAACTTAACAAGAATTAGAGCATTTTTTTTATTCAGAAATGATGAGTCTCTCTATTAGAGTGTAATGCCCCTTAAAACTCCTTTAAATAAAATAGTATGTATTCTATAGTATGTATTCTAGGAGACCCTGTTTATATATTTAAATTGGTTCTGCAAAAATATGCATGATGATCACTGTACAGAGATCTGTAATAGAGCAGTGATTAAAGTGGCCTGATTAAAGGTCATGTAAGATCTTAAAGCACTCACAATTATATAGATACTGTATTCTCGTTAAAGACGCTGCCTAAGGTGTATAAAAGTTGGCACTTATATAGCGCTTGCTTCACTGGGTGATGTGAGCAAGCGGAGTGTGTTAATATGTAGAGACCCTATGTAAACATTAATATAATAGAACAAATAGCAGCGCTGTATACGCTGTGTGTAGGTAAGGTAAGGATCTCAAATACCATGACACTCTGTTTAGCCTAATCCCTGACAATGTAATATCACGGAAAGCCTATTTGATTATTAAGGCCAATGGCTAGCTTCTGCTAAATCAGACAGAGTATGCAGCGCACGTCTAACACCAACATAGCTGTGCCGGTGACATGGCCTGTAGGAATATCTCTGATGGAGATAGAACTAGGCCCCAAAGAGCACATAATGCCAAAAAAAGAGTTGCAAGATGGTATTGTCCTTGGGCCCTCCCACCCACCCTGATGTTGTTGAAATAGGACATTCACACTTTAACAAGCCAATCATTTCAGCGACAGGGCCTACCAAACTACTGTGGCTGAAATGATAGGATGTCCCTAGGTGGCCAAGATCCTTACCCCTGCTTATTTGAGCTTTACATAAGCTACATATGGCCATACATTTGTTGTCCGGATTCGGATAAAAATAGCTCCAGACAGAAGAGGTGGATTTTTGGGTCTTCTGACCAGGCATGACGATGGGCTTTTTCATCCCATGGACAACAACTGTTTTCCCCCCTGGTGGCTCATTTATGATAACCACATCAGCATCCTCCTCGTCAAGTTCCTCCACAACGCCAGCTACATCAATAGCCTCCTTGACACCTTGATTATCCAAATCTGAATCTACACTGTGGGTCATCCTTCCAGCATATGCAGAGGGTGTGCTGCAAATGGTGGATGGAGTCGCCTCTTCCCGTACAGTGATGGGAAGGTCAGGCTTTGCAACCACCAACACCCTTGGACTCGCCTTGGGGATTTGTGATGTCATCTGTTTAGAAGACAGAGTTGTTTGCTGTTTTGTTGTTGTTGCTGACAGCATAACTCTCTTCAATTTTTTTGAGAGGGGGGAGGAGGAGGGCTTAGATCCTTGGGTGAAGCTGAACCACTAGTCCTGAACACGGGCCAGGGCCTAAGCCGTTCCTTGCCACTCCGTGTCGTAATAGGCATATTGGCAAGTTTACTTTTCTCTTCAGATGTTTTAAATTTTCTTTTTTTGCTAATTTTAGTCAACTTTGGGTTTTTGGATTTTACATGCCCTGTACTAGGAGATTGGGCATCGGCCTTTGCAGACGACGTTGATGGTATTTCATCGTCTATGTCATGACTAGTGGCAGCAGCTTCAGCATTAGGAGGAAGTGGTTCTTGATCTTTCCCTACTTTATCCTCAAAATTTTGGTACTCCATTATATGCAGCACAAGAGAGCGTACCCCTAAATCACACACACTCGGCAAAGCCTTTACAAATTATCTGCGGCACAGGAGAGTACCACTGGACTGTAGTTATACAGCAGTACCTAATTTTTGTGACAGCTGGAAGAGTGAACGTAATGGGACTTTGAATTGAAATAGTACTACCTAATTTTTGTGACAGCTGCAAGCGTGAACGTAATGTGACTTTGAATTGAAATACTACTACCTATTTTTTGTGACAGCTGCAAGAGTGAACGTAGTGTGACTTTGAATTGAAATAGTACTACCTATTTTTTTCAACCTAATTTTTATTTTTTTTTCGTATATTTTTTTTATAATTTTTTTATATTTATTTTTTTTTATAACTTTTTAATACATTTTTTATAACTTTGTAATAATTACGAAATAACAATGCCCTTAGCAGAACAGAGCACAGGACACAGCACCACTGGAATCAGCAGGACACAGCACTGCACAAAGCACCACTGGACTCAGCAGGACAGAGCACAGGACACAGCACCACTGGACTCAGCAGGACAGAGCACAGGACACAGCACCACTGGACTGGACTGAGCAGAGCACAGCACAGCACAGCACAGCACGAGAAATCACAGGACAGAGGACCACCTAACACACCCTCCATCTTCCCTGATCAATGCCCGAGTGAAGATGGAGGCGGCAAGCGGGGAATTTAAAGGAAAAGGGTATCGCGAGATCCGACAGCGGGATTATCAGTCAGAGCCTCGTTTTAAGTTTCGGAATCGGCGGGAATACCCGGACATCACTCGGATCTGACTCGGAATCACACTGTTCGAGTGGGCTCGGATTCCAGACATCCGAGCCCGCTCATACTTAGTTTGAACAACACCAACTACTTTTTCTAGGTTATTTTGTTTCCAAGTCTGGTCTCTAGATGGATCTTGAAAGTAGAGGCTATTCAGAAATGGACACAACCCACAGATCTTAAGGCTTTACAATGCTTCTTAAGGTTCTATTGTCAATTCAGTAAAGGTTATTCCTCGGTAGTAACACCTATTACCACTTTGACTGTTAACCATAAGAAATGGTCACCCAAGGCCACTGAAGCCTTCTTTGCACTCAAACAAGCCTTCACATCTGCATCAATTCTCCATCAACCTGATATATCTTATCCTTTCTTCTTGGAGGTAGCCTTAGCAATTGTAGTAGGAGCAGTCCTGTCCCAATTTATACCTTCAGGCAAACTCCACTCAGGTGGATTCTTTTCATGAAAGCTACAAACAGCATAAAAACATTATACTGGTGAAGATAGGGTGGTTGACCTTGCACTTGAAGAGAGGGGACATCTTTTGGAGGGTGCCTCCTTCACAGTGAACGTATATACAGACCATAAAAACTTCTTTGTCTTAATTCCCACTGTCACGGTTATAGTCATAGCGGGCAGCAGCTGGTATTTATGCAACTGAACAGTGAAGAGTGGAGTGTAACGCACCTTCAGTCTTCACCAGGGACCCCCACAAGGAGGTATTGTCTTCGCTGCTTGGGATGCGCAGGTCACGTGTCTCCAAGTCGGTTATCAGCACGGTGGAGTTGTAGACAGGAAAATTCAGATGATCTGGGTCAAGCCAAACAGTAGCGCAGTACACAGGGAGAAACAGAAGAAGTTTCAGGGACGAGCAGAAGATAAATACCAAACGGACTTTGTAGCACCTAATTCGGGAGCCAAGGAACAAGCCAGAAGTAAGCCAAATACAAAGGAGCATACAAACAGGAAGTGCTGAAGCTGGTGTGAACCAATACTCTGACACCCTAATGATGCCAGAGTGCTACTTAAATAGAGGGGAGAGGAAGCTGATTCAGCGGTCAGAACCAGCTGATTGCCTACAGTAAGCACAGGCATGCATGCACAGAGAGTGCCCCCAAAGCAGAAGTGCGTCCCGTTGCCGAGCACCAGGGAACAGGCGACCATCCCTTGCACTTAGGAGGAGAGAGGGGACGAGGCCTGACACCCACCAAGTGAGATGGTCTCTGTTCTTCTATCATTTCAATTTAATCCTCACTTTTCATCCAGGTTTCAAGAATTTGAATATTAATGCCGTATTTCCCTATTTCCTCAGCTCATGAATTGTCCTTCAATGGTCATCCCATCATTGATTCTAACTGTATCACTGCCGTGACTCCTATTTTTCCAGCAACCCCCCCTCTAGGGAAACCATTTATTACTCCTAGATTTTATCTCAGTTTTTTACGATGGGTATATGCATCTCAGTTCGCAGGCCATGCAGGAGTTAAATAGACAGCAGAACTAATTTCTAAAAATTATTGGTGGCCCACTCTTCCTCTTGTTATTAAGTAGTATGTTCCAACCTGTTTCACTCCACGTCAAAAAACTCTTGGTCCTTTACATTCTCTAAAGGTTCCAGACATGTGTCGGACACACTACAGCAAGGAATGCAATACCATCTGGATGTTGGTTAATTGATTACGAAGAAGGCCCACTTTGTTCCCCTATTCAGATTACATGGTTGCCAAAAAGTTTCTGATCGAGGAGTGCAAATTATGCACCAAATTAAGTTTTCCCACTGCATAATGCCCATAGTCAAAAGGCAAATAGAAAGTGTGAACAAAGATCTGGAGACATTCATTAGGTTGTATATTTCTGCAAGTCAAGACAACTGGGTCGAATTGCTACCTTTGGCTTAGTTTGCTCATAATAAGCACACTCATGAAGGGATGTCCATGTCTCCCATTCTCCTTCAATATAGTGTGTTATGTGCGTATGTTCGCTAACCAATAACGATTGTCGAACCTCGATTTGTGTTTCCAACGCACAAAGATTTATTCTCAAAAAGTAGTATAATATGTTCAAGCGATGTGATAATAAATACAGCCGTTACTTATCGCAGGCACTCTGAATCCAGTGTGCAGTCATTCAATCCTGAAGTCTGGGGACAAGATGTCTGAACACTAGATGTGAAGCTGCTGCTTATATGCACACAGAAATACAGTAATACAATGAAGATGGTATAGCTTGCATCTATTGGTCCATGTCTCAGGAAGGTCCAAGGGGTTGTCAATCAGTGGCTAGTTCATCCCAAGGAATCCAAAGGAGGGGGGTCATCTCTCCAGGGGGTATGCTCGGCTCTTCCCGCCAAGATTCCTTAGTCTTAAGTAGTTCATAATTCCCTATCATTCATAACTTGTGTATGCACTCTGCGATTCCTTCGCAGAGTGAACCAAACAGTAGGAAATGTAAAGAGGTTTATTATGATACCACTCATGATATGATTCCTTCAAACTACTTCGTATATTTCACTAATATGCATGTAACTTTAATATAACATATAAATACTACTATATTTCGACATAACTGACTATGTGTTGCAACTACCATTAATGTGTACTATTTTATAAGTATGCGTGTTTGTGCGAATGTATGGTAAAAGACCAATTACTGTTGCTGCCACTTGTAGTGGATGCGTACGCCCTTTCACGCCGTAGCGTGCCCTTGTACGTCGTAGCGTACCGTACGCATCTTTTCAGACAAAGACAACCAAGTTTGCTCGACTTTAATTGAAATGACTTTATCCAATTTGCTGACTTCGACAGCTCCACCCTTTGATAGTGTAATAAACTTTCACCCAATCACCGTTTCAAGTTCAGGATTATACAATACTTCTTCACAGACCATGATCTCGGTATTTGGTACCACCCTTTCAGTCTCTTTCTCAGTTTTACTCCTATGAGACAGTTTTCCATACTTCAACACAGTAGGAACACATTTGACAACTAAACCAATTGCTAAGATGACACCCAGTATAAGGAGAAGGAGCTTACCTACACTAGCAACCATTTCCTGTACCCACTCCCCCAGACCGGAGAACCATTTCACAGGGTTCAACCACGAGAACCAACCCGCCACCTTCTCCCCGACCTCATATAATGAAGAATTGTGACTCTTTCGAAATTCATATCTCAGCTGCCAAATTTCATCCATCTTCCGGTCTATAACCTCTTTAGGGTCATCCGTATTATTAGTGATGTACGTGCAACATTTGACACCGAACTGGGTGGCCAGTGCTACACAGTACCCACCAGTAATAGAGGTGAGATAATTTAGTACCAGTCTATGTTGCACCAACTCCTTCTTGTACGCTTGTAGCTCCCTTCCAGTATACCTGAAAGTGTCATCATACATCTCGGTGATATTATCTATTAATTTAGCAAGGTCTTGGATATATTTAAAGTTTAATGTTCCCCGAGCGGTCCTGGTGAGATCTAGAGCAACCATAACTTGGAAACCAGCAGTTTCACGAATCAATTTTGTAGCTATGGGTTCCTCACCAGGAATCATATTTCTCTTGCCACGGTGTTCATACTGTGTGTGTATGTATGGTGGGGATGTAGTCTTGTGAATACCAACCATTTCTTCATGAGTAATAGTCATGATTTCAGGAACCAGTTTAGCTAAGAAACACAAGCCCTTGGAACTCTGAGTCACCCAGGAATAAGCTTTCCTTCCACAAACAAAATACACATCATCAGGGAGAACATAAGGAACAGTATGCCCATGAATTATATCACACAGAGTTTTGATAAAACTACCCATGCCTAGTGTCTCCATTTGCTCTAGACACGTGTCGGCATTATTGACATTTTTACATGTATCTGTAGAGACTTTTCCAATGGATACCTTCTTATGTTTGGTTATACGCCCTAATTTGTGACTTCCATCAACATTCCTGCCTAGTAGTGACCTTGTGAGTCTCCCTCTAAAATGAGTGGGGCAAGCCATTGTCTGATCTGATAGGTCAGCCTCTCAATTCTCCAGGCGCTTTGCATGAGATATATTTAGGCACAGCAAAGATCTGCCTATTGAGTATTGTCGAAGCGTCAGACTAGGGGACCTAGTGTTATTGTACCTCCCGTCTATGGGCCTCCCACCCCTCAATTTGAGTACTTCGGATATGTTTAGAGGGAATGGCACTAGTCCTATATTATGCTGCCCTTGCGGAAAGTGAGAGCACACCCAACACTCGGTCTGGTTTAGCACCTTACCCACCAGGGAGTGATAATCCTCCAAAGGATGCCCGCCTATATTCAGAGTACTGGGGGACTGGCATCGTTGGATGCATCTCTCTTGAACTAGGTAGTCGCAGAACTTGCAGATACAATACTCATCAGACAATAGCCCCTCACACTGCCTCCGAGTTCCTGAGCTAGCAGACCTTATCATAACCCCCGGACCAAGTTTGATAATGGGCTGCTCTGAGTATGGTAATAACTTTTTCTCTGCCTCCATCTCATCTGTATCACTACCAGAACTCTCCTCCGTCCTCCATCCTCCTTCACAAAAATAGAATGTCCTAGAAAGAGTAAAAACAAGGAAAATCCTGTAACAAAGGAAAAACAAAAACCGCCACTCCATCGCTGGAAAGATAGTTCTGGGGCAACGTCTCTGGTTCAGGTGTCTCGACTGCAGGCTTTAGGTCTCCCGGAACAGGCTCACAAGTGACAGATCTATGTCGTCGGTCTTAGTTTTATCTTGCACTTTCTCCGGATTATGGACTCTCCTGCAGTGGGTGGAATGGACCCAAGTGTCTCTCTCTGCAACCTTCAGTGATGTAGTACTGGTCAGCAGCACTTGGTACGGGCCTTCCCAATGGTCTGTTAAACAACCTGAATGTAAGAAATTGCGGATCATAACATAGTCTCCAAGTTCAACATCATGACAGTTCGTTTCTGGCATACCAGGTGACAGCATTTTTAGTTTTTGTTGTTGTTGCTTTAGCTGTCTACTCATTCTTATAAGATATTGTACAGTCACATCATTATTACACTTCAAGTCATCTTGTGGACTCACGATCAAATGAGGTTGTCGTCCAAACAGTATCTCAAAGGGGGACAGATTAAGAGGAGGTCTATGAGTGGTCCGAATGCTATGGAGGACCAATGGCAAAGCCTCAGGCCATGCCAACCCAGTTTCAGCCATTATCTTACAAAGCTTGTTCCTTATAGTACCGTTTACTCTCTCCACCTTACCACTGGCTTGTGGTCGGTAAGTGGTGTGAAGTCTGCTACCGATTCCCATGAGTTTACACATATTTTGGAAGATATCACCAGTAAAATGGGTACCCATATCACTTTCAATGTTTCTAGGGATACCGAACCTACACACAAAGTCTTTTACAATTTTCTTTGCAGTGAACACAGCAGTATTAGTGGCTGCCGGATATGCTTCTACCCAACCGGAAAACACATCAATACACACTAACACATACTTTAGATTCCTGCACGGTGGTAATTGGATATAGTCAATTTGTATTACCTGGAAAGGTCCGTCTGTAGGAGGGATGTGGGATGGCTCAGTTGGAATAGTTTTCCCAACATTTTTCCTTAAACAAGTAAGACATGACATTGCTTTCTTACCAGACTGAGAGGAAAATCCGTGAGCACACCAGTATGCTCTCACCAGTTTGCACATACCTTCTTTACCCAGGTGAGTCAGACCGTGTGCTGCTTCAGCCAGGCTTCGATAGTATGTTCGGGGAGCTACAGGCTTACCTTGTCCATCCCTCCAGAGTCCTGAGGACTCTTGACCACATCCCTTCGCCTTCCAGACCGCCTTTTCCTGCAGGGAACACAAATCTTGCATTTCAATTAATTTCTGCATGTCTAATGTCTGAAAAACCATCATAGTCTCGGTCGATACAGTCATAGGTTGCCCTGCTGCCCATTTAGCAGATTCGTCTGCCCTGTTGTTGCCCAATGACACTGGGTCTTCTTCAAAGGTATGGGCTTTGCACTTTATGACGGCTACTGTTCTAGGTAACTGTATCGCTGTCAGAAGTCCTTTTATGTGTTGTGAGTGTGCCACTGGTGTACCTGCTGCTTTCGTAAAGTTTCTAAGACGCGAAAGGGCCCCAAAATCGTGCACTACCCCGAAGGCGTACCTAGAGTCAGTATATATATTGGCTGATTTACCCTCTGCCAATTCACACGCTCTCCTAAGTGCTGCTAGTTCCGCCACCTGGGCTGAGTGAGGTGGGCCAAGGGGTTCAGCTTCTACCACATCCTGATCGTCTACAGCAGCGTAACCAGTACATAGCTCTCCCGTCTCTGTCTGTCTATGACAACTTCCATCTGTATAAAATGTAAAATCTACATTTTCTAAGGGGGTGTCACGTATGTCGGGCCTTGCAGTAAAGGTCTGTTTCAGGTGTTCCATACAGTCATGCGTGTCAGTATTCTTGCCTAACTCATCATCAACCAGGGTCTCCTCACCTCCCACCCTTTGTGTCTCTAGAGACACATACGGAAGGTATGTAGCTGGATTTAAGGTGCTACATCGTTTGATGGTGATGTTTGAGGGTGCCATCAGGGCTAGTTCCCACTTTGTGAATCTAGCTGAAGAAACATGTCTGGTTTGGGCTGAATTTAACAGAGCTGATACAGCATGGGGTGTATAGATAGTTGAATTATGTCCTAATACTACGTTCTCGCTCTTACTTACCAGAAGAGCCGTTGCTGCTACACTTCTGAGACATGTTGGGAGTGATCCTGCCACATTGTCTAATTGTGCACTGTAGTATGCTACCGGTCTGCTAGCGTCACCATGTTTCTGTACGAGGACACCTGCTGCACAACCATCAGCTTCTGTACAAAATAGCTCAAAAGGCTTTTCATAATCAGGTATTCCCAATGCAGGTGCTCTAGTCAGACTGTCTTTAAGATTAAAGAACGCTTGCTCTGAATCTTCTGTGTGTACAACACGTTCTGGTTTTGAGGAAGAGACTAGCTCCTGCAATGGTAATACCAGAATAGAAAAACCTGGGATCCAGGATCTACAGTATGCACACATCCCCAGGAAAGTACGAATCTGCTTCTGGCTCTGCGGCAGAGTCATGTGTTGTATGGCCTCAATCCTGTCGGTTGTCAGGTGTCTTAGCCCCTTAGTGAGGCAGTGTCCTAAGTATTTGACATTAGTCTGACATGGCTGTAATTTATCCTTTGCCACCTTGTGCCCTGTTTGTGAAAGATGAAGCAACAACAATTTAGTATCATGTAAACATGACATAAAAGAATCAGAGCACAACAACAAATCGTCCACATATTGAATTAGAACAGACCCATTATGGGGTTGAAAGGATTGCAAACAGTCATGTAAGGCTTGGGAGAAAATACTGGGGCTGTCAATGAACCCCTGGGGTAGTTTGGTCCATGTGTATTGCACTCCCCTGTAGGAGAATGCAAAAAGGTATTGGCAGTCAGGGTGAAGAGGGACTGAGAAGAAAGCAGAACATAGATCAATGACAGTAAAATGACTGGCAGACGGTGGAATCTGCATGAGGATGACAGCTGGATTCGGCACTACGGGGAATTGGCTCTCAACAACTTTATTAATTCCCCTTAAGTCCTGGACTAATCTACAGCTCCTCCCCTCATTCTTCTTCACAGGAAAAATGGGACTATTTGCTGTACTGGCTGTACGAATTAAAATCCCTTGTTGTAACAGCCTCTCAATAACAGGATATACCCCTAGTTCCACCTCCGGTTTTAATGGATACTGTGGGATTTTTGGAGCTATCCTACAACTTTTTAGATTTACCATGACAGGGGCTACGTTTGCCATCAGTCCAGTGTCCTGTACATCTCTGGTCCATAGTTAACCTGGTATTTCCAGCAACATCCCCTTTACTTGAGATGGACTTTGTTCTATAACAGGAGAGTGTAACATTAACCTTTGAGGGGTGTCCAATATATCCTGTACCTCATGTGCGACCTTCTCCGGTATATCTAAGAACACACCATCAGAAGTACAGTATATGACACATCCCATTTTACATAACAAGTCTCTCCCTAGCAAGTTAGTAGGAGCCGCTGCAGCCAAGAGAAACGAATGCTGCCCGATAGTAACCTCAGCTGGTTTAGTTAGTGGATAATGCAACACTTTTCCCGTTACCCCAATGGCTGGAATTGTTTTACTGGTCACCTATAGATTGAAAGGAGAGGTTATCACAGATCGGGCCGCCCCTGTATCTACAAGAAAAGTTTGTTTCCTACCAGTTATGTCAACTATCATTGTTGGTTCGTCTCTCTGACTCTCAGTTAACCTCACTGGCTGTAGACTACAGGTATGACCTGACCCCTAGCGCTGACTATTGCTTTCCCGCGCAGCATTTGCTGCTATAACATGCGCAGGTAACGGTGTGTTCTCTTGCCTATGTGTGTTTCTCCGTGGAGGATACCTATATGATTCCCTATCCATATGTGTATCCTGTCTTGATTTTTTACAGTCTCTTGCAATATGGCCTTCTTCGTTACACCTGAAACATCTGATCACTTTAGGTTTCTTGTTATATGGGTTGTATGCTGGTGGTCGTGTATGCATCCCCTCTAGAGCATGTATACTCACCGTCATTAACCTATCACCTTTCTCCACCTTCTGTCTAAAAAGGTTTTTGTCATGCTCCACAGCAGACTCCCTAAGAGAATCTACTGTGATGCCTCTCCAATTAGGTAATGTGGTTTGTACTCTGGTTTTTAAATTTTCTCTAAGGCCATCCATTAATACTCCTACAGCTACTTCCCTATGATGTGGGTCCTACCCTATGTTGGATATCCCAGTAAACCGTCTTATCGCTGCTATAGCTCTAGCAAAGTAATCTGAGGCTGTTTCACTATCCTTTTGTTTTATGGTGAAAATCTTACTCCAATTTACTACTACTGGAAAATAGATGGCTAAGTGTTTGACAATTTGTTCTATATTTTTTTGGTTAATCTCATCAGTCAAGGTGTCATCTTCCTCCAACAAACAATCTTTAATAAATTTTTGTATGTCAGTATTGGGAGGAAGACACGCCCTCAACACTGCACGCCAAACCTTATCGGTTGGTTCGTGTGCATTTCCTAAGTCTTTAACAAATTTCTGACACTTTGCCAACTCTTTTCTAGGATTTGGGAATTCAGTCATAATGGAACGCAATTCTGATCTAGTCCAGGGACAATGCATTGTAACATTTCTTAAAGGAACTACACCATCCTTATCCGGTTTCCCATTGGGAACTGATATTGTGCGGACTGGGTACGCACCCACTCGTAAACTGACTTTAGGGGACACTACAGGATTTGCTGTTTCAATATTTAGAACTTTTTCACTCCTATTGATCACGTTACTCTCACCTATCTCAGCCATTTTCTCATACTTGTGCTGAGCCTCTAGTACACTAACAGCATGGGCAATGGCCGAAATCACAGTGGGTTCATCTTCATCTTCAGATACACTTGATTTAAACTGGCTTAAAACAGGATACAACTTAGCAATTTTTCTTTTTTCAGTTTTAATAACGGCTGCACTTACCGCTCCCGCCTCAGAAGGGGGCGGGGGCACGCTTGCGCTGCGTTCGCCACGCTTCTCAACGGCCACGACCGTTGTGCGCGTGCTTTTAGCCACGCCTACTTCCGCTGTGCATTCGCTGCTCTGCCACGTGTTACCTTCCATTTGCCACAATTTTAAATAATCATTATGTTTATTCCTCACTTTCGTTGAGGTAATCAACCATACTTTATCTTTTACAGTATTTAGTACCTCTGCATTAAAACTTCCTATTGTTGGGAAAGTCCTATCACAATCTTTGGTCATCTTGACCCACGTGTCACAATACACAGTTGCGTATGCACCATATTTCTTACACATGAGAAACCTCGCTGAACCAATAGGGCCTTCCTTAGGCAGTACACTGACCTTCTCTAGCGTATGCTTAGCACCCATGTTGAACAACTCCAATCTACACGGAACACAGACACACCGCAATGTTCTGTTCCTTCCGGCCAACAATACTCTTCTCTGTGGAACACAGACACACCGCAATGCTCTGTTCTTTCCACCCAACAATTTCAACCCTGTTGCTACAATCACTGCTAGAGATCTCTAATACCCTTGTGAACGTATTTCCAGATAGCCGCGTCCACTCGCTTTCTCTTGTTCCGAACAAGAATCCCTAATACAGAAATATCACTGTGGGCCCCAAGGGCTATCAGCTCCTCGATACCCTGGCTCACCACAAAATCTGCTGAGTTTATTATCGCTGGGAGCACAAGTTGATAAAATCAATCTGCCTTTCCAGTATAATTCCTCCTAGTTGCTTCACCAATTTGCACTAACGGTGCGGTTAGATCGCACTGCCTACCAATACTAATTATTAGCAAACCTTGCGATCTATTGGTAGCGCTTTGCGAAAACCCAGTTTTCTCATTTGGTATACCTGCCCTGTATATCGTCCTTCAGTTGGGCAATCCGCCTCGTCAGACAGCAACTGAGCACAATGAATAATAAACAGTGTATCTACGTTACAAAATCACACACTATACACCTTTTCTGCGCAGAAAATCAAAAGTTCCCAACAACAGTAATAATGTCTCAGAGGTTTTCAAAAGTAATTATACTATATACATATAATAACTATCAAAACGATTGTTTAACCACGTGGCAAATCTACCGGAAGTTCGCGTACGCACAGCAGGAAATACACATACGCTAAGCAATGCAATACAGTTAAAACGCACAATGACAGTAAAAAGAAACAGTTTTCTCTTTTGTCCCTAGGTTCTAGTTAGCGTGCCCTAGACAATGCAAAACGGACATTCGGTTTCACAACACAGAGTAAAATTCAGGTTTTGAACACATTGCGTTCTTACCCGTTTATGACGCGTCTCCACCCTTTGTTGAGGAACCGAAATCCGTTGGTCTTGCGTATCATCGGCAACGAAACCTCCAAAGCTCACGAGCCTCCAAATTGTTATGTGCGTATGATCGCTAACCAATAACGATTGTCGAACCTCGATTTGTGTTTCCAACGCACAAAGATTTATTCGCAAAAAGTAGTGTAATATGTTCAAGCGAAGTGATAATAAATACAGCCGTTACTTATCGCAGGCGCTCTGGATCCAGTGTGCAGTCATTCAATCCTGAAGTCTGGGGACAAGATGTCTGAACACTAGATGTGAAGCTGCTGCTTATATGCACACAGAAATACAGTAATACAATGAAGATGGTATAGCTTGCATCTATTGATCCAGGTCTCAGGAAGGTCCAAGGGGTTGTCAATCATTGGCTAGTTCATCCCAAGGAATCCAAAGGAGGGGGTCATCTCTCCAGGGGGTATGCTCGGCTCTTCCCGCCAAGATTCCTTAGTCTTAAGTAGTTCATAATTCCCTATCATTCATAACTTGTGTATGCACTCTGCGATTCCTTCGCAGAGTGAACCAAACAGTAGGAAATGTAAAGAGGTTTATTATGATACCACTCATGATAGGATTTCTTCAACCTGTTCCGTATAT
This sequence comes from Mixophyes fleayi, assembly GCF_038048845.1. Lineage (NCBI taxonomy): Eukaryota > Metazoa > Chordata > Amphibia > Anura > Limnodynastidae > Mixophyes > Mixophyes fleayi. The sequence continues at coordinate 282,744,309 of NC_134405.1, read as the reverse complement.
TTCACTAATATGCATGTAACTTTAATATAACATATAAATACTACTTTATTTCGACATAACTGACTATGTGTTGCAACTACCATTAATGTGTACTATTTTATAAGTATGCATGTTTGTGCGAATGTATGGTAAAAGACCAATTACTGTTGCTGCCACGTGTAGTGGATGCGTACACCCTTTCACGCCGTAGCGTGCCTTTGTACGTCGTAGCGTACCGTACGCATCTTTTCAGACAAAGACAACCAAGTTTGCTCGACTTTAATTGAAATGACTTTATCCAATTTGCTGACTTCGACAAGTGTTTCTCTAAAAATATAATGCCCTTTAGGTTGGATTTACATGTTAATTACGTGTTCTCAATGTGTTTGTCACGGGCACTAGGAGTCTTTACCCAGGGATCACCAGGTGATAGGCTTACCAGAGCAGTATAGGTGGTAATATGGTACTCTGGTAGCAGGGTGATCACGGAACAGGAAATAGCAGATGATGAGATGCTCAGGAAAGTCTATGACTAGCAGCACTGGCAATATGGAGGTAGTAATACACGAGGAACTGTATGGACAAAGGACACGTGAAGGTAGTCAGTGGTCTGCGGTAGCAAGTTGTACCACTGCTATAGTGAGGAGGAATGTCCAACAGAAACGAGGAGGTGATGAGAGTCAGCGGTCTGCGGATAGCAAGTTGTACCGCTGTCTGAGTGAAGGAATGGAATCCAAGTGGAGGTATCCGGGGAGTCAGTGGTCTGCGTTAGCAAGTAGTACCACTGCTATGTGAGAGGATACTGGAACAGGTGAAACTGTAAACAGGAGTCAGTGGTCTGCCACTAGCAAGTTGTACTACTGAATATATATGTGAGGAGGTGCACGGGGAGAGACTGCAACACAATATATACACGGGCACCTTGACTTTGATCCACAGTAATATGCACAATATAAATGTATAAATGACTGAACAACACTGCCAATATAGAAAGTCTCTTGAAGTAATCCGGCATGAGATAACACAGTCAATGATGGCAGTAGAGTCAGCAGATAGTACACTCCAGAGGAGAACCAACACAGTCAATGATGGCAATAGACTCAGCGGATAGTACACTCCAGAGGAGAACCAACACAGTCCAGCAAGGTATGCAATACACAGCACAGTCAATGGGAAGTATGCATACCGTGGTTCAGGAGAAGGCAGTCAGACAGGAGTGCAGAGATACCTGAAGGGCAGGAGGCCAGCAGGATACAAGTCCCTGGATGGGTGAAGCAGGGGTCTAGCAGGTGCAGCGCACAGGTAGGTAGACCAGCAGGGAACACAGGAAGGCGTGGAGAGCGGATCAGCAGTAGATGGATGAGTAGCGCTGAGAAGTAACAGCAGCGGGTCTCTGCGGGAACACGGAGGTAACCAATAGCAACCAGCAGGTGCAGTAACGATGGGACACCGGAGCAGAGTTGAACTGGAACAGATGATCACGGAGAGTAGCGGGTAGCAATAGTGGCAGCAGACTCAAGGAAACACGGTAGAGTAGACAAGGACTGAAGACTGAAGCGCACAGAGGCAGCGGATAGGAATCAGCTAAACAGTCACGATGTAACACAGACGGGTTGCAGGTTGAAAACTGTAGTGCACGGAGGCAGCGGATAGGAATCAGCTAGCAGTCACGATGATGAAACACAGACGAGTTGCAGGTTGAAGACTGTAGTGCACGGAGGCAGCGGATAGGAATCAGCCAAACAGTCACGATGATGAAACACAGACGAGTTGCAGGTTGAAGCCTGTAGTGCACGGAGGCAGCGGATAGGAATCAGCTGGCAGTCACAATCATGAACAGGTGAGTGGATGTGGTTGAAGCCTGTAATGCACGGAGGCAGCGGATAGGCATCAGCTAACAGTCCCAATGATACATGGTAGAGTTGAAGTGATTAGAAGACTGTAGTGCACGGAGGCAGCGGATAGGAATCAGCTCACAGTCACGATGATACAGTAGATGGTAGAAGTGGTATGGGAACCACAGTAGCAGAAGTGGTTTGGAAACCACAGAGGTAGAAGTGGTTTGGAAACCACAGGGATCAGCAGGGCTGAATAAACAAGGAAACACAGGAACACCTTCAGAGACTCATGGGGAATGAGACTCCAAGATCAGGCAACGTGGTGTTGACCACAGGTGCTTAATATAGGGAGGTTGCCTGATCTGCCAATTAAGTTAAAGGAACATACACTGGAGGTATAGAAAGGGCTGCGCATGCGCAGTCCCTCAGGATGGAGGACGGCCACGGTTCCTAAATGTCCGGGAAGAAGCACTCACAGTCCGGTGAGTGACAGTACCCCCCCTTTTAAAGGTGGGCACAGAACGCCTGGAACCGGGCTTGTCCGGATTTTTGGAATAAAACTTCTTCAGAAGGGCAGGAGCATTAAGATCTTCAGCTTTGATCCATGAACGCTCTTCAGGACCAAAGCCCTTCCAATGAACGAGGAAACGGAGGACTCCTCGCGAAATTTTTGCATCCAATACCTCAGTAATCTCGAAATCCTCCTCCTGATGAACTTGAACTGGCTGCGGTGCTGAGGAAGGAGTCGAGAAACGGTTGATGATAAGAGGTTTGAGCAAGGACACATGGAAGGCATTGGAGATCCGAAGATTCTTAGGAAGAAGAAGTTTAACACATACTGGATTGATAACTTGAATGATCCTATATGGACCAATAAAACGAGGGGCGAATTTCATAGATGGAACCTTCAAACGAATATTTTTGGTAGATAACCAGACACGATCTCCAATTTTTAGTGGTGGAATAGCCCGCCTCTTCTTATCTGCGAAAGACTTATATTTGTTAGATGTCTTCTTTAAACAGGTTTTGACCTGAGACCAGATATTTTTGAAGGTCTGACAAGCAGTCTCCACAGCAGGAACTTGGGTGGGCGGGAGGGCAGGAAATTCCGGAAAAGACGGATGGTGACCGTAGACCACAAAGAATGGAGTTTTGGATGATGACTCATGGTACATGTTGTTATGGGCGAATTCAGCCCAAGGGAGCAATTCTACCCAGTTGTCTTGGTTGGCTGAAGAGAACATCCTAATAAAAGTCTCAAGATCTTGATTGACTCGTTCCGTTTGTCCGTTAGATTGCGGATGGTAAGACGATGAGAGTGCTAATCGTATGCCCAAGGTTTTACAAAGGGCCCGCCAGAATCTGGAAACGAATTGTACTCCTCTATCTGACACAATCTCAGACGGACATCCATGGATGCGGAAGATTTCTTTAATGAAATGTTCAGCCAGAGTAGACGAGGAAGGTAAACCGGACAGAGGGACGAAATGAGCCATCTTCGAAAATCTGTCTACCACTACCCAAATAGTATTGTGATTCTTACTTGGTGGCAAATCAGTAACGAAATCCATACTAATATGGGTCCAAGGCTTGGACGGAATGGGTAGTGGTCGCAGCAACCCTGCTGGAGTTCTGCGGGAGGATTTGAACTGAGAACATAAATCACAGGAAGCAATAAACTCTTTGACGTCTCTCCTCATTGAAGGCCACCAGTAACTACGAGAGAGAATCTCAAAGGTCTTATGTTCACCGGCGTGTCCAGAAAAACGAGAGGCATGGAACCACGAAAGGATTTTCCTCCTCAGAGTAGGAGGCACGAGGGTCTTCCCAAATGGTAGCATTTTGGTGGATGAAGCAGCCAGAGAAATACATTTGGGGTCTAGAATAGCATGGTTGGGAACCTCTTCTACATCAGAGGACGTCACAAAAGCTCGAGATAGAGCGTCAGCTTTCTTGTTCTTAGCAGCTGGTTTGAAGGTTATAATTAATTCAAAACGGGAAAAGAAAAGAGACCATCTTGCTTGACGAGGGTTCAAGCATTGAGCAGATTGCAAATATGACAAGTTCTTATGATCCGTGAAGATCGTCACCGGATGGCGAGCTCCTTCCAACAAGTATCTCCATTCCTCTAATGCAGCTTTGATGGCCAGCAACTCCTTGTCCCCGATAGTATAGTTTTTCTCTGCGGGCAGAAGACCCCGAGAGTAGAAGGCACAAGGATGTAATTTTTGTTGCTCCGAGCGTTGGGAGAGAATAGCTCCTAAGCCCACATTAGAGGCATCTACTTCTAGGAAGAAGGGGAGTGTCACATCAGGTTGTCGCAGAATGGGAGCAGACGAGAAGGACTCTTTGAGGATTTGAAAGGCTTGGAGAGCCTCAGATGACCATTGCTTAGTATTAGCCCCTTTCCGAGTTAAGGCCACAATGGGAGATGCAATGGATGAGAAGTCTTGAATGAAGCGTCTATAGTAATTGGCAAAACCTAAAAAACGCTGGATGGCACGAAGAGTAGTTGGCTGAGGCCAATGTAGTACAGCATTTACTTTGTCTGGATCCATCTTCAGGCCAACTCCGGAAACTATATACCCCAAGAATGGAATCTGGGGTAACTCGAATGAACATTTTTCCAATTTACAGAACAACGAGTTTTTCCGTAGTCTGGAGAGGACCTCTGCCACATGTTGGTGATGAGAAGGCAGGTCCTGTGAGAAGATCAATATGTCGTCCAGGTAGACAACGACACATACATATAATAAGTCCCGAAAGATCTCATTGATGAAACCCTGGAAAACCGCGGGGGCATTACACAGCCCGAAGGGCATTACTAAATATTCGTAATGCCCATCTCTGGTGTTAAACGCGGTCTTCCATTCGTCACCGGAACGGATTCTAATTAAATTGTAGGCACCACGAAGATCCAACTTAGTAAATATCCGAGCTCCCTTGATGCGATCAAATAGCTCAGTGATCAGCGGAATGGGATACCGATTCTTGATAGTAATGGCGTTGAGTCCACGAAAATCTATACAAGGGCGTAATGATCCATCCTTCTTTTTGACGAAGAAGAACCCAGCTCCAGCGGGAGAGGTGGAAGGTCGAATGAACCCACGCTGGAGATTCTCCTGTATGTACTCAGATGTGGCTTGAGTTTCAGGTAACGAGAGAGGATAGACCCGACCCCTGGGAGGAGTCTTGCCAGGTAGAAGGTCGATCGGACAATCCCAAGAACGATGAGGAGGAAGACGTTCAGACTGAGCTTTATCAAACACATCGGCAAATGAAGCATACTGAGGAGGGAGTCCCGGGGAGGAAGATGAGATGGAAGATTGCTGTACTTTAAGAGGAATAACTTGAGAGAGACAACGATGGTGACATTCAGGCCCCCAAGACGTAACTTGAGGGGTGCGCCAGTCAATCTGGGGAGAGTGACATTGAAGCCATGGAAGGCCTAAGACAATCGGACTTGTCGTAACAGGAAGAATTAAAAACGAAATTTCTTCATGGTGTAGTACACCAATCTGAAGGGTTACTGGAGACGTACTCTGGGTGATGAGACCATTGATGAGACGTGATCCATCTATAGCCGTCACAGTAATGGGTGTTTTTAAAGTGATCACTGGTAGGGACCATTGATTCACTAGTGATTTAGAAATGAAATTTCCTGCTGCTCCGGAATCAATCAATGCCTGTGACTCAAAGGATTTGGTAGCAAAGGAAATCGTAACATCGAAAGCGCAGACTTTAGATTTCATAGACAATGGAGAGGACTCCAGGGACCCTAACTTCACCTCTCCAGAACTAGTTAGGGCCTGGCATTTCCCGATTTCTTAGGGCAAGAACTGAGCATATGTGTGGAATCAGCACAATAGATACAGAGTCTATTCTTTACTCTTCGTTTCCTCTCTTCTAAAGATAATTTGGAACGTCCTATCTCCATGGGAATCACAGAAGGTGAAACTGGACGAAATTGAGGGTTTAAACGAAGAGGTGCTTTAGCAGAAGTTGTTTTCTCAGATTCTCTTTCACGAAATCTCATGTCTACACGATGGCAAAGAGAGATCAAATCTTCTAGTGACGAAGGAAGCTCTTGGGTAGTCAGTGCATCTTTAATTTTATCGGAGAGCCCCTGCCAGAAGGCGGCAACTAATGCTTCAGTGTTCCACTGAAGTTCAGAGGCTAAGATCCTAAATTGAATGACATACTGTCCTACTGTATGGGAGCCTTGTCGCAAACGAAGAATGCTGGAAGCAGCGGAGGTCACACGACCTGGTTCATCGAACACACTTCGGAACGTGGAAATGAATTTGGCACTATCTTGTAGAATTGGATCGTTTCTTTCCCACAGAGGGGAGGCCCAAGCCAGGGCTTGTCCAGAAAACAATGAGATAAGATAGGCCACTCTGGAACGATGGGTAGAAAAATTTTGAGGTTGGAGTTCAAAATGGACTGAACATTGGTTAAGGAAACCTCTACAAGTTTTGGGGTCCCCGTCATATTTTGACGGAGTAGGCAGGTGAAGCGTAGGAGCTGTAGACACCTGGGATGGCACTGGGGAAACGGAGGAAAGCACAGGAGCTTCAATACTAGCTGTAACAGTCTGTCCAGATGTTCCTTGGGAGGTTAACGATTGGTAACATTGAAGTAACAGCTGTTGGCGAGCATCCTGTTGCTCCACACGGCTGACCAGATGCTGCAGCATCTCTTTAGCAGTAGGTTCCGTATCTGGGTCTGTCATGGCCTGATCTTACTGTCACGGGCACTAGGAGTCTTTACCCAGGGATCACCAGGTGATAGGCTTACCAGAGCAGTATAGGTGGTAATATGGTACTCTGGTAGCAGGGTGATCACGGAACAGGAAATAGCAGATGATGAGATGCTCAGGAAAGTCTATGACTAGCAGCACTGGCAATATGGAGGTAGTAATACACGAGGAACTGTATGGACAAAGGACACGTGAAGGTAGTCAGTGGTCTGCGGTAGCAAGTTGTACCACTGCTATAGTGAGGAGGAATGTCCAACAGAAACGAGGAGGTGATGAGAGTCAGCGGTCTGCGGATAGCAAGTTGTACCGCTGTCTGAGTGAAGGAATGGAATCCAAGTGGAGGTATCCGGGGAGTCAGTGGTCTGCGTTAGCAAGTAGTACCACTGCTATGTGAGAGGATACTGGAACAGGTGAAACTGTAAACAGGAGTCAGTGGTCTGCCACTAGCAAGTTGTACTACTGAATATATATGTGAGGAGGTGCACGGGGAGAGACTGCAACACAATATATACACGGGCACCTTGACTTTGATCCACAGTAATATGCACAATATAAATGTATAAATGACTGAACAACACTGCCAATATAGAAAGTCTCTTGAAGTAATCCGGCATGAGATAACACAGTCAATGATGGCAGTAGAGTCAGCAGATAGTACACTCCAGAGGAGAACCAACACAGTCAATGATGGCAATAGACTCAGCGGATAGTACACTCCAGAGGAGAACCAACACAGTCCAGCAAGGTATGCAATACACAGCACAGTCAATGGGAAGTATGCATACCGTGGTTCAGGAGAAGGCAGTCAGACAGGAGTGCAGAGATACCTGAAGGGCAGGAGGCCAGCAGGATACAAGTCCCTGGATGGGTGAAGCAGGGGTCTAGCAGGTGCAGCGCACAGGTAGGTAGACCAGCAGGGAACACAGGAAGGCGTGGAGAGCGGATCAGCAGTAGATGGATGAGTAGCGCTGAGAAGTAACAGCAGCGGGTCTCTGCGGGAACACGGAGGTAACCAATAGCAACCAGCAGGTGCAGTAACGATGGGACACCGGAGCAGAGTTGAACTGGAACAGATGATCACGGAGAGTAGCGGGTAGCAATAGTGGCAGCAGACTCAAGGAAACACGGTAGAGTAGACAAGGACTGAAGACTGAAGCGCACAGAGGCAGCGGATAGGAATCAGCTAAACAGTCACGATGTAACACAGACGGGTTGCAGGTTGAAAACTGTAGTGCACGGAGGCAGCGGATAGGAATCAGCTAGCAGTCACGATGATGAAACACAGACGAGTTGCAGGTTGAAGACTGTAGTGCACGGAGGCAGCGGATAGGAATCAGCCAAACAGTCACGATGATGAAACACAGACGAGTTGCAGGTTGAAGCCTGTAGTGCACGGAGGCAGCGGATAGGAATCAGCTGGCAGTCACAATCATGAACAGGTGAGTGGATGTGGTTGAAGCCTGTAATGCACGGAGGCAGCGGATAGGCATCAGCTAACAGTCCCAATGATACATGGTAGAGTTGAAGTGATTAGAAGACTGTAGTGCACGGAGGCAGCGGATAGGAATCAGCTCACAGTCACGATGATACAGTAGATGGTAGAAGTGGTATGGGAACCACAGTAGCAGAAGTGGTTTGGAAACCACAGAGGTAGAAGTGGTTTGGAAACCACAGGGATCAGCAGGGCTGAATAAACAAGGAAACACAGGAACACCTTCAGAGACTCATGGGGAATGAGACTCCAAGATCAGGCAACGTGGTGTTGACCACAGGTGCTTAATATAGGGAGGTTGCCTGATCTGCCAATTAAGTTAAAGGAACATACACTGGAGGTATAGAAAGGGCTGCGCATGCGCAGTCCCTCAGGATGGAGGACGGCCACGGTTCCTAAATGTCCGGGAAGAAGCACTCACAGTCCGGTGAGTGACAGTGTTCCACGTTTCCTTACTCAAACATTATTAATTAATTGGTTTATCTCTAGAAGTGACCGTCCTTCCTCTATATCTGTCTACCAGCAAGAGGAGCATGAGGTTAGTTAGAATTTAAATTCTCGTGTTTCTAATGATGGTCTTCAGTTCCTTGTGGATTAAAAGGGTTATTGTCCTGTAGACCATTTTTATATCAAGACCTCTGACATTCATGCCCCCATGGCTTCTTAAGTTATTACCTAGGAAATTTTCTAGATAAGCCTTGGGTGTTCTGAGTATTTTCACGGAGTCTGGCTGTTACTTTTCAAACCTTCTGTCCAGCATGTTCTCTCTGCTCTTCCATCCACTCCAAGAGAAGAAACCTGGGCCACAATCCTATTCTGCATATCAGGGGGCACATAGCTCTGACCCTGTGGTCATGTGACTGCTGACTTAAGGCCCACCCTATTTATTAGCTCAAGTATTGAAACCTGCTATTTGCAGAGGACTGTGTCAGAGTATTAGCCTCCCTAGCTTTCCTCCAGTGTTTCTGTGCATCTTGTGACTAATGTCTGTGCAATATGGACAGTTCATAACCTCTCTTCTACCTATCATTTGGCTCTGTTTATGTTCCTTATTTTTGCTGACCCAGCTTTTTCTGATACTCTTTCAGGTTTTCTGCTTTGGTACTCTGCTGTACATTTGTATACCAGTCGCGGATATTTTGACCAGTCTTTTTTGTTGTTGGATACCAGCTGGTCACACCTGATGGCAGGCCAGAGGGACACAACCTGTGAACCCAACAGCAGCAAAGCCTAAACCTCCTTCTGGGGGTCCGTGTTGTGCGCAAATTAGTTGGTGATAGTGTTGGTGTTTAAGTCATTGCTGTGTGAATTTCATTTGCTTACCATCCACCATTTCTTATCTCTCGTTTCCTATACCTCTTTATTTTTCTGTTTTTTAACCTTCGTGCCCCTATACCCCGTCCTTCATTTATTACTTGTTCCCCATTATTGTTTTTGTTTTTACCAGTCCTGCCCTTTCCTGCCTGCCCTTCCCTTACTTCACCCTATCTTACCCCACACTGGTTGCCGCACTGCAGCCCATCCCCTTGCAATTCCTTTTGCATGCACCTACCCTGCATGGATTTGCTCACTCTGCCACCTCCAGTGCAGCCCATATTTTACCTCATCCTTCAAGCATGTTTTTGCCTTCCTGCCTGTACACACACCTATACCCAGGCATATCAAAAAGAGGCAAAAGGCTCAAGGTAAGATGCTGACTTCTGGTGAGGAGGTGGTGCATTTATCAAACACAGCGCTGCTCAGCAATATTAGGAAAAGGGTTAGGTATAGGCTCATAAAGGAAGATTTGTTGACACGTTCACCATTATGGGTAAAGTCAAAGAGAAATTGCAGGAGGCAAAATGGAGATATAACGTAGGGTAGGAATTCAAGTAAGGAAATGCCTGACATTGGTCTGATACTGAAAGATGGAGTGGGAAGTTCTACTGGGAACCTTCTCCGACATCCTCGTCCAAGGTTTGATATTGTTCACCTCATAATTCAGCGCCTGTACCACCTGGAGGGGCGGTAGGTTAATCAAGCTATTAGTGCCCATGAATGCCAAGTTTTGTACCAAACATTTGAATAGGGTTTGGAGATGATTAAAAGCTAAGCGGAGCGTGGTTTGATGGCAAAACATGAAATGACATTGGCCTTCCCTTCCTCAAGTTGCATCTTGAATCATTTAAATGTATGGGTTATAAGCTACAGGGTGGGTTCTTAATAGGCAAATATTTACATATGGGTTTTGCTGTGTCATGCGCATACTTTGAACAATCTAGTTCCTTCTAGCAACTGGTGTACCTGCCTTCATACAGGACATCATGGTACGGTGCATTATTTGCATGATTTTTGTTAGTCGTCAACCCCAAAAGGTGCCCATAGAGGTGGACAAAACTGAAGGTCCGGTGGATAAATAATCCTACTTTGGAAGAGAAACTGGTTTAGAGAGTGGTTTCTGGCATCCAAAGTCTTTAAATAGTAGGGTCTTTTGGACATGTTTGAGTGTTCCAATAGGGCTACCTTTTAAGCAAGTATAATCACTCTTGAGTCTGTTTAATTTCGCTTGTAAGGTTATACAGATGGGGAGGATCTTCAGTAAAAAGCTCAAACGGGATACCGTAAAGGTGTTGAAGGCATATTCTTTCATGATGTTATCTGGAAAATTAAAGGCGTATATGAAAATTTGTGGTTTTTTTCCAGAATTTTAATGGGGTTTGCTAGTGGGTCCCTCCCCCAAGTTAAATCTTGTCCTACAACTATTTACTGATGGGTCAGTAGGTCTTACCTTTAAGGTTATTGGTGCACCACATGTTGGCCGCTTAGTTGGCAAGAGAAGGTGCTTCTAAAAAAACTTGCTTTTGCTGTAGCTATTTCCAATTATAATATTCATAGAATTGTGGAGGCTTAAAGGAGAATCATTTTTTTGGTATGGTAATCTCGGGTTTGTGCAGGCAAATAATAATCAATGGGCCTCATTCCTGCCAGCAGTACAGATAATTAGAAGGCAAGGTTAAATAGGCACCTTGTTTTAAAATGCCTGTGATATTTAAATTACTTTCAATGGACAAAACAATAGCCAATGCTTTATTTCAACTTATTTGTGATAAGATTAGGAAATTGGTGTCAGTGGCTAAAAAGTGCAGGGATGTGCTCTTCTTATGTTTGGCAGATTATGAAGCTGGCATAGAAGGTCTGGTTGGGAAGTAGAAGGTACCGGGTGGCTTTGAAGGAATAGGAGGGGTTTAGGAATGTAGTTTGCAATAACAGTGCATGTTGGTCTTTGCCTAGCATAATTTGTCCATGGGGAGGTCCATAGCTGAAATTGGTGGGTATTGCTTTATTTTTAAAATTGTATGGTGAGTTGATATTACTAAAAGGTTTTCTGGTCAGCAAGGTTTTTTAAAGGTTGGACTAGAGTTAAGCTGCTTGTGGTGGGCAATAGTAGGCCATTGTATGATAATCTGTTGTCTCAGCTGATAATGGTGGTTGAGGAGGTAGCTGCCGATCAGTATAAGATGCATTTATTTAAATTGTCGTTTTCAATGACTTACTTTTTGGCTCCATGGTGAGAGAGTCGGTGCACTCTTTTCCTTTATGGACTCAGTCACATGTTAGTTTGTGCCTTCTACATGCCCCACGATTCCTATCTTCACTATTTAAGCTACTCTGTGCAGGGCTAAGGTTGCCAGAGCATTATCGAAACCCATGAATATGTTAATTCTTGACTTGCTACACTAATTTGCCTAAAATATACCCTTATGGTTCAAGTGTCACTGTGTATCCAGTGGTGCTGTATGCTGCTGGTACATTACTGGCGGTGTATCCTGCTGGCATATTCTGTTGCTATATCCTGTTATCATATTTCTGCTGCTATTTTTTGCAATTGGTAATTCCAATGCCATATCCTGCTGACAATATTCTTGAAATAGTATGCTGCTGATTTTTGCTCCAGCACCACATTCTGCTGGTGCCTACCTGGTTTATGCCAGAACATCACATCTTCCTCCATAGTTCGTGCAGGTCATCGCTTCTCAGGAAACATCTGTGCAGGTCACCGCTTCTCAGCGTTAACCAGTGCAGCTCATCGTTTCTCAGCATTACCTGTGCAGCTCTTCGCTTCTCAGCATTACCTGTGCAACTCCTCGCTTCTCAATATGACCTGTGCAGCTCACCGCTTCTCAGCAAACACCTGTGCAGCTCAACACTTCTCAGAATTTACCGGTGCAGCTCATCGCTTCCCAGCAATACCTGTGCTTTCCAGCAATACCCGCTTCTCAGCAAACACCTGTGTCAAATCCTTGTCTCTGCCTACATGTACATTAGCTCACTTATGGTCATTACCGCTATTGATGGAAGTCCGATTCCTAAAGGGAAGATTCTATGCTGGACTGAACCTTTGTCCCTACAGATTGGTGCTTTACATTTTGAGAAAATTTTCTTTTTCTGTATTGTCATGCACCACCAGTCCCATCATTTTGGGCTTTCTGTGGTTACAACCGAAATTCTCCTCAAATCGGTTGGACCTCTTCTCAGATATTGTCCTGGGGCCCTTCTTGCCATTCCAACTGCCTGCTACAAGTAAAACCTCTTCTCAGTGCGTCGCCTCAATCCACGACTGCCAAAACTTGACTTCCCTCCCAGTATCAATCATTTGCAGACGTATTCGCTAAACAAAAATTACTACCTCCTCACCGCATTTGGGACTGTGCTATTGAAATTCCTGATAAAATGCCACACAAGGGTCGTGTCTTTCCTCTATCTGTTTCTGAAAAGCAAGCCATGTCAGATTATGTGAAAGAAAACCCTTTCTCAAGGCTTTATTCGACCATCTTCTTATCAGCAGGTGCAGGATTTTTTTCTGTGAAAAAAAAAGATGGGACATTACATCCTTGCATTGACTACAGAGGTCTCAATGCTATCACCTTAAAAAATTGGTAATCTATTTCATTGGTCACCGAATTATTCAACAGAATTAAGGTGGCACAGATATTCACCAAGTTGGACCTGAGGGGCTCCTAAAATCCTATCAGAATACGTGACAGAGAGGAGTGGAAAATAGCATTTAATACTAGAGACGGCCACTACGAATACCTGGTTATTTTGTTCAGTCTCAGCAATGCACCCACTGTGTTCCAAACTATCATAAAAAAAAAATTCAAAGACCTTCTGTATTCTTCTGTTGTCGTCTACTTGGATGATATTTTGATTTTCTCACAGGTGTCGAAGTCAGCAAATTGGATAAAGTCATTTCAATTAAAGTCTAGCAAACTTGGTTGTCTTTGTCTGAAAAGATGCGTACGGTACGCATCGACGTACAAGGGCACGCTACGGCGTGAAAGGGTGTACGCATCCACTACACGTGGCAGCAACAGTAATCGGTCTTTTACCATACATTCGCACAAACACGCATACTTATAAAATAGTACACATTAATGGTAGTTGCAACACATAGTCAGTTATGTCGAAATATAGTAGTATTTATATGTTATATCAGAGTTACATGCATATTAGTGAAATACACGGAACGGGTTGAAGGACTAACATCATGAGTGGTATCATAATGAACCTTGTTACATATCCTACTGTTTGGTTCACTCTGCGAGGGAATCGCAGAGTGCATACACAAGTTATGAATGATAGGGAATTATGAACTACTTAAGACTAAGGAATCTTGGCGGGAAGAGCAGAGCATACCCCCTGCAGAGATGACCCCCTCCTTTGAATTCCTTAGGATGAACCAGCCAATGATTGACAACCCCTTGGACATTCCTGAGACCTGGACCAATAGATGCAAGCTATACCATCTTCATTGTATTACTGTATTTGATTGTGTATATAAGCAGCAGCTTGTGATCCAGAGTGCAGACATCTTGTCCCCAGACTTCAGGATTGAATGACTGCACTGGATCCAGAGCGCCTGCGATAAGTAATGGCTGTATTTACTATTACTTCGCTTGAGCATTTTTATTCTACTTATTGCGAATAAATCTTTGTGCTTTGGAAACACAAATCGAGGTTCGACAATCGTTATTGGTTAGCGACAATACGCACATAACAATTTGGGGGCTCATGAGCTTTGGAGGTTTCGTTGCCGATTATACGCAAGACCAACGGATTTCGGTTCCGCCACAAAGGGAGGAGACGAGTCATAAACTGGTAAGAACGCATGGTGTTCAAAACCTGAATTTTACTCTGTGTTGTGAAACCGAATGTCCGGTTTGTATTATCTACGGCACGCTAACTAGAACCTAGGGACAAAAGAGAAAACTGTTTCTTTTTTCTGTCATTGTGCGTTTTAACTGTATTGCATTGCTAAGCGTATGTGTATTTCCTGCTGTGCGTACGCGAACTTCCGGTAGATTTTCCACGTGGTTAAACAATCGTTTTGATAGTTATTATACATGCATAGTATAATTACTTGTGAAAACCTCTGAGACATTATTACTGTTGTTGGGAACTTTTGATTTTCTGCGCAGAAAAGGTGTATAGTGTGTGATGTTGTAACGTAGATACACTGTTCATTATTCATTGTGCTCAGTTGCTGTCTGACGAGGCGGATTGCCCAACTGAAGGACGATATACAGGGCAGGTATACCGAATGCGAAATCTGGGTTTTCGCAAAGCGCTACCAATAGATCGCAAGGTTTGCTAATAATTAGTATTGGTAGGCAGTGCGATCTAACCACACCGTTAGTGCGAATTGGTGAAGCAGCTAGGAGGAATTATATTGGAAAGGCAGGTTGATTGTATCGACTTTGTTCTCCCAGTTATAATAAACTCAACAGATTTTTGTGGTTGAGCCAGGGTATCGAGGAGCTGATAGCCCTTGGGGCCCACAGTGATATTTCTGTATTAGGGATCCTCGCCGGGTGCAAGAAAAGCGAGTGAACGCGGCTAAAGGAAATACGTTCACCGAGCATTAAAGATCTCTAGCTGTGATTGTAGCAACAGAGTTGGAATTGTTAGCCGGAAGGAACAGAGCACTGCGGTGTGTCTGTGTTCCGGGTAGAAGGTATATTGTTCAACATGGGTGCTAAGCATACGCTAGAGATGGTCAGTGTACTGCCTAAGGAAGGCACTATTGCTTCAGCGAGGTTTCTCATGTGTAAGAAATATGGTGCATACGCAACTGTGTATTGTGACATGTGGGTCAAGATGACCAAAGCTTGTGATAGGCCTTTCCCAACAATAGGAAGTTTTAATGCAGAGGTACTAAATACTGTAAAAGATAAAGTATGGTTGATTACCTCAACGAAAGTGAGGAATAAACATAATGATTATTTAAAATTGTGGCAAATGGAAGGTAACACGTGGCAGAGCAGCGAGTGCAAACCGGAAGTAGGCGTGGCGAAAAGCGCGCACAAGGCAGATGTAACCGTTGAGAAGCGTGGCGAACTCAGCGCAAGCGCGCCCCCGCCACCTTATGTGGCTAGAGGGGTAAGTACAGCCGTTGCTAAAGCTGAAAATAGAAAAATTGCTAAGTTATATCCTGTTTTAAGCCAGTTTAAATCAAGTGCATCTGAAAATGAAGATGAACCCACTGTGATTTCGGCCATTGCCCATGCTGTTAGTGTACTAGAGGCTCAGCGCAAGTATAAGAAAATGGCTGAGATAGGTGAGAGTAGCGTGATCACTAGGAGTGAAAGCGTTCTAAATCTAGAACCAGCAAATCCTGTAGTGTCCCCTGAAGTCAGTTTACCAGAGGGTGCGTACCCAGTCCGCAGAATATCAGTTCCCAATGTGAAACCGGATAAGGATGGTGTAGTTCCTTTAAGAAATGTTACAATGCATTGTCCCTGGACTAGATCAGAATTACGTTCCATTATGACTGAATTCCCAGATCCTAGAAAAGAGTTGGCTAAGTGTCAGAAATTTGTTAAAGACTTAGGAAATGCCCACGAACCAACCAATAAGGATTGGCGTGTAGTGTTGAGGGCGTGTCTTCCTCCCAATACTAACATACAAAAATTCACTGAAGATTGTTTGTTGGAGGAAGATGACACCTTGACTGATGAGATTAACCAAAAGAATATAGAACAAATTGTCAAACACTTAGCCATCTATTTTCCAGTAGTAGTAAATTGGAGTAAGATTTTCACCATTAAACAAAAGGATAGTGAAACAGCAGCAGATTACTTCACTAGAGCTATAGCAGTGATAACACGGTTTACTGGGATATCCAACATAAGTGAGGACCCACATCACAGAGAGGTAGCTGTAGGAGTACTGATGGATGGCCTTAGAGAAAATTTAAAGACGAGAGTACAAACCACATTACCTAATTGGAGAGGTGTTACGGTAGACTCTCTTAGGGAATCTGCTGTGGAGCATGACAAAAACCTTTTTAGAAAAAGGGAAGAGAAAAGTGATAGGTTAATGACGGTAAGTATACAGGCTCTAGAAGGGGTGCATACATGACCACCAGCATACCACTCATATAACAAGAAACCTAAAGTGATCAGGTGTTTCAACTGTAACGAGGAAGGACATTACATAAGAGATTGTAAAAAGGAAAGACTCAATACACAGAGGGGTGGGTCACATAGATATCCTCCAAGGAGGGATTCACATAGACTAGAAGACTCACATCTACCCGCGCATATTACAGCAGCAAATGCTGCGCTGGAAATCAATAGTCAGCGCTAGGGGTCAGGTCATACCTGTAGTCTACAGCCAGTGAGGTTAACTGAGAGTTAGAGTGAAGAACCAAAAATGATAGTTGACATAGCTGGTAGGAAACAAACTTTTCTTGTAGATACAGGGGCGGCCCGATCTGTGATAACCTCTCCTTTCAATCTACAGGTGACCAGTAAAACCATTCCAGCTATGAGGGTAACGGGAAAAGTGTTACATTATCCTCTAACTAAACCCGCTGAAGTTACTATTGGGCCTCTGCAAACTAAGCATTCGTTTCTCTTGGCTGCAGCGGCTCCTACTAACTTGCTAGGGAGAGACTTGTTTTATAAAATGGGATGTGTCATATACTGTACTTCTGATGGTGTGTTCTTAGATATACCGGAGAAGGTCGCACATGAGGTACAGGATATATTGGACACCCCTCAAAGGTTAATGTTACACTCTCCTGTTGTAGAACAAAGTTCATCTCAAGTAAAGGGGATGTTGCTGGAAATACCAGGTTAACTATGGACCAGAGATGGACAGGACACTGGACTGATGGCAAACGTAGCCCCTGTCATGGTCAATCTAAAAAGTGGTAGGATAGCTCCAAAAATCCCACAGTATCCATTAAAACAGGAGGTGGAACTAGGGGTATATCCTGTTATTGAGAGGCTGTTACAACAAGGGATTTTAATTCGTACAGCCAGTACAGCAAATAGTCCCATTTTCCCTGTGAAGAAGAATGGGGGGAGGGGCTATAGATTAGTCCAGGACTTAAGGGGAATTAATAAAGTTGTTGAGAGCCAATTCCCCGTAGTGCCGAATCCAGCTGTCATCCTCATGCAGATTCCACCGTCTGCCAGTCATTTTACTGTCATTGATCTATGTTCTGCTTTCCTCTCAGTCACCTCTTCACCCTGACTGCCAATACCTTTTTGCATTCTCCTACAGGGGAGTGCAATACACATGGACCAGACTACCCCAGGGGTTCATTGACAGCCCCAGTATTTTCTCCCAAGCCTTACATGACTGTTTGCAATCCTTTCAACCCCACAATGGGTCTGTTCTAATTCAATATGTGGACGATTTGTTGTTGTGCTCTGATTCTTTTATGTCATGTTTACATGATACTAAATTGTTGTTGCTTCATCTTTCACAAACAGGGCACAAGGTGGCAAAGGATAAATTACAGCCATGTCAGACTAATGTCAAATACTTAGGACACTGCCTCACTAATCGGCTAAGACACCTGACAACCGACAGAATTGAGGCCATACAACACATGACTCTGCCGCAGAGCCAGAAGCAGATTCGTACTTTCTTAGGGATGTGTGGATACTGTAGATCCTGGATCCCAGGTTTTTCTATTCTGGCATTACCATTGCAGGAGCTAGTCTCTTCCTCAAAACCAGAACGTGTTGTACACACAGAAGAGTCAGAGCAAGCGTTCTTTAATCTTAAAGATAGTCTGACTAGAGCACCTGCATTGGGAATACCTGATTATGAAAAGCCTTTTGAGCTATTTTGTACAGAAGCAGATGGTTGTGCAGCAGGGGTCCTCGCACAGAAACATGGTGACGCTAGCAGACCGGTAGCATACTACAGTGCACAATTAGACAATGTGGCAAGATCACTCGCAACATGTCTCAGAAGTGTAGCAGCAACGGCTCTTCTGGTGAGTAAGAGCGAGGATGTAGTATTAGGACATAATTCAACTATCTATACACCCCATGCTGTATCAGCTCTGTTAAATTCAGCCCAAACCAGACATGTTTCTTCAGCTAGATTCACAAAGTGGGAACTAGCACTGATGGCACCCTCAAACATCACCATCAAACGATGTAGCACCTTAAATCCAGCTACATACCTTCCGTATGTGTCTCTAGAGACACAAAGGGTGGGAGGTGAGGAGACCCTGGTTGATGATGAGTTAGGCAAGAATACTGACACGCATGACTGTATGGAACACCTGAATCAGACCTTTACTGCAAGGCCTGACATACGTGACACCCCCTTAGAAAATGTAGATTTTACGTTTTATACAGACGGAAGTTGCCATAGACAGACAGAGACGGGAGAGCTATGTACTGGTTACGCTGTTGTAGACGATCAGGATGTGGTAGAAGCTGAACCCCTTGGTCCACCTCACTCAGCCCAGGTGGCGGAACTAGTAGCACTAAGGAGAGCGTGTGAATTGGCAGAGGGTAAATCAGCCAATATATATACTGACTCTAGGTACGCCTTCGGGGTAGTGCACGATTTTGGGGCCCTTTGGCGTCTTAGAAACTTTACGACAGCAGCAGGTACACCAGTAGCACACTCACAACACATAAAAGGACTTCTGACAGCGATACAGTTACCCAGAACAGTAGCCGTCATAAAGTGCAAAGCCCATACCTTTGAAGAAGACCCAGTGTCATTGGGCAACAACAGGGCAGACGAAGCTGCTAAATGGGCAGCAGGGCAACCTATGACTGTATCGACCGAGACTATGATGGTTTTTCAGACATTAGACACGCAGAAATTAATTGAAATGCAAGATTTGTGTTCCCTGCAGGAGAAGGCGGCCTGGAAGGCGAAGGGATGTGGTCAAGAGTCCTCAGGACTCTGGAGGGATGGACAAGGTAAGCCTGTAGCTCCCCGAACATACTATCGAAGCCTGGCTGAAGCAGCACACGGCCTGACTCACCTGGGTAAAGAAGGTATGTGCAAACTGGTGAGAGCATACTGGTGTGCTGTCACGGGCACTAGGAGGCTTTACCCAGAATCACCCACTGATGGTCTTATCACAGTAGTAGAGTTGGTATATGATACTCTGATGGCAGGGTGATAATGGAACTGGAAACAGCAGATGGTTAGAGAATGCTCAGATAGTCTATGAATAGCAGCACTGGTAAACAATAGGTAACTGAACACGAGGATCTGGATGGACAAGGACACGTGAGGGTAGTCAGTGGTCTGCGCACGGCAAGTTGTACCACTGCTATAGTGAGAAGAATGTCCAGGAGTAGAAAGGAGGTGGAAGTCAGCGGTCTGCGTATAGCAAGTTGTACCGCTGTCTGTAGTGAAGGAATGGAATCCAGGTGAAGGTAACGGAGAAGTCAGTGGTCTGCGAGTAGCAAGTTGTACCACTGCTTATGTGAGAGGATATATGCAACTGGTGACACAGGGAAACAGGAATCAGTGGTCTGCCTCTAGCAAGTTGTACCACTGAATATATATGTGAGGAAGGACACGAGGAGATAAATGCTATGCAGAGCCTACATGGGTACACTGAACTTGATCCCACGTTGAACTGCACACAATGACTGAACAGCACTGCACAGATAAACAAAGTCACTAAAATAGTCCAGCAAAAGGAAACACAGTCAATAATAGCAATAGTCTCAGAGGATGGAAACTCCGGAGGAGAACCACTCAGTCCAGATGGATATGCAATACACCAGCACAGTCAACGAGAAGTATGCATACATGGTTCAGATGAGCAGGCTGTTAGGGATAGCTGCAGGGATACCTGAGCGGCCGGGAACAGACGAGATGCGAAGTCCTTGCAGAATGGAAGCGGCAGGTAGGTGCAGCGCACTATAGGTAGGCCAGCAAAGATGACAAATACTCAGGAAGCAGTAGTATATTGAATAGAACAGCAGGAGACCACGGGAGAGTTGAAGCGATGTAGCAGAGCTGGAAGCCGAGGAGCGTAGACTCGAGGCAACAGGCGAGTTGACACAAATGGACACACTGTAGAAGCAGTATTCAGCGGGTCAGCTGACGGCAGGTAGAATGCAGACTGGAGCGCTGAGATGAGCAGACACTGTAGACACGCTGAAGTAGCGAACAGGAATCAGCTGGAACAGTAGCGATGTAACACAGGAGAGTTTGCAGTAATCTGTAACTGTAGATACACGGAGGCAGCGGATAGGAATCAGCTGCTGGAGTCACGATGAAACACAGGAGAGTTTGCAGTAATCTGTAGCTGTAGATACACGGAGGCAGCGGATAGGAATCAGCTGCTGGAGTCACGAAGAAACACAGGAGAGTTTGCAGTAATCTGTAGCTGTAGATACACGAGGCAGCGGATAGGAATCAGCTGCTGGAGTCACGAAGAAACACAGGAGAGTTTGCAGTAATCTGTAGCTGTAGATACACGGAGGCAGCGGATAGGAATCAGCTGCTGGAGACACTAGGAACACGAGGAATAGAAGTGGTCTGGAAACCACAAACGGCAAACAGGAATCAGCATCAGCTGAACACACGAGGAGGCACTGGAACACCTTCAGAGACTCATGAGGAATGACACTCCATGAGACTCCAATATCAGGCAACGTGGTATTGACCACAGCTGCTTAATATAGGGAGAGTTGCCTGATCAGCCAATTAAGTTAAAGGAACAGAACTGAAGGTTAAAAGGGACTGCACATGCGCAGTACCTCATAATAATGGACGGACACGGTTCCTAGCTACCTTGGAAGTAGCACTCACAGTCCGGTGAGTGACATGTGCTCCCGGATTTTCCTCTCAGGCTCGTAAGAAAGCAATGTCATGTCTTACTTGTTTGAGGAAAAATGTTGGGAAAACTATTCCAACTGAGCCATCCCACATCCCTCCTACAGACGAACCTTTCCAGGTAATACAAATTGACTATATCCAATTACCACCGTGCAGGAATTTAAAGTATGTGTTAGTGTGTATTGATGTGTTTTCCGGTTGGGTAGAAGCATATCCGGCAGCCACTAATACTGCTGTGTTGACTGCAAAGAAAATTGTACAAGTCTTTGTGTGTAGGTTCGGTATCCCTAGAATCATTGAAAGTGATAGGGGTACCCATTTTACTGGTGATATCTTCCAAAATATGTGTAAACTCATGGGAATCAGTAGCAGACTTCACACCCCTTACCGACCACAAGCCAGTGGTAAGGTGGAGAGAGTAAACGGTACTATAAAGAACAAGCTGGGTAAGATAATGGCTGAAACTGGGTTGGCATGGCCTGAGGCTTTGCCGTTGGTCCTCCATAGCATTCGGACCACTCCTAGACCACCTCTTAATCTGTCCCCCTTTGAGATACTGTTTGGACGACAACCTCATTTGATCGTGAGTCCACAAGACGACTTGAAGTGTAATAATGAAGTGACTGTACAATATCTTATAAGAATGAGTAGACAGCTAAAACAACAACAACAAAAACTAAAAATGCTGTCACCTGGTATGCCAGAAACGAACTGTCATGATGTTGAACCTGGAGACTATGTTATGATCCGCAATTTCTTACGTTCAGGTTGTTTAACAGACCGTTGGGAAGGCCCGTACCAAGTGCTGCTGACCAGTACTACATCGCTGAAGTTTGCAGAGAGAGACACTTGGGTCCATTCCACCCACTGCAGGAGAGTCCATAATCCGGAGAAAGTGCAAGATAAAACTAAGACCGACGACACAGAGCTGTCACTTGTGAGCCTGTTCCGGGAGACCTAAAGGCTGCAGTCGAGACACCTTAACCAGAGACGTTGCCTCAGAATTATCTTTCCAGCGATGGAGTGGCGGTTTTTGTTTTTCTTTTGTTCCAGGATTTTCCTTGTTTTTACTCTTTCTAGGACATTCTATTTTTGTGAAGGAGGATGGAGGACGGAGGGGAGTTCTGGGAGTAATACGGATGAAATGGAGGCTGAAGAAAAGTTAATAGGATACTCAGAGCAGCCTATTATCAAACTTGGTCCAGGGGTTATGAAAAGGTCTGCTAGCTCAGGAACTCGGAGGCAGTGTGAGGGGCTATTGTCTGATGAGTATTGTATCTGCAAGTTCTGCGACTCCCTAGTTGAAGAGAGATGCATCCAACGATGCCAGTCCCCCAGTACTCTGAATATAGGCGGGCATCCTTTGGAGGATTATCACTCCCTGGTGGGTAAGGTGCTAAACCAAACCGAGTGTTGGGTGTGCTCTCACGTGCCTCAAGGGCAGCATAATATAGGACTAGTGCCATTCCCTCTAAACATATCTGAAGTACTCGAATTGAGGGGTGGGAGGGCCATAGAAGGGAGGTACAATAACACTAGGTCCCCTAGTCTGACGCTTGACAATACTCCATAGGCAGATCTTTGCTGTGCTTAAACATATCTCATGCAAAGCGCCTGGAGAATTGGGAGGCTGACCTATCAGATCAGACAATGGCTCGCCACACTCATTTTAGAGGGAGACTAACAAGGTCACTACTAGGCAGGAATGTTGATGGAGGTCACAAATTAGGGCGTATAACCAAACATAAGAAGGTATCTATTGGAAAAGTCTCTACAGATAAATGTAAAAATGTCATTAATGCCGACACGTGTCTAGAGCAAATGGAGACACTAGGCATGGGTAGTTTTATCAAAACTCTGTGTGATATAATTCATGGGCATACTGCTCCTTATGTTCTCCCTGATGATGTGTATTTTGTTTGTGGGGGAGGAAAGCTTATTCCTGGGTGACTCCGAGTTCCAAGGGCTTGTGTTTCTTAGCTAA
Source organism: Mixophyes fleayi (assembly GCF_038048845.1). Lineage (NCBI taxonomy): Eukaryota > Metazoa > Chordata > Amphibia > Anura > Limnodynastidae > Mixophyes > Mixophyes fleayi. Next base: position 282,721,147 of record NC_134405.1, on the reverse strand, counting down.
ACTGGTTCCTGAAATCATGACTATTACTCATGAAGAAATGGTTGGTATTCACAAGACTACATCACCACCCTACATACACACACAGTATGAACACCGTGGGAAGAGAAATATGATTCCTGGTGAGGAACCCATAGCTACAAAATTGATTCGTGAAACTGCTGGTTTCCAAGTTATGGTTGCTCTAGATCTCACCAGGACCGCTCGGGGAACATTAAACTTTAAATATATCCAAGACCTAGCCAACTTAATAGATAATATCACCGAGATGTATGATGACACTTTCAGGTATACTGGAAGGGAGCTACAAGCGTACAAGAAGGAGTTGGTGCAACATAGACTGGTACTAAATTATCTCACCTCTATTACTGGTGGGTACTGTGTGACACTGGACACCCAGTTCGGTGTCAAATGTTGCACGTACATTACTAATAATATGGATGACCCTAAAGAGGTTATAGACCGGAAGATGGATGAAATTTTACAGCTGAAATGGGAATTTCGAAAGAGCCATAATTCTTCGTTATATGAGGTCGGAAAAAAGGTGGCGGGTTGGTTCTCGTGGTTGAACTCTGTGAAATGGTTCTCCGGTCTGGGGGAGTGGGTACAGGAAATGGTTGCTAGTGTAGGTAAGCTCCTTCTCCTTATACTGGGTGTCATCTTAGCAATTGGTTTAGTTGTCAAATGTGTTCCTACTGTGTTGAAGTGTGGAAAACGGTCTCATAGGAGTAACACTGAGAAAGAGACTGAAAGGGTGGTACCAGATACCGAGATCATGGTCTGTGAAGAGGTATTGTATAATCCTGAACTTGAAACGGTGATTGGGTGATAGTTTATTACACTATCAAAGGGTGGAGCTGTCGAAGTCAGCAAATTGGATAAAGTCATTTCAATTAAAGTCTAGCAGACTTGGTTGTCTTTGTCTGAAAAGATGCGTACGGTACGCATCGACGTACAAGGGCACGCTACGGCGTGAAAGGGTGTACGCATCCACTACACGTGGCAGCAACAGTAATCGGTCTTTTACCATACATTCGCACAAACACGCATACTTATAAAATAGTACACATTAATGGTAGTTGCAACACATAGTCAGTTATGTCGAAATATAGTAGTATTTATATGTTATATCAGAGTTACATGCATATTAGTGAAATACACGGAACGGGTTGAAAGAATAACATCATGAGTGGTATCATAATGAACCTTGTTACATATCCTACTGTTTGGTTCACTCTGCGAGGGAATCGCAGAGTGCATACACAAGTTATGAATGATAGGGAATTATGAACTACTTAAGACTAAGGAATCTTGGCGGGAAGAGCAGAGCATACCCCCTGCAGAGATGACTCCCTCCTTTGGATTCCTTAGGATGAACCAGCCAATGATTGACAACCCCTTGGACATTCCTGAGACCTGGACCAATAGATGCAAGCTATACCATCTTCATTGTATTACTGTATTTGATTGTGTATATAAGCAGCAGCTTGTGATCCAGAGTGCAGACATCTTGTCCCCAGACTTCAGGATTGAATGACTGCACTGGATCCAGAGCGCCTGCGATAAGTAACGGCTGTATTTACTATTACTTCGCTTGAGCATTTTTATTCTACTTATTGCAAATAAATCTTTGTGCTTTGGAAACACAAATCGAGGTTCGACAATCGTTATTGGTTAGCGACAATACGCACATAACACAGGATTTAAAGTCTCATTGGGATCATGTGATGGAGGTGCTGTTCAGGGTCAGAGCTAACTAGATCTTTTGCTCATTGTGTCGGGACAACGATTACGCATGGATCTGTTAGGCTGCTGGCCCTGATCACCAACCCACAGAACTAGATGACGGAGAGCTTGATGCGCTCACCGGTAGTTAGAAGCTCCCAGGACTTAGCTCCAGATGTAGTGTGGGTTGGTAATGCAGGACCACAGCAGCAGGCCTGGAGACTGGTAGAAAGCAGTGGGTAGTCAAAAAGATAGCCAGGGTCAAGGGCCACAGGCAAGCAGGATAGTCTGTTAACACGCCATAGGTCGGGGTCACGGGCAACGTTGCAGGGTCCGAGGTACAGGCCAAAAGGGTCAGGGTCACGAGAAAACAGGCAGAGTCAAAATCCAAGCAAGAGGTCATACACTGAAGATCCAATAAAGTATCCACAGGACAGGAACAAAGAGGCAGCAGCAGGTCAGCAAGACTGGACAGAAAAGCTATAACTGGCAGTGAGGCTTCAGACCTGCCTTAAATACAAGTAACAGCCAATCAGAGCCTAGCTCTGAAATCATCTACAGCCCCGCTAATTAAATAATTAAACCTAATTAGCCCACAGGCTATTCATGGCCTGCGCATGCGCCCGACTGTCCCCTGTTGCCGGGACGCGGCGCTAGAACAGCTTGCGTCCGGCCGTTGCTTTGGCAATGGCCGGGCAGACTCCGGAAATGACGTCCCGGTCGTCAAGGTGACGGCTGGGACCCCAGAGGGCACCAGAAGCGAGCCGCGGCGGCTGTGAGTACGCCACGGCTCGTGACAGCATCATGAGAAAGTCAAAGCTATTATTACCTGGCCTATTCCCTCTGACCTGAAAGCCAACTATTATAGGCAGTTCATTCAGAACTATCCCTCGACTGTAGCACCTATTGTTGCCCTCACTAAGAATGGGGCAGATACCAAGACATGGCCAGCTTTCGCACTATCGGCCTTCAATGCCCTCAAAGAGACTTTTTCCACGGTTCCGGTATTAAGACAACCCAATACCTCGTTACCATTCTTTATTGCAGCGGTTGGAGTTGGTGCAGTATTATATCAGAGATTTTCCCCAGAGAAACAACTTCACCCATGTGTCTTCTTCTCTCATAAATTTCTGCTGGCCGAGAGGATTTAATATTATTGGGGATAAGGAACTTTTTGCAATATAGTTAGCTTTGTCGGAATGGAAATATCTGTTGGAAGGAGCATTGTTTCCTGTTACGGTTTTTACCGACCACAAAAATATACTTTACCTTCAGACAGCTCAATGCATGAATCCCAGATAGGCTCATTGGTCTCTCTTCTTTTCACATTTTAAACTACGTTACATTTCAGCCAGGATCACAAAATAAAAAGGCAGATGCATTGTTCAGAGCTTTTTCATGTGAACCAGGACTGTCCGATATTACTAACCGTCCCATCCTGGAAACAAAATTGCAAGTCACATCAGTGTCTCCTGCCCTGACGCCTCCTTCAGGGAAAAGCTTTGTATCTCCTAGCCAGCGCAAAAAACTTCTACACTGGTATCACTGCTCTCGGTTCTCGGTCCACGCAGGCACGACTAAAATTTTTTTAACTAGTTTCACGAAACTATTGGTGGCCTACTCTTAGAGCAGATGTTAAACAATTCGTGGCAGCCTGTCAAATGTGTGTGCAACATAAAACTTCTCGTCAGTCTCCAGCTGGTCCTCTCGTGCCAATTCCAATTCCTTCCAAACCATGGACACACATCTGCATGGATTTTGTGACAGACCTACCGCCATGCAAGAAATGTAAAACTGTATGGGTGGTCGTTGACCGCTTTTCAAAAATGCCAAATTTTATTCCACTGACTGGTCTACCTTCAGCTCTGCTGTTTACTCAATTATATATCAAAGAGATATTCCGCCTGCATGGATGTCCTCTCGAAATCTAAGATCAGGGAGTTCAATTCACTGTGAAATTCTGGAGATCATTGTGAAAACTGTTGGATATTCAGTTAAACTTTTTCTCACCCTATCATCTTCAGTCCAATGCTCAAACCGAGAGAATAAATCAGGATCTATAGACTTTTATTCAGTGATACTCATCTGCTTCTCAAGACAACTGGGTGGATCTTCTACCATGGGCAGAGTTCGCCCATAACAATCTTTATCATGAATCTACATTATGTATTCCATTTTCTATTGTGTATGGGTTACATCCTAATCTACCCAGCTTCTAGCCCATTTCTCAAACTCAAGTTCCGGCTGCCAACAAACTCCACTAAGATTTTTTGTCCATATGGGATCGGACTCTCAAATGTCTTAGGAAGGCATCTCATCGATACAAACGGTTTGCAGATAGCAGATGTCGAGCAGCACCTCCACTAAATGTGGGACACAAAGTTTGGCTATTAACCAAAAACATCCGTCTTCGAATTCCATCCATGAAATTTGCACCCCTTTATATCGGTCTATATAAAATCCTCCGAGTGATTAATCCTGTGTCGGTCAAACTGAAATTCACTTCGGATTGCTAATAGTTCCATATTTCTCATATTATTAAACCTCTTATTATTATTAGGTTTTCCTCTATTCTGGCAACTTCGACTCCTCCGGTTGGACAGAATTCAGATGAATTCGAGATTTCACAGATATTGGATTCTAAGATCTCGTTCAGCTCTTTCCCTATGCCTTTACTGCCACCTTGTGGTGACACTCAACGAGTGCAATCTGCACTATTATTTAACACATAAGCCTTTTTCAGCAAAGTTGTTGGATCTTTATTGCAGAACACTTTAAGTTTACAGTTCTGATTGTATAACAAGTACACCATCACACTTTTCGTTGAATCATCTGAATCAACATTACCTTACCTCTGAAAAATACAATTACCTCCGAACTAAGTTAGTGTAACCTCAATCTGTAATCCGGACATATGCTCCCTAGGCCACTTTGTGGGGAATGTGACTAAAGGTAATTACATGTTACGCTCCATCCATGTAATGTAACTGTCTTTTTTAATCTAACTACAGTACTTCGCTTCCCTCTCATGGGCAAAGATAAAATAGGTCCTGCAAAATGGGATTCCAAAAAACCTATCAATACGCCTCAACAATCTGATCTCAGACAATTTTTTAAGAGCTCCACACCTTCTGCTAGATTAGCTATCTCGCCTACTACTTCCTCCCCTCACTCCCCAGCTTCTGACATCTCTTCGTTAGCTGACATAGCTACTTCCGAATCAAGCTCTCAATCTGATCATGATCTGAGTGCTATTCTACAACTTATTAAGTCGCTTCCCACAAAGGAAGAGCTTCCAACAAAAAAAGATATCCACAACCTAGAAATTAGACTTCATGAGACAATTCGTAAAGAAGTGTCTCTTCTTCAATCAGACTTTGCCCAACTTGCCTCAAGATTGACTATAGTCGAGACCTATGAAGAGGAAAAGAGGGAACGTCAAAACAATTTTCAAGAGGTTCTAGAGAGACAGGCCCAAGAGCTTCAATTGCTTAATACTAAAGTCGATGACTTAGATAATAGAAACCGCAGAAACAATTTACATATTCGTGGTATCCTGGAAAACATCTTGCTCCCAGATCTAATACCATTTTTGACTAAAATCTTCAACAAAATTTTAACTCAAGACCAAGCTACAGTTATTCATTTTGACAGAGCCCATAGAGCCCAGGAATTCAATCAGGATCGGTCAAGAAATGTTATATGCCATCTCCACTATAACGCAAACTATTCCCTAGGGAACAACCTCGGCACTTGTAGTCAGCAGATAACCCTTAATATGGGGATATTCTCTGGGTAACCCTGCAGCTTAGACCACGGTTCATCGAGCCGTGTAATATACAGAAAAATGCACCAAAATGTCCAGCGCTGGGAATAACCCTCTGCCTACATACAATCACTGTCTATAGGCTACACACTTGGGTAAAATACACAAATTTATAGGAACTTGAGTTCCTACAGTAAATCACACAACTCCCAAATGGGGATCTTATACACAAATACAGACAAAGGTATATGGTATTTAAATTAAGGCTAAGCGTACCATTATAATGCAACCTTTTTGTGTCATACATTGTTAAAAAGGAGATTGGTATAAACAGCTATTAAAAACATTTTATATCTCCTCTTTCATCTGATGAAACTTGGATCCATCATAAACCTGAAAAATGTGAATACATGCATGATTCAAAAATATAGAGATCTCAAATCCTGAAAAAAATCTTATCTAAAGACAAAAATAAAAAAAAAAAAAAATAAAAAATTTGTTAAAAATAGGATAACTGCTTTGTGTATATCCACAACGGACAAAAGATCTTCAATGTAATGAGATAGAAAATCCAAAAATACAAATTTAGGCGTGTTCCATGTCTATATGATAAATGCAGTTTGTGATGTCCTCCTTTCTGCGCATATATAGAATCTCATAACATCGGAGACAATAAATGTGTAATATGATAATTCTTACCACATCCTGTGGCTCTTGTAGAGAGATACAGGGAAGCGTGATTCTAATCCACCTGTATAAGGTTCCTAAGCCACCCGGATATCCGGTGATGTTTCCACTGAAAGAAGTACAGTGTCCAATTCAAGCGTGCAGGAACCGATATGATGTATATTCGTTCCGCTTGAAAACAATGCCAATGTAATCATTGGAGCATGTATTTGTCAAGGTATTATCTCTCCCCACACAGAGCTGTGTATAATAAAGAAACCTGAAGGGAAATCCTTTAACTGATGATGCGTTTCGTCCCGTTCCAAGCGGGACCTTTCCACTATCACACCCAAAAAGAAGCTATCTTTCAAAAAGTTAGGTCTCTAGATGGAATTGACTATAATGGTCAGAAAATTTAAATATTCCAGGACCTCTTTTGGCATACACTTCAACTTAGACGTATGCTCAAACCTCTGACAGATATTATTCACAGCCAAAATATTAAATAAAGATGGAGCTTTCCTTTCGGTCTACAGGTTACTCTCAATGGGCGAACTGAATCGATGCGATCTCCTTCTGATTTTAACTCCTTTTGTTCAGCTTTGGATATTCAAAATGTCCAACTACCAGATTGGCAAGATTACCTTTCAAGGCTAAACCCTCCCTTGACGGGGACCTGGCAGAAGGCAGGCAACTCGAGATAATCTTCTAAACAAAGACAGAACCCTCCCTGTCATTTGATCAAAGTGCCTATGACTTTTTGTTTTATCTCTTTTGTTGCAGGTCCTTTGACTATAGACCCTTATATTTTCCATTTTCCTAACCCTCATACTGTTATTAATTGCTTGTTTATTACCTCTCTTAAAATGTAATATTCCAGTCCAATCATTGGAGGTAATACATAGATGGTTACGTTTTTATTATTACTCTTTCCATCACTAGTAATCTTCGCAGTTGATCTTGATTCTACCCAATTACCCCTCCAGTTTACACCTTTTCTCTTTATTATAGAATTAGATATTTAAAGTTGCCTTAGTAGGTTATTGTATTGTACTGTAGTTTATATTTTTATTTATATTTAAAATTTACATTTCAATTATTAGTTCAAGCTGTATACAGCCTAGCTTGTCTTGGAGGTTAATCCTCCATTACTATTTTGTTAATATTTAAGCTCTAGTGGTTGCCTTGATTACAAACCCCCATAGACCCCACCGCTATATGTTTCTCCAGGGATTGGGAGAGGTTTCATATCTCTCCTCCATCTGGAGCAATATATACTTTGTTCAATTTATAATATATTTAAGTTTTAATTTCTTTCTTTGTAATTTTCCTTCCTTCCCTCACCCTCCTTCCATACCCTCAGGAGCATCCTCCTATTAAATTTGGAAATTGAGCTTTAGATTTTGCTGTTTCAATTTTATATATACCATCATGACCAACACCTTTAAGGTTTTCTCAATAAATACTAAAGGGTTAAATCTTCCAGAGAAACATTCACGTGCCTTGTATGAATTTCACAAAGAAAACGCTGATGTCTTCGTTCAAGAGACACATTTTAAGTATAGATCCTCTCCAGTTTTTCAAGATCGCTATTATCCTAATTCATACTTTAACAACAAAAGTGCTGGTAAAACCCTTTGAGTGGCCATACTCTTTTCAAGGTCACTTCCTTGTATTATATTACAAAAGACTAGATTAGTTGAAGGGAGAGCCCTCTTGCTTAAATGTAAACTTTATAATGCTATTTACACATTTGTTAATTTATATTCCCCAAATCAGGGTCAATATGCCTTTCTGGTTTAAGTCTTGGTAAAAATTGAAGATCTGATGGAGGGTGTGTTAGTGATTGAAGGTGACTTCAATTGGTCTATGTATCCAGAACTGGACTCATCTAATGGTGCTCCCAGATTCCGTAGATCCCTACATGCGAAGGTAAGATGCACCTTACACGGTTTTCAGCTGGCCGACACGTGGAGGATACAACACCCGACTACCAGAGATTACACCTTCTTTTCACATCCACATGGAGTGTATTCCCACATTGATTATTTATTTCTCTCTCTCATAGACACCTTCATTTAGTTCACTCTACATCTATAGGTGAAGCGACTTGGTCTGATCATGCCTCCATATCTCTAACGTTACATCTGGCTCAACCCAGATTAAAAAGCTACTCATGGAGAATGAATGAGCTTTTCCTACAAGACTCATATTGTAAGACTCAAATTGAACAGGCCCTAGATGAAAACATAAAGTTAATGCTATCTCTGAGGTCTCTGCAGTGACATTATGGAAAGGCCTTTAAAACCAACTTTTCAAAAAAATATAGATCTTAAAGCCAGACATAAAGTCACTTTGGCCACCGTGATACTAACTGATCTAACAGAAATGAAATCTGCTCTGAATATACTCCTATATGTTAAAATAAAATTAGACTATCGTAAATGCCTAGCCGATATTTTCAGTGGGGCAATAAACTGGGTACCTTGTTGGTTAGAGCCTTAGAGTCTCAAAGAGCTAAATCTTTCATGAGAGTGATTAAAAACGAGGAAGGTTTGGATTGCCAGCTCAAATCAGACATTGCTACAGCATTCCACTCTTACTATTCTCGCCTTTATAATATCTCTGGAAAAGCTCCTTGAGCTGACTCATCAGAAAGGACCCCCCAGATATCTGCCAACCTACAGAAAGTTGAGTTCCCCACTCTCTCAGAAAAAGATATCTCCCTGTTGGAACAAATCTTTCTCAAATGACGAACTAATGGATGTAATTAAATCTACCCCATTTGGTAAAAGTCCCAGCCCTGATGGGTTCTCGATCCCATATTACAAGCTTTTCAAACATAACTTATCCCTATGATGTTAACAGCCTTTAATGCACTTTCTGAATATGTCTCGTTTTCCACACATTCAATAGAAGCTCACATCAGAGTGATACCTAAGGAAGGTAAAGACCCTTCTCAATTCTCAAGCTGCCGCCCAATCTCCCTACTTAACGTAGACATTAAACTTTATGCAAAACTCATTGCCAATCGTTTCAAATTTTTACTCCCGAACTTGATCCATTCAGACCATGTAGGTCTTGTCCTCGGCCGAGAGGCTTAGGACAACACAACTAAGGTCATTGATTTGGTCCATTTAGCACTGTCCTCTAACACTCCAGCACTGTTTTTATCCACGGATGCAGAAAAAGCTATAGATTGTATTAATTGGTCATTTATACCAGGCTTGCTTTCATACTTGGGATTAGGTCCACTAGCACTTCATACGATCCTGGTTCTTTATCATTCCCCCACTGCATGAATTAAAATAAACGGGACACTTTCAGATCCGGTTTTAATCGGCAATGGTACCAGACAGGGTTGCCCGTTCTCCTTGCTAATTTTTGTACTGTGTATGGAAGCCTTACCCAGATCTATTAGAGCAAATCCTGAAATTTCAGAGTCACAGGTTGGAGGGGTGGAATATAAACAAGCTCTTTTTGCTGATGATCTTCTGGCCATAGTTACTAATCCGGTTATTTAGATTCCAAACTTGATCAAAGAGTTTCACCATTTTGGATTCCTATCTAATTTTAACATTAATTATTCAAAGTTGGTAGCCCTTAACATTTCGATTCCTACTCACAAAGCAGAGAGACTCCAACAGACGCTTCCTTTTAAATGGCACCCCATTGCATTAAATATTTAGGTGTACTTATTTCTAGTGACATGTCACGGTTATTTAATCTTAATTTTAGTCCACTAATAACACAAATTAGAAAAGACCTGAAGGATTGGAAGAGAAGTACCTTCTCGTGGTTAGGTCGGGTTAATATAATCAAGGTGAACGTCCTTCCCCGCATTCTTTACTTTTTTCAAACGTTGCCAATACATATACCTGACTGGTGGTTTGTTGATCTACAAAGATTGATAAGAGATTTTGTATGGGGGGGGGGGATAGACCCCGTTTTAAGTATGATGTTCTTTATTAATGTAAACACTTGAGCGGTCTACAGCTCCCACATTTTCCCTCTTACCATAATGCAGTCATGTTGTGAAGAATAGTGGAGTGGACAATCTGAAATGGTGAGAAACAGTGGATCAACATTGAGAATGCGTCACTGCCCTCTCTGATCCGGTTTACTCCGTGACTCAGAAAATTACCTTCTATTAAATATTCCACGATTGGCCCTACTATTTAAAAATGTTCTAAACTCAGGTCTTTTATTTACATTTCCTCAACTATATCCCCTTTGCTTCCAATTTTTCACAATCCGCTGTTTCCGTCAGGTGAACGTATTGGTCCATTTAAGATATGGGTTCAAGCAGGGATCACACGAGTCGGCCAGCTGATAGATCCCACAGGTGTGTCTTTTTTCACTGTAATTCAGACCAAGTGGGACTTACCAAACTCTGAAATTTGGAGATTTCTCCAAATAAAACATTTTCTGTCCTCTGGTCCTCCCCGTAAAGATACAATAAGAGACCTTACAGCTTTTGAATTGCTTTGTCAAGCCTCCGACTGCCCTCACCACCTCCTTTTTACTATATATTCACTTCTTATAGAAAATGTATTTAATTCCTTACCAAAATTTACCAGAGAGTGGGAACGAGATTTAGACAACCAATTTAAGAAAGAAGTTTGGCCTAACATGTTTGAATCCATTCATGCATGTTCCTCTAGTACAACAGTTGTAGAAACCCAATATAAGGTCATATCAAGATGGTATAGATGCCCAGTCCAATTAGCAAAAAATTTCCCGGAGGTGTCGTGCATTTGTTGAAGTTGTCAAGAGGCCCCTGGCACACCCCTTCATATTTGGTGGAATTGTCCGGTTCTTTGGCCATTTTGGACACAGGTTATAACAATCTCTACAGATATTTTAGGTGATAAGGTTCCTGATGTTCCTGCTTTTTGGTTACTAAATAAAATTAATTTACCGATTGCTAGTTTTAAAAAATCTATTTTGAAATATTATTATTATTTCTACTGCTAAAGAAGTGACACCAGTTCATTGGAAATCCTCCACAGCGCCATCTATTAAGGAATGGTTTCAAAGAATAGAATTCTACAGGTTAATGGATGAATTAACTTTCTCTTCAGTTGACAAATTTGCAGAATATTTTGTCATTTGGTGTCCCTGGTTTACATTTCAGGATACAGGGAAACTAGCTCAACTGATGAGTTCAACCCTTTCTTTTTTAGCCAAAATTTATACTTGATAACTATTATTTTAATGAGGTTGCTCCCTCTACCTCCTTTTTCCCCCCTTGTTTCTTTTCTTTATCTTTCCTTTTCATACATTCTTTTTTTCTTAATTAAAATTATATACTTGAGATTCTTTATATTTATTTTTTTTTTGTAGAAAAGTATAGATTTTCTAATGCTTTATTCAATTTGTACATGATGTTTTAATCCATTGTTAACTATTTATACACTTAATAAAGAAATAATGAAATAGAAAATCCCAGAAAACCAAAACCTTAGGTGTTCAGTGCGTACCTTTTCAAGGGGGGTGTACTATCATGCATCGCACCAGTTTAGTTCCGTGTGGTTCATTGTGTTCATTGGATTCGCTTGGTTACCGCTATCTGCTGTTCAGACTGGCATTCCTCTCTCATCGGACGCCATCTTGTCTAGTGATCTGCGCATGCGCTACCCTGGGAACCTTCAAATCTCTGCTCATCGGTGACTAGATCATCTGCAGCCAGTTCCCTTTATAAGACCCTCCTCCGTTTAATGGGTGTCAGAAAATCAGGTCTCTCTACCTGATAGGAAGCATCTCCTCTGACTCCTGTTCAGCTACTCCTGTGGTTCCTGTCATTGTGGATGGTGTAGCTCACCGCTTCTCAGCAATACCTGTGCAGCTCTCTGCTTCTCAGTATACACCCATGCAGCTCATCGCTGCTCAGCATTACCTGTGCAGCTCATCGCCTCCAAGCATTACCACTGCAGAGAATTGCTCACCATCAGACCTGTTTCACCTGTGGGGATCTCAGTGCTCCAGCTCTCTGCAGTTCATCTCTTCACTACTACATCCCTTCTGCCTTACAATTGCTTGGTGGTTCTGCACATCATCTGCTCTGCAACTCCTAGAGGACTGCAACCTGCATTTGAAAGAGCCAAGTGCATATTCCCTTGCGGGAATCCCTGGTGAATTTCTCTCCTCCGCTAGACTCTGCATCTCTCTGAGGGTAAGCTGTCACTCGAGCAGAGGTCAAGACCATTCCCATTATCTGACTTTCGTGAAACAGTGCACCTCTCATTCCAATACCAATAGTACAACGGATAGCCATGGACCTTGTGGGGCCACTGGAAAAATATGCACGTGGGCACCATTATATCCTAGTGGTGCTTGACTATTCAACCAGATATCCAGAGGCAATTCCCCTACGGAAAATAATGTCCATCACCATAGTTAGAGAACTTGTATCGATGTTTACACGCTTTATATCCAAGGAAATTCTCACAGACCAGGGTACCCTGTTCATGTCCAAACTGATGAAGGACATGTGCCAGTTGTTAGGGGTGATGGCTCTTTACACCTCTGTGTACCATTTACAAATAGACGGCTTTGTGGATCGCTTTAACCACACATTAAAGCACATGCTCAGCAAAGCCGCGGCTCAAGAGAAAAAAGATTGGGACACTCTTTTTCTCTCTTTGATGTTTGCCATCCGTGAGGTACCTCAAGCTTTAACAGGGTTTATTGCCTTTGAGTTATTGTTTGGGAGATAGCCCAGGGGTATCTTGGATATGATAGAGGCCGGGTGAGAGCAGCATTGTCCAAGGGAGCCAATCTGGTACAATTTGTGTCCCAAATGTATGAAAGGCTAGGAAAGATATGGCCCATTGTACAACAACATGTAAAAGAGGCTCAGGAACGACAGAAGAAAAGTTATGACAAAAGTGTTGTTGCTCGATCTTTCAAGACTGGTGACAAGGTTCTAGTCCTGGTTCCTACTCAGGAAAGCAAACTTTTCACCCATTGGCAGGGTCCATATGAAGTTCTAGACGCTGTCAGTCCTGTCGATTACAGGGTACGCCAATTAGGTAGGAGAAGAGATGAGCAAATATACCATGTTAATCTGCTTAAACCTTGGCATGACGAGGAAACCTCTCCTACGGGTAGTGAATACTGCCATTGAAAAGTCTGAAGTACCCATAGTGCCAGTTTTGTCTATTAAGCAAGACAAAAGACTGAAGAAATGATTCACCAGAACAGGGATGTCTTCTCTTGTAAAACAGAAGCCGTATCTCATTCTCGACTCCAGAGGGATGGACATGAGTAAGGAGATCGAGAAAATGCTCCAGCTCAACATGATTGAAGAGTCCACTAGTGAGTGGAATAGTCCTATTGTGCTTGTCCTGAAACCCAATGGGACAGTTAGGTTCTGCAATGACTTTAGGTGCTTAAACAGCGTGTCCTAGTTCGATGCCTATCTGATGCCACGTGTGGATGAACTGGTAGATAATTTTGCTGGTAGTAACTATCTGACTACTCTTGATTTAACAAAGGGTTATTGGCAAGTTCCCCTGACAGCCAAGCCAAAGACTGCATTTTTCATCCCTGATGGTCTCTTTCAATATAAAGTCCTACCATTTGGGTTGCATGGGGCCCCTGCCACCTTCCAAAGGGCCATGAAAAAATTGCTACTACCACATACAGCTTATGCAGACGCTTATTTGGACGATATAGTGATTTATCCCCCAGACTGGGGATCACATCTAGCCAAAGTCGAGGCGGTCTTAGCTTCATTATGGTCTGCAGGTCTAACAGCTAACCCAGATAAATGTGCAATAGCCATGAGAGAAGCCAAGTATTTAGGGTACGTTATTGGGCGAGGGTGTGTAAAACCCCAGCTAGACAAAGTGGAGGCAGTCAAAAAATGCAGTTAAGAACCTTTCTAGGCTTACAAGGTTACCACAGGCGGTTTGTAAGCCACTTCACCACTAGAGCTGCTCCACTTGCGGACATATTAAAAAAAATTGCCTGGATAGATTAACATGATCTAAATCTGCAGAAGCAGCCTGGTCACATCTTCGCTTAGCTCTTTGTTCTACAAGCAATGGACTTTAACCATAGTTTCTTCCTTCAAACTGATGCCTATATTGTCAGCTTAGGTGCAGTCTTCTCACAGGAGAAGGATGGAGTAGAAAATCCTGTCCTGTACCTAAGTCGTAAGTTACTTCTGAGGGAACAAAAATATGCCACCGTGGAGAAAGAATGTCTCGTCATAAAATGGGCTACAGAAGCTCTGCACTACTATCTCCGAGGCATAGAATTCACCTTAACAACAAACCATTATTATTAATATCATTTATTTGTTAGGCGTCACAAGGTGTCCGCAGCGCCGTACATAGTACAAATAGTAAACCATACAGGGTTAAACAGTACAGAACAGTAAACACAAAGTACCAGTGCTTCAGAAACTCTGGGACAGACAAATGGAGTAAGGACGGAGCAGAAGAACAGGTGTGGAGACACGAGGGAAGAAGTGCCCTGCTCAAACGAGCTTACACCCTAAGGGAGGGTGGACGAAACAGACACAAGAGGGAGCGGTGACACCAGGGGAGAGAGGGAAGAGCGAGTAGAGTAGGTGAGGGGTTAGGTGGATGATTGGTAGGCTTTAAGGAACAGGTGAGTTTTAAGTGATCGTTTGAAGGAGCACAGCTTGGGAGCGAGACGGATGGAGCGAGGAAGGTCATTCCAGTGTAGGGGGGCAGCTCGGGAGAAGTCTTGGATTCTGGAGTTGGAAGTGGTAATGAGAGTGGAAGAGAGGCGACGGTCAGTGGCAGAGTGCAGGGATCGGGCAGGAGTGTGAATGGTGATGTAGGGGGCAGTAGACTGGGAGAGAGCTTTGTAAGTGGTGGTGGTAAGGAGTTTGAAGAGGATTCTGTAGGGGATGGGGAGCCAGTGTAGGGCAAGGCAGAGAGGGGAAGCAGAGGAGGAGCGGCGTGAGAGAAAGATGAGTCGAGCAGCCGCATTGAGAACAGAGCGGAGGGGGGCGAGATGAGAGAGGAGGAGGCCAGTGAGGAAAAGGTTGCAGTAGTCGAGGCGGGAGATGATGAGTGCATGGATGATGGTTTTAGTGGCGTTTTGTGAGAGGAAGGGTCGGATGCGGGCTATGTTGCAAAGTTGGAGTCTACAGGCTTGGGCAAGGGATTGGACATGGGGGGCAAAATAGAGAGAGGAGTCAAGGGTGACACCCAGGCAACAGAGCTGGGTAACAGAGGAGATGGTGGTGTTGTTAACAACGATAGAGAGGTTGTGGTGGGAGGGGAGTTTGGGGGGAGGAAAGACAATGAATTCAGTTTTGGAGATGTTAATTTTGAGAAAGCGGGAGGACATCCAGGAGGAGATGGCAGAGAGGCAGTCAGATACGTGAGAGATAAGGGAGGGAGAGAGATCAGGAGAAGAGATGTAGAGTTGATTGTCGTCAGCATACAGGTGATACTGAAGACCAAAGGAGGAGATGAGCGCACTGAGGGAAGTGTATAGCGAAAAGAGTAAAGGGCCGAGGATAGAGCCCTGGGGGACACCTACTGGGAGTGGGGAGGGGGTGGAGGAAGAGCCAGACATGGAGACAGAGAAGGTGCGGTTAGCGAGGTAGGAGCAGAACCAGGCATGGACGGACCCGGAGAGGCAGAGAGAGAGAAGAGTTTGCAGAAGGAGGGGATGGTCCACAATGTCAAAGGCCGCAGAGAGGTCAAGGAGGATGAGTAAGGAGAAGTGACCCTTAGATTTGGCTGAAAGGAGGTCATTGGTAACTTTGGCCAGGGCAGTTTCAGTGGAGTGGAGGGAGCGGTATCCAGATTGGAGAGGGTCAAGGAGGGAATTGTCCGAGAGATATCTGGTGAGGTGACAGCAGACTATCCGCTCAAGAAGTTTGGAGGCGTAGGGGAGAAGTGAGATGGGGCGGTAGTTGGCGACAGAGGTGGGGTCAAGATTGGGTTTTTTGAGGATCGGAGAGATAAGAGCGTGTTTAAAAGAGGAGGGCACTACACCGGAGGAGAGTGATAGGTTAAAAAGGTGTTGCAGGTAGGAGCAGGCAGTGGGAGAGAGAGCGAAGGAGGTTGGAGGGGATGGGGTCGAGAGGACAGGTGGAGGGTGGAGAGGAAAGAATAAGGGAGCGGACTTCTTCGTCTGATGTGGGGCAGAAGGAGCACCAGAGTTGATTGTTGGATGGGGGTGGAGCGATGAGGACAGTTGGTGAGGGTTTAGAAGCGAAGATGTTAAGTCTGATGGCTTCAATTTTAGAAGAGAAAAAAGTGGCGAAGTCAGCAGCAGAGAGGGAGAGAGGGAGCGGAGGGGGAGGGGGAGAAAGGAGGGAGTTGAAGGTGGCAAAAAGGCGGCGGGGATTAGAGGACTGAAAGGAGATGAGGGACTTGAAGAAGGTTTCTTTGGCGAGGGAGAGGGCAGAGCTGAATGAGAAGAGAATAAATTTAAAGTGGAGGAAGTCGGCCAGGGAGCGAGATTTCCTCCAGAGGCGTTCTGCAGTACGAGAGCATTTTTGGAGGAAGCAGGTGAGTTTGGAATGCCAAGGTTGGGGAATGAGGCGGCGTCGGCGAATAGGAGAGGCTGGGGCGACAGCATCCAGGGCAGTAGTTAGGGAGTGGTTGTAGAGACAGGACGCTTGGTCAGGGCAGGCCAGGGAAGGAATGGGAGAAAGGAGAGAATCAAGAGAGGAGGAGAAGGAGATGGGGTCAATTGCTTCAAGGTTGCGTCTGGTGAGGGTAGCTTTTGGTGGGGGAGGAGCAGGGGAGGAGGACAGAGTGAAAGAGAACAGATGATGGTCAGAGAGTGGGAAGGGAGAGTTGGAGAAGTCAGAGAGGTCGCAGAGATGAGAGAAGACAAGGTCAAGTGAGTGACCAAGACGGTGGGTGGGGGTGGAGGTCCACTGGGAGAGGCCTAAGGAGGAGGTGAGGGAGAGAAGTTTTATGGTGGCAGGGTCGGAGCAGTTATCGATAGGGATTTTGAAGTTGCCAAGTATGATGGAGGAAAGGTCAGAGGAAAGGTAGTGAGGGAGCCAGGCAGCGAAGTTATCAAGGAAGAGGGAGGTGGGGCCAGGGGGACGATAGATGACAGAGAGACGGATGGAGTGAACTTCAAAGGAGGAGAACGAGAGGGAAGGTAGGGTGGGGATGACCCAAAATGTACAGCAGGGGGACAAGAGGAGACCCACTCCACCTCCTGGATGATCATCTGGTCTGGTGGAGTGGGTAAAGGAGAGGCCACCGTAGGAGAGAGTGGCAGGTGAGGTGGTATCAGTAGGGGTGAGCCAGGTTTCAGTGATGGCAAGAAGGTTAAGAGAGTTGCAGATGAAGAGGTCGTGGATGGAGGTAAGTTTGTTACGGATGGATCTTGAGTTCCAGAGGGCGCAGGAGAAAGGGAGGGAAGAATGAGGAGAGATGTGGATAAGATTGTTAGGGTTAATGGAGCGAGTGGTGGAGCTAGAGTTGGACCAGTGAAGGGGGCTGGGGGAGAGGTTGATGGGGCGAGGGGGAGAGATGGGACTGTGAGAGAAGGACTGGTGAGTGGGGCGCGGGGAGAGGATAGGTATAGGAAAGGAACGGGGCGGCATAGTGAGAGACGGGGACAGGAGTGAGAGGCAAAACAGTATGGATGATGAAAAGTGGGGAGGAGCAGGGACAAAGCACTGTAGACAAAGCACTGTAGTCAATCAAGAGTAGAGGAGAATAAAATGACAATCCAAACAATGAAAACAATGTGTGGTGGGGAACAATAAAATAAAGGTGGGATGAATAAGTGTGGTTCAATAAAATAAATAAATAACTAAGTATATAAATAAAAAAATCGGTTGTAAGTTGGAATGAAAACACAAAGGCAGTGATGGGGCTACGGAGAGCCCTTACCAGGAGAGGTGGGAGGAGAACGGAGGAATTAGTAGTCACTGAGGCCGAGGTAGGTGGTCACTGGAGCCGGAGTAGAATAAGGGGTCTGGCGATCCGGAGGTAGGTGCAGGAGCTGGAATGGTCCAAGGGGGTCGAGCGATCCGGGGGGATAAGAGATCCAGAGGGTCAAGCCAAACAGTTCAGTTCAGAGTTCAGACCTGGCGAGAGCAGGTGGGCCTAGTGGGTCCGGAGTTCAGGTGAGTTCGGTGGGACAAGGTGGAGGGACCAGGGGGTCAGGAGACAGGGTGAGTCCAGTATGATAAGGCAGCGGCACAAGGAGTGGCAGGGGAAATAGAGGGCCTGTGTGGACCAAGGAAACTGGTGCAGGGGGCCACAAGGTAGAGGGTGTTAAATGTACATGAGCCCTGTAGCTTTCTTAGCCCATAGCTCTGTGCTGTTATGCTGCAAATTTATTCCAGGGCAGGGGGCACATGAGGCAGACCAGTATGGAGGTAGACCCTGGGGACCCCGAGGCAGCCTAAGATGGAGGCAGTGCAGTGGGGCCTCGGAGACCAGAGGGAGCAGACACAGGGGCACCACGTGGAGAGGCAGCAGGCCGGACGGGACACCAGGGGTTAAGTAGTAAAGCCACAGAAGCAGGGGGAGCAGGCAGATATTGCAGAAACCACGGGGACCGGAGCAGACGGAGCAGCGGGAGTCATGGAGAGGATCATCAGGAGGAGAACAGATGCAGCACACAGGATCCACAGGACAGCGAGAGCAGCAGTCATGGAGGTCCACACGGCAGGTGATGAACAGACGAGCAGAGCAGCGGCGGGAGTCAGCAGCGTGGCGCCAGGAGGACGAGCATCGGGTAGGAGGATGCCGGGGAGTGAGGCGGAAGCCACGGCCCGGCGTTGAGCAGCTGCAGAGGATCCGCGGGAAATACCCCATGGGAGGGAGGCAGATTTCACCGGCCATTAGTTTTAGAGCACGGTGGTAGTGTTAGGAACCCCTCCAGCCGGCACAACACAACTCGGAGTCTACTCTGCCAATCAGGTGTTCCCTGGCGCCCCTGATGGTGGGGACAGACTGGGCTGCAGACTGACAGAGGGTCGTGAAGTGTGTACCGCCTGGGCAGAACCCAGGCAAGCGGAGTGAGGTCCACGCAGAGGTCAAGGGCCGACAGCAGGTAGCAAGTTCAGTTAACAGGCCGGGGTCAAGGGTCACAGGCAAACAGGAGAAACGGTATACAGGCCAAAGGTCAGGGTCACGGGAAACACAAGCGAAGTCCAAATCCAAGCCAAGGGTCATACACGAGAGGTCAGCAGAATACAATACACAGGAACAAGCAGATCAGCAGACTGTGAGACAGAAGCTATAACCGGCAGTGAGGCTGCAGACCTCACTGCCTTAAATACTAGTGGCCACCAATCAGAGCCTAGCTCTGAATCATACACAGCCCCCTGCATGATTAATGTACCAAGCATTAATCAGCCCACAGGCTTGTTACATCAAGCCACAGGTTAGTTTAACTTCTGCGCATGCGCGCCCGGCTTCCTCCGTTCCCGGGACGCAGCGCAGGGCACAAAGCTTCCGACCGTTGCCTTGGCAACGGTCGGCCAGGATCCGGAAGTGACCACCCGGTCGTCAAGGTGACGGCCGGGACGCCAGAGGGGGCCAGAAGCGAGCCACGGCGGCTGTGAGTACCGCCGCGGCTCGTGACAGGTAGAGGTGGTAGAGGAGGCAGGCATCTCCGTGTTGGAATGTGGGGCCCAGAGGGGTTTCAAGCTGGGCTCCTACGGAGAGCAGGCAAGCCTCTCCACAGCTCTCGGTGTTGCACCATTATGTTGGATGCAGAACAACTGGGAGGTAAATGCCAAGGTAACCTGCTGGTTCTTGGGACTGTAAACTTTCAAGTTCTCAAGACCGAGCCATGGAGGCCCCACCTTGCAACCTACAGGACTTAAAGGAGCTGCTGCTAATGTCTTGGTGCCAGACACCACAGGACACCTTTAGAGATCTTGTGGAGTCCATGCCTTGGCAGGTCAGAGCTATTTTGGTGGCACAAGGGCGATCTACACAATAATAGACATGTGGTTTTAATGTTGTGGCTGATCAGTGTATTTAAACATTGATTATTTAAATGCACTTAATTTCCATAAAATTCATAACACTATTAATGTCAGATGGTTGGGTTTTAGGGGTAAGCAATGCCCTTCCCTAACTAGAATGCTGCTGAGACTGGAAGCTTATTTTGAGGTTCCTGATATGCTAGTTTCCCATCTAGGATGGAATGATCAAGGGAAAATTCTTATTTCGAATATTAAAGCCCCTGGTTGGTCATTATTCCCAAGAGGATGTAGATCACTAGTGGCTCACAGATTGATATTGTCAATGCTAAAAGAAATTTGCCAATTAAATAATTCTTATGTGGACAAAGCAGTGGGATACTACATGATCAGAGTTTAGATATGATCATTTCTACAGGCTGGATGAGTGCAATTACTGAAGAAGGGTGTGTTTTGTTTATCGAACAGCTGCATAGGAGTCTTGTTGGGCTATGAAGGATTATTGTGATTGATGGGCTGCAGTTCCTCAGTCTGGTGGTGGTGGAGCACTCTCCCTCAAAAAGGGAGACTCACTACCCCCCTTCTGGGAGGGTATAGGGTACCATCTGTGCGGCAGGGCCCCAGCTACTGAGCAAAAGGGAGGTGGGTCTTCACAGTCTTGAGGCATCAGGGTTACCCTCTTTGTGGTGTTAGCAATGGCTGTTAGATGATTGGCCTATGCTTTCTTTGCCACCACTAAACTGATTTAATTTCATAAATTTGTGACCTTTCTCCACCATGCAAGCCTCCTGAATCATTATTTATTGATTATGGGTTGATGAATGGTTGTCAGGGGGCATAATACAAAGGGGACTTTAATCAAACTGCTAGGAGGCTTAATGAATATACTTACAAGACTGCAACAGTGGTTTTTTTTTTACAGCTGTGTGTTATGTTCCTTTACCATTTAGTTTGCTCATTATTAATCATTATGTACTTATACACTTGGTTATTATACGTTTGTAAAATATGTGATATTGTTATTTTTGATGTTTAAGTCCTGATTTATTAAACATGTATATATAAATATCCTGATCCTGATATATGATGATGATGATGGTCATGTCATTTGATATGCAAGACCTGTGCTTACGTAATCTTAATTATTGGGATATTTCTCAGCTTAACAATATATGATGAGAATGAGAGAAAACATTATATATATATAGAGAAATAAAATCACAATTGTATATGTTTTATGACTATACTACAATATAAATAAAAGGTCTTATAAAGTGGTTTGTAAAGTGTATTAGGTGTACAAACCAAACAGCACTGCTGGAAGTGTGCATGCAGGGGTTTGTAATTAATCCTGGCCTCAGTAACAGCTATCTTTTTCAATGGTACTCCCATGCTATTTGGGAAACAGTTGTTTTACGCCAGATATAGGGCTTCTCCCTATCTATCAAGGGCTACAACTTGTAAATCATAAAGAAACCTATTGAATAAGCATTGCAGTGGTACACTTTTTTCCCCAGAGTTTTTTTTAGATATTTCTTAAGGTTTTCATTTTTATTAACAAATTGAACTGGATGCCCAGTTCAGGGCTTCCAGCTCTACTGTGCATGTATGAACAGGCATCATTTTTTATTTTATTCCACTTTACTCTGATTCTTAATTCAATTTGAATTACACATGAACTTAAACTGCATAGATGCTCCTTTAAATATCTCATCCTGCAAAATGAAATCGTGCTTTTGTCTGCAGCTGTCTATTGTGAAAAGGGCACATAGTCTCGCGACTGCAAGAGTGACACAATACTCATTTAACTCTTATTTTTTTTTACATTTTGAATGTTAATATACGAGGTATGTCTAGTAAATAACGAGACTGTGATTCCACCTAGTAAACAAAGCATCAGAACTGGTTATAACTGCATACGTAGTAACCTTTAACCGATCTGAACCTGCATGACAAGCTGCAACTCTCTATGACATTCAGTTGATTGTGAGTGGCCATTTAGTTTGGTTGTGTTTTCTGTAGAGTGCCAAAGAAATGCTAAGTTTAAAAGTTGAACAACGTGTCAATTTGAAATTTTTAGTAAAATTGCACAAAACACCAACAGAATGTTTTCAAATGCTTACTACGAAACAAAAAGAAATTTGTCAGCGCTTATCCTTTAAACTGCATATCTGTGTGTGTCTAGCAAAATGAAAACATGAGGTATTAGTTCATGCTTACTATGGCCTATGGGAATGACTGCCTGTCTTGTGCACGTGTGTTTGAGTGGCACAAAAGATTTAGCAAGGGATATGAGAATGTCGAAGATGATGAACGCCTTGGACGACCTTGCACTTCAAGAATGGAAGAAAATGTAGAAAAAATCAGTCAGATTGTTCGAAAAGACCGCCAACTCAATGTTCGAATGATAGCTGAATCCGTGAACATTGACAAAGACAATGTATGGAAAATTTTACGTGAGGATCTTAACATGACGAAAGTTTGTGCAAAGATGGTCCCAACGGTTCTCACACCAGAGCAAAAAGAACGTCTCAAAGAATGTTGTGTAGACATTCTGCAGCAACTTGACACAGATCCAAACCTGTTTCATAAAGTAATCACTTGTGATGAGACCTGGATCTTCCAGTACGATCCTGAAACCAAAAGACAGTCAATGCACTGGAAAATACTGTCATCACCAAGAATGAAAAAGCGCATCCAAGCAAGTTAAAATTCAAAGCAATGCTCATTGTTTTTTTCGATTAAAGTGTTTAATTTTGGAAGAAAGTGTTCCAGAAGGCACAACAGTTAATCAGCATTTTTATAAGGAAGTTTTGCAAAAGCTGAGAGAAAGAGTCAGAAAGAAACGGCTGCAACTGTGGAAAAGTGGTTTCTTTCTTCACCAGGACAATGCGCCTGCTCACACAGCACTTTCTATGAAGCAGTTTTTGACTGACAAACACATTACTACACTTGAACATCCTCCATATTTGACCTATTTAGCATCTTGTGATTTTTATATTTTCCCAAAAGTTAAATCAGTGCTTAAAGGGACACATTTTGAGTCAGTTGATGCTATAAAGAAGAAAATGGCAGATATGTTGAAACAAGTGACAGAAATTGATTTGCTTCATGCCTTCGACTAATGGAAAACAAGATTACAGCGATGTATTATTGCAAATGGGGAGTATATTAAAGGGGAAAAACATTACATTTGTAATACCAATAAATAAAGGTGAGTTATTTAATGTTTTGTTATTTAATAGATATACCTCGTAGTATTATTTAAAAATTGTACACATTTTTTCATGGGTTAAAATTATTATCATGTATTTTAATGTTGTAGTCAGATAGAATGCAGTTGATGTTGGTATCAAGGAGAGCTATGGTTCTAAAGATGTGGGGATATGGGAGAAAAGGTGACCTAAGAGAGCAAAAAGAGAGAATCCTGCATGTAAGTGCCACTTGAGAGACATTCTACCAGTCCACATCTAGGTAGGAAATCCCCAAGCTGCCTGACTCATCCCACCAAAAAATGCAAAAAATTCCACCTTCCACAGACATGGATGCCTAGGTGCGCACATTCACGTACAATCTGGTGCAGCAAAATGGTGTATGCATTGGAGGGAAGTTCATAATTTGATTTAAGTTTGTTTTTTGAATTGCAGATAGAAAGCATGCAAATCTTGCTTCACAAAATAAACTTTCTTTACTCCCAGCCACTAATAATTGAACTTCCAGATTAGCATTTGCATTAGATAAAATGCAGAAAAATACAAAGAATGCCAAGGGCAGGCAGGCAATTAATGTAAAAGAGGATAATTTGAAGAAGTTTCAGTGGAATACCAGAGAGAAAAAACTGTTGTCGCCGATTATAAAAAGTAGGATGCTATGAATGCTGGTTTGGTCAAAATTACCATTGTAGGCTTACCTTCATAACTCAGAGAACAAAGGCAAGGGGCTAGATTTACTAAGCTGCGGGTTTGAAAAAGTGGGGATGTTGCCTATAGCAACCAATCAGATTCTAGCTGTCATTTGGTAGAAGGTACTAAATAAATGAAAGCTAAAATCTGATTGGTTGCTATAGGCAACATCCCCACTTTTTCAAACCCACAGCTTAGTAAATCTAGCCCAAGGAGTCTTATGAATCCTTTTAAAAAAATAAGGTACATTTTAAAGGATCTATGCTTGTTAAAGTAACCACACTGTGTCAGTGGAATAATTGTGCAATGTCAAGCAAAATGACACAAATCTTGTTTCTATGTGCATAAGGATATTCAGAACAAATATGTTTATTTAAAATATCAGTTTAAAATGTAATATTACTTATTTTTGAAAGCTTTCCTATTGCAGTTGTGTCCACACATACATCATTGTGTAATCTGCAACGTACCTTCCTGCTGAATGTTAAACTCCTTTACACATGTAATCAATAGACCTGGTCAACTGATGTTTCTCAGTAAAAACAAGATGAAGCACTGTGAAAGAAACATGCCATAAAATATTAAACATCACATTGACTAAGCATTTCTTGTAAGGCAGTCTCTGTACAACAAGACTTATTTGTTTATCTAATTATGAAACCACCACCACAAGCAAGTGACACACTGCACAATAAATCACACACAGCTGTTGCCCATCTAAAGATAATGTTTTTACAGTTTCCTTTACAACCTTTTTTGTCTTTATGCATATTTTTTTTTTTACCATTACATAAACAGAAGCAAGTAACAATAAACAGTTATACAAATTTTACATAAAGAGTAAAAATATTTTAAGGGTCGTCTTTCAACTTAAAACTCTTGTAACAAATATCACAGCATGCTTGCAGTGCAAATAGCAAAGTGTCTGAGGTTACTGCAGCACTCATTACCATGGTAACAGTTTCACACAAGTGTTTGTCATCTATTGCAAGTCAACTGGCTACTTGAAAAACGTTAGGAATTAATACTCAGCCTGATCTTTTATTAGAAACTGGAAGAAGAAATCTTACCCTAGGGTTCTGCCGTTAAAAATACATTACATGCTCACATAATAAAGTCAGCATGAAATGAAACTGAGCAGAAAAAGGAATTGTTTGAAATAAAATGTAGTCTTGCTTATTATGTAACATTTAATTGTTAGTTTAGATTTTTAGCTCATTTGGGACCTTTATTGTTTAGCTTTCTTGTAATATCAGGGAGTAGCAGATGAAAGCATATCTCAGAGGTGTAGTTCATTAGAAAGTATAAATATTTAAGGATTGTATTGGAAAATTGAAAATATTGCACCAACAGTACCAATTGTTATATAGAAATAAAGAATATTTTTAACTAAAGTGGAATTATATTAAAAAAGTTACTAAGAAATGTTTTGGATGAATCTTCTGCTGAGTAAAATAAAGGTACCATCATGCCTAAGGGTTGCTTTGTTACAAAATTATCACGTCTTTCCAAGCAAGTGTTCTATGATTGTCCTTGGTACTTGTTTGGTAAAGTATGTAAACCCTAAGCATTGCACTTTGGGGATATTCTATAAAATGATATGTGCATACAGAATGCCTAACACTTCTCATGTCATACATTATGACACTGTTTCTAAACTTTGCTGAGCTGTCAAATACAAAAGTAAAGACATTTGTGAAAACAATGGCACATTTTGGACAAGTGACTTGCAAGGTTGTTGGAATTTGACACAGTCAATAACATTTAAGTAAAAATGCAATTACAGACGTGTATACTTTAATACAATGCAAACTAGTTTACTTGTACAATGAAGCTCTATGAAACCAGTATACATTGCAGAGACTCAAACTTCATATTGCAAATTCACTTCTTCCATGAAAAAAATGTCTCAACAATCATCGTCAAAATTCCCTTAACCGCTAATGAAATAAACACACAACTTCTGTTTTGGCTAAAATAGGGCACAGTTTTATTAATATTCATATAAACTTGGTGGCGTCGAGAGCAAATTGCGAGTCAGCTAACAACTAAAAATAGGACAAAATCCCTTCATGCCCCCGCTAAAAGGGACGAGTAGCAAAGCCTCATGTTACTGATGGGATAGGAAACACCATGTTTAGCATGGTTTAGGTCTAATATAAGTCTTATAAGAATCAGACTTCTGCTTATGGGCTTAATTGCAGTAATAGTAAAACCCTACTTAGCCGCGGTGGTTGCTATACAGAGCTGTGTCTAAGCCAAATGTCGATTTCAGGACTGCATTGAATTGAAATTTGGTCAATGGTGACCCATCCATATGAAGCAACCACGGTTCAGCTTCACGTGGTCGCACTCCCTCAAATTTTGAACAGAAGGCGATGGCACAAATACTCGTGTTAACATGGGCCTCTATTGAAAACCATTGTCCTCTGTCCATTTGATTCGTTTTTGATCTAAGAATTTTACAAGACAAAACATTATGTGTAAGCAACATATACCAAGTGTTAGGAACCACTCCAGCCGGCACAACACAACCCGGAGTCTACTCTGCCAGTCAGGTTTTCACTGGAGCCCTGATGGTGGGGACAGACTGGGCTGCAGACTGACAGAGGGTCGTGAAGTGTGTACCGGCTGGGAGAACCCAGGCAAGCAGTGTGAAGTCCAAGCAGAGGTCTAGGGCCGGCAGCAGATAGCAATTCCAATTAACCAGCCAAGGTCAAGGGTCACGAGCAGACAGGAAGATCGGTAAACAGGCCAGAGGTCAGGGTCACGAGATACACAAGCAAAGTCCAAATCCAGGCAAAGGGTCATACACGGGTTAATCAGCAGAAAGTTCAATAGGCAGGAACAAGGCACAGCGCAGGTCAGCAGACTGGGAACAGAAGCTATAACCGGCAATGAGGCAGCAGACCTCATTACCTTAAATACAGCCAGCAGCCAATAAGAACCTGCCCCCAGATAGAGCACACTTGCAGGCTAATTGCCTGCTACACTAAACACCAATCAGGGCTTAGCCCTGGAATACACACTTGCAGGCTAATGTCTGCTTATTCAGCCACAGGCTGAATCTGATTACTTGCCCCCTATGCACGTGAGCGCCCGGCTGCCGCTGAAGAGTCGTCCGGCCGTTGCCTTGGCAATGGTCGGGAGTTGGGAGGAAGTGACGTCCCGGTCGTCATGGTGACGGCCGGGACGCCAAAGAGGACAGAGGACAGGAAGCGAGTCACGGTGACTGTGAGTGCCGCCGCGGCTCGTGACTGTACCCCCCTTGAGGAGGGGTTAAGGAACCCCGACCCCCAGGTTTCCTAGGAAATTTTTTGAAAAATTCCTTCAACTGTCTTGAAGCGTATGGCCGTCTTCGCGGGACCCAGGACCTCTCTTCTAGCCCACGATTCTTCCACTGTACTAGGAAGTGCACCTGACCCTGCACTCTTTTAGAGTTAAGAAACTTCTGGACAACAAATTTTTGTGGTATGTTCCTATTTCTCACAGAAAAACCTGAAGTATGGGATTGATTCGGGTATAATACTGGCTTAAATAGCGAACAATGAAACGTGTTGAGGATCCTTAGTGAGCCAGGAATCTTCAATCTGAAGGCTACCAGGTTAATCTGCTTGGTAATCATGAACGGACCAATAAATTTAGGCCCCAGCTTCTTACAAGGCTTTCTTAGCCTAATATTTCGAGTTGAAAGCCACACTTTCTGGCCCACTTTGAATGAGCAGGTGGTACGGTGGCGATCCAAATTTTTCTTAGCAGACAATGAGGACCTTTTTAAGGAGGACTGAACTTTCTTCCAAATTACTTTGAGATCAGCGGCTGTGGAACGAATCTCCGGGATACCAGCAGATTTGAGAGAATATAGAGAATTGGACCTGGGATGAAAACCGAAATTACAGTAGAACGGGGAATTTTGAGTAGCTGAATGAGATGAGTTATTGTAGGCAAACTCTGCCCAGGGCAGCAAAGAGGACCATTTGTCATGAAATTCTGAAGTATAACATTGTAGGAACTGTTCAAGGGACTGGTTAACCCTTTCAGTTTTCCCTTTAGACTGAGGGTGGTATGCAGATGACAGACTGATCTTGATTCCGAGAAGGTTACAGAAGGATTTCCAGAATTGTGCTATGACTTGTGAACCATGATCAGAAATGATATCAGAAGGGAGTCCATGGAGATGGAAAATATGTTGGATGAAGAGAATGGCCAGATCTCGAGCGGTAGGAAGCCTGGTTAGTGGAATGAAATGTGCCATTTTGCTGAAGCGGTCTACCACGACCCAAATGGTATTGTGTCCCACAGAGGGTGGCAAATCAACAATAAAGTCCATGGACAAATGTGTCCAAAGTTTTGCAGGAATGGCCATTGGAACCAACTGACCTACCGGGCGAGTCCTGGGAATTTTGTTCCTGGCACAAAACCTCACAAGAGAGGACATGACTCTTGATGTCAGCAGACAGAGATGGCCACCATACAGTGCGGGAAAGGATTTCCAATGTTTTGAAAACTCCAGGATGTCCAGTAGTCTGATTATCATGTGCTTCAGCAAGGACCGCCTTCCATAGATGAACCGGGACAAACAAGCATCCTACTGGAGTATTATCAGGAGCTAATCTTCAAAACCTTTGTAAGGCACAGCTCATGTCCTGGGTTAACCCAGCATGGATCATAGACAAGGGAACAATAGGCTCTGGACTAGTAACCGGAAAATGGTGTGCCAGGAAGCTTCTGGACAGGGCGTCTGCCTGGACATTTTTAGAACCTGGACGGTAGGTAATTACAAAGTTAAAACGGGTGAAAAACAGCGACCAACGAGCCTGCCAGGGGTTCAGTCGTTTGGCCGACTGTATATACTGCAGATTCTTATAATCCGTTATAACAGAGATCTGGTGTGCAGCGCCTTCTAACCAATGTCGCCATTCCTCAAAGGCCCATTTGATTGCCAACAGCTCTCTGTTTCCCACATCATAGTTGGTTTCCGCTGAAGAGAACTGATGGGAAAAGTAGGCACATGGATGTAAGCGGTGAGTATGGAAATCTTTCTGTGACAAGATGGCACCAGCACCGACGTCAGAGGCATCAACTTCAAGAATAAACGGTACCTTAGGATCCGGATGTCTAAGGACCTGAGCAGACACAAAGGCTTTCTTCAGGGTTTCAAATGCAGTTATTGCCTGGGGTGACCAGTTAGCTGAATCGCTTCCCTTGCGAGTCAAGGTGACAATAGGAGCCACGATATCAGCAAAGCCGCCAATAAATCTTCTGTAATAATTGGCGAATCCCAGGAATCTCTGGCCTTGAGGTTATTCGGTTGTACCCAGTCCAGGATTGCTTGGACCTTGGTTGGGTCCATGGAGAATCCTTCTGAGGAGATTATATAACCTAGAAAGGACACTTTCTGAACCTCAAATTCACATTTTTCAATTTTAGCATAGAGATGGTGTTCTCGCAATTTTTGTAGGACTTGTCTAGCATGACCCTGATGTACTGACAATGACTCCGAATATATGAGGATGTCGTCCAAGTAGACAACAACGAAATGTCCAAGGAACTCACGTAGTACCTCATTAATCAGGTCCTGGAATACTGCAGGCACGTTACTAAGACCAAACGGCATGACCAGATATTCGTAGTGGCCAGAAAGCGTATTGAATGCCGTCTTCCACTCATCACCTGCTCTAATACATATGAGGTTATATGCACCACGAAGATCGATTGTGTGAAGATTGTTGCACCTTTTAGTTGATCAAATAGTATGGAGATGAGAGGAAGGGGATAGGTGTTCTTGACTGTGATCAGATTCAGCCCTCGGTAGTCGATACAGGGTCTTAGTCCTCCGTCTTTTTTGGAAACAAAGAAGCATCCCGCTCCTACTGGAGATTTGGATGGCCTGATGAAGCCTATCTCCAGGTTTTCATCAATGTAATCCTGCATGGATTTGGTCTCTGGACCAGAGAGGGAGTACAAGCGTCCATTGGGTAACTTAGAACCAGGAATAAGCTCGATGGCACAGTCGAAGTCACGGTGCGGTGGTTAAGTATCAGCAGCCTTTTTGGAGAACACATCCCAAAAGTCATGATATTGTGAGGGAAGCTACTCCGGAATAGACTGAATCACACGCAGAGGCAGTGTCAAGTAAGACTGTGTACAATAAGAGCTCCACTGGACAATTTCTCGTTTTACCCTATCCATGACAGGGTTATGACGGGAAAGCCAAGGGTGGCCCAGGATCAAAGGAACTGACGGACATTCGATAAGGAAGAAGATTATGGACACTGAATGGAGTGCTCCAATGTTCAACTGTAGTAGCGGGGTCTCCCAGGTAATCTTGCCGCCAAGCAATGGACACCCATCTAAGCCACATACAGTAATGGGAGATTTGAGCTTTACCATCGGAATTCCAGTGGAGTGGGCAAACCCGATGTCAAAGATGTTTCCCGCAGCTCCACTGTCAATGAAGGCCGACAGGTCCACAGAACCAGCACTGGACGTGAGCTGTGCAGGGATCAATACAGCATTTTTTGGGGAAACAATTTGTAGACCTAGGTGAACTATCCCCTTATTCCCTAGGCATGCTTTTTCCCCGGCTTATTAGGGCAGGAACGGGAGAAGTGGCCTTTAGTGCCACAATAGAGACATAGGCCTTGTGATCGTCTCCTGTCTCTTTCCTCCGGGAGGAGACGATACGCTCCTAATTGCAAAGGCTCCTCATCGTCCATGGTAACAGGAATCAAGGCAGCTGGAAGAGAAGATGCCTCCTTCTCAGACTTTCGTTCCTTAATTCTCCTGTTGATTTTAATGGCGAGGTGCATCAGATCCTCCGATGAGGTAGGAGTTGGGTATTGCACCAAAGAATCTTTAATCTGTTCCGACAGACCTAAACGAAACTGACTGCGTAGGGCAGGATCATTCCATCCACTGTCAGGTAACCATTTACGGA
Source organism: Mixophyes fleayi (assembly GCF_038048845.1). Classification (NCBI taxonomy): domain Eukaryota; kingdom Metazoa; phylum Chordata; class Amphibia; order Anura; family Limnodynastidae; genus Mixophyes; species Mixophyes fleayi. Next base: position 282,690,242 of record NC_134405.1, on the reverse strand, counting down.
ATTCAGCTTGTTTCAAGGCCCGTAGATGAGCCTCAGCGGAGGCCATTCGATCCGGGTCATCATATAGTAGACCTAATGCCTTGAAGAAAGCGTCTTGTCACTCACCGGACTGTGAGTGCTACTTCTAAGGTAGCTAGGAACCGTGTCCATCCATTATAATGAGGTACTGCGCATGTGCAGTCCCTTTTAACCTTCAGTTCTGTTCCTTTAACTTAATTGACTGATCAGGCAACACTCCCTATATTAAGCACCTGTGGTCAATACCACGTGGCCTGATCTTGGAGTCTCATTCCTCATGAGTCTCTGAAGGTGTTCCAGTGCCTGCTCGTGTGTTCAGCTGATGCTGATTCCTGTTTGCCGTTTGTGGTTTCCAGACCACTTCTATTCCTCGTGTTCCTAGTGTCTTCAGCAGCTGATTCCTATCCGCTGCCTCCGTATATCTACAGTTACAGATTACTGCAAACTCTCCTGTGTTTCATCGTGACTCCAGCAGCTGATTCCTATCCGCTGCCTCCGTGTATCTACAGTTACAGATTACTGCAAACTCTCCTGTGTTTCATCGTGACTCCAGCAGCTGATTCCTATCCGCTGTCTCCATATATCTACAGTTACAGATTACTTCAAACTCTCCTGTGTTACATAGCTACTGTTCCAGCTGATTCCTGTTAGCTACTTCAGCGTGTCTACAGAGTCCTGCTCGTCTCAGCGCTCCAGTCTGCATTCTACCTGCCGTCAGCTGACCCGCTGCCTACTGCTTCTACAGTGTGTCCATTTGTGTCAACTTGCCTGTTAGCATCGAGTCTACGCTCCTCGGCTTCCAGCTCTGCTACATCGCTTCAACTCTCCCGTGGTCTCCTGCTGTTCAATTCGATATACTACTGCTTCCTGAGTATTTGTCGTCCTTGCTGGCCTACCTACAGTGCGCTGCACCTACCTGCCACTTCCATTCTGCAAGGACTTCTCATCTCGTCTGTTCCCTGCCGCTCAGGTATCCCTGCAGCTATCTCTAACAGCCTGCTCATCTGAACCACGGTATGCATACTTCTCATTGACTGTGCTGGTGTATTGCATATCCATCTGGACTGAGTTGTTCTCCTCCGGAGTTTCCATCCTCTGAGACTATTGCTATTATTGACTGTGTTTCCCTTTGCTGGACTATTCTAGTGACTATGTTTATCTGTGCAGTGCTGTTCATTCATTATTATTATTGTGCGCAGTTCAACGTGGGATCAAGTTCAGTGTACCCGTGTAGACTCTGCATTGCATTTATCTCCTCGTGTCCTTCCTTACATATATATTCAGTGGTACAACTTGCTAGAGGCAAACCACTGATTCCTGTTTCCCTGTGTCACCAGTTGCATATATCCTCTCACATAAGCAGTGGTACAACTTGCTACACGCAAACCACTGACTTCCCCGTTACCTTCACCTGGATTCCATTCCTTCACTACAGACAGCGGTACAACTTGCTATACGCAGACCGCTGACTTCCACCTCCTTATTACTCCTGGACATTCTTCTCACTATAGCAGTGGTACAACTTGCCGTGCGCAGACCACTGACTACCCTCACGTGTCCTTGTCCATCCAGATCCTCGTGTTCAGTTACCTATTGTTTACCAGTGCTGCTAGTCATAGACTTTCTGAGCATTCTCTAACCATCTGCTGTTTCCAGTTCCATTATCACCCTGCCATCAGAGTATCATATACCAACTCAACTGCTCTGATAAGACCATCAGCGGGTGATACTGGGTAAAGACCCCTAGTGCCCATGACACGTCTACTGACTGCATGGCAGGACTGGTCTGTGGCAAGGAAAAGGCCCAGGACTGGGGGTCAACCTGTAGGAGGGAAATGATAATCCCGACTCTTTACTGCTCTGAACCAGAGGAGCGGGGTCTCAACCGAAAAAAGAGCTTGCATTTCTCCCTGAAATTCCGGAACAGGGATCTATGTCCAGAGAATCGATCCGGCAAATGCATTTTAGGTTCACAGGTGGAATCTGGAGTAGGTTGTGAGGTTTTTGCAACTTCTTCCTGAACGGACAAACGCTCAGACAATCCCTGGATCATTTGGTACAGGGACTCAACATGGCCTGCTAGAGCTTGCACCGGAGACGGTGTAGTTCCGCTTCCATCCATTTCAACCTCGTCTCCGGTACATGTTAAGGCCGGTTATAATGTTAGGAACCATTTCAGCCGGCACAACACAACCCAGAGTCTACTCTGCCAGTAAGGTGTTCACTGGAGCCCCTGATGGTGGGGACAGACTGGGCTGCAGACTGACAGAGGGTCGTGAAGTGTGTACCGGCTGGGAGAACCCAGGCAAGCAGAGTGAAGTCCAAGCAGAGGTCTAGGGCCGGCAGCAGATAGCAATTCCAATTAACCAGCCGAGGTCAAGGGTCACGAGCAGACAGGAAGATCGGTAAACAGGCCATAGGTCAGGGTCACGAGATACACAAGCAAAGTCCAAATCCAGGCAAAGGGTCATACACTGGTTAATCAGCAGAAAGTTTAATAGGCAGGAACAAGGCACAGCGCAGGTCAGCAGACTGGGAACAGAAGCTATAACCGGCAATGAGGCAGCAGACCTCATTGCCTTAAATACAGCCAGCAGCCAATCAGAACCTGCCCCCAGATAGAGCACACTTGTAGGCTAATTGCCTGCTACACTAAACACCAATCAGGGCTTAGCCCTGGAATCCACACTTGCAGGTTAATGCCTGCTAATTCAGCCACAGACTGAATCTGATTACTTGCCCCCTATGCGCGTGCGCTCCCGGCTGCCGGGACGTGGCACTGAAGAGGCGTCCGGCCATTGCCTTGGCAATGGTCGGGAGTTGGGAGGAAGTGACGTCCCAGTCGTCATGGTGACGGCCGGGACGCCAGAGAGGACAGGAAGCGAGTTGAGTGGACAGAGAGGACAGGAGGCGGCTGTGAGTACCACCGCGGCTCGTGACACCTAGCCACTAATGCATTGCCAATATTCAGTTTGCAGGGGGCCACCAGTTTGCTAACTCTAAACGCACCAAAAAAAGCAAGCAAAAAGACAGAGCTAAACAAAAGAGCTTCATATTCTGACTCAGTTACTATTAAAAGCACGCTGTTTTAAGAGATTATGGTCTTAACATTGTTACACTTATCCGGAATAGAACACAGAGCTATAAACATTAAGCTATAAACAACCAGCTGCCACCATTCAATACACTCAATATACATTGCAGTAGAGCTATAGACAGGTAAAGCAAAAGAGCTATAACATTTAAAACCGCAAAAAGCTGTAATCATCTGCTGCAATTTCAGCAACCCAGGTATATTGTCTGTACCAATACTCCTGCATATTCCTCTTAATTCTTCCCCTCCCCAGTACCCCATCCATTTTTCTCCCCTCACATGCACCTCAAGTTGCGCCACGGCCGAGCCAACCACAAACAAGGCCAAATCTACAGGAATCGGAATGCCTGGAACACCCGATACGGTAGCAATGACCTCCAAGACACACCTACACAAGACAAGCACAGACGTCCAAGGTAAACCCCCTAAAAATGGTCCCTACTACCTCCAGAGATATGAGGTAAATTATATCAGAAAAGAGACAAGAGAAAAAGAACAGCTCAAATACAGTATTTTATCAAATAATACAGCTACTCAGCCAGACACATCTGTTCCCATAGGATTTCTGCGACAGAAGAGAGATCCAGCATCCTTTGCTATGGAACATATGGACACAAAGACCAACTACTCCCCCAGGATTTTATTGGCTGAAGAGATATAACAACTTAACCCTTAATAGGTAAGTGCTTGACTCCTGAACATGCAGATAAGTTTAAGGACGTTCGGTTTTATGTGCCTCACTTTTCATAAAAAATCAATATAATGCAAGGTTCATTCCAATGGCTAGTTTACAAGAAATAACCTCATCCTTTTGACAAGTATGCAAAGCTGAACACTTTCTGCTTGCAAGGAAATGCAACCTTTCTTTTAGCAAGTACTTGCAGCAGAGTCCCGTGATCTGGCCATGGCACAAAGCAAAATTCGCCTGTTTGGCCATAGATCCTTTCTGTGATTATAGTACAAAGCAAAATCTCTCTGTAGCCAGTGTACAAAGCAGCATTCCATTATGCCGAATTTGTACCAAAATAAGACTTATTCTCATATATAATAAAATACAGAAATTCTCCAAATCTCTAGTGGTGATGCAATACAGACTGCAGATCTATAGTGGAGATAGAACGCTCTCTCCCTCAGCATACCTGCTCTGTAGGTAATACCAAATACCAGTCATAATCACTAGATTGGTCATGGCACCCTAACTAGTGAATGACCAGTGCTATCTAACAGAGTGACAGAAGTTGTTTGCACAGTCACAGTAAAGTATGTGTATGGAAGGTAGAAAGCCGCCTTTGCAGTGCCACTGTGGTTCCACTCTACTTGCTATTGCAGCAGCAGTGAATTAAGGTAGCGTCCATCTATTGCTGGAGTCCACTAGATATTCCTCCTCCTCTGGTGGGTAAGTCTGATTAAATATCTAATGTACAGATAAAGGGCCATAAAGGTGAAAGCCCACTCTAGATATCAACTGGTGGATTATGATTCCAGCACTAGGCATGGCAAATAGAATAAAGAGATTTCCCTGGAGTAAGTAAAAGGAAAGCTGGTGAGAAGCACATGCTTGGTAGTATACATATAAATGCAAAAGTTGCACTTACCTCCCCTTTTTTCAGAATAATGTACACCAAGACCATCCAGGTCGGGTCAAATGGGTTGAGGTAAGATGATGTTTTTCACTGTTAATGGACATTGTAAATTACTGCAATAATATATATATTTTTTAAACAAATAAAAGGAGAGGCAATAAATATTGTCAAGATTGTACATCCTAGCGGGTATCTAAAAAATCACATAGGCAACCAACACAAGTTTATTTTAGATTCAGTACAGGCTATGGGAACATACAGTTCAACAGATGGATGCTAATATCCTCACGGAACTAAAGACACAGTCTCTGGGTCTTTTGATGAATCTTTAAGGATCTCGGCTGCTCAGCCTCATAGTAACTCCTCTATCGCAATCTAGGGCAACCACATTTGCCTTCCCATTTTTGGCAGATAAGCAGAGTCACAAAGCCATGGAGTTCTGTCGATTATGGTCACAGATTATACCAGGGACGAAAGTGCAGTTCCTAGTCACCAAGCCACGAACACCAATCACAGGATATCCCTCTAAATATTCACATGGTGGTGGGGCTAATGTTAGGGTGGGCTAGGGGCAGTAGTCAATCAATGATAGGTGGATAGTTAATCTTTTTCATTTTTCGTTACATATTATGGAACATTTAAACAATTTTCAATTCAATTCAGTTTAAATCTTTAAAGGTCATAGCACCTTTATTCAGATTTTTGCCTATATGTGTAATACTTACCAACTTAAGCACTGGTGCAAAGGGAGCAAGAATGAAGCACAGACTGAGCATGCGGTATTGGTGTGGCGTCATTCTCAGTTGCCTCCAGAGGCAATCTTTGCCAGACTACATGTATAATTGCCAATATTCACCCCCGGTATTGTGGCAATCGGGTTATACACCTAGGTTGTGGTAATAATTACTAACACATTAAATGAGATACAATCAAGGAAAGCGAATTTGGAAAAGGATTTTTTGAATAGCCATACACAGCAAACTGAACAAAAGCACCCAGTAAAGGACACAGTAGCCGAAAAGCTAAAAACCAATAAACCTTGGTATGCATAAAAAGAGGTATTAGTGGTAACTAGTCAGATCACATCTTGAATATGCTTTTAAATTTAGACAGTGATTTATAAGAATAACATACAAGATCTTTAGATGACTCTGAAGCAGACAAACGTGTTACGGTGTTGGTGGGTTCACATTATAAAGAAGGCTAAATCACATTTGGCTTATTTTAGAAAAAATATGCTCCTTAGAGGTGACCTAATATAAAGATTCAGTGGTGCATTCGGAACTTAACCCTGGACCAAATCAACTGTAGGCCAACAGAAAAGTAGACACATATTTTGTGGTAGACAAGACCAATACAACATACAATACAGAGAGCATCCTAGTGATTGGTATATAGCACGGAGAGTATCCAAGTGACCGCTATAAAAAAGAGAGCATCCTAGTGATTAGTATACAGCACATAATGTATTCTATGACCATCGTACAATAAGGAGAGAATTTGAGTGACTACTGTACAATAGAGTGAGTCCTAGTGATTTATATAATCAGAGGCAGTATCCTAGTAGCCTTCATATAATGTAGCATCATAGTCAGCACAGTACAAAAACGAAGAACTTACAAGTGACCACTATACAATTATTAATATTATTATTCATTTATGAGGAGCAACAAAGTTTCCCCAATGCCATACACAATACAGACAGTGGACCATACAGGGTAAACAGTACAGAATAAAAAACGAGTAGCACCAATACTACAGAGGCTCCAGGCATAGCAATTATAGTAGAGTTGGAGCAGAAGAAATGATAAAGAGACAAGAGGGAGGAGGACCCTGCTCGTGAGAGCTTACATCCTAAAGGGAGGGAAAACAGACAGCAGACACAAAGGGGAGTCAGTTGATCATGCACAGGAGGAGCAAGTAAGGGGCCGAGAAGAGAGAGGTAAAGAGACGAGCATGGAGAAAGGGTTAGGTGGATGGCTTGCAGGCTTTAAGGAAGAGGTGAGTATTAAGTGCCCATTTGAAGGAGCAGAAATTAAGGGACAGTCGAATGGAGCATGGGAGGTCGTTTCAGTGGAGAGGACAGCTTGGGAGAAATCTTGGATTCAGTAATGGGATGATGTAATCAGGGTGGAGTAGAAGCAACGGTTATTGGCCCAGCACAGGGAGTGGAAGGGAGTTTAAATGTAAAAGAGGTTGGAGATATAAGGGGCAATTGAGTGGGAGAGGGCCTTGCAAGTGATGGTGAGGAGTTTAAAAAGGAAGGGGGAGCCAGTGTAAAATAAGACAGAGAGAGGAGGCAGAAGAGGAGTGTCATGAAAGGAAGATGAATCTCGCGTCTGCATTAAGTATAGAACGCATGGGGTCAAGGTGAGAGCAGGAGAGGCCGGTGAGGTGAAGGTTACAGTAATCAAGACAGGAAATGATAAGTGCATAGATAATGGTTTTGGTGGCATCCTGAAATAAGAATGGCCAGATATGAGCGATGTTACTAAGTTGGAAGTGACAGGATTGGGCAAGGGATTGAATATAGGTGCAAAAGAGAGGGAGGAGTCAAGGGTGATTCCTAGGAAGCAGAGTTTGGGGACAGAAGAGTTGGTGTTGTTGTTGACATTGATATAGAGGTCAAGGTGGGAAGGAAATCGAGATGGAGGGTTGACAATAAGTGCTGTTTTAGAAATGTTAATTTTTAGAAACCGTGAAGACATCCAAGAGGGGATGATGGAGAGACAGTCAGATACACAAGAGAGGAGGAGGTAAAGATCAGGAGAAGATATGTAGAGTTGAATGTCATTGAGTAAAATTGATACTGAAGACAGAAGTAAGAAATAAGAGCAACCAGGTAAGTAGTGTATGGAGAAAAGAGTAGAGGGCCGAGAACAGAGCCCTGAGAGATTCCTACAGGGAGGGCAGAGGGTGAACCATGCGTAAAAACAGAGAAGGAGCGAGTTAAGAGGTGAACCAAGAGAGGACAGAGCCAGAGAGGCCGAGAGATGGGTCTACAACAGGAACGAGTGGTCTATGGTATCAAAAGCCATGGAGAGGTCTAGGAGGATGAGCATGGAAACGGTCGAGGAAGGAATTGAGAGGTGTCTGGTGAGGCAGTTGAGACAACCCACTCAAGCAATTTAGAGGCATAGGGGGAAAAGTGAAATGGGGCAGTAGTTGAAGAGAGAGGTGGGATCAAGTTTGGGGTTTTTGAGAATGGGAAAGATAAGGGCATGTTTAAAGGAGGAGGGGACGATGCCAGTGGAGAGTGATATGTTGAAGAGGTGTGCTAGGTAGGAGCAGGCAGTGGGGGAGAGGGTGAGAAGGAGGCGAGAGGGTATTGGATCCAGGTGGCAGATAGAAGGTGGAGAGGAAAGAATGAGGGCGTGGACTTCTTCACCTGAAGTAGGGCGGAAGGAGCACCAGAGTTAGGTGTTGGAGGAAGATGGAGCGGGGAGAGTGACAGGAGAGGGAATGGAGAAGGAGATATCGAATCTGATGGCCTCAGTTTTGAAAGAAAAACAGAAGATGAAGTCAAAAGCAGAGAGGGGGAGCAGTATTGGGGGGGTGAGGAGAGAGTTGAATGTGGCAAAGAGGCAGCGGGGATTAGTAGACTGAGAAGAAATGAGGATTTTAAACAAAGATTGCTTAGAGAGGGAGAGGGTGGAGCAGTAGGAAGAGTGGATAAATTTATAATGAAGGAAATCAGTCAGGATTTCCTACAGAGGCATTAAACGGTGTAAGTGCATTGTGAAGGAAGTGGGTGAATTTGGAATGCCAGGGTTGGGAATTAAGCGGCGATAGTGGACAGAAGAGGTGGGGTCGACAGCATCCAGGGCAGTTGTGAGGGAGTTGCTATAGAGAGAGGTCGCCTGGTCAAGGCAGACCAGGGTGGGAAGAGGGGAGAGGAGAGTTTTAAGAGAGGGTAGAAAGAAATCAAGGGTCAAGAGCCTCAAGATTGCACCTAGTGAGGGTAGTTCTAGGCAGGGGAGAGCAGGGGACTGGGTGCTCCGTTTTCCTCCCACACACTAAAATTGGGTTAATTGGCTGCCATCAAAATTGACCCTCTCTTTCTCTCTGTCTGTCTGTCTGTGTGTGTGTGTGTGTTTCTATGTTATGAAATTTAGACTACAAGCTCAATGTGGCAGGGACTGATGTAAAAGAGTTCTCTGTACAGCGCTGCGGAATTAGTGGCACTATATAAATAACTGATGATGATGGTGGTCAGAGAGAGGGAATGTCACACATAGCACCAGCTAAACCTGCATTATGGTCACTGCTCTCACCTGTTTCCCTCTTCCTGTATTCACTCACTTGCTGGGTTGAACTGAGCAGGCACACACCTGGTCTGCTTAATACTTCCTGCATTCTCTAGATTAGCTAATTGCCTGTCATCTTTGTTTATTTAAAGCACCTGCTTCTCTACCAAGTTGCCAGATCTTCAGGTCTACTCTCCTGTTCAGATGTCCTGTTCCCTGGCTTCTGATTGCTGCCTGTTCTCTGAAGGCTCCAGCACATCTATCCGCAGATCTTTAGAGCCTCTGTGACTACTCCACTGCCCTGTTGTAACGCTCTGCAGATTATCACTACCTGTTCTCTGAGCCTCCAGCACATTAATCCACAGATCATCACAGCCTCTGTGTCTACTCCACTATTCTTGTGGTAAACGCTCTGCTGGTTATTTCTACCATCGCTACCAGCCTCCTGTGTTAATCAACACACTGCTCTACTGTCTCCTAATCTCTCAGCCTTCCTGGTACTCCTCATCCGAAGCACCTTCAGTTATAGTCCTGGTTCTCTTCACAGTTTCGCTCATCACCTCCTAGGAGAACCATGACCTGCGGTCAGGGACCTGTGAAGACCAAGCTCCTTTAGACTCCGCGCCTTCTAGGATGTACTGCCAACATGAACAGACTGTATGGGTACTTCTCTGACCCTACTGTTTTTTACAGGGAAGGGATAGTTGGAAAAGTCTGAGATAGCAGATTGATGAGAGAAGACGAGGTCAAGGGAGCGACCAAGGCAGAGGGTGGGGGATGAGGTCCACTGACTGAGGCTAAGGGAGGAAGAAAGGGTGAAAAGTTTGATGGAGACATGGTCAGTAGAGTTGTCAATAGGAATGTTAAAGTCTCCAAGTATGATGGAGGGGAGGTCAGTGGAAAGGTAGTTGGGAAGCCAGGGTTGTCGAGAAAAAGGGAGGAGGGTCCAGGATGGCAGTAGATTAGAGAGACATAGAGATGGATAGGGGGAGAAGAGGCGGTTAGAGTGGACTTCGAAGGAGGAGAAAGAGAGAAAAGGCACAGTGGGAATGACCTTAAATATTCAGTTAGGGGATAGGAGGAGGCACACTCCACCTCCTGGATGGTCATCCGGTCTACTGGAGTGGGTGAAGAAAAGACCCCCATGGAAGAGAGCAGCAGAGGAAGCAGTGTCTTTAGAAGAGAGACAGGTTTCGATTAAGAGAGTTGGAGATAAAGACGTCATATATAATGGCAGTTTATTACGGATGGATCTGGAGTTCCAGAGGGCACAGGAGAAGGGGAGTACAATGCCATAAACAACCCTATGGCCATATAATGAAGAAATGAGTGCACATTCACGTACCTAGCCTAGGCTCAGGCTGCACTTTACACAAATTTCCTCCACCCACTCCTTTATTCAAGGGACTCAAAATGCACACCTTAGAGTGGTATACATATCCAAGCAACAACTTAACTGCTGCTGCCTTTCTGGAAAAAAAGATGTAATCAACAGCAGGAGCAAGGATAGTACAGTAATGTTTGCTGTACTCCTCATTAACGCAAACTGGATCATCAAAAGAAATACATATGCAATACACGCTAACACATAAGGAGTCTTCTTATGAAATATTGTTTTATACAAAAGTATTATATTTATACTAACAACTTCCTTGAGGTTGTTTATAGGCAAACTAATACTTCTGCTTTTTAGAATAATCTAAATAATAAGCTGGTCATATTTTAGCATTAAGCTGTTTTTCACAAGCTAATGAAAGCTTTGAAAATGATTTAAACTAAATTGTAGTCGTCTGATGACATCTTGTGGTCAGGTTCGATACAGGAAGGAGTTGGTCTAATGTGATCTATAGATTCAGCAACTAGTTAACAATTTTGGAAGAGTTACATGAGTTACATGAGCTATATGAACAGCTGGTGGTTAGTCCATCTTGTAAAATTATACATTTTTGGCAACATAACTTTTTTGGTAGTATGTTTAGGAGGCACTCACTAAATCCGATAATGTTATCACATGTTCTCAGTACCAAAAATTACTATAAACACTCCATCATCTGCCTAACTCTCCACATAAGGTATCTTTTTTGCTACCAATGATTTTCCAAAATATCAGTCATTAACAAATATTAAGTTAGTTATAAGTTATTAATATTAGTAAACATAGTATTGTAGGGTTTTTGAAATAAAATTGCAAATTATATTGTTGTTTTTTTTCCGTCAATACACTCATCAGAAAATCGAGCAATGAGAGTTTTATTTTAACTGCAGCTCGATCTGTGCAATTTATATTTTATATCTGCTGCTATAAGACCCCCAAGCATATAGCATGTCAGCCTTGCTAAAATTCGTTAAAGCCCTATTCTGAGTGTATGCACTGTGTTTTTAAAACAGCTGAAAAAAGCATAATTCCAGATAGCGCATTAACAAAATGCAATTTGTTTTATCAAATATGAGCACTATTATTTTCCACAATCATGTCTGTCTTAGTATTGGGCATAGTTATTATATGCACATGCATTAAGAAGAGTTTATACATAAAATGCTTAATGGTTGATGACAACTATAAACTAGAGATGCTCGGGCTCGGCTTTCCGAAAACCGAGCCCACCCGAACTTCGCAGCTCTGAGGACCGTGCCGACTCGACACTTTTACGCGCCCTTTATACAGAAAACGAGGCAAAACGTCATTGTTGCATCGTTGGATATTTCACAGACAGACACAGAAGGGGAAGCAGCGTTCTTGGCAGTCTCCAATGCAGTTGGCCAGCGTCATAGCTAAAACAGAAAGAGGAGGTGTGTCAGTGTTCTTGGCAGTCTCCATTGACATTGCTCTGTACCATTGCTCATACAGAAACAGGAGGGGTGGTAGTGTTCTTATAGGTCTCCAGTGACATTGCTCTGTGCCATTGCTAATACAGAAACAGAATAGCTAGCAGTGCTCCTGTCAGTCTCCATTCACATTGTTTTTGTTGCTCTCCAGTTTCAGTGTCATTGTCAAAACAGAAAAATGGTTAGCAGTGTAGTTGTCAGTCTCCAGTCACATTGTTCTTGTCACTCTCCTATCTTAGTGCCATTGGTCACACAGAAACAGCAGTAGCAGTTTTTTTTGTTACTACCCAGCCCCCAGTCACATTGTTCTTGTCACTCTCCAGTCTCAGTGCCATTGCTCAGTGGCATTGGTCACACAGAACCAGGGGTAGCAGTGTTCTTGTCACTTTAAATTCTCCAGTCACATTTTTCTTGACACTCTCCAGTCTCAGTGTCATTGCTCAGACAGAAACAGGGGTAGCAGTGTTCTTGTCCCTCTCCAGTCACATTGTTTTTGTCACTCTCCAGTCTCAGTGCCATTGGTCACACAGAATCAGTGGTAGTAGTGTTCTTGCCACTCTCCAGTCTCCAGTCACATTGCTCTGTGCCATCGATATGGATTCACACCAGTCCATAGAAGACCAGGAGCACCAAGCAGCTGCTGGCACCAGTCATGATGACAATAATCCCTATACGTCATCTGCTAAAGCCTATTTTCAAGTGCATAGTGGTTTTAAGTCAGGGAAACAAAAATGTAAAAAAAAGCTTTTACCTTGGTATAGAAAAAAAACACCTGTAATCAAGGCAAAGTTAACTGCTGAAAAACATAAAATTGACAATATGCGATTCTACACACGCAGTGGCAAGAAAAGAATCAGGCCTTTGCTTTTCTGTATGAGTGCTAGTTCTGCAAATGTCAGTGAGACATATTCTTGTAAGGACAGTCATGACAATGTAAGACCTTGTCATTCTGATTCAAAAAGTGTTACCCAAAAAAAGCCGAGCTGGAAAAAAACAGTAAGGCACTAGAAGAAACTATATGTTCAGATTCAGAAATGACACAAATCCCTGAGGAGAGTCTATCCATGAGTGTTATGTGTAAGCCTAACACTTCTGATACTGTACTCATAAAGAAGCCTTCTTTCAGCATTTCTGCAGATGTGTGGATGAGCAGCCCAAGTATAGCCGGTGATACACAAATTGAGGATGCTACATTGGAATTGCAACAGAATGAGGGGGATATTTGTGTAGCTGACGATGACACTAATGAGTATGTTGATGATGATGATGTTGCTTGTGTAAGTCCAGCACCAGTGGAAGCAAATGTTGCCAGTGATAAGAAGAAAGCCATTGTAATGCATGGGCATTACACTAAAAAATCCACCTCATCCATGTTACACCATTTGAAGAGAGTTCATGGGAAGCTTTTAGGATAATTAGAAACTTATGTTAAAAAAATAAAAAATAAAAAATAAAAGAAATAACAGCAAGCAGTCCAGCATCAGCTAGGTCCCTTCTCTCACCTAGATCCCACTACCTGCAATCTACACCCACAATACCTTCCTCATCAATGTCCTCACTAGTGATCGGAGTTAGTCCTGCATCCAAGTTGCTAAGGCTAGAAGACTCCTCCACTATCCAGCATTCCTCAGAAGAATTCTTGAGTGTTAATCCCAATACTGCTGCTGCTCGGGGTGGATCTTCATCCCAGAAACAGTCCAAGAAGAAGACCAGTGGTAGTTTACAACAATTGACTGTTAATTAATCCTTTGCAAGAAGAAGCAAGTATGAAAGCTGGCACCCAGTCGCAAAGCGGATCATAGACGCCATGACAACTATGATAGTATTAGATCTGCGTCCAATATCCACTATTAATGCAGCTGGTTTCATACAGTTAATTGAGGCTTTGTGTCCCCGTTACCAAATTCTATCACGACACCAATTTAAAAGCTATTCCTCACCTCTACCAGAAGGATCGTAAAAATTTAATTATTGGGCTACAAAATGCCATTCTACCCACTGTACACTTAACCAGAGATAAGTGGAAAAGTGGAACTAGGCAAAATTAAGATTATGTTACTGTGATAGCCCACTGGGTTGGTGACTTGCCTTCACAAGCAGGAACAACAGCAACATGTCACTACATCACCTTTTTCAGAGGCAGGCTACTCTGTGTATCACCATCTTCACTAAGAGGCATACAGCTAACAATCTGTTACAAAAAATAAGGGATGTCATTGCTACAGGGCTTATCCCACTCAGGATATGTCATTTGTAATAATGCCGTCAATATTGTAAGAGTATTACAGCTAGGTGAATTCCTTCACATTCCCTGTTTTGCTCACACTATCAATTTGGTGATGCAGAGATTTTTGAAAAATGACAGGGACATGCAGGAGATGCTGTCTGTGGCCCGTAAAATTTCAGGACATTTCCGGCATCTGCAACAGCATGTAGGGGATTGCAGCAGCTACAAGAACAGTTTAATTTGCCCTGCCACCACCTAAAGCAAGAGATGGTAATAAGGTAGAATTCCACTCATTATATGCTTCTGAGGATGAAGGAACAGCAAAAAGCCATCCACACTTACTCCACAAGCCATGACATTGAGAAAGGAGGGGGAATGTATTTTAGTCCAGCGCAGTGGAGAATACTTTCCGTGTTGTGCAAGGTGCTGAAACCATTTGAAGTAGTCACCTGTGAAGTGAGTTCAAACACTGCTAGCTTGAGCCAAGTGATTCCCTTTATTAGACTTTTCAAAAAGTAGCTTGAGAAACTGAAGAAGGAGATGAAACAAAAGCAATTATGCTAAGTATGTCGGACTTGTAGATCAAGTACTTTATTTGCTTCACCGAGATTCAAGAGTAATCAAAATCATGAAATTGGATCACTACATTTTGACGACTGTGCTTGACCCTAGGTTTAAGAGCTATGTTTTCTATTTATTTCCAACTGACCCAGATCTCAAGAGATGCAAGGAGCTCTTTGTAAAGAAGAGGACAGCTCAAGTTGTACGTAACACAGCGGTGTCTCCTCCTTCAGTTTCTCAGTCAACTACTGCTAGGAAAAAACTTAGCTTCCCAAGAGACCCAGAGATGATGCAGATGACTCAACACAACATTTTGACATCTGGTCTGGTCTAAAAGAATTGACCAAAAATCGTGACACCTCTGCTGTAACTCCACCTGATCCTACTATCAACATCCAAAGGTTGGTGGAGAATTATTTTAATGACAGCATACAAATAGACATGTCAGACAGTGCCTTTATATACTGGGAGGAAAAAAAGGCAATTTGGAGACCCATGTACAAACTCGCTTTGCAATACCAAAGCTGCCCACCCTCCACTGTGTACTCGGAAAGAGTTTTCAGCACAGCCGGGAACCTTGTCAGAGATCAGCATAGGAGGTTACTTCCTAAAATGGGGAAAAGATTATGTTCATCAAAATGAACTACAAATTCCACGAGAAAGGCCTTTAACGGAAAGTACTCAAAGTACAGAGACTTCTGTAATGGTGGATTCCAGCTGGGATGAATTAATATTGTGTGAGGATGATGTACTAACTGATGAGGGTGAAGATGAGGCTGAGGATGATGACAACAACATCTTGCCAGTGTCAAGAACAAGAACAATTTAATTTGTCCTGCCACCAACTGAACCAAGTACCAAGAACCGGTAACAAGGTGGAATTGCACCCTTTAAATTCTTCAGATGATGGAGGAACAGCGAAAAGCCATCAGTCTTAGATTTCATTGGTATGTTAAGCTGTACCTACTACTACTCCTCCTGTTTCTGTGAGGTGTGAGTTTGTTATACCTTTTTAACATATTTCCCAAGGACAATTCCATCTTGCACTGTTTGACATTTTGGGCTTGGTCTATCAGCTTGTGTAACAGTGGACAATTCAGGTTTCAACAGTATTATTAGGTTGCCAATTCACATGGTGGATACTATGATTAGGTAGACTATTCAAATGTGGACAGTATTATTATAGGGCTAGGGATATGGTTAAGGGCAGGTCTAAGGACAGGGATAGGGACAGTTGTAGGGATAGGGACAGGGTTAGAGTTAGGGATAATACTGTTTACATTTGAATTGTCAACCTAATAAATACTGTCTACATTGCAATTGATGTAATAATAATACTGTCAATGTCATTATATTGTCGACTTTATATCCTCGTCTAATCTGCTGCCCATCAATCATATTATGTCAATCCTACATAATTGTGAGTGAGAGTTCCGAAGGACAATTCCATCTTGCACCACTTTTCTTTTCTGCCACTGCTGTGTGGCAATGTTTCCTAAATGAGCTATGAACTGTTGTGTGTTTGTGCTGTTACTAATCCGCAGAGCAACCAGGCAGCTTGTTGCAGTCTTAGAGTTCATTGACAGCAATGTTAGCTTACCTGCCTTAAGCCCATTGTTAGCTTGTTTTATGGAAGTCCAAACAAAAAAACACTTCATCCACAAAAGTGGCTCGCCTTTATGCTGTAGTGCTAGGTTTGCTAAAATGTGCATGTCATATTAAGATCCCACATAAGGGTGGGTGGAAGGGCCCAAAGACAATTCCATCTTGCATCACCTTTCCGCTCAGCTACCGCTGCGTGCCAATGTTACCTAGATGTGCTATAAACTGTCGTGTGCCTCTGCCGTAACTCCATCTGATCCTACTTTCAACATCCAAAGAATGGTGAAGGATTTTTTAATGACAGCATACAAATTGACATTTCAGACGGTCCTTTTACATACTGGGAGGAAAAAAAGGCAGTTTGGAGACCCATGTACAAATTCGCTTTACAATAATCAAGCTGCCCACCCTTCAGTGTGTACTCGGAAAGAGTTTTCAGCCCAGCCGGGAACCTTCTCAGCGATCGGTGTAGGAGGCTACTTCCTAAAAATTTGGAAAAGATGATGTTCATCAAAGGATGATATATTGGGATGTGGCTTGCAAGCCAACATGGCCAGCTGCTTTTGTTAAGAGCTCCGGTCGTCGCACAATAAAGAGACCTGATACGGGACGTCTAAGGAGAATCTGAAGTGATCCATTATCGGATATCAAGCCCACAACATCCAGGGACACTATTACTCCAAGAAATTTTACATATAATCGCAATTTGGATTCCATATCTCCTACGGTCTGCTCTCACCCCAGGAGCTCGTTTTGGCGTGATTGAGGTGCTTCTACACCATGCAATCTTATAGACTCTACCAGCTTTATATTAACATCAGAAAGCTGCTGTTTAATAACTGAGGATTGCCGAACAACTTTTGGCACGAACGGCGCTTAATGACATACTCAGGTGATTGAACTCTTAGAATACTATAAACAGATCTCATCTGAGAAGATTACAGAACAGCACACCCGGTCCTAAAGATTCTTTGCTACTAATCCGGATCAGAGTTGAGCTACCTGCCGTTACGCAGAGCAGAGATTGACAGGCATATCCTAACTGTCGGCAAAGGGCTGTAGAGACACAGTGTCTCACATAAACAACATCCATAAACATCCAAGCAGTACATTATATAGCACAAACATTGTGCTGCACTCGGAGAGTACTGTACAAATCAAAGATGGTACTTTTTTTTCTATCTTTCACCCTCTGCAGCTATAGATTTGACTGCCACCCGGTGGATATTAAAAATACTGCAACTCATTTATTTACTGTGTATATTCAGAAATCTCATAACACCATTTCTATCCACTTGGTGATTATCTATTGCATTGCAGCTAAGAAATTTACTCACTTCTACATAAATAATTTTTGAGATGTAATATCTGGATATAATCCAGAGGAATTGATACCCATTCTTTCTAATCTTAGATGTGACTAACCTTTTTCTTTTTCAAACACTGATTTTGGATATCCTTTATCTGCAGTGGATAAATATGTTAACTCATCCACACCTGGCAAACCACAACATACTGAAAATGAACGAAAAAGGGGAGTGAGAAATGCTGCTCAAACTAACAATAAGCATGTGTCAAAGAACCAGGTGACACTTTAACAAATATGGCTGCTAATTCTTCTTCTCCACCCCAACTCACTCCTAGGTCGTCGGATACACATACCGCTGCTCTCTCTTATGAAGCCATGGTTTGTGCCATCAAGGAGACTATGGAACCATTAATGCAACAGCAGGTGAATCTACTAATTGCAACCATACAAGAACTTAAAGATCAGGGGGGGTAAATTTATCGAACTGAGAGTTTTCCAGCGGGTTTGAAAAACCAATCAGATTCTAGCTATCATTTATTTAGTAACATAGTAACATAGTAACATAGTTGATGAGGTTGAAAAAAGACACCAGTCCATCAAGTTCAACCTATTTGGGATCTCCTTCGATCCTGCACTTATATTTGAAATTGATCCAGAGTAAGCAACCACCAATCTTTTTTTAATTGTGAAAATCCCCCCAGCCTCAATATTGCAGTCCTATTTTTACCCTATATGCACTACTTTCCTACATTTTAATTAACGGTCGTATCACTGGATACACCTTTCCGCTAAAAATTTGTCTAACCCTTTCTTAAACATATCTATTGAATCTGCCATCACAACCTTCCCTGGCAATGAATTCCATATCTTGACTGCCTTTACTGTAAAGAACCCCTTCCTTTGCTGGTTGAGAAATTTCCTCTCCTCTAACCTCAGGGGGTGACCACGTGTCCTGTGTATAGTCCTTGGGGTAAAAAGTTCCCATGAAAGTTCTCTGTATTGAGCCCTAATGTATTTGTACATAGTAATCATATCTCCCCTTAGACGCCTCTTTTCTAAAGTAAACATGCCTAAACTGACTAACCTTTCCTCTTAACTTAATGACTCCATACCCTTTGACAATTTTGTCGCCCTTCTCTGAACCCTTTCTAGTTCCAAATTATCTTTTTTATAGAGTGGTGACCAAAACTGTACTGCATATTCAAGATGAGGTCTTACCAACGATTTATACAGTGGCAAAATTACACTGTCTTCCCTTGCATCTATGCCCCTTTTTATGCATGCCAATACTTTGTTTGCCCTTGCAGCTGCTGCTTGACATTGAGCACTATTGCCAAGTCTACTGTCTACGAGCACTCCCAAATCCTTTTCCATTATAGATTCTCCTAAATTAATTCCATTTAATTTATAGATTGCATTCTTGTTTTTGATCCCTGAATGCATAACCTTACATTTATCTGTGTTAAACCTCATATTCCATTTGGCCTCCCAATCCTCCAGTTTATTTAAGTCCCTCTGTAGAGAAGCTACATCTTGCTCTGATTTTATTACCTTACAGAGTTTAGTGTCATCTGCAAAAATAGAAACTTTACTCTCTAAACCATCACCAAGGTCATTAATGAATATATTAAAAAGGAGTGGCCCCAGCACGGAACCTTAAGGTATTCCACTTAAGACTTTTGACCAATTAGAAAATGTTCAATTTATCACAACTCTCTGTTCCCTATTCTCTAACCAGTTTTCGATCCAAGTACAAATGTTGATTACTAGACCCAGTTCCCTAATTTTGTAAACCAACCTCTTGTGTGACACTGTATCAAAGACCTTTGCAAAATCTAAGTAGACCACATCTACTGTGCTGCCCTGGTCTAAGTTTCCACCAACTTCCTCGTAGAAGCTAATTAGATTAGATTGACATGACCTATCCCTCACAAATCCATGTTGATTCCCATTAATAATTTTATGGCGTACCAAGTAATCCTGAATACTGTCCCTTAAAATACCTTCCAGTAGTTTCCCCACTATTGATGTCAGGCTTACAGGTCTATAATTCCCTGGTTGTGATCTTGTCCCCTTTTTAAACAATGGCACCACATCTGTTATTCGCCAATCCCTTGGTACTGAGCCAGATGAGATTGAATCTCTGAAAATTAAGAATAGCGGTCTAGCTATTTCCGAGTTTAACTCCATAAGGACCCTTGGGTGTATGCCATCTGGACCTGGAGCTTTATTTATCTTAATATTCTTCAGTCACCTTTGGACTTCTTCCTCTGACAACCAAGTATTAATTAATGGCATGGTTTCATTTCCATTTTTATGTATTACTTCTACCATTTGCTCCTCTCTAGTAAATACTGAAGAAAAAAAGTGTTTAATACCTCTCCTTTTTGCTTAGTATCATTTATCAATTCACCCATCTCACTTCTTAGGGGTCCTATATTATCTTTTTTAATCCTTTTGCCATTTATATACTTAAAAAACTTTTTGGGGTTTGTCTTACTTTCTTTTGCAACGTGCCTTTCATTTTCTAATTTAGCCAATATAATTTCCTTTTTGCATGTTTTATTTACCTACGGAAGGACTCCTCTGACCCTTCAGACTTAAACAATTTTAATGCATGCTTCTTCCTTTGCATTTCTTCCCTTACCTTTTTATTTAGCCACATTGATTTAGACTTAATTCTTTTACATTTATTTCCATTAGGAATGAACTTATACGTGTATGTTCCAACAACATTTTAAAGACAGCCCACTTTAATTCCGTATTTTTTCCTTCAAAGGCTTTGTCCCAGTCTATGCTCTTTATAGACTCCTTTAGCATATTAAAATTTGCCTTTCTAAAGTTTAAAGTCCTAGTTGATCCCTTATACTGTTGCTTCTGGAATCTAATTTCAAATAAGACCATATTATCATCACTGTTTCCCAAGTACTCCCTTACTTGAATATTTGATATTACGTCTACATTGTTTGTTATTACTAGGTCCAGTATAGTCCGGTTCCTATTTGGTTCCTCTACTAATTGGGACATGTAATGGTCTTTTAGCATGCTCAGAAACCTATTTCCCCTAGCTGTACCGAAGGTCTCAGTACTCCAATCAATGTCCGGATAATTAAAATCCCCCATAATTAAAATTTTACCTAGTTGTGTAGCCTTTTCAGTTTTCTGTAGAAGTTGGGTTTCCTCAATCGTACTAATATCTGGCGGTTTATAGCATATCCCTATCAACAACTTCTCGGAACTTTTTCCTCCGCTGGATAACCCACAATGCCTCTATATTATCACCAATATGCTCATATATAACTTTCTGAATACTTGGCTTTAATTCTGGCTTAATATAAAGACATACTCCTCCTCCCCTTTTATTTACCCTATCCCTCCTGATAAGAAAATAGCCTTCTAAGTTGACTGCCCAATCATGTGTTTCATCCCACAAGGTCTCCAGAATACCTATAATATCATACTGCTCATTCATTGCTACTATCTCTAACTCCCCCATTTTACCTGTCAGGCTTCTTGCATTTACAAGCATACACTTAAGTCTATTGCCTCCCTTAGGTATTTCTTTTTGCTTTAAAAAGGGCCTCTCCTTATCGGCTATGCTTCCTTTTCCCCCCTCTCCACCGCCTTGACTCTTGTTAAATTCCTCCTTACTACTCTCAATGTCTATCCCATAAATACTTGCTTGCCCATCCCCCTCGGAGCCTAGTTTAAAATCTCCTCCAACCTTCTAACCATCCTCTCCCCTAGCACTGCAGCCCCCTCCTCATTCAGGTGCAATCCATCACGACAATAAAGATAGCAACTGACCGAGAAATCAGCCCAGTGCTCTAAGAATCCAAAACCCTCCTTCCTACACCAATCTTTTAGCCATGATTTAACCTCCCTAATCTCCCGCTGCCTCCCTGGACTAGCGCGTGGCACAGGTAGTATTTCTGAAAATACTACCTTGGATGTACTTGCCTTAA
The DNA here is from genome assembly GCF_038048845.1 of Mixophyes fleayi. Lineage (NCBI taxonomy): Eukaryota > Metazoa > Chordata > Amphibia > Anura > Limnodynastidae > Mixophyes > Mixophyes fleayi. The sequence continues at coordinate 282,668,810 of NC_134405.1, read as the reverse complement.
GTTTGCGACCTATGTCCCTGAAATCATTCTTTAGGACACCCTTTATTCCTCTAACTCGGTCATTGGTGCCAACATGCACCAAAACCGCTGGGTCATTCCCAGCCCCTGCCAACAATCTGTCCATCCGATCCGCAATATGCCGAGCCCGAGCACCCGGGAGACAACACACTGTTCGGCATGCACGGTCCCGGGAACAGATTGCCCTATCTACCTTCTTAATAATTAAATCCCCTACCACCACAATCTGCCTGGGTCCCTGAGTAACTTTGGTCCCCTCTATGCTGGAGAGACCATTCCCCTGGTTGCTAGAGGAAGCAGTCTCATCAACTCCACCAATTCTGAACTGCCTTCCACAGTATCTTCATCCAATCAGGCAAATCTGCTGGGATTGCTTAGCTCAGAGCTGGCCTGCCTCTTCCTCCCTCTGCTACCCCTAGTAACTGTTACCCAGCTGCTTACCTGTGCATCCTCCTCTATCTCTGCTCCACCCTGCTCAGCTAACGCATCAACGGTAAGCTGTAAACTCTGCTCCAGGTTGACAATGTCTCTCAATGTTGCACTGGTCTGCTTTAGATCAGTTCAGGCTTCCAAAGAGACCAATTGCTCACATTTCTCACAGAGGTATAAACCTTGGAACACTTGCTCCAAGTATGCATACATATGACAAGATATGCATTGAGTGAGATCATCAAGCCTGCTACTACTCATCTTATTATGGCTAACCTAACTTCTTATAGCCTACAGTGAACTTGAGAGTACTAACCTTTGCCAGCCACTTACCAGATTAAACCCCTTCCTGGATTCAACTCCTTATTGAATCTAACTCCACACTTTAAACAAACAGCACTTGTCATCAGACAGCAGTGAAATCACAAGCTCAATGAAATCGCTTACTACCTCCTGTTAAATAGAGCTTGCACTAACCAGCTGTATTAACTTATGCAATTAAACCACACCCACTAGCTTTAGAGAAAAAAAGAAAAAGAAAAAAAGAGACACTTAATAACACACAGAAAAACGAATCCCCTTCAATAAACACACAGAAAAATTCCCCAAACTATATCACTCTCTCCACACAGCACAGCAATCCTTACTGGATCTAACTCCACACTTTAAACAAACAGCACTTGAAATCAGACAGCAGTGAAATCACAAGCCCATAGTACATTCTAAAAAATAATAGCTAAATTCTGATTGGTTGCTATTGGCAACATTTCCACTTTTTAATCCCACCGGAAATCTCTCAGCTTGATACATTTACCTCCAGGGGGTAAATGTATCAAGCTCCAATTTTGAATATCCCGTGATTTTCTCATGGGTATTTCATCTCGCAGATGTATTAAAGTGAGATTTTATGTAAAATCGCTAGAGATGTGTTTCTGTCAAAATCGCCAATTACAAAATCGATAGAGATCAAAGTCTTGACTGTTTGCAACTCTAGCTATACAAGTCTCAAATGTATGAAGCTGCGATTAAGCAAACTCTCCTGAGTTAGCTTTAAAAATCGCAAGATACAACATGCTGTTTCCTAGCTGCGTAATTAGTAAACACATCACTGTTACACTGCCCTGCCTAAAGAGCTGGAGGTTTGGCAGCTGCCAAAAGTTTAAAAATAGATAAATGTTCCAAAAAAAAAAAAAAGCGCGGGGTCCCCCCTTCCGACCACTATTAACCCTAGCACTGACAGCCTATTTCTGGTTACGTGAAAATTGGAGAAAAATTTCTCCCTGATTTTCATGCATCCAGCACTAGGCAAACGAGCCATGGGTGGGTGGCACTATAGCAGGGGGACAAGCGGCAGGTGTCCCCCTGCCATAATAACAACCAACCCCAGGCTATTCAACGCTGGGCTGGATTGACTAGGGAGTGGAGTCCACTGAAAAAAACGAGGAATAACCAGCCCAGTGCTGAAAGCACTAGGCTCTTCCTACCCCGTGGGCTGTGGGTAATATCGGCGATAATAAAGGAAAAAAACAGACAGACACCATTTTATTTTGTGGAACTACATGTCACAGCCAGCCCGAACTGCCCGAAACAGTGAGGGCATGCTGGCACCTGGAGAACCACAAGTGCCAACATCCCCTGACACCCATGCCTAACTAAGCCCTGTAGTATCACATAACAAATGTTAAATAAGCCACAACTCCCTGTTTAAAACCACAACATTTTAATAAAAATAATAAAACCCCAATAAATACACTAAACACCCTCATTCATTCCACATAAATTTATTATAAATAATAAAACCCCAATATACTTCCTGATCTGAATTCTTCCTCTTTTGTCAGCAGCTTTTATTCCAAATGTGTTTAAAAACCATATCCCAAATAATTTGTAATTCCAAAACGTCCATGCTTGAAAATGTTCCAAATAATTATATATCCAAATGTCCATGCTTGTAAATATCTTCTGTTCTTCTGGCCATCAAGACCCCCTAGATCCGAATCATGCTTGATTAAAATAAGAAACCCAATTTACAAATGACGCAACATTTGCTTGTACAATGTACAAACAGAATGAATAGAATAATGAATGAATAGAATCCAGCCGCGTGCTCTATTTATAGTCTACGCATAGGAGAAAACATGCATGAAATTGAATGTCAGTAAACTCTCAAACAAATGCTAAGTAAATTGGACGACTTGGAATATAGATCCAGGAGAAATTATTTACACCTCTTAGGCCTACCTGAAACAGTCAAGGGCTCAGCTCTACTATCTTACCTCTCTAGAGAGCTGCCCCAGAAATTGGGGATAAATTAAGAATTTTATACTGTTGAAATTGAGCGTGCACATAGATTGGGAACACCTAGAGAGAATATGAAAGAACACCCTCGCACAGTCATTTTTAAATGTCTGACAGAATCCTTTACAGCATTCAAATGTCATCCCACCCCAGATATCAGACCTAAATATATACAGAAACAAGTACATTTTGTCCAGGACAAGTAACAACAATGTAAACGCCAAACAAGTGCACATAAATTAAATGTTTATAAATTTGGTAACAAATCAAGCAGAATTCTCTCTAATTTACTAAATGGAACTAGACCGAATAATAATATTTCATCACTACAAGCGCAAGATGGCACAGTTAAACATCAAGAGACGGAAATCATAAAGGTTCTGAGATCTTTTTATTCTAAACTTTACTCTCAAACCCTTATTGATGCAAGCTCTCGTGATTCATTTTTGGGAGAAGATTTCCCAACCCCAACTGATGAAAATGCAGCCAGATTCTCTAATCCAGACAATAAAATTCCAATGTATTGTAATAGTGCCATCATTAAAGTGCTTCCCAAGCCAAGACAAAATTTGACGCTAGCAGGATCTTACAGACCCATTTCCTTACTAGATTACAAACTATTTACAAAAATAATGGCGGAACGACTTAACATATTGATACCAAAGCTAATTCACAATGATCAGCCAGGATTTATATGGGGGTAACACTCAGTAACTAATGTTAGAAAGATCCTAACGATTCTTAACGCACTGGAGGGATCAGGGACGGATGACCCTACCTTGTTTTTATCTATAGACGCTGAAAAAGTGTTTGATCTCATTACTTGGGATCATCTGTTCAGGACCCTTCATAAGTTTGGCTTCCCTGACCAATATATTAAAACATTGAAATCGTTATTTCACTCCCCCAACACACAAGTACTGCCTAGTGGTTTTCTCTCATTCTCATTTATGGTAGAAAGAGGTTAAAGGCTGGGATGTCCACTATCCCCATTATTATTTGCATTAGCATTTGAACCTCTTGCGGTTGCATTAAGAAGAATACTGAATACAGTGGCATACATTTGTGGAGGCTAAGTTAGCCATCTTTGCGGAGGACATGTAGTTAATGGTATCTGATCCAGATAGATCAATTCCCGCTATTCTTCACACTATACAGGATGTGACACTATCAGGAGAAAAGATACCATCTCCAGGGGAAGATGGCGATAAACCACACAAGTCCAAAGGTTTCAGGCTCAAAGCCACAGCTAGTTTATTCAGCAGCTTGCAAACAAAACAAAACATAAACAAAATCCTAGCAGTCTGGCTACTAGCTAATACATTTTTAGTGACACCATCTCTCAGGTGTTGGACCTTGTGTCCAAACACACACTCTACATATTATTGCTCAGCACAGCAGACTCTCTCAGGAGCCATCTGGCCTCCTTCCCAGGTTGGGAGAGTGACTGCACATTCTAGCTGCATTTTAACAGGCACCTCACAGGTGCAACATCTGATCAGTCTGTTTAGAGACTGGCAGATCAGAAAACCGGGAATGGGCCTTATGTATGGAGCCCGCCTGTCCCTTTCTCCATACATAACACCAGGGACCCTTACCATGTTTTCTTACCACATGGAAACACTCTGTGGGAAGCTTTTCCCACACATCTACATATTCTCCCTGGTGTTTTAACGTACACAATGCAGGAAGCCTGGGACACATACCTCTGCGAGGGCATTGGCAACAGCTCCCTTTAAACCCAAAGTAATAACGGTTAATGAAGAAACTAGGGTAGTTGCTAGCAGACTTTTATACTGAGGCCTGGAAAAATGGCACTGACACTCAGGGCAGAATGGCCACCAATCAAAGACATCTTTTCAAACCCCTGCCCAGAAGAACTGCTGTAAAATTTTATATAAGGTTTTTCCTACCCCTACATGCTTGGCAGTTGTGGAATCATGAGCCCAGTCTAACACTGCTCTACTATACAGTTTAGGAACTACCAGCTGCTTCAAAATGTATTTTCCTCTTTTAAATAACTGACACAATAACCCCTGGGTTATTGCCATGTGAGGGTATGACAATCTATTACCAGGTTCTACTGGCTTCCCAATAATAATTTTAACTGTTTTAAGGCAAAAACATTTTTCTTTACTTTAACCCTGGGCACACAATGAACAGGTTCAACCATATTTCCCCCTACAATAGAAGGTACAACATCCTGCTCTACTGCTGCCCTTGTCATTTCCTGACTCACCAACCACATTGGATACAGGGAACACTTTTGACTTGGGGAACACTCCCACTGCCACTGTGCCAGTAATAATCTCACACAGGGCTTGTCTATTTATTTTTGCAACCAACTGTGTCTCCTATAGCTTCCAGAAGTGGGAAAAGTCTCTCCCCAATATTGCGTCAAATTTCAAACCATGAACTAGTCCCACAGTGACTACCACAAAGCCATACTTTGTTTTTATATTTACTTCCGTGGTAACAGAATGCTGTGTGTCCCCGTGTATGCAGGTTACCCCAACATTTTTTTTTTTACTAACTCTGTTTTCACAAGAGAAACCGTACTGCCGAATCTAGCAGAGCCTTTACCTTTACCTTCTATGGTGACTTCACACATCAATTTGTCAGCCTGTTTGTCTGCGTTACAGGCTAGCATACAAAGACACTCTACGAGGTACATAAGCATTATTATTATGGATAGATTCAAAGGTATGTGAACAATTAACAGCAATATCGCCTAAGCCACCACATCTAAAACAGGTATGTGACAGGATGGACCGTCTATGCCACCCTGTCTGTTGTTGCTGGGAACCGGCTGGGCTTACTTTGCCACCGTTCCCTTTTGTTATCCAAAAAGCGCCCTCTTGCCGCAGTAGGAGGGGCTTACACAAGCTGCCACCACTGGACTCCTTACCGGCATCCAGTACCGGGTTTCTTCTGGGTCACTGACGCTGCTAGCGTGTCTCCTTGCTGGGGTACCTGGCTGGTAACTCCAGACCTCTTACTATGGATCTGGGTTGCTGTGAATGGATCCCCCCTGGCCTATCACACTAGGGCAGGGCGGCTGGGTAGCACAGAGCGTTGGCACTGGAATAGCTTGGGTCCAAACCGCAGAGACAGCCGGAGAACGGATTAGATTTTAGGGTCTAATCTGTAGATCACAGGAAAACAGCAATATTGAAGATGATTCCAAACAGGTCTTTAAAGCAAGATGTTTATTGCTCACACACACTGGTGGAAGGTCCCAGTATGATCAGGTCAGATGACAATTCAGAAGAACCACTATATGCTCACAGAGCTCATATTTTATACAGTTCAGAAATAGTCTATTTTTAGAAACAGGATATACTCTATTGACACAAACATGAATTTACATACATTTCAAGGCTAACAAAATTTACACCTTTCTATGAAATTCACTCTGGCAAAGGCCAAACAGTAACGACCCCCTGATGAGGTCTTTGGCCAGAGCAGACATGACACTTCATCACAAAACTTCGTTAGCACTTTCTGCTATCAGACTTCTTTACACATGTCTTAATTGCAGGTTTCCACAAGCAACCTTACAAATCCTAAACAATGACACTTCCATAATAAATACATCCCAATACACACAAGACCTCCATCCACAAAGGCCTATCGTATCAGTTATATGCATCATAAATAGGCATATCCTATAGCAAGGTTAAACAGAGACAAATTTCTTTCCTGGTCTCAGAGATAACAACTTCCTATCTTACACTAAACAAGAATAAGTGCAAATGCAATTACATAAATAAGTGCCCTGCGCTATTCGCTTTAAATACATTTTTTACCCAAAGTTATTTAATAGTGATCCAGTCACAAGGTAATTACATCTTTATCACATTTCTTACTAGGCCGGAACCTTCTTGGCATAAGTGGCCAATTTCCAGGTTCTGAGCCTACAGTCTCTGTACATTTCAGTTCATTCCACCGCCCAGTACCCTTTTGCCCTGGAACAGTCTTACCAGAATCCACTGGAGATCACTGTTTCTGAGCAAGAGACTGGCGGGGTGTATACTTCATCTCTTTTGCTGCAACATACTTTGTCTGTACCCCTTTCAACAGAGCCAAAGACGAAGACAGGAACTCAGCTTTCTGGCATGGTTAACTGTTCAGCCCACTTAACTGATGCAGAGGTAAGTTGGTAATATTCATGGTCTGCGGTACCTTTCGAAGAATATTATTAAATTCCTGAGTTTTTGTGACTTGAGGCTCCAGTAAAATCTTGGTCAATCCTGGATCACTTAGATGCTTTTCTTTTCCTGAAACCCAAGTGGAAGATGTTTCAAAGTCAGAGTCAAACCTCTCCCAGTTATCCCTAACAATTTGTATTCTGTTACCGTTGTCTTGAATAGCCTCAGTAAGGTTCTGAAGGTCTTTTTGAACTGTGGACAACTTTGCTAAAATTTTGGGGGTTTGCTCCTGTTGACAGTTAACTTTACTTTATTTTCCACTTATTGACCTTTGTTGGTCTTCCAGTGCTGTTATCTCTATTTCTGCCTGAGCATAGGACTCTCTTAACTCTTGTACTTCTGTTTGAGAAGCCTGCAATTCTAATTGTGCCACCTGAGTCAGGAAGGTCTTAGCACCCAGCTTATCATGCTGAACCTTTAATTCGTCATATTAAGTCTTATATTGCTTTCCAACATTTTCAACCTGGGTTATGATCTTATTTTTCTCCTGTATATCTATGACTTTGGCATCAAGTTCTTTTTGTAGATTTTCCTTTTCATTCCTCAGTTTTACTGCTTCTTTTTCTTGCCCATTGTAGCTTGCAGCCAATTTATCTTCTTATAAATGAAGCACTTTCTTTATAGAAGAACCACTTCACTTGACTTTAGATGTGTGGCACTACAACACCCAGAATATGTCTCAAGAAAAGACATGCACGTATTTCTCCACGGTGTCTGTCCCTTTTGAACTCTCCAAGCACACACACCGAGTTGGTTTCTGCAAGTATCTCCAAAAACTGCTGCTATTCTTGACATGTGCAGTTCTTTGCAAGCCAATTCTCCACCATATGTGACACTATCAGGGGAATACGTACCTTCTCTAGGGGAAGATGGCGATGAACAGCAGCAGTAAACCACACAAGTCCACAGGTTTCAGGTTCAAAGCCACAGCAAGTTTATTCACCAGCTTGCAAACAAAACAAAACATCAACAAAATCCTAGCTGTCTGGCTACTAGTTAATACATTTTTAGCGACACCGTCTCTCAGGTGTTGGACCTTGTGTCCAAACCCACACTCTACATATTATTGCTCACCACAGCAGAGTCTCTGAGGAGTCATCTGGCCTCCTCCCCAGGTTGAGAGAGTGACTGCACATTCTAGCTGCATTTTAACAGGCACCTCACAGGTGCAACTCCTGATCAGTCTGTTTAGAGACTGGCAGATCAGAAGACCCAGACTGGGCCTTATGTATGGAGCTCACCCTTCTCTTTCTCCTTACATAACACCAGAGACCCTTACCATATTTTCTTACCACATGGAACCACTCTATGGGAAGCTTTTCCCACACATCTACATATTCTCCCTGGTGTTTTAACATACACAATGCAGGAAGCCTGGGGCACATACCTCTGCCATTTTCATTCCAGTGACTCTGTCACAAAGAGTTTTGCTCCTTTGCAGAACACAAAATAAATTTTGATAAATCAGAAATGCTACCACTGTCAGGCACACAAACCATAGTGGAAAATCCCTCTATTACCTCTCAGCTCACATTGACTCATACCAAAATTAAATATCTAGGAATTCACATTCCAGCTCATTAACAAAACCTTTATACCGTCAATTACCCACCTATCATTTAAAAAAAATTCAACACTCTTAGCTAATTGGCAAGATCTCCCACTACCTCTTTTGAGATGTAATGCTGTTATTAAAAGTGTCATCTTCCCAAAACTATTGTATCAATTACAAATGCTCCCTATAGGTTTAAATAAGCTAGACACACATATCTGCACAGCTCTGTTTTCCAAGTTTCTTTGGCGTTCTAAGAAACCCTGCTTAGCAAGGAGCAAACTGAGCCTTGGAAAGAACTCAACGTAAAATCAGCTTACCAGATATAACTTTATTCACACGAGCAGCTTTATTCCATTATATCACTGATTGGCTTTATCAGCGTGTTTGTTATACCAATCAAAATCTGGAAAATGATTGGTATAACCCATATTTCCCAGCTGCGCTATTGCATCTGCCTAAATCCCAGATACCAATGCAACATTGTCAACATATTCTTTTTAGAGACACATATAAGGCTTGGATCCGTTGCAATAAAAATACAATAAAGATTTTAGAACTACCAGATTTCTACCAATCTGGGGTAACCCAGCATTCCTACCTAGTTTAGAAAATGCCAACTTTCTCATATGGCATGGTAGAGGTATAATGGCAAACAAAGATATAATCGTTCCAGGCGTTAGGCTTTATACATATTTCATAACCTAGGTATCACAGCCAGCAAATTCCACAGAGAAGACAGATGGTTTAGAAAATTTACTTACCTTCTTGAAGTTTTCCCTATATATAATCACGTACCTATATGCAGATTTAATACAGACACAACTTACAGTTCCCTAGAAACGAACATTTGAAGCATGGCAAAAGATGTTGACAGTATAAACAAACCAGATATTTTAACTTGTCATTTTGAGTCTACTGGAAATCACTAACTACTGCTCGTCTCCAGGAAATACATTTAAAGCTGATTCATAGAGCATATATTTCCCAGGCAAGACGTTGCTTTATGGTTGAAAGGGAAACAAGGTTCTGTACAAAATGCAAAACCCAAAAATCAGATTGGCTGCACAACTTTTGGGACTGCAGAAAGGTTAAGAAATATTGGTATTAAATTGTTGATTTTATTAACTGTTGTTTCAAAATACATGTTATCTTGGCTGCAGAAGCACTTTTATTAGCTGATTTCAATGTATGGAAAGACACTTTACCCTCTTCTGATATGTTAGCTGTTCTGACAGTAATAGTTACTGTAGAAAAGCAACCGATATTACGACAATAGACATCACCAATCCCCCCGACTCTGGGCATGCTTAAAATTGAGATACTAGATATTATATATTTAGAAAAGAGAGCCACACTCCCTGATATAGAAAAAGTGGAGTAAAATTTCAGAAAAAATGGGTGTTATATATTAAATAATTGGAACCTTCAGTTCAACAAAACATCTTCAAATTATTTGAACTTACTACTTGGTACCTACTCAGACATTTAAGTTAACTCAGATTAGCAAATATGTCATACCTAAATATCCTAAAAATTGTCATTTGACAAACACTGTCCTGACGACTCCCCATCCTGGCTCTCTTTATGTCCCTTGGTGATAATGAACATTATTGGATCGACAAAAAGCTGTTTTACACTCCCTCACTCCTTTCACACATACAGACAACTACCACCCTCCCCGCAATTCTATGTTTGTATCCCCTTAATATGAATTGTTTTTACCGGACGGTTGCATCTACAAATAAACCTTCATAAGATTACTTACACTTAACATAATCAGTACAATTAGTTTGATTGTGACATTTGATGTCGTATACTTGTGTCAAAATATTCTGAAATCTTCAATTGTATTTGGATTTGTTGATGTATGTATCTAATATTGCACACAATGTCCTTGCTGACACTGATTTTCTTTTCAATAAAAAGAGTTAAAAAAAAAAAAAAAGGATGATGTACACTCTGATGAGGGTGAGGATGATGACAACAACATCTTGCCACTAAAGAGTTAATTTACAGCACTGTTGAGCTTAAGGCAGGTAAGCCATTGTTAGCTGGTTTTGGTTTTGTGGGGCCCAAACAAACCAGCACTTCAGTTACAAAAGTGGCACTTCTTGTCGCTGGAGTGCTTGGTTGTTAAGCTGTACATGTCCTTTTTAATATCTAACATAAGGGTGGTCGGAAGGGTCCATGGACAACTCCATCTTGCACAACTTTTATTTTTTGCCACTGCTGTGTGACAATGTTTCCTACATGTGCTATGAACTGCCGTGTGTTTTTGCCGTTGCTCTGGTGATTAGTAACCAGCCAACTTGTTGCTGTCTTACAGCTCATTGACAGCACTGTTAGCTTAGCTGCCTTAAGCCCATTGATAGATTGTTTTGTGGGGGCTCAAACAAACCAAGCACTTCAGCCACAAGTGGCATTCCTTGTTGCTGTAGTGCTTGGTTTGTTAAACCTGCTATCCCTCCTGTTTCTGTGTGAGTTTGTTAAACCTTTTAAACATATGGATGGGTGAGAGGGCCGAAGGACAATTCCATCTTGCAAACCTTTTAATTTCTGCCACTGCTGTGTGGCAATGTTTCCTAGATGTGCTGTGAACTGCCGTGTGTTTGTGCCATTGCTCTGTCGCTTATTATCCAGCCAGCGCGCTGCAGTCTGGGGCCTGAAAGTGGATGAAAATAATATTGTGACCTGTGAGGTGTTCAAAATTGCCTTGAAATGACTGGAAATTAGTGTTATTGAGGTTAATAATAATAATAATGTAGAAAAAAAAAGGAACTAAATTATGTGATTTTAGCATATTTTAACAATTTTCCCCCAAAAAATACAGATCCAAACCCAAACCCAAAACCAAAACACATTAGGGCAGTTTTGCCAAAATGAAAACCAAAACATGCAGTAAATACAGATCCAAAACCAAAACATGGGGGGTCAGTGAACATCTCTACTATAAACCTTTACTCTTATTCTTAACGCTGTCATATAAATTAAAGACACCAAACTTATTGGCAAAGCAAGTTGTTTATTTAACCCAATAAATGTATTATATGGTGGGGGAGACCACTGTAAGCAGATCGGCAAAGGACAATCGGCCAATCTGGATGTCCCATCACGGGTCACTTACCCCCTGGACAACAATACTTATACACCAATTTTCCTGAGCGCACCCTTGTCATTTATCTTTAAACTAGGACAATAATCCCAGGCCTTTGAGAACCCTAAACTATTCTGGGCTAATTGTAATGCAACCACAAGCCAGCCCCCAGAGACGGTACTTGCATCGAATCTAAGCAAACTCTTCAAAGAAAACAGGTTCTAGATGCCTCACTACAAGTAAAGCCTGTCAACTGTACAGCGTTCTCCTGCGAACCAAAGGCTGCACCAGCTGCAGGGCCATGACCTTATGCAGAAAGTTTGTGTACCATGGAGCTTCACACACCATTGGGACTGCACCAGAACCTGATCTAGAGAACAAAGCTCAAGCACCACAAAGCTTTACACACCATCGGCAATACCAGAAGGAAGCCAATGTGAAGTGAAGCTTATCTGACATATTTGCTACAACTCAAAACAAGATACAATAGTGTGTGGAATGTTCCTTAGAATCACATAATCAGATCTAAAATCCTTTATAAGTAAAATACATCTCAGGCTGTCAGTAAAAAATATTTTTAATAATAAAAAATTAATAAATCCAAATGCCCATACATTATTATTATTATTTATTTATTTATAAGGCTTCAATAATTTGTAGTTTTGTGCTGGAGTGATCATCATAAAATGGAAAACTGCTGCGGAAGGTTCTTATTGGTGGAGGGGTTCTTATAACTGCAAATATATCAGATAAGCTTCACTTACAGTTTGTTTTGGTACGTGGCTATTCTTCAATACCATTCTATAGTACTGTTTTGCTATAATCTATATAGTAAATTCAGTATATTCTTGCCATGTTAGTATTCATAAGTACAGTATAATGTACAGTATGTCTTCAAGCTATAGTTATAGCTTGAAGACATACATATATTTCTGGTGATAGTATTCTATATATATCAATAAATGTTACTAGAATAACAAATATCTACTCCGCGGTCACTCACCGGACCGTGAGTGCCTCTGCGCTGGTGCGTGGTTCCCTAGCCTTACTGCCGGCGCCTGTCCTGAGCCACGGCCGCCCGCCATCTTGATGCACTGCGCATGCGCAGCATCCAAGAACTTATGACCTTTGCTTTTAATCTCATTGGTGGATCAGGCACCTCTCCCTATTTAAGGCACCTGTGCTCATTGATCTCGTTGCCTGATCTTGAGTCTCATTCCCTGTGAGTCTCTGAAGTTATCTCCTGTGTCCTTCTAGTGTCTTCAGCTTCCTGCTGATTACCTGTGCTACTCATCGGTGGTTTCCATACCCGCTACTGATTCCTGTATCCTACTCGTGTCCTCAGCTGGCTTCTGGATTACCTGCTCTGCTCATCAGCGGTTCTCATACCCGCTACAGACTCCTGTATACTGCTCGTGTCCTCAGCTGGCTTCTGATTACCTGCTCTGCTCACCTGTGGTTCCCATACCCGCTACAACCGTTCAGCGTCCCTGCTGTGCCTGCATATTCTCATGGACAAGCTTCTCTACTCATCAGCGGTATGCTTACTTGTTATTGACTATCAACTGTTACCTTGCATATCCACTTAGGACAAGCCTCTCTACCCTGCAGCGGTATCCATACCCGCTATAGACTATTTTTTGTTACGCTGCATATCTGTTTGGAACAAGCTTCTGTACTCAGCAGTGATATGCATACTTGTGATTGACTATCAGTTATTATCCTGCATATCCGCTCTGTGCAAGCCTTTCTACTCAGCAGCGGTATACATACCGTTATAGACTATTAGCTGTAAACACTGCATATCTGTTTGGAACAAGTTCCTCTGTGCTCTCAGTGTCTTCATACCGTTATTGACTCTTTGCATGCCTCCACTCATCCGCACCTGATCTACTCCTCACTTACTAGCAGTGGTACAACTTGCTGTACGCAGACCACTGACTTCCCCGCTACCTACCTGCCCCTGGACAAGTCTTCTCACCAAAGCAGTGGTGCAAATTGCTGTACGCAGACCACTGACTTCCCCGCTATCTACCTGCACTTGGACAAGTCTTCTCACCATAGCAGTGCTACAACTTGCTGTACGCAGACCACTGACTTCCCCGCTACCTACCTGCACCTGGACAAGTCTTCTCACCATAGCAGTGGTACAACTTGCTGTACGCAGACCACTGACTCTCCTGTTACCTTCCTTCATCTGCTCACGTCCAACCTGGTCTCCGTGGTTCAAACCTACCTTTCCACTATAGATGCAAGTCGCTGAATCATCTACCAATATAGCTGCAAGTCGCTGACTCATTTACCAGTATAGCTGCAAGTCACTGACTATCATCACTTCCATTGGCATCCTCTCTCCATCTGCTGTTATATACGTTCCACTATTCACCCTGCTGCCAGAGGACCGCTGTGCAAACTCCACCTCTCTGGTAAGCATAGTCAACTGGTGAAATCCTGGGCAAAGACTCCTAGTGCCCGTGACATCCGTCATCTGCTCTATGAGCTATGTTCTAAAGGTATCTTTTATGAACAGGCACAGTCTTGGAGGGAGGAATGCTCTGCAGGGTTTTTGTAGTTTTACTTTTTTATGAAGTTGCTCTAATGTCTCTTTCTAAGACACGCAGGCCCTAAACTACGATGAAGCTAAACTAAGAAAATATAATAGTACTGTATGTGTGTATTCCAGTGAACACACAAATCTGTGAATTAGCAGCTCCACCATTTTGTGAGTGACAGCAATCTCACTCCATGATAGTGCTGAATCTGCAGCTAACCACAGGATGTGATGGCAAACCATGTCTGTATTGCGCAAGTAACACGTCCCTTAAGGTTCCTGCCTTAATCGTCGTAATTTCATTGCTTTTTGGAGTTTGAGTGAAAGAGTTTCAATAGTTTATGTTTTAGATGGTGTGTAAGTATGCAAACCTTAATCGGACATGTTAAACCGTAAGGTTTTTTGTCTATGGAATTTCATAGCTTTTTGTAAAGCTAAAATATTTATGATATCAAATTAAAAAATATGAACACAAAAATTTGACGACAGATAAGAATCACCTGGCCCATCTAGTTTCCACTATTTTTTTTAATCGCTAAAAAACAAGAGTGTTTAAATTGTTCTACTATATTAATCTCTGGCACCTCTAATGGATGTCTATCGTACCTATCAACTACAGTTTTGTAATTTTTCCTCAGATTTCCTCCAAACCTAGCACCCTCCATTTCCAGTGCATATCTTCCTTTCACACATACCCCACTGCCCACCAGCTGTGTGATCACATGCACACACGCCACCTGAGGTTTTCTCACGTCACCTGCTGTGTACCAGTGTCTCACACATGGCACCCTATTCTTGCCAGCTTTACTTTACATGTCCCCAAATATATCCAACAAATTTAGGTCATGTGCCATCCCATATGCCCACAAGCTTTCCTCTCATGTACTAGCCTGTAAGCCAACAACCTTATCTTATGTGCTACACTGAGTGGTGCAGCATGTATGTATGTATGTATATATGTTCTGTCAGGCAGTGGTGAGGTGCAGCATGTATGTATGTTCTGGCAGGCAGCGGTGGCGGGCAGTATGCGTGTTCTGGCAGGCAGCGGTGGCGGCCCGTATGCATGTTCTGGCAGGCAGCAGTGGCGGCCCGTATGCCTGGTCTGGCACTCAGCGGTGGCGGCCCGTATGCCTGTTTTGGCACTCAGCGGTGGCGGCCCATATGCCTGGTCTGGCACTCAGCGGTGGCGGCCCGTATGCCTGGTCTGGCACTCAGCGGTGGCGGCCCGTATGCCTGGTCTGGCACTCAGCGGTGGCGGCCCGTATGCCTGGTCTGGCACACAGCGGTGGTGGCCCGTATGCCTGATCTGGCACTCAGCGGTGGCGGCCCGTATGCGTGTTCTGGCACTCAGCGGTGGTGGCCCGTATGCCTGGTCTGGCACTCAGCGGTGGCGGCCCGCATGCCTGGTCTGGCACTCAGCGGTGGCGGCCCGTATGCCTGGTCTGGCACTCAGCGGTGGCGCCCCGTATGCCTGGTCTGGCACTCAGCGGTGGCGGCCCGTATGCCTGGTCTGGCACTCAGCGGTGGCGGCCCGTATGCCTGGTCTGGCACTCAGCGGTGGCGGCCCGTATGCATGGTCTGGCACTCAGCGGTTGACAGGCAGTATGTATGGTCTGGCACTCAGAAGTGGCGTGCAGTATGTATTTTCTGGCTGGCAGTGGTGGCGTGCAGTATGTATGTTCTGGCAGGCAGTGGTGGCATGCAGTATGGATGTTCTGGTAGGCAGTGGTGGCATGCAGTATGTATGTATGTATATATGTATGTATGTTACTGTGCTTTTTGTTAACTGTTCCGTGTTGTCTCTCCCTGTATCGTGTTTCTGTCTGTCCCTGTACGGCGCTACGGACACCTAGTGGCACCTTATAAATAAAAATTAATAATAATAATAATAATGTCCTGGCAGGCTGTATTGGTGTACGGTATGTATATATTTATAGTCTGAAAGGCAGTGGTAGTTTGCAGTATGCATGTATCTTCTGGCAGGCAGTGGTGGCATGCAGTATGTATATATGTTCTAGCAGGCAGTGGTGGTGTACAGTATGCATGTATGTTCTGGCAGGCAGTGATCATCATCATCATCATCACCATTACCATTTATTTATTTATATAGCGCCAATTTTGATAGCAGCCAATTAACCTACCAGTATGTTTTTGGAGTGTGGGAGGAAACCGGATGGGGTGCAGTATGTATATATGTTCTAGAAGGCAGTGGTGGCATGCAGTATGCATGTATGTATAGTCTGACAGGCATTGGTAGCATGCAGTATGCATGTGTCTTCTGGCAGGCATTGGTGGTGTGCAGTATGTATATATATTCTGGCAGGCAGTGGGGGTGTACAGTATGTATGTATGTTCTGGCAGGCAATGGTGGTATGCAGCATGTATGTATGTAAATTTTGACAGGCAGTGGTAGTTTGAATTATGCATGTATCTTCTGGCAGGCAGTGGTGGCGTGCAGTATGTATATATGTTTTTGCAGGCAGTGGTGGCGTACACTATTTATGTATGTCCTGGCAGGCAGTAGTGGCATGGAGCATGTATGTATGTATATTCTGACAGGCAGTGGTAGCATGTAGTATGCATGTATCTTCTGGCAGGCATTGGTGGCGTGCAGCATGTATGTATGTTCTAGAAGGCAGTGGTGGTGTACAGTATGAATATATGTTCTGGCAGGCAGTGATGGGGTGCAGCATTTATGTATCTATGTTCTGGCAGGTAGTGGTGTGGTGCAGCATGTACGTATGCATGTTCTGGCAGGCAGAAGTGGTGTGCAGCATGTATGTTCTGGCAGGCAGTGGTGGGGTGCAGCAAGTATCTATGTTCTGGCAGGAAGTGATGGGATGCAGCATGTCTGTATGTTCTGGTAGGCAGTGGTGGCATCCATGTATGTATGTTTTGGCAGGCAGTGGTGGGGTGCAGCATGTATGTATGTTCAAGCAGGCAGTGGTGTGGTGTGCAGTATATATGTATGTTCTGACAGGCAGTGTTGAGGTGCAGTATATATATATATATATGTATTCATGTATATAATATGTATATATGTCCTGGCAGGCGGTGGTGGGGTGCAGCATGTATGCATGTTTGTTCTGGCAGGCAGTGGTGTGGTGGAGTGTGAATATTCTGACAGGCAGTGGTGGAGTGCAGTATATATGTCCTGGCAGTCAGTGGTGGTGTGCAACATGTATGTGAAAATGTTCTGGTAGGCAGTGGTGGGGTGCAGCATTTATGTATGTTTGTTCTGGCAGGCAGTGGTGGGGGGCAGCATGTAAGTTCTGGCAGGCAGTGGTGGGGCAGAGTATGTTTATTCTGGCAGGCAGTGGTGGCATGCAGTATATATGTATGTATGTTCTGGCAAGCAGTGGTGGGTGCAGTATTTATGTATGTATGAATGTACTGGCAGTTAGTGTTGGGGTGCAGTATGTATGTTTTTATGTCCTGCAAACAGTGGTGGCATGCAGTATATGTTTGTTCTGGCAGGTAGTGGTAAACAGCCGGCCAGAACATACATAGTCCTGTATGTATGGATGTATGTATATATGTCCTATCAGGCAGTAGTGGGGCGCATAATGTATGTATGTATGTTCTGGCAGGCAGAGGTGGGGTGCAACATGTATTTAAGTAAGTTCTGCAGGCAGTTGTGAGGTGGAGTATTTATTTATGTTCTGGTAGGCAGAGGTGATGTGCAGTATATATGTAAGTATGTTATGACAGGCAGTGGTGGGGTGTAGTATGTGTGTTCTGGAAGGCAGTTGTGGGTGGCAGACAGTGGTGGGATGCAGTATATATGTATGTTCTGGCAAGCAGTGTTGGCGTGCAGTATATTTGTATGTCCTGGTAGGCAGCGTTGGCGTGCAGGTTATATGTATGTATATTCTGGCAGGCAGTATATATGTATGTATGTTCCAGCAGGCAGTGGTGGGGTGCAGTATATATGTATATATGTTCTGGCAGGCAGTATTGGCATGCAGTATATTTGTATGTCCTGGTAGGCAGTGTTGGCGTGCAATATATATGTATGTTCTGCAGGCAGTGGTGGCATGCAGTATATATGTATGTATATTCTGGCAGGCAGTGTTGGCATGCAGTATATATGTATGTATGTTCTGGCAGACAGTGGTGGGGTGCAGTATGTATGTCCACACGGGCAGTTGGACAGAGGCTCACATGGGATTCGGGGACAGAGGCACACACAGGCAACGTGGCAGGGGCACATGGGCAGGGGGACAGAGGCCCACATGTGCAGGGGGACAGGGGGAAAAATGGCAAGGGGACAGGGGGAAACATGGCAAGGGGACAGGGGGAAACATGGCAAGGGGACAGGGGGACAGAGGCACACACAGGTAAGGGGACACATGGGCAGGGTGTAAGAGGGACTGATGCATACATGTACACACAAGGGCAGGATGACAGAGGCACACATTGGCAGGAGGATACATGGGCAAAGGGACAGAGGCAGATATGGACAGGATGGCAGGGGGAAACATGGCAAGGATACAGGGGAACACATGGGCAGGGTGGCAGGGGGACACATGGGCAAGGGGACAGAGGTACATATGGGCAAGTGGACAGAGGCACATGGGCAGGGTGGCAGGGGGACACATGGGCAGGGTGAGACATGGGCAAGGGGACATAAAGGCAAGGGGACAGAGGCACACAGGGGCAAGGGGACAGAGAGACACATGGGCCAGGGTAGCAAGGAGACAGAGGCACCTGTATGTGTGATGTTGTTGTCATTTTGCATTGCTTTTGATGTAACACGTGACATACACAACTCTGCTTACCTTACACTCTAAGAGTCTTCAATTTCTCTAAGCTGAACAAAGCTGCCCCTTTTGTCTAGGGATGTGCACCGGTGACTTTTGGTGTCTTGTGTTTTGTGTTTTGGATTCAGATTTTCGTGATGTTTTGGGTTTGGATTTGTTTCGCAAAACACCTGCCGAAAGGTTTTGGTTCGGATTTAAGGTTTTGGATTCAGATTTTTTTTTAAAAAAGCATAAAAAGTTCAAAATTCAAGTTTTTGGGCTTATTTTCACACCTACGCTATTATTAACCTCAATAACATTCAATAACAAGCATTTCCACTAATTTACAATGTATTCTGAACACCTCACAATATAGTTATTAGTCCAAAACGTTGCAATGAGGTATCTTTCTGGACTGCGTAGTGGAGTGGTCCCCACAATATAATTTAAAAACCCTGAACTTGTATGATTCGCACCAATAAATGTATCTGGACTGCGTAGAGGAGTAATCACCACAATATAATTTAAAAACCCTGAACTTGTATGATTCGCACCAATAAATGTATCTGGACTGCGTAGAGGAGTGGGTCACCACAATATAATAAGAAAATCATCAACTGGTCTGAATCGCACCGAATAATGTACCTGGACTGCGTATAGGAGTGGTCACCACAATATATATAATAAGAAAACCATCAACTGGTATGAATCGCACCAAAAAATGTACCTGGACTGCGTAGAGGAGTGAGTCACCACAATATAATTTAAAAACCCTGAACTTGTATGATTCGCACCAATAAATGTATCTGGACTGCGTAGAGGAGTGGTCACCACAATATAATTTAAAAACCCTGAACTTGTATGATTCGCACCAATAAATGTATCTGGACTGCGTAGAGGAGTGGGTCACCACAATATAATAAGAAAATCATCAACTGGTCTGAATCGCACCGAATAATGTACCTGGACTGCGTATAGGAGTGGTCACCACAATATATATAATAAGAAAACCATCAACTGGTATGAATCGTACCGAATAATGTACCTGGACTGCGTAGAGGAGTGGTCACCACAATATATATAATAAGAAAACCATCAACTGGTATGAATCGCACCAATAAATGTATCTGGACTGCGTAGAGGAGTGGTCACCACAATATAATTTAAAAACCCTGAACTTGTATGATTCGCACCAATAAATGTATCTGGACTGCGTAGAGGAGTGGGTCACCACAATATACTTTAAAAACCCTGAACTTGTATGATTTGCACCAATAAATGTATCTGGACTGCGTAGAGGAGTGGGTCACCACAATATAATAAGAAAACCATCAACTGGTTTTAATCGCACCAAAAAATGTACCTGGACTGCGTAGAGGAGTGGTCACCACAATATAATAAGAAAACCATCAACTGGTCTGAATCGCACCGAATAATGTACCTGGACTGCATATAGGAGTGGTCACCACAATATATATAATAAGAAAACCATCAACTGGTATGAATCGCACCGAATAATGTACCTGGACTGCGTAGAGGAGTGGTCACCACAAAATATATAATAAGAAAACCCTGAACTTGTATGAATCGCACCAGTAAATGTGTCTGGACTGTGTAAAGGAGTGGGTCACCACAATATAATAAGAAAACCATCAACTGGTCTTAATCGCACCAAAAAATGTACCTGGACTGCGTAAAGGAGTGGGTCACACAATATAATTTAAAAACCCTGAACTTGTATGATTCGCACCAAAAAATGTACCTGGACTGCGTAAAGGAGTGGGTCACACAATATAATTTAAAAACCCTGAACTTGTATGATTCGCACCAATAAATGTATCTGGACTGCGTAGAGGAGTGGGTCACCACAATATAACAAGAAAACCATCAACTGGTCTTAATCGCACCAAAAAATGTACCTGGACTGCGTAGAGGAGTGGGTCACCACAATATAATTTAAAAACCCTGAACTTGTATGATTCGCACCAATAAATGTATCTGGACTGCGTAGAGGAGTGGGTCACCACAATATACTTTAAAAATCCTGAACTTGTATGATTCGCACCAAAAAATGTACCTGGACTGCGTAGAGGAGTGGGTCACCACAATATAATAAGAAAACCCTGAACTGGTCTGAATCGCACCGAATAATGTACCTGGACTGCGTTTAGGAGTGGTCACCACAATATATATAATAAGAAAACCATCAACTGGTATGAATCGCACCGAATAATGTACCTGGACTGCGTAGAGGAGTGGTCACCACAATATATATAATAAGAAAACCATCAACTGGTATGAATCGCACCAAAAAATGTACCTGGACTGCGCAGAGGAGTGGTCACTCACCACAATATAAATTAAAAACCCTGAACTTGTATGATTCGCACCAATAAATGTATCTGGACTGCGTAGAGGAGTGGGTCACCACAATATAATTTAAAAACCCTGAACTTGTATGATTCGCACCAATAAATGTATCTGGACTGCGTAGAGGAGTGGGTCACCACAATATACTTTAAAAACCCTGAACTTGTATGATTTGCACCAATAAATGTATCTGGACTGCGTAGAGGAGTGGGTCACCACAATATAATAAGAAAACTATCAACTAGTCTTAATCGCACCAAAAAATGTACCTGGACTGCGTAGAGGAGTGGTCACCACAATATAATAAGAAAACCATCAACTGGTCTGAATCGCACCGAATAATGTACCTGGACTGCGTATAGGAGTGGTCACCACAATATATATAATAAGAAAACCATCAACTGGTATGAATCGCACCGAATCATGTACCTGGACTGCGTAGAGGAGTGGTCACCACAATATATATAATAAGAAAACCATCAACTGGTATGAATCGCACCAAAAAATGTACCTGGACTTCGTAGAGGAGTGGTCACTCACCACAATATAAATTAAAAACCCTGAACTTGTATGAATCCCACCAATAAATGTATCTGGACTGCGTAGAGGAGTGGTCACCAGAATATAATTTAAAAACCCTGAACTTGTATGATTCGCACCAATAAATGTATCTTGACTGCGTAGAGGAGTGGGTCACCACAATATAATTTAAAAACCCTGAACTTGTATGATTCGCACCAATAAATGTATCTGGACTGCGTAGAGGAGTGGTCACCACAATATACTTTAAAAACCCTGAACTTGTATGATTTGCACCAATAAATGTATCTGGACTGCGTAGAGGAGTGGGTCACCACAATATAATAAGAAAACCATCAACTGGTCTTAATCGCACCAAAAAATGTACCTGGACTGCGTAGAGGAGTGGTCACCACAATATAATAAGAAAACCATCAACTGGTCTGAATCGCACCGAATAATGTACCTGGACTGCGTATAGGAGTGGTCACCACAATATATATAATAAGAAAACCATCAACTGGTATGAATCGCACCGAATAATGTATCTGGACTGCGAAGAGGAGTTTTCACCACAATATAATTTAAAAACCCTAAACTTGTATGATTCGCACCAATAAATGTATCTGGACTGCGTAGAGGAGTGGGTCACCACAATATAATAAGAAAACCATCAACTGGTCTTAATCGCACCAAAAAATGTACCTGGACTGCGCAAAGGAGTGGGTCACCACAATATAATTTAAAAACCCTGAACTTGTATGATTCGCACCAATATATGTATCTGGACTGCATAGAGGAGTGGGTCACCACAATATAATAAGAAAACCATCAACTGGTATGAATCGCACCAAAAAATGTACCTGGACTGCGTAGAGGAGTGGGTCAGCACAATATAATTTAAAAAACCTGAACTTGTATGATTCGCACCAATAAATGTATCTGGACTGCGTAGAGGAGTGGGTCACCACAATATAATTTAAAAAACCTGAACTTGTATGATTCGCACCAATAAATGTATCTGGACTGCGTAGAGGAGTGGGTCACCACAATATAATTTAAAAACCCTGAACTTGTATGATTCGCACCAATAAATGTATCTGGACTGCGTAGAGGAGTGGTCACTCACCACAATATAAATTAAAAACCCTGAACTTGTATGAATCGCACCAATAAATGTATCTGGACTGCGTAGAGGAGTGATCACCACAATATAATTAATAAAAAACCCTCCACGGCTCTGAATTTCCCCAAAAAAAATTATGGACTGTGTAGTGGGGTGGCCCCGGTACTAAATTTGATACCGGGGCCACAATATCTCCTCCTAGTTCCAAGTGTAGTGTTTATAACATATTAACACTACACTAATTCTAGCACGTCAAACGCTCTTGTTTTAAATAATGACAGGGCATTTAACTTTTGATTAAATTTTTTGAATTTGTTGACATTTTCTTTTACTTTTTGAACATGGCAAACGACTGTTGAATGGTCACATAATGCCAAAAAAATAGTTGCAAGATGGAATTGTCCTTGGGCCCTCCCACCCACCCTTATGTTGTTGAAATAGGACATGCACACTTTAACAAACCAATCATTTCAGCGACAGGGCCTACCAAACAACTGTGGCTGAAATGATTGGTTTGTTTGGACCCCCACACCAAAAAAACAATTCATCTCTCCCTGTACAAACTAAACAGGCTCTACTGAGGAAAGATGTCGTCCTCATCCTCAACCTCTGATTCCTCTCCCCCTACAGTGTGTACTTCCTCCTCCTCACACATTATCAATTCGTCCCCGCTGGACTCCACAACCACAGGTCTCTCTGTACTATCTGGAGGGCAGTGCTGTACTTCATTGAGGAATTGATTATTCATTTTTATAAACATAATTTTTTCAACGTTATGAGGAAGCAACCTCCTTCGCCGCTCACTGACCAGGTTCCCCGCTGCACTAAAAACTCTTTCCGAGTACACACTGGAGGGGGGGCAACTCAGGTAAAATAGAGCCAGTTTGTACAGGGGCTTCCAAACTGCCTTTTTTTCCTGCCAGTAACAATATGGACTGTCTGACATGTCTATTTGGATGGTGTCAGCAAAATAATCCTCCACCATGTCAGGCGCCGCTCGGCGGCCGCCCGCCCGTCCACACAGAACATCTGGTTGCCTAGCAACCAGACGCATCACTTCCCCTTCCGCCCGGCCAGCTCAGACCCAGAAGCGTCCCCGTTGCTAGGCAACGGGACGCTGCTTGAAGAGAGCGCTACGGCGCTACAGTATGACTAGCGCTACGGCGCTACAGCTATGACAGCACTACTAGTGCTGAGGGCATTGGCTAGCAGCACTATTTAAGGCCCTCTGACCTCACCTCCTGTGCCAGAGTTTCAGGTCCTTTCCTGTCCTCCAGCGTTCCAGTGTTCCTGTGTTTATCTGTTTCCTGACCCTTGCTTTCCTCCAGTTTATTGCCGTTTGCCTGTGACCATTGTGACCCGGATTGCCTTGACTACCCCTTTTGGATCTCCCTTTTGTACCTCGCTGTCAGAACGTTATCAACCCGGCTTTATTCACACCCCGCTCGGATTCTCCTTGTGTACCTGCATTGCCCGCACCGTTGCCGAACCTGCCTGTCTGACATTCCTCTCGTGCTTCGCTATCTGACTCATGGAAGGACCGCGACCTGCGTGTTTCCTGCAGCTAAGCCCATACCTCCTTGCGGGGGTCCCTGGTGAACACCAGGGGCACGTTAGACTCCGCGCCTTCCTCCGAGTAGTGCCAACGATAGCAGGTACGCTATACTAGTCGTGACAGTAAACTCTGGCGATGACTACCGAAGGAACGGGGGAACCCTCAGCCCGGGACCTTCTCATTCATTTGGCTCAGCGAGTAGAACAGCAAGAAGCAGCCCAATCACACCTCCTACAATGTGTTCAAGGTATCGCTACACGCTTCGATGCCTTACAAGGCTCCCTGCCTGCTGCTCCTGCCATTACCACCGCCCCAGGGGCGTCCTCTAGTGTGGTTACTGTATCCACTGCAACTTCTGGCATGCGTATCCCCACGCCTGAAAAATACGATGGAGATCCCAAGAAATGCAGGGGTTTCTTGAACCAGTGCGCCATCCAGTTTGAGTGCAATGCAGGAGCATTTCCTTCAGAGCGAACGAAGGTGGCGTTTATGATCTCCCTCCTGAGTGGTCAAGCACTAGCCTGGGCTTCGCCTTTGTGGGAAAATGGAGACCCTCTTCTTAATAACACCGGCTCCTTTATTGAAGCTTTCAGGAGAGTCTTCGATGACCCTGGGAGAGTAGCCTCTGCTGCCACCAGCTTGCTGAACCTGCGTCAAGGCAACTTATCGGTTGGGCAATATGCCATCCAGTTCCGGACCTTAGCGTCAGAGCTGAAATGGAACAACGAGGCGCTGGTCGCAACTTTTTGGCAAGGTCTAATCGACCGTATTAAGGACGAACTAATTTCTCGGGATCTTCCCTCTGATCTTGATACTCTAATTGCGCTATGTATCAAAGTAGACCTACGTTATCAGGAACGCACCCAGGAACGTCCTGTCTCTAAGCGGGTGGTTCCTCGTCTGGCTCCTCAATTTCAAAACCCAGTTTTGCCTATGGATGAACCCATGCAAGTAGGACGTTCCCGTTTATCCCCAGAAGAAAGAGAGAGGCGCTTCAGGCAGCGTCTCTGCCTTTACTGCGGCGATTCCGGACATGTTCTCAAGGTCTGTCCTAAGAGACCGGGAAACCCGTCCTCCTAAACGGTAGCAGGGAGGCCGGTTTAGGAGTATCCACAGTTGCTCCCTACTCAAAAAACACCCCTGAGCTTCTTATGGCAGTCACCCTGAGCACCCCTAGAGGTCCCTTCTCCACCACGGCCTTTGTGGATTCCGGCTCCTCCGGGAACTTCATTTCTGCCACTCTCATTGCTGGGCTTCAAATTCCAACCCTCCCCTTGCCTCAATCATTATCATTAACAGCAGTGGATGGGAACCGTGTCAGCAGTGGCTCCATCTCCTTCATCACTTCACCTATTCGGTTAATGGTTGGAGCCCTCCATAGCGAGATGATTCAGTTGTTGGTGTTGCCAAAGTCCATCAATCCCATTATCTTGGGGCTTCCATGGCTACGAAGACACTCTCCGCAGATGGATTGGGATCGAGCTCAGGTTACTCGTTGGGGTACAGAATGTCATCATAGATGTCTACCTAGTGTTCTGCCTCCTGGTTCCCAAGTTGTTGCTCAGTCCACGGTTACGGAAGTTAGCCTTCCAGCTGCATACACTGACTTCCAAGATGTTTTCAGTAAAACTGAGGCCGAGTTATTACCTCCCCATCGGCCCTGGGATTGTTCCATCACTTTGCTTCCCGATCAACCTATACCCAAGGGGCGAACGTATCCCCTTTCTCGCCCAGAGACCCTGGCAATGTCCCAATATATCAAGGAGAATCTGGAATGTGGTTTTATTCGCAAGTCTACCTCTCCTGCTGGGGCTGGATTCTTCTTTGTCAAGAAAAAAGATGGGTCTCTGCGCCCATGCATTGACTATAGACCCCTGAATCGCATTACCATCAAGAATCGGTACCCGTTACCTCTTATCTCTGACCTATTTGACAGAATCAGCGGGGCTCAAGTGTTTACTAAATTAGACCTACGAGGGGCCTACAACCTCATTCGTATAAAGAAGGGTGACGAGTGGAAGACCGCCTTCAATACGAGGGATGGTCATTTTGAATACCTGGTAATGCCCTTCGGTCTTTGCAATGCCCCTGCCATCTTCCAGAATTTCGTTAATGACATCTTTCAAGATCTGTTGTACACCTCCGTAGTCGTTTATCTAGACGACATCCTAGTGTTTTCTAAAGACTTGAGTTCTCATCAAGAACAAGTGAGGGAGGTCTTACGAAGACTGCGCAAATATCATCTTTATTGCAAATTGGAAAAATGTGTTTTTGAAGTTCTCCAAGTGTCCTTCCTTGGGTTCATTGTGTCCGGCGCCGGGTTACAGATGGATCCCACCAAGGTGTCATCCATCTTGAATTGGCCTCAACCGCAGGGTCTTAAAAGTACCCAAAGATTCATTGGATTCGCCAATTATTATCGACAGTTCATCCAAGATTTCTCTTCCATCATTGCTCCAATTACAGCATTAACTAGGAGATCTGCCAATCCAAAGATATGGTCTCCAGAAGCTGTTTCTGCCTTTACTACTCTGAAGAAAGCCTTTTCCTCAGCCTCTGTTCTCTCTCAGCCGGATCAACAGCGACCTTTCTTTGTGGAGGTAGACGCCTCTTCAATAGGCATTGGAGCCGTGTTATTCCAAAAGACACCTTCAGGTACCCATTCTCCATGTGGGTTCTTCTCCAGACGATTTCTTCCCAACGAGATTAATTACGGAATCGGAGACAAGGAGCTTCTCGCTATTAAAGCAGCTTTGGAGGAATGGCGGCACCTATTAGAGGGAGCCCTATATCCGGTTACCATCTTTACAGACCACCGAAATTTGACATTCATTCGGGAAGCTCGCTGTCTGAATCCTCGGCAGGCCCGCTGGGCATCATTCTTTGCTCGCTTCAACATGATTCTTACCTTCTGTCCAGGTGCTAAGAATGGGCGGGCAGACGCTCTATCTCGTTCTTTTGATGATACAGACCGCCTGAATCCATCGATTCCTCATTGCATTATTGACCCTTCGAACATCATTGCTATTACCAATACTGTGAAGGATGCTCCGCCCACAGGACAATCATTTGTGGAACCACAATTACGACTCAAGGTATTGCGTTGGGCCCATTCGTCCTGTATTGCGGGTCACGCCGGCATAAAGAAGACCACATTCCTTCTCTGCCGTCGTTTCTGGTGGCCTACCATACGCGTTGATATACGGGACTTTATTGCAGCATGTACCATTTGTGCCCAACACAAAACTTCCAGGAAGGTTCCTGCTGGGTTGCTCCAGCCCCTACCCACGCCTGATGCTCCTTGGGAGAGTTTAGCCATGGATTTTATTACTGACCTTCCCTGCAGTTCTGGATTCAATACCATCTGGGTTGTCATTGACCGATTTTCTAAAATGGTGCATTTTATTCCTCTTTCAGGTCTACCTTCAGCCAGTCACTTAGCCGACACATTTATCAAGGAGATCTTCAAACTTCATGGTTGCCCTAAGGAAATTATCTCTGACAGGGGAGTGCAATTCATCTCCCGGTTCTGGAGGACTTTCTGTAAAAAACTGGGTATGGAGTTAAAATTCTCATCGGGATATCACCCCCAGACCAATGGTCAGACCGAGCGGATCAACCAGGATTTAGAGACTTTTCTCCGTTGCTTTACCACTGATAATCAAAGCAGATGGTCACAATTCCTTCCCTGGGCAGAATTCTCACACAATCACCATGTCAATGAATCTACCGGGTTTTCTCCATTCTTTATTGTGACCGGGATGCATCCTATTATCCCAGAGCCATTTCCCAATTCTTCCTCCTCTGTTCCAGCGGTGGACTCACTTTATCGAGAATTCTCTATCATTTGGGCCACAACCAAAACAGCTCTGCAAAAGGCATCACAGCACCATAAGATCTTTGCAGATCGCCACCGAAGAGCTACTCCCCTATTAAAGGTACGGGATCAAGTATGGCTTTCCACTAAAGATTTAAAACTCAAAGTACCATCTATGAAAATGGCTCCACGTTTTATTGGTCCTTACATCATCTCACAAGTTATTAATCCAGTGTGTGTTAAACTAAAACTACCGGCTTCTTTACGATGTCATAATACTTTTCATGTGTCCCTACTCCGGCCATTGGTGCTTAACAGGTTCTTTGTACCCCCATCTCGACCTCCTCCTGTTCAAACCTCCTCTGGAACAGAGTTTGAGATCAGCCGGATTCTGGATGTCCGCATTCGCTACGGGCAACAACAGTTCCTTGTGCACTGGAAGGGATTTGGCCCGGAAGAAAGATCTTGGGTGGATAAACCGGACCTTCACGCTCCTCAGTTACTCAAGAGATTCCTCCAAACAAGGGGAGAAGGAGGAGGGCATACTGTCAGGCGCCGCTCGGCGGCCGCCCGCCCGTCCACACAGAACGTCTGGTTGCCTAGCAACCAGACGCATCACTTCCCCTTCCGCCCGGCCGGCCAGCTCAGACCCAGAAGCGTCCCCGTTGCTAGGCAGGGGCACGTTAGACTCCGCGCCTTCCTCCGAGTAGTGCCAACGATAGCA
Organism: Mixophyes fleayi; assembly: GCF_038048845.1. NCBI lineage: Eukaryota > Metazoa > Chordata > Amphibia > Anura > Limnodynastidae > Mixophyes > Mixophyes fleayi. The sequence continues at coordinate 282,639,801 of NC_134405.1, read as the reverse complement.
GGTACGCTATACTAGTCGTGACACACCATTTTTTCAATTGTGACAGCATCCAATGCAGCGACAGTAGACATGTCTGCAATGGTTGGCAGGTCCTTCAGTCTGGACCAGATGTTATCAGCATCCCCGCCAGCGGCTCTTTTAGGAAAACTGAGCTTTTTCCTCGCAGCCATAGCTGTGGAAGAAAATGAGGGTGGAGCTGTTGGCATGTCACGGTCCTCTTCAGAGGACAATCTCCTGACCAGAAGGTCTTTGCACCGCTGTAGACTTGTGTCCACCGGAAACAGAGACACAACATATGCTTTAAACCGAGGATCGAGCACGGTGGACAGAATGTATTCCTCTGACTTTAAAAGAGTGACCACCCTCGGATCCTGGCAAAGCGTACGAAGGGCTTCATCCACAAGAGCTACATGCTTTGTTGGATCGCAATGCTTTACCAGCTCCTCCCTCACTATCTCCAGCTGCTTCTGCAACAGCCTGATCAGGGCAATGACCTGGCAGTCAGGGGAAAGCTGGCAGTGTCGGAACTGACTTCTCATGTGGCAAGTTCAAACGGCTGGAGAACCTTGCACAACACGGAAATCAGTCTCCACTGCGCTTGACTCAGGCGCATCCCCACTCCTTTGCCTATGTCGTAGGTGGCTGTGTAGTCCTGAATGGCCTTTTGCTGCTCCTCCATCCTCTGCAGGATATAGAGGGTGGAGTTCCAGCACGTCACAATCTCTTGTTTGAGGTGATGGCAGGGCAGGTTCATGCTTTTTTGATGTGCCTCTAGTCTGCGGTAGGCACTGGCTGAATGCCGAAAGTGTCCAGCAATTTTGCGCGCCACCGCAAGCATCTCCTGCACACCCCTGTCACTCTTGAGGTAATGCTGCACCACCAAATTAATGGTGTGTGCAAAACATGGGACGTGCTGGAAATTGCCCATATTTAATGCCCGCACAATGGTACTGGCATTATCTGACACCACAAATCCCCATGAGAGTCTAAGTGGGGTAAGCCACTGGGAGATAATTTCCCTCAGTTTCTCTAATATGTTGTCAGCGTTGTGCCTCTTATTAAAGCCTGTAATACACAATGTTGCCTGCCTTTGCACGAGCAGCCATTTTGTAGATGCTGCTACTGATGCAGCTGTTGCTGTTGCTGCGGATGGCGATGCATCTACCCAGTGGGCTGTCACAGTCATATAGTCCTTAGTTTGCCCAGAACCACTTGTCCACATGTCCGTGGTTAAGTGGACAGTGGGTACAACCGCATTTTTCAGAGCACTGAGGACACTTGATCGTACTTCTCTGTACATTTTTGTTATCGCCTGCCTAGTGAAGTGGAATCTCGATGGGATTTGGTACCGGGGACACAATACCTCCATCAACCCTCTAAATCCACTCCACTGATGGCGGACACCGGGCGCACGTCTAACACCAACATTGCAGTTACAGCCGCAGTTATACGCTTTGCAATAGGGTGACTACTATCGTATTTTGTGGTCATGGCAAACGACTGTTGGACGGTCAATTGTTTTGTGAAAGACTTAGCGGTCTTACGACTTCCCCTCTGGGAAGATGACCGACTAACAGCAGCAACAGCAGCAGTGGCAGTAGTAGGCGTACCGCTGCAGGATTCCTCGGATGAATCCCGTATTGGAGAGGACTCAGTCTGGCTGCTGACTTGGGCTGCAGGACTCAATCTGATGGAGATCGTGGAGGAAGTTGACGAGGAGGGTGTTGCTGGTGTGTATCCAACTGGACCACGGGATTTAGGTGTCCCTGTACCGATGACGGTCCTAGCCCCAGTTACTGAACTAACCACTGAACTATGAAGGTTATTCAGGTGACGTATAAGGGAGGATGTCCCTAGGTGGGCAAGATCCTTACCCCTGCTTATTTGAGCTTTACATAAGCTACATATGGCCATACATTGGTTGTCCAGATTTGGATAAAAATAACTCCAGACCGAAGAGGTGCATTTTTTGGTCTTCTGACCAGACATGACGATGGGCTTTTTCATCCCATGGACATCAGCTGTTTCCCCCCCTGGTGCCTCATTTACAATAACCACATCACCATCCTCATCATCAAGTTCCTCCACAGCGCCAGCTACATCATCAATAGCCTCCTCCCGAGCCACCTCTTCTCGTACAGTGATGGGAAGGTCAGGCTTGACAACCACCAGCACCCTTGGACTCGCCTTGGGGATTTGTGATAATTTCTCTTTAGAAGGCAGAGTTGTTTGCTGTTTTGTTGCTGACAGCATAACTCTCTTCAATTTTTTGTAGGGGGGGGAGGAGGAGAAGGGCTAAGATCCTTGGGTGAAGATGGACCACTAGTCATGAACACGGGCCAGGGCCTAAGCCGTTCCTTGCCACTACGTGTCGTAAATGGCATATTGCCAACTTTACGTTTCTTCTCAGATGATTTTAAGTTTCTCTTTTTGCTTTTTTTTGAGAACTTGGGCTTTTTGGATTTTACATGTACTAGGAGATTGGGCATCGGGCTTGCCAGACGACGTTGATGGCATTTCATCGTCTATGTCATGACTAGTGGCAGCAGCTTCAGCATTAGGAGGAAGTGGGTCTTGATCTTTCCCTACTTTATCCTCCAAATTTTTGCTCTCCATTATATGTAGCACAAGATACTGCAGAATGTGTGAACTTGGTAATATTGCAGTACCAATGGGCTTATACTGCAGGATTGGTTTTGCAAATTTTGTTGTAATTTAATTTTTTTTTAAAAAAAAAATTTTGTATTTTTTTTTATAACTTTTTTTACATTTGGGAATATTGGGGAAATAACTATGCTCTTAGAAGCACAGAGCACGGGACACAGGACCACTGGACTGAACAGGACACAGCACACAGGACCCAGCAGCACCACTGAACTCAAAATTGACAGAGCACAACACACAGCACCCCTGGACTGATACTGCAGAACACAGCACAGCACAGCACAGAACAGCACAGCACAGAACTAAACAGCACAGCACGAGATCTACCAGAACAGAGGACCACCTAACACACCCTCCATCTACCCTGATCAATGCCCGAGTGAAGATGTCGGCGACTAGCGGGGATTTTATAGGTTCCGAGTATCGCAAGATCCGACAGCGGGATTATGACTCCGAGCCTCGGTTTCAATTTTTCATTTGGCGCCAATACCCAGATCTGTCTCGGATCCTACTCGGATCGGCAACGTTCGGGTGGGCTCGGATTCAGGAAATCCGAGTGCGCTCATCTCTACTTTTGTCACGGTTATTCTAAGCAGTACTGCTACCACAGCGCCTACTCTGTCAGACTTTCAGATCTCTGGCCCAGAGATCCCCAGTGGGTATCCTTCAGGTTGCAGCTGAGTGTACCATGGATATTAATTGGGTGCACTGGCTGTACACACAATCGAACTGCCACTGGAGTGCTTTCTGCAGCTGCGTCCAAGACTGCAGAATCCCCATTCATTCCCCTGGCTCACAGATCCCACTGTAGCCGCTGCCACCTGGACAGAGGCAGACATAGACATTTAATTTAGGAGGGCAACTTTATATAGACACGCCCCCTCACACTCATTGGTTGTTCTGGTTAGCCCCGCCCCTTTTCCGGCGATAATCGTACCATTCTCTAGCACATAAATGGCAGTGGGTGAGGGGCATCAGGAGCACCACACAGAGGCCTGGGAATAAGTTGCCTGCAGCACTGGTGCTGGGACTTGATACTGTTCTGTGGGTCAGTCATTCTCCCCCACCGTGTCCTGCACTGTGGGAATCGCACGCTGCTTCTCTCTGGGTAGGCTTCCCTGTCATAAAAATACACCCCTGGGTGGCCAGCCAGGGTGAAGTAAGTAGGCCAGAGAAACCCGGAATCTTCACAATCCTTACAATCAATATTTAGGCTAGCCAGCCAGAAAGATATGAACATTCAAAATTGGAGAGATGATCTTTTGCAGATTACTTGCGTTTTAAGTGAAATTCCAATCCCATTAAACACACCACCACAGCGGATACCAAACTATCTTGTTGCAGCTCGGAAAAATATTGGGTTTTTTCTATCAGAGAGCAAAGTACTGTATATAGATTGACTAAAATGTAATGTTTCACTGGATAAAATAAAATAATTATGCGTTTTGTTACGTGGATAGTAACTTCATAAGAGGGGGATATTTTACAAATGACACACTCACTGCAAAATGAGCCAGTTGAAATAAAGCTTCAATTAATTAAAAAAATCACAAAATCCCTGTAGGTGCTAAAAAGAACAGTACTAGTATAATAATAATGTTAGAGAGTCTCTCTCTTAGATTGGACAAGCAGCTATCAACAAAAGAAGCTGCACCCTCTAAGCAGATTCAAAATATAGAAAACTCTAAAACTGTCTAATCGCTACCTAACTAGAAAATACTTCAAACCTATATCTGTGAGGTAAAACATTATACACTTTAATAAAGTTCATACTTATATCAGTCACACATTTGGTCATAAGACACTCTCTTGTTATATTTGTATTAAAAAATTATTCAAGCACAAATTGTATATTTCACTATCATTGGTGTGCTAAGTGCATAGACTTCATTCAAATGCCAAACAGTAAGTGGAAACAGAATTTTATTAAATATAAATTTAACAATGTGTCCCTTTAGAGAGACAACCGTGTTTTCCTCGGACGTCAATTTGCATACTCCAGTCATGATCTCTAACACTGGTTCAGATGTAAAAAGGACTTTGTGTAGTTACTGGTTTATCAATTTAGGGTCTAGACCTAAAATTATACTGTTCTGTTGGACCAGAAGAGTAATCATGCTTTGTATTTGTGGTTATTTCAGAAAGCAGCCTTGGTTCTATTACCTAAATTTAGTATCAGAACATGGTCTGCCTTGGGATGCCAGATCGTTATGATCTTATGATCTGAGCGTATATACCGCTTATCTTTAAATTTAGACTGTACGGAAATATGTGAATAATTTTTGTTGATTTTCCTAAAGGAGCGAACTCAATTTCTTTTATAGTACTCCAAGAGCTAGATTTACTAACAGGCGTGATGCATGGCGGCTTGAAGCCGCCATGCATCGCGGCGGTTTTCCAGCGGGTTTGCATTGCAAACAGCCGGATCTACTAATGGGCGCATTTCAGCTTCAATTTGAAGCCGCCGGCGATGTAACGGCGGGATGCAATGCTCAAAGCCGCCGGCAGCTTTGAATAGAACATGGCGCTTTTGCTTAAAATGACGACACTTTTGTGTAAAGGTGGTTTTTTTGAAAATTACACCTGTCTCCTGGCCTGTTACTATTGGCTATTTTCAAAGTCAGGAGATTTGACATCACAAGCCCTATATAAACCACTGGCCTGACACTTTTTTCTCTGATAGGGTTTTGAGAGAGGAGTTAGTTGGTTTGAGCTTTGGTGACAGTTGGTGAGAGTTGGAGTTTGGTGGATTGGTGAGCGATATCTGATTGAAGTGTGAGTAGTCCTGTGCTATTTTTCTATTTTGTACATTTATTTTCTCTTTTATTTTCTGTCTTGTATTTTTTGTATTTGACTTGTCCTTTGTCTGTGTTACTTGTGTGTGCCTGTCTGGAGAGTGTGTCTGTATTTAGTGTAGTTTGTCCTTTGTGTTTGTAAGTCTTTCTGTGTTTTCTGTGTTTGGCATTTATTTGTCATTATGTCCAGAGATAGGAGGGGAGAACAGGCTGAGGAGAGGGAGATGGAGGTTGAGGGGGCAGAGGAGGGAGAGGGAGAGGTTGAGGAGTCAGGAGAGGGCAGGAAGACGAAGACAGGAAGAAATGTCCGATTCTCCCACAACGAAAATTGTGTTCTGGTGCACCACATAGTTCCATGCTATGAGGTCATCCTAGGGAACCTGACAGCCCGGACTCCTCTAAGGCGGCGTCACCAACTGTGGGGGAGAGTGTGCAATGCTGTGAACGCGGTGGGCCCACTAAAGAGGACAGTGGCGCACTGCCGAAAGCGCTTCTCAGACATCAAGAGGAGGCTTAAAGAGAAGATGGCTCAGGAAAGGAGGTCCACAAGACGCACGGGTGGTGGCCCCCCTCTTCGCACTGAATACACCAGTTATGAGGAGGAGCTGCGGCAGATAATGCCCCGTGAAATTGTGGAGGGAATTAATGTGCAAGACACAGATTCACCCTCGTTTGCCCAAGGAATTGGTGAGTTATTGGTCATTTTTACGATAACAATATTAAAAGTGTTTTTTTTTCTTAAAAGTGCCTTTTTTATTTTAAACATGTTTTTTTTAAAAAAAATGTGTTTTTTTTCTTAAAAGTGCCTTTTTTAGACAATCAGTATGTAAAGGGCAAAAAATTGTTTTTGAACTGTTTTTAAATTTGCAAACACATTTTTTAGAAAAAAATTTTCTTTGTAAATTGCTTTTTGCTGCAAATATATTGTATGCTTTGTCTAATACATCCAGATTCGCCAGGACGCCAGTTTACTTCCAGTCCAAGGTCTACACCTCCACCTTCAGCAAGAGATTCTGGCTCTGAAGAGCAAGCAGGTGCGTGTTCTCTGTTTAGGGGAGAAATAATGGACTTGGATGTTTTTGTGTACAAATGTTGGTGTCCATGTTATATTTAGTGATTTTTATATGGTTTGAAATGAGAACATAGGGCAACATTTACTAAACTGAGGGTTTGGAAACCTAGAGATGTTGCCTATAGCAACCTATCAGATTTTAAAAATAATTTATTTATTGCGTTCTTCAAAATGTCAGCTAAAATCTGATTGTTATATGATATGATTGCTATAGGCAACATCTCCACATTTTCAAACTCGCAGTTTAGTCTATATCCCCCATCATGTACTACACAGAGGGAGACCTAAAATAGTATTCGCTTACCCCAAAGCACGGTCTTGCAGCATTTTGATACAAACACCCTCAATGTTAGCATAAAATTTGACATTTTGAACCCATCACTGTAACGCATAGGCAAAATTAGATTTTACTCCTAAAAGATATGAGTAGCATCCTTCATCAGGTCGCAGAGGACAACTAATCTTGAAGGTAGACATTGGTAACCATTCTTTAGTTGTTAAATGGTTTTTTTTTGGGTACATTGACCAGAATGCAATTTACAAACATGTTATTTCCTATATACTTACCTTGGTTATTTCACCACAGGAACCTCAGCATCTCTGCAAGGCCAGCGCCAGTCTGCGCAGATGTCACCTACTGATGACCCACAAGGAGACACAGTCATCACTTTAGAGATGGTAGATGTCCCCGTGTCTATGCGCCAGGAACAAGCACCTGGCCCTGCGGAGCAGTCATCCGAGCAACAAGCTGCAGCTCCTCAGATGGATACAGGGCGAGAAATGGCCCAATCCACAGCTAATTTTCAGGTACAGCAGTGTCAGTTTATGGACTGCCAAACTCGGCACATGTCCCAAATCTAGGCCCAGTTGAGGCGGATACACCGCTCCAATAGCCAAATCCCTGCTGGAATAAACCGGCTGGCAAACGCTTTGGAGCAAACCAACGTGCAGCTGGCCCAAATGACTGGGGCTGTGGACGCCTTGCATTTCTCCGTTCGCGAGGGGAATGCAAATGTTATCCGGCTGGCAGGCCAACTACAGCAGGAACTCATTGCCCGCTTGACGGCACCTTTTTCATCGGCCTCCACCAGTACTGCTAGTACGCCAAGCAGATCGGCACATAGTACTCCTCCAAGGAGAGGTGCTCGCACCAGGGGTGGGCGAGGGAGGGTAGAGAGTGGGGCAAAACATAGTGATATGCCAGCGAAAAGGCGGCGCTAGGGCAAAAATTGTATTATTGGGTAATGTTTTGTTATGTATGTGTAAGCATTATACTTTTCTTTTATTGTGTTGTAATGCAATAAATGCAGTTATATTTCATTGGTATCAGTCTTTCTTTTCTGCACATTAAACAAGAGTATACTGTTTTCTTTAAAACGATACACTAATTTCACGTACACATTGACCTCTGACTGTCACTTTCCAGGGATTTTCACAATTACAACATCCGGAGTACACACTATCCTCTGTTCAAAGAGTCCAATTTTATTAAAAAATTCCATAAAAAAAAACCATTGCACTGACATAAAAAAAAACCCCAATATATGTTTTTTATAGTATGCACTTACATTTAAAGTAGTTTGTAATGAGACGGTCTCAAATCTGCCCCCCCTCCCTCTGTGCTCTGCACATCACCAAATAGTACACGGGCCCCTACTTGTTCACTGTCTACTGCAATAATCGGTGGGGTAAGTTGATGTAAAGCTAGATTATGTATCAGACAGCAAGCCAGGATAATATCAGACACCTTTACAGGTGCATACATAAGCACCCCACCAAATTTATCTAGGAACCTGGTTGTGCAAACATTGGTACTACGTCCACATCAGCCAAAGATTCCAGATTCAAACGCACTTTAAATGCACGTGGAGTGGCCGGTCTGCGCCGGGTCCGCGGAACAGATGACAACTGTTGTACATCCTCCTCCAGGCGCCTTTCTGCCTCCATCAGGTAAAAAGCTGCAAACATACACTGTCCAGAATGCACCACATTCGCCGCAAAAGCCATTCTCCAAAAAACCCACACCTGATTAACTGCTGGCCGCTAGACTGTCATTGACTGTGATTTATTCAGGCAGAAACACCTTTTTGATTTTGTAACTTTTGGATTGCATTACCATTAAAATAAGGGTTAACTATGTAATGACATATTGTGCATCCTGATTTTGAAAAAACAACAGTATTTTTGAGGATTTGTTGCAACTGGAAAACCAAAAAAAAAACCTTTACATCAGTAAATAGGATGCAATAATACTGGGTGAAAAAAAAAATACCCTCAAATTACATGACAGTTTGCCCATTTCCCATATACAATCCTAAAGGAGGAAACTTTGCACAAAATGGCTATTTCTCTTATGTTAAAAATGGCTAAATAGTTCAAACAGCACACTGTTTGAGCAATCTCGCCGCTCACAAGCAGCGCTTTCATTTTGGTCTATTGAATGGCGGTTTTCCGGCGGCTTTATAAACCGCCTAATAGTAAATCCGGCTGTTTGTATGTTGAACATTGTTGAAACCGTCATGGCGCTTTATACAGAGGCGGGTTTGGAAACATAATTTCTGGCCGTTTGGGCGGCAGGTTTAGCCTTAGTAAATCCGGCGATGACTAAACCGCCGCCAAAACCGCCAAAAGTCGGCGGGTTTACAAACACGCCTGATAGTAAATCTAGCCCCAAGTCTCTTTGGAACATATATCATTTTCTATCAATCATTTGCTTTTCATATGCAACCATCAACATAGTAAATTGATTATCTCTCAATATATATTTCTAATTCATTGTGTGATTTTATAGATTAAAGGTACAGATAGGTGCTTATTGACTTTGAGTTTACTCTCAGTATGAATAAGTGTATCTGGAATGAATTGTAGTATGGCCGGACTCACAGAAGTGGAGATCAGCTAGTAGATGAAATAGGAATAAATTTGACACCTTTAACCGATATTCACAGATATATCAGGAAACTAACTCTAAAGAAATATTATGCCAAATCTACAGTAGAAAAACAGGGCTCTAAGGCACAAGTCAGTTTAAACATACAAACTTAAAACCATCTTCCAAATTTTATCCAAAAAATGCAAAAGGCAATATCATAACCATATTTGAAACCATGGTCCTTAAAGATATAGAAAAAAATACCAGTTGATAATATCAATGCCAAGGTAAAGCTAACTCATACAGAAATGGAGGCACTGAAGGCACTACAAAGTTAGGAGAATATTATAATTAAACCTGCAGTCAAAGGGAGTGGTATTGTTATACTAAAGAAAGACGATTACACCAGAGAAACAGCGGGATTATTATCAGACACCTTCAGCTACCAAATACTCAAGAACAACCCTACAGAGAAGTATTCAAATGATCTTAAAATTTACACCCTATAATTCCAATTATATATCAAAAATGCATAAAAGTACAACAAAACCATCCGGAAGACCTATAATATCTGGAATTTGTTTAATTTACCGCTTTATTTAGATACCTTGAAGCAAGTGATGTTTATTTGCAGTCACACTGATTGAAGGTACCAGTGATCAGCTCAGATGGAACAAGAACAACTATTTTCAGTACAAGACAGTGCTTTTTATACAGATTTGAACACAGCCTCACAGGGTAAGCAAGCACCCTAGAGGTCTGAGCTATTTTTAGAATCAGGATGCAATTTGTTTCCATAAACATGGATTTACATGCAATGCAAAGCTAACAATATTTACACTTATCTGTGATATACTAAAACTTGATGTAATTTCCTTCATCTTGTTTTTAGACACAGGAAATCTAATAGCATGCACAATTAAACCTTACTGTGCCTTTAGGTGCTGGACCCTTACACATCTAATTAGCATGAGATTAACATGGGTCCTTTCTTCAGACAGTCGCAGAATACACATTCCCAAAGAAAGTCAAAAACCTCCAAACAAGTCATTTCCCCACATCACGATACACATAAGACTTTCTCCACAAAGGCTTATTCTATCAGATATATACCTCAGAAATCATGTATTTCCTCTAGCAAGGTTAAAATAAATGATTTTCTTCCCTAGTCTCAGAAATAAAGATTTCCTTTACCAAAATATACACAATATCAAAAATAAGTGCATTTGCAATTATATAAATAAGCACCCTGCGCTATATCCCTTAAATAAATTTATACCATAAGTTATTTGTAAGTTATCCAGTCACACTCCTTCCCCCCTTGTCCATGCAGGCAACCAGCGTGCCATGTCCCAGCGATTTGGCTCCTGGTCCCGCTGTCTCTTAGGTTTACCATGGGTGACCCAAGGATTCCGGTTCTTCCTGCCGAGACAGTCCATCCGCATTGCTGTGAGACTTTCATTGCTTGTGAATTATGTGAAAGTCATAAATTTGAAGGGCAAGGCTCCAGCGCAACAGTTTGCCATTTTCCCCTGAGGTGTGTTGTAGCCACTTTAAAGGATTATGATCAGTCACCACAGTAAAATGTCGCCCATATGAATAAGGTTGATGTTTTTTCACTGCCCACACAATGGTCAAACATTCCTTCTCAATTGTGGCATACCCAAACCTCCCGGTTTAGCAGTTTTCTGCTCAAATAGGCCACAGGGTGCACCTGCCCATCTGGTCCCACCTGGCTAAGTACTGCTCCCAGTCCATATGTGACGCGTCAGTTTGCACAATAAAGTCCTTGTCATAATTGGGTGCCAACAGCACTGGAGCATGAACCAGGGCTTCCTTTAAAGACTGAAATACCAGCTCACAAGCGGGTGTCCAGTCAACTACTTTGGGGGATTTTATTCTTAGTGAGATCTGTCAGGGGCTTCGTTACAGTGCTAAAGTCTAGGACAAAATGTCTCTGGTAGCCTGAGGTCCCTAAGAAGGCCAGTACTTGTCTTTGGGTTGTGGGCCGGGGCCAGTCTCGGATTGCTTCTACCTTAGCTGGCTCTGGCTTTACCCTACCTCCCCCCACACGATGACCCAGGTACTGCACCCCTAACATCCCAATTTGACACTTGTCTGCTCTGATGGTCATACCTGCCCACTGAATTTTTTCTCCAACACTTGCCCTACATGTGTCAGATGATCCTCCCAGGATTTATTGCAAATGGGAATGTCATCCAAGTACGCCTGAGCAAAGCCTTTACACCCATCCAGCAGGTAATCAACCACGTGCTGGAAGGTGGCTGTTGCATTCTTCATCCCGAATGGAATGGACTTAAAGTTGAACAAGCCAAATGGGGTGATGAATGTTGACCGTTCCTGGGCCTCGGGGTCAGTGGCATCTGCCAATACCCCTTGCTTAAGTCAAAGGTGGAAATATACTTTGCTCCATCTAACTCGTCTAACAGAGCATCAATTAGGGGCAGGGGATAGGCATCAGACACGGTCACCTCGTTGAACCAGCAGAAGTCTGTGTAAGGACTTGCAACAAAATCCATACCAAAAATTTAATCGAAGGGTGGTACCCAGACTTCAAAAACAAGAACTGAACATTGGGACTGATCCCGGCAAAATATAAACAGAAAATCAGAGAGCTATGCCCGTAAAAAAGTACAGCATAAAATACAAAATATAAATAGGCTAAAATACATAAAAGAGAAAAGGTAACAACACTGAACAAGACAAATTCCATACAATATAGCAAACTCATCACACATTACACCCGCCACAAAGAAGCAAGCTGTAGATGTAATATGCAAGCCACACTTGAAAAATACTTTAACCTACAAAAAATCTAGGGGATGAAAGCATAGCGAGAAAAGCCATAGAAGGAAAAGACACCCGACTTTGATCTCGCTTATGCAGGTCCCAGACCCCGCCAGAGTCTGAGCCAGTTGATATTGGTCATCCGGCGCTTCTCCATATCTCTCAATTTCCATACTTCGTGGAGAATGTAACTCGCCACCATTTCACATGGGAAGATTTTTTGTCTAATTGAGACCTGACACCTTTCGTTCCAGGTGAAGTACCTAACCACTAAACTAACTAAGAAAATGGTGCAGAAATTAAAGGGTTTCCACCTAGCCTTCAGAGGACACTCCGGACCCAACAGCACCCCTCCTATCGAGCCTCCTTCAATCCTTCGGATAAAAGGATCTATTGCAAACACATACAGGAGGGGGCTTAGGGGGCATCCCTGCCTTACACCGGAGTTGACCATAAAAGACGGGTCCACCCTACCATTCACGATAAGGGAAACTCTCGGCCTGCTTATAAATGGTATGAAGCCAATTCACCACCCAGACTGGAAGACCGTACCTCTGAAGCAGAGCCCAAAGGAACTCGTGGTCCACCCTGTCAAAGGCATTTGACTGGTCTAACGCCAAAAGGTACTTCCCCCCACTTCTCAGCACATCACCAATCAATGGCCTCCCAGACCCCCAGGACAGCACTGAAAGTACTTCACAGTGCAATGCTGAAAGGAGGAAAGAGACTGATCGGTCTATTAAAGAGCACCTTCGCCAAAATCTTTCTGTCGGTGTTGAGAAGGGCGATGGGGTGCCAATTCTCAACACACGACTGATCCTTCCCCTTAGACAGCAAAATAAGGGCGGAGACCCTCATGGAGGGAGGCAATAAACTTCTATCCAGGCTCTCATTAAAGACCTCCAAAAGGCGTGGGGCCAGGATGTCACCGAAGATCTTATAAAACTCAGATGTTAACCCATCCGGGCCCGGAGACTTCTTGATAGATAAACCATCTATCGCCATCCTGATCTCATCCACCATCATCTCACTGTCCTAAGACTCAAGCGAGCTGCTTAGATCCTCAAGGCCAGGAATTTCCCACAGAAACCGGTCCAGCCTCTCTCTGTCTAGTGACTTCTCTGACAAGAGATCGGAGTAGAAGGACTGCACAACACCAAGGATACCCTCCTCCCTGAGCACATCCTCAGCATCGCACAAGCCCCACACCTCCTTCATATCTACCGGGTCGGATGAGTGGTACTTCCCGTAATTCCTCTCCAGAGTCAAGGAAGCATACCAGTCATATTGTACCTCTATCATCTGAGTCTTCAACCAGGACATCTCCCCACCATCCCCCTGACCAGAGATCAGGAATCCAAGTTTCTTTCTTCGTGTGTCAGGGGCACTAGGAGTTCTGCCCAGGATTTACCAGTTGATAATGCTTACCAGAGGGGCGGGGTTTACACAGCGGTCCTCGGGGCAGTAGGGTGAATAGTAGGAACGTATATAACAGCAGATGGAGAGAGAATGCCAGTGGAATAGATGAGAGTCAGTGACTTGCAGCTATACTGGTAGGAGAGTAGAGTGGACGTGAACAGGTGAAGGGAGGTAACGGGAGAGTCAGTGGTCTGCGGATAGCAAGTTGTACCACTGCTGTGAAGGGAAGACTTGTCCAGGTGCAGGTAGGTAGCGGGAAAGTCAGTGGTCTGCGTATAGCAAGTTGTACCACTGCTGTGAAGGGAAGACTTGTCCAGGTGCAGGTAGGTAGCGGGAGAGTCAAGAGACTTACAAAGATAAGTAGAAAGTAGAAAACGTGTATATTAGGGGCACTCTATGATTGTTTATTTATATAAAACATATATTTTATTAGTTCATTTAAAACAATAGTGGAGTCCCAAATTAGTACCTTAGTACCACTAGTAGCGAAATAAAACAAAATAATAACAAAAATAAATTTATTAAAAAGACAGAACCAACTGCCTAGCCTCACTGTGTAGTAAATATTACAATTTCCCTTTTTTATTTTATATCTGGGTAATATTGATCATCATGCTGTCCAAATATCTGGCATAATAAGCAGATTAACCAAATGAGTATACACACTATTTCAGAATGCAAGGGAGATAAGTTATACTATTGCCAATGGTTCCTATTTGCATATACATGATATTATAAATCTAATGCACATAGATAAAGTTCTCTCAATACTTTATTTATAGGGAGAGAGTCTGTTATATAAGATTGAAGTACATAACGTGTAGGACAAAATCAAGACCACAGTATTTTCTTCACCCGTTTATAAGAGAATTAGGTCTAGATTTGTCTAAGACATTGGGAGCCATAGGCGTTTATAAGACTATAAACTCCTTTTTTCCGGGGAGTACCAAATTGGCTGCTATCTAATACCACTCCCTATTGATATGAGTCTGGTATCCCTCTCAGGAACTGCACAAATCAGGTTCCTGTGTGCTAACTGTAGCCACGCTCCCTAATAAACAAGTCTCAGGGGTTCATAAGATTGGTATAGTATCGCATCCCCTCTAGTCTATTATAGCCCCTTGGTATATTTCAGCATATCTCCCTGGCTTATATAGATAGCGGCAGCATGAGTCACATATGTAAACAACACAGCGAGGCGAACGCCAACGCGCGTTTCGCTTACTCGCTTTAACAAGGCAAGCCGAGGAGAGGGTTTGGCATTTCTTTTATAGGACAACGATATCACGTGATGAATACGTCACTGTGAACAAACCAATCCGGGTCCGTATATGTCGGAAACCCGATTTTTTGACAGGCAGTTTCACTAACCAATTAGGGTTAGGCACAGGGGAGTCACTCCTTGAATCTGTGTTTTCTATGGCTTGTATTCGTTATCTATACATACATATTGCATAGAGGAATCAGATTTATAGCTTGAATAATGATATTACAGTTGTTATTATCTATGAGGGGAAAAACCAACGGAAGAAGGAAGAAGAGAGAACCACAATGAATTACACGCTTATTGTTTCAATCATACCTATATTTATATACAGTACTATCGCTATAATTTTGGACTTCCATTATTATTGGTGAACACAAATTGGCTGTGATAATGTTATATTTCTAAAGAAGTAAGTGTAAACCAGTAAATAAATGGCTAAATTACCTGTGAATAAATACATTTTGTAATAACATCTTGTGCCTCATTCTTACTGGCATCTATCTGTTCTGATATATACAAAAACTGTAATACAGTATAAAAAGAAAATGTGAATAGTCAAATAAGTTTAAAGGAAAGTGTATAAATTTAACTAATAAATGACTGTGTTAAGAGATGTTGCATATAGCAGCATCATTAGGTTAAGAACGACATACATCAAAAAATATAGATGTATGATGGGGTGAAATATGATTGATTCCATTGTGTCACCATACCTAATATATCCATATAGAGTGTTATAATACGGTATGAGTCTATTATAATACAAAATAATAGAATATTTGACCTATTTATTCCATTTAGATGAACGCCATATAGTTTGTTTTATCATTAAGGCCGTATGGTTCAAGACTATTCACAAGGCTTGCCTTGTTAAAGTGAGTAAGCGAAACGCGCGTCGGCATTCGCCTCGCTGTGTTGTTTACATATGTGACTCATGCTGCCGCTATCTATATAAGCCAGGGAGATATGCTCAAATATACCAAGGGGCTATAATAGACTAGAGGGGATGCGATACTATACCAATCTTATGAACCCCTGAGACTTGTTTATTAGGGAGCGTGGCTACAGTTAGCACACAGGAACCTGATTTGTGCAGTTCCTGAGAGGGATACCAGACTCATATCAATAGGGAGTGGTATTAGATAGCAGCCAATTTGGTACTCCCCGGAAAAAAGGAGTTTATAGTCTTATAAACGCCTATGGCTCCCAATGTCTTAGACAAATCTAGACCTAATTCTCTTATAAACGGGTGAAGAAAATACTGTGTTCTTGATTTTGTCCTACACGTTATGTACTTCAATCTTATATAACAGACTCTCTCCCTATAAATAAAGTATTGAGAGAACTTTATCTATGTGCATTAGATTTATAATATCATATATATGCAAATAGGAACCATTGGCAATAGTATAACTTATCTCCCTTGCATTCTGAAATAGTGTGTATACTCATTTGGTTAAACTGCTTATTATGCCAGATATTTGGACAGCATGATGATCAATATTACCCAGATATAAAATAAAAAAGGGAAATTGTAATATTTACTACACAGTGAGGCTAGGCAGTTGGTTCTGTCTTTTTAATAAATTTATTTTTGTTATTATTTTGTTTTATTTCGCTACTAGTGGTACTAAGGTACTAATTTGGGACTCCACTATTGTTTTAAATGAACTAATAAAATATATGTTTTATATAAATAAACAATCATAGAGTGCCCCTAATATACACGTTTTCTACTTTCTACTTATCTTTGTAAATATCAGTTTTACGTGTGTAGGGTGCACCAACCCAGTCATATGATAACAAACATTATAATGATAGACTGGGTATATGATTATCTAGTGCGTCGGTATATATCCTTTTCTGAATATTTATAATAGGGTGAATTCTTTCATCACTATTTTCTTTTTTTACCAGACAGCACAGACAAACAAACCCATTTGGGAAATTATTATATTGAAAAAATTGTCCCTAGATCTCTATATCCTAGACATTTATCTCAATATGGCGTCCTTTAGTATTGGTCAAGAATTAATGAATAGACAAGAAAAATGGATACGGGAATCCAATTTGGAATTTGAAGGTGGGAATATTTCATCTGATCCGCTGGGTAATAACTGGCCGGGCCATCTCGCGGAATTAAAACATATAATGTACAAACAAACAAAAACATTTTGGAATAAAACCATGTTTGAAAACTATCTAAAGCAAAATATGATACCGAGAGGCCTAAGGCCAAAAATTTACCCAGCCTTTGATTTGGCAACTAATGAACTTAAGAAAGAATGGGAAGCCATTCTAATTAGATGTTCTAATGAACTTATACATGTATTGATGAAACATGACAATCTTCTTCTGGAACAATTTACAGGAGAAATTACTAAGATCGGAGAGAATTTGAAACAATTTGATAACTTAGAGTCTTTTCAAAAAGCGTACACTAAATTTAAAATAGAACTGGATGATTTTGAAAAAATTATAGTGGATAAAAAACGTAAAAAATTTGCACGGGACAAAAGTGATTATTCCACTAACCAAATATTTAAATGGGATAGACCCAAATTTAATAAGACATATGGTTCCTTCAGTAATTCAGGAATAGAGTCCTCAATGAGTGAACTATCAGACGCCTCAACTAATCCAAGAGATCACCCCCATCATACTAGGCCTTTTTTAGAGAGAGACCCCAGAAATATGGAAGGAGGAGGAACAACAGAACCAAACAGATACGAAGGGGGAGGCATAAGACCAAGAGATCGAAAAAAGAGGAAACAGATGGAGGGACAGGAGGGCCACCTCAATTATCGAAGGAATTACAGACGCTAGATACATCAGATACATCACTTAAAGTTATCAATTTGACAGAAAGACAATTAGAACCAATACATCTTAAGGTTCTAGGTCATGGCTTATCGTTCTCACCTACTCAATCCTTCAACCGGTTTGAATGGGAAAAAGATCTAAATCTATTTATTAGAAAAATACTCCTAAAAAATTTTTATTCCAATAAAACGACAATATGTGATTCCACAACAACAAGTGAGACCAATAAGGACGCCATACAGGTTATGGAATTGGCATTTCTATCTGATGAGGAAAGACAGGCATTGGCAATTCTTGAGGAATTAGATACGAATGAAACACAGAATTCAAATATGAATACAAGAATTTGGGAACAAACTAAACTTAAGAAAAAATCCACTTTTCTTCCAGATTTATCAATCTGTCCACAAGCTAGAATCTATCGTGATCTGGTGTCTAAGGACCTAGATGAGTTACTTAATCAAACAAAATTAAGGAAACCTAATAAGAATCTATCTAAACAAGAATACAAAGCAATTAAGGATATTGAGGAATGGGATGATATGGTGATAAAACCTTCAGATAAGGGTGGAAACATCGTTTTGTGGCCCGTATCTAAATATACAACAGAGGTCTATAGACAATTAAATAATACGGAATGCTACAAAAGACTGATATTTAATCCCACAGCTAATCTTCTAATAAAATACAACAATTTGCTAAATAATGCACTGGGACACAACATAATATCTAAATCAGACTATGAATTTTTACAAGTGAGTGACCCTAAGATTCCGACTTTCTATGCCCTACCAAAAGTCCACAAATCCGTAACTGACCCCCCAGGCAGACCTATTGTCTCGGGAATAGGCAGCTTGACGGAGAATGCTAGCAAATTTGTGGACCAACATCTTCGTAAATACGTCATGAGTTTACCTTCATACACCAGGGATACACTGGATGTCCTAGCAAAAATAAGTGACATCACAGTAAATCGGGAAGTAAAATTAGCATCATATGATGTGGAATCACTCTACACCAATATACCTCATCATCAGGGTATAAGAGCAGTCCAATACTTTTTGGACATGGATAGTAAGAGTGATTTCCACGATTTCCTGATTTCTCTCTTGGAATTTGTACTTACTAATAATTACTTTGTATTTGATGATAAATACTACATACAAATCCGTGGGACAGCAATGGGCACAGCATGTGCGCCAACGTATGCAAATTTGTATCTCGGCTGGTGGGAAAAAGAAATGGTCTTCAATGATCAGAATGAAATATATACTGACCATATTTTAATATGGTTCAGATATATAGATGACGTATTACTACTATGGGAAGGGGAGGAAACTCTATTTCAGGAATTCACTAAACACCTTAACAACAATAACTTGAATCTGATATTAACATCTGATATTCAGTTAGAAACAATCAATTTCCTTGATCTCCAAATCCTTATCAATCCTGAAGGAAAATTGGAAACAGATATGTTTAGAAAAACAACTGCTACCAACAGCCTTTTACATTCTACAAGTGCTCATTTTCCGCCAGTAATAAAAGGAGTTCCGAAAGGAGAATTCCTCCGGACAAGACGGAACTGTTCCAGTGTTAATACCTTTCAAAAAAGATCTAAAGAATTAAAAGAAAGACTGGTACAAAGAGGCTACAATAAGAAAAGTATACAAAGGGCCTCTCAGGAAGCAAATCATAAAGATAGAGATTCCTTAATATTCCCAACACCTAAACCTATTTTGAAAGAGAAAACAAGAATGATAGGCACATTCTGCCCAGAATGGAAGAATATTTTAAATATCTTTCAAAAGCATTGGCATGTGTTATTACTGGATCATGATCTCAGAAAAAATCTTGATGATAAAATTGCAATAACATGGCGGAGAGCCCGTAATTTGAGAGATCGTCTTGTCCATAGTCACTTCATAAAAGGAAAGAAATCAGGAAACTCTACGGTAGGCTTCTACAAATGTGGCAGATGTAAAGCCTGTAAATATACTACCCAGAAACAAGAATATATGGATAGATATTCAAAAATCTGGAAAATTGAACAATTTGTTAATTGTAACTCTATTGGGGTAATTTACTGCTTAACATGCCCTTGTGATCTTAAATATATAGGCATGACGACAAGACCTTTAAAAAGACGTCTATTGGAGCATGTCAATAACATAAAAAATGCCCCAAAAGATAGAGATAGATTCAAAACCCTTACTACAGTGGCTAAACATTTTTTATCATTCCATGAAAATAATCCGGATACACTTCAGGCTTTTGTTATGAAACAGGTGTCTTTAGGAATTAGGGGTGGCAATTTACAGCAGGAATTATTTATGAGAGAATCCAGACTTATTTTCCTTATGAATAGTCTTGAACCATACGGCCTTAATGATAAAACAAACTATATGGCGTTCATCTAAATGGAATAAATAGGTCAAATATTCTATTATTTTGTAATATAATAGACTCATACCGTATTATAACACTCTATATGGATATATTAGGTATGGTGACACAATGGAATCAATCATATTTCACCCCATCATACATCTATATTTTTTGATGTATGTCGTTCTTAACCTAATGATGCTGCTATATGCAACATCTCTTAACACAGTCATTTATTAGTTAAATTTATACACTTTCCTTTAAACTTATTTGACTATTCACATTTTCTTTTTATACTGTATTACAGTTTTTGTATATATCAGAACAGATAGATGCCAGTAAGAATGAGGCACGAGATGTTATTACAAAATGTATTTATTCACAGGTAATTTAGCCATTTATTTACTGGTTTACACTTACTTCTTTAGAAATATAACATTATCACAGCCAATTTGTGTTCACCAATAATAATGGAAGTCCAAAATTATAGCGATAGTACTGTATATAAATATAGGTATGATTGAAACAATAAGCGTGTAATTCATTGTGGTTCTCTCTTCTTCCTTCTTCCGTTGGTTTTTCCCCTCATAGATAATAACAACTGTAATATCATTATTCAAGCTATAAATCTGATTCCTCTATGCAATATGTATGTATAGATAACGAATACAAGCCATAGAAAACACAGATTCAAGGAGTGACTCCCCTGTGCCTAACCCTAATTGGTTAGTGAAACTGCCTGTTAAAAAATCGGGTTTCCGACATATACGGACCCGGATTGGTTTGTTCACAGTGACGTATTCATCACGTGATATCGTTGTCCTATAAAAGAAATGCCAAACCCTCTCCTCGGCTTGCCTTGTTAAAGCGAGTAAGCGAAACGCGCGTCGGCGTTCGCCTCGCTGTGTTGTTTACATATGTGACTCATGCTGCCGCTATCTATATAAGCCAAGGAGATATGCTGAAATATACCAAGGGGCTATAATAGACTAGAGGGGATGCGATACTATACCAATCTTATGAACCCCTGAGACTTGTTTATTAGGGAGCGTGGCTACAGTTAGCACACAGGAACCTGATTTGTGCAGTTCCTGAGAGGGATACCAGACTCATATCAATAGGGAGTGGTATTAGATAGCAGCCAATTTGGTACTCCCCGGAAAAAAGGAGTTTATAGTCTTATAAACGCCTATGGCTCCCAATGTATTAGACAAATCTAGACCTAATTCTCTTATAAACGGGTGAAGAAAATACTGTGGTCTTGATTTTGTCCTACACGTTATGTACTTCAATCTTATATAACAGACTCTCTCCCTATAAATAAAGTATTGAAAGAACTTTATCTATGTGCATTAGATTTATAATATCATATATATGCAAATAGGAACCATTGGCAATAGTATAACTTATCTCCCTTGCATTCTGAAATCGTGTGTATACTCATTTGGTTAATCTGCTTATTATGCCAGATATTTGGACAGCATGATGATCAATATTACCCAGATATAAAATAAAAAAGGGAAATTGTAATATTTACTACACAGTGAGGCTAGGCAGTTGGTTCTGTCTTTTTAATAAATTTATTTTTGTTATTATTTTGTTTTATTTCGCTACTAGTGGTACTAAGGTACTAATTTGGGACTCCACTATTGTTTTAAATGAACTAATAAAATATATGTTTTATATAAATAAACAATCATAGAGTGCCCCTAATATACACGTTTTCTACTTTCTACTTATCTTTGTAAGTCTCTTGACTCTCCCGCTACCTACCTGCACCTGGACAAGTCTTCCCTTCACAGCAGTGGTACAACTTGCTATACGCAGACCACTGACTTTCCCGCTACCTACCTGCACCTGGACAAGTCTTCCCTTCACAGCAGTGGTACAACTTGCTATCCGCAGACCACTGACTCTCCCGTTACCTTTTCTGAATATTTATAATAGGGTGAATTCTTTCATCACTATTTTCTTTTTTTACCAGACAGCACAGACAAACAAACCCATTTGGGAAATTATTATATTGAAAAAATTGTCCCTAGATCTCTATATCCTAGACATTTATCTCAATATGGCGTCCTTTAGTATTGGTCAAGAATTAATGAATAGACAAGAAAAATGGATACGGGAATCCAATTTGGAATTTGAAGGTGGGAATATTTCATCTGATCTGCTGGGTAATAACTGGCCGGGCCATCTCGCGGAATTAAAACATATAATGTACAAACAAACAAAAACATTTTGGAATAAAACCATGTTTGAAAACTATCTAAAGCAAAATATGATGCCGAGAGGCCTAAGGCCAAAAATTTACCCAGCCTTTGATTTGGCAACTAATGAACTTAAGAAAGAATGGGAAGCCATTCTAATTAGATGTTCTAATGAACTTATACATGTATTGATGAAACATGACAATCTTCTTCTGGAACAATTTACAGGAGAAATTACTAAGATCGGAGAGAATTTGAAACAATTTGATAACTTAGAGTCTTTTCAAAAAGCGTACACTAAATTTAAAATAGAACTGGATGATTTTGAAAAAATTATAGTGGATAAAAAACGTAAAAAATTTGCACGGGACAAAAGTGATTATTCCACTAACCAAATATTTAAATGGGATAGACCCAAATTTAATAAGACATATGGTTCCTTCAGTAATTCAGGAATAGAGTCCTCAATGAGTGAACTATCAGACGCCTCAACTAATCCAAGAGATCACCCCCATCATACTAGGCCTTTTTTAGAGAGAGACCCCAGAAATATGGAAGGAGGAGGAACAACAGAACCAAACAGATACGAAGGGGGAGGCATAAGACCAAGAGATCGAAAAAAGAGGAAACAGATGGAGGGACAGGAGGGCCACCTCAATTATCGAAGGAATTACAGACGCTAGATACATCAGATACATCACTTAAAGTTATCAATTTGACAGAAAGACAATTAGAACCAATACATCTTAAGGTTCTAGGTCATGGCTTATCGTTCTCACCTACTCAATCCTTCAACCGGTTTGAATGGGAAAAAGATCTAAATCTATTTATTAGAAAAATACTCCTAAAAAATTTTTATTCCAATAAAACGACAATATGTGATTCCACAACAACAAGTGAGACCAATAAGGACGCCATACAGGTTATGGAATTGGCATTTCTATCTGATGAGGAAAGACAGGCATTGGCAATTCTTGAGGAATTAGATACGAATGAAACACAGAATTCAAATATGAATACAAGAATTTGGGAACAAACTAAACTTAAGAAAAAATCCACTTTTCTTCCAGATTTATCAATCTGTCCACAAGCTAGAATCTATCGTGATCTGGTGTCTAAGGACCTAGATGAGTTACTTAATCAAACAAAATTAAGGAAACCTAATAAGAATCTATCTAAACAAGAATACAAAGCAATTAAGGATATTGAGGAATGGGATGATATGGTGATAAAACCTTCAGATAAGGGTGGAAACATCGTTTTGTGGCCCGTATCTAAATATACAACAGAGGTCTATAGACAATTAAATAATACGGAATGCTACAAAAGACTGATATTTAATCCCACAGCTAATCTTCTAATAAAATACAACAATTTGCTAAATAATGCACTGGGACACAACATAATATCTAAATCAGACTATGAATTTTTACAAGTGAGTGACCCTAAGATTCCGACTTTCTATGCCCTACCAAAAGTCCACAAATCCGTAACTGACCCCCCAGGCAGACCTATTGTCTCGGGAATAGGCAGCTTGACGGAGAATGCTAGCAAATTTGTGGACCAACATCTTCGTAAATACGTCATGAGTTTACCTTCATACACCAGGGATACACTGGATGTCCTAGCAAAAATAAGTGACATCACAGTAAATCGGGAAGTAAAATTAGCATCATATGATGTGGAATCACTCTACACCAATATACCTCATCATCAGGGTATAAGAGCAGTCCAATACTTTTTGGACATGGATAGTAAGAGTGATTTCCACGATTTTCTGATTTCTCTCTTGGAATTTGTACTTACTAATAATTACTTTGTATTTGATGATAAATACTACATACAAATCCGTGGGACAGCAATGGGCACAGCATGTGCGCCAACGTATGCAAATTTGTATCTCGGCTGGTGGGAAAAAGAAATGGTCTTCAATGATCAGAATGAAATATATACTGACCATATTTTAATATGGTTCAGATATATAGATGACGTATTACTACTATGGGAAGGGGAGGAAACTCTATTTCAGGAATTCACTAAACACCTTAACAACAATAACTTGAATCTGATATTAACATCTGATATTCAGTTAGAAACAATCAATTTCCTTGATCTCCAAATCCTTATCAATCCTGAAGGAAAATTGGAAACAGATATGTTTAGAAAAACAACTGCTACCAACAGCCTTTTACATTCTACAAGTGCTCATTTTCCGCCAGTAATAAAAGGAGTTCCGAAAGGAGAATTCCTCCGGACAAGACGGAACTGTTCCAGTGTTAATACCTTTCAAAAAAGATCTAAAGAATTAAAAGAAAGACTGGTACAAAGAGGCTACAATAAGAAAAGTATACAAAGGGCCTCTCAGGAAGCAAATCATAAAGATAGAGATTCCTTAATATTCCCAACACCTAAACCTATTTTGAAAGAGAAAACAAGAATGATAGGCACATTCTGCCCAGAATGGAAGAATATTTTAAATATCTTTCAAAAGCATTGGCATGTGTTATTACTGGATCATGATCTCAGAAAAAATCTTGATGATAAAATTGCAATAACATGGCGGAGAGCCCGTAATTTGAGAGATCGTCTTGTCCATAGTCACTTCATAAAAGGAAAGAAATCAGGAAACTCTACGGTAGGCTTCTACAAATGTGGCAGATGTAAAGCCTGTAAATATACTACCCAGAAACAAGAATATATGGATAGATATTCAAAAATCTGGAAAATTGAACAATTTGTTAATTGTAACTCTATTGGGGTAATTTACTGCTTAACATGCCCTTGTGATCTTAAATATATAGGCATGACGACAAGACCTTTAAAAAGACGTCTATTGGAGCATGTCAATAACATAAAAAATGCCCCAAAAGATAGAGATAGATTCAAAACCCTTACTACAGTGGCTAAACATTTTTTATCATTCCATGAAAATAATCCGGATACACTTCAGGCTTTTGTTATGAAACAGGTGTCTTTAGGAATTAGGGGTGGCAATTTACAGCAGGAATTATTTATGAGAGAATCCAGACTTATTTTCCTTATGAATAGTCTTGAACCATACGGCCTTAATGATAAAACAAACTATATGGCGTTCATCTAAATGGAATAAATAGGTCAAATATTCTATTATTTTGTAATATAATAGACTCATACCGTATTATAACACTCTATATGGATATATTAGGTATGGTGACACAATGGAATCAATCATATTTCACCCCATCATGCATCTATATTTTTTGATGTATGTCGTTCTTAACCTAATGATGCTGCTATATGCAACATCTCTTAACACAGTCATTTATTAGTTAAATTTATACACTTTCCTTTAAACTTATTTGACTATTCACATTTTCTTTTTATACTGTATTACAGTTTTTGTATATATCAGAACAGATAGATGCCAGTAAGAATGAGGCACGAGATGTTATTACAAAATGTATTTATTCACAGGTAATTTAGCCATTTATTTACTGGTTTACACTTACTTCTTTAGAAATATAACATTATCACAGCCAATTTGTGTTCACCAATAATAATGGAAGTCCAAAATTATAGCGATAGTACTGTATATAAATATAGGTATGATTGAAACAATAAGCGTGTAATTCATTGTGGTTCTCTCTTCTTCCTTCTTCCGTTGGTTTTTCCCCTCATAGATAATAACAACTGTAATATCATTATTCAAGCTATAAATCTGATTCCTCTATGCAATATGTATGTATAGATAACGAATACAAGCCATAGAAAACACAGATTCAAGGAGTGACTCCCCTGTGCCTAACCCTAATTGGTTAGTGAAACTGCCTGTCAAAAAATCGGGTTTCCGACATATACGGACCCGGATTGGTTTGTTCACAGTGACGTATTCATCACGTGATATCGTTGTCCTATAAAAGAAATGCCAAACCCTCTCCTCGGCTTGCCTTGTTAAAGCGAGTAAGCGAAACGCGCGTCGGCGTTCGCCTCGCTGTGTTGTTTACATATGTGACTCATGCTGCCGCTATCTATATAAGCCAGGGAGATATGCTGAAATATACCAAGGGGCTATAATAGACTAGAGGGGATGCGATACTATACCAATCTTATGAACCCCTGAGACTTGTTTATTAGGGAGCGTGGCTACAGTTAGCACACAGGAACCTGATTTGTGCAGTTCCTGAGAGGGATACCAGACTCATATCAATAGGGAGTGGTATTAGATAGCAGCCAATTTGGTACTCCCCGGAAAAAAGGAGTTTATAGTCTTATAAACGCCTATGGCTCCCAATGTATTAGACAAATCTAGACCTAATTCTCTTATAAACGGGTGAAGAAAATACTGTGGTCTTGATTTTGTCCTACACGTTATGTACTTCAATCTTATATAACAGACTCTCTCCCTATAAATAAAGTATTGAGAGAACTTTATCTATGTGCATTAGATTTATAATATCATATATATGCAAATAGGAACCATTGGCAATAGTATAACTTATCTCCCTTGCATTCTGAAATCGTGTGTATACTCATTTGGTTAATCTGCTTATTATGCCAGATATTTGGACAGCATGATGATCAATATTACCCAGATATAAAATAAAAAAGGGAAATTGTAATATTTACTACACAGTGAGGCTAGGCAGTTGGTTCTGTCTTTTTAATAAATTTATTTTTGTTATTATTTTGTTTTATTTCGCTACTAGTGGTACTAAGGTACTAATTTGGGACTCCACTATTGTTTTAAATGAACTAATAAAATATATGTTTTATATAAATAAACAATCATAGAGTGCCCCTAATATACACGTTTTCTACTTTCTACTTATCTTTGTAAATATCAGTTTTACGTGTGTAGGGTGCACCAACCCAGTCATATGATAACAAACATTATAATGATAGACTGGGTATATGATTATCTAGTGCGTCGGTATATATCCTTTTCAGAGTCAAGAGACTGTAGCGGGTATGGGAACCGCAGGAGAGCAGAGCAGGTAATCCAGCAGATAGCTGAAGACACGAGCAGGACACAGGAGTCAGTAGCGGGTATGGGAACCGCTGATGAGCAGAGCAGGTAATCCAGCAGGAAACTGAAGATACGAGCAGGACACAGGAGACACCTTCAGAGACTCACAGGGAATGAGACTCAAGATCAGGCAACGATACAATGGCCACATGTGATTTAAATAGGGAGAGGTGATTGATCCACCAATTAGGTTAAATGCAAGATCATAAGAGTTCATGGATGCTGCGCATGCGCAGTCCATCAAGATGGCGGACGGCTGCGGCTCAGGACAGGAAGGATAGAGAACCACGCACCAGCGCAGAGGCACTCACGGTCCGGTGAGTGACAGTACCCCCCCTTTTAAAGGTGGGCACAGAACACTTGGAGCCGGCTTTGCTTTTTAGAAGAGCTGGAGCATTGAGATCATCTGCGCAGATCCAAAAACGTTCCTCTGGACCAAAGCCCTTCCAATGCACTAGGAAGCGAAGAACTCCTCACGAAATTTTGACTTCCAGAATATGAGTAATTTCAAACTCCTCCTCTTGATGAACTTGTACTGGCCGAGGTGCTGAAGGAGGAACAAAGAAACAGTTGATGATAAGAGGCTTGAGTAATGACACATAGAAGGCGTTGGAGATACGAAGGTTCTTAGGTAATAGTATTTTGAAGCATACCGGATTTATCACCTGAGTGATTTTATATGGACCAATGAAACGGGGAGCGAACTTCATGGATGGAACCTTCAGGCGAATATTTTTGGTAGAAAGCCATACGCGGTCTCCAACTTTAAGTGGTGGAATAGCTCGCCTCTTTTTATCAGCAAAACACTTGTATCTGGCAGATGTCTTCTTCAGGTAGGATTTAACCAGAGACCAGATAGTTTTGAAACTCTGACATAAACTCTCCACTGCAGGAACTTGGGTGGGAGGGAGGGCAGGAAATTCTGGGAGAGACGGATGGTGACCGTATACCACAAAGAATGGAATTTTTGAAGATGACTCGTGATACATATTGTTATGGGCGAATTCAGCCCATGGAAGCAAATCTACCCAATTGTCTTGGTTGGCTGAGGAGAACATCCTTATGAAAGTCTCAAGATATTTGTTGACTCTCTTGGTCTGTCCATGTGATTGAGGATGGTAGGAGGATGATAGTGACAATCGGATACCCAAGGTCTTGCAAAGGTCTCGCCAGAATCTGGAGACGAACTGCACTCTTCCATCCGAAACAATCTCAGATGGACATCCATGAATCAGAAAGATCTCCTTGATAAAATGGTCAGCCAGAGTAGATGAGGAAGGTAATCCGGTCAAAGGAACAAAATGTGCCATTTTCGAAAATCTATCCACCACTACCCAGATGGTATTGCAACTTTTGCTAGGAGGAAGATCAGTGACAAAGTCCATACTAATATGGGTCCATGGTTTGGAAGGAATGGGCAGTGGTTGAAGTAATCCCGCTGGTGTTCTGCGGGGGGTTTTAAACTGGGAACAAACCTCACACGCGGCCACAAATTCTTTGACATCTCTCCTCATAGAGGGCCACCAGTAGCTTCGAGAAAGGATTTCTAATGTCTTACGTTCTCCCGAATGTCCAGAAAAACGGGAAGAATGATACCACGATAATATTTTTTTACGTAGAGATGGAGGCACAAGGGTTCTCCCAAATGGTAGCACCTTGGTGGAAGAAGTGGCCAGAGTCACACATTTGGGATCCAATATGGGATGATTAGGACTATCCTCAGTGTCAGAGGATGCCACAAACGCCCGAGATAAGGCGTCTGCTTTTCTATTCTGGGAAGCTGGTTTGAAGGATATGATAAGTTCAAAACGAGAAAAGAAAAGTGACCATCTTGCTTAACGAGGATTCAAACACTGAGCTGACTGCAGATATAACAGGTTTTGTGGTCAGTAAAAATAGTTACAGGATGATGAGCCCCCTCCAGCAGATATCTCCACTCCTCTAATGCTGCTTTTATGGCCAACAACTCCATGTCCCCGATGGTATAGTTTCTCTCCGCAGGTAGAAGACCTCGAGAGTAGAAGGCACAAGGATGGAATTTTTGTTGCTCCGATCTTTGAGATAGAATGGCCCCTAGACCAACATTAGAGGCGTCTACTTCCAGAAAGAAAGGAAGGGTCACGTCAGGCTGTTGAAGAACAGGAGCCATAGAGAACGCCTTCTTAAAGAAGTGAAAGGCTTGAAGGGCCTCGGAGGACCATTGTTTAGTATTAGCGCCCTTACGGGTCAGAGCCACTATTGGAGAAGCAATGGAGGAAAAACCTTGAATGAAGCGTCTGTAGTAGTTTGCAAACCCTAAAAAGCGTTGGATTGCTCTGAGGGTAGTTGGCTGGGGCCAACGTAGTACAGCATTCACCTTCTCCGGATCCATCTTTAGACCTACTCCGGACACAATATATCCCAAGAATGGAATCTGGGATAACTCAAAGGAACATTTCTCTAACTTGCAGAATAATAAGTTTCTCCGGAGTCTGGAAAGGACCTCTGCCACATGTTGATGATGAGTGGGCAGATCCTGAGAGAAAATTAATATGTCGTCCAGGTAGACGACGACACAAACATACAACAAGTCCTGGAAGATCTCATTCACGAATCCTTGGAAGACAGCTGGGGCGTTACACAACCCGAAGGACATAACTAGATATTCATAGTGTCCATCCCTGGTGTTAAAAGCTGTCTTCCATTCGTCTCCGGACTTGATGCGGATTAAGTTATAAGCGCCTCGCAGATCAAGTTTGGTGAATATGCGGGCTCCCCTAATACGGTCAAAGAGCTCGGTAATTAGCGGAATAGGGTACTGATTTTTAATGGTAATGGCATTAAGTTCACAATAATCTATACAGGGTCGTAATGACCCATCTTTCTTCTTAACAAAAAAGAACCCCGCTCCAGCGGGAGAAGCGGAAGGTCGAATAAAACCACGATGGAGATTCTCCTTGATATAATCAGATGTTGCTTGGGTCTCTGGTAGCGAGAGAGGATACACACGACCACTAGGAGGGTTCTTGCCAGGTTGTAAATCAATCTGACAATCCCACGCCCGATGAGGCGGAAGGCGTTCAGACTGGATTTTATCGAACACATCCGCGAAGGAAGCATACTGTGGAGGAAGACCCAGCGGACAGGGTGTAATAGAAGCTTGATTTATTTTGAGTGGAACAACTTGAGACAGAAATCTATGACGACAATCCAGACCCCAGGAAGTGACTTGAGGAGTGTTCCAGTCAATCTGAGGAGAATGAAGTTGAAGCCATGGAAGGCCAAGTACAATGGGACTGGTGGTAACAGGAAGGACCAGCAAAGAAATTTTCTCCTGGTGTAAGGCTCCGATTTGAAGGGACAATGGAGTCGTACATTGAGTGATGAGTCCATTAATTATGCGAGAACCATCGATAGCGGTGACAGCGATAGCTGCTTTTAAAGGAATCACTGGTAGGGACCATTGATTCACTAGAGAGCTAGAGATAAAGTTTCCAGCAGCTCCACAGTCTAGAAGCGCTTGACACATAAATGACTTGGTGGCAAAGGAAATGGTAACATCAAAAGCACAGATTTTAGAATCCATAGAACATGGAGAGAACTCCAGGGACCCTAACCTTACCTCTCCAGAACTGGTTAGGGCCTGGCATTTCCCAACCTTCTAGGGCATGAGTTCAGCATGTGAGTAGAGTCAGCGCAATAGATGCAGAGTCTATTTCTCACTCGTCACTTCCTCTCTTCAGATGTTAGTTTAGAACGTCCTACCTCCATGGGTTCTACTGGAGGTTGAAGATGACGAACTTGAGATGCTGAGCGAACAGGCGCTTTGGAAGAAGTTACTCTTTCGGAATCTCTCTCACGAAACCTCATGTCTACACGGTGGCATAGAGAAATCAAGTCGTCCAAGGAGGAGGGTAACTCTTGTGAGGTCAGGGCGTCTTTGATCTTGTCGGCAAGACCCTGCCAGAAGGCAGCTATCAGCGCCTCAGTGTTCCATTGGAGCTCGGAGGCAAGAATCCGAAATTGGATGATGTACTGGGCTGCTGACCGGGATCCTTGGCGTAGTCGGAGAATACTGGAAGCCGCAGAGATAACACGACCAGGTTCGTCAAAAATTCTTCGATATGTAGAAATAAACATGGCACTATCTTCCAATAAAGGGTCATTTCTTTCCCACAGAGGGGAGGCCCATGCGAGAGCCTGTCCAGAAAACAAAGAGATGAGATAGGCCACTTTAGAACGATGAGTAGAAAAGTTGGGAGGTTGAAGTTCGAAATGAATGGAACATTAGTTAAGAAAACCCCTACAGGTTTTCGGGTCTCCATCATACTTAGAGGGAGTAGGCAGGTGTAGACACCTGGGATGGCACTGGGGAAGAAGAAGAAGGTACTGGAGGATCAACAGTAGCTGCTACATTTTGCGCAGGGATTCTTCGGGAGGCTAGAGCCTGACAACATTGGAATAACTGTTACTGTCGAACATCTTGTTGTTCAATCCGAGTAACCAGGTACTGCAGCATCTCTTTAGCTGTTGGTTCCGATCCTGGGTCTGTCATGGCCTGAAATCACTGTCACGGGCACTAGGAGTTCTGCCCAGGATTCACCAGTTGATAATGCTTACCAGAGGGGCAGGGTTTACACAGCGGTCCTCTGGGCAGTAGGGTGAATAGTAGGAACGTATATAACAGCAGATGGAGAGAGAATGCCAATGGAATAGATGAGAGTCAGCGACTTGCAGCTGTACTGGTAGGAGAGTAGAGTGGACGTGAACAGGTGAAGGAAGGTAATGGGAGAGTCAGTGGTCTGTGGATAGCAAGTTGTACCACTGCTGTGAAAGGAAGACTCGTCCAGGTGCAGGTAGGTAGCGGGAGAGTCAGTGGTCTGCGTATAGCAAGTTGCACCACTGCTGTGATGAGAAGACTTGTCCAGGTGCAGGTAGGTAGCGGGAGAGTCAGTGGACTGCGTATAGCAAGTTGTACCACTGCTGTGAAGGAAAGTCTTGTCCAGGTGTAGGTAGGTAGCGGGAGAGTCAAGAGACTGTAGCGGGTATGGGAACCGCAGGAGAGTAGAGCAGGTAATCCAGCAGACAGCTGAAGACACGAGCAGGACACAGGAGTCAGTAGCGGATATGGGAACCGCTGATGAGCAGAGCAGGTAATCCAGCAGACAGCTGAAGACACGAGCAGGACACAGGAGTCAGTAGCGGGTATGGGAACCGCCGATGAGCAGAGCAGGTAATCCAGCAGGAAACTGAAGATACGAGCAGGACACAGGAGACACCTTCAGAGACTCACAGGGAATGAGACTCAAGATCAGGCAAAGATACAATGGCCACAGGTGCCTTAAATAGGGAGAGGTGATTGATCCACCAATTAGGTTAAAAGCAAGGTCATAAGAGTTCATGGATGCTGTGCATGTGCAGTCCATCAAGATGGCGGACGGCCACGGCTCAGGACAGGCGCCGGCAGGAAGGATAGAGAACCACGAACCAGCACAGAGGCACTCACGGTCCGGTGAGTGACATCGTGCCTCCCACCACTCAGACCTACTCCAACCAGCCTCCAAAAGTGTTTTCTGGGATTCAAAGAAGTCCCTAAAGGACTGTCTTATCACCTCCTCAAGGAGCTTAGAGTTCAGGCGCCAAAGGCCCATACCTTTCTGAAGGGTCTCTGAGGCATGTAAGCGTGGGCGGAGAACTCTGCTTACCTCTGTAGCCAAGGTTTTTAAGCTCTCCTTATTGAAAAACATATCTATTCTAGACCTACAGCTACCTCTGAAGTAGGTGAACCCCGTCAGGTCCGGAAAATGGCAAACATGCACATCCACCAGACCAGCCTATCTAACCATACTACCTAAAAAAAAAGGAGTCATAGCCCAGAGAAGCCCTTGAACCTCCCCTGTCTTAAGGCCTAATTACCGAATTAAAGTCACCACCAAAGACTATCTGCCGGGCTGAATAAAGGTATGGCTTTATCGCACTGAAAAGACACTTCCTCTCCCGCTTGGTTTGGGGACCGTAGACATTAATTAATCTCAGGTCGTGTCCTCTCAGATGAACATCTAAGACTATAAATCTACCTACTTCTATTTCTGTACCTCATTGGACAATTATCATGCAAGTAAAAGGCAAGTCCACCCCTCCATACGGCTTAGCCACAAGAGACCAGTAGGAGGGCCCACGCCTCCACTCCCTTTTATCTTTATGCAGATTGGATAGATGACCTAATATGGTCTTCTGCAAAAATAAAATATCAGACTCAACCGTGCTGAAAAAATCAAAGGCCATGTAAGGAGCTCGTTTGGACAGTATAGACGCCACATTAATGGTGGTGAATGTTATGGGCTGGGAAGCCACCCTTCATAGTTATATAGTAGGTATCAGCACACTTCTTCTTCACCTGTTTCCCCGATTCCTCATCAGAGGACCCCCACCTTTTATAGAACACACCAGCTGATAAGGATTCACCCACCTGGGGATCAACCACCTCCCACTCCAGCTGTGACAGAAACTGCATCCTCTACTAAACACACATTGCCCACCTTCACACTATCTACAAAGCCTATTTCTTCACTACCTATATCAGGGGAAACATCAGCAAAGTACCAGGATCAAGGACCGGAGCAGGGACCGAACCGCATACCCCAGATGCATCTAGCTAAGGCACCGATTCAGAGGGGACCAGGTGTGAAGGGACAGATGTGAGGAGGAAGGGGAGAGTCTGTAGGCCCTGCCTTGGATTTATTCTTAAATTTATCCTTAGGTTTACGATACACTACTGCCTCCCTCAAAGGCACATTCAAAGACTTTTTCCGTTTTTTTGCAATACCCGGTCTAAACACCAGATCTCCCTCACTTGATCTTAGTACTTTGCCCTCACCATCACCCTTTTCCTCATATCCTCTGGAAAAATGACCGAGTTATCTGA
Organism: Mixophyes fleayi; assembly: GCF_038048845.1. Classification (NCBI taxonomy): domain Eukaryota; kingdom Metazoa; phylum Chordata; class Amphibia; order Anura; family Limnodynastidae; genus Mixophyes; species Mixophyes fleayi. The sequence continues at coordinate 282,605,574 of NC_134405.1, read as the reverse complement.
CTGGGTTGGGACTGCTACCTGAGAAGGGGGGATGATAGACATAGATGGCACCCGGTCAGTCCCTCTGTGACAGCGGGACCCAAAAGTTTAAGCACAGGACTTTCTTCTTCAACTCCTTTCTAGAAGAGCTGACAGAATAGGCACCACATTAATGGTGTTGAATCTTATGGGCTGGGAAGCCATCCTTAAGAGTTTTAAAGTAGAAACCAGCTCACTATTTCTTCACCAGTTTCCTCGATTCCTCATCGGAAGACCCCCACCTTTTGTAAAACACACCGGCCGATAAGGATTCACCCACCTGGGTCAACCACAACCCTGACAGGGGACCCTCACCAGCTTCAGTTGCAACAGAACCCGCAACCTCAACAGAAGACACACCACCATATTTTACACTATCTACAGAGCCTATACCTTCACTACCTATATCAGGGGGAACGTCATGGGAAGAGCACCAGGATGAGGAATTGGGGCAAGGACTGAACCACACATCTCAAATGCATCTACTGAGGGCACTGGCCCACAGGAGACCAGGGAGGGCGGGGAGGGGCTAAAACCTCTACAGAGGAAGCCACTGAAGAAACCGCAGGCATCTTATTTCTGTTGTTAATTCTGTTCTTATTTCTATTCTTGTTCTTATTTCTCTTCTTGGTCTTATTTCTATTCTTATTTCTATTCTTATTTTTGTTCTTATTTTTATTCTTATTTCTGTTCTTATTCTTATTTTTATTCTTATTATTGTTCTTGTTCTTATTTTTATTCTTGCTCTTATTTCTGTTTTTAGTTTTATTCTTATTTCTATTATTTCAATTCTTATTTGTATTCTTATTTCTGTTCTTATTCTTATTTTTGTTCTTATTCTGATTTCTAATCTTATTTCTATTCTTATTTCTATTCTTATTTTTATTCTTCTATTCTTATTTCTATTCTTATTTTTATTCTTTTTGTTATTTTTATTCTTATTTCTGTTCTTATTTCTACTCTTATTTTTATCCTTGTTCTTATTTCTTTTCTTATCTTTATTCTTATTTTTATTCTTAAACTATTCTTATTTTTATTCTTATTTCTGTTCTTATTTCTATTCTTATTTCTGTTTTTATTTTTAGTCTTTTTTTTGCTCTTATTTCTATCCTTGTTCTTATTTCTGTTCTTATTTTTATTCTTATTTCTGTTTGTATTTTTATTCTTATTTCTGTTCTTATTTCTATCCTTGTTCTTATTTTTGTTCTTATTCTTATTTCTGTTCATATTTTTATTCTTATTTCTATTCTTATTCTTATTTCTGTTCTTATTTTAATTCTTATTTCTGCTTATTTTTATCCTTGTTCATATTTCTGTTCTTATTTCTATTCCTATTTCTGTTCTTAGTTTTTATTTTTATTTCTGTTCTTATTTTTATTCTTATTTCTGTTTTTATTTCTATCCTTGTTCTTATTTCTGTTCTTATTTCTGTTCTTATTTCTATTCTTATTCTTATTTCTGATCTTATTTTGATTCTTATTTCTGTTTATTTCTGTTCTTATTTCTGTTCTTATTGTTATTTCTGTTCTTATTTTTAATCATATTTCTATTCTTATTTTTATTCCTATTTCTGTTCTTATTTCTATTCTTATTTTTATTCTTATTTTTATTCTTATTTCTGTTTCTTATTTCTATTATTTTTTTTATTCTTATTTCTGTTCTCAATTCTATCCTTGTTCTTATTTCAGTTCTTATTTCTATTCTTAATTCTTTTCTTATTTCTATTATTATTTCTGTTCTTATTTCTGCTCTTACGCTTATTTCTGTTCTTATTTCTGTTTTTATTTTTATTCTAATTTCTGTTCTTATTTCTATTCATTTTTTTATTCCTATTTCTGTATTTATTTTTTTTCTTATTCTTATTTCTGTTCTTATTTCTGTTCTTATTTTTATTCTTATTTCTGTTCTTATTTTTATTCTTATTTCTGTTCTTGTTTTTATTCTTATTTCTGTTCTCATTTCTATTCTTATTTCTGTTCTTATTCTTATTTCTGTTCTTATTCTTATTTTTGTTCTTATTTCGGTTCTTATTTCTGTTCTTATTCCTATTTATGTTTTTATTTTTGTTCCTATTCTTTTTTCTGTTCTTATTCCTATTTCTGTTCTTATTCTTATTTCTGTTCTTATTTTTATACTCATTTCTGTTCTTGTTTTTATTCTTATTTCTGTTTCTTATTTCTATTCTTTTTTTTATTCTTATTTCTGTATTTATTTCTGTTCTTATTCTTATTTCTGTTCTTATTTTTGTTCTTATTTTTATTCTTATTTCTGGTCTTTTTTTATTCTTATTTCTGTTCTCATTTCTATTCTTATTTCTGTTCTCATTTCTATTCTTATTTTTGTTCTTATTTTTATTCTTCTTTCTGTTTATTTCTATTCTTTTTTTATTCTTATTTCTGTTGTTATTTCTACTCTTATTCTTATTTCTGTTCTTATTTTGAGTCTTATTTCTGTTTATTTCTATTCTTATTTCTGTTCTTATTTTTATTCTTATTTTTTTTTTTATTTCTGTACTTATTCTTATTTCTGTTCTTAATTCTATTCTTATTTCTGTTCTTATTCCTGTTCTTATTCTTATTTCAGTTCTTATTTCATTTCTTATTCTTATTTATTTTCTTATTTCTGTTCTTATTTCTTTTCCTATTCTTATTTTTGTTCTTATTTTAATTCTTATTTTTATTCTTATTTCTGTTCTTATTTCTGTTTTAATTTCTATTCATATTTATGTTCTTATTTTTATTCTTATTTCTGTTTTTATTTCTGTACTTATTCTTATTTCTGTTCTTATTTCTATTCTTATTCTTATTTCTGTTCTTATTCTTATTTTTGTTCTTCTTTTTGTTATTATTTCTGTTCTTTTTTCTATTCTTATTGCTGTTCTAACTTTTATACTTATTTCTGTTCATTTCTACTCTTATTCTTATTTTTGTTCTTATTTTTATTCTTATTTCTGTTTATTTCTATTCTTTTTTTTATTCTTATTTCTGTTCTTATTTTTACTATGTTCTTATTTTGATTCTTATTTCTGTTTTTTCTATTTATATTTCTGTTCTTATTTTTATTCTTATTTCTTTTTTTATTTCTGTACTTATTCTTATTTCTGTTCTTATTTCTATTTTTATTCTTATTTCTGTTCCTTTTTCTGTTCTTATTCTTATTTTTGTTCTTATTTTGATTCTTATTTCTGTTCATACTTCTATTTTTACTTATTTATTTTCTTATTTCTGCTCTTATTTCTGTTCTTATTCTTATTTCTGTTCTTATTTTTATACTCATTTCTGTTCTTATTTCTACTCTTATTCTTATTTCTGTTCTTATTTTTTTTTTCTTATTTTGATTCTTATTTCTGTTCATACTGCTATTTTTACTTCTCTTCTTATTCTTATTTATGTACTTATATTGATTCTTATTTCTGTTTATTTCTATTCTTATTTCTGTTCTTATTTCTGTTCTTATTTCTGTTCTTATTCTTATTTCTGTTCTTATTTCTGTTCTTATTCTTATTTCTGTTCTTATTTCATTTCTTATTCTTATTTATTTTCTTATTTCTGTTCTTATTTCTTTTCCTATTCTTATTTCAGTTCTTATTTCTATTCATATTTCTGTTCTTATTTTTATTCTTATTTCTGTTTTAATTTCTATTCATATTTCTGTTCTTATTTTTATTCTTATTTCTGTTTTTATTTCTGTACTTATTCTTATTTCTGTTCTTATTTCTATTCTTATTCTTATTTCTGTTCTTATTCTAATTTTTGTTCTTATTTTTGTTCTTATTCTTATTTCTGTTCTTATTTCTATTTTTCTGTTCTTATTTCTATTCTTATTTCTGTTCTTATTTTGATTTTTATTTCTGTACTTATTTTTATTCTTATGTCTGTTCTTGTTCTTATTTCTGTTCTTATTTTTTTCTGTTTTTATTTCTGTTCTTATTCTTATTTCTGTTCTTATTTTTATTCTTCATTCTGTTCTTATTTCTATCTTTGTTCTAATTTCTGTTTATTTATATTCTTATTTCTGTTTATTTTTAATCTTACTTTTGTTCTTTTTTCTGTTCTTATTTTTATTCTTATTTTTGTTCTTTTTTCTGTTCTTATTTCTTTTCTTATTTCTGTTCTTATTTCGGTACTTTATCTTATTTCTGTTCTTATTTCTGTTCTTATTTTTATTTCTGTTCCTCTTCTTATTTCTGTTCTTATTCTTTATTTTGTTCTTATTTCGGTTCTTATTTCTGTTCTTATTCCTATTTATGTTTTTATTTTTGTTCCTATTCTTTTTTCTGTTCTTATTCCTATTTCTGTTCTTATTCTTATTTCTGTTCTTATTTTTATACTCATTTCTGTTCTTGTTTTTATTCTTATTTCTGTTTCTTATTTCTATTCTTTTTTTTATTCTTATTTCTGTATTTATTTCTGTTCTTATTCTTATTTCTGTTCTTATTTTTGTTCTTATTTTTATTCTTATTTCTGGTCTTTTTTTATTCTTATTTCTGTTCTCATTTCTATTCTTATTTCTGTTCTCATTTCTTTTTTATTTTTGTTCTTATTTTTATTCTTCTTTCTGTTTATTTCTATTCTTTTTTTATTCTTATTTCTGTTGTTATTTCTACTCTTATTCTTATTTCTGTTCTTATTTTGAGTCTTATTTCTGTTTATTTCTATTCTTATTTCTGTTCTTATTTTTATTCTTATTTTTTTTTTATTTCTGTACTTATTCTTATTTCTGTTCTTAATTCTATTCTTATTTCTGTTCTTATTCCTGTTCTTATTCTTATTTCAGTTCTTATTTCATTTCTTATTCTTATTTATTTTCTTATTTCTGTTCTTATTTCTTTTCCTATTCTTATTTTTGTTCTTATTTTAATTCTTATTTTTATTCTTATTTCTGTTCTTATTTCTGTTTTAATTTCTATTCATATTTATGTTCTTATTTTTATTCTTATTTCTGTTTTTATTTCTGTACTTATTCTTATTTCTGTTCTTATTTCTATTCTTATTCTTATTTCTGTTCTTATTCTTATTTTTGTTCTTCTTTTTGTTATTATTTCTGTTCTTTTTTCTATTCTTATTGCTGTTCTAACTTTTATACTTATTTCTGTTCATTTCTACTCTTATTCTTATTTTTGTTCTTATTTTTATTCTTATTTCTGTTTATTTCTATTCTTTTTTTTATTCTTATTTCTGTTCTTATTTTTACTATGTTCTTATTTTGATTCTTATTTCTGTTTTTTCTATTTATATTTCTGTTCTTATTTTTATTCTTATTTCTTTTTTTATTTCTGTACTTATTCTTATTTCTGTTCTTATTTCTATTTTTATTCTTATTTCTGTTCCTTTTTCTGTTCTTATTCTTATTTTTGTTCTTATTTTGATTCTTATTTCTGTTCATACTTCTATTTTTACTTATTTATTTTCTTATTTCTGCTCTTATTTCTGTTCTTATTCTTATTTCTGTTCTTATTTTTATACTCATTTCTGTTCTTATTTCTACTCTTATTCTTATTTCTGTTCTTATTATTTTTTCTTATTTTGATTCTTATTTCTGTTCATACTGCTATTTTTACTTCTCTTCTTATTCTTATTTATGTACTTATATTGATTCTTATTTCTGTTTATTTTTATTCTTATTTCTGTTCTTATTTCTGTTCTTATTTCTGTTCTTATTCTTATTTCTGTTCTTATTTCTGTTCTTATTCTTATTTCTGTTCTTATTTCATTTCTTATTCTTATTTATTTTCTTATTTCTGTTCTTATTTCTTTTCCTATTCTTATTTCAGTTCTTATTTCTATTCATATTTCTGTTCTTATTTTTATTCTTATTTCTGTTTTAATTTCTATTCATATTTCTGTTCTTATTTTTATTCTTATTTCTGTTTTTATTTCTGTACTTATTCTTATTTCTGTTCTTATTTCTATTCTTATTCTTATTTCTGTTCTTATATTAATTTTTGTTCTTATTTTTGTTCTTATTCTTATTTCTGTTCTTATTTCTATTTTTCTGTTCTTATTTCTATTCTTATTTCTGTTCTTATTTTGATTTTTATTTCTGTACTTATTTTTATTCTTATGTCTGTTCTTGTTCTTATTTCTGTTCTTATTTTTTTTCTGTTTTTATTTCTGTTCTTATTCTTATTTCTGTTCTTATTTTTATTCTTATTTCTTTTTTTATTTCTGTACTTATTCTTATTTCTGTTCTTATTTCTATTTTTATTCTTATTTCTGTTCCTTTTTCTGTTCTTATTCTTATTTTTGTTCTTATTTTGATTCTTATTTCTGTTCATACTTCTATTTTTACTTATTTATTTTCTTATTTCTGCTCTTATTTCTGTTCTTATTCTTATTTCTGTTCTTATTTTTATACTCATTTTTGTTCTTATTTCTACTCTTATTCTTATTTCTGTTCTTATTTTTTTTTTCTTATTTTGATTCTTATTTCTGTTCATACTGCTATTTTTACTTCTCTTCTTATTCTTATTTATGTACTTATATTGATTCTTATTTCTGTTTATTTCTATTCTTATTTCTGTTCTTATTTCTGTTCTTATTTCTGTTCTTATTCTTATTTCTGTTCTTATTTCTGTTCTTATTCTTATTTCTGTTCTTATTTCATTTCTTATTCTTATTTATTTTCTTATTTCTGTTCTTATTTCTTTTCCTATTCTTATTTCAGTTCTTATTTCTATTCATATTTCTGTTCTTATTTTTATTCTTATTTCTGTTTTAATTTCTATTCATATTTCTGTTCTTATTTTTATTCTTATTTCTGTTTTTATTTCTGTACTTATTCTTATTTCTGTTCTTATTTCTATTCTTATTCTTATTTCTGTTCTTATTCTAATTTTTGTTCTTATTTTTGTTCTTATTCTTATTTCTGTTCTTATTTCTATTTTTCTGTTCTTATTTCTATTCTTATTTCTGTTCTTATTTTGATTTTTATTTCTGTACTTATTTTTATTCTTATGTCTGTTCTTGTTCTTATTTCTGTTCTTATTTTTTTTCTGTTTTTATTTCTGTTCTTATTCTTATTTCTGTTCTTATTTTTATTCTTCATTCTGTTCTTATTTCTATCTTTGTTCTTATTTCTGTTTATTTATATTCTTATTTCTGTTTATTTTTAATCTTACTTTTGTTCTTTTTTCTGTTCTTATTTTTATTCTTATTTTTGTTCTTTTTTCTGTTCTTATTTCTTTTCTTATTTCTGTTCTTATTTCGGTACTTTATCTTATTTCTGTTCTTATTTCTGTTCTTATTTTTATTTCTGTTCCTCTTCTTATTTCTGTTCTTATTCTTTATTTTGTTCTTATTTCTGTTCTTATTTTTATTCTTATTTCTGTTCTTATTTCTACTATTATTCTTATTTCTGTTCTTATTCTTTTTTTTGTTCTTATTTTGATTCTTATTTCTGTTTATACTGCTTTTTTTTACTTCTGTTCTTATTTCTGTTCTTATTCTTATTTCTGTTCTTATTTTGATTCTTATTTTTGTTTATTTCTATTCTTATTTCTGTTCTTATTTTATTCTTATTTCTTTTTTTATTTCTGTACTTTTTTTTATTTCTGTTCTTATTCTTATTTCTGTTCCTTTTTCTTATTTTTGTTCTTATTTTCATTCTTATTTCTGTTAATACTTCTATTTTTACTTATTTATTTTCTTATTTCTGTTCTTATTCAATTTTTGTTCTTATTTCTGTTCTTATTTTTATTCTTATTTCTGTTCTTATTCTTATTTCTGTTCTTATTTTTATTCATTTCTGTTCTTATTTCTATTCTAATTTCTGTTCTTATTCTTATTCCTGTTCTTATTTTTATTTTTTTTCTTATTTCTGTTCTTATTCCTATTTATGTTTTTATTTCTGTTCTTATTCTTTTTTATGTTCTTATTCTTATTTCTGTTTTTATTTCTGTTCTTATTTTTATTCTTATTTATGTTCTTATTTATGTTCCTATTTATATTCTTATTCTTATTTATGTTCTTATTTCTGTTCTTATTCTTATTTCTGTTCTTATTTCTATTCTAATTTCTGTTCTTGTTTTTATTCTTATTTCTGTTTCTTATTTCTATTCTTTTTTTATTCCTATTTCTGTATTTATTTCTGTTCTTATTCTTATTTCTGTTCTTATTTTTGTTCTTATTTTTTTTCTTATTTCTGGTTTTTTTTTTATTCTTATTTTTGTTCTCATTTCTATTCTTATTTCTGTTCTCATTTCTATTCTTATTTCTGTTCTTATTTTTATTCTTCTTTCTGCTAATTTCTATTCTTTTTTTATTCTTTTTTCTGTTTTTTATTTCTACTCTTATTCTTATTTCTATTCTTATTTTGAGTCTTATTTCTGTTTATTTCTATTCTTATTTCTGTTCTTATTTTTATTCTTATTTCTTTTTTTTATTTCTGTACTTATTCTTATTTCTGTTCTTATTTCTATTCTTATTCCTTATTTCTGTTCCTTTTTCTGTTCTTATTCTTATTTTTATTCTTATTTTGATTCTTATTTTTGTTCATACTTCTATTTTTACTTATTTATTTTCTTATTTCTGTTCTTATTTCTGTTCTTATTCTTATTTTTGTTCTTATTTTTACACTCATTTCTGTTCTTATTTCTACTCTTATTCTTATTTCTGTTCTTATTTCTGTTCTTATTTTTTTTTTGTTCTTATTTTGATTCTTATTTCTGTTCATACTGCTATTTTTACTTCTGTTCCTATTTCTGTTCTTATTCTTATTTCTGTTCTTATTTTGATTCTTATTTCTGTTTTTATTTCTATCCTTGTTCTTATTTCTGTTCTTATTTCTATTCTTATTCTGATTTCTGATCTTATTTTGATTCTTATTTCTATTTATTTCTATTCTTTTTTCTGTTCTTATTCTTATTTCTGTTCTTATTTCTGTTCTAATTTTTAATCATATTTCTATTCTTATTTTTATTCCTATTTCTGTTCTTATTTCTATTCTTATTTCTGTTCTTATATTTATTCTTATTTCTGGTCTTTTTTTATTCTTATTTCTGTTCACATTTCTATTCTTATTTCTGTTCTCATTACTATTCTTATTTCTGTTCTTATTCTTATTTTTTTTCTTATTTCTGTTCTTATTTCTATCCTTGTTCTTATTTTGATTCTTATTTCTGCTCTTACTTCTATTCTTACTTCTGTTCTTATTTCTTTTGTTATTTATATTCTTATTTCTGTTCTTATTCTTATTTCTGTTCTTATTCTTATTTCAGTTCTTATTTCTGTGCTTATTTCTGCTCTTATTCTAATTTCTGTTCTTAATTCTGTTCTTATTTTTATTCTTATTTCTGTTCTTATTTCTATTCATTTTTTTATTCCTATTTCTGTATTTATTTCTTTTCTTATTCTTATTTCTGATCTTATTTCTGTTTTTATTCTTATTTCTGTTCCTATTTCTACTCTTATTCTTATTTCTGTTCTTATTCTTATTTCTGTTCTTATTTCTGTTCTCATTTTTATACTTATTTCTGTTTTTATTTCTGTTCATATTCTTAATCTTATTTCTGTTCTTATTTCTGTTCTTATTCTGATTTTTGTTCTTTTTTGATTCTTATTCTGTTCTTATTCTTATTTTTATTCTTATTTCTGTTCTTATTTCTACTCTTATTCTTATTTCTGTTCTTATTTCTGTTCTAATTCTTATTTCTGTTCTTACATTAATTCTTATTTCTGTTTTTATTTCTATTCTTATTTCTGTTCTTATTCTTATTTCTGTTCTTATTTCTATTCTTATTTCTGTTCTTATTTCTGTTCTTATTCTTATTTCTGTTGTTATTTAATTTCTTATTCTTATTTATTTTCTAATTTTTGTTATTATTTTTTTTCCTATTCTTATTTTTGTTCTTATTTTAATTCTTATTTTTATTCTTATTTCTGTTCTTATTTCTATTCATATTTCTGTTCTTATTTTTATTCTTATTCCTGTTTTAATTTCTATTCATATTTCTGTTCTTATTTCTGTTCTAATTCTTATTTCTGTTCTTATGTCTGTTATTATTTTTATTCTTATTTCTGTTCTTATTCTTATTCATGTGCTTATTTCTATTCTTATTTCTGTTCTTATTACTATTTCTGTTGTTATTCTTAATTATTTTCTATTTCTGTTCTTATTCTTGTTCTTATTTCTATTCTTATTCTTATTTTTGTTCTTATATTGATTCTTATTTCTGTTTATTTCTATTCTTATTTCTGTTCTTATTCTTAATTATGTTCTTATTTCTATTCTTATTCTTATTTCTGATCCTTTTTCTGTTCTTATTCTTATTTTTGTTCTTATTTTGATTCTTATTTCTGTTCTTATTTCTGTTCTTATTTCTATTCTCATTCTTATTTCTGTTCTTATATTGATTCTTATTTCTATTTATTTCTATTCTTATTTCTGTTCTTATTCTTAATTCTGTTCTTATTTCTTTTCTTATTTCTGTTCTTATTTCTGTTCTTATTTCTTTTCTTATTTCTGTTCTTATTTCTGTTCTTATTCTTATTTCTGTTCTTATTTAATTTTTTATTCTTATTTATTTTCTTATTTCTGTTCTTATTTAATTTCTTATTCTTATTTATTTTCGTATTTCTGTTCTTATTTCTTTTCCTATTTTTATTTCTGTTCTTATTTTAATTCTTATTTTTATTCTTATTTTTCTTCTTATTTCTGTTCTTATTTCTGTTTTAATTTCTATTCATATTTCTGTTCTTATTTTTATTCTTATTTCTGTTTTTATTTCTGTACTAATTATTATTTCTGTTCTAATTTCTATTCTTATTCTTATTTCTGTTCTTATTTTTATTTTTGTTCTTATTTTTGTTCTTATTCTTATTTCTGTTCTTATTTCTATTTTTTTTTCTTATTTCTATTCTTACTTCTGTTCTTATTTTGATTTTTATTTCTGTACTTTATTTCTATTCTTATTTCTGTTCTTGTTCTTATTTCTGTTCTTATTTTTTTTCTGTTCTTATTTCTGTTCTTATTCTTGTTTCTGTTTTTATTTTTGTTCTTATTCTTATTTCTGTTCTTATTCTTATTTCTGTTCTTATTTCTGTTCTTATTCTTATTTATGTGCTTATTTATATTCTTATTTCTGTTCTTATTACTATTTCTGTTCTTATTCTTAATTCTTTTCTATTTCTTTTCTTATTCTTGTTCTTATTTCTATTCTTATTCTTATTCTTATTTCTGTTCTTATTTTTCTTCTTATTTTTTATTTTTATTTATTTTCTTATTTCTGTTCTTTTTCTTATTTCTGTTCTTATTTTTATTACTGTTTTTATATTGATTCTTATTTTTGTTTATTTCTATTCCTATTTCTGTTCTCATTTCTATTCTTATTTCTGTTCTTATTCTTATTTCTGTTCTTATTTCTGTTCTTATTCTTGTTTCTGTTTTAATTTTTGTTCTTATTTTTATTCTTATTTCTGTTCTTTTTTTTATTCTTATTGCTGTTCTTACTATTATTCTTATTTCTGTCCATATTTCAACTCTTATTCTTATTTCTGTTCTTATTTTTATTCTTATTGCTGTTAATTTCTATTCTTTTTTTTTATTCTTATTTCTACTCTTATTCTTATTTCTGTTCTTATTTTAATTCTTATTTCTACTCTTATTCTTATTTCTGTTCTTATTTCTGTTTTAATTTCTGTTCTTATTCTTATTTCTGTTCTTATTCTTATTTTTGTTCTTATTTCTGTTCTTATTTTTATTTATGTTCTTATTTCTGTTCTTATTCTTATTTCTGTTCTTATTCTTATTTCTGTTTTTATGTCTGTTCTTATTTTTATTCTTATTTCTGTTCTTATTCTTATTTATGTTCTTATTTCTGTTCTTATTCTTATTTCTGTTATTTCTATTCTAATTTCTGTTCTTATTTTTATTCTTATTTCTGTTTCTTATTTCTATTATTTTTTTTATTCTTATTTCTGTTCTCATTTCTATCCTTGTTCTTAGATCAGTTCTTATTTCTATTCTTAATTCTGTTCTTATTTCTATTATTATTTCTATTCTTATTTCTGCTCTTATTCTTATTTCTGTTCTTATTTCTGTTTTTATTTTTATTCTTATTTCTGTTCTTATTTTATTCTTATTTATGTTCTTATTTTTATCCTTATTTCTTTACTTATTTCTGTTTTTATTCTAATTTCTGTTCTTATTTCTGTTCTTATTCTAATTTCTGTTCTTATTTCTGTTCTTATTCTTATTTATGTTCTAATTTCTGTTCTTATTTTTATTCTTATTTCTGTTCTTATTTTTATTCTTATTTCTATTCTTGTTTTTATTCTTATTTATGTACTCATTTCTATTCTTATTTTTGTTCCTATTCTTATTTCTATTTTTTCAGTTCTTATTTATGTTCTTATTATGATTTTTTTTTTGGTACTTATTTCTATTCATTATTTCTGTTCTTATTTTTTTCTGTTCTTATTCTTGTTTCTGTTTTTATTTCTGTTCTTATTCTTATTTCTGTTCTTATTTTTATACTTCACTCTGTTCTTATTTCTATCTTTGTTCTTATTTCTAATTATTTCTAATCTTATTTCTGTTTATTTCTAATCTTTTTTTGTTCTTTTTTCTGTTCTTATTTTTATTCTTATTTTTGTTTATTTTTCTGTTCTTATTTCTTTTCTTATTTCTGTTCTTCTTTATGTTCTTATTTCTATACTTATTTTCTATTCTTATTTCTGTTCTTATTTCTGTTCTTATTCTTATTTCTGTTCTTATGTCTGTTTTTATTTTTATTCTTATTTCTGTACTTATTCTTATTTCTGTTCTTATTTATATTCTTATTCTTATTACTGTTCCTTTTTCTGTTCTTATTCTTATTTTTATTCTTTTTTTTATTCTTATTTCTGTTCATACTTTTATTTTTACTTATTTATTTTCTTATTTCTGTTCTTACTTCTGTTCTTATTCTTATTTCTGTTCTTATTTCTGTTTTTATTTCTGTTCTTATTTTGATTCTCATTTCTATTTATTTCTATTCTTATTTCTGTTCTTATTTTTATTCTTATTTCTTTTTTTATTTCTGTACTTATTCTTATTTCTGTTCTTATTTCTATTCTTATTCTTATTTCTGTTCCATTTTCTGTTCTTATTCTTATTTTTGTTCTTTTTTTGATTTTTTTTTCTGTTCATACTTCTATATTTACTTATTTATTTTTTTATTTCTGTTCTTATTTCTATTCCTCATTCTGTTCTTATATTGATTCTAATTTCTGTTCTTATTCTTATTTCTGTTCTTATTTCTGTTCTTATTCTTATTTATGTTCTTATTTCTGTTCTTATTTTTATTCTTATTTCTGTTCTTATTTTTTTTCCTATTTTTATTCTTATTTTTATTCTTATTTATGTTCTTATTTCTATCCTTATTTCTGTTCTTTTTATATTTATTTTTAGTCTTTTTTTTATTCTTATTTGTGTTCTCATTTCTACTCTTATTTCTGTTCTCATTACTGTTTTTATTTTTGTTCTTATTTTTATTCTTATTTTTATTCTTATTTTTATTCTTATTTATGTTCTTATATCTATCCCTATTTCTGTTCTGTTTTTTATATTTATTTTTGGTCTTTTTTATTCTTGTTTCTGTTCTCATTTCTATTTTTATTTCTATTCTCATTTCTATTCTTATTTCTGTTCTTATTTCTGTTCTTATTATTTCTGTTCTTATTTCTATATTTATTTCTTTTCTTATTTCTGTTCTTATTCTTATTTCTGTTCTTATTTCATTTCTTATTCTTATTTCTGTTCTTATTTTGATTCTTATTTCAGTTTATTTCTATTCTTATTTCTGTTTATTTCTATTCTTATTTCTGTTTTTATTTTTATTCTTATTTCTGTTCTTATTTCTATTCTTTTTCTTAATTCTGTTCTTATTTATTTTCTTATTTCTGTTCTTATTTCTATACTTATTCCTATTTCTGTATTTATTTTTATTCTTAATCTTATTTCTGTTCTTATTTTGATTCTTGTTTCTGTTCTTATTTTTATTCTTATTTCTGTTCTTATTCTTATTTCTGTTCTTATTTCTGTTAATATTGTTTTTATGTTCTTATTTCTGTTCTTATTTTTGTTCTTATTCTTTTTTCTAATCTTATTTCTGTTCTTATTTTTATTCTTATTTTTATTCTTATATCTGTTTTTTTATTCTTATTTCTGTATATATATTTCTGTTCTTATTCTTATTTCTGTTCATTTTTCTGTTCTTATTTTTATTCTTATTTCTTTTCTTTTTTTATTCTTATTTCTGTTCTTACTTTTAATTATATTTCTATTCTTATTTATATTCCTTTTTCTGTTCTTATTTCTATTCTTATTTCTGTTCTTATTTTTATTCTTATTTCTGTATTTTTTTTCTTATTTCTGTTCTCATTTCTATTCTTATTTCTGTTCTCATAACTATTCTTATTTCTGTTCTTATTTTTATTCTTATTTCTGTTCTCATTTATATTCTTATTTCTGTTCTTATTATTTTTATTCTTATTTCTTTCCTTGTTCTTATTTTGATTCTTATTTCTGTTCTTACTTCTATTCTTACTTCTGTTTTTATTTCTGTTCTTATATTCTTATTTTTGTTCTTATTTCTGTTCTTATTCTTATTTCTATTCTTATTTCTATTCTTATTCTTATTTCTGTTCTTATTTCTATTCTTATTCTTATTTCTGTTCCTTTTTTTGTTCTTATTCTTATTTATTTTTTTTATTATTCTTTTTTCTGTTCATACTTCTATATTTACTTATTTATTTTTTTATTTCTGTTCTTATTTCTATTCCTCATTCTGTTCTTATTTCTATTCTAATTTCTGTTCTTATTCTTATTTCTGTTCTTATTTCTGTTCTTATTATTTCTGTTCTTATTTCTGTTCTTATTTCTTTTCTTATTTCTATACTTATTCCTATTTCTGTATTTATTTTTATTCTTAATCTTATTTCTGTACTTATTTTGATTCCTATTTCTGTTATTTTTATTCTTATTTCTGTTCTTATTTCTGTTCTTATTCTTATTTCTGTTCTTATTTCTGTTAATATTGTTTTTATGTTCTTATTTCTGTTCTTATTTCTGTTCTTATTCTTTTTTCTGATCTTATTTCTGTTATTATTTTTATTCTTATATCTGTTTTTTTTATTCCTATTTCTGTATATAAATTTCTGTTATTATTCTTATTTCTGTTCATTTTTCTGTTCTTATTTTTATTCTTATTTTTTTTCTTTTTTTATTCTTATTTCTGTTCTTACTTTTAATGATATTTCTATTCTTATTTATATTCCTATATCTGTTCTTATTTCTATTCTTTTTCTTATTTCTGTTCTTATTTCTTTGCTTATTTCTGTTCTTATTTCTATACTTATTCCTATTTCTGTATTTATTTTTATTCTTAATCTTATTTCTGTACTTATTTTGATTCCTATTTTTGTTCATATTTTTATTCTTATTTCTGTTCTTATTTCTGTTCTTATTCTTATTACTGTTCTTATTTCTGTTAATATTGTTTTTATGTTCTTATTTCTGTTCTTATTTTTGTTTTTATTCTTTTTTCTGATCTTATTTCTGTTATTATTTTTATTCTTATTTTTATTCTTATATCTGTTTTTTTTATTCCTATTTCTGTATATAAATTTCTGTTATTATTCTTATTTCTGTTCATTTTTCTGTTCTTATTTTTATTCTTATTTTTTTTCTTTTTTTATTCTTATTCCTGTTCTTACTTTTAATGATATTTCTATTCTTATTTATATTCCTATTTCTGTTCTTATTTCTATTCTTATTTCTGTTCTTATTTTTATTCTTATTTCTTTTCTTTTTTTTTCTTATTTCTGTACTCATTTCTATTCTTATTTCTGTTCTCATAACTATTCTTTTTTCTGTTCTTATTTTTATTCTTATTTCTGTTCTCATTTATATTCTTATTTCTGTTCTTATTCTTATTTTTGTTCTTATTTCTGTTCTTATTTCTTTCCTTGTTCTTATTTTGATTCTTATTTCTGTTCTTACTTCTATTCTTACTTCTGTTTTTATTTCTGTTCTTACTTATATTCTTATTTTTGTTCTTATTTCTGTTCTTATTCTTATTTCTATTCATATTTCTGTTCTTATTCTCATTTCAGTTCTTATTTCTGTGCTTATTTCTGCTCTTATTCTTATTTCTGTTCTTATTTCTGTTCTTATTCTTATTTCTGTTCTTATTTTGATTCTTATTTCTGTTCTTACTTTTATTCTTACTTCTGTTTTTATTTCTGTTCTTACTTATATTCTTATTTTTGTTCTTATTTCTTTTCTTATTCTTATTTCTATTCATATTTCTGTTCTTATTCTCACTTCAGTTCTTATTTCTGTGCTTATTTCTGCCCTTATTCTCATTTCAGTTCTTATTTCTGTGCTTATTTCTGCTCTTATTCTTATTTCTATTCCTATTTCTGTTCTTATTTATATTCTTATTCCTATTTCTGTTCCTTTTTCTGTTATTATTCTTATTTTTATTTTTTTATTTTTTATTTCTTATTTCTGTTCATACTTTTATTTTAACTTATTTATTTTCTTATTTCTGTTCTTATTTCTGTTCTTATTCTTATTTCTGTTCTTATTTCTGTTCTTATTTTGATTCTTTTTTCTGTTTATTTCTATTCTTATTTCTGTTCTTATTTTTATTCTTATTTATTTTTTTTATTTCTGTACTTATTCTTATTTCTGTTCTTTTTTCTATTCTTATTCTTATTTCTGTTCCTTTTCTTATTTTTTTTTTTTACTCTTATTTCTGTTCATATTTTTATTTTTACTTATTTATTTTCATATTTCTATTCTTATTTCTGTTCTTATTTCTGTTCTTATTCTTTTTTCTGTTCTTAATCTTATTTCTGTTCTTATTTTAATTCTTATTTCTGTTCTTATTTCTGTTTTTATTTTTATTCTTATTTCTGTTCTTATTTTTATTCTTATTTCTGTTCTTGTTTTTATTCTTATTTATGTTCTCATCTCTATTCTTATTTTTATTCCTATTCTTATTTCTGTTCTTATTTCTATTTCTTCTGTTCTTATTTATGTTCTTATTTTGATTTTGATTTTTGTACTTATTTCTATTCATTATTTCTATTCTTATTTTTTTTCTGTTCTTATTCTTGTTTCTGTTTTTATTTCTGTTCTTATTCTTATTTCTGTTCTTATTTTTATACTTCACTCTGTTCTTATTTCTATCTTTGTTCTTATTTCTGATTATTTCTATTCTTATTTTTGTTTATTTCTAATCTTTTTTTGTTCTTTTTTCTGTTCTTACTTTTATTCTTATTTTTGCTTTTTTTTCTGTTCTTATTTCTTTTCTTATTTCTGTTCTTCTTTATGTTCTTATTTTTATACTTATTCCTATTTCTGTATTTATTTCTATTCTTAATCTTTTTTCTGTTCTTATTTTGATTCTTATTTCTGTTCTTATTTTTATTCTTATTTCTGTTCTTATTTCTGTTCTTAGTCTTATTTCTGTTCATTTTTCTGTTCTTATTTTTATTCTTATTTCTTTTCTTTTTTTATTCTTATTTCTGGTCTTTTTTTCTTATTTCTTTTCTCATTTCTATTCTTATTTCTGTTCTCATAACTATTCTTATTTCTGTTCTTATTTTTATTCTTATTTCTGTTCTCATTTATATTCTTATTTCTGTTCTTATTCTTATTTTTATTCTTATTTCTTTCCTTATTCTTATTTTGATTCTTATTTCTGTTCTTACTTCTATTCTTACTTCTGTTTTTATTTCTGTTCTTTCTTATATTCTTATTTTTGTTCTTATTTCTGTTCTTATTCTTATTTCTATTCTTATTTCTATTCTTATTCCTGTTCTTATTTCTATTCTTATTCTTATTTCTGTTCCTTTTTTTGTTCTTATTCTTATTTTTTTTTTTTATTATTCTTTTTTCTGTTCATACTTCTATATTTACTTATTTATTTTTTTATTTCTGTTCTTATTTCTATTCCTTATTCTGTTCTTATTTCTATTCTAATTTCTGTTCTTATTCTTATTTCTGTTCTTATTTCTGTTCTTATTATTTCTGTTCTTATTTCTATTCTTATTTCTTTTCTTATTTCTGTTCTTATTCTTATTTCTGTTCTTATTTTATCTCTTATTCTTATTTCTGTTTTTATTTTGATTCTTATTTCTGTTTATTTTGATTCTTATTTCTGTTTATTTCTATTCTTTTTTCTGTTAATTTCTATTCTTATTTCTATTCTTATTTCTATTCTTTTTCTTATTTCTGTTCTTATTTCTTTTCTTATTTCTATACTTATTCCTATTTCTGTATTTATTTTTATTCTTAATCTTATTTCTGTACTTATTTTGATTCCTATTTCTGTTATTTTTATTCTTATTTCTGTTCTTATTTCTGTTCTTATTCTTATTTCTGTTCTTATTTCTGTTAATATTGTTTTTATGTTCTTATTTCTGTTCTTATTCTTTTTTCTGATCTTATTTCTGTTATTATTTTTATTCTTATATCTGTTTTTTTTATTCCTATTTCTGTATATAAATTTCTGTTATTATTCTTATTTCTGTTCATTTTTCTGTTCTTATTTTTATTCTTATTTTTTTTCTTTTTTTATTCTTATTTCTGTTCTTACTTTTAATGATATTTCTATTCTTATTTATATTCCTATATCTGTTCTTATTTCTATTCTTTTTCTTATTTCTGTTCTTATTTCTTTTCTTATTTCTGTTCTTATTTCTATACTTATTCCTATTTCTGTATTTATTTTTATTCTTAATCTTATTTCTGTACTTATTTTGATTCCTATTTTTGTTCATATTTTTATTCTTATTTCTGTTCTTATTTCTGTTCTTATTCTTATTACTGTTCTTATTTCTGTTAATATTGTTTTTATGTTCTTATTTCTGTTCTTATTTTTGTTTTTATTCTTTTTTCTGATCTTATTTCTGTTATTATTTTTATTCTTATTTTTATTCTTATATCTGTTTTTTTATTCCTATTTCTGTATATAAATTTCTGTTATTATTCTTATTTCTGTTCATTTTTCTGTTCTTATTTTTATTCTTATTTCTTTTCTTTTTTTATTCTTATTTCTGTTCTTACTTTTAATGATATTTCTATTCTTATTTATATTCATATTTCTGTTCTTATTTCTATTCTTATTTCTGTTCTTATTTTTATTCTTATTTCTGGTCTTTTTTTTTCTTATTTCTGTACTCATTTCTATTCTTATTTCTGTTCTCATAACTATTCTTTTTTCTGTTCTTATTTTTATTCTTATTTCTGTTCTCATTTATATTCTTATTTCTGTTCTTATTCTTATTTTTGTTCTTATTTCTGTTCTTATTTCTTTCCTTGTTCTTATTTTGATTCTTATTTCTGTTCTCATTTATATTCTTATTTCTGTTCTTATTCTTATTTCTGTGCTTATTTCTGCCCTTATTCTCATTTCAGTTCTTATTTCTGTGCTTATTTCTGCTCTTATTCTTATTTCTATTCCTATTTCTGTTCTTATTTATATTCTTATTCCTATTTCTGTTCCTTTTTCTGTTCTTATTCTTATTTTTATTTTTTTATTTTTTATTTCTTATTTCTGTTCATACTTTTATTTTAACTTATTTATTTTCTTATTTCTGTTCTTATTTCTGTTCTTATTCTTATTTCTGTTCTTATTTTGATTCTTTTTTCTGTTTATTTCTATTCTTATTTCTGTTCTTATTTTTATTCTTATTTATTTTTTTTATTTCTGTACTTATTCTTATTTCTGTTCTTTTTTCTATTCTTATTCTTATTTCTGTTCCTTTTTCTGTTCCTTTTCTTATTTATTTTTTTTACTCTTATTTCTGTTCATATTTTTATTTTTACTTATTTATTTTCATATTTCTATTCTTATTTCTGTTCTTATTTCTGTTCTTATTCTTTTTTCTATTCTTAATCTTATTTCTGTTCTTATTTTAATTCTTATTTCTGTTCTTATTTCTGTTTTTATTTTTATTCTTATTTCTGTTCTTGTTTTTATTCTTATTTATGTTCTCATCTCTATTCTTATTTTTATTCCTATTCTTATTTCTGTTCTTATTTCTATTTCTTCTGTTCCTATTTATGTTCTTATTTTGATTTTGATTTTTGTACTTATTTCTATTCATTATTTCTATTCTTATTTTTTTTCTGTTCTTATTCTTGTTTCTGTTTTTATTTCTGTTCTTATTCTTATTTCTGTTCTTATTTTTATACTTCACTCTGTTCTTATTTCTATCTTTGTTCTTATTTCTGATTATTTCTATTCTTATTTTTGTTTATTTCTAATCTTTTTTTGTTCTTTTTTCTGTTCTTACTTTTATTCTTATTTTTGCTTTTTTTTTTCTGTTCTTATTTCTTTTCTTATTTCTGTTCTTCTTTATGTTCTTATTTTTATACTTATTCCTATTTCTGTATTTATTTCTATTCTTAATCTTATTTCTGTTCTTATTTTGATTCTTATTTCTGTTCTTATTTTTATTCTTATTTCTGTTCTTATTTCTGTTCTTAGTCTTATTTCTGTTCATTTTTCTGTTCTTATTTTTATTCTTATTTCTTTTCTTTTTTTATTCTTATTTCTGGTCTTTTTTTCTTATTTCTTTTCTCCTTTCTATTCTTATTTCTGTTCTCATAACTATTCTTATTTCTGTTCTTATTTTTATTCTTATTTCTGTTCTCATTTATATTCTTATTTCTGTTCTTATTCTTATTTTTATTCTTATTTCTTTCCTTGTTCTTATTTTGATTCTTATTTCTGTTCTTACTTCTATTCTTACTTCTGTTTTTATTTCTGTTCTTACTTATATTCTTATTTTTGTTCTTATTTCTGTTCTTATTCTTATTTCTATTCTTATTTCTATTCTTATTCTTATTTCTGTTCTTATTTCTATTCTTATTCTTATTTCTGTTCCTTTTTTTGTTCTTATTCTTATTTTTTTTTTATTATTCTTTTTTCTGTTCATACTTCTATATTTACTTATTTCTTTTTTTATTTCTGTTCTTATTTCTATTCCTCATTCTGTTCTTATTTCTATTCTAATTTCTGTTCTTATTCTTATTTCTGTTCTTATTTCTGTTCTTATTATTTCTGTTCTTATTTCTATTCTTATTTCTTTTCTTATTTCTGTTCTTATTCTTATTTCTATTCTTATTTTATCTCTTATTCTTATTTCTGTTCATTTTGATTCTTATTTCTGTTTATTTCTATTCTTTTTTCTGGTAATTTCTGTTCTTATTTCTTTTCTTATTTCTATACTTATTCCTATTTCTGTATTTATTTTTATTCTTAATCTTATTTCTGTACTTATTTTGATTCCTATTTCTGTTATTTTTATTCTTATTTCTGTTCTTATTTCTGTTCTTATTCTTATTTCTGTTCTTATTTCTGTTAATATTGTTTTTATGTTCTTATTTCTGTTCTTATTTCTGTTCTTATTCTTTTTTCTGATCTTATTTCTGTTATTATTTTTATTCTTATATCTGTTTTTTTATTCCTATTTCTGTATATAAATTTCTGTTATTATTCTTATTTCTGTTCATTTTTCTGTTCTTATTTTTATTCTTATTTTTTTTCTTTTTTTATTCTTATTTCTGTTCTTACTTTTAATGATATTTCTATTCTTATTTATATTCCTATATCTGTTCTTATTTCTATTCTTTTTCTTATTTCTGTTCTTATTTCTTTTCTTATTTCTGTTCTTATTTCTATACTTATTCCTATTTCTGTATTTATTTTTATTCTTAATCTTATTTCTGTACTTATTTTGATTCCTATTTTTGTTCATATTTTTATTCTTATTTCTGTTCTTATTTCTGTTCTTATTCTTATTACTGTTCTTATTTCTGTTAATATTGTTTTTATGTTCTTATTTCTGTTCTTATTTTTGTTTTTATTCTTTTTTCTGATCTCATTTCTGTTATTATTTTTATTCTTATTTTTATTCTTATATCTGTTTTTTTTATTCCTATTTCTGTATATAAATTTCTGTTATTATTCTTATTTCTGTTCATTTTTCTGTTCTTATTTTTATTCCTATTTCTTTTCTTTTTTTATTCTTATTTCTGTTCTTACTTTTAATGATATTTCTATTCTTATTTATATTCCTATTTCTGTTCTTATTTCTATTCTTATTTCTGTTCTTATTTTTATTCTTATTTCTGGTCTTTTTTTTTCTTATTTCTGTACTCATTTCTATTCTTATTTCTGTTCTCATAACTATTCTTTTTTCTGTTCTTATTTTTATTCTTATTTCTGTTCTCATTTATATTCTTATTTCTGTTCTTATTCTTATTTTTGTTCTTATTTCTGTTCTTATTTCTTTCCTTGTTCTTATTTTGATTCTTATTTCTGTTCTTATTCTTATTTCTATTCATATTTCTGTTCTTATTCTCACTTCAGTTCTTATTTCTGTGCTTATTTCTGCCCTTATTCTCATTTCAGTTCTTATTTCTGTGCTTATTTCTGCTCTTATTCTTATTTCTATTCCTATTTCTGTTCTTATTTATATTCTTATTCCTATTTCTGTTCCTTTTTCTGTTCTTATTCTTATTTTTATTTTTTTATTTTTTATTTTTTATTTCTGTTCATACTTTTATTTTAACTTATTTATTTTCTTATTTCTGTTCTTATTTCTGTTCTTATTCTTATTTCTGTTCTTATTTCTGTTCTTATTTTGATTCTTTTTTCTGTTTATTTCTATTCTTATTTCTGTTCTTATTTTTATTCTTATTTATTTTTTTTATTTCTGTACTTATTCTTATTTCTGTTCTTTTTTCTATTCTTATTCTTATTTCTGTTCCTTTTTCTGTTCCTTTTCTTATTTTTTTTTTTACTCTTATTTCTGTTCATATTTTTATTTCTACTTATTTATTTTCATATTTCTATTCTTATTTCTGTTCTTATTTCTGTTCTTATTCTTTTTTCTGTTCTTAATCTTATTTCTGTTCTTATTTTAATTCTTATTTCTGTTCTTATTTCTGTTTTTATTTTTATTCTTATTTCTGTTCTTATTTTTATTCTTATTTCTGTTCTTGTTTTTATTCTTATTTATGTTCTCATCTCTATTCTTATTTTTGTTCCTATTCTTATTTCTGTTCTTATTTCTATTTCTTCTGTTCTTATTTATGTTCTTATTTTGATTTTGATTTTTGTACTTATTTCTATTCATTATTTCTATTCTTATTTTTTTTCTGTTCTTATTCTTGTTTCTGTTTTTATTTCTGTTCTTATTCTTATTTCTGTTCTTATTTTTATACTTCACTCTGTTCTTATTTCTATCTTTGTTCTTATTTCTGATTATTTCTATTCTTATTTCTGTTTATTTCTAATCTTTTTTTGTTCTTTTTTCTGTTCTTACTTTTATTCTTATTTTTGCTTTTTTTTTCTGTTCTTATTTCTTTTCTTATTTCTGTTCTTCTTTATGTTCTTATTTTTATACTTATTCCTATTTCTGTATTTATTTCTATTCTTAATCTTATTTCTGTTCTTATTTTGATTCTTATTTCTGTTCTTATTTTTATTCTTATTTCTGTTCTTATTGCTGTTCTTAGTCTTATTTCTGTTCATTTTTCTGTTCTTATTTTTATTCTTATTTCTTTTCTTTTTTTATTCTTATTTCTGGTCTTTTTTTCTTATTTCTTTTCTCATTTCTATTCTTATTTCTGTTCTCATAACTATTCTTTTTTTCTGTTCTTATTTTTATTCTTATTTCTGTTCTCATTTATATTCTTATTTCTGTTCTTATTCTTATTTTTGTTCTTATTTCTGTTCTTATTTCTTTCCTTGTTCTTATTTTGATTCTTATTTCTGTTCTTACTTCTATTCTTACTTCTGTTTTTATTTCTGTTCTTGCTTATATTTTTATTTTTGTTCTTATTTCTGTTCTTATTCTTATTTCTATTCATATTTCTGTTCTTATTCTCATTTCAGTTCTTATTTCTGTGCTTATTTCTGCTCTTATTTTTATTTATGTTCTTATTTCTGTTCTTATTCTTATTTCTGTTTTTATTTTGATTTTTATTTCTGTTTATTTCTATTCTTTTTTTATTCTTATTTATGTTCTTATTTCTACTCTTATTCTTATTTCTGTTCTTATTTTGATTCTTATTTCTGTTTATTTCTATTCTTATTTCTGTTCTTTTTTATATTCTTATTCCTATTTCTGTTCCTTTTTCTGTTCTTATTCTTATTTTTATTCTTTTTTTGATTCTTATTTCTGTTCATACTTTTATTTTTACTTATTTCTGTTCTTATTTCTGTTCTTATTCTTATTTCTGTTCTTATTTCTGTTCTTATTTTGATCCTTTTTTCTGTTTATTTCTATTCTTATTTCTGTTCTTATTTTTATTCTTATTTTTTTTTTATTTCTGTACTTATTCTTATTTCTGTTCTTATTTCTATTCTTATTCTTATTTCTGTTCCTTTTCTTATTTTTTTTTTTATTCTTATTTCTGTTCATAATTTTATTTTTACTTATTTATTTTCTTATTTCTATTCTTATTTCTGTTCTTATTTCTATTCTTATTCTTATTTCTGTTCTTTTTTCTGTTCTTATTCTTATTTTTGTTCTTTTTTTATTCTTATTTCTGTTCATACTTTTATTTTTTATTTTTTATTTTCTTATTTCTGTTCTTATTCTTATTTCTGTTCTTATTTTGATTCTTATTTCTTTTTTTATTTCTGAACTTATTCTTATTTATGTTCTTATTTCTGCTCTTATTCTTTTTTCTGTTCTTACTCTTATTTCTGTTCTTATTTTAATTCTTATTTCTGTTCTTATTTCTATTCTTATTTCTGTTCTTATTTTTATTCTTATTTCTGTTCTTATTTTTTTCTTATTTTTATTCTTATTTCTATTTTTATTTTTATTCTTATTTATGTTCTTTTTTCTATCTTTATTTCTGTTCTTTTTTTTATATTTATTTTTGGTCTTTTTTTTTATTCTTATTTCTGTTCTCATTTCTACTCTTATTTCTGTTCTCATTTCTGTTTTTATTTCTGTTCTTCTTTTTATTCTTATTTCTATTCTTATTTTTATTCTTATTTATGTTCTTATTTCTATCCCTATTTCCGTTCTTTTTTTATATTTATTTTTGGATTTTTTTTATTCTTATTTTTGTTCTCATTTCTATTTTTATTTCTATTCTCATTTCTATTCTTATTTCTGTTCTTATTCCTGTTCTTATTATTTCTGTTCTTATTTCTATTCTTATTTATTTTCTTATTTCTGTTCTAATTCTTATTTCTGTTCTTATTTCATTTCTTATTCTTATTTCTGTTCTTATTTTGATTCTTATTTCTGTTTATTTCTATTCTTATTTCTGTTTATTTCTATTCTTATTTCTGTTTATTTCTATTCTTATTTCTGTTCCTATTTTTATTCTTATTTCTATTCTTTTTCTTATTTCTGTTCTTATTTCTTTTCTTATTTCTGTTCTTATTTCTATACTTATTCCTATTTCTGTATTTATTTTTAGTCTTAATCTTATTTTTGTTCTTATTTTGATTCTTATTTCTGTCCTTATTTTTATTCTTATTTCTGTTCTTATTTCTATTCTTATTTCTTTTTTATTTCTGTACTTATTCTTATTTCTGTTCTTATTTCTATTCTTATTCTTATTTCTGTTCCTTTTTCTGTTCTTATTCTTATTTTTGTTCTTTTTTGATTCTTATTTCTGTTCATACTTCTATATTTACTTATTTATTTTTTTATTTCTGTTCTTATTTCTATTCCTCATTCTGTTCTTTTTTCTATTCTAATTTCTGTTCTTATTCTTATTTCTGTTCTTATTTCTGTTCTTATTTCTATTCTTATTTCTTTTTTATTTCTGTACTTATTCTTATTTCTGTTCTTATTTCTATTCTTATTCTTATTTCTGTTCCTTTTTCTGTTCTTATTCTTATTTTTGTTCTTTTTTGATTCTTATTTCTGTTCATACTTCTATATTTACTTATTTATTTTTTTATTTCTGTTCTTATTTCTATTCCTTATTCTGTTCTTTTTTCTATTCTAATTTCTGTTCTTATTCTTATTTCTGTTCTTATTTCTATTCGTATTCTTATTTATGTTCTTTTTTCCTTTCTTATTCTTTTTTCTGTTCTTAATCTTATTTCTGTTCTTATTTCTGTTCTTATTTTTATTCTTATTTATGTTCTTATTTTTTTCTTATTTTTATTCTTATTTCTATTCTTATTTCTGTTCTCATTTCTACTCTTATTTTTGTTCTCATTTCTGTTTTTATTTCTGTTCTTATTTTTATTCTTATTTCTATTCTTATTTTTATTCTTATTTATGATCTTATTTCTATCCCTATTTCTGTTCTTTTTTTATATTTATTTTTAGTCTTTTTTTATTCTTATTTCTGTTCTCATTTCTATTTTTATTTCTATTCTCATTTCTATTCTTATTTCTGTTCTTATTATTTCTGTTCTTATTTCTATTCTTATTTCTTTTCTTATTGCTATTCTTATTCTTATTTCTGTTCTTATTTCATTTCTTATTCTTATTTCTATTTTTATTTTGATTCCTATTTCTGTTTATTTTGATTCTTATTTCTGTTTATTTCTATTCTTATTTCTGTTTATTTCTATTCTTATTTCTGTTCTTATTTTTATTCTTATTTCTGTTCTTATTTTTATTCTTTTTCTTATTTCTGTTCTTATTTATTTTCTTATTTCTATACTTATTCCTATTTCTGTATTTATTTTTATTCTTAATCGTATTTCTGTTCTTATTTTTATTCTTATTTCTGTTCTTATTTTTATTCTTATTTCTGTTCTTATTTCTGTTCTTATTCTTATTTCTGTTCTTATTCTTTTTTCTGATCTTATTTCTGTTATTATTTTTATTCTTATTTTTATTCTTATATCTGTTTTTTTTTTATTCTTATTTCTGTATATATATTTCTGTTCTTATTCTTATTTCTATTCATTTTTCTGTTCTTATTTTTATTCTTATTTCTTTTCTTTTTTTTATTCTTATTTCTGTTCTTACTTTTAATGATATTTCTATTCTAATTTATATTCCTATTTCTGTTCTTATTTCTATTCTTATTTCTGTTCTTATTTTTATTCTTATTTCTGGTCTTTTTTTTCTTATTTCTGTTCTCATTTCTATTACTATTTCTGTTCTCATAACTATTCTTTTTTCTGTTCTTATTTTTATTCTTATTTCTGTTCTCATTTCTTTCCTTGTTCTTATTTTGATTCTTATTTCTGTTCTTACTTCTATTCTTACTTCTGTTTTTATTTCTGTTCTTACTTATATTCTTATTTTTGTTCTTATTTCTGTTCTTATTCTTGTTCTTATTTCTGGTCTTTTTTTCTTATTTCTGTTCTCATTTCTATTCCTATTTCTGTTCTCATAACTATTCTTTTTTCTGTTCTTATTTTTATTCTTATTTCTGTTCTCATTTCTTTCCTTGTTCTTATTTTGATTCTTATTTCTGTTCTTACTTCTGTTTTTATTTCTGTTCTTACTTATATTCTTATTTTTGTTCTTATTTCTGTTCTTATTCTTATTTCTATTCATATTTCTGTTCTTATTCTCATTTCAGTTCTTATTTCTGTGCTTATTTCTGCTCTTATTCTTATTTCTGTTCTTATTTCTGTTCTTATTTCTGTTCCTATTCTTATTTCTGTTTTTATTTTTATTTCTGTTTATTTCTTTATTTCTATTCTTTTTTTATTCTTTTTTCTGTTCTTATTTCTACTCTTATTCTTATTTCTGTTCTTATTTTGATTTTTATTTCTGTTTATTTATATTCTTATTTCTGTTCTTATTTATATTCTTATTCCTATTTCTGTTCTTATTCTTATTTTTATTCTTTTTTTGATTCTTATTTCTGGTTTATTCCCTGGTTTGTCTGCATCAACTGATCTACTGTGTACCGACCCGGCTTGTCAGTTAACCCTTCTCCTGCTGAGTCCCTGGCTTATCTGTATCAACTGATCTACTGTGTACCGACCCGGCTTGTCAATTAACCCTTCTCCTGCTGAATCCCTGGCTTATCTGCACCAACTGATCTACTGTAAACCGACCCGGCTTGTCAGTTAACCCTTCTCCTGCTGAATCCCTGGCTTATCTGCATCAACTGATCTACTGTGTACCGACCCGGCTTTTCAGTTAACCCTTCTCCTGCTGAATCCCTGGCTTATCTACATCAACTGATCTACTGTGTACCGACCCGGCTTGTCAATTAACCCTTCTCCTGCTGAGTCCCTGGCTTATCTGTATCAACTGATCTACTGTGTACCAACCCGGCTTGTCAATTAACCCTTCTCCTGCTGAATCCCTGGCTTATCTGCACCAACTGATCTATTGTGTACCGACCCGGCTTGTCAGTTAACCCTTCTCCTGCTGAATCCCTGGCTTATCTACATCAACTGATCTACTGTGTACCGACCCGGCTTGTCAATTAACCCTTCTCCTGCTGAGTCCCTGGCTTATCTGTATCAACTGATCTACTGTGTACCGACCCGGCTTGTCAATTAACCCTTCCCCTGCTGAATCCCTGGCTTATCTGCACCAACTGATCTACTATGTACCGACCCGGCTTGTCAATTAACCCTTCTCCTGCTGAATCCCTGGCTTATCTGCATCAACTGGTCTACTGTGTGCCGACCCGGCTTGTCAATTGACCCTTCCCCTGCTGAGTCCCTGGCTTGCCTGCATCAACTGATCTACTGTGTATCGACCCGACTTGTCAGTTAACCCTTCTCCTGCTGAATCCCTGGCTTAACTGCATCAACTGCATATAAAACATTATTTTATATGCCATTATTTTGTTTTTCCTGATTGTACATTTACAAGTTTCTACTTTTTACCTGTTATTATTCTACTATTTATATGCCTTTATCTTGTTTTTCCTGATTTTATATTTACCAGTAACTAGTTTTACCTGTTATTATTCTTGCCTATTTCCATTGTCCTTATTACCTCTCCTTCTATTATTCTTTGCCTTCCATGCCCTAATTGGTTATTGTTCTCCATCTTGCTATTGTCTCCCTGCTTATTCTTACCTGTTATCCGCTGTCCTTACTATCTTACTGTTCTGCTATCATTCTTACCTGTCTTCATTGTCCTTATTATCTCACTGTACTGTTGTTCCATGCCCTCCATACCCTAATTCGTTATTATCTTCCACCTTTTCATTGTCTTCCTGCCTTTGTTCTTACCTGTTTTTCACTGTCACCACTATCTCACTGTTCTGTTACTCTCTCTCCCTACTATGCCTCCCCGCTCTCACTCCATACCCATACTCTCCCCCCGCCCTACCTCTTCCGTTCCTCCCTGCCATCCCCCACGCGCTGCTCATCTTGCTAACCTCATCCCCATTTCCCCCCTCTCCTCTCCCCCTTTCTTCTGTGCCCTCTGGAATGCCAGATCCGTCCGCAACAAGCTGACTGCTATCCACGACCTCTTTCTATCTAACTCCTTTAACCTTCTTGCCGTTACTGAAACCTGGCTCTCCGATTCTGATACTACTTCCCCCGCTGCCCTCTCCTATGGTGGCCTTTCCTTCACCCACTCCGCCAGGCCTGGTGCCCGCCCTGGCGGTGGAGTTGGCCTCCTCCTCTCCTCCACCTGTACTTTTCATGTCATTCCCCCTGAACCCTCCCTCTCCTTCTCCTCTTTTAAAGCTCACTCCATCCGCCTCTTCTACCCCATCCATCTCCGCGTCACTGTCATCTACCGCCCCCCTGGCCCCACCTCGCTCTTCCTTGACAACTTTGCTAGCTGGCTTCCTTACTACCTCTCCTCCGATCTCCCCTCGATCATTCTCGGTGACTTTAATATCCCCATCGACAACCCCACCTACCCTGCTTCCAGAAAACTGCTCACCCTCTCTTCCTCCCTTGGTCTCACCCAATGGACCTCCTCCTCTACCCACTGCTTTGGTCACTCCCTTGATCTTGTCTTCTCCTACCTATGTAATCTCTCCGACTTCTCCATCTCTCCCTTTCCTCTATCCGACCACCATCTTCTCTCCTTCTCTCTCTCCTCTTCTCCTGCTCCCCTCCCCCTGCCCAAACCTACTCTGTCCATACGCAACCTCGATGCTCTTGACCCTGCCTCTCTGTCCTCCTCTCTCGATAACCTCCTTTCTCCCCTTTCCTCCTAGGCCTGCCCCAACCAGGCGGTCTCCCTCTACAATCACACCCTCACCTCCGCTCTGGACGCGGTCGCCCCTGCCCACTCCGTCCACCCCCGCTGCTCCAAACCCCAACCCTGGCACTCCAAATTTACCCGCTTCCTCCAAAAATGCTCCCGTTCCGCCGAACGTCACTGGAGAAAATCCCGCTCCCTGGCTGACTTCCTCCACTTTAAATTCATCCTTTCATCCTACAGCTCTGCCCTCTCACTCGCTAAACAATCTTTCTTTAAATCCCAGTCCTCTAACCCCCGCCGCCTCTTTGCCACCTTCAGCACTCTCTTGGCCCCCTCCCCTCCCCCCACCCCCTCCTCCCTGACTGCCTCTGATTTCGCCTCCTTCTTCTCCTCTAAAATCGAGGCCATCCGACTTGAAATCTCCTCCTCCACTCTCTCTTCCACCCCACCACTCTTCTGTCCTCCCCCCCAACCACCTTCCCCTCCACTCCTTCCGTCCCACCACCGGCGACGAAGTCCACTCTCTCATTTTATCCTCCCCCCCACTACCTGCCCCCTGGATCCCATCCCCTCCCACCTTCTTCGCTCCCTTTCCCCCACCACCTGTTCCCACCTCGCTCACCTCTTTAATCTCTCCCTCTCCACTGGCATCTTCCCCTCCTCCTTCAAACATGCTCTCGTATTCCCCATTCTTAAGAAACCTAATCTCGACCCCACTTCTCTCTCGAACTATCGTCCCATATCTCTTCTCCATTTTGCCTCCAAAATTCTTGAGAGGCTCGTCTGCAGCCGTCTCACCTCCTACCTTTCTGAATACTCCCTCCTTGATCCTCTCCAGTCTAGTTTCCGCCCCCTCCACTCCACTGAAACTGCCCTGGCTAAAGTCACCAATGACCTCCTCTCTGCAAAAGCCAGGGGCCACTTTTCCCTTCTCCTCCTCCTTGACCAGTCTTTGACACCGTTGACCACCCCTTCCTCCTTCACACCCTCCAGTCTTTCGGCCTCTCCGGCCCAGTCCTGTCCTGGTTCACCTCTTACCTTACTCACCGTTCCTTCTCTGTCACCACCTCTGGGTCTCTCTCCCCCCCATCCACCCTTCCAGTCGGGGTCCCTCAGGGCTCTGTTCTGGGACCCTGACTCTTCTCTCTATACACCTCCTCCCTGGGTGAACTCATCAGCTCCTTCGGCTTCAGCTACCACCTTTACGCTGACGACACTCAACTATACCTCTCCTCTCCTGATCTCTCTCCCTCCCTCCTCTCTAGGGTGTCCGCCTGCCTCTCTGCCATCTCCTCCTGGATGTCCTCTCGATTCCTCAAACTTAACCTTGCCAAAACTGAGCTCATAGTTTTTCCTCCCTCTCATACCCCATCCCCTTCTGACCTCTTCATCACTGTCGACAACACCTCTATCTCCCATGTCCCCCAACTTCGCTGCCTTGGTGTCATCCTCAACTCCTCTCTCTCCTTTGGCCCCCACATCCTCTCTCTTGCTAAATCCTGCCGCTTCCAGCTGCGCAACATCGCTCGCATCCGGCCCTTCCTCTCCCAAGATGCCACCAAATGCCGTATCCACTCTCTGATCATCTCCCGCCTGGACTACTGCAACCTCCTCCTCACTGGCCTCCCCCACTCTCATCTCGATCCCCTTCGATCTGATCTTAACGCTGCCGCTAGGCTTATTTTTCTTTCTCGCCGCTCCTCTTCTGTCTCCCCCTCTACATAGCCCTTCACTGGCTCCCATTCCCCTTCAGAATCCTCTTTAAGCTCCTCACACTCACCTACAAGGCCCTCGCCAACTCCACTGCGCCCTACATCTCCACCCTCCTCTCTATTCATGCTCCATCCCGCCCTCTCCGTTCTGCCTCTGACCGTCCCCTCTCTTCCCCCCTTATAACCTCCTCCCACGCGCGTATCCAAAACTTCGCCCGCGCTGCCCCCCTCCACTGGAACAAGCTCCCTCCCTCCATCAGAACTTCCCTAATCTGTCCAGCTTCAAACGGGCCCTAAAAACCCACCTTTTTCTTAAAGCCTTTCTGTCTCCCACTTAACTTCCTACCTTATCTTCTGCCTCTGTCCCCCTACTCTCCCTCTCTCTCCTGCGTCTCTCTGTCTGTCCACCCCTCCCCTTAGATTGTACGCTCCTCTGAGCAGGGCCATCTCTCCTCCTGTTTCCACCACTTCTAACTCTGCTCTCCAGCTACTTAGCCCTCCTCCTCGAGGGTCCTCCACCCCACGTCCAATCTCGCTCCCTCCTCCCCCCTGGGGGTCTCCCTGTCTTCTGCGCCCTCCTTCTTGGGCCCCGTCATTTGCGGATCCTCCCTCCCCCTTTCCCGCCCTCTCTAGCTGTGCATTGAGCGTACTGAGTTGCTGTGTTTACTGTACTGTGCTGTCTCCCATTGTATTGTGATTTTGTTTATCTCTGTGCGGCGCTGCGGATGCCTTGTGGCGCCTTATAAATAAATATTAATAATAAAATTCTTATTTCTGTTCATACTTTTATTTTTACTAATTTATTTTCTTATTTCTGTTCTTATTTCTGTTCTTATTCTTATTTCTGTTCTTATTTCTGTTCTTATTTTGATTCTTATTTCTGTTTATTTCTATTCTTATTTCTGTTCTTATTTTTATTCTTATTTCTTTTTTTATTTCTGTACTTATTCTTATTTCTGTTCCTTTGTCTTTTCTTATTCTTATTTTTTTTTTATTCTTATTTCTGTTCATACTTCTATATTTACTTATTTATTTTCTTATTTCTATTCTTATTTCTGTTCTTAATTCTATTCTTATTTTTTTTATTTCTGTACTTATTCTTATTTCTGTTCTTATTTATATTCTTATTCTTATTTATGTTTCTTTTTCTGTTCTAATTCTTATTTTTGTTCTTTTTTTATTCTTATTTCTGTTGATACTTTTATTTTTACTTATTTATTTTCTTATTTCTGTTCTTATTTCTGTTCTTATTCTTATTTTTGTTCTTTTTTTATTCTTATTTCTGTTGATACTTTTTTTTTTTACTTATTTATTTTCTTATTTCTGTTCTTATTTCTGTTCTTATTCTTATTTTTGTTCTTATTTCTGTTCTTATTTTGATTCTTATTTCTTTTTTTATTTCTTTACTTATTCTTATTTCTATTCTAATTTCTGTTCTTATTCTTATTTCTGTTCTTATTTTTATTCTTATTTATGTTTTTATTTCTGTTCTTATTTTTGTTCTTATTTCTATTCTAATTTCTGTTCTTATTCTTATTTCTGTTCTTATTTCTGTTCTTATTTTTTTTCTTATTTCTGTTCTTATTTCTCTTCTTATTATTGTTCTTATTTCTGTTCTTATTCTTATTTCTGTTCTTATTTTTGTTCTTATTTTTTTTCTTATTTCTGTTCTTATTTCTATTCTTTTTCTTATTTCTGTTCTCATTTATGTACTTTTTTCTGTTCTTATTCTTATTTCTGTTCTTATTTTTGTTCTTATTTCTTTTCTTATTTTGATTTATATTTCTGTACTTATTTCTATTCTTATTTCTTTTTTTGTTCTTATTTTTATTCTTATTTCTGTTCTTATTTCTATTCTTATTTTTGTTCTTATTTTGATTTATATTTCTGTACTTATTTCTATTCTTATTTCTGTTCTTGTTCTTATTTCTGTTCTTTTTTCTGTACTTGTTCTTATTTCCGTATTTATTTCTATTCTTATTCTTATTTCTGTTCTTATTCTTATTTCTGTTCTTATTTCTGTTCTCATTTCTGTTCTTATTCATTTTCTGTTCTTATTTCTGTTCTTATTTCTGTTCTTAATCTTGATTCTTTTCTTATTTCTGTTTTTATTCATTTTTCTGTTTTTATTTCTGTTCTTATTTCTGTTCTTATTCTTGTTTCTTTTCTTATTTCTTTTCCTTTTCTTATTTCTGTTCTTATTCTTATTTCTGTTCTATTTTCTATTCTTTTTTCTGTTCTTATTTTGATTCTTATTTCTGTTTATTTCTATTCTTATTTCTGTTCTTATTTTTATTCTTATTTCTGTTCTTATTTCTATTCTTTTTCTTATTTCTGTTCTAATTTCTTTTCTTATTTCTGTTCTTATTTCTATACTTATTCCTATTTCTGTATTTATTTTTATTATTAATCTTATTTCTGTTCTTATTTTGATTCTTATTTCTGTTCTTATTTTTATTCTTATTTCTGTTCTTATTTCTGTTCTTATTCTTTTTTCTGATCTTATTTCTGTTCTTATTTTTAATCTTATATCTGTTTTTTATTCTTATTTCTGTATATATATATTTCTGTTCTTATTCTTTTTTCTGTTCATTTTTCTGTTCTTATTTTTATTCTTATTTCTTTTTTTTTTTTATTCTTATTTCTGTTCTTACTTTTAATGATATTTCTATTCTTATTTGTATTCCTATTTCTGTTCTTATTTCTATTCTTATTTCTGTTCTTATTTGTATTCTTATTTCTGGTCTTTTTTTTTCTTATTATTGTTGTCATTAATATTCTTATTTCTGTTCTCATAACTATTTTTTTTCTGTTCTTACTTTTATTGTTATTTCTGTTCTCATTTATATTCTTATTTCTGTTCTTATTCTTATTTCTGTTCTTATTTCTATCCTTGTTCTTATTTTGATTATTATTTCTGTTCTTATTCTTATTTCATTTCTTATTTCTATTCTTTTTTCTGTTGTTATTTTGATTCTTATTTCTTTTTATTTTTATTCTTATTTCTGTTCTTATTCCTATTTCTGTTCTTATTCTAATTTCTGTTATTATTTCTGTTCTTATTCTTATTCTTATTTCTGTTCCTATTTCTGTTCTTATTCTTATTTCTGTTCTTATTTCTGTTCTTATTCTTGATTCTTTTCTTATTCTTATTCTTATTTCTGTTCCTATTTCTGTTCTTATTCTTATTTCTGTTCTTATTCTTATTTCTGTTCTTATTCTTATTCTTATTTCTGTTCTTATTTCTGTTCTTATTCTTATTTCTGTTCTTATTCTTATTTCTGTTCTTATTTTTATTCTTATTTCTGTTCTTATCTCTGTTCTTATTCTTATTTCTGTTCTTAGTCTTATTTCTGTTCTTATTTTTGTTCTTATTTTTATTCTTAGTTCTGTTCTTATTTCTATTCTTTTTTTTTTATTTCTGTACTTATTCTTATTTCTTTTCTTATTTATATTCTTATTCTTATTTCCTGGTACTTTTTCTGTTCTTATTCTTATTCTTTTTTTTATTCTTATTTCTGTTCATACTTTTATTTTTACTTATTTTTTTTTTATTTCTGTTCTTATTTCTGTTCTTATTCTTATTTCTATTCTTATTCTTATTTCTGTTCTTATTCTTATTTCCGTATTTTTTTCTATTCTTAATCTTATTTCTGTTCTTATTTTGATTCTTATTTCTGTACTTACTTTTATTTCTATTTACTGTTCTTATTTCTGTTCTCATTTCTGTTCTTATTCTTATTTCTGTTCTTATTTCTGTTCTTATTTTTATTCTTATTTTGATTCTTATTTCTGTTTTAATTCTTATTTATGTTCTTATTTTTATTATTATTTCTAGTCTTTTTTCTGTTTTTAATTCTGTTTTTCTTTTTAATCTTTTTTCTATTCTTATTTCTATTCTTATTCTTAATTATGTTCTTATTTCTATTCTTATTTCTGTTCCTATTATTGTTCTTATTTCTGTTCTTATACTTAATTATGTTCTTATTTCTATTCCTATTTCTGTTCTTATTTCTGTTCTTTTTATTATTCTGAATTCTGTTCTTATTTATGTTTATATTTCTGTTCTTATTTCTGTTCTTATTTCTGTTCCTATTATGATTCTTATTTCTGTTCTTATTTTTGTTCTTATTTTTATTCTTATTTCTGTTCTTATTTCTATTCTTATTCTTATTTCTGATCTTTTTTCGTTCTCATTCTTATTTCTGTTCTTATTTTTGTTCTTATTTCTGTTCTTATTCTTATTTCTATTCTTATTCTTATTTCTGTTCTTAGTCTTATTTCTGTTCTTAGTCTTATTTCTGTTCTTATTTTTATTCTTATTTCTGTTCTTATTTCTAATTTTATTCTTATTTCTGATCTTTTTTCTGTTGTTATTCTTATTTCTGTTCTTATTTTTATTCTTATTTTTGTTCTTATTTCTGTTCTTATTCTTATTTCTGTTCTTAGTCTGATTTCTGTTCTTAGTCTTATTTCTGTTCTTATTTTTGTTCTTATTTTTATTCTTATTTCTGTTTCTCATTTTAATCTTATTCTTTTTTCTGATCTTTTTTCTGTTCTTATTCTTATTTCTGTTCTTATTTTTATTCTTATTTCTGATCTTATTTTTATTCTATTTTCTGTTTCTATTTCTGTTTCTATTCTTATTTCTGTTCTTATTCTTATTTCTGTTCTATTTTCTTTTCTTATTTCTGTTCTTATTTTTATTCTTATTTCTGTTCTTATTTCTATTCTTATTTCTGTGCTTATTTTGATTTTTATTTCTGTTAATTTTTATTCTTATTTCTGTTCTTATTCCTATTTCTGTTCTTATTCTTATTTCTGTTCTTATTCTTATTCTTATTTCTGTTCTTATTCCTGTTTTTATTTCTGTTCTTATTCTTATTTCTGTTCTATTTTCTGTTCTTATTTCTGTTCTTATTTTTATTCTTATTGCTGTTCTTATTTTTATTCTTATTTCTGTTTCTATTTCTGTTTATATTTTTATTTCTGGTCTTATTCTTATTTCTGTTCTTATTTTTATTCTTATTTATGTTCTTGTTTCTATTCTTATTCTTATTTCTGTTCTTATTTTGATTATTATTTCTGTTCTTATTTCTATTATTACTTCTGTTCTTACTTCTATTCTTATTTCTATTCTTATTTTTATTATTATTTTTATTCTTTTTTCTTTTCTTATTTTTATTGTTATTTCTGTTCTTATTTTTATTCTTACTACTGTTCTTATTCTTATTTCTGTTCTTATTTCTATTCTTATTTCTGTTCTTATTTCTATTCTTATTTCTATTCTTGTTCTTATTTCTGTTTTTATTTCATGTTCCTATTTCTGTATTTATTCTTATTTCCGTATTCATTTCTATTCTTAATCTTATTTCTGTTCTTATTTTGATTCTTATTTCTGTTCAACTTTTAATCTTGTTTCTGTTCTTATTCTTATTTCTGTTCTTATTTCTGTTCTCATTTCTGTTCTTATTCTTTTTTCTGTTCCTATTTCTGTTTTATTCTTGTTTCAGTTCTTATTCTTGTTTCTTTTTTTATTCTTATTTCAGTTCTTATTATTGTTCTTTTTCTTATTTCTGTTCTAATTTGTGTTCTTATTTTTATTCTTATTTCTGTTCTTATTCTTATTTCTGTTATTATTCTAATTTCTGTTCTTATTCTTATTTCTAATCTTATTTCTGTTCTTATTTATGTTCTTATTCTTATTTCTATTATTTATTATGTTCTTTTTTTCTATCCTTATTTCTGTTCTTATTATTGATCTTATTTCTGTTCTTATTCTTATTTCTGTTCTTATTGTTATTTCTGTTCTTATTTTTATTCTTATTTCTGTTCTTATTTCTATTCTTATTCTTATTTCTGTTCTTTTTTTATTTGTTCTTATTTTTATTCTTATTTCTGTTCTTATTTTTATTCTTATTTTTGTTCTTATTTCTATTCTTATTTCTGTTCCTATTTTGATTTATATTTCTGTACTTATTTCTATTCTTATTTCTGTTCTTGTTCTTATTTCTGTTCTTATTTCTGTACTTATTCTTATTTCCGTCTTTATTTCTATTCTTAATCTTATTTCTATTATTATTTTGATTCTTATTTCTGTTCTTACTTTTATTCTTATTTCTGTTCTTATTCTTATTTCTGTTCTCATTTCTGTTCTTATTCTTATTTCTGTTCTTATGCTAATTTCTGTTCTTATTCTTAATTCTGTTCTTATGTCTGTTCTTATTCTTATGTATGTTCTTATTTATATTCTTATTCTTATTTCTTTTTTTATTTATGTTCTTATTCTTATTTCTGTTCTTTATTATGTTCTTATTTCTATTCTTATTTCTGTTCTTATTTCTGTTCTTATTCTTATTTCTGTTCTTATTCTTATTTCTGTTCTTATTTTTATTCTTATTTCTGTTCTTATTCTTATGTATGTTCTTATTTCTGTTCTTATTCTTATTTCTGTTCTTATTTTTATTCTATTTTCTGTTTCTATTTCTGTTTCTATTCTTATTTCTGTTCTTATTCTTATTTCTGTTCTATTTTCTTTTCTTATTTCTGTTCTTATTTTTATTCTTATTTCTGTTCTTATTTCTATTCTTATTTCTGTGCTTATTTTGATTTTTATTTCTGTTAATTTTTATTCTTATTTCTGTTCTTATTCCTATTTCTGTTCTTATTCTTATTTCTGTTCTTATTCTTATTCTTATTTCTGTTCTTATTCCTGTTCTTATTTCTGTTCTTATTCTTATTTCTGTTCTATTTTCTGTTCTTATTTCTGTTCTTATTTTTATTCTTATTGCTGTTCTTATTTTTATTCTTATTTCTGTTTCTATTTCTGTTTATATTTTTATTTCTGGTCTTATTCTTATTTCTGTTCTTATTTTTATTCTTATTTATGTTCTTGTTTCTATTCTTATTCTTATTTCTGTTCTTATTTTGATTATTATTTCTGTTCTTATTTCTATTATTACTTCTGTTCTTACTTCTATTCTTATTTCTATTCTTATTTTTATTATTATTTTTATTCTTTTTTCTTTTCTTATTTTTATTGTTATTTCTGTTCTTATTTTTATTCTTACTACTGTTCTTATTCTTATTTCTGTTCTTATTTCTATTCTTATTTCTGTTCTTATTTCTATTCTTATTTCTATTCTTGTTCTTATTTCTGTTTTTATTTCATGTTCCTATTTCTGTATTTATTCTTATTTCCGTATTCATTTCTATTCTTAATCTTATTTCTGTTCTTATTTTGATTCTTATTTCTGTTCAACTTTTAATCTTGTTTCTGTTCTTATTCTTATTTCTGTTCTTATTTCTGTTCTCATTTCTGTTCTTATTCTTTTTTCTGTTCCTATTTCTGTTTTATTCTTGTTTCAGTTCTTATTCTTGTTTCTTTTCTTATTCTTATTTCAGTTCTTATTATTGTTCTTTTTCTTATTTCTGTTCTAATTTGTGTTCTTATTTTTATTCTTATTTCTGTTCTTATTCTTATTTCTGTTATTATTCTAATTTCTGTTCTTATTCTTATTTCTAATCTTATTTCTGTTCTTATTTATGTTCTTATTCTTATTTCTGTTATTTATTATGTTCTTTTTTCTATCCTTATTTCTGTTCTTATTATTGATCTTATTTCTGTTCTTATTCTTATTTCTGTTCTTATTGTTATTTCTGTTCTTATTTTTGTTCTTATTTTTATTCTTATTTCTGTTCTTATTTCTATTCTTATTCTTATTTCTGTTCTTTTTTTATTTGTTCTTATTTTTATTCTTATTTCTGTTCTTATTTTTATTCTTATTTCTGTTCTTATTTCTATTCTTATTTCTGTTCCTATTTTGATTTATATTTCTGTACTTATTTCTATTCTTATTTCTGTTCTTGTTCTTATTTCTGTTCTTATTTCTGTACTTATTCTTATTTCCGTCTTTATTTCTATTCTTAATCTTATTTCTATTATTATTTTGATTCTTATTTCTGTTCTTACTTTTATTCTTATTTCTGTTCTTATTTTGATTATTATTTCTGTTCTTATTTCTATTATTACTTCTGTTCTTACTTCTATTCTTATTTCTATTCTTATTTTTATTATTATTTTTATTCTTTTTTCTTTTCTTATTTTTATTGTTATTTCTGTTCTTATTTTTATTCTTACTACTGTTCTTATTCTTATTTCTGTTCTTATTTCTATTCTTATTTCTGTTCTTATTTCTATTCTTATTTCTATTCTTGTTCTTATTTCTGTTTTTATTTCATGTTCCTATTTCTGTATTTATTCTTATTTCCGTATTCATTTCTATTCTTAATCTTATTTCTGTTCTTATTTTGATTCTTATTTCTGTTCAACTTTTAATCTTGTTTCTGTTCTTATTCTTATTTCTGTTCTTATTTCTGTTCTCATTTCTGTTCTTATTCTTTTTTCTGTTCCTATTTCTGTTTTATTCTTGTTTCAGTTCTTATTCTTGTTTCTTTTTTTATTCTTATTTCAGTTCTTATTATTGTTCTTTTTCTTATTTCTGTTCTAATTTGTGTTCTTATTTTTATTCTTATTTCTGTTCTTATTCTTATTTCTGTTATTATTCTAATTTCTGTTCTTATTCTTATTTCTAATCTTATTTCTGTTCTTATTTATGTTCTTATTCTTATTTCTGTTATTTATTATGTTCTTTTTTTCTATCCTTATTTCTGTTCTTATTATTGATCTTATTTCTGTTCTTATTCTTATTTCTGTTCTTATTCTTATTTCTGTTCTTATTTTTATTCTTATTTCTGTTCTTATTTCTATTCTTATTCTTATTTCTGTTCTTTTTTTATTTGTTCTTATTTTTATTCTTATTTCTGTTCTTATTTTTATTCTTATTTTTGTTCTTATTTCTATTCTTATTTCTGTTCCTATTTTGATTTATATTTCTGTACTTATTTCTATTCTTATTTCTGTTCTTGTTCTTATTTCTGTTCTTATTTCTGTACTTATTCTTATTTCTGTCTTTATTTCTATTCTTAATCTTATTTCTATTATTATTTTGATTCTTATTTCTGTTCTTACTTTTATTCTTATTTCTGTTCTTATTCTTATTTCTGTTCTCATTTCTGTTCTTATTCTTATTTCTGTTCTTATGCTAATTTCTGTTCTTATTCTTAATTCTGTTCTTATGTCTGTTCTTATTCTTATGTATGTTCTTATTTATATTCTTATTCTTATTTCTTTTTTTATTTATGTTCTTATTCTTATTTCTGTTCTTTATTATGTTCTTATTTCTATTCTTATTTCTGTTCTTATTTCTGTTCTTATTCTTATTTCTGTTCTTATTTTTATTCTTATTTCTGTTCTTATTCTTATGTATGTTCTTATTTCTGTTCTTATTCTTATTTCTGTTCTTATTTTTATTCTATTTTCTGTTTCTATTTCTGTTTCTATTCTTATTTCTGTTCTTATTCTTATTTCTGTTCTATTTTCTTTTCTTATTTCTGTTCTTATTTTTATTCTTATTTCTGTTCTTATTTCTATTCTTATTTCTGTGCTTATTTTGATTTTTATTTCTGTTAATTTTTATTCTTATTTCTGTTCTTATTCCTATTTCTGTTCTTATTCTTATTTCTGTTCTTATTCTTATTCTTATTTCTGTTCTTATTCCTGTTCTTATTTCTGTTCTTATTCTTATTTCTGTTCTATTTTCTGTTCTTATTTCTGTTCTTATTTTTATTCTTATTGCTGTTCTTATTTTTATTCTTATTTCTGTTTCTATTTCTGTTTATATTTTTATTTCTGGTCTTATTCTTATTTCTGTTCTTATTTTTATTCTTATTTATGTTCTTGTTTCTATTCTTATTCTT
Organism: Mixophyes fleayi; assembly: GCF_038048845.1. Classification (NCBI taxonomy): domain Eukaryota; kingdom Metazoa; phylum Chordata; class Amphibia; order Anura; family Limnodynastidae; genus Mixophyes; species Mixophyes fleayi. The sequence continues at coordinate 282,563,942 of NC_134405.1, read as the reverse complement.
ATTTCTGTTCTTATTTTGATTATTATTTCTGTTCTTATTTCTATTATTACTTCTGTTCTTACTTCTATTCTTATTTCTATTCTTATTTTTATTCTTATTTTTATTCTTTTTTCTTTTCTTATTTTTATTGTTATTTCTGTTCTTATTTTTATTCTTACTACTGTTCTTATTCTTATTTCTGTTCTTATTTCTATTCTTATTTCTGTTCTTATTTCTATTCTTATTTCTATTCTTGTTCTTATTTCTGTTTTTATTTCATGTTCCTATTTCTGTATTTATTCTTATTTCCGTATTCATTTCTATTCTTAATCTTATTTCTGTTCTTATTTTGATTCTTATTTCTGTTCAACTTTTAATCTTGTTTCTGTTCTTATTCTTATTTCTGTTCTTATTTCTGTTCTCATTTCTGTTCTTATTCTTTTTTCTGTTCCTATTTCTGTTTTATTCTTGTTTCAGTTCTTATTCTTGTTTCTTTTCTTATTCTTATTTCAGTTCTTATTATTGTTCTTTTTCTTATTTCTGTTCTAATTTGTGTTCTTATTTTTATTCTTATTTCTGTTCTTATTCTTATTTCTGTTATTATTCTAATTTCTGTTCTTATTCTTATTTCTAATCTTATTTCTGTTCTTATTTATGTTCTTATTCTTATTTCTGTTATTTATTATGTTCTTTTTTCTATCCTTATTTCTGTTCTTATTATTGATCTTATTTCTGTTCTTATTCTTATTTCTGTTCTTATTGTTATTTCTGTTCTTATTTTTGTTCTTATTTTTATTCTTATTTCTGTTCTTATTTCTATTCTTATTCTTATTTCTGTTCTTTTTTTATTTGTTCTTATTTTTATTCTTATTTCTGTTCTTATTTTTATTCTTATTTCTGTTCTTATTTCTATTCTTATTTCTGTTCCTATTTTGATTTATATTTCTGTACTTATTTCTATTCTTATTTCTGTTCTTGTTCTTATTTCTGTTCTTATTTCTGTACTTATTCTTATTTCCGTCTTTATTTCTATTCTTAATCTTATTTCTATTATTATTTTGATTCTTATTTCTGTTCTTACTTTTATTCTTATTTCTGTTCTTATTCTTATTTCTGTTCTTATTTCTGTTCTCATTTCTGTTCTTATTCTTATTTCTGTTCTTATTCTAATTTCTGTTCTTATTCTTAATTCTGTTCTTATGTCTGTTCTTATTCTTATGTATGTTCTTATTTATATTCTTATTCTTATTTCTTTTTTTATTTATGTTCTTATTCTTATTTCTGTTCTTTATTATGTTCTTATTTCTATTCTTATTTCTGTTCTTATTTCTGTTCTTATTCTTATTTCTGTTCTTATTCTTATTTCTGTTCTTATTTTTATTCTTATTTCTGTTCTTATTCTTATGTATGTTCTTATTTCTGTTCTTATTCTTATTTCTAATCTAAATTATGTTCTTATTTATGTTCTTATTCTTATTTCTGTTCTTAATTATGTTCTTATTTCTATTCTTATTTCTGTACTTATTATTGTTCTTATTTCTGTTCTTATTCTTATTTCTGTTCTTATTCCTATTCTTATTCTTATTTCTGTTCTTATTTTTGTTCTTATTTTTATTCTTATTTCTTTTCTTATTTCTGTTCTTATTCTTATTTCTATTGTTATTTTTGTTATTATTTCTATTCTTATTTCTGTTCTTATTTTGATTTATATTTCTGTACTTATTTTTATTCTTATTTCTGTTCTTATTCTTATTTCTGTACTTATTCTTATTTCCGTATTTTTTTCTATTCTCTTTCTTATTTCTGTTCTTATTTTGATTCTTATTTCTGTTCTTACTTTTATTCCTATTTTGTTCTTATTTCTGTCCTTATTCTTATTTATGTTCTTATTTCTCTTTTTATTTCCGTTTTTATTATTATTTCTGTTCTTATTTCTATTCTTATTTTTATTCTTATTTCTGCTCTTATATTGATTCTTATTTCTGTTGATTTCTTTACTTATTCTTATTTTTGTTCTTATTTTTATTCTTATTTTGATTCTTATTTGTGTTTTAATTCTTATTTATGTTCTTATTTTTATTATTATTTCTTGTCTTTTTTTTGTTCTTATTTCTGTTTTTCTTTTTAATCTTTTTTCTATTCTTATTTCTATTCTTATTCCTAATTATGTTCTTATTTCTATTCTTATTTCTGTTCCTATTATTGTTCCTATTTCTGTTCTTATTCTTAATTATGTTCTTATTTCTATTCTTATTTCTGTTCTTTTTATTATTCTGAATTCTGTTCTTATTTCTGTTCTTATTTCTGTTCTTATTCTTAATTATGTTCTTATTTCTATTCAAATTTCTGTTCTTATTATTATTGTTATTTTTGTTATTATTTCTATTCTTATTTCTGTTCTTATTTTGATTTATATTTCTGTACTTATTTTTATTCTTATTTCTGTTCTTGTTCTTATTTCTGTACTTATTCTTATTTCCGTATTTTTTTCTATTCTTAATCTTATTTCTGTTCTTATTTCTGTTCTTACTTTTATTCTTATTTCTGTTTTTATTTCTGGTCTCATTTCTGTTCTTATTCTTATTTCTGTTCTTTTTTCTCTTCTTATTTCTGTTCTTATTATGATTTCTGTTCTTATTTCTATTCTTATTTTTATTCTTTTTTCTTCTCTTATATTGATTTCTATTTCTGTTTACTTCTATACTTCTTCTTATTTCTTTTCTCATTTTTATTCTTATTTTGATTCTTATTTCTGTTTTAATTCTTATTTATGTTCTTTTTTTTTTATTATTTCTAGTCTTTTTTCTGTTCTTATTTCTGTTCCTATTATTGTTCTTTTTATTATTCTGAATTCTGTTCTTATTTCTATTCTTATTCTTATTTCTATTCTTATTTCTGTTCTTATTTCTGTTTTTATTTCTGTTCTTATTTCTGTTCTTATTCTTATTTCTGTTCTTATTTCTGTTTTTATTTCTGTTCCTATTTCTATTCTTATTCTTATATCTGTTCTTAATTTGATTCTTATTTTTGTTCTTATTTCTATTCTTATTTATTTTCTTATTCCTATTTCTGTTCTTATTTCTATTCTTATTTCTGTACTTATTTCCATACTTATTCTTATTTCTGTTCTTATTTCTATCCTTGTTCTTATTTTTGGTCTCATTTTTATTCTTATTTCTGTTCTTATTGTTATTCTTTTTTCTATTTTTATTTCTATTCTTATTTCTGTTCTTATTTTTGTTCTTATCCTTATTTCTACTCTTATTTATATTCGTTTTTCTGTTCTTATTTTTTATTCCTATTTAAATTCTTATTTCTATTCTTATTTTTATTCTTATTTCTGTTTTTATTTTTATTCATATTTCTGTTCTTATTATAATTTCTATTCTTATTTTTATTCTTATTTCTGTTCTTATTCTTATTTCTGTTCTTGTTTCTATTCTTATTTCTGTTCTTATTTCTGATCTTATTTCTATTCTAATTTTTGTTCTTATATTTATTCTTATTTTTATTCTTATTTCTTTTCTTATTTCTATTCTTTTTTTATTCTTATTTCTGTTCTTATTTTTATTCATATTTCTGTTCTTACTCTGATTTCTATTCTTACTTTTATTCTTATTTCTGTTCTTATTTTGATTCTTATTTCTGTTCTTATTTCTGATCTTATCCATATTTCTACTCTTGTTTATATTGTTATTTCTGTTCTCATTTCTGTTCTTATTCATTTTCTGTTCTTATTTCTGTTCTTATTCTTGTTTCTTTTCTTATTTTTGTTCTTATTCTTGTTTATGTTCTTATTTCTATTCTTTTTTTCTGTTGTTATTTTGATTCTTATTTCTGTTCTTATTCCTATTTCTGTTCTTATTTTAAGTTCTGTTCTTATTCCTATTTCTGTTCTTATTCTAATTTCTGTTATTATTTCTGTTCTTATTCTTATTTCTGTCCTTATTCTTATTTCTGTTCTTATTTTTTTGTTCTTATTCTTATTTCTGTTATTATTCTTATTTCTGTTCTTATTTTTATTCTTATTTCTGTTCTTATTTATATTCTTATTTCTGTTCTTATTTTTATTCTTATTTCTGTTTCTATTTCTGTTTATATTCTTATTTATGTTCTAATTCTTATTTCTGTTCTTATTTTTATTCTTATTTCTGTTATTATTTATATTCTTATTTCTGTTCTTGTTTCTATTCTTATTATTATTTCTATTCTTATTTTGATTATTATTTATGTTCTTATTTCTATTATTACTTCTGTTCTTACTTCTATTCTTATTTCTATTCTTATTTTTATTATTATTTTTATTCTTTTTTCTTTTCTTATTCCTATTTCTGTTCTTATTCTAATTTCTGTTATTATTTCTGTTCTTTTTCTTATTCTTATTTCTATTCTTATTTCTGTTCTTATTCTTATTTCTGTTCTTATTCTTATTATTATTTCTGTTCTTATTATTATTTCTGTTCTTATTTCTGTTTTTATTCTTATTTCTGTTCTTAGTCTTATTTCTGTTCTTAGTCTTATTTTTGTTCTTATTTTTGTTCTTATTTTTATTCTTATTTCTGTTCTTATTTCTAATCTTATTCTTATTTCTGATCTTTTTTCTGTTCTTATTCTTATTTCTGTTCTTATTTTTATTCTTTTTTTTGTTCTTATTTCAGTTCTTATTCTTATTTCTGTTCATATTCTTATTTCTGTTCTATTTTCTGTTCTTATTTCTGTTCTTATTTTTATTCTTATTTCTGTTCTTATTTTTATTCTTATTTCTGTTCTATTTCTGTTTATATTCTTATTTCTGTTCTTATTCTTATTTCTGTTCTATTTTCTATTCTTATTTCTGTTCTTATTTTTATTCTTATTTCTGTTCTTATTTCTATTCTTATTTCTGTGCTTATTTTGATTCTTATTTCTGTTAATTTTTATTCTTATTTCTGTTCTTATTAATATTTCTGTTCTTATTCTTATTTCTGTTCTTATTCTTATTCTTATTGCTGTTCTTATTTTTATTCTTATTTCTGTTTCTATTTCTGTTTATATTCTTATTTCTGTTCTTATTCTTATTTCTGTTCTTATTTGTATTCTTATTTATGTTCTTGTTTCTATTCTTGTTATTTCTGTTCTTATTTTGATTATTATTTATGTTCTTATTTCTATTATTACTTCTGTTCTTACTTCTATTCTTATTTCTATTCTTATTTTTATTATTATTTTTATTCTTTTTTCTTTTCTTATTTTTATTGTTATTTCTGTTCTTATTTTTATTCTTACTTCTGTTCTTATTCTTATTTCTGTTCTTATTTCTATTCTTATTTCTGTTCTTATTTCTATTCTTATTTCTGTTCTTGTTCATATTTCTGTTTTTATTTCATGTTCCTATTTCTGTATTTATTCTTATTTCCATATTCATTTCTATTCTTAATCTTATTTCTGTTCTTATTTTGATTCTTATTTCTGTTCAACTTTTATTCTTGTTTCTGTCCTTATTCTTATTTCTGTTCTTATTTCTGTTCTCATTTCTGTTCTTATTCTTTTTTCCGTTCCTATTTCTGTTTTATTCTTGTTTCAGTTCTTATTCTTATATCTTTTCTTATTCTTATTTCTGTTCTTATTTTTGTTCTTTTTCTTATTTCTGTTCTTATTTGTGTTCTTGTTTTTATTCTTATTTCTGTTCTTATTCTTATTTCTGTTATTATTCTAATTTCTGTTCTTATTTTTAATTCTGTTCTTATTCTTATTTCTGCTCTTATTTCTGTTCTTATTCTTATTTCTGTTCTTATTTGTGTTCTTATTTTTATTCTTATTTCTGTTCTTATTCTTATTTCTGTTATTATTCTAATTTCTGTTCTTATTCTTAATTCTGTTCTTATTTTTATTTCTGTTCTTATTTCTGTTCTTATTCTTATTTCTGTTCTTATTTCTATTCTTATTTCTGTTCTTTTTTTTATCTGTTCTTATTTTTATTTCTTATTTCTGTTCTTATTTTTATTCTTATTTCTGTTCTTATTTCTATTCTTATTTCTGTTCCTATTTTGATTTATATTTCTGTACTTATTTCTATTCTTATTTCTGTTCTTGTTCTTTTTTGTGTTCTTATTTCTGTACTTATTCTTATTTCTGTATTTATTTCTTTTCTTAATCTTATTTCTATTATTATTTTGATTCTTATTTCTGTTCTTACTTTTATTCTTATTTATGTTCTTATTCTTAATTCTGTTCTTATTCTTATTTCTGTTCTCATTTCTGTTCTTATTCTTATTTCTGTTCTTATTTCTGTTCTTATTTTTATTTCTGTTATTATTCTTATTTCTGTTATTATTCTAATTTCTGTTCTTATTCTTAATTCTGTTCTTATTTTGGTTCTTATTTTTATTTCTGTTCTTATTTATGTTCTTATTCTTATGTATGTTCTTATTTATATTCTTTTTCTTATTTCTTTTCTTATTTATGTTCTTATTCTTAATTCTGTTCTTTATTATGTTCTTATTTCTATTCTTATTTCTGTTCTTATTATTGTTCTCATTTCTGTTCTTATTCTTATTTCTGTTATTATTCTTATTTCTGTTATTATTCTTATTTCTGTTCTTATTTTTATTCTTATTCTTATTTCTGTTCTTAGTCTTACTTCTGTTCTTAGTCTTTTTTCTTTTCTTATTTTTATTCTTATTTTTATTCTTATTTCTGTTCTTATTTCTAATCTTATTCTTATTTCTGATCTTTTTTCTGTTCTTATTCTTATTTCTGTTCTTATTTTTATTCTTATTTTTGTTCTTATTTCAGTTCTTATTCTTTTTCTGTTCTTATTCTTATTTCTGTTCTATTTTCTGTTCTTATTTCTGTTCTTATTTTTATTCTTATTTCTGTTTCTATTTCTGTTTATATTCTTATTTCTGTTCTTATTCTTATTTCTGTTCTATTTTCTGTTCTTATTTCTGTTCTTATTTTTATTCTTATTTCTGTTCTTATTTCTATTCTTATTTCTGTGCTTATTTTGATTCTTATTTCTGTTAATTTTTATTCTTATTTTTTTTCTTATTCCTATTTTTGTTCTTGTTCTTATTTCTGTTCTTATTCTTATTCTTATTTCTGTTCTTGTTCCTATTCTTATTTCTGTTCTTATTCTTATTCTTATTGCTGTTCTTATTTTTATTCTTATTTCTGTTTCTATTTCTGTTTATATTCTTACTTCTGTTCTTATTCTTATTTCTGTTCTTATTTGTATTCTTATTTATGTTCTTTTTTCTATTCTTATTATTATTTCTGTTCTTATTTTGATTATAATTTATGTTCTTATTTCTATTATTACTTCTGTTCTTACTTCTATTCTTATTTCTATTCTTATTTTTATTATTATTTTTATTCTTTTTTCTTTTCTTATTTTTATTGTTATTTCTGTTCTTATTTTTATTCTTACTTCTGTTCTTATTCTTATTTCTGTTCTTATTTCTATTCTTATTTCTGTTCTTATTTCTATTTTTATTTCTGTTCTTATTCTTATTTCTGTTCTTTTTTTGTTTCTTATTTCTGTTCAACTTTTATTCTTGTTTCTGTTCTTATTCTTTTTTCTGTTCCTATTTCTGTTTTATTCTTGTTTCAGTTCTTATTCTTATTTCTTTTCTTATTCTTATTTCTGTTCTTATTTTTGTTCTTTTTCTTATTTCTGTTCTTGTTTGTGTTCTTATTTTTATTCTTATTTCTGTTCTTATTCTTATTTCTGTTATTATTCTAATTTCTGTTCTTATTCTTAATTATGTTCTTATTTTTATTTCTGTTCTTATTTCTATTCTTATTCTTATTTCTGTTCTTGTTTTTATTCTTATTTATGTTCTCATCTCTATTCTTATTTTTATTCCTATTCTTATTTCTGTTCTTATTTCTATTTCTTCTGTTCCTATTTATGTTCTTATTTTGATTTTGATTTTTGTACTTATTTCTATTCATTATTTCTATTCTTATTTTTTTTCTGTTCTTATTCTTGTTTCTGTTTTTATTTCTGTTCTTATTCTTATTTCTGTTCTTATTTTTATACTTCACTCTGTTCTTATTTCTATCTTTGTTCTTATTTCTGATTATTTCTATTCTTATTTTTGTTTATTTCTAATCTTTTTTTGTTCTTTTTTCTGTTCTTACTTTTATTCTTATTTTTGCTTTTTTTTTTCTGTTCTTATTTCTTTTCTTATTTCTGTTCTTCTTTATGTTCTTATTTTTATACTTATTCCTATTTCTGTATTTATTTCTATTCTTAATCTTATTTCTGTTCTTATTTTGATTCTTATTTCTGTTCTTATTTTTATTCTTATTTCTGTTCTTATTTCTGTTCTTAGTCTTATTTCTGTTCATTTTTCTGTTCTTATTTTTATTCTTATTTCTTTTCTTTTTTTATTCTTATTTCTGGTCTTTTTTTCTTATTTCTTTTCTCCTTTCTATTCTTATTTCTGTTCTCATAACTATTCTTATTTCTGTTCTTATTTTTATTCTTATTTCTGTTCTCATTTATATTCTTATTTCTGTTCTTATTCTTATTTTTATTCTTATTTCTTTCCTTGTTCTTATTTTGATTCTTATTTCTGTTCTTACTTCTATTCTTACTTCTGTTTTTATTTCTGTTCTTACTTATATTCTTATTTTTGTTCTTATTTCTGTTCTTATTCTTATTTCTATTCTTATTTCTATTCTTATTCTTATTTCTGTTCTTATTTCTATTCTTATTCTTATTTCTGTTCCTTTTTTTGTTCTTATTCTTATTTTTTTTTTATTATTCTTTTTTCTGTTCATACTTCTATATTTACTTATTTCTTTTTTTATTTCTGTTCTTATTTCTATTCCTCATTCTGTTCTTATTTCTATTCTAATTTCTGTTCTTATTCTTATTTCTGTTCTTATTTCTGTTCTTATTATTTCTGTTCTTATTTCTATTCTTATTTCTTTTCTTATTTCTGTTCTTATTCTTATTTCTATTCTTATTTTATCTCTTATTCTTATTTCTGTTCATTTTGATTCTTATTTCTGTTTATTTCTATTCTTTTTTCTGGTAATTTCTGTTCTTATTTCTTTTCTTATTTCTATACTTATTCCTATTTCTGTATTTATTTTTATTCTTAATCTTATTTCTGTACTTATTTTGATTCCTATTTCTGTTATTTTTATTCTTATTTCTGTTCTTATTTCTGTTCTTATTCTTATTTCTGTTCTTATTTCTGTTAATATTGTTTTTATGTTCTTATTTCTGTTCTTATTTCTGTTCTTATTCTTTTTTCTGATCTTATTTCTGTTATTATTTTTATTCTTATATCTGTTTTTTTATTCCTATTTCTGTATATAAATTTCTGTTATTATTCTTATTTCTGTTCATTTTTCTGTTCTTATTTTTATTCTTATTTTTTTTCTTTTTTTATTCTTATTTCTGTTCTTACTTTTAATGATATTTCTATTCTTATTTATATTCCTATATCTGTTCTTATTTCTATTCTTTTTCTTATTTCTGTTCTTATTTCTTTTCTTATTTCTGTTCTTATTTCTATACTTATTCCTATTTCTGTATTTATTTTTATTCTTAATCTTATTTCTGTACTTATTTTGATTCCTATTTTTGTTCATATTTTTATTCTTATTTCTGTTCTTATTTCTGTTCTTATTCTTATTACTGTTCTTATTTCTGTTAATATTGTTTTTATGTTCTTATTTCTGTTCTTATTTTTGTTTTTATTCTTTTTTCTGATCTTATTTCTGTTATTATTTTTATTCTTATTTTTATTCTTATATCTGTTTTTTTTATTCCTATTTCTGTATATAAATTTCTGTTATTATTCTTATTTCTGTTCATTTTTCTGTTCTTATTTTTATTCCTATTTCTTTTCTTTTTTTATTCTTATTTCTGTTCTTACTTTTAATGATATTTCTATTCTTATTTATATTCCTATTTCTGTTCTTATTTCTATTCTTATTTCTGTTCTTATTTTTATTCTTATTTCTGGTCTTTTTTTTTCTTATTTCTGTACTCATTTCTATTCTTATTTCTGTTCTCATAACTATTCTTTTTTCTGTTCTTATTTTTATTCTTATTTCTGTTCTCATTTATATTCTTATTTCTGTTCTTATTCTTATTTTTGTTCTTATTTCTGTTCTTATTTCTTTCCTTGTTCTTATTTTGATTCTTATTTCTGTTCTTATTCTTATTTCTATTCATATTTCTGTTCTTATTCTCACTTCAGTTCTTATTTCTGTGCTTATTTCTGCCCTTATTCTCATTTCAGTTCTTATTTCTGTGCTTATTTCTGCTCTTATTCTTATTTCTATTCCTATTTCTGTTCTTATTTATATTCTTATTCCTATTTCTGTTCCTTTTTCTGTTCTTATTCTTATTTTTATTTTTTTATTTTTTATTTTTTATTTCTGTTCATACTTTTATTTTAACTTATTTATTTTCTTATTTCTGTTCTTATTTCTGTTCTTATTCTTATTTCTGTTCTTATTTCTGTTCTTATTTTGATTCTTTTTTCTGTTTATTTCTATTCTTATTTCTGTTCTTATTTTTATTCTTATTTATTTTTTTTATTTCTGTACTTATTCTTATTTCTGTTCTTTTTTCTATTCTTATTCTTATTTCTGTTCCTTTTTCTGTTCCTTTTCTTATTTTTTTTTTTACTCTTATTTCTGTTCATATTTTTATTTCTACTTATTTATTTTCATATTTCTATTCTTATTTCTGTTCTTATTTCTGTTCTTATTCTTTTTTCTGTTCTTAATCTTATTTCTGTTCTTATTTTAATTCTTATTTCTGTTCTTATTTCTGTTTTTATTTTTATTCTTATTTCTGTTCTTATTTTTATTCTTATTTCTGTTCTTGTTTTTATTCTTATTTATGTTCTCATCTCTATTCTTATTTTTGTTCCTATTCTTATTTCTGTTCTTATTTCTATTTCTTCTGTTCTTATTTATGTTCTTATTTTGATTTTGATTTTTGTACTTATTTCTATTCATTATTTCTATTCTTATTTTTTTTCTGTTCTTATTCTTGTTTCTGTTTTTATTTCTGTTCTTATTCTTATTTCTGTTCTTATTTTTATACTTCACTCTGTTCTTATTTCTATCTTTGTTCTTATTTCTGATTATTTCTATTCTTATTTCTGTTTATTTCTAATCTTTTTTTGTTCTTTTTTCTGTTCTTACTTTTATTCTTATTTTTGCTTTTTTTTCTGTTCTTATTTCTTTTCTTATTTCTGTTCTTCTTTATGTTCTTATTTTTATACTTATTCCTATTTCTGTATTTATTTCTATTCTTAATCTTATTTCTGTTCTTATTTTGATTCTTATTTCTGTTCTTATTTTTATTCTTATTTCTGTTCTTATTGCTGTTCTTAGTCTTATTTCTGTTCATTTTTCTGTTCTTATTTTTATTCTTATTTCTTTTCTTTTTTTATTCTTATTTCTGGTCTTTTTTTCTTATTTCTTTTCTCATTTCTATTCTTATTTCTGTTCTCATAACTATTCTTTTTTTCTGTTCTTATTTTTATTCTTATTTCTGTTCTCATTTATATTCTTATTTCTGTTCTTATTCTTATTTTTGTTCTTATTTCTGTTCTTATTTCTTTCCTTGTTCTTATTTTGATTCTTATTTCTGTTCTTACTTCTATTCTTACTTCTGTTTTTATTTCTGTTCTTGCTTATATTTTTATTTTTGTTCTTATTTCTGTTCTTATTCTTATTTCTATTCATATTTCTGTTCTTATTCTCATTTCAGTTCTTATTTCTGTGCTTATTTCTGCTCTTATTTTTATTTATGTTCTTATTTCTGTTCTTATTCTTATTTCTGTTTTTATTTTGATTTTTATTTCTGTTTATTTCTATTCTTTTTTTATTCTTATTTATGTTCTTATTTCTACTCTTATTCTTATTTCTGTTCTTATTTTGATTCTTATTTCTGTTTATTTCTATTCTTATTTCTGTTCTTTTTTATATTCTTATTCCTATTTCTGTTCCTTTTTCTGTTCTTATTCTTATTTTTATTCTTTTTTTGATTCTTATTTCTGTTCATACTTTTATTTTTACTTATTTCTGTTCTTATTTCTGTTCTTATTCTTATTTCTGTTCTTATTTCTGTTCTTATTTTGATCCTTTTTTCTGTTTATTTCTATTCTTATTTCTGTTCTTATTTTTATTCTTATTTTTTTTTTATTTCTGTACTTATTCTTATTTCTGTTCTTATTTCTATTCTTATTCTTATTTCTGTTCCTTTTCTTATTTTTTTTTTTATTCTTATTTCTGTTCATAATTTTATTTTTACTTATTTATTTTCTTATTTCTATTCTTATTTCTGTTCTTATTTCTATTCTTATTCTTATTTCTGTTCTTTTTTCTGTTCTTATTCTTATTTTTGTTCTTTTTTTATTCTTATTTCTGTTCATACTTTTATTTTTTATTTTTTATTTTCTTATTTCTGTTCTTATTCTTATTTCTGTTCTTATTTTGATTCTTATTTCTTTTTTTATTTCTGAACTTATTCTTATTTATGTTCTTATTTCTGCTCTTATTCTTTTTTCTGTTCTTACTCTTATTTCTGTTCTTATTTTAATTCTTATTTCTGTTCTTATTTCTATTCTTATTTCTGTTCTTATTTTTATTCTTATTTCTGTTCTTATTTTTTTCTTATTTTTATTCTTATTTCTATTTTTATTTTTATTCTTATTTATGTTCTTATTTCTATCTTTATTTCTGTTCTTTTTTTTATATTTATTTTTGGTCTTTTTTTTATTCTTATTTCTGTTCTCATTTCTACTCTTATTTCTGTTCTCATTTCTGTTTTTATTTCTGTTCTTCTTTTTATTCTTATTTCTATTCTTATTTTTATTCTTATTTATGTTCTTATTTCTATCCCTATTTCCGTTCTTTTTTTATATTTATTTTTGGATTTTTTTTATTCTTATTTTTGTTCTCATTTCTATTTTTATTTCTATTCTCATTTCTATTCTTATTTCTGTTCTTATTCCTGTTCTTATTATTTCTGTTCTTATTTCTATTCTTATTTATTTTCTTATTTCTGTTCTAATTCTTATTTCTGTTCTTATTTCATTTCTTATTCTTATTTCTGTTCTTATTTTGATTCTTATTTCTGTTTATTTCTATTCTTATTTCTGTTTATTTCTATTCTTATTTCTGTTTATTTCTATTCTTATTTCTGTTCCTATTTTTATTCTTATTTCTATTCTTTTTCTTATTTCTGTTCTTATTTCTTTTCTTATTTCTGTTCTTATTTCTATACTTATTCCTATTTCTGTATTTATTTTTAGTCTTAATCTTATTTTTGTTCTTATTTTGATTCTTATTTCTGTCCTTATTTTTATTCTTATTTCTGTTCTTATTTCTATTCTTATTTCTTTTTTATTTCTGTACTTATTCTTATTTCTGTTCTTATTTCTATTCTTATTCTTATTTCTGTTCCTTTTTCTGTTCTTATTCTTATTTTTGTTCTTTTTTGATTCTTATTTCTGTTCATACTTCTATATTTACTTATTTATTTTTTTATTTCTGTTCTTATTTCTATTCCTCATTCTGTTCTTTTTTCTATTCTAATTTCTGTTCTTATTCTTATTTCTGTTCTTATTTCTGTTCTTATTTCTATTCTTATTTCTTTTTTATTTCTGTACTTATTCTTATTTCTGTTCTTATTTCTATTCTTATTCTTATTTCTGTTCCTTTTTCTGTTCTTATTCTTATTTTTGTTCTTTTTTGATTCTTATTTCTGTTCATACTTCTATATTTACTTATTTATTTTTTTATTTCTGTTCTTATTTCTATTCCTTATTCTGTTCTTTTTTCTATTCTAATTTCTGTTCTTATTCTTATTTCTGTTCTTATTTCTATTCGTATTCTTATTTATGTTCTTTTTTCCTTTCTTATTCTTTTTTCTGTTCTTAATCTTATTTCTGTTCTTATTTCTGTTCTTATTTTTATTCTTATTTATGTTCTTATTTTTTTCTTATTTTTATTCTTATTTCTATTCTTATTTCTGTTCTCATTTCTACTCTTATTTTTGTTCTCATTTCTGTTTTTATTTCTGTTCTTATTTTTATTCTTATTTCTATTCTTATTTTTATTCTTATTTATGATCTTATTTCTATCCCTATTTCTGTTCTTTTTTTATATTTATTTTTAGTCTTTTTTTATTCTTATTTCTGTTCTCATTTCTATTTTTATTTCTATTCTCATTTCTATTCTTATTTCTGTTCTTATTATTTCTGTTCTTATTTCTATTCTTATTTCTTTTCTTATTGCTATTCTTATTCTTATTTCTGTTCTTATTTCATTTCTTATTCTTATTTCTATTTTTATTTTGATTCCTATTTCTGTTTATTTTGATTCTTATTTCTGTTTATTTCTATTCTTATTTCTGTTTATTTCTATTCTTATTTCTGTTCTTATTTTTATTCTTATTTCTGTTCTTATTTTTATTCTTTTTCTTATTTCTGTTCTTATTTATTTTCTTATTTCTATACTTATTCCTATTTCTGTATTTATTTTTATTCTTAATCGTATTTCTGTTCTTATTTTTATTCTTATTTCTGTTCTTATTTTTATTCTTATTTCTGTTCTTATTTCTGTTCTTATTCTTATTTCTGTTCTTATTCTTTTTTCTGATCTTATTTCTGTTATTATTTTTATTCTTATTTTTATTCTTATATCTGTTTTTTTTTTATTCTTATTTCTGTATATATATTTCTGTTCTTATTCTTATTTCTATTCATTTTTCTGTTCTTATTTTTATTCTTATTTCTTTTCTTTTTTTTATTCTTATTTCTGTTCTTACTTTTAATGATATTTCTATTCTAATTTATATTCCTATTTCTGTTCTTATTTCTATTCTTATTTCTGTTCTTATTTTTATTCTTATTTCTGGTCTTTTTTTTCTTATTTCTGTTCTCATTTCTATTACTATTTCTGTTCTCATAACTATTCTTTTTTCTGTTCTTATTTTTATTCTTATTTCTGTTCTCATTTCTTTCCTTGTTCTTATTTTGATTCTTATTTCTGTTCTTACTTCTATTCTTACTTCTGTTTTTATTTCTGTTCTTACTTATATTCTTATTTTTGTTCTTATTTCTGTTCTTATTCTTGTTCTTATTTCTGGTCTTTTTTTCTTATTTCTGTTCTCATTTCTATTCCTATTTCTGTTCTCATAACTATTCTTTTTTCTGTTCTTATTTTTATTCTTATTTCTGTTCTCATTTCTTTCCTTGTTCTTATTTTGATTCTTATTTCTGTTCTTACTTCTGTTTTTATTTCTGTTCTTACTTATATTCTTATTTTTGTTCTTATTTCTGTTCTTATTCTTATTTCTATTCATATTTCTGTTCTTATTCTCATTTCAGTTCTTATTTCTGTGCTTATTTCTGCTCTTATTCTTATTTCTGTTCTTATTTCTGTTCTTATTTCTGTTCCTATTCTTATTTCTGTTTTTATTTTTATTTCTGTTTATTTCTTTATTTCTATTCTTTTTTTATTCTTTTTTCTGTTCTTATTTCTACTCTTATTCTTATTTCTGTTCTTATTTTGATTTTTATTTCTGTTTATTTATATTCTTATTTCTGTTCTTATTTATATTCTTATTCCTATTTCTGTTCTTATTCTTATTTTTATTCTTTTTTTGATTCTTATTTCTGGTTTATTCCCTGGTTTGTCTGCATCAACTGATCTACTGTGTACCGACCCGGCTTGTCAGTTAACCCTTCTCCTGCTGAGTCCCTGGCTTATCTGTATCAACTGATCTACTGTGTACCGACCCGGCTTGTCAATTAACCCTTCTCCTGCTGAATCCCTGGCTTATCTGCACCAACTGATCTACTGTAAACCGACCCGGCTTGTCAGTTAACCCTTCTCCTGCTGAATCCCTGGCTTATCTGCATCAACTGATCTACTGTGTACCGACCCGGCTTTTCAGTTAACCCTTCTCCTGCTGAATCCCTGGCTTATCTACATCAACTGATCTACTGTGTACCGACCCGGCTTGTCAATTAACCCTTCTCCTGCTGAGTCCCTGGCTTATCTGTATCAACTGATCTACTGTGTACCAACCCGGCTTGTCAATTAACCCTTCTCCTGCTGAATCCCTGGCTTATCTGCACCAACTGATCTATTGTGTACCGACCCGGCTTGTCAGTTAACCCTTCTCCTGCTGAATCCCTGGCTTATCTACATCAACTGATCTACTGTGTACCGACCCGGCTTGTCAATTAACCCTTCTCCTGCTGAGTCCCTGGCTTATCTGTATCAACTGATCTACTGTGTACCGACCCGGCTTGTCAATTAACCCTTCCCCTGCTGAATCCCTGGCTTATCTGCACCAACTGATCTACTATGTACCGACCCGGCTTGTCAATTAACCCTTCTCCTGCTGAATCCCTGGCTTATCTGCATCAACTGGTCTACTGTGTGCCGACCCGGCTTGTCAATTGACCCTTCCCCTGCTGAGTCCCTGGCTTGCCTGCATCAACTGATCTACTGTGTATCGACCCGACTTGTCAGTTAACCCTTCTCCTGCTGAATCCCTGGCTTAACTGCATCAACTGCATATAAAACATTATTTTATATGCCATTATTTTGTTTTTCCTGATTGTACATTTACAAGTTTCTACTTTTTACCTGTTATTATTCTACTATTTATATGCCTTTATCTTGTTTTTCCTGATTTTATATTTACCAGTAACTAGTTTTACCTGTTATTATTCTTGCCTATTTCCATTGTCCTTATTACCTCTCCTTCTATTATTCTTTGCCTTCCATGCCCTAATTGGTTATTGTTCTCCATCTTGCTATTGTCTCCCTGCTTATTCTTACCTGTTATCCGCTGTCCTTACTATCTTACTGTTCTGCTATCATTCTTACCTGTCTTCATTGTCCTTATTATCTCACTGTACTGTTGTTCCATGCCCTCCATACCCTAATTCGTTATTATCTTCCACCTTTTCATTGTCTTCCTGCCTTTGTTCTTACCTGTTTTTCACTGTCACCACTATCTCACTGTTCTGTTACTCTCTCTCCCTACTATGCCTCCCCGCTCTCACTCCATACCCATACTCTCCCCCCGCCCTACCTCTTCCGTTCCTCCCTGCCATCCCCCACGCGCTGCTCATCTTGCTAACCTCATCCCCATTTCCCCCCTCTCCTCTCCCCCTTTCTTCTGTGCCCTCTGGAATGCCAGATCCGTCCGCAACAAGCTGACTGCTATCCACGACCTCTTTCTATCTAACTCCTTTAACCTTCTTGCCGTTACTGAAACCTGGCTCTCCGATTCTGATACTACTTCCCCCGCTGCCCTCTCCTATGGTGGCCTTTCCTTCACCCACTCCGCCAGGCCTGGTGCCCGCCCTGGCGGTGGAGTTGGCCTCCTCCTCTCCTCCACCTGTACTTTTCATGTCATTCCCCCTGAACCCTCCCTCTCCTTCTCCTCTTTTAAAGCTCACTCCATCCGCCTCTTCTACCCCATCCATCTCCGCGTCACTGTCATCTACCGCCCCCCTGGCCCCACCTCGCTCTTCCTTGACAACTTTGCTAGCTGGCTTCCTTACTACCTCTCCTCCGATCTCCCCTCGATCATTCTCGGTGACTTTAATATCCCCATCGACAACCCCACCTACCCTGCTTCCAGAAAACTGCTCACCCTCTCTTCCTCCCTTGGTCTCACCCAATGGACCTCCTCCTCTACCCACTGCTTTGGTCACTCCCTTGATCTTGTCTTCTCCTACCTATGTAATCTCTCCGACTTCTCCATCTCTCCCTTTCCTCTATCCGACCACCATCTTTTCTCCTTCTCTCTCTCCTCTTCTCCTGCTCCCCTCCCCCTGCCCAAACCTACTCTGTCCATACGCAACCTCGATGCTCTTGACCCTGCCTCTCTGTCCTCCTCTCTCGATAACCTCCTTTCTCCCCTTTCCTCCTAGGCCTGCCCCAACCAGGCGGTCTCCCTCTACAATCACACCCTCACCTCCGCTCTGGACGCGGTCGCCCCTGCCCACTCCGTCCACCCCCGCTGCTCCAAACCCCAACCCTGGCACTCCAAATTTACCCGCTTCCTCCAAAAATGCTCCCGTTCCGCCGAACGTCACTGGAGAAAATCCCGCTCCCTGGCTGACTTCCTCCACTTTAAATTCATCCTTTCATCCTACAGCTCTGCCCTCTCACTCGCTAAACAATCTTTCTTTAAATCCCAGTCCTCTAACCCCCGCCGCCTCTTTGCCACCTTCAGCACTCTCTTGGCCCCCTCCCCTCCCCCCCACCCCCTCCTCCCTGACTGCCTCTGATTTCGCCTCCTTCTTCTCCTCTAAAATCGAGGCCATCCGACTTGAAATCTCCTCCTCCACTCTCTCTTCCACCCCACCACTCTTCTGTCCTCCCCCCCAACCACCTTCCCCTCCACTCCTTCCGTCCCACCACCGGCGACGAAGTCCACTCTCTCATTTTATCCTCCCCCCCACTACCTGCCCCCTGGATCCCATCCCCTCCCACCTTCTTCGCTCCCTTTCCCCCACCACCTGTTCCCACCTCGCTCACCTCTTTAATCTCTCCCTCTCCACTGGCATCTTCCCCTCCTCCTTCAAACATGCTCTCGTATTCCCCATTCTTAAGAAACCTAATCTCGACCCCACTTCTCTCTCGAACTATCGTCCCATATCTCTTCTCCATTTTGCCTCCAAAATTCTTGAGAGGCTCGTCTGCAGCCGTCTCACCTCCTACCTTTCTGAATACTCCCTCCTTGATCCTCTCCAGTCTAGTTTCCGCCCCCTCCACTCCACTGAAACTGCCCTGGCTAAAGTCACCAATGACCTCCTCTCTGCAAAAGCCAGGGGCCACTTTTCCCTTCTCCTCCTCCTTGACCAGTCTTTGACACCGTTGACCACCCCTTCCTCCTTCACACCCTCCAGTCTTTCGGCCTCTCCGGCCCAGTCCTGTCCTGGTTCACCTCTTACCTTACTCACCGTTCCTTCTCTGTCACCACCTCTGGGTCTCTCTCCCCCCCATCCACCCTTCCAGTCGGGGTCCCTCAGGGCTCTGTTCTGGGACCCTGACTCTTCTCTCTATACACCTCCTCCCTGGGTGAACTCATCAGCTCCTTCGGCTTCAGCTACCACCTTTACGCTGACGACACTCAACTATACCTCTCCTCTCCTGATCTCTCTCCCTCCCTCCTCTCTAGGGTGTCCGCCTGCCTCTCTGCCATCTCCTCCTGGATGTCCTCTCGATTCCTCAAACTTAACCTTGCCAAAACTGAGCTCATAGTTTTTCCTCCCTCTCATACCCCATCCCCTTCTGACCTCTTCATCACTGTCGACAACACCTCTATCTCCCATGTCCCCCAACTTCGCTGCCTTGGTGTCATCCTCAACTCCTCTCTCTCCTTTGGCCCCCACATCCTCTCTCTTGCTAAATCCTGCCGCTTCCAGCTGCGCAACATCGCTCGCATCCGGCCCTTCCTCTCCCAAGATGCCACCAAATGCCGTATCCACTCTCTGATCATCTCCCGCCTGGACTACTGCAACCTCCTCCTCACTGGCCTCCCCCACTCTCATCTCGATCCCCTTCGATCTGATCTTAACGCTGCCGCTAGGCTTATTTTTCTTTCTCGCCGCTCCTCTTCTGTCTCCCCCTCTACATAGCCCTTCACTGGCTCCCATTCCCCTTCAGAATCCTCTTTAAGCTCCTCACACTCACCTACAAGGCCCTCGCCAACTCCACTGCGCCCTACATCTCCACCCTCCTCTCTATTCATGCTCCATCCCGCCCTCTCCGTTCTGCCTCTGACCGTCCCCTCTCTTCCCCCCTTATAACCTCCTCCCACGCGCGTATCCAAAACTTCGCCCGCGCTGCCCCCCTCCACTGGAACAAGCTCCCTCCCTCCATCAGAACTTCCCTAATCTGTCCAGCTTCAAACGGGCCCTAAAAACCCACCTTTTTCTTAAAGCCTTTCTGTCTCCCACTTAACTTCCTACCTTATCTTCTGCCTCTGTCCCCCTACTCTCCCTCTCTCTCCTGCGTCTCTCTGTCTGTCCACCCCTCCCCTTAGATTGTACGCTCCTCTGAGCAGGGCCATCTCTCCTCCTGTTTCCACCACTTCTAACTCTGCTCTCCAGCTACTTAGCCCTCCTCCTCGAGGGTCCTCCACCCCACGTCCAATCTCGCTCCCTCCTCCCCCCTGGGGGTCTCCCTGTCTTCTGCGCCCTCCTTCTTGGGCCCCGTCATTTGCGGATCCTCCCTCCCCCTTTCCCGCCCTCTCTAGCTGTGCATTGAGCGTACTGAGTTGCTGTGTTTACTGTACTGTGCTGTCTCCCATTGTATTGTGATTTTGTTTATCTCTGTGCGGCGCTGCGGATGCCTTGTGGCGCCTTATAAATAAATATTAATAATAAAATTCTTATTTCTGTTCATACTTTTATTTTTACTAATTTATTTTCTTATTTCTGTTCTTATTTCTGTTCTTATTCTTATTTCTGTTCTTATTTCTGTTCTTATTTTGATTCTTATTTCTGTTTATTTCTATTCTTATTTCTGTTCTTATTTTTATTCTTATTTCTTTTTTTATTTCTGTACTTATTCTTATTTCTGTTCCTTTGTCTTTTCTTATTCTTATTTTTTTTTTATTCTTATTTCTGTTCATACTTCTATATTTACTTATTTATTTTCTTATTTCTATTCTTATTTCTGTTCTTAATTCTATTCTTATTTTTTTTATTTCTGTACTTATTCTTATTTCTGTTCTTATTTATATTCTTATTCTTATTTATGTTTCTTTTTCTGTTCTAATTCTTATTTTTGTTCTTTTTTTATTCTTATTTCTGTTGATACTTTTATTTTTACTTATTTATTTTCTTATTTCTGTTCTTATTTCTGTTCTTATTCTTATTTTTGTTCTTTTTTTATTCTTATTTCTGTTGATACTTTTTTTTTTTACTTATTTATTTTCTTATTTCTGTTCTTATTTCTGTTCTTATTCTTATTTTTGTTCTTATTTCTGTTCTTATTTTGATTCTTATTTCTTTTTTTATTTCTTTACTTATTCTTATTTCTATTCTAATTTCTGTTCTTATTCTTATTTCTGTTCTTATTTTTATTCTTATTTATGTTTTTATTTCTGTTCTTATTTTTGTTCTTATTTCTATTCTAATTTCTGTTCTTATTCTTATTTCTGTTCTTATTTCTGTTCTTATTTTTTTTCTTATTTCTGTTCTTATTTCTCTTCTTATTATTGTTCTTATTTCTGTTCTTATTCTTATTTCTGTTCTTATTTTTGTTCTTATTTTTTTTCTTATTTCTGTTCTTATTTCTATTCTTTTTCTTATTTCTGTTCTCATTTATGTACTTTTTTCTGTTCTTATTCTTATTTCTGTTCTTATTTTTGTTCTTATTTCTTTTCTTATTTTGATTTATATTTCTGTACTTATTTCTATTCTTATTTCTTTTTTTGTTCTTATTTTTATTCTTATTTCTGTTCTTATTTCTATTCTTATTTTTGTTCTTATTTTGATTTATATTTCTGTACTTATTTCTATTCTTATTTCTGTTCTTGTTCTTATTTCTGTTCTTTTTTCTGTACTTGTTCTTATTTCCGTATTTATTTCTATTCTTATTCTTATTTCTGTTCTTATTCTTATTTCTGTTCTTATTTCTGTTCTCATTTCTGTTCTTATTCATTTTCTGTTCTTATTTCTGTTCTTATTTCTGTTCTTAATCTTGATTCTTTTCTTATTTCTGTTTTTATTCATTTTTCTGTTTTTATTTCTGTTCTTATTTCTGTTCTTATTCTTGTTTCTTTTCTTATTTCTTTTCCTTTTCTTATTTCTGTTCTTATTCTTATTTCTGTTCTATTTTCTATTCTTTTTTCTGTTCTTATTTTGATTCTTATTTCTGTTTATTTCTATTCTTATTTCTGTTCTTATTTTTATTCTTATTTCTGTTCTTATTTCTATTCTTTTTCTTATTTCTGTTCTAATTTCTTTTCTTATTTCTGTTCTTATTTCTATACTTATTCCTATTTCTGTATTTATTTTTATTATTAATCTTATTTCTGTTCTTATTTTGATTCTTATTTCTGTTCTTATTTTTATTCTTATTTCTGTTCTTATTTCTGTTCTTATTCTTTTTTCTGATCTTATTTCTGTTCTTATTTTTAATCTTATATCTGTTTTTTATTCTTATTTCTGTATATATATATTTCTGTTCTTATTCTTTTTTCTGTTCATTTTTCTGTTCTTATTTTTATTCTTATTTCTTTTTTTTTTTTATTCTTATTTCTGTTCTTACTTTTAATGATATTTCTATTCTTATTTGTATTCCTATTTCTGTTCTTATTTCTATTCTTATTTCTGTTCTTATTTGTATTCTTATTTCTGATCTTTTTTTTTCTTATTATTGTTGTCATTAATATTCTTATTTCTGTTCTCATAACTATTTTTTTTCTGTTCTTACTTTTATTGTTATTTCTGTTCTCATTTATATTCTTATTTCTGTTCTTATTCTTATTTCTGTTCTTATTTCTATCCTTGTTCTTATTTTGATTATTATTTCTGTTCTTATTCTTATTTCATTTCTTATTTCTATTCTTTTTTCTGTTGTTATTTTGATTCTTATTTCTTTTTATTTTTATTCTTATTTCTGTTCTTATTCCTATTTCTGTTCTTATTCTAATTTCTGTTATTATTTCTGTTCTTATTCTTATTCTTATTTCTGTTCCTATTTCTGTTCTTATTCTTATTTCTGTTCTTATTTCTGTTCTTATTCTTGATTCTTTTCTTATTCTTATTCTTATTTCTGTTCCTATTTCTGTTCTTATTCTTATTTCTGTTCTTATTCTTATTTCTGTTCTTATTCTTATTCTTATTTCTGTTCTTATTTCTGTTCTTATTCTTATTTCTGTTCTTATTCTTATTTCTGTTCTTATTTTTATTCTTATTTCTGTTCTTATCTCTGTTCTTATTCTTATTTCTGTTCTTAGTCTTATTTCTGTTCTTATTTTTGTTCTTATTTTTATTCTTAGTTCTGTTCTTATTTCTATTCTTTTTTTTTTATTTCTGTACTTATTCTTATTTCTTTTCTTATTTATATTCTTATTCTTATTTCCTGGTACTTTTTCTGTTCTTATTCTTATTCTTTTTTTTATTCTTATTTCTGTTCATACTTTTATTTTTACTTATTTTTTTTTTATTTCTGTTCTTATTTCTGTTCTTATTCTTATTTCTATTCTTATTCTTATTTCTGTTCTTATTCTTATTTCCGTATTTTTTTCTATTCTTAATCTTATTTCTGTTCTTATTTTGATTCTTATTTCTGTACTTACTTTTATTTCTATTTACTGTTCTTATTTCTGTTCTCATTTCTGTTCTTATTCTTATTTCTGTTCTTATTTCTGTTCTTATTTTTATTCTTATTTTGATTCTTATTTCTGTTTTAATTCTTATTTATGTTCTTATTTTTATTATTATTTCTAGTCTTTTTTCTGTTTTTAATTCTGTTTTTCTTTTTAATCTTTTTTCTATTCTTATTTCTATTCTTATTCTTAATTATGTTCTTATTTCTATTCTTATTTCTGTTCCTATTATTGTTCTTATTTCTGTTCTTATACTTAATTATGTTCTTATTTCTATTCCTATTTCTGTTCTTATTTCTGTTCTTTTTATTATTCTGAATTCTGTTCTTATTTATGTTTATATTTCTGTTCTTATTTCTGTTCTTATTTCTGTTCCTATTATGATTCTTATTTCTGTTCTTATTTTTGTTCTTATTTTTATTCTTATTTCTGTTCTTATTTCTATTCTTATTCTTATTTCTGATCTTTTTTCGTTCTCATTCTTATTTCTGTTCTTATTTTTGTTCTTATTTCTGTTCTTATTCTTATTTCTATTCTTATTCTTATTTCTGTTCTTAGTCTTATTTCTGTTCTTAGTCTTATTTCTGTTCTTATTTTTATTCTTATTTCTGTTCTTATTTCTAATTTTATTCTTATTTCTGATCTTTTTTCTGTTGTTATTCTTATTTCTGTTCTTATTTTTATTCTTATTTTTGTTCTTATTTCTGTTCTTATTCTTATTTCTGTTCTTAGTCTGATTTCTGTTCTTAGTCTTATTTCTGTTCTTATTTTTGTTCTTATTTTTATTCTTATTTCTGTTTCTCATTTTAATCTTATTCTTTTTTCTGATCTTTTTTCTGTTCTTATTCTTATTTCTGTTCTTATTTTTATTCTTATTTCTGATCTTATTTTTATTCTATTTTCTGTTTCTATTTCTGTTTCTATTCTTATTTCTGTTCTTATTCTTATTTCTGTTCTATTTTCTTTTCTTATTTCTGTTCTTATTTTTATTCTTATTTCTGTTCTTATTTCTATTCTTATTTCTGTGCTTATTTTGATTTTTATTTCTGTTAATTTTTATTCTTATTTCTGTTCTTATTCCTATTTCTGTTCTTATTCTTATTTCTGTTCTTATTCTTATTCTTATTTCTGTTCTTATTCCTGTTTTTATTTCTGTTCTTATTCTTATTTCTGTTCTATTTTCTGTTCTTATTTCTGTTCTTATTTTTATTCTTATTGCTGTTCTTATTTTTATTCTTATTTCTGTTTCTATTTCTGTTTATATTTTTATTTCTGGTCTTATTCTTATTTCTGTTCTTATTTTTATTCTTATTTATGTTCTTGTTTCTATTCTTATTCTTATTTCTGTTCTTATTTTGATTATTATTTCTGTTCTTATTTCTATTATTACTTCTGTTCTTACTTCTATTCTTATTTCTATTCTTATTTTTATTATTATTTTTATTCTTTTTTCTTTTCTTATTTTTATTGTTATTTCTGTTCTTATTTTTATTCTTACTACTGTTCTTATTCTTATTTCTGTTCTTATTTCTATTCTTATTTCTGTTCTTATTTCTATTCTTATTTCTATTCTTGTTCTTATTTCTGTTTTTATTTCATGTTCCTATTTCTGTATTTATTCTTATTTCCGTATTCATTTCTATTCTTAATCTTATTTCTGTTCTTATTTTGATTCTTATTTCTGTTCAACTTTTAATCTTGTTTCTGTTCTTATTCTTATTTCTGTTCTTATTTCTGTTCTCATTTCTGTTCTTATTCTTTTTTCTGTTCCTATTTCTGTTTTATTCTTGTTTCAGTTCTTATTCTTGTTTCTTTTTTTATTCTTATTTCAGTTCTTATTATTGTTCTTTTTCTTATTTCTGTTCTAATTTGTGTTCTTATTTTTATTCTTATTTCTGTTCTTATTCTTATTTCTGTTATTATTCTAATTTCTGTTCTTATTCTTATTTCTAATCTTATTTCTGTTCTTATTTATGTTCTTATTCTTATTTCTATTATTTATTATGTTCTTTTTTTCTATCCTTATTTCTGTTCTTATTATTGATCTTATTTCTGTTCTTATTCTTATTTCTGTTCTTATTGTTATTTCTGTTCTTATTTTTATTCTTATTTCTGTTCTTATTTCTATTCTTATTCTTATTTCTGTTCTTTTTTTATTTGTTCTTATTTTTATTCTTATTTCTGTTCTTATTTTTATTCTTATTTTTGTTCTTATTTCTATTCTTATTTCTGTTCCTATTTTGATTTATATTTCTGTACTTATTTCTATTCTTATTTCTGTTCTTGTTCTTATTTCTGTTCTTATTTCTGTACTTATTCTTATTTCCGTCTTTATTTCTATTCTTAATCTTATTTCTATTATTATTTTGATTCTTATTTCTGTTCTTACTTTTATTCTTATTTCTGTTCTTATTCTTATTTCTGTTCTCATTTCTGTTCTTATTCTTATTTCTGTTCTTATGCTAATTTCTGTTCTTATTCTTAATTCTGTTCTTATGTCTGTTCTTATTCTTATGTATGTTCTTATTTATATTCTTATTCTTATTTCTTTTTTTATTTATGTTCTTATTCTTATTTCTGTTCTTTATTATGTTCTTATTTCTATTCTTATTTCTGTTCTTATTTCTGTTCTTATTCTTATTTCTGTTCTTATTCTTATTTCTGTTCTTATTTTTATTCTTATTTCTGTTCTTATTCTTATGTATGTTCTTATTTCTGTTCTTATTCTTATTTCTGTTCTTATTTTTATTCTATTTTCTGTTTCTATTTCTGTTTCTATTCTTATTTCTGTTCTTATTCTTATTTCTGTTCTATTTTCTTTTCTTATTTCTGTTCTTATTTTTATTCTTATTTCTGTTCTTATTTCTATTCTTATTTCTGTGCTTATTTTGATTTTTATTTCTGTTAATTTTTATTCTTATTTCTGTTCTTATTCCTATTTCTGTTCTTATTCTTATTTCTGTTCTTATTCTTATTCTTATTTCTGTTCTTATTCCTGTTCTTATTTCTGTTCTTATTCTTATTTCTGTTCTATTTTCTGTTCTTATTTCTGTTCTTATTTTTATTCTTATTGCTGTTCTTATTTTTATTCTTATTTCTGTTTCTATTTCTGTTTATATTTTTATTTCTGGTCTTATTCTTATTTCTGTTCTTATTTTTATTCTTATTTATGTTCTTGTTTCTATTCTTATTCTTATTTCTGTTCTTATTTTGATTATTATTTCTGTTCTTATTTCTATTATTACTTCTGTTCTTACTTCTATTCTTATTTCTATTCTTATTTTTATTATTATTTTTATTCTTTTTTCTTTTCTTATTTTTATTGTTATTTCTGTTCTTATTTTTATTCTTACTACTGTTCTTATTCTTATTTCTGTTCTTATTTCTATTCTTATTTCTGTTCTTATTTCTATTCTTATTTCTATTCTTGTTCTTATTTCTGTTTTTATTTCATGTTCCTATTTCTGTATTTATTCTTATTTCCGTATTCATTTCTATTCTTAATCTTATTTCTGTTCTTATTTTGATTCTTATTTCTGTTCAACTTTTAATCTTGTTTCTGTTCTTATTCTTATTTCTGTTCTTATTTCTGTTCTCATTTCTGTTCTTATTCTTTTTTCTGTTCCTATTTCTGTTTTATTCTTGTTTCAGTTCTTATTCTTGTTTCTTTTCTTATTCTTATTTCAGTTCTTATTATTGTTCTTTTTCTTATTTCTGTTCTAATTTGTGTTCTTATTTTTATTCTTATTTCTGTTCTTATTCTTATTTCTGTTATTATTCTAATTTCTGTTCTTATTCTTATTTCTAATCTTATTTCTGTTCTTATTTATGTTCTTATTCTTATTTCTGTTATTTATTATGTTCTTTTTTCTATCCTTATTTCTGTTCTTATTATTGATCTTATTTCTGTTCTTATTCTTATTTCTGTTCTTATTGTTATTTCTGTTCTTATTTTTGTTCTTATTTTTATTCTTATTTCTGTTCTTATTTCTATTCTTATTCTTATTTCTGTTCTTTTTTTATTTGTTCTTATTTTTATTCTTATTTCTGTTCTTATTTTTATTCTTATTTCTGTTCTTATTTCTATTCTTATTTCTGTTCCTATTTTGATTTATATTTCTGTACTTATTTCTATTCTTATTTCTGTTCTTGTTCTTATTTCTGTTCTTATTTCTGTACTTATTCTTATTTCCGTCTTTATTTCTATTCTTAATCTTATTTCTATTATTATTTTGATTCTTATTTCTGTTCTTACTTTTATTCTTATTTCTGTTCTTATTTTGATTATTATTTCTGTTCTTATTTCTATTATTACTTCTGTTCTTACTTCTATTCTTATTTCTATTCTTATTTTTATTATTATTTTTATTCTTTTTTCTTTTCTTATTTTTATTGTTATTTCTGTTCTTATTTTTATTCTTACTACTGTTCTTATTCTTATTTCTGTTCTTATTTCTATTCTTATTTCTGTTCTTATTTCTATTCTTATTTCTATTCTTGTTCTTATTTCTGTTTTTATTTCATGTTCCTATTTCTGTATTTATTCTTATTTCCGTATTCATTTCTATTCTTAATCTTATTTCTGTTCTTATTTTGATTCTTATTTCTGTTCAACTTTTAATCTTGTTTCTGTTCTTATTCTTATTTCTGTTCTTATTTCTGTTCTCATTTCTGTTCTTATTCTTTTTTCTGTTCCTATTTCTGTTTTATTCTTGTTTCAGTTCTTATTCTTGTTTCTTTTTTTATTCTTATTTCAGTTCTTATTATTGTTCTTTTTCTTATTTCTGTTCTAATTTGTGTTCTTATTTTTATTCTTATTTCTGTTCTTATTCTTATTTCTGTTATTATTCTAATTTCTGTTCTTATTCTTATTTCTAATCTTATTTCTGTTCTTATTTATGTTCTTATTCTTATTTCTGTTATTTATTATGTTCTTTTTTTCTATCCTTATTTCTGTTCTTATTATTGATCTTATTTCTGTTCTTATTCTTATTTCTGTTCTTATTGTTATTTCTGTTCTTATTTTTATTCTTATTTCTGTTCTTATTTCTATTCTTATTCTTATTTCTGTTCTTTTTTTATTTGTTCTTATTTTTATTCTTATTTCTGTTCTTATTTTTATTCTTATTTTTGTTCTTATTTCTATTCTTATTTCTGTTCCTATTTTGATTTATATTTCTGTACTTATTTCTATTCTTATTTCTGTTCTTGTTCTTATTTCTGTTCTTATTTCTGTACTTATTCTTATTTCTGTCTTTATTTCTATTCTTAATCTTATTTCTATTATTATTTTGATTCTTATTTCTGTTCTTACTTTTATTCTTATTTCTGTTCTTATTCTTATTTCTGTTCTCATTTCTGTTCTTATTCTTATTTCTGTTCTTATGCTAATTTCTGTTCTTATTCTTAATTCTGTTCTTATGTCTGTTCTTATTCTTATGTATGTTCTTATTTATATTCTTATTCTTATTTCTTTTTTTATTTATGTTCTTATTCTTATTTCTGTTCTTTATTATGTTCTTATTTCTATTCTTATTTCTGTTCTTATTTCTGTTCTTATTCTTATTTCTGTTCTTATTCTTATTTCTGTTCTTATTTTTATTCTTATTTCTGTTCTTATTCTTATGTATGTTCTTATTTCTGTTCTTATTCTTATTTCTGTTCTTATTTTTATTCTATTTTCTGTTTCTATTTCTGTTTCTATTCTTATTTCTGTTCTTATTCTTATTTCTGTTCTATTTTCTTTTCTTATTTCTGTTCTTATTTTTATTCTTATTTCTGTTCTTATTTCTATTCTTATTTCTGTGCTTATTTTGATTTTTATTTCTGTTAATTTTTATTCTTATTTCTGTTCTTATTCCTATTTCTGTTCTTATTCTTATTTCTGTTCTTATTCTTATTCTTATTTCTGTTCTTATTCCTGTTCTTATTTCTGTTCTTATTCTTATTTCTGTTCTATTTTCTGTTCTTATTTCTGTTCTTATTTTTATTCTTATTGCTGTTCTTATTTTTATTCTTATTTCTGTTTCTATTTCTGTTTATATTTTTATTTCTGGTCTTATTCTTATTTCTGTTCTTATTTTTATTCTTATTTATGTTCTTGTTTCTATTCTTATTCTTATTTCTGTTCTTATTTTGATTATTATTTCTGTTCTTATTTCTATTATTACTTCTGTTCTTACTTCTATTCTTATTTCTATTCTTATTTTTATTCTTATTTTTATTCTTTTTTCTTTTCTTATTTTTATTGTTATTTCTGTTCTTATTTTTATTCTTACTACTGTTCTTATTCTTATTTCTGTTCTTATTTCTATTCTTATTTCTGTTCTTATTTCTATTCTTATTTCTATTCTTGTTCTTATTTCTGTTTTTATTTCATGTTCCTATTTCTGTATTTATTCTTATTTCCGTATTCATTTCTATTCTTAATCTTATTTCTGTTCTTATTTTGATTCTTATTTCTGTTCAACTTTTAATCTTGTTTCTGTTCTTATTCTTATTTCTGTTCTTATTTCTGTTCTCATTTCTGTTCTTATTCTTTTTTCTGTTCCTATTTCTGTTTTATTCTTGTTTCAGTTCTTATTCTTGTTTCTTTTCTTATTCTTATTTCAGTTCTTATTATTGTTCTTTTTCTTATTTCTGTTCTAATTTGTGTTCTTATTTTTATTCTTATTTCTGTTCTTATTCTTATTTCTGTTATTATTCTAATTTCTGTTCTTATTCTTATTTCTAATCTTATTTCTGTTCTTATTTATGTTCTTATTCTTATTTCTGTTATTTATTATGTTCTTTTTTCTATCCTTATTTCTGTTCTTATTATTGATCTTATTTCTGTTCTTATTCTTATTTCTGTTCTTATTGTTATTTCTGTTCTTATTTTTGTTCTTATTTTTATTCTTATTTCTGTTCTTATTTCTATTCTTATTCTTATTTCTGTTCTTTTTTTATTTGTTCTTATTTTTATTCTTATTTCTGTTCTTATTTTTATTCTTATTTCTGTTCTTATTTCTATTCTTATTTCTGTTCCTATTTTGATTTATATTTCTGTACTTATTTCTATTCTTATTTCTGTTCTTGTTCTTATTTCTGTTCTTATTTCTGTACTTATTCTTATTTCCGTCTTTATTTCTATTCTTAATCTTATTTCTATTATTATTTTGATTCTTATTTCTGTTCTTACTTTTATTCTTATTTCTGTTCTTATTCTTATTTCTGTTCTTATTTCTGTTCTCATTTCTGTTCTTATTCTTATTTCTGTTCTTATTCTAATTTCTGTTCTTATTCTTAATTCTGTTCTTATGTCTGTTCTTATTCTTATGTATGTTCTTATTTATATTCTTATTCTTATTTCTTTTTTTATTTATGTTCTTATTCTTATTTCTGTTCTTTATTATGTTCTTATTTCTATTCTTATTTCTGTTCTTATTTCTGTTCTTATTCTT
The DNA here is from genome assembly GCF_038048845.1 of Mixophyes fleayi. Classification (NCBI taxonomy): domain Eukaryota; kingdom Metazoa; phylum Chordata; class Amphibia; order Anura; family Limnodynastidae; genus Mixophyes; species Mixophyes fleayi. The sequence continues at coordinate 282,533,177 of NC_134405.1, read as the reverse complement.
ATTTCTGTTCTTATTCTTATTTCTGTTCTTATTTTTATTCTTATTTCTGTTCTTATTCTTATGTATGTTCTTATTTCTGTTCTTATTCTTATTTCTAATCTAAATTATGTTCTTATTTATGTTCTTATTCTTATTTCTGTTCTTAATTATGTTCTTATTTCTATTCTTATTTCTGTACTTATTATTGTTCTTATTTCTGTTCTTATTCTTATTTCTGTTCTTATTCCTATTCTTATTCTTATTTCTGTTCTTATTTTTGTTCTTATTTTTATTCTTATTTCTTTTCTTATTTCTGTTCTTATTCTTATTTCTATTGTTATTTTTGTTATTATTTCTATTCTTATTTCTGTTCTTATTTTGATTTATATTTCTGTACTTATTTTTATTCTTATTTCTGTTCTTATTCTTATTTCTGTACTTATTCTTATTTCCGTATTTTTTTCTATTCTCTTTCTTATTTCTGTTCTTATTTTGATTCTTATTTCTGTTCTTACTTTTATTCCTATTTCTGTTCTTATTTCTGTCCTTATTCTTATTTATGTTCTTATTTCTCTTTTTATTTCCGTTTTTATTATTATTTCTGTTCTTATTTCTATTCTTATTTTTATTCTTATTTCTGCTCTTATATTGATTCTTATTTCTGTTGATTTCTTTACTTATTCTTATTTTTGTTCTTATTTTTATTCTTATTTTGATTCTTATTTGTGTTTTAATTCTTATTTATGTTCTTATTTTTATTATTATTTCTTGTCTTTTTTTTGTTCTTATTTCTGTTTTTCTTTTTAATCTTTTTTCTATTCTTATTTCTATTCTTATTCCTAATTATGTTCTTATTTCTATTCTTATTTCTGTTCCTATTATTGTTCCTATTTCTGTTCTTATTCTTAATTATGTTCTTATTTCTATTCTTATTTCTGTTCTTTTTATTATTCTGAATTCTGTTCTTATTTCTGTTCTTATTTCTGTTCTTATTCTTAATTATGTTCTTATTTCTATTCAAATTTCTGTTCTTATTATTATTGTTATTTTTGTTATTATTTCTATTCTTATTTCTGTTCTTATTTTGATTTATATTTCTGTACTTATTTTTATTCTTATTTCTGTTCTTGTTCTTATTTCTGTACTTATTCTTATTTCCGTATTTTTTTCTATTCTTAATCTTATTTCTGTTCTTATTTCTGTTCTTACTTTTATTCTTATTTCTGTTTTTATTTCTGGTCTCATTTCTGTTCTTATTCTTATTTCTGTTCTTTTTTCTCTTCTTATTTCTGTTCTTATTATGATTTCTGTTCTTATTTCTATTCTTATTTTTATTCTTTTTTCTTCTCTTATATTGATTTCTATTTCTGTTTACTTCTATACTTCTTCTTATTTCTTTTCTCATTTTTATTCTTATTTTGATTCTTATTTCTGTTTTAATTCTTATTTATGTTCTTTTTTTTTTATTATTTCTAGTCTTTTTTCTGTTCTTATTTCTGTTCCTATTATTGTTCTTTTTATTATTCTGAATTCTGTTCTTATTTCTATTCTTATTCTTATTTCTATTCTTATTTCTGTTCTTATTTCTGTTTTTATTTCTGTTCTTATTTCTGTTCTTATTCTTATTTCTGTTCTTATTTCTGTTTTTATTTCTGTTCCTATTTCTATTCTTATTCTTATATCTGTTCTTAATTTGATTCTTATTTTTGTTCTTATTTCTATTCTTATTTATTTTCTTATTCCTATTTCTGTTCTTATTTCTATTCTTATTTCTGTACTTATTTCCATACTTATTCTTATTTCTGTTCTTATTTCTATCCTTGTTCTTATTTTTGGTCTCATTTTTATTCTTATTTCTGTTCTTATTGTTATTCTTTTTTCTATTTTTATTTCTATTCTTATTTCTGTTCTTATTTTTGTTCTTATCCTTATTTCTACTCTTATTTATATTCGTTTTTCTGTTCTTATTTTTTATTCCTATTTAAATTCTTATTTCTATTCTTATTTTTATTCTTATTTCTGTTTTTATTTTTATTCATATTTCTGTTCTTATTATAATTTCTATTCTTATTTTTATTCTTATTTCTGTTCTTATTCTTATTTCTGTTCTTGTTTCTATTCTTATTTCTGTTCTTATTTCTGATCTTATTTCTATTCTAATTTTTGTTCTTATATTTATTCTTATTTTTATTCTTATTTCTTTTCTTATTTCTATTCTTTTTTTATTCTTATTTCTGTTCTTATTTTTATTCATATTTCTGTTCTTACTCTGATTTCTATTCTTACTTTTATTCTTATTTCTGTTCTTATTTTGATTCTTATTTCTGTTCTTATTTCTGATCTTATCCATATTTCTACTCTTGTTTATATTGTTATTTCTGTTCTCATTTCTGTTCTTATTCATTTTCTGTTCTTATTTCTGTTCTTATTCTTGTTTCTTTTCTTATTTTTGTTCTTATTCTTGTTTATGTTCTTATTTCTATTCTTTTTTTCTGTTGTTATTTTGATTCTTATTTCTGTTCTTATTCCTATTTCTGTTCTTATTTTAAGTTCTGTTCTTATTCCTATTTCTGTTCTTATTCTAATTTCTGTTATTATTTCTGTTCTTATTCTTATTTCTGTCCTTATTCTTATTTCTGTTCTTATTTTTTTGTTCTTATTCTTATTTCTGTTATTATTCTTATTTCTGTTCTTATTTTTATTCTTATTTCTGTTCTTATTTCTGATCTTATCCATATTTCTACTCTTGTTTATATTGTTATTTCTGTTCTCATTTCTGTTCTTATTCATTTTCTGTTCTTATTTCTGTTCTTATTCTTGTTTCTTTTCTTATTTTTGTTCTTATTCTTGTTTATGTTCTTATTTCTATTCTTTTTTTCTGTTGTTATTTTGATTCTTATTTCTGTTCTTATTCCTATTTCTGTTCTTATTTTAAGTTCTGTTCTTATTCCTATTTCTGTTCTTATTCTAATTTCTGTTATTATTTCTGTTCTTATTCTTATTTCTGTCCTTATTCTTATTTCTGTTCTTATTTTTTTGTTCTTATTCTTATTTCTGTTATTATTCTTATTTCTGTTCTTATTTTTATTCTTATTTCTGTTCTTATTTATATTCTTATTTCTGTTCTTATTTTTATTCTTATTTCTGTTTCTATTTCTGTTTATATTCTTATTTATGTTCTAATTCTTATTTCTGTTCTTATTTTTATTCTTATTTCTGTTATTATTTATATTCTTATTTCTGTTCTTGTTTCTATTCTTATTATTATTTCTATTCTTATTTTGATTATTATTTATGTTCTTATTTCTATTATTACTTCTGTTCTTACTTCTATTCTTATTTCTATTCTTATTTTTATTATTATTTTTATTCTTTTTTCTTTTCTTATTCCTATTTCTGTTCTTATTCTAATTTCTGTTATTATTTCTGTTCTTTTTCTTATTCTTATTTCTATTCTTATTTCTGTTCTTATTCTTATTTCTGTTCTTATTCTTATTATTATTTCTGTTCTTATTATTATTTCTGTTCTTATTTCTGTTTTTATTCTTATTTCTGTTCTTAGTCTTATTTCTGTTCTTAGTCTTATTTCTGTTCTTATTTTTGTTTTTATTTTTATTCTTATTTCTGTTCTTATTTCTGTTCTTATTCTTATTTCTGTTCTTATTTCTGTTCTTTTTTTTCTGTTCTTATTTTTATTGTTATTTTTGTTATTATTTTTATTCTTATTTCTATTCTTATTTCTGTTCTTATTTTGATTTATATTTCTTTACTTATTTTTATTCTTATTTCTCTTCTTGTTCTTATTTCTGTACTTATTCTTATTTCCGTATTTTTTTCTATTCTTAATCTTATTTCTGTTCTTATTTTGATTCTTATTTCTGTTCTTACTTTTATTCTTATTTCTATTCTTATTTCTGTTCTTATTTTGATTTATATTTATTTACTTATTTTTATTCTTATTTCTGTTCTTGTTCTTATTTCTGTACTTATTCTTATTTCCATATTTTTTTCTATTCTTAATCTTATTTGTGTTCTTATTTTGATTCTTATTTCTGTTCTTACTTTTATTCTTATTTCTGTTCTTATTCTTATTTCTGTTATTATTCTAATTTCTGTTCTTATTCTTAATTCTGTTCTTATATTGGTTCTTATTTTTATTTCTGTTCTTATTTCTGTTCTTATTCTTATGTATGTTCTTATTTATATTCTTATTCTTATTTCTTTTTTTGTTTATGTTCTTATTCTTATTTCTGTTCTTTATTATGTTCTTATTTCTATTCTTATTTCTGTTCTTATTAGTGTTCTTATTTCTGTTCTTATTCTTATTTCTGTTCTTATTCTTATTTCTGTTCTTATTTTTATTCTTATTTCTGTTCTTATTTTTATGTATGTTCTTATTTCTGTTCTTATTCTTATTTCTATTTTTATTTCTGTTTTTATTTATGTTCTTATTCTTATTTCTGTTCTTAATTATGTTCTTATTTCTATTCTTATTTCTGTTCTTATTCTTATTTCTATTCTTATTTCTGTTCTTATTTTTATTCTTATTTCTGTTCTTATTCTTATTTCTATTCTTATTTCTGTTCTTATTTAAGTTCTTATTCTTATTTCTGTTCTTAATTATGTTCTTATTTCTATTCTTATTTCTGTTCTTATTATTGTTCTCATTTCTGTTCTTATTCTTATTTCTGTTATTATTCTTATTTCTGTTCTTATTTTTATTCTTATTTCTGTTCTTATTCTTATTTCTGTTCTTAGTCTTACTTCTGTTCTTAGTCTTTTTTCTTTTCTTATTTTTATTCTTATTTTTATTCTTATTTCTGTTCTTATTTCTAATCTTATTCTTATTTCTGATCTTTTTTCTGTTCTTATTCTTATTTCTGTTCTTATTTTTATTCTTATTTTTGTTCTTATTTCAGTTCTTATTCTTTTTCTGTTCTTATTCTTATTTCTGTTCTATTTTCTGTTCTTATTTCTGTTCTTATTTTTATTCTTATTTCTGTTTCTATTTCTGTTTATATTCTTATTTCTGTTCTTATTCTTATTTCTGTTCTATTTTCTGTTCTTATTTCTGTTCTTATTTTTATTCTTATTTCTGTTCTTATTTCTATTCTTATTTATGTGCTTATTTTGATTCTTATTTCTGTTAATTTTTATTCTTATTTTTTTTCTTATTCCTATTTTTGTTCTTGTTCTTATTTCTGTTCTTATTCTTATTCTTATTTCTGTTCTTGTTCCTATTCTTATTTCTGTTCTTATTCTTATTCTTATTGCTGTTCTTATTTTTATTCTTATTTCTGTTTCTATTTCTGTTTATATTCTTACTTCTGTTCTTATTCTTATTTCTGTTCTTATTTGTATTCTTATTTATGTTCTTTTTTCTATTCTTATTATTATTTCTGTTCTTATTTTGATTATAATTTATGTTCTTATTTCTATTATTACTTCTGTTCTTACTTCTATTCTTATTTCTATTCTTATTTTTATTATTATTTTTATTCTTTTTTCTTTTCTTATTTTTATTGTTATTTCTGTTCTTATTTTTATTCTTACTTCTGTTCTTATTCTTATTTCTGTTCTTATTTCTATTCTTATTTCTGTTCTTATTTCTATTTTTATTTCTGTTCTTATTCTTATTTCTGTTCTTTTTTTGTTTCTTATTTCTGTTCAACTTTTATTCTTGTTTCTGTTCTTATTCTTTTTTCTGTTCCTATTTCTGTTTTATTCTTGTTTCAGTTCTTATTCTTATTTCTTTTCTTATTCTTATTTCTGTTCTTATTTTTGTTCTTTTTCTTATTTCTGTTCTTGTTTCTGTTCTTATTTTTATTCTTATTTCTGTTCTTATTCTTATTTCTGTTATTATTCTAATTTCTGTTCTTATTCTTAATTATGTTCTTATTTTTATTTCTGTTCTTATTTCTATTCTTATTCTTATTTCTGTACTTTTTTTTATCTGTTCTTATTTTTATTCTTATTTCTGATCTTTTTTTTATTTTTATTTCTGTTCTTATTTCTATTCTTATTTCTGTTCTTATTTTGATTTATATTTCTTTACTTATTTTTATTCTTATTTCTCTTCTTGTTCTTATTTCTGTACTTATTCTTATTTCCGTATTTTTTTTCTATTCTTAATCTTATTTCTGTTCTTATTTTGATTCTTATTTCTGTTCTTACTTTTATTCTTATTTCTATTCTTATTTCTGTTCTTATTTTGATTTATATTTATTTACTTATTTTTATTCTTATTTCTGTTCTTGTTCTTATTTCTGTACTTATTCTTATTTCCATATTTTTTTCTATTCTTAATCTTATTTGTGTTCTTATTTTGATTCTTATTTCTGTTCTTACTTTTATTCTTATTTCTGTTCTTATTTCTGTTCTTATTCTTATTTCTGTTATTATTCTAATTTCTGTTCTTATTCTTAATTCTGTTCTTATATTGGTTCTTATTTTTATTTCTGTTCTTATTTCTGTTCTTATTCTTATGTATGTTCTTATTTATATTCTTATTCTTATTTCTTTTTTTGTTTATGTTCTTATTCTTATTTCTGTTCTTTATTATGTTCTTATTTCTATTCTTATTTCTGTTCTTATTAGTGTTCTTATTTCTGTTCTTATTCTTATTTCTGTTCTTATTCTTATTTCTGTTCTTATTTTTATTCTTATTTCTGTTCTTATTTCTGTTCTTATTTTTATGTATGTTCTTATTTCTGTTCTTATTCTTATTTCTATTTTTATTTCTGTTTTTATTTATGTTCTTATTCTTATTTCTGTTCTTAATTATGTTCTTATTTCTATTCTTATTTCTGTTCTTATTCTTATTTCTATTCTTATTTCTGTTCTTATTTTTATTCTTATTTCTGTTCTTATTCTTATTTCTATTCTTATTTCTGTTCTTATTTAAGTTCTTATTCTTATTTCTGTTCTTAATTATGTTCTTATTTCTATTCTTATTTCTGTTCTTATTATTGTTCTCATTTCTGTTCTTATTCTTATTTCTGTTATTATTCTTATTTCTGTTCTTATTTTTATTCTTATTTCTGTTCTTATTCTTATTTCTGTTCTTAGTCTTACTTCTGTTCTTAGTCTTTTTTCTTTTCTTATTTTTATTCTTATTTTTATTCTTATTTCTGTTCTTATTTCTAATCTTATTCTTATTTCTGATCTTATTTCTGTTCTTATTCTTATTTCTGTTCTTATTTTTATTCTTATTTTTGTTCTTATTTCAGTTCTTATTCTTTTTCTGTTCTTATTCTTATTTCTGTTCTATTTTCTGTTCTTATTTCTGTTCTTGTTTTTATTCTTATTTCTGTTTCTATTTCTGTTTATATTCTTATTTCTGTTCTTATTCTTATTTCTGTTCTATTTTCTGTTCTTATTTCTGTTCTTATTTTTATTCTTATTTCTGTTCTTATTTCTATTCTTATTTATGTGCTTATTTTGATTCTTATTTCTGTTAATTTTTATTCTTATTTTTTTTCTTATTCCTATTTTTGTTCTTGTTCTTATTTCTGTTCTTATTCTTATTCTTATTTCTGTTCTTGTTCCTATTCTTATTTCTGTTCTTATTCTTATTCTTATTGCTGTTCTTATTTTTATTCTTATTTCTGTTTCTATTTCTGTTTATATTCTTACTTCTGTTCTTATTCTTATTTCTGTTCTTATTTGTATTCTTATTTATGTTCTTTTTTCTATTCTTATTATTATTTCTGTTCTTATTTTGATTATAATTTATGTTCTTATTTCTATTATTACTTCTGTTCTTACTTCTATTCTTATTTCTATTCTTATTTTTATTATTATTTTTATTCTTTTTTCTTTTCTTATTTTTATTGTTATTTCTGTTCTTATTTTTATTCTTACTTCTGTTCTTATTCTTATTTCTGTTCTTATTTCTATTCTTATTTCTGTTCTTATTTCTATTTTTATTTCTGTTCTTATTCTTATTTCTGTTCTTTTTTTGTTTCTTATTTCTGTTCAACTTTTATTCTTGTTTCTGTTCTTATTCTTTTTTCTGTTCCTATTTCTGTTTTATTCTTGTTTCAGTTCTTATTCTTATTTCTTTTCTTATTCTTATTTCTGTTCTTATTTTTGTTCTTTTTCTTATTTCTGTTCTTGTTTCTGTTCTTATTTTTATTCTTATTTCTGTTCTTATTCTTATTTCTGTTATTATTCTAATTTCTGTTCTTATTCTTAATTATGTTCTTATTTTTATTTCTGTTCTTATTTCTATTCTTATTCTTATTTCTGTACTTTTTTTTATCTGTTCTTATTTTTATTCTTATTTCTGATCTTTTTTTTATTTTTATTTCTGTTCTTATTTCTATTCTTATTTCTGTTGCTATTTTGATTTATATTTCTGTACTTATTTCTATTCTTATTTCTGTTCTTGTTCTTATTTCTGTACTTATTCTTATTTCCGTATTTATTTCTATTCTTAATCTTATTTCTATTATTATTTTGATTCTTATTTCTGTTCTTACATTTTATTCTTATTTCTGTTCTTATTCTTATTTCTGTTATTATTCTAATTTCTGTTCTTATTCTTAATTCTGTTCTTATTTTGGTTCTTATTTTTATTTCTGTTCTTATTTCTGTTCTTATTCTTATGTATGTTCTTATTTATATTCTTATTCTTATTTCTTTTTTTGTTTATGTTCTTATTCTTATTTCTGTTCTTTATTATGTTCTTATTTCTACTCTTATTTCTGTTCTTATTAGTGTTCTTATTTCTGTTCTTATTCTTATTTCTGTTATTATTCTTATTTCTGTTCTTATTTCTGTTCTTATTTATGTGCTTATTCTTATTTCTGTTCTTAATTATGTTCTTATTTCTATTCTTATTATTGTTCTTATTTCTGTTATTATTCTAATTTCTGTTCTTATTCTTAATTCTGTTCTTATTTCTGTTCTTATTCTTATGTATGTTCTTATTTATATTCTTATTCTTATTTCTTTTTTTGTTTATGTTCTTATTCTTATTTCTGTTCTTTATTATGTTCTTATTTCTACTCTTATTTCTGTTCTTATTAGTGTTCTTATTTCTGTTCTTATTCTTATTTCTGTTCTTATTCTTATTTCTGTTCTTATTTCTATTCTTATTTCTGTACTTATTATTGTTCTTATTTCTGTTCTTATTCTTATTTCTGTTCTTATTCTTATTTCTATTCTTATTCTTATTTCTGTTCTTATTTTTATTCTTATTTCTTTTCTTATTTCTGTTCTTATTCTTATTTCTATTCTTATTTCTGTTCTTATTTAAGTTCTTATTCTTATTTCTGTTCTTAATTATGTTCTTATTTCTATTCTTATTTCTGTTCTTATTATTGTTCTTATTTCTGTTCTTATTCTTATTTCTGTTCTTATTTTTGTTTTTATTTTTATTCTTATTTCTGTTCTTACTTTTATTCTAATATCTGTTCTTATTCTTATTTCTGTTATTATTCAAATATTTGTTCTTATTCTTAATTCTGTTATTATTTCTGTTCTTATTTTTATTTCTGTTCTTATTCTAATTTCTGTTCTTATTTCTGTTCTTATTTATGTGCTTATTCTTATTTCTGTTCTTAATTATGTTCTTATTTCTATTCTTATTATTGTTCTTATTTCTGTTCTTATTCTTAATTCTGTTCTTATTCTTATTTCTGTTCTTATTCTTATTTCTGTTCTTATTTTTGTTCTTATTTTTATTCTTATTTCTGTTCTTATTTTTATTTCTGTTCTTATTTCTGTTCTTATTCTTATGTATGTTTTTATTTCTGATCTTATTTCTGTTCTTATTCTTATTTCTATTCTTATTTCTGATCTTTTTTATGTTCTTATTCTTATTTCTGTTCTTAATTATGTTCTTATTTCTATTCTTATTTCTGTTCTTATTATTGTTCTTATTTCTGTTCTTATTCTTATTTCTGTTCTTATTCTTATTTCTATTATTATTTATGTTCTTATTCTTATTTCTGTTCTTAATTATGTTCTTATTTCTATTCTTATTTCTGTTCTTATTATTGTTCTATTTTCTGTTCTTATTCTTATTTCTGTTCTTATTCTGATTTCTGTTCTTATTATTGTTTTTATTTTTATTCTTTTTTCTGTTCTTATTTCTATTCTTATTCTTATTTCTGTTCTTATTTCTGTTCTTTTTTTCTGTTCTTATTTTTATTGTTATTTTTGTTATTATTTTTATTCTTATTTCTATTCTTATTTCTGTTCTTATTTTGATTTATATTTCTTTACTTATTTTTATTCTTATTTCTGTTCTTGTTCTTATTTCTGTACTTATTCTTATTTCCGTATTTTTTTTCTATTCTTATTCTTATTTCTGTTTTTATTTATTTTCTTATTTCTGTTATTATTATTTCTGTTCTTATTTCTATTCTTATTTCTGTTCTTATATTGATTCTTATTTCTGTTTATTTTTTATACTTATTCTTATTTCTGTTCTTATTTTTATTCTTATTTTGATTCTTATTTCTGTTTTAATTCCTATTTCTTCTCTTATTTTTATTATTATTTCTAGTCTTTTTTCTGTTCTCATTTCTGTTTTTCTTTTTAATCTTTTTTCTGTTCTTATTTCTGTTCTTATTCTTAATTATGTTCTTATTTCTATTCTTATTTCTGTTCTTATTATTGTTTTTATTTCAGTTCTTATTCTTAAATATGTTATTATTTCTATTCTTATTTTGTTTATTTCTATTCTTATTTCTGTTCTTATTCTTATTTTTGTTCTTATTTCTATTCTTATTTCTGTTCTTATTTCTATTCTTATTTCTGTTTTTATTTCTGTTCTTATTCTTATTTTTGTTTTTATTTCTGTTCTTATTCTTATTTCTGTTTTTATTTCTATTCTTATTTCTGTTCTTATTTCTATTCTTTTTTCTGTTCTTATTTCTGTTCTTATTCTTATTTCTGTTCTTATTTCTGTTCTTATTTAAGTTCTTATTTCTATTCTTATTCTTATATCTGTTCTTAATTTGATTCTTATTTTTGTTCTTATTTCCATTCTTATTTCTATTCTTTTTTCCGTACTTATTCTTATTTCTGTTCTTATTTCTATCCTTGTTCTTATTTTTGGTCTCATTTTTATTCTTATTTCTGTTCGTATTTCTACTTTTGTTCTGATTTCTATTCTTATTTTTATTCTTATTTCTGTTCTTATTGTTATTCTTATTTCTGTTTTTATTTCTATTCTTGTTTCTGGTCTTATTTTTATTCTAGTTTCTGTTCTTATTTCTAGTCTTATTTATGTTCATATTTCTATTCTTAGCCTTATTTCTGTTCTTATTTCTATTCTTATCCTTGTTCTTATTTCTGTTCTTATTTCTGTTCTTATCCTTATTTCTACTCTTATTTCTATTTGTTTTTCTGTTCTTATTTGTATTCCTATTTAAATTCTTATTTCTATTCTTATTTTTATTCTTATTTCTGTTCTTATTTTTATTCATATATCTGTTCTTATTCTGATTTCTGTTCTTACTTTTATTCTTATTTCTATTCTTATTGTTATTTTTATTTCTATTCTTATTTTTATTCCTATTTCTGTTCTTATTCTTATTTCTGTTCTTATTTCTATTCTTATTTCTGTCCTTTTTTCTGTTCTTATTTCTATTCTTATTTTTGTTCTTATATTTATTCTTATTTTTATTTCTTTTCTTATTTCTATTCTTATTTTTCTTCTTATTCTGATTTCTGTTCTTTCTTTTATTCTTATTTCTGTTCTTATTTTTATTCTTATTTTTATTCTTATTTCTGTTCTTATTTTTATTCATATTTCTGTTCTTATTCTGGTTTCTATTCTTACTTTTATTCTTATTTCTGTTGTTATTTTGATTCTTATTTCTGTTCTTATTTCTATTCTTATTTCTGTTCTTATCCTTGTTCTTATTTGTGTTCTTATTTTGATTCTTATTTCTGTTCTTATTTCTGATCTTATCCTTATTTCTACTCTTGTTTATATTGTTATTTATGTTCTTATTTCTATTCTTATTTCTATTCTTATTCTTATTTCTGTTCTTATTCTTATTTCTGTTCTAATTTCTATTCTTATTTTGATTCTTATTTCTGTTTTAATTCTTATTTCTGCTCTTATTTTTATTATTATTTCTAGTCTTTTTTCTGTTCTCATTTCTGTTTTTCTTTTTAATCTTTTTTCTGTTCTTATTTCTGTTCTTATTCTTAATTATGTTCTTATTTCTATTCTTATTTCTGTTCTTATTTTTGTTCTTTTTATTATTCTGAATTCTGTTCTTATTTCTGTTCTTATTTCTGTTCTTATTCTTAATTATGTTCTTATTTCTATTCTTATTTCTGTTCTTATTATTGTTTTTATTTCTGTTCTTATTCTTAATTATGTTCTTATTTCTATTCATATTTCTGTTCTCATTTCTATTCTTATTTATATTTTTGTTCTTATTCTTATTTCTGTTCTTATTTCAGTTCTTAATTCTGTTCTTATTCTTATTTCTGTTCTTATTTTTATTCTTATTTCTATTCTTATTTCTGTTCTTATTTCTGTTTCAATTTTGTTTCTATTTCTGTTCTAATTTTTATTTCTGTTTTTATTCTTGTTCTTATTTTTATTCTTATTTATATTCTTATTTCTGTTCATATTTCTGTTCTTATTTCTGTTCCTATTATGATTCTTATTTCTGTTCTTATTTCAGTTCTTATTTCAGTTCTTATTCTTAAATATGTTCTAATTTCTATTCTTATTTTGTTTATTTCTATTCTTATTTCTGTTCTTATTCTTATTTCTGTTCTTATTTCTATTCCTATTTCTGTTCTTATTTCTATTCTTATTTCTGTTCTTATTTCTGTTCTTATTCTTATTTCTGTTCTTATTTCTATTCTTATTTCTGTTCTTATTTCTATTCTTTTTTCTGTTCTTATTTCCGTACTTATTCTTATTTCTGTTCTTATTTCTATCCTTGATCTTATTTTTGGTCTCATTTTTATTCTTATTTCTGTTCGTATTTCTACTTTTGTTCTGATTTCTGTTCTTATTTTTATTCTTATTTCTGTTCTTATTTTTATTCTTGTTTCTGTTCTTATTTCTATTCTTATTTATGTTCATATTTCTATTCTTAGTCTTATTTCTGTTTTTAGACAAATTACAATAATATGAAGACCTACAGGCGCTTATAAATATTCTTTCTAAATAAATAATAAAGATAATACTTAAATTTGGTGATGACCACTCTCCGATTCTTATTTCTCACAAGTATTCATGTGATCATGGAACAGAAAAAAAAGGACAATATAGTGTAATACAGTCCAATTAATATATATAACAAAAAATAAATAAAAAATAAACAATAATAAAAAATAAAAAATAAAAAATAAAAAATAAATAAATAGTTCAGTAGACACAGAAGATCTTCTCTTATATGTAGACACCCCCTATGGTGGGGTACTCACAAGAGTCAGATGAAATATGGGCTCATCAAAAGATAACTTGTCTTTTCTTTTCATATAGTCTCCATCCATGGGATATTTCCATTGACACGAATTTTAGATGTTTCACCAGCATAAAAAAAGAAATAAAATATCTCTAGTGTGATATTGCTTGGATAAAAATTTATTCATATAATCACAGAGATATATAGTATAAAAACAAAGTATATCTACTCATACCAGATAGATGAAATATTCAGGCAGTTGGTAAAGGTTCCACAAAGTTTCCAAACTGGTTCCCATGCAGAGTACACCAAAACATAAACATCCATTCAGTGTAAGAGATATTAAAATCAGCAATAAACAAGCTCCAACATGTTTCGACCTGAACTGGTCTTTTTCAAGGTGCATAGTTAACTGATCTTTCCTATAGGCTATTTATATTCAAACCCTCCAATAAGGGCATTCTTTCAATTAGTTTGGTGAAACATCATAATTTCCATATATCTGCAATTCCAAATCCAGTTACTTATATCACATAAAAGCAATAAATGAATATAATTGTTCTTACTTTCCCTTTCATTAAAACAAGAAAAGAAAAAAAAAGAAAAAAAAAAAAAAGAAATTTTTTTTTTCTAACTATAACAGCGCTATGTCACTTCCGGTTTTGAACATAGTGACATCATATCCGGTTTAGCGATATTCTAAAAGATACAAATATGGTACACAGAAAATCCTTGCAATTAGATATTCTAAGTGAGAGATGCATACAAATACCAACCATATATGAGAGTAAAACGAAAATGTGCTTGGGCAGGATATTGAAAATAGCGCTACATCACTTTCGGTTATGGGGACTTCCGGTTTCGTGACATAGATATATTTCCATGTAAAACACTATTCTATGATTCCTGCTTAGTATTTCTCAACCACAGTGATATATACAGGGGTAAGTATACACATAACTCACAGAAATGAATAAATATCAATCATGTGACATCACTTCCGTTTTTTCGATTTGTCAATATCATACAGGATTCCAGTTACATATATATCAAATGGGCCCCCATCGCTCAAGCATAATACAGACATAATGAGATATTATATAACATTTTACAAACATCAATGAAGTGACATATATAACAATATTGAGATCCTTTCTTATTGTTTAGGATGCTGGCGTCACTTCCGGTTTTGTAGTATAATGCAGGGTCTTTCAAAGATGTATTGTTTACATAGGTTGCCATGGAAACAAAAAGAAAAATAAAAAATAAGGAGAAAAAAAAAAAAATAATTACACATAATCAGAAGCACAGAAAATGACTTGACAATATCAAGTAACATTGAGACATCTCAGATGAATAATAGTTCAAGTCAGAAAACACTTTAACTCAAAGTCCCTGTTTAACCCTTTAGGGATTAGACTATCAAGTTTATAAATCCAAGACATTTCTGTTCTTGCTAATAAATTGTCTATGTTTCTGATTTTCCAATTACTCTGTATGGAGTCAATGGCCATAAAAAAAGTCAGTTCAGAAGGTGAGCAATTGTGTTTGTTTTTAAAATGTTGGGAAACAGAATGTGTAATTACACCTTTTTTAATGTTTCTCACATGTTCACTTATGCGAATTTTTAGGGGTCTTGATGTTCTACCTACATATATGAGACCACATTTGCACCCCAAAATATATACTACATTTCTAGAGTTGCAGGTGAGAAAATGATTAATAGAATATTCTTTTTCATTTACAACAAATTTCTCAAATTTGCTAATCTTAGACGTTATTACCCTACAGCCTTGACACATTCCACATCTATGGAAACCTTTGCTGACAATTCTACCACTAGGCTTAGTGCTTCCACAGGTGCCCCTTACTAATTTGTCTTTGATATTGGGGGCTCTTCTGTATATAAAAGACGGCTGTTCAGGAAGCAATTCATTCAGAATCTCGTCTTTTCGTAGTATATACCAATGTTTCCGAACTAATTTTTCTATGCCTTTATATTGACTGTTGTATCTCATAATAAATGCAGTATCGTATTTTTTCCTCTTGTTAGTTTGATTAGATATCTTGTCCTTTTCTTTTTTATATAACAGATCATGTCTATCCATTTTGACAGTTATTTCCATTGCTTTCTCTAGATGTTGTTGACTATAACCTTTTGCTTGAAAGGTTTCTTTCATATCATTCATTTGTTGGTTTAAAATACTAGGATCAGTGCAGTTGCGTTTTAATCTAAGAAACTGACTGTATGGAATCCCATTTAGCCATGCTTCATGATGCTCACTATCCTTAAGAATATATGAATTACTATCCGTAGGTTTTTTATACCCCATAGTTTGTATTATTCCATCTTTAACATAAATTTGTAAATCTAAAAAATTAACTGAGGTTTTACTGATATCAAACGTTAAATGAACATTCCAATCATTTTCATTCAGGTAAGAGCAAAACTGATCTAGAGAATCTCTATCTCCACGCCAAAAGAAGATGATATCATCTATATACCTGAACCATGACACCAGGCCCGCTCCAAGAACGCCAACTTGACTGAGAAATGTGTGTTCCCAATGAGCCATAAATAAATTGGCGTAGCTTGGAGCGAACCTGGTGCCCATGGCTGTGCCCGTTTTTTGCAGGTAATAGTTGTCTTGAAAATAGAAGTAGTTGTTATAAATTATGAAATTAATTCCTTCAAGAATAAAGAGTTTAAGATTTTGATTTAAATTAACTGAATTGAGAAAAAACTCTATAGATTGCAGACCTCTCTGATGAGAGATTATGGTGTACAGAGAGGTAACATCTGCTGTGATCAAAAATAAATTGTTGTCACAGATCATACCATCTAACTTCTGTAAGATATCCCCTGTATCTTTCAAATAAGATGGTGTAGTTTTAACAATGGGCTGAAGATGATAATCTATAAAAGCTGACAGGTTGGAAGTGATACAGTTGACTCCTGATATAATGGGGCGTCCTGGGGGGTTTATTGAGTTCTTATGAATCTTAGGCAAGATGTATATATATGGAGTGGTGGGAGCTGAAATTAAAATAAATTCAGCAACCTTTTTGTCTATAGTGGTATTAGACAAAAACTTATTAATAAGTGTAGTGAATTTTGTTCTAATAGATACAGTCGGATCATGTTTGAGTTTCAAATAAGTACTCTCATCTCCCAACTGACGATTAATTTCTCCAAGATACATGTCACGATTTAAAATTACTACCCCCCCCCCTTATCGGCTGGTTTTATTACAATATTCTGATCTTTTTGTAAATTCTTCAGTGCTAGTCTTTCTTTTTGAGATAAATTATTATGCAGATTATATTTCTTTTTTTTCAAAAATATTTTTATATCATCAACCAATAATTTGTTGAAGGTGTCAACATAAGGACCCTTAAGGTGTTGTGGGAAAAAAGCTGATTTTTTCTTGAGAGGACAGTTAGAATGTTCTACAACTTCTTTATTAATATTCACCGTATCTTCTAAGGATTCTCCTAAAATATTTTCATTTTTATGGAAAAATTTCTTTATAGTAAGTTTTCTGATAAATTTTTGAACATCTAAAAGAGTTCAAAAGAATCAGGAAAAACTGAGGGTGCAAATTTCAAACCTTTGGATAAAAGAGAAACCTCGTTATCATCCAAAGTTTTACTACTTAAATTAAAAAATTTTGAATCCTTATGTGTCGAAGTGGATACAACTTCTTGGTTATTTGATAGCTGTTTAATCACTTTTTTAGATTTGTGGATTTTTCTTTTCCTTTTCAATTGCTTGCCTCCCCTTTTCCCTCTATATCTTTTTTTCCTATGTTTTATTAATATCTTTTTCTCCTTCCGTTTTTCCAATTGGTTCTCCCTGATAGGTCTGGACCCCTCTCTAAAAAAGAAGAATTCAAATCATTCAGGGGTTGATACCTATTGTATGAATGGATTGAATCTTCCCATTTGGTTTGACCCTCATTATTTCTATAAGGTTTATTGTCTCTCCAATGATGGAACGGTCTTCTTGACCTAGGTTGATGTTCATTATCACGTAAAAATTTGTCATCTCTTCTCAGTTTACGTGAGATTTTTGTTTCCCATCTTGGAGGAGAGGAGACAAATTTCTTTGGTGAAAAAACCTGGTTTGCATGCCGTTTATCTTCATTTTTATTTTTATTTTTCTTCTGTTTAGGATATTCTCTATTATTATTAGGAACAGAGGTTTTAGCTTTAGATGGTGTTTTTGTTTCTTTATAAATAGTTTCTCTGTCCCTATAGAATTTCTTTTGTTTTTTAATCATCAGTTCTCTAGTATTTTTCTTAATTTTATCATCAATGTGATTAATTTGTATCTGAACATCGTCCAGATCTTCAAAAGGACGGACAAGGGATTGAAGGCTCTCTATTTCTTCATTTATGTGTCTTAAATCCGTTCTTCTCTCATCCAAAATTAATTGTATGAGGGAAAAAGAGCATTGATCCAAAATGGCTTGCCATTTGGCTTTAAAGACATCAGAAGAGGTAGAGAAAGAAGGATGTTTAATAACCTTCAAACCTTTCGGAATTAATTGATCAGAGAGATAATGTTTAAGTGTTACCACCTCCCACCATATTTTGTTCTCTTTTAACATAATTTTTTCAAGTTTCAACAACACTGTATCTAAATCCTCATCGTACAGTGAAACAGATATATCTTTCTTATTAAATAGTTCTTTGACTTGATTTGCTCTAAATTCTTTGAAAGAAAACATGATGCTGCTGTCTAGAAAACACAAAGTGTATAGCAAATAGTACAATATAAAAACGGAATGTGAAATCCAAATAGCGCTTCACTTTTAACAGCCGCCCGCTGGAATTCAAAGGGAATATACACAACTTCCCAACAATTCATAGACACTATATTGTCCTTTTTTTTCTGTTCCATGATCACATGAATACTTGTGAGAAATAAGAATCGGAGGGTGGTCATCACCAAATTTAAGTATTATCTTTATTATTTATTTAGAAAGAATATTTATAAGCGCCTGTAGGTCTTCATATTATTGTAATTTGTCTATGAATTGTTGGGAAGTTGTGTATATTCCCTTTGAATTCCAGCGGGCGGCTGTTAAAAGTGAAGCGCTATTTGGATTTCACATTCCGTTTTTATATTGTATTATTTCTGTTTTTATTTCTATTCTTATTTCTATTCTTATCCTTGTTCTTATTTCTGTTCTTATTTCTGTTCTTATCCTTATTTCTACTCTTATTTATATTCGTTTTTCTGTTCTTATTTGTATTCCTATTTAAATTCTTATTTCTATTCTTATTTTTATTCTTATTTCTGTTCTTATTTTTATTCATATATCTGTTCTTATTCTGATTTCTGTTCTTACTTTTATTCTTATTTCTATTCTTATTGTTATTTTTATTTCTATTCTTATTTTTATTCTTATTTCTGTTCTTATTCTTATTTCTGTTCTTATTTCTGTCCTTTTTTCTGTTCTTATTTCTATTCTTATTTTTGTTCTTATATTTATTCTTATTTTTATTTCTTTTCTTATTTCTATTCTTTTTTTTATTCTTATTTTTCTTCTTATTCTGATTTCTGTTCTTTCTTTTATTCTTATTTCTGTTCTTATTTTTATTCTTATTTTTATTCTTATTTCTGTTCTTATTTTTATTCATATTTCTGTTCTTATTCTGGTTTCTATTCTTACTTTTATTCTTATTTCTGTTGTTATTTTGATTCTTATTTCTGTTCTTATTTTTATTCTTATTTCTGTTCTTATCCTTGTTCTTATTTGTGTTCTTATTTTGATTCTTATTTCTGTTCTTATTTCTGATCTTATCCTTATTTCTACTCTTGTTTATATTGTTATTTCTGTTCTTATTTCTATTCTTATTTCTGTTCTTATTCTTATTTCTGTTCTTATTCTTATTTCTGTTCTAATTTCTATTCTTATTTTGATTCTTATTTCTGTTTTAATTCTTATTTCTGCTCTTATTTTTATTATTATTTCTAGTCTTTTTTCTGTTCTCATTTCTGTTTTTCTTTTTAATCTTTTTTCTGTTCTTATTTCTGTTCTAATTTCTATTCTTATGTCTGTTCTTATTTCTGTTCTTATTTCTATTCTTATTTTCGTTCTTATATTTATTCTTATTTTTATTCTTATTTCTATTCTTATTTCTATTCTTATTTTTATTCATATTTCTGTTTTTATCCTGATTTCTGTTCTTACTTTTATTCTTATTTCGGTACTTATTTTTATACTTATTTTTATTCTTTTTTTTATTCCTATTTCTATTCTTGTTCCTTTTTTTTTGCAGTATTGGGTCTTTATATCCAATTTCCCTCACTTGTTTTCTACTACCTTACCATCACTTTTACCCTATTCTTCATTGGAAAAAGAAAATAAAACTGATTAGACAGTACAAGACCCGCACTATCACCTTTCCCTCGAACTGCCTTACTCTTTTTTAACTGCATAGCCCATGACTCGTCGTCTGCATTAACTGACACCATAACCAAGTTACCTGACTGGATTGGAACGGCTACCTGAGGAGAGGGGAGGACAGACACAGATGGGCACCCGGGCATGACCAGCAGATGCCTTTACGCTCACCTCCCTTTCAATGTTTTCTATGACCTGAACCAAATCTGCATCCGGACTATCAAATGAGCCCACATTATGAGAGGTGTGCGGGCACTGGCTAAATGGTCTCATAATCCTGCATAAATTGCATCCAATCCTATCACAGGTACGAGTCTCATTGACGGAATCCCCGCAGTGCCCGCACTTAAGAGATGGACATTTGGCACTGAGTTGGCGGAAGTCCCCACAGCGGTGTCACATCCTTGGCTGGCCCGGATAGAAGCAATGCATTCTGTCACGTCCTAGGAACGCAGCAGATGGAATATGTGACAAACCAGCCTCCGTTCACTGCAGGTCTACCGTGGCTGACCACACACCACACCAGACACCATAGCTTGGGTCAGGCACCTTGACCAATGGGGAAACTAAATTTACGTAACGCTTAAGCCAATATGTTAAATCTGATACCGTAATGGACTAGTTCTTGACCAGGTCAGTCAACTTGACCAGTTCCTGATGGGTGACTGCCACGGCCCTGAAACTCACCCAAGGATCTGTCTGCCTGCATCGACCCCATCTGCTCCAAAAGGCCTGCAAGCCATTATAATAAAGGAAGCTCACATCCTACTCAAATGTATTCACTGGGTGAATGCAGGCAAACAGATCCGATGGCACAAACTTGAAAAAGGAAAGAAACATTTTCAGGAACTCTGCCCTGCTAGGGGGATCCTTGCCCATGTAATTAAGCTGTACAACATTCCACCTTTTGGGCAGCTGACCTATTGAGTGAGGCACAACAAGCCTCTGTATACTAGAGCCAGATACAATACCAGTATATGATAATACCCCTGGGACTGGACTGTGGACCGGAGCAGGAGTGGAGGGGGAAGAAATTTGGACCGGGACAGGGAAGGGAACAGGGGAAGAAGCAGAGGTACACGGGAGTGGCACCAAGGCTAAACCAACTGCAGGTGTACCAGAAACATTATCCTTAACCCTTCGCCTACCAGAGGTCGTACCAGCAAAGTCCCTCATTTGTCTTATGTTTCTTGTACTACTCTTAGCCTCTTTGAGGGAGCATACCAGGCATCTTTTGGGACATCTGTTCTATTAGGACTACTGCCCTTTTAGATCTTTCTGACATTTGGATTGGGAAAAAATAGAATCGATGATCTGACCCTGAACTCCGTTATCTGCACCAACCAAGCAGCGCCAAGAGGTGCCTCTAGCTGTGTGTGTCCACTACTGTTCAGTCCGGTCACATGTGCACATGCTGATCTTCACGCTTAAATCTTCATCTTCCATGCAGAATGAACAATGCACTTTGAAAAATGCTATATTTCTCATGTTTACAATATAATGCCCTTTCACCTTTGTTTGGCTGGTGAATTGATACCGTTGAACTATATTGTATTAGGTCAAATCACAGTGATATTAGTGCACACTAATGGGCCAGTGAAAACAATAAAGCAACAAATTAACAATTCCTCTATATTCAAATACCCATTGTTTATTTGACGGATAAAAATCTGAGAAAAGCAAAGAAATCTAACCCCTGTTAATGCAGTATGTAAAATGTAAAACATGTTATCTTGAATTGTGTAAATTCATTCAGTCCATGAATATTCTTTTGCAATGTTTATCTGGTAAACCATTTGTGGTCATCTACAGTTTTTAACTTGTACTTTGTAACCGATCTCTTGCAGTGTGGAGTACATGGAGAAAAAAATTCCAGTATAACAAATTACTTTTAAACATTTTTAATATCTAATAAATAAATTAGATGTACATTAATATTAAAATAAGTGAGCTTAAATGGGTTTACAAAATATCCTTAGTGTGTCTGCTGTTATCATCCTCCCTTGGGATGGTTCAGGTCTCTTGGTAAGTCGAGTTCACTCTCCAAATAACAGAATATCCTAGAAAGCCCCATAGTGTTTTTAAAAAAACAACTGTTGAATTTATACTGGTCAATAGGTGGAAAACAGCGATCCCTAGATGTGTATGTAAAGCTGCTAAAAGGAGAAAGATATAGGTGACCCCAGTCACTAAAAAGGTAATGTAGATAAAAGGAAAGGACTTCATGGCGCTAAGCGAGATGTGCAAAAGGATGTTAAAAAGAGTTAGTGTAATGTGCTGATATATAATAACATAGTCCAATATCAAGTTCTGGCCAGAACAAAATTTATACTTAAACAAACAATATTGTGCCGCATAGACATATAATAACTCTGAGCTATAGCTGTAAGTGTGATGCACAGAATGCACCATACACCATAGATAGCAACGTATAATATTCAAAGGCAATGCATCAGAGTAAAAGGCTTAAAACGGAGTAACCGATGTGGAAATCACCATAATCTGATATGCCAAGCCTCTCGTAGTGCCTGAAAAGCACTACAGTCAGTAAGCGTGCAAAGTCTATAGAGATGATTCTTAGGCTTTGATGAAACAGTCTGTAACAGACAAGGTGGTAAATTCCAATGCACTTGAGAGTCCAATAAAAATGAAGAGAGACTTACTCTTTCTCTGTGGGAGCCTGTCGTTCGTTCTTCCTTACCTCCCCTTGGTGTAATGGGGGCGGCATTGCCCTGGCCTTGGAAGTAGTAGATGCGGCATCTCCAGAGCTGCGCGCATGCGCAGACTTGTGAGAATGTCCCAGCTGTTCTTTTTCTCGCTGACATGGCAGGCCTCCCGCACAAAAGCAGGTGACAAAGACTCATAGTTTTTGTCCATGTTCTGCTAATCGATCTACAGCTTTGGTGTACACAGCATATAGTGATAAAATAAAATAAAATTCAGTGAGATCAGTTTGATATGATGATCCAACACATTTACACCGCTTCATCCAGGATGTTGAATTTATACATTCCAAAACCTTTATAACCAACATTGTAAAAACTAAAGTTCTCAATGGAAAGTCAGAGAAGGTGAGATATTCGGAACCTGGAGGCAGGGAAGATGAGTTCCGTTTTGGATATGTTGAGTATAAGAAAGTGCTTGGACATCCAAGAGGAGATAGCAGCAACCTGTTTAAGAAACAAAAGCATTGTGGCTTAACATCCACATTAACACCGTTGAACACCTTTATTAACATCAAAAGGTATAACCAGATTTGACATATTTTACAAAACAAAAAACACACCTTAATCAGTTAAAGAGAGGTAAAAGATTGACGTTATCTGACGAGTTGGGAGAACAGTTTAACAATGCATACATACCTCCCAACATTTGGGTAGGCAGCATCAGGGTGGGGGCGTGGACATGGCATGATAGTAGTTTGGCTACATCCTGATGAGGGCCCTGCAGACCAGCAGTGAACAGACTACCTGCCATTTTTTCCACCAATCGGAACAAAGCTGATTGGGATAGTGGAACAGAGCTCTCAAATTTAAACTGTCCCGTCTAATAAGAAACAGTTGGAAGGTATGTATATATGACATTGCTTTAATCCATGTTTTCAAACTAGTCTAGTATATTGCAAATGTACATATTGTGTTGATAGTGTAGAAATAAGGATACTGATATGAATCAACATGGCCAAAGGGCCAGACTGATTTGCAACTAAACAGGCAGTGATGAATGCACGTAATATGCCTTTAGTAGTGGTCACTTTGCCCCTTTGTCACTAGAGATTTAGTAGCTGTTGCTACTCCTTAAAAATATTTACATTGTTACTCTCAAAACACTTTGAAATTGAACAGCCAACTTACCCTAATTATCAAAAAACTGAAAATACTAATTATATCTTAACTACCTTTTCTTTTTATGAGTTCAAAATTGTTATTTTTGCTTAACACAAATGGATAGTTATCTCAACAATAAATAGGTTGTTTTAATAACTTTCTATTGCCTCTGGGGAAGCTGAACTCAAATAATTTTTAATATGCAATAATACTTCTCTGTAGCCTCTAGGAGATTAAAATTATTAAGTAGCTTTTCTGATGATCTTACAACAGCATTGGGAAAATTATATTACTTTGCATCAGTTACTTTAAATTGAAATGATTTTTTCTGTTGGACTCATTGTTTCTCATTTAATATTAACATTTAGGGTTAAGGATCAATTCACAATAACAGTTTTATTTTGTATGTTTTAAACTTTTAGTAAATAGTACAATTAGTACATTTTAATATAATTTCCTGAGTAAGCCATGAGTTTTATTTTTGTAGGGTAAACCAAGTTTTTTTTAATTTAGCTAATAGGTGTTAGTTCTGAATTATGTTTTTTAAACAAAATTACCCTGGAAATATTATAGTAATATAGATTAACATTTCTTATACTTATTTCACACCTATTTCCTTAAAGCATTTACGTTTATGCTAGTACTGCCTTTTATGTGTGAATTAATACTCTGAGGACAAGTTTTATGTTTTATAATTTACCTGTAAATGTAACTTTATATTTATTTATATAGAAAATAAATAGCACTCTACAAATAAGGTGGGTCTTAATAAGCAACAGAAAATCCCTTACATACAATAAGTCAAAGCATCATTGCAGATAGGCTTCACCACTGTTCCACTAGATGTCCACTACTGACCTGCAGCCAAACCATCAGAATGCCTGTACTTCTCAATCTGGATGAAGAAAATGAGAGAAGGGGGCACCAAATACTGCATTATCGTTTTAGTAATAGCAATATAAATAGGTGATATTTAACAGACTGAAGTTCCCCTTGAAGCTATCTAAGGTATTATTTAGGGTACACATACCACAGTTTGAAAATGGTGAAAATTCTATAATGGTGGGAAGTTTTAGTGGAAAAGGCATTCACACATAGAGCCACATTAGTGGCTTCTAAACATCAAAAAATGTATTTATCCAGTTAAAAACAGGAAACAATATATTTTCTAATTTATTGTCAAAACTACAGAAGCCATTTCTTTTAATGTGTGCCAGAAGAATTGCCGTCAACTATATTATCTTGATAGTGATGCTAATGCAAATGTGCGTTTTATTGATATAATTTGAAATAGAAGGTATCCCTATATAAACTCTCCCAAATATTGTAGCCATTATGACCTGCTGAAATTAGCATTTGCACACAAAACATAACTATTACTTTCTTTGCGTTTTGGGAAATACCTGACTTACTTATTTACCAGAAACATAAAAGGTCATTTACGGAAATGCAATCATCATCATTATCATAATCATCATCAACAACATTTATTTATATAGTACCAGCAAATTCCATTGCGCTTTACAATTGCAGTCAATAATCTGACAAATGCACTACAAATGCTACTTATTCCTTTACAAAAAGCATACAATGCTCATGGACTTCAAATGCTTTTTTTGATGGGAGGGTCTGACCAAATTGGGACGTTCCTTGCTGAGTACGGGCTACAAGAGCATGGAAGCAAATAGATGATACAGTCTCACATTCCAAAGTGTTGGTAGACACAAATTTACAGCAGAAAATACAGACCAATAAGGCAACTGGTATGCAAAAAGTGGCAGCTGAAATCTAGGCAAATGTCCAGACAGCAAGGCATCAGGAAAAACAGATAGGGGTAACTGAAGGCTAATCAAATGCCCACACAGCAGGATTGCAGGAATATAGTCTGTGGTACCTGCAGGCTACACAAATGACCATATAACATGCTTACAGGAATACAAACTATGGAAACTGTTCACAGGTATGAGAACTTGGGAATTTGTATCTAAGGGGGAATACACTGGAAGATATATTGATGCGATACAAAGGGAGGTTGTTCCATTGGAATACACTGAGGTGTTTGTCACTGTAGGCAAAATGTTCACTTTTCCCAGAACCACACTGTTCACTAGTACTTAGATGACCCATTGGACTTTATCCCAGTAGTGTATAGTTGCTATTGGTTGTGAGTTAGAGCCAAAGAGACTCACAACTATGGAGCAACATGCAGACAAAACAAGACAAGCAAGACCCAAAAGAATATGGTCAATTGGCAAGCTGGGTCAGGGACAGGAGAGGTACACAGATGTTCAAGAGCAGGTAGAGATTCATCTGCAAAGTCCAGTAAACAAAGCCAAGGTCAAACACAGAATTACAGCAGCAGAAGATAATCAAATCTCAGGATAAAAATGCAAGAACTAGCCTAGGTAAACTTAACATCAGCAATACAATAATGGCAATCAGTGTATTTATGTAGGTCCTGGCCAATCAGCTGTGTGACTGATGAACTGCTGGGTAGAAATCAAGTGAGCAGAGTGATGACTGCTCAGCTGTTAAGTAATGAGTAGTGATGAGTCTAGCAAGAGCTGGTAATCAACTGCAATGTAGATTCCTCGTTAGCAGCTTAGGAAGTAAGGTTACCCTACAACAACTCTGATATTCAGCAAAATCTGGAATGGAATTCTGAGATTGTGTCACAAACCACAGCGCTACCAGCAGCCGCCACGGCTTGCTTTCCCTCAATGCCCCTCGTCCCGGCCGCCATCATGACAACCGGGACTTCACTTCCTGCGTCCCGACCTTTGCCAGGGCAACGGTTGTCACGCTCCTCCAGCACCTATAAGCGTCCCGGCAGGAGAAACACAGTCGGGCGCGTGCCTTAATTAAATTAGCGCTGCGACCCGGCAAGCTGTTACACGGGTGCAGGCGTAGTATTCTTCTTTAACAGCTGGGTATCATTATCTGGTTATGGAGCTGGCCTCCTGATTGGCTGCTATTATTATTTAAGGCAGGGAGGGCTTAGCCTCCCTGCCGGTTACAGCATCCCTGTCCTGCACTGTTGCTGACCTGCTGTATAATTCCTGTATATCTGATCTACCGTTGTGACCCTCTGACTGTACCTTGGACCTTGCCTGTTTGCCTGTGATCCTGACCTTTTGGCTTGTTTTCTGGACCTCACTGTTTTTGCTATAGACTTCTGACCTCTGCCTGCCTCTGACCATCCGCTCCAGCTGGGCTAGCGCCTCCTATACCAGCTGCGCTGCGGCCATCTTTGATGAGCTTTTACTACTCTGAGCCTAAGACCTGGGGGCATCTGAGTACCTGTGAGCACATAAAGCTCTATGGGAAACGCGGCTGCTATAGATGAAGATCTCTACCTAAACTGTTCTAAAAGCTCATCTAGGAGGTCGTAGACCATAACAGACAGAGCAGAAAACAAAACACAGAGCAGAAAAAACATAGCAACATACAATGGATTACACAGAGTTTGTAGGTGCTGCCTGGGCATTGTGTAGTGTGCACTATGGTACACAAAGGTTTTAGCACTTGTTAGACAGCGTGTGCCGTGCAATAAGATACACAGATGTATACCTTATTGGCTGCTCCTTTTGTTAAATGTAGCAGTGAAATGTAGCCATAAAAAATATTCTGGTAAGAACTATTACAGCCTCCCAATACTTAGTGAATAGGCTCGATGGTGCTTGGATAACATTAATTTCATATGAGAAAATTACATGCTATATTGGAGATACCATCTGCATTTATTCCTTGCTTATTTGATTGAGCAGACTGTGCTTTGAATTATTGTTATAAGGACCTCTTAACTACATATAACTGTGACCAAGATCAATGTACATTTCGCTGTTGATTCATATTCACTTTCAGAGGAGGAACATTATATATAATTTAACTGATTAGGACTTATTAGCGCTAAAACACTTGTTTCGTTTCTTTGAATGATTTGTGGGAAGGGGTATAAAATGAACATGCAATGTTTTAATAATAGGTTTTAGTTAGTTTAATAAAGAAATTTACTTATATTTATCTATTTATCTGTCAATTGATTCCTCAGTGCTGTATTATATAGAATATTTCTACATGGAGGTGCTGGCACTGGTTGAACAGTGTGGAGCATGCAATGAGGTACACAGTTGTGTTGGCACTATTTTAACAGGACGCATCATGCAATAAGTTACATGAAGGTGTTGGCACTGGTTTAATCATAGTAGGGAATGGAGATTAACCCCTCACATATAAAGTACAAAAGGTACAAAACAGCAGCTTCTCTGGTGGAACATAGGTACTGCACACCAGGGGGTAAATGTATGAACCTCCGGATTCTTCAACTCCGGCGAGTTCAGCGTCTTCAGCGGAGTTGAAGAATCCGGAGGTTCATACATTTACCCCCAGATATCATTTCAGGACACAAGTACGTGAACTATCCCCATGCATCATAAGGAAGTCTTTTAATGATCCCTTCCAGAGTGCCCCAGAGTTAGAACAATTTTGAAAATGCTCTTCAGTAGACCAGAATATCTATGACACTGTTGATTGCAGTTGAGAAAACGGGTATAGCTACATGATATAAAAGTACTTTACTGCATGTACATGTACTGTATGTGTATTTGATACCTCCAGAATCAAATTCAAATTACTCACCCTTAACTACAAAGCCCTCAACAAAAACACACCTGCATACATCTCAAATCTCATATCAAAATACTCTTCCTCCCGCCCTCTTAGATCTACCTCTGATCTGCGCCTCATCTCTGATAACCACCTCTGACTCCCACCTACAAGATTCCCGTGCTGCTCCCCACTTATGGAATTCCCTACAACGCTCAATCAGACTTTCCCACATCCTTCAAATCTTTAGATGCTCTTTGAAAACCCATCTCTTTTTTCAGAGGTGACCTTATCCTCGATAACACTATTCACACTAATGCACCCTCACAACTATCCCAATCTCCACTATGAACCACACTCGCTCCTCTTGTTTCAGCTGTGCCTTCTTCCCCTTAGCTTGTAAGTTCTCTAATGAGCAGGGCCCTCCATACCCTTTGTTTTTACGTCTCCATTTTATTTTGTCTGCCTTGTCTGTTCTTGTTTTACGTATGTACTGTTTTATGTATGCCCTTGTCTTCCCTACTGTACGGCGCTGTGGAGCACTGTGGCACCTTACAAATCCACAATAATAATAATAATAATATTAATAATCAATAAATTTAAGTTCTACAACAGGTTTTATATGACTCATGTTTTAATTAATTCTCATGTTTTTAAGTACTAACATTTTAGTCTCTAACAGTGTAAGCTAAGTAGAACAGATGGTAGGACCGGGAAAGTGTTGCTTAGATTTTTTTGTCTTACTCAAGATTAGAATAGTTTTAACCAGTGAGGGTGGATGAACAAAATTTGTACAAATAAGTAAATTGGTGAAAAAAATGCAATTCGTTTTCCTTCCCTAAATGTGTTTTATTAGTAAACCATGCACCTTATAATATTCCAAAAACAATACTCTAAATTACTGTGTTCCTGAAGTTGAGTTCAAATAAAGTACTGTATTTTCTTGAGAATGCCTCTGTGGTTTATATTAAAATCTACATTCCCAAATGTCAGGTTTTGCGGTCTAATCTGCTGCATTTGACCAGCAAGATAAGAACAAAGGTAGAGAAGAGATATTAATGAAACATAGTACAATACAATACAAGTACAACGTTGGTCCTCATATAGAGTTATTGAAACCCAAAGGAAAAATAATTGCGTTCAACAATCTGGTAGCATTCTATACCCAGGGCATGATTACTTTCTACATGATCTACGCTTAAGCCTAAGGAGCCTAGATGGCCTGTAATCTCACCTGCATCTTCTTATATTACACTGAAGCACTCACTTTGTCTTAGTAGAGCCCCAGTTTTGGAGGTTCACAGGGAAGTTGGGTGGACCGAAATTATTGGGGCCTAATGGGATCGGCTTCACTATTGCTGTGCTTCTTGGTGACTGGCACTTCTCAGTGGGCAACCAAATATAAGCTGCATTGCAGATCAGCAATCTGTTCCTCCCCACCACTCCAGTCTCCTGTTTTCTTCTCTCCATACATCTCCTCCTATCTCACTCACTCTCACCTGCCCTGTATACCCTTCTATACCATTCTCATTCACTCTGTATATGTGGCTGGTGAAGAGAGTGGATATTTTTAAAGATTTTCTGTGTGTATTGGGGTGATGAATGTTAAGTGAGTGGATTGTGTTAATATTATGTAGCATGGGTATTAATGTCATGTGCGGTGTGATTGGGGGTATAGATGTTATGTTATGTGTAGGCTAATGTGTGAGTATTAAGGTTATATGGTGGCTGGTATTTGAAGCCTATTAATGTTATGTGGGGTATTAATGTTAAATGGTTTTGGGGTGTTGATGCTATGATGTTATGTGATAGCTCTTTATTGAATGTATGGACTAGTAATGTAATGTGTATGCACACAAACACACACACTCAGTGGCCACTTTATTAGGTACACATTTGTTATACTTGGTAAGACACCCCCATTTTTGCATCCAGAATATCCTGAAATCTTCTTGCTATGGATTTAAAGAGTTGCTGAGAAACATTCCTTAGAGATTCTGGTCCATATTCACATGATAACAACATGCAGTTGCTGCAAATTTGTTAGCTGTACATTCATGCTGTGAATCTCCCATTCCACCACATTCCAAAGGTACTCTATTGGATTGAGATCTTGTGACCATTTGGACACACTGAACTCATTGTCATGTTCATTGAACCAGCTTGAGATGACATGTGCTTTGTGACATTGTGTGTTATTATCCTGCTGGAAGTAGGCATTAGAACATGGGTTGACTGTGGCCATAAAGGGATGTACATGATCAGCAACAATACTCTGGTAGGCTGTGACATTTAAATAATGCTCAATTGATACTAATTTTGACAGTTTGGGGGTGGCTTGGTTGGCAGCATGAAACAGAGGTTCCAATGGGAGATTTGCAGCACCATACAACTGGAAGCAACACTGTAGATTTTTTACAGTGGTGCCTGAATAATTAACAAGTATAAATGCTAGAGATGAGTGGTTCGAATTCAGAGAAATCCGACAGATTCAAATTTTGGGGCACTAAGTCGAATCAGGTCATGACTTGGTTTCTCGCGACAAATCCGGATCTGAAAATGAGACTGTAATTTCCTGTAATATATCGGATCTCAAAAGTTTTGGATTGATATCTTCTATATACAGACCTCCCTCATGTTCTCAGTGTTACACATCTGGGTCTTACCACATCTGCCCCTGTCATATCACAGCCACCCGGGTTCCTTTCTGGCCGCCGGTAGCATCTTGTCTATCACGTCTCCGTTTGCAAACATAAACATACTGTTTGTTCTGCTGCATGGGCACGCCCATCTTTGATGCAGTCAGGTGATCATTCCAGACCAACCAGATTCAGCAGCTGTGATCACATGAACTGTGCAGCCAATAGTTGTTTGGAACACCTTACTTAAACCTGCTGCTGAGATCTGTTCATTGCCAGAAAAACATACTCCTCTCCTGAGGATAGTTCTTGGCTCTAGGTTCCAGCTGTTCCTGCACTGTTCCTGATTACCCTGCATTTTCAAAATGATCATCTTCTGTGAACATCCTGCATTACCAATTGAACTTCACTTTGCATGTATCCTGCATTTTAAAGTGTACATCTCTTTTCAATTACTTGCTATTCCAAATGCATAACTTTCT